>NC_081413.1:602292958-603619208 GCF_030272615.1 Cryptomeria japonica | reverse complement strand
TTATAACATGAAAAGAAATTCAAAACTGTGTACTAGTAAACCAGAATTAATGTAGTAAATAAGAATAACAACCACAACATGAAAGACACACCATAACACAATATTTTAACGAAGAAAATCGGTGTGGGAAAAACCTCAGTGGGATTTGTGACCCACAATATTTGCTTACTGGCCAATAAGGGAATATTACTGTTTACAATAGGGGCCTGCACATGCAGGAAGGCCAAGTACCTAGAGCTCATTTCTCAATTACAAAAGAATTCTCACTGACTTACAAAAATGGATTATACAAATCCAATATCATGTATTGCTTCAGATCAGCATCTACTATGCCAGGTTTAGTACCGCTTTAAGCTCTGCAATATACATAAACCCTTATCCAATATTTGCCTTACAATTCGCATATTAGGTCTTCATATAATCCTTCCATACTTACATCCTAAATGATCTACAATGATCTCATACTTATATGAGTCATATTACAATCTGCCAAGTTGGCTTACAAAAAGTTTTTACAATTAAATACAAAATACATTTAAACAAAATTCCTGTCAGCCATGGTGCCGGTAATCTTCCTTTTTCGGTGTTGGTGAATTGTATGCCAGTGTAGAATCTGTTGGTGTCAGTGCCTGCCGATGTCATATGATTGTAAGGTTGCCATCAATGACAATACCTTCAATCACCTACAATTTATCATTGGAGTGTGCATTTGCCAATAATCTCCCCCTTTAGCATTGATGGCAACACTAATGAGAAAAATTAAAACTATATATCCAAAAATGTTATACAAAATTGTCTTACCAAAACTGTGTTATCAGAAAGTGTGCTCCCCTTGAGCAGATGATCTCTTGTGTTATTTGGATTTTTCTTTTCTACTACTCCCCCTTTGACATCAATGAAAAAGGTTGTCATTCACTGTTAGTGGAGTGTGTTTCCTTCCTAGATCCTTGTAACCAATGGGATACAATCTAATAGATGTCTGCCAATACAATATTTAGGTTCTTAGTGAACTTTTCACTGTCCTTCAATGTTGTCTCTGTTGTTTGAATAGTACCGGTGAGGTGATGCAATTTCTCTTCTAGTGTCTTCACTCCTTGAACAAGTGCCTTTGAGATCTCTTTTCCCAAAGAGATGAGGTAGTCCAATATGGGTCTGAGTTTGAATTTAAGATCTTTTGCCTTTCCTTTTATTTTTCCTTTCTCTTTTTCCAATTTTTCAAGTTTTTCCTCAAAACCTACTATTTCCTTCTCTATAACTAATAATGGTTAAGATGAGCCAATTAGATTGTCAACTATATCATCAATCTCTTTATATACCTTACTAATTTCTTTGTCTATATCTGTTGTCAAAATATTGGTCTTGCATGTATCTCTATATAATTCTTTAAACTCCATTATTATTTTGTTTAGTGCTAGTAAAATGGTACCAATGTGTCCCATGCACTTCTTTATTGTCTCATCAAATAATTTCTATTTTTCTTTTTCCATTTTCTCTTTAAATGTCTCCTCGTTTATTTGATCAACTGTCAAAATGTTACCGGTGATGTATTTAGACAATGTGTCTAGTTGACCTAAGGAATCTTTACTTCCCACAATGCACTTGGGTGCTATCAATTTAAGAATAGGAATTGTGTCATCAATAGCCTTGTAGGCTTGTGCATTACACTCAGTGATTTTCTTAGTAGAAGCTAAGAGTACTTCTGTCACGTTCATTGGTCTGAATTCTGTCATTGGAGCACCAGATGTCTGCCCAACTATTTTCACAATTTCCATGCTACCGGTTGTAGTATTAACTTTGCTTGTTTTGACCTCTGGTAGGTCAGTTTGTGTTTTCATTTCTACTAGCAAAGGTTTAGGCTTTTTAGCTGTTACCGGTGGCACTGTCTCGGTTTGAACATGTACCTCAATTTGTTTGTGTTCCTGTTTCTTAATCTATGCCTCAGAGGGTTTCTATGTGCTCTCTACTGCCGATTTTTTTGATGAAGTCTCAATATGCACTACTGGTTTCTCTGTATGCACCTCTGCACTATCTACTACCGATGACTCAGTTGGTTTTTTAGTTTCTGTAGTTGTCGGTGGCTCAGTAGATGCAACAGTATGCACATCTGTGGTTTCTGTCTTCCCAGTGTTTGGGGGATCATTTGATTCTTCAGTTTGTTGTTGTTCCCCAATTCCAATGTTATCAATTTCAACATTTTCAGTTGGTAGCTCTGTTGCCACATCTATCTTTTCATTTGATTCCTTATCTAGCACAATATTTACCTCTTGGGTGTCTATGTTCATAGTGTACAAAATTTTAGATTTTGGATTTGTATACTCATGAGGAGTCTCCATACTCTTTTTTGTCAGTTATTTGTCAACAGTTTCTACCGGTGGAGTACCAGAAAGAGGTGGGGGTAAGTTATCAGTTATTTTTAGGCTTGGAGGTCCACCTACCTTACCTTTCCTTATCCTTGTCCTTTTGATAGACTCTGATGGTCTTAGGTCTTTTAAGTTCTTCTTGTTCCTCTTTTGCAATAAAGAATATATCCCATTGATCCGCAGTATCTTCTGAAATTTCATTCACTCTTCCTACCATAAGTGCAACATGTCGGTGACCGATTGAAAATACTGTCTAGTTGGCCTCACTGATTAATTGATCTATCTCTTCAGGTGAGTTTACTAGGTGAACTACAAGCAATTTTTCTATTTTTATCTTTTTGTCTAGCTCAACAATAGCTACCCTTCTAGCTTCTAGTCTTTTGTATAAATCAGTGGGTATTTCATCAACAATCTCCATCAAAAATTTCTTGTATATGTCTAAGTGTAAGATTACACTATTCTCTACACTTTCTTTATCATCAGTGGAAAGCATGCTATACAGCTTGCTAATATTTCTCAGCTTTCCATCCTCAGTTATTTCACTTAGAAGTTTGTCCAGTGGAGAAATATCTTGTTTTACCTTCTTCTTCTTTGGAGTTAACTTCTTAATTGGAGGCCTCACTACCTATTGCTTTTGTCTTGTTTTTCTGGGTGTAGGTGAGGGTACCGATGAGGGTTTTCTTTTCCTTACTACCCTTTTGAATTCGGTCGGTATATCACTTTCAGAAGAAGTTGCAACCGGTGACAAATGAGCTTCCAGTTGAAGTCCTTCCAACTCACTTTCCTTGATACCAGTTTGCTTCAATAAATCTTCCTTAATTGCTTTAGCTTGTCTTGTACCTTTCCTCACTATCTGTTCAGTTTTTCGTAATTCTCTTTTGAGACCGAATACCACTCTCAATTGTTTCTACATTGCCAAAAAACTTCCTTAGATGGTTCTTTAGGTGCTTCAAGGAGGGATTTTGCATAGGTCTCAATTATGTTATCATTAGTCTCATATCCCATCTTGGTTACCCAAAGAGTTGTAGGGACAACTGCCTCCATCCAGATTTCATCTTTCTTAATTACAAAACATATTTTCTTTTGATATTTGTCCACAATTGCCTGAGACAACCTTATTCTTGTCTTCATTCTAGCCTTTAGTGCTTGAAAATGTTCATTTATATGTTTCTCTCTGTCATTTCCCGTGTTGTTCAATATGTCCAATAGTTGTTTTCCTACCGATATATCAAAGCCAAAGTCTTTCCTACCAATATCGGGTACTTCCTTAGTAATGTAAAGAAGATTTCCAAATCTGAAGGTTCCCTTTTTATCACCTTTGATTTTCTTTAGGTTGTCTATTAATTCATCTTTAAGCCATTCACACACATCAATTCTTGCATTATCATTTACCATGTCATATGCACTTTTAATACATAGGCCAGATACTGAGTTTAACCTATTTGCATGTGTAGCCTTATAACCAAGAATCATACTAACAAATCTGACATTGATGTCCTTCACGTCATTGACTCTTAGGGAGGTTTTGTCAAATGTTGCGCTGGTTAAGGTCATCAATGTGTCATTTGGTACTTTTTAGTTCTGTTAGGCTTGCTACCAGTGGAAGGTAACCCTATTACTACCCTAACTTCTTCTTTAGTGATCTTATGGATGGAATCCAACTAAAAGAATTCACCATGAACTCTGCTTAGGACTATTCTTATCACATCTTTCGGAAAATTAGGAATTCTAAGAATATCCACAAAACCTAGGGTTTCCACTACCTTGTGTTCTGGTTTAATTTTACCATTTTCATCACAAATCACTGTCCTATACATATTCTTGATTTCATCATCTCCTAGTTCCTCTATATGACAATGTATATACATTCTAGGATCCTCTGCATAAACTACTCCCTTAGGTATTTTCAAAAATGCTCCTAGGGTATCATCCTTTTTTGCAATTTCGGGAATCAGTTTGAATACAGGTCTAGGTCGCTTAATAACCTCAATAACAGTAGGGTTTGCTATAAATTTAGGTGTAGATGAAGAAGCCATAGTTATAAATACCTCAATCTACTTTTAGGATGAGTTCTTGGATGAACTGCTTCACTTTTCGCTAAGGATGCCTTTGCTCGGGGTTTTCATGCTCTCAAAGATTGAATGCTCGGTGAGCCAAAACACTTACTTTATAATGTTATTTTCTCCAACTACCACATTTAATGTCTACTGGTTAAGTCAAAACTTAACTCATATGCCGGTAAAGAAGTAATTCAACTTCTCACCATCAACTGAGGGTATATTAGCATGTTTTTCAATTTGTTGCCAAACCCTCAAAGGGTTATCATTTAGTTAGATGAAGAGTCTCCTGCCGGTAGAGTGATACTCTGTTCTGCCAGTGGAGAAGTATTCCCATCAACATTTTGATCTAACTTTTTGATCCATTGTTTTGAGAATTCTTTCTTTACCTCTTCAATGTTTTCCTTACCTTTCAAGCTAAGTCCTTTGTTATTTGTCAGTGATGTCTTACTTCTACAAAATTTTGCAATATGTTCAATCTTGTTACAAGCATAACAAGTCACATTGTTTTTCTGAATAGCTTTCCCATATCCTATGCTGGTATGTATTCTGCATTGATTAGATAAGTGTCCAAATCTTCTACAAACATAACATCTTACATTCATTCTACAATTTTTTGAATTGTGACCAACTTTGTTGCTTTTAGAACATTGACCAGTGGGTATATTAGCATTCTGATAATTTCTAGATCTACACTAATTTTTTCTATGACCATACTTGTTACAGTTAAAGCATTTCCCATTAAACTTGTAAGCATTAGGTTGTCTTACTGGTTTGTTGTGATCATGATTGTTTGCAATATCAGAGCTTTCACCAACTTCAAAGCCAAGGCCATTTGTATCACCATTAGGTTTCTAATTCTTTAGCATGTTATCAAATTCTTCTAAATTTTTCTTGAATTTCTCCTTGTGTTGATTTGCAGTAGCCAATTCATTTTCCAAAAAATCTTTCTATCTCATGATTTTAGTTTTGTCATGTTCTAAGTGAATTAGATCTGTCTTTAGCATATCATTCTCATGACCGAGTCTTAGATTTTCATTTCCAGCATCAATGATTATTCTAGTCAAGTCATCTTCAATCTTCTTTCTATCTTCAATATCTTTACAAAATCTCATAGTCATATCCTGCATCTCATTCTTTGTTGTACTATTTTCTTGTATTAGTTTTTTCACCAAATCATTAAGAGTTTCATATTCATCTTCATCATTCTGCATCTTTTCACAAAGTTCTCTCCTTTTGTTTCATGCAATAGTGAAATTTTCTTGAAGTTCTTGAATGATATCTTGTGCAGCCTTTAGATCATCTTCAAGTTTGATATTCTTCACTTTTTCTGTATCATAGTCTGAAAGAGCTATTTCCAATTGCTTTCTGAAGTTTTCCATCTCTACTAGTGTTAAGATCTTCTCAAGCTATCATGCTTTTGAAAATAGAGGACTAGGCTCTGATACCAATTGTTAGGATTCCCAAAGATACTGAGAGGGGGGGATGCACTAGTATCTGACCGATTAGTGTATTTTCTTAACTTATAACATGAAAAGAAATTCAAAACTATGTATCGATAAACCAGAATTAATCCAGTAAATAAGAATAACAACCACAACATGAAAGACACACCATAACACAATATTTTAATGAGCAAACCCAGTGTGGGATTTGTGACCCACAATATTCGCTTACTGGCCAATAAGGGAATGTTACTATTTACAATAGGGGCTTGCACATGTAGGAAGGCCAAGTGCCTAGAGCTCATTGCTCAATTACAAAAGAAGTCTCACTGACTTACAAAATTGGATTATACAAATCCAATATCATGTACTGCTTCAAATCATTATCTACTATGCCAGGTTCGGTACTAGTTTAAGCTCTACAATATACATAAACCCTTATCCAATATCTGTCTTACAATTCACATATTAGGTCTACCTATAATCCTTCCATACTTACATCCTAAATGATCTACAATGATCTCATACTTATATGAGTTATATTACAATCCGCGAAGTCGGCTTACAAAAGGTTTTTACAATTAAATATTGTAGACACCCAAAATTGTCCAGTCTAATTAAATAAATATTTTATTTATTTAATTATCTAAGCTTAATTCTTCTATTAATTAAATAAATTCTTATTTATTTAATTAATTCATTTATCCTCTTCTAGCCTTATTTCTCATTTAAATAAATACATTTATTTATTTAAATTATCCTTTTCCTAAATTAAATAAATATCTTATTTATTTAATTGATCCCACTTCTTCTATTAATTAAATAAATCTTTATTTATTTAATTAAGTCATTAACCTTTTCTACCCATGACACATGTCATTCATCTCTTAATTTATACACTACCTACCCCTTTCATTATTTTATTATTTCTTTTAGCTACCCTCTAATCATAGCTGACCTCCTTTTACACCTCTCAATCTTATCCCTCCATTTCATATAGTGTCTTCTATATAAGGAGATGCTTCCTTCATTATCAAACCCTAATCATTCTATGCATTCTAATCAATCATTCTAACTACTTGATCAATTGACTACTTGGCATATGCGATCCTACTTGCAACCACATTTCTGTTCTTTGTTGAGCTCTTGTGCACACATAAAATATGAGAGCAAATATATCAAGCAAGATCAATGGAGATCCAAACCCTATTGGACATGTGATGGTATAATCTTTATGATTTCATTTGATTTGCATTGTCTTAGGTAATCTTCATATGTTATGGTGGATCTTTGTTGTTGTTAGGCTAGGGTTTTGTAGTTGAATTCATTTAGCCTTTCAATATCGTTATTATTGTTATCCATTTTCACCATATACATTTTGGCACGCCCCATGGGACATGGATTTTTGTTAGATCTATATTTTTTTTCGTAGATTTTTCTAACCCTATATTGTTGTTTTGTAAAACAATTTGGAGAATAATCTTGTGCAGCTAGGGTTTTGGACACAAAATCAAGATCTTGGAGAGATTCGATCATATCTCACAAACAGCTAGGAAATTTTGCACCAAATTTTTTTTTCAAGTTGAAGAAAGTATCAATAGCTCTCAATCCAAAATTCAGAATTTTTGGAGCATATTTTCATTTTCTATTAATTTTTTATGATTTTTCATAAAAAATTAATTTTGAGAGCAAATGAGAGAATTTTTTGGATTTTCTTACATTTTTGGAAACATCTCATAATTATACATAGGATATGTTCTTTGTGATTTTAATTTTGATGCAAAATATTTCCCTAAAAATCAGATCTTTAAAAATTAGGGTTTTTCCTTATTTTGATCAGATCTCACAAACGGCTTTGAATTTTGCATAAACTTTTTTGTACAGGTCAGAAAATGTATTAGAAGCATGCAATAAAAATTTCAGATTTTTTGGACCATTTTGTCAATTTATATGAATTTTTTATGATTTTTCATAAAAACTTACTTTTGAGAGCAAATTAGCGAAGTTTTTGGATTTTCTTACACTTTTGGAAATATCTCAGAATTATACACAGGATCTGTTGTTTGTGATTTTAAATTTGATGCAAAATTATTCTTCAAAAATTAGATCTTTGAACATTAGGGTTTTGCATTATTTTACTCATATCTCACAAACTGCTTGGATTTATTGCAAAACAAATTTTGTGTAGGTTTGGATGACCATCAAGACTCTCCAGTAAAAATTTCAGATTTTTTTGGATCGATTTTGCAGTTTATATGAATTTTTTATGATTTTTCATAAAAAATTAATTTTTGGAGCAAATTAGCAATTTTTTTGGATTTTCTTACATTTCTGGAAATCTCTTGAAATTTTACAAGTGGTCCTTTTTTATGATGAATCATATCTCTGAATTGGTCAACAAAACACATTGTTGAAGGCCCTTATTTCACAAAGTCTTTTGGATCTAAAATTTACCTAACTTGTGTGCTTGCAGGAAGGGGTGATCATTTGAAACAATCCAAACTACTAATAAATCTTTGTTGCAGGTCCTTGGCAAGGGTTTTTGGATTTTTATTGTGTGCCTTGTTTTCATAGAGTAGCAAACACTTCAATTGGTGCACTAAAATTGAATCATTGTCTTTTGTGTCTTGAGCAATAGGCTCTTTTTGTTTAATCTTTAGAGGGTCTATCTTCCCGTGTGGTCATTAGGACTACTAGTGAGAAGAGAATGACCCAAGTGGTAGCGAGGAAAACCCACCTCTTCCGAATCACTATAAACAACTGTATTCATGGTGAAAACTATGGATAACGTGTGTTGATTAGTTCATACCGACACTATGTCTCCCCATAAACCCGTTTGATCAAATTTATTTGATCAGTTGTAGGGCGTAACCCCTACTGGCTGGGAGCCTTCTATATTTATAGAGCTAAAAGTGCCACATGTATGGCCACACGAGCGGATGCCCTTACTAGCACCTTTGTGTTTTAGAAGCCAAAATCCTTCTAGTTGTTGAGGCAGGAGGTCGGACCTCTGGTAGCGGCCCACACACATACGGTTCTTAGTAGAGATACAAAGTTCGCCACGGGGAGTTTTCATGGGGACTGATGCTTTGCTGACCTGAGAAGTGAGTGCCGAGGGTGGAGCCAGTGAGGTCAAGCATCTAAGTATCTGCTCTGAATAGCGTAGCCTCGAGGGTAAAACCTCATGTGGGATCAACAACTATTGTCTTGGCCAACCATAAGAATTGTGCTTGACTTATTTTAAACATTCAAAACATTCAAAACCAAACATCAAAACATTGTGTCTTTTGTGTCTTCAAGTTTATACAAAATATTTTTACATCAAACAACACACTTTTCTTGGAGTCATTTTGAGTCTAAACACTTGCAAACATTGAGTCCTCATCAACATTGTGTCCTCTTGTCACGAAAAACAATCAAACATTCAGATTTGATCACAACTTCACAAATTGGAAAAATTTTACAGTCCAGCAAACAAGAGCAATCAATTTCAGAATTCTTGAGCTTCCTAGGTTGTTTCTCCAGGTTTTCATCTAGCATTCAACTTGTCTTTGGGTCTCACAAAATCCATCATTGCTTTACACCTTACATTACATTCACATTTGTCTAAACTTGAGTCAAAAGGTCACTTGCTTGTCCTCATCATACTTTGTCAACACACTACATACAACAACACTTTTCTAAGTGGTCCCTCATCAAGGTTTCTTACCTTTGGGTCTCATTTGGTCTTACTTAGAGTCAAGGTTAACTTACCTCATCAAGAGAAACTATCCTCTCTTTGGAAGTCACACCTAATCTACTACATACATACTTGGTCTTACACTTTGGACATTGCAAGTACACCTCAGGTTCATTTACATTCCATCCAACTCTTGGTCTTCCATACTTTTTCCATTTTTCATCTAGTCTCACACATCTCGATCAATACCTAGTTCATGGTTGAAACCCGTCTTCAAAAATCTAGGAGAGAAACTAAAGAGGCTCAAGAGTCCGCAAACATGAGTTCTTATGAGTATGAGAATGATATCTTCTTCAATTCTGATCATACTACATTACCTGACATGGATGCCTATAGAAAGATTCCAAATGTTGAGAACATGGACACTACAAACAACAATGCTACACACAATGACAATATGGACAACTTTTCCATACATTTAGCAGATGTGGAAGAATCCATTATGAATCCCCATTTCAATCGATTGGTTGAGGAAATAATGAGGAGGGATAGACAATACTTCTTATAAATGATGGCACAAAGTGGAGCCAAGATACCTCATGATTTTGACATGTCTCAAATAATGGAACATAGGCCTTTGCAACAACCTCACTCCAACATGGATCAAGGAAGGCCTAATAGTGGAGGCAATAGAGGACCACATATGGTGCCTGAATCACCATCATCTTTGTTTCAAAAACTAGAGGTCCCATACACACCTTCGCAGACCATTATGGAAGTCTTATGCAGACAAATATGCTCAATCACATACCAATGCTAAGGATCAACCACCAAAGCAATTGGATATTCAAAGGCATGCTCAAAATTTTGACACAAGGAAACCCCATGTCAAATTTGGGGGCAACACATTAGAACATGACATGCTTATAGAGTATGGTATACATGCACAAAATAGATATGGTGTTCCTCAACATGAATCTATACCAAGTGGTCCATATATGTAGCATCATTATAGAGCTCCTCCATATGAACATGTGTATGATCAATATCATCCATATATGCAACATGCTCCTCCTCCAATTGGTGCCTCAAGCATGGGGTATGGTCCAAGAAGTCAATCTCCACCTAAGAGCAATTTGGAGCAACAAATCAAGGACTTACAAAAGAAAATGGAGGACATAAATACACCAAAGCCAACATACACAATGAGAGACATATGTCCTTATCCATTTGACAAGAGCATTCCAATGCCTCCATTTCCTACACACTTTGTGACACCTAAGTTTGATAGGTATAGAGGAAAAGGGGATCCTAAGGCACACATAAGATAGTTTTTCATAGCTTGCATTGAGGTAGCAGCAGAAGAGACATATTTGATGAGATTATTCCCACAAAGCCTAGGTGATCAAGCTATGGAATGGTTCTCCCAACTTCCACCTAGTATTAAGTCATGGGGTGACTTAGCAGAGGCATTTATCCAACATTTCTCCTACAACATAGAGATAGACATATCAGTCACTACTTTTTGCAACACCAAGCAAAAAGAGGGAGAATCTTTTGCATCATTCTTACAAAGATGGAGAAATCTAGCCAGCAGATGCTCTTGTGAAATTCCACAAAAACAAATGGTAGAAATGTTCACCCAGAATGTTAACAAAGACATTGGCTATGATCTAAGCAAAGCTTGTTTGTCCACCTTCAAGGACGTCATTGAAAAATGTTTAGCAACAAAGAAGGTCCTAATTGAACAAGGAATCATTAAGATATTCAAGGAAAACAAAAATGACTTTAAAGGAAAAGGCAAGCTAAGATTTTGGAATAAAAACAAGAACATAGTCAATGATGGTGTTGTTGATTCCAATACAGTGCAACCCAAATTCATTTTTTCTGGATCAAGTTCTACAAACAATCAAGTGAATACTCAAACAATCAAGTGAATACTCAAACAACTTCCAGATCACGAAGGAAGTACACTCCATTGGGAGAACCACTTGAGTCAGTTTTCAAGAAGCTAGTGGCAAACAAGGTAATCACTATTCCAGATTTTCCTCCATATGAACCAAAGGTTAAACCAAATTGGTGGAATGATGATGAATATTGTGAATTTCATAAGAGCAAGGGTCATAAGACAAGAAATTGTCATCGATTGAAGAACATCATACAAGATCTCATTGATAGAGGTGACATTGAGATTGAAGGACACTCATCCAATCAAGAACATGAAATGTTTAAGGAACCATTCCCAAAGCATGACAAGGGAAAAGTTGTAGCCACATATGACCAAACCAACTATACTAGAGCAACCTATAACTATGATTCAACTATCAATCACATCTTGATGGACAATTATGTCTCTACCATTATCATCAAGGACAAAACACCTGAGAATTCTACCCAAAGACCCAAGATTGTCCTAAAAGGCATTGGATCTTCTTCCGAACCTACCTCTGAATGTGATGTCACAACTCATCGAGGTAAAATCAATTTGCAAGTTGCTCTAGCCAAGAACACTGCTTCCTCATCAACCAAACCTGAGTATGACCTTGTAGAATAGTTAGGGAAGACACCCGCACTCATCTCCATACTTGAGCTCTTACACATATCCCCTGCACATAAAGCCATTCTTGACAAAATTTTGAGAGACACTCCTATTCCTACTGATCTGAACGTGGACCCGTTTCAAGCCATGGTGGGATACCTTTCCATTCCACACTCCCTTACATTCACAGAAGCCGATGATGCCTCTCTAAGTCAACCACATAATGCACCATTACACGTTGAAGCCTTCATACACAAACATCGAATAAAATGAGTCCTGATAGATGGAGGAGCTTGTCTAAACATTTGTACATTGAGCACAAATAAACAAATGGGATATTCTGACAAATCTGTGAATTCTACAAACAAAATTACTATCAAAGCATATGATCATGAAGAGAGTTCATCCAAAGGCACAGTCACCTTACCTCTCAGAGTTGGGCCAGTTACAAAGGATGTGGTTTGTCAAGTCCTAGACCTGGATCTCACATATAATATATTGCTAGGACGTCCATGGATTCATGAGATGAGAGCAGTCCCATCTACATATCATCGATGTATCAAGTTTCCACACAATGGAGTTGAAGTGACTATCAAAGCTGACCCAAATCCATTCATATATTGCAACAATATGCGACATAGATCAGAAATAACAATCCCAGTCAATCAAGAAGCTATTCCTTCATTGGCATATGTGGATCTAGAATCATTGAAAGATTCTACATCAAAACAATCAGAGCTAAAAGAAAAGTTCAAGATTAAAGACCTAGGATGTGGTGAGTATATCTTTCATGTTGATCAACTCCCACTATCTCCTAACACATTTTGTCAACAAGAACAATCTACAAACAATTTGCAATACCAAGGAATTGGGTATGAACCACCTAGTGTTGTGTCTACTAAGTCTGAATGCAAATCCCCTCTAGTGGTGCAAGCATCTCTTGATATCAATAGTCCTAAGAGTGGTTCCTGCAAAGAATCTATTGAGTCTATCGCCAACCCTCTTGATAACTCACGTAGCCTTACCATTTCATCCACTCATTCCATTTCCATTCCACTTCCAGACTTGGATCAACAAGAATTACAAAAGCCCTTACTCATTGGGGATCAAAAATCAAGCTTTGAAAAGAAAAATCTAAAAGTCAAAAATAAAGAAAAGTCCTTTAGTCCAAATCAAAATCAAAAGCTATTGGACTCTGAAAAAAACAAGGTCAAGGATAAAAATCCTATGAACAAAAAAGAGCAAGAGTTGATCTCCCCTAATATCAAAATAATTGGGGGAAAAAGTTCTAAAATTTCAAGTCAAAAAGAATACTTGTTGATCCTAAGTCTCCATCATGCTATCCTACTTTCACTTCTTTTCACAATCATAAGCCTTCATAACTCATCCACTTGTTTCGCACATCCTTTCCCTTCTAGAAATACATCATGGACCTTTAATGGAGCTTCCTCGAGGGACTTTGTTATCAGGGATGCCCAAACTTCTTTAGGTGACACACATATGGGCCTACATAGTCCACACACTAGTAATTCTATCTTAGTTCCTTTATCAAGGAAGACAAACACTCAAGATACACATCATTCAGTCAAGGAACAATGCAGTTACAATCAAAAGGTCAAGCCTTGCACATTTGAGGTAGGGGACTTAGTTCTCAGAGAAAATCCTAAAAATCAACAAGAGAGAGAGAAGAAGGGCAAGTTCGAACCAAACTAGCTTGGTCCCTACATTATTACAGCAGCATATGGATCTGGTGCATATCAGATCTCAACTATAGAAGGTGAACCTTTGGAGGATCCTATCAACAACATGCACCTTCACAAGTTTTACACATAGCTTTTCAGAGTATCCTAATTCAAAAAATACAAAAAAAATTCAAAAATTTCAAAAATACAAAAAAAAATTATAAAACAAAAAAATCGTTACTTGGTGAAAACTTGGCAAACAGGCGCCTTGTGACACAAAAAACATTGAAAAATAAAAAAAGTAAAGATAAATAATTTTGTCCAATGGTGAAAACCACTTCGGTGGCACCCTGGGCAAGTACCATGGTGAAAACTAGGTCACCAGTGCCATGTGTAGAGACATTGCTCCTCCCTCCTTCAGGATTCACTTGCATCCTTTCACTTTGCACACACTCACAGCCTCTTCATCCATAATAAACTTACCCATTCCCATCATGGCTTGTTATTGATCTACCCAAGATTGGTTCGCCATTCATAATAAACATTCCTTTTCATCCCTTTCCATTCATAATAAATCAGATCCTATCTGTGGCTAAGGAAAATCCTACATCTAGTGATGGGTGTGGAACTGAGAACATCACATGTTTTGAGGAGTACAGTTTCTTCCAGCTTCCTTTAGTCTATCCATGCACAATCCACAATAAAGCAACATTTCCATCACAGATCCGCAATAAAGTTTCGTCTTCTCTGCAATAAAGTATCAGTTTCATGGATTCAGTCAGTTTCAGATGAGACACAGTAGCAACAATGGGCTTCAACAAATCAAATCTTTCAACAGACTAAAACAACATTATGGTTCAGTGCTATCTATCCTTTTTGTGTAAGTAAACATTGTGACCACAATCAAATAAGACTTATACAAGTGACAAGAGACACTAAATTTGAGGACTACAATGGATGTTGGTGTCGAGTCTTGGTTTTGTTTTGATTTTATCTTTTGGTGACATGTCTTTTAGCTTTTCTAGGATGTCTCTGACTAGAGATTTTATCTCCAGGATGTCTTTGACTAGAAACGTGAGGATGGGGTATCATCACCTATTTGTATTTGTTGTCTGTGGATTGTCTCTTAGTAATGCTATGACTTGTCCAAGGATATGAGGACATTGTGAGTCTAGCATGAACTGGGGCATTCCTTGTTTGTGACTGTCTTATCTCCATGCAAATAGGTACAATGACTTTCTAGGTCGAACATATGCCTCGATTGTCATAACCTACTTGCCATAATAAAGCTCAATGATGATAACGCACAAGAAGCTCTTTCACTTCCATATCTTCTATCTTCCATCCCCCTTTCTTGATTGACTTCCATCATCCTTCTTGAGTCCGCGTAGCCTACTATCACATGACTGAGTATAATGACACACCAAAAACATTTGCATTTCATGTAGTTGCACCTACATTACCACATATAAGCATTTCATACATACATATAGATATCACAACTACATCACATCCTGCACACAACACCTATTAGCACAATTTACATTTACATTATCATATCCATCCGCATTTCATACATTCACATTTGCATTAGCATAACATATAAAAACATAAAAGAAAAAAATATTGTATTTCATCATGTATATATTTGCATCTATATCATAAGCATCACATAAGAACATCTCATCACATAGGTACACATGCATATAGTTGCCGCAAAGATGAATCATCTCATATATATATCAAAATCATAAGTGTCATGATACAATGATGTCAAAATACATATGGCTATAGCCAATCCTTGTGTCACCCTATCCAGATAGAGGAACCCACTGATAACTCCTGCCAACACTATTGGTAGTGCTAATCCTATCCATGTCATGGTATCCCATGCCACATGTCCCACCCTCATCTACAGTCACAGATCCTAAAATGCTCATCTAAGGGCATCCCTGTCTCCATCTCGATCATACGGAATCAGCTCCCCGTTGATCGGTATCCGCAAAATCCTATATACATCCTCAAGGGTGACTGTCATCTCACCCATCGACAAATGAAATGTACATGTCTCAAAGTGCCATCTCTCCACCAGCGCAGTCAACAATCCCATGTTCACCCGAAACTTCGGCACATACAAAATATGTCTCAATCCCATAGCCTCAATCGCAGCTCGGTTCTCGGTTGTCAACTCAGGTCGCAACCTCTAAGTTGATGGGAATCTCTCCCGTGACTCCAGCATAGGCAAATACTCCTGCAGTCACACAAATCAATCATCTCAGTCCTAGTGACACTCATTGTTCATCACAAAGTGTTGCTTCTATCCTAGTGGTACTCCCTGTTCATCACAAAGTACTACATGTTTGGCACTCCCTGTTCATCACAAAGTGTTGCTCACATTTGCACTCACTGTTCATCACAAAGTGCTGCTCATATTTTAGTACTCCCTATTCATCACAAAGTACTATATCTTGGTACTCACTGTTCATCACAAAGTGCCTTGATTTATCCTAGTCTTCCCTAGAGGACCTGCTTGAGTGTATCCTCTCAGCAGCTTATCCAATCGACAGCGTATGTTCATCACAGAACTGCCGATTTGACCTAGAAGACACAAATTCACATTTTTGGACACAAATGCATTTTCCTGACATAAACGTGCATTTATTACATTACCTAGTATGCATTAATGACAATAATAAATGCATCAAAATATAAGGAGGTTTTGTGGTACTTACCGGCTCTCCTGCCTCTGCTGGCCTCTGGAATCGGCGAACGTGGTCGAATCTATGAATGAAGGCCATCACTGCTGACTGCTGCTGCTCTATTTTTGCTCTGCACTCTGCTCTCGTGGATGTGTAGATGACAATGAGGATGTATTTTCCCCCGTGGTCTATTTTATAGACTACCCCTAGCCTTCGTTTCCCGAGTCAGTCTTCTTTATCTCGTGACTCTGTCACTTTATCCGATCAGTCCATTCTAGCCTTTCTTTCTTATCGAGAGATTGTCTGCGATCTTTCTAGACATTTTCATCCAATCTCTCAAGGGGGCATATCATTCCCATCTTGGGGCAACTTTGTATCAATTCATATTATCTTCTTTGAAACAACACGACAAGCCGCATTGTCTCAAAGAGGGGCAAAATGTAGACATCCAAAATTGTCCAGTCTAATTAAATAAATATTTAATTATCTAAGCTTAATTCTTCTATTAATTAAATAAATTCTTATTTATTTAATTAATTCATTTATCCTCTTCTAGCCTTATTTCTCATTTAAATAAATACATTTATTTATTTAAATTATCCTTTTCCTAAATTAAATAAATATCTTATTTATTTAATTGATCCCACTTCTTCTATTAATTAAATAAATCTTTATTTATTTAATTAAGTCATTAAACTTTTCTACCCATGACACATGTCATTCATCTCTTAATTCATACACTACCTACCCCTTTCATTATTTTATTATTTCTTTTAGCTACCCTCTAATCATAGCCGACCTCCTTTTACACCTCTCAATCTTATCCCTCCATTTCATATAGTGTCTTCTATATAAGGAGATCCTTCCTTCATTATCAAACCCTAATCATTCTATGCATTCTAATCAATCATTCTAACTACTTGATCAATTGACTACTTGGCATATGCGATCCTACTTGCAACCACATTTCCGTTCTTTGTTGAGCTCTTGTGCACACATAAAATCTGAGAGAAAATATATCAAGCAAGATCAATGGAGATAGGAAGAATGGAGATCCAAACCCTATTGGACATGTGATGGTATAATCTTTGTGATTTCATTTGATTTGCATTGTCTTAGGTAATCTTCATATGTTATGGTGGATCTTTGTTGTTGTTAGGCTAGGGTTTTGTGGTTGAATTCATTTAGCCTTTCAATATCATTATTATTTTTATCCATTTTCACCATATACAAATACAAAATACATTTAAATAAAATTATTGTCGGTCATGGTGCTGGTAATCTTCCTTTTCGATGTTGGTGAACTGTATGCCGATGTAGAATCTACCAGTGTCCGTGCCTACCGATGTCATATGATTGTAAGGTTGCCATCAATGAAAATACCTTCAATCACCTACAATTTATCATTGGAGTGTGCATTTGCCAACAACTTAGGAATGTGACAATAATTAGGGGATGAATTAGGCTAATTAGGAATGATTAGAAAGTGGTTAGAAGAGTTTAGAAGGGGATTTAGGATTGCAAGTGGGTTTGGTGGGTCAGGGAAAATAGGATTTTAATTAAAATAAAATTAATTTATTTCAATTGTGGTTGCAACTTGCATTTTTAGGAGAATGCAAGTGGAGGAGACAGTTTAGGGATTTAAATAAATATTTGTTTATTTATTTATTTAAAAGAAGAAAGTGATTAAATTAAATAAATATAATTTGTTCATTTAATTGATTTAGAATTTGGTTTAATGAATTGATTTAAATAAATCAAATAATTTATTTAATTAATAGGAGAAGGGGTTGAGGATGAATTAATTAAATGTTAATTTAATTAACTGATTACTAATGGTTTATTAATCAAATAAATTGTAAATATTAATTTAATTAAATGGACAAATTTATGTGACTACACTTTGTATGCATGATCTTAGGGGAAGTTTGTTGGTGATTGTTGGTAATTGATTTATTCATTTTCATTGATTGTTTTTCACATTCATATGTTGCCATCAATGCCAAAGGGGGAGATTGTTGGATATTGTTGCTGCTAGGATATGTTATTGTCATTGATGTCAACACATTCATGTGTTTTGATGTTGCTGAGAGTTGTTTGGTAATCGGGTCATTGTAGTGAGTTGATCTGGTTGGTTTACGTATTTGGGGTGCTATTTCAACTAGAGATACTTCATTCTTTATTGATTCCATGATGCTATGTGGTGATTTGATAGATTTGTGGATTCTTGTATGAAGATTGTTCTTATGTGTTCAATGTTGCAGTGTTTTGGTATTTGATCCGTAGTGCTCTGGAATGATATAATCTTGAGTTGTGGATTTGGAATAGTGTTTTGGATGTTCATGTGTATCTTCATTTCAGATGGTTTGTGATTTGGTGCTCCGCAAGTTATCTTTCTAGTCTGAATTGTTATTGTTAAATGTTCCTGAGTGTTAGTGTGTTCATCAATGGAGATTTGAATAAGTGGTGTTGGTGTAGCTATTGTGGATGGTTTTATCGTGCTTGTTGGTTTTTTTCATCATGTCCTTTTTTTTTGGTGGTTTGCATTGATCATTATGTATGTTCTTGAAGACCTTATGGGTCCGGTGATACTCCTCATGTTATGCATATTTTTGGTGTTGTAGCATGTTGCAATTGATCTTGGCGAGATTTCTAGTGGAGTTGTGTGTTCCAATATTTGATTTGGGTCCATGCTATGTCATATATGGTGTTCTATTGGTCCAGTAGTTTATTTATGTATCTTGTGATGTAATTCTATAATTTGGTATTAAGGGTTTGAGCCAATCTTGTAGTCATGGTTGATGAATTGTATAAATAGGTGTTAGATTCATGTAATTCATTAGTGGTGGTTGTGTCTGCATTATTAGAGAGTTGTGTATGTGTGAATAAGAAAATTTATCCTTTGGTGTGGTGTATTGAGTAGAGATTGTTGCAGGGTAGACAAATGTGCTTAACTAGAACTATCATCAAGCATTAGGAAATGTTATTCTTTTAGTTCATCTTAATCGGATTGTAATCTGAATGTTATTGTAAGGTAGTGAACCTTCCTTGAGGGTTGGAGCCTTCTGGGTCATCATATTTTGAGTAGTGAGCTCTAGGCATTGTGCTTGAATGCATGTGCATTCCCCCTTATAATATTTACACATAGTACTGTAGATTTTAATCTTGTTGTGGGTAGGTTCTCACCATGGTTTTCCCTTAACTAGATTTTCCACATCAAAATCTTGGTGTTATGTGTGATACTATTATTGTGTTCATCTTTATGATTGTTGAAGTTGTTTAGATTTGAGATTGTGCTTAATTTGATTAATCCGGTGTAAACTGATTCACCTCGCCCCCACCCCCTCTTAGTTTTTCTTCATTGTTGTTGCCAACAAATTCTTCTAATCGCTTATTCTTCCTATCAAATATTTTCATATGATCATATAGAATTTCTCTTCTATAAGATTTGTCCTTCCTAAAACCAAACTTAATCTTTACCAATCTATGGACATCCAATCTAATCAATCAATCAATATTAAAATCACTCCATTCATCTCTTATATCCAATCAAACCCATACATGTCACCAAGCTAACAATTTTATCAATTTTTCTTTAAAACAATGCTCAAAATCACATTTTCTTAAAGAGGGGCAAAATGCAGAAACCTAAAATTGTCTCGCATGTGCAAATGCTAACTTTACAAATTATTCCTCTTTGTTAATTAAATAATTTTTATTATTTGATTAATCCAAATTAATTCTTTTTATTTTACTGTTATTCCTCCACTTCAAATTCAAAATTTGACTTTCCTTCCAATCCCATAAATAAATAATCTGTAATTAGCTAATTAGCTAATTTTTATCTAATATTAATTAACTAATTTTATTTAATCCCATTTATTTACTTTAATTAAATAATCTTTATTATTTAATTAAATCAATTTCTATTATCCTCCCATAATTAAATATTTATGCCAAATTATTTAATTGCCTAATAATGTCCTCTCAATTAATTAAATTTCCTAATTTATTTAACTTTGTTTCTCTCACATTTTGAATTAATTTTCTTTCTTTCCTAATTCAAATTGATTTAATCTCACTCACATTTTTTAAAACCAATTCCCTCCAAATTAAATGAAATGCTAATTTTACTTGATTTCCTACAACACATTATGAAAATGCCTAACTACCATTGTCTCTCAGTTCCCACCAATGACTCATCAATCACCTTTTTCTAATTATTCAGCTAGTGCACCTTTTTCAAAATCCTTTTCCTAACTCATCTATCAACTCGTTAAGTCAATTAAATGAGTAAATTTATCAATCAAATTTAATCACGTTGAGTGATCATCTCCAACCAACTTTTCTCATCAATTTTCAACAATTATTCGACTGCCATCAAATCAATCTTGACTATTCATTCAAATTCTAAAAATCTATAAATTTAACATCAATTTGGAATCATCAATAATAACTTTCTTTGATTTTTTGTGTTAACAATCTGTAGGTATTGTACAACTCCAAGAGCCACTGCCATCATACTCTACATCGAGGAGAAGAGCAATAGAAGCCATTCACTTGGATTCAACTTTGAGTTTGTTTTCATTGTTGTGGTTGTTGAATTTGTTAGCATTATTCTACTGTTTATGACTGGAAGTTAGTAATAGATCTAATTTTGTGGTTTCCTTCAATGGTCTATTGCATGTACATTTCCCCAATTTTTGAATAATTACACTTTATATATGATCAGGTTGTTATCTAGCTTATAGCTAGATTCTTAGTTGAACATTTGAATCCTTAAATGACCATTGTTGTGCCTTGAAATATGGAACATCAAAATGATCTTTCAATGAGGTATTCATATAGTGAATGAGCTAAAAATTGTGCAAGTGTGTATAAACACATGTCACAAATGTCGATAAGAAAGACCTAGTATCTTGATCAAATCCACGGGGTCTTCACTAGCTAGAAAATATTATAGCACGTGCATTCATATTGGGGGGTTTAATGTCCCAAAAATGAGGGTACAATATATTGCCTATCAGTGAAAATAGGGGGGTTTTTAATTCAAGCTATGAAAAAATGCAATATTTGGCAAAAGTAGGGGGCCTTTAATTCAGACTATGTATTGGGAGGGGGTGACAAAAAAGGAGTTTAGGGCAATATTTTTTGAAGATAGGGGCATTCTTTAGTATGCCATGAATGCACATGCTATAACCTATGTTCACCAAGTGAAGCCCCCATGGTCAAATCATCAAAATTCAAGGGTATGGTAAGCATTGATATGGATCATGTACATTATTTGCATACAGATTTTGTCACCTTGCTCTTTATTCTGTCACCTGAATAGTTGACAAACCGTTAAAATAGTTGAGATATCTGTGACTTCATCCTACACCTACTCTTTGTTTCTTTTATAAGGTGCAGCTACCTTCTAAGTATTTGCAATGAATGATAAACTATAGATGCTTTTAACAAGAGATAAATTAAAGGCAAAGCTTTTAACCAAAAGGATTTTAAAGGCATAAAACTAAATTATTTAAAAATAAAAATAAACAAATAATCTTTAGATTGATTCTCACTCATGCATCAAAGTGAAAGGGGCATCAAAAGAGCCAATACAAGAACTTAAAAATCGTAACATTACAACCATTAAATGTCTATGCAAAGATAAACACTTCGTGACAATAAAACAAGGATAAATGAATCACTCTAATATTGCATCATAGAAAGTAGAAACAAAGATGTATTCAACATACGAAGAATGAATTTACATCCACCATAACACAAAGTCTATAACTTTAAGAAAACCTTCCCAGAGATTTCTATTTCAAAATATCAAAGATAACCAATCAAAACACATAAAATAGTGTCATTCCTTCTCGAAAACATCACAAAGTTTGAATTCCCAAAGACAAGATCCATTCAGATTATCTTTGCAAAACATAAATAGCTAACCCATACATTTTAGTTTTTTAAAAGATAACTACTTCTTGAAGGCAGTTGGTTTAAAATGCAAGTATTTAAAATAATAATAATTAAATGGCCCTCAAGAACCAATAGTTTTTAAGAAAGAGAATAAAATATGAAAAGAGCATTAATCATGTCAAGATACATCACCACCCTCAAGTTCACCAATTAGCTCCACATAATCATCTAATGTCACTTCATCATCATGTGGAACTTGCACCTGGTTGATCAATTCTATCAATATTTTCATCTTCTTTGTTTAATCCACATATGCCTAGAGCATAGCAGACAACTCACTCTTATTAGGGAAGTCCATCATGTCAGCTCAGATCTTTTTCCTATGAATCTCTTGGTCAACCTCAACTATTTTATGTGGTAATTCACTAATGTTTTCTCTCATAACAAGAATGAGGGTCAAGGCGTCCTTTATCTTTTCCAGAGATTGCACCCTTACTTTTTCTAGTGAAATTATCTCTTATCTTCTTCCTCGGGTCTCCATGAACTTAATTTGCATTTGACAGTTCCCACCCACCTTCTTTTAAAATATTAAGGCCCAAAGTATTGAAATTTGTGCAAAGGGCTCTAACAATAGATATATGTCGGGTAATGACCACTACTATTTTTGTATGGATCTATTTTAGTACAAACAATCTCCACTCAACTATTTCTCTCCAATCAAATGCTTTATTTTTTGTGTTCTCCTTAATAATTCCCACCTTTATTATTAGAGTGAGTTACATTTGGGAAATTTCTCCCAGTTTGTGGGATATGAGCTCTATCATCCCATTTCTTTTCTAAGCTCTTTCAGGTTGGCATGAAGAGTGCATATTCTATCTGGAAGAATGGTGTAAGCTCTCTGACCTTCATCAATAAATATGAACCATTGGGTTTTACCTTTATGAACCCACTCTTCAACAACTTTTGTTATTTCTCAACATCTCTTAACCTATTCCAATTGGTCGGCATTGATTCCTCCTAAAATAGGTGCACTTGAAGTGCCTTCACCAAGTTGTTTTCCTATCAATATAAGAGATTAGATAAAATAAATAAGAGAATTTAACTACTAAGTCATCTCATGATTCTTTTTTTATTCCTTCTTTACCCTCCACAACAAATTACTCACAAAAAATTTAGCATGATAAATATCATCCTCTATGTTATAAGGACCGATGTCAATACTTCTCATCTGATAATAAGCTTTCATGACTTCATGTTACTCTTTGTCTACCATGAGGTCGGGAATTTCCACAGCCTTTTGTCCTATACTAGAATCAATAACCATATGAGATATCATCCTAGCCCTCTCAGGTTTGGCACGGGGGCTTCACTTAGTGAACTTGGGTTATATCAGTTGTGTTCATGACATACTAAAGAATTCCCCTATTTTCAAAAAATATTTCCCTAAACTCCTTTTATTCCACCCCCTCCCAATACACAACCTAATTTAAAAGCCCCCCTACACAAAATATTGTATTTTTTCATAGCTTGAATTAAAAACCCCCCTATTTTCATCGATGGGAAATATATTGCACCCTCATTTTTGGGATATTAAACCCCCCAGTATGAAAGCAAATGATATGATATTTCTTATTTAGTGAAGCCCCTATGAGGTTTGGGTGTATCCCCTAACAATTGGGAGATAGTGTCTACATGCAATTCAATGGTCAGACTATATTTCTTCTTCTTCTCAACAAATTTCTTTAGTAAAGGTGAGAAGGTTATAATGGAAGAGGTACTAACTATAGTAGGAGAGACTTTATCATAAATAATAGGGGGAGCCAAAGATATGGGATGCACTAGAGTCAAAGGATCAGGTTCACCCAAAGGTAGGCCTAAATTAGACTCTCCATCTTTATGATAAAAAATATGCACATCATCATCAATAGTGGTGACAACGAGAGGAGTTAACTTTTATGCCAACAGTGGTGTTGGTGTGGCCGACCTTTGATCTCTCTTCCTTTTGGGTGGGTTGGTGATACTTGCTTCACAAATTGATATTAATTTTGCCTGATCCTCTGGGGGTTTCTAATCTCCTTTGGATTGAGAGTTGGACTTGTGTGAAGTTTCTCTAACCTCAATTGTGGTATTAGTAGCCTAAAAGATTTGAGATGAGCTCTTTTATGTTGATGGAGTTCCCTTTTCAAAGGAGAGCCGACATGAGACTTAACCTTATTTTGTAGCCATTGTTGGGTTCTCTTCAAAACATCTGAGGTATGGTTTTTGATATCTATCACCTCCCCTTAAAATCATTTAATTGGAGGAAGAGGTATCACAACCGCATTGTGGTAGGACTCATCAATTAGATTCAAGTCATCATCTATTTCATCCTCTGAAAGTGGGAGAGGTAAAGTAAAAGCAATAACTTACTCCACTGTCAATTGCATGAAATCCTTCTTTTGGACCTCTCTATCATCTTGACAATCTTCCCAAAAATATTCTAATTGAGGTACATGAATGTACAAAGTTGAGCCATAGAGATTTTCTCAAGCATAACCCTTGCTCTTAAAATTACTTCTCAAAGGAAGATAATGGAAACCAAACTCAACCACCATTTTATCTATTCTCTTCATAGCTTCATTAGTTTTGCAAGAAAATAGGATAAAGATAAAGGGAAAGAGTACCCTTTCTTCTTCAAAGTTGAATATTTGATATTCACAATGCCATCTAGCGACACGATTCTAGAAAGATGAGATAATCTGAAGCATACATGGGTGTCTTAAAAGGAGTACTTTCATATTTTCCTATCCTTAGATAGGTTAAGGTGTAGAACTAAATGTAAAAAATACCAAATTATGTTACCAAATTAACAACTTCCATGGAGATTCTTTTCACAGAAGACCCTTCAATTCTCCACATTAGGGTCATGAAGAATGCATCATAAAAATGGGAAAACTCCCTCATGCCAATATCTTCCCTCAACTACTGAAAGCAATCATAAATAGGTCTATCTTTTGCTAGTGATGTTGGCATATGCACGCTCCAATGAGACATTGTAGGTGATTGAAGGTTTTGTCATTGATGGAAACCTTGCAATCCTATGGCACCGACAAGGCATTACACCAACAAGTTAGTGCACCGACATCAGCAGATCATACTCTACACCGGCACTCAGGACACTGGCACCAACACAAAGAAAGGAAGTATACCGACACAAAGGCCGATAGGATTTTGTTATATTATATTTTGTTTATTATTGTAAAAACTTTGTAAGCCAACTTGGCATGTTGTAAAATGACTCTTATATATAAAAGAGATCATTATAAACATTCAAGAGGTAAGGAAGTAAGAAAAGAAAGTGATATAAGCAAAATATTAAGGCAGACCTATTATGTGAAATATAGGTTGAAGGGTTTATGTAAGAAGCAGAGCAACAACTGATACTGGATCAGGCATTATAGATGCTATTGTAAAGTAGTACAAGATATTGGATTTGTATAATCCACATTGTAAGTCAGTGAGACTACCCATTGAGCAGTGAGCTCTAGGCAATTGGCCTTCCTGCATGTGCAGGCCCCTAGTGTAAGTAATATTCTCTTATTGGCCAGTGAGTGACTATTGTGGGTCACAAATCCCACTGAGGTTTTTCCCACACCGGGTTTCCTCATTAAATCCTTGTGTTATGGTGTGCTTTTCATGTGGATGTTCTTAATTCTATTTATTACATTATTTCTTGCATACCGGTACACTGTTATAATATGTTCTGCATGTTTTAAGTTAAGAAATACTTGTTACTGGTTAGATACTGATTCACCCCCCCCCCCCCTCTTAGTATCTGTGAGATTCCTAACAATTGGTATCAGAGCCTGGTCCTCTATTTTCAAAAGCCTAATAGCTTGAGGAAGATCTTGACATCGGTAAAGATGGAAAATCTGATGAAGCAACTTGAAGGAGCTCTTTCAGACTATGATGCAGAGAAATTGAAAAATATCAAACTAGAAGATGATTTAAGGGTAGCTCAGGATATCATTCAGGCACTTCAAGAGAATCTTACTATTTCAAGAAATAAGAGAAGAGAACTTTGAGAAAAATTTCAAAATGAGAATGATGAAAAGGAATCACTTAATGATCAGATAAGCAAGCTGAAACAAGAAAACATGACAACAAAGAATGAGATGCAGGATATGACTATGAGATTTTGTAAATAAATTGAGGATAGGAAGAAGAATGAAGAAGAATTGACCAGAAGACTAAGTGATGCAGCAAATGAGAACACAAGACTTAGCTATGAAAATGACATGTTGAAGACAGATCTGATGCACACTCAGAATGACTCCAATGAACTAATGAGACAAAAAGAGGTCTTAGAAAGAGAACTAGAAACTACCAATCAACATAAAGAAAAATTCAAGAAAATCTCAGAGGAACTTGGCACCTTGTTGAAGAATCAAAAACCTAAAGGTGACACTTCTAGAATTGGCTTTGAAGCTGGTGAAAGCTCTGGTACTGCAAATACTCAGGATCATAGCAAACCGGTAAGACAACCTAATGCTTATAAATTCAATGGAAAATGCTTTAGCTGTAATAAGTATGGTCATAGAGAAAATGAATGTAGATCTAGAAATTATCAGAATATCAACACACCCACTGGTCAATGTTCAAAATGCAACAAAGTTGGTCACAACTCTGAAAATTGCAGAATGAATGTGAGATGTTATGTTTGTGGAAGATTTGGACATTTATCTAATCAATGCAGAACACAAACTGGCATAGGTTATGGGAAAGCTATTCAGAAGAATAATGTAACTTGTTATGCATGTAACAAGATTGGGCATATTACAAAATTCTATAGAATTAAAGGATCACCGATAGACAACAAAATTTCTAGCTTGAAAGGTAAAGAAAAACTTGAAGAGGTTAAGGAAGAATTCTCAAAATAATGGATTAGAAAAGCTGATCTAAATATTGGGAATACTCCTCCACCGGTAGAACCAGTCAATGCTTCACTGGTAGGATAGAGTGATGCTCTACTAGCAGGATAGAGCAGTGCTCCACCGACAAGAAGTTCTTCATCTAATTGAAGAAAGTTTCCTTGAGGGTTTGGCAATCTATTGACACATGTGCTATTATTCCCTCGGTTAGAGATAAGAAGTTGGAAATTACTTGTTACTGGTAGACAATGTTAAGTGAATACTTAACCGACATGCATTTAATGTGGTAGATGGAAAAAAGACACTATAAATTTGATGTTTTGGGTCCATTTCATTTCACCAAGATTTCAAACCTACGAAGAGTGCAAAGATTCTGAGCTAAGGCATTTCGAGCAAGAGGCAAGAACACTTCAAGCAATCATCCATCCTAAAGGCAGTAAAAGGTATTTTATCATGGCATCTACCTCTGCAATTGAATATATAGCAAACCCTACTATTGTCAAAGTTATAAAAAGACCTAGGCTCATATTTCAATTAGTTCCCGAGGTAGCAAAGAAAGATGATACCTTAGGTTCTTTTTCTCAAATTCCTAAGGGAGTTGTTTATGCTGAAGACCCCAGAATTTACAGTCACTGTAACATTGAGGAACTAGGAGACGAAGAGATTAAAACCATGTTTAAAATTGTCATATGTGATGAATCTAACAATGTAATAGATGAACATAAGATCATTGAAACCCTAGGATTTACAGAGATCCTTAGCATTCCTGAATTCCCCAAGGATGTGATTAGGATAGTCTTAAGCAGGGTACATGGTGAATTTTTTTGGCTAGATGCAATTCACAAAATCACCAAGGAAGTTGTGAAAGTTATCACAGGGTTACCGACCACTAGTAAAAGGGTAGACAAAACTAAGAAGGTATCCAATGACCTAGGTACTTAGTTAAGTAGTGCCATGTCTGATAAAATGTCCTTAAGAGTAAATGATGTAACATACATTAATGTGAGATTTATCAACATGATATTAGGGTATAAAACTACTCATGAAAATAGACTTAATTTAGTTTCAAGTTTATGCATTAAGAGTGCTTATGATATGGTCACAGATAATGTAAAGATTGATGTATGTGAGTGGTTAAAGGATGAATTAATTGACAACTTAGGAAAGATTAAGAAGGACAAGAAAGGAACTTTCAGGTTTGGAAATGTGCTAGAATGTCTGATGCCACATATAACCAAATAGGTTCTCGGTATAGGCTACAAAGAACTTGGATATGATATACCGGTAGGCAAACAATTAACAGAACTATTCAATAATATGGGAGAAGATAAGGAAAACAATATCCATGATTTCTTTCAAGCACTAAAGGTCAAAATGAAGAAAAAAATCTAACTATCACAAAATATAAGGATGAAATATGATTTGTAATCAAGAAGGATGAGATCTGGATGGAAGCAGTCATCCCTAGGACAGTTTGGGTAACAGAGATGGGCTATGAAATAGATGATCATATAATTGAAACTTATGCTAAAGCACTTCTGGAATCCCCTAAAGAACCTAAGGAAGAAGTATTTGGTAGTGCAAAAACTATTGAAAGTCAAATATAATCTAAGAAAAGAGTGAAAAAGGTTGAGGCAGTTGTAAGAAAAGGTTCCAGATAGGCAAAGGCTATTAAAGAAGATGTGTTAAAGCAAACCGGTATAACAGAGGATGAGTTAGTAGCCCCACAACCTGAAACTCACCTATCACTGGTAGGTACTTCTTCGGAGACCAACATGCCTGCAACTTTCAAGAGAGTTGTAAGGAAAAGAGATCCCTCAATGACAACCACACCCTCACCTAGGAGGACAAGACAAAAACAACAAGCAGTGAGATCTCTAGTAAGAAAGGCTACACCAAAGAAGAAGAAACTGACACCCAAAAAGAAGAAGAGGACAAACAAAGACTTGGCCCCTTTTGACATACTATTGAATGAAATTATAGAGGAAGGCAAATTGAAGAATATAGAGAAACTATATGACACTCTAATGGCTGATGAAAAAGAACAAGTAGAAAATAGTGTCATATTGCATATGGATATGTATAAGAAATTTTTGATGGAAGTAGTAAATGAAGTTCTAGATGAACTATTTAAGAGACTAGAAGCAAGGAGACAAGCAGTAATAGAACTGGACAAGAAAATAAAGATTGAAAAGCTACTTGTTGTATATCTGGTGAATTCACCCAAAGAAATTGATGACTTAATTTCTCAAGCCAACCGGTCAGTATTTTCTGCTGCACACCGGCACATTGCTTTAATGGTTGGAAGAGTTAATGAGGTGACTGAGGAGACAAAACATGCATGGGACATTTTCCTAATGGAAAAAGAAAAACAAGAAGAATACATGATTCACAAACCTATAAAGGTATGTTAGAAAGAAAGAGACAAGGGTAAAGGTAAAGTTGGTGGACCACCTAGTATCAAGGTTAAAGACAACTTACCCCCACCTCCTTTGATTACTCCACCAGCAAAAACAACAGCTACAAAAGATCAATCGGCAGATGAAAGTATGGATGTAGAAGATGGTAATCCTAATCCTGAAGTCTTATATACTATGGATGTTGATACTCAAAAGATCAACATTGTGGTAGACAAAGATATAGCTAATAAGAATGACATGGCTAGTGAGCCTCCGGTAGCTGAGCAAACTAATAACACACAGGAGAAACTAGCAGATGACAAAGAACAAAAGGTAGAGACTTAGACTCAAACTGAGACAATGCAACAAACAGAGAAACCAACAGAGCAAAAGGCTCTTGAACATGAACAACAACAGAAACAAGAACAAGTTCATAAGGAAATAGTGCCACCAACAACTGGAGTAGTAGAAAAACCATTTCTTAAGGAAATGTAGACACAAACAGACCTACCAGAGGTCAATATAAGCTTGGTTACTTCCACTGGCGATACTCAGAATATAGGTTCATCATCAGGCTACAAATCAACTAATGTGACTGAGGTACTATTAGATTTAATTAAAAAGATAACAGACTGCAGCTCACAAGCCTATAAGGCAATAGATGATACCATACCAATTTTGAAGGTAATTGCTCCTAACTGTAATATAGACAATAAAGATTCTTTAGGAAAAATTGATACCTTGTGTAAATATATCACAAAAAACAATAAGAAAATAAAGGAAGAGACATTGAAGGATAAAGTAGAAATTGAAAAGAAGAAATTCTTTGATGAGCAAATAAAGAAGTGTAACAGATATTTTGACACACTTCTACCAGAATTGTGTAATTTATTGAAAGAGTACAAGACTCTGTACAAAGATACCTGTAGGACAAACTTTTTGACTGTAGATATAGACAAGAAGATGAGCAAGGTACAAGATGAAATCAATAAACTTGCAGATAATTTTGTCAACTCACCTAATACACTATCAGTTTTTGAACAGAAAACAAATTTTGAGGAAGATTTACTAAAATTGGAAAGAGAAAAAGAGAGAATAGTGAATAAAGCAAAGCATCTAAGATTAAAACTGAATCCAAGATTGGACTATCTAGCATCACTGCGGAAGGAAGTATCTGAGGCACTAATACAGGGATAGAAAACACTGACAGAGCATTTGCAGCATCTCACCGGTATAGTTAAGAGAACAGAGACAACAATAAGAGATAGTAAAAAGTTTATGGAGAGTATAAACTTGATTTTGGCGGATCTATTTCAAATTGTAACTACCCAATTACAAGGTTGAAACTACAAACTCTACTGACATCTTGACAACCTTTGTCATTGATGCCAAAGGGGGAGTAGTGGGATGAGAAATTCAACATCATAGAATCATATGCTCAGGGGGAGCACACACATTTTTGGTAACATTTTTGGACTTCACATTTTTGGATAATTTTTGGACACACTTTTGAAATTTCTCATGAGTGTTGCCATCAATGCCAAAGGGGGAGATTCTTGGCATATGCACACTCCAATGAGACATTGTAGGTGATTGAAGGTTTTGTCATTGATGGCAACCTTGCAATCCTATGGCACCAGCAAGGCATTACACCGACAAGTTAGTGCACTGACATCAGCAGATCACACTCTACACTGGCACTCAAGACACCGACACCGACACAAAGAAAAGAAGTATACCGGCACAGAGGCCAATAGGATTTTGTTATATTATATTTTTTTTATTATTGTAAAAGCTTTGTAAGATGACTTGGCATGTTGTAAAATGACTCCTATATATAAAAGAGATCATTGTAGACATTCAAGAGGTAAGGAAGTAAGAAAAGAAAGTGATGTATGCGAAATATTAAGGCAGACCTATTATGTGAAATATAGGTTGAAGGGTTTATGTAAGAAGCAGAGCAGCAACCGGTACTGGATCAGGCATTATAGATGCTATTGTAAAGTAGTACATGATATTGGATTTATATAATCCACATTGTAAGTTAGTGAGACTACCCATTGAGTAGTGAGCTCTAGGTAGTTGGCCTTCCTACATGTGTAGGCCCCTATTGTAAGTAATATTCTCTTATTGGCCAGTGAGTGAATATTGTGGGTCACAAATCCCACCGATGTTTTTCCCACACCGGGTTTCCTTGTTAAATCCTTGTGTTATGGTGTGCTTTTCATGTGGATGTTCTTAATTCTATTTATTACATTATTTCTTACATACCGGTACACTGTTATAATATGTTTTGCATGTTTTAAGTTAAGAAATACTTGTTACCAGTTAGATACTGATTCACCCCCCCCTCTCAGTATCTGTGGGATTCCTAACAAGTGAGCCATCCACAACTAGGGTGGCTAAGTCACATCACAGCCAACAAGTATATAGAACAACATGAAGTAGAAATGAAATTCCTACCTCTTTGTGTAGCTAAACAATTTCTTGTGTAGGAGATTACTCATCAATGTTTCCCAATCCACAAATTCATCCTCAAAAGAAATTGCCAATAAAAACCCCATTCTCCAAAGTATTTTGTGTTAGGCCTCCTTGTTGCCTTGTGTAACAACACAATCACATCGACAATATCACTTTTGAAAAGATCATTTTTAATACATTGAGGAAGCTTCGATTTGCATTTTCTTTCTATTTCCAACCATAATTAAGCTCGCTGGGTAAGGTACCAATCTACATGATTCTAAAATTACTCTAATATATATTGTATTGATACATCCACATATTTTTCCTAGTTTGGGATTTGTAACACATTAGCAACTATCTCGGGATCAATATTTTCTATTATATTGTTGATTGGGCCTCTGACTTTATGGGAGTCAGAATGATAGTTTTAGATGCATGTCAAGAACAAATTTGGACATGCAATAGCAAGTGGGTAACCTCGTGCTCTTAATAATCCACTATTAACCACCTCTTGTGTAATAAGGGAAGGGTCTTGTCTCTGCAACATTTTCAATACTTTACATAGGCTAGAGTTTCCCATGTTAGTATCCCTCACATTCTCCAATTCACTTTCTATACCAAGGGATTATTTGTTCTTCATTGCATGTATCAGAAGGAGAATTACTAGGTTTTCTACAAATATTACAGAGAACAGAGTGAATGACAAAAAAAGGAGGGTGCAATAAGGGAAAAAATTTATATAAATTATCAAGGACTTTCTTAAAACCTAATTCTTTTACCCAAAAAAATAGGGAATGGGAGGAGAGAAACTCTTGCTCAAGCTGAATTGTCCTATAATGGTGTGCTTAAAATCTACTTTTGTCTTTTGTCTCCTTCTTTCTTTCCCACCAAGAATGTAAAATGAAGTTGACACAAAAAAAGGTGGTAGCTATATTTGTAGCAATTAACTCATAAATTCAGTGGCTTTCCATACCATCCTGCTTACCATCAAAACTGACATTCTTTCTTGGGAAAGGCATTTTTATTTTTCCCTTCCTATGATTTAATTTGCATTAAATGTATTTTAGTAAATGGTACTTGCTAACGTCATCAACCAAACAGTGATTTGAAAATTAAATTTCTCATCATCGGGCTATTGTCCTAAGAAATAATGGAAGAAGAATTCAAGTGTTGTAAAACTTCCTAAAATGTGCAATCGACCGATACTTAAGACAAGTGGAGAGCCCTTTATTAATGGAGTAGACTTATTCATATCAACATATCAAATGATCAACAAACAAAGAGCATTCGAACTACAAAAATTGAGGGCTTGAGTTCATAAAATGAGCGATATGTTGATGTTATATGGGGTATGGCCTCTTAGAGCTAACTTTGATGCTACTATGACTTAAACTTTACATAGCTGATTAGTCAAACAGAAAAAATAAGAACTAAGGCAAAGAAAGTTTTGGTTCTAGGTTGCCATAAAAGTGTGAACATGTGATAGGTAAAGCTTGCGGATTGACAAATGAGGGGGATAAATATGGACTTAAGATATAAACAAAATGTGGGTAACAACTGGCTCTGAATGGGGACAAAGACTGAAAGAGTGCATAGAAACCAGAAAACTTGGCATAAGGCCTTATTCCTAAGGGAAATAGGGTCACAAAAAAAATGAAACTCACAAAAACAACAAAGGAAAGAAAACAAGAAAGGAACTATTGTATAGGCTAGAACCCTGATTGCTCAAATCACTAGTTAAACAATTTTAAATCCTGCCCATTATATGCAAGCGGCAAGGGGGGTCCATATGGATATTTCACCAAGAAGTCATTTTCTCCCATAGTAGCTCAAATGGTGAATAGTCTCATCCACAGAGAATCAAATTTCTTAATGGATTCCATTGGTTCTCTTTTGTGTTCTCATAGTAAAACAAAGTTGCCGATTACAAATTGTGTTTGCTAGCTCGCTTATCAAAAACCCGCTTGACTGAATGTTGATGTTTTGTAATTTTTTCAACTACTTCTCTTCTCTATTATTCAGATACATAATGGTTTTCTCTAGGGAGGATTGGAATTCATCATCTTCAACATATTTTTGCAAATCAGGAATGGCCAGTTCTAAAGAAATGATCATCGTATAGGCGATTCCATATACTTCTTGAAAAGGAGACATTTTGATTGCTCTTTTGTAAGTGATTTTTTTGGCCCACAATGCATCATACTATTTATGGTGCCATCTTATTACATTTTCTTTCACTAATTTATTCATAATTGAAATCAAGTTTTTGTTGCTTGATTCAACCTGTCCATTTCCCTATGGGTCATAATCTAAAGAGTGGGCAAGGATAATTCCAAAATAATAACAGTAGAGAGACATTTCAGCCAATGAGAAACTACTGGAATTATTCGCTACAATATTTTTGGGCACTCCAAATCTAACCAAAATGTTTTCCTTCAATAAGTCAACCAAAACTTCCAAAGTTGTATGCTTTATAGGAATCGCTTCTTCCCATTTAGTGAAATAGTCAATGGCTGTTTTTGGTATTTTGGTATGGTTTTGTCATTGATGTCAACACCTATCAACACTTATCAACTCTGGCACTTTGAAGGATTGGCAATGTTCATCGGCAAGCAAGTGACTTATGCATAGTCACCGGTATCTGGTATACCGACAAGATATAATGATCACTGGCACTTGGAATGATATGGAAAACACTTGGTTATGTCGAAGACATCATTTGGACACTTTGTCTTGGAGACTTGTTCATTGGTATATTTGTGTTTGCATATTTGTTGTTACTAGCAAATAGGTCTAGGTTATGCACCAAAAGGCTTATCTTTTCTAGATTAGCACGACATGCTTTGAAAATGATTTATTGTTGTTGTAAATGCATTAAGCCAACATGTTGAATCAGAAATTGCATCGGTTATTGATTTATTTGTAAATTGATTTTATTGTAATATCTCTTAGAGATGACCTACTAAAATTGGTCTTAGGTTATGGTATATATGTAAGATCTTATTTGTAATATCGATAGGTGATAAGGAAAAATAAATATAAGAAGGTATATGTGAGAATAAGCAGAGCTATACATGCAAACATCATTTAAGGTGAAACAAGGTTTTTGTAAAGGCATATCAGAACTGAACTGGTACTGAATCTAGCATATGAAGATGCTATTTTGAGTAGTACATATTTATTGGATTTAACCATCCAATTGTAGTCAGTGTGACTCCTATTTGTGTTTGAGCAGTGAGCTCTAGGCACTAGGCCTTTTTGCATGTGTAGACCCCATTTGTATACACATACTATCTATAGTAGTATCATTTGAATATGGGTAAGGTTTCCCATCATGGTTTTTCCCCTTATAGGGTTTCCACATACAAATATTGGTTTTATGTGTTGTGGATGTTATTGTCTTTCTATTTCATGCATTAATCTTTACCAGTACTGATATTAACTAATATACTGTTCACCAGCCTAAAGTTTGGTTTACCGGTATTAAGAATTAAGGTTGGATAAGTTGTTTTTGGTTTGAATTTATTAGACAACTGATTCACCCCAACAATCCCCCCACCCCCCATCCCCCTCTCAGTTGTCTCTGGGACCTAACAATTGGTATCAGAGCCTAGTCCTATTTTTGCAGAAGTTTAACAGCTTGAGGAGATACAATGTCTTCTAACTATTTCAGGAAGGACAGTCCTAAACTTGATGGAACCAACTATGGCATATGGAAGATCAAAATGGAGACACATCTAAATTGCATTGGAAAGGACATCTAGGATGTTACAAAGAATGGCTACATTGCTCCTACTCAAAGTCAGCCTAATCCACTAAACTTGGCTAAAGATGAGGAAAATGATTGCAAAGCAAGAGAAGCACTTTTGAGCGCATTATCAAATCAGAAAATCATGGGATTATCAGATAGATCAACTGCTAAAGATATTTGGGATCATTTGGAAATATTGAATGAAGAAGATTCCACAGTCAAAATTGCAAAACTTGAAAGCTTCCGGGTCAGGTATGAAAATCTGAAAATTGAAGAAGATGAAAGGATTTCTACTTTTATGGAAAGAGTAAATGAAATTGTTTTGGGTATTAAATGTTGTGGAGGAACCTTAAGTGAAGATGAAATTATTTCAAAAGTTTTAAGAGGATTTCCATTGGCATATAAAATGAAATATACTGCTATAAATGAGTTGAGAGAAATGCCTAATACATTAGTAACTAGGGATACATTGATTGGAAAACTTTCAGCTTTTGAAATTGAGGAATTTGGTCCTATTGCTACTATAAAGAAAGACTTAGCTTTTAAGGCATCAACATCATCTACACCATATTTTGACAAATCTGATTGGAAAGCCTTTTATGCAAGAGAAATTGAAGAAAGTAGGAGAGAAAATGAAGAACTTGAAGAACTTGAAGCACTATTTGCAAAGAAAATGCCTAAAGGTCCAGTTGGAAGTAAGTATGAAGGTAAAGCACCCTTTAAATGTTTTAACTATAATAAGACTAGTCATACAGCTTTGAGATGCCCTGATAGACATGCTAGACTAAGAGAAGAAGCTATAAGAACATACAAGCCTAACCTTGAATATCAGAGATATAGATTTAAGAAGAATAAAGATAAATCTTGTTATCTTGCTAATGAAGGAGGCACTGATGATTCTGATGAAGATCCGACTAACAATGGATGGGTTTTTGTTGCTATAACAAAATATCAACCGATACCTACTCTTCAACTGGTAGAGTAGGCCCTGGCAGCTAAATTTGAAGTTAAGGGTGAATGGACCATTGATGTAGGATGTTCACATCATATGACTGGTGATGAAGGTAAATTCTTGAACTTTCAGGAATATAATGGAGGTTTGGTAAGATTTGGAGATGATAAAGCTTGTTTGATCAAAGGAAAAGGCACTATATCTCTTGATGGTAAGCATAATACTAACAATATTTACTATGTAGATGGTTTAAAGCATAATCTTTTTAGTATTGGTCAATTAGTTGAGAAAGGATTTCAATTACAATTCAAGAATGGAAAATGAAAAATCATGAACATAACTGGTTTGGAAATTGCAACTGGTAATCAAACTAGGGGAAACATCTTTCATTTAAATAACAGTGAAAAGATATGCTTGATTGCACATATTGATGAAAGTTGGCTATGGCATAAGAGACTTTGTCATGTAAATTTTGATTGCATGGTAAAAATCAGTACTACTAAGGCAGTTAGAGATTTACCTAAGATTGTTAAGCCTCACAATCTAGTATGTAAGGAATGTCAATTTGGAAAACAAGTTAGAGCATATTTTAAAAGTATTCCAAAAAAATCCAATAATGCTCTTAACTTAATTCATAATGATTTATGTGGTCCAGCTAGAACTAAAAGTTTACAAGGTGATAGATATTTCATGCTAGTCATTGATGATTATTTTAGAATGTGTTGGGTTACTTTTCTCAAAGAAAAATCAGAATCACTTGGAAGTTCAAACTATTCAAAGCAATGGTAGAGAATGAAACCGGTAATAAAATCAAATGTCTGAGATCGGATCAAGGAGGTGAATTTACATCTAAGGATTTAAATGCATTCTGTGAAGTGAATGGAATCAGAAGACAATTATTAGCACCTCAGACACCACAACAGAATGGAGTTGTAGAAAGGAAAAACATAACTATCTTGGATGCAGCTAGAAGTATGTTATTTGAAATAAATCTACCACATGTATATTGGAGAGAGGCAGTAAGCACAACGGTTTATAAATTCAACAAAGTTCACATCAAAGGTGAAACCGGTAAGACCCCTCATGAACTATGTGTAGACGTATAAAAATGACCATATTCCTAAATGAATATTTTATGTTCATTTCTCTATTTAATTAAATCCAATTTAATTAAATTATCCACATTCTTCTATTTAATTAAGTAAATTACTCAATTTATTTAAATTAAATTCACTATACCCATTATTGAATAAATCATTTTATTCAAATAAATTTCCCTAGCCACTTTTAATTAAATTCAAATTTAATTAAAAAGTTATCCTAAATTGAATAAATCAAATTTATTTAATTGCAACCAAATTGAATGAAAATCAAATAATTCAATTAAAACCTATTATCCTCCCCATCCACTTGCAAAAACCCAAACCCCTTCCTAATCCCTTCTAGAATCTTCTAACCAATTCTAATTAACCTAAAACCCCCTCTAAACTTTGTCACATCCCTAAGCAAAGGGAGGTCACTTCTCAAATGGTCCAAAGTCTTGGATAACCATTGAAGGTTTTCAACCTTCAACCACCAAAACCCCCAAAGTCTTTGAAAACCATTGAAGGCTTCCAACCTTCAACCACTTAATCTCCAAAGTCTCCAATAACCATTAATGGTTATTTCAAACCCTCCCACATGGTTAAAACATTTGTTTTGACTCAACCTCTACCCAACCCAAGGGTCTCATCAGGTCATTAATGCTTTGACCATGATTATCTCTTAATTATTTGCACAAAGGTTTATCTTTGGATTAGATCCTAATTCATTGGGTAAACCTAACTTAGACTTGACCCTTAGCCTTTAGATAACCATGAGGTCTTCTCAGGTCTTTAATGCCTCCAACCTCTTCTTTCAACCCAATCCTGTGTGGACATTTGTCATCATTTCATTGGTGCCAATTGTGCACATGGATTCCCAACTTTCAAACTTGGCCCTTGATTAAACCTTTCAATCCTGACCATCCATTGCCCTGTTTGTGCTATAAATAGAGCTCTCATTCCTCCATTTTTAACAATCATCTTTCAAATTTGAAGCATCACACTTATGCTCAAATTCTTTCAAGCTTTCATTTTATATATGCCCCTCATTTAGCCTCTTTTAGATCATAAATTAGACTAATATGCATGCTTAGATTACTTTATTTATCATTTTAGCTCAATCATAGACGAAATATAGTATGCTAAGATAGTATTCATACTAATCTTGTCATCTTATCATTTAGCTTATTGCATTTTAGCATCATACATAGCTTACAACACATCTCATACTAAAATCAATTAAAAACCTCTCTCGTTCTCATATTTGCCATCCCTAAACCATTTTGCTCAGTAATCTGAGAGCAAAAACGTTGGTTTGAGGGACATTGTGGGATAGAGAACCATGGGACCCTCCTTGGGAAGTTGAGTAACACATCGTTACTCCATAGCTTGCATCAAGAAGTCCTGTGTGTGTATGTGGACTAGTTTTTCTCATTATTTTCACATTTTAAGTTTTATTCACCCACTTTTCCCACATACATTTCTGGCGCCCACCGTGGGGCACGACCCCCAATAACACATCATTTTTTGAATTTGATGACTTTTGCAAGTACGCGGGAAACTAGAATTAGCGTGTCGAAAAGATATTTTAGCGCATCCGCCTAACAGTTTAGCGCTTCTAGCCTACTATTTAGCGTGTGTGCTTTCTGTCTTAGCGCGTAAACACTGTTCCTTAGCGCATGACACTATTTGACAAATTTTCCTGTAGGTGTCGACGCCGGCGAAACACAGATTAGCGCATATACCTAACAGATTAGCGCGTCCGCTTAACCTTTTAGCGCTTGAAAAACATATTCCAGCGCGTTGAAACTAACAGTTAGGGCATCAAATTCAAATTTTTCCTGCAAAACAGACCGCGGGAAAAGCAAAACACAGATTAGCGCGTACGACGCACAGAGTAGCGCGTCCGAATAACAGAATAGCACATGGAGAAAAAGGTGTAGCGCATCCGCAGATTATTGTAGCGCTTACAGTTTGTTCTGTAGCGCGTCACAGACAAAACAGACAAAAAAAAATAAAAAATTATTGTAACCGAATTAAAAAATTTTAGACTTGTGGAAGTCCCCCGAAACAAACTAACAATCTTCTCGTTCTGTTTATTTGCAGGATTTTTAAAAGTTTCTTGCAGGTAAAGCGAGGAAGTTTGCTTTTATAGCAAAACGTTTTTCTTTTTGTTGACCTCCAAAAATCGAATTTGCTTTGTTGACGATTTTCTTTTCCATAGATTAGACAATCATTGCTTTGAAAAATTAAAAAGAACATCATGCTTTTGTGGAGCAACATCTCTGCATAGTTTTTAGCAAATCACTGCTTTGAAAGACTAAAATAAACATCATTGATTGCTTTGTCTTGAAAGTGGAAGGTATATGCTCTCCCCTTAACTGGGTGATTAAAAAGTCAAACCACTCTTACGCTTTCAGTATTTCAAGCAGTTAAAACCTTTAGCAAGCCTGCCTTCCCGAGGAGTTGCAATCAACTCTTAAAGCCATTTATGGCCGGTGTGAAGGGAGCGACCTAAGTGGGAAATGACTTTGACGCCAAGAATTCCAACCCACTATAATCAAATGTGGAAAGTGACGAAAGTCCTTTTCAACGGTTGCGCGCAGTGATTAGCCTTCCCCTAGTATCCTCGAGATACGTAAAGCCTTTGTTCTAAAGGTTGGGAAGCCTCCTGAGGGAGTTTATCACTGACGGCCGAACGGGAAGCCTGATTAAGAACCTTAGCATTAGAAACTTTGAGCTGAGTCAGTATCTAAACATTTGTAACATCATAGTGCAAGGGTGGGGAAGAATCCACCCCTAAGATTACTCACCATATATCTCCCAAGATAACTACTCAACTATGAAGCAATTCACTTTGGGTTAACTTCTGGCAAAAGGCAAAAAAATGAGCGCCCTCTAGGGGGTGACACGACTATTTGAGCTGACAGAGTATCGAGACTAGTGGGCTATGATGTTACTTATGACCCTTGAATAAAGAGTCTTTCTGAAGTGTTTATTTTGTATCCAACCTGTTAAAACATTGGGAATTTGAACACATCCTCGACAGAACATACACTTTCTGTTAGATTAGGTGAAATGATTATACTTTGTGTGCCGTGCTTGCATTTTGTATTTCAGAAAATCATCCATCACACTTAAAAATTCTCTCAACAAAAATCAGAATCCTCACAGAAACAACCAAAAGGAAAAATCAGGGCAGTTTAGCGCGTAAGAGCAACATCTTAGCAAGTGAAACAGTTATTTTAGTGCATCCACAGTACAAAATAGCGCTTACAACAAAAACAATAGCGTTTCAACTGCAAAGCAAAACAAAGAACAATCCTTTAGCGCGTGCAAAACAGATTCTAGCACGTATCAGGAAAACATTAGCGCGTAGGTATCCAAAGTTAGTGCATTAACCAAAACAGATAGCGCGTAGGAGGCATAGTGTAGCGCGTTGTTTTCCAAAAACACTTCATAGAAAATTTCAAAAAGCTTGTTTTAGCGCGTGGAACAAACAGCTTAGCGTGTGGAATTCCTCTTTTAGCGCATTAGCCGAAACAGTCAGCGCGTGTAAAACCCAGTCTAGCGCGTGGATCTTTCACTTGTCAAGAACAAAAATTTTCCTGAATCAATGTTTTAGCGCGTAACTAGGGGCAGATTAGCGCGTGTGGAAATCATTTTAGCGCATCAGGAAAATTCAGTAGCGCATTAAACATCTGTTTTAGCGCATGAGAAAAGGTGGAAAAACAGAGAGTTGGAAAAACCGAAAATTTTGAAAATTTTGAAAATATTTAAAAAAAAGTTTTTTATCAAAACACATCTTTTATCAAACCAGAGTGACAAAAACAAATCATTAAAACTGTTTCTCAAGTCAAATTTGTGTCAAACAAAGTCGTCAAAATCCGAAAATGAATCGAGCAATAGAGAACATCTTTCCTATCATAATCCGGAACATTTTCATCATTAGTATCAATCAAATCCTTTAAACATCTTATGGATTTTATCTCCAAAAACACTTGTCTAAAAAATTTTCAAATTGTCAAATCCAGTTTCCAGATCAGGAAACTTTTATCCATATCATTTGACATGCTTTATCGTGAAGGGATATCTAAACCTTCATTCTGATAAAGTAAAATTTGAAATTTTCAAAACAAGAATCAACTAAATCCAAACAAATCAAAGGAAATCATTGATCACTCATGCATGACTAATCCCCTCATTCTGAGAAGAAAGAACCTCTATCGTAACATCACGTTGAAGAAACAACAACTGAACTTTTCCAAATTCATCAAGAGAAATAAATTTTTATACATCAATCGTCCACTCTTCAAATCCCATCGGGTATTTCTTCATCACGTCAAACATTATATCCAAAACAAATCCAGCGAATTTGACAAAGAACCCCTGAAAACAAGAGCATACTGTCAAAAGTCTGCTTTTAATCAAAAGATAAACCGCGGAGGTAAGATCTATCCAGCATTCCTGTCCGATGAGTGCATCACATATAACACATCTCGACCAGAACCACCAACGCTAGAGCAAAATATCAACGAAGACTTTGTTCCTTTCATCACTGAAAGTTTCTATTGAAATGCCTATCACTCGCTCTCAACGAAACAAACAAAGTGAGACACCCGCGGAATCAAGTATGAATCGTAGATTATCAAATCCTTTTGAAGTTCCATCATCAGACGATCCTGAAATTACTGACGCAATTCTTCAAGAATGTCAAGAAAATCCTTCATTCCAAAAACTCATGGAAAATGACAAAGAAAAATATCTACTCATGCTTACAAGCAAAGGTGTCAAACTTCCTGAAGATTTTGATGCAAACGTCTTTCAAACAGGGTCTCAACAATATACATATCAAGAACAACAAAGGGAAGAAGAAACTCGCGTACCTGAACAACATATACCAGAAATGCGAGTACCCGCGTTTGAAACCCCAGAACAACACATACCGTTTACTACACCTTTTCAGTTGAGAACAAATAGGAGGGAAGAACTCTTCCCTCGACAAGATAATGCGCCCTTGGTTTCTCTTACTCAACAAATGCAAATGTTGCAAAGACAAATACACGATATGCAACAAGGGACAACAGTGCGGTATTCTATAAACGAAATCTGTCCTTATCCATTTGACAGAAGCTTAAACATGGTACCTTTTCCTCCAAACTCAGACATTCCCAAATTTGATAAATATGATGGGAAAGGTGATCCTCGAGATCATGTTCGAGAATTTTGTACTATGAGTCTTGAATTTGCTCATAATGACACTTATCTGATGAGGTTATTCCCAAGAAGCCTGCGAGGACAAACAATGGAATGGTTATCCAAGATTACACCACCTGTTAGATCATTTGACGAATTGGTTAACAAATTCATCACCCATTATTCTTACAACATCTAACATGCCATAACTATGCTAGATATTTGCAACACCAAACAAAAGAACAATGAAACATTCATGTTATTCCTTCAACGTTGGCGATGCATGGTATCAAGATATCCTCGAGATATTCCTGAAAAAGAGAAAATGGAAATCTTCATTGATAACTTGAATGGTGAAATGAGTTACAGACTCAAACTTCAATGCATACCATCTTTTGACAAATTGATCGAAAATGGCATCCAAGTAGAGGAAGCTTGTGTCAAAAAGGGAACACGGAAGCTTGTGTCAAAAAGGGAACACTTAAGTTCTACAAAGAGGGCACAAACTCATCAAACTACAATAACCAAAACAACACCAATCTAGACAAAACTCGATTTTGGACTCGAAACAAAAATGAAGGCAACAATGAATCATATGATCCAAAATCTAAACAGCCAGTGCTTGCCTTATCAGGAAATACTCAAAATACGAAAAATCCTAAAAATGCTACTCCTAGTGCTAACACATATGCACCAAACAATGCTCAAGGACAACTCAATACCAACAACGCCAACGATAATCCAAACAAAAACCTGAATCCAGGGCCTAACAACAATTCACGCAACAACACCAACAATTTCCATAAGCGTATCTTCACACCATTGGGCCAATCATTAGAGTCCACATTTAGAGAACTGTTGGCAAACAAGATTCTTTCTTTGCCTCCAATCAACAATTATGAACCCCCAATCAAACCACCTTGGTGGAATGATTCACACTATTGTGATTTTCATCGCAACAAAGGTCATAGAACAAATGAGTGCATGAGATTGAAACACATAATCCAAGACATGATTGATCGAGGTGACTTAACGGTGGATGGTCTCAAAACAAATAATGATCACGAAGCCTTCAAAGATCCTCTCCCAAATTATAACAAAGATGGAGCATCAACTTCAAATGATACCCGCGGAGCTCGTATTAATCACATCTACAACAACACAATTAATCACATATCAACCGAAGACCATCAAGTCAATGTTATAACCATTCAAGATAAACGTGATCATGAATCTGTCAACGTGACAACCCGGACTCAGAAATATGTCTTGAAAGGACATACTGCACCTTCAACTACCACACCAAAGATCCAATACGACTTAGTTAATCAACTACGCAAGACTCCGGCTCAGATATCTATCCTGGAATTGTTGAAACTATCTCCAAGACACAAAGACATATTGGAGCAAGCACTATTAGAAACAAATGTACCTCAAAATCTGGATACAGACAAATTCCAAGCCATGGTTGCCCATATGACAGAATCTCATAACCTCACCTTCTCAGAGCCTGATAATACTTCATTGAGACATCCACATAATACTCCTCTACATATTGAAGTCATTGTTTGAAAACACCGTGTCAAAAGAGTCTTAATAGATGGAGGAGCCGGACTTAATATATGTACTTTAAAGCTTATCCGTGCACTAGGCTTCTCAGAAGAATCTATTGATCCTTGTAAAAAGATTACCATAAAAGCATATGATGATGAGGAAAGGTCCTCTAAAGGAACAGTGATATTGCCTATTCAGGTAGGACCAATGCAAAAAGATACTATATGTCAAGTCTTAGATATTGATCTCACCTACAATATCTTATTAGGCCGACCCTGGATACATGAAATGCAAGCAGTACCTTCTACATATCACCAGTGTGTCACGTTTCCTTATGATGGGCAGGAAATCTCCATATCAGCTGATCACAATCCATTTCAACATTGCAATGCAATGGGGGCAGCCCAAGACAGTTTGGTTCCTTATAACAGAGAAAAGCAGCGGTCTTCAACATCTGATCCACCAATAGCAAAATCCAACTCCTTATGGGGAGACTTCAAACAGAAAATGCAAATCAAAGACCAAGGCATGGGTGAATACTCTATGGAGCCTTTATGTTTGACCAGATTGCCAACATCACCTAGATCACATGGTTTACCTACTATATCAACACATCTGGCAACTCAGCCCATAACTAAATTTGATGGTACCTTCATCCAATCGGGGACTCTAGCACAAGAATCAGAAGATAAAGATGTTCTTAACTGGCTATACAAAGATGAAGAAGAAGCTAATAGAGCGGCCGCTCTAGACATTGTTCTACCGATGCACCTGTATGGAAAAGGCTACTTGATCATGAAACAAATGGGATATGGCGGTAAAGGACCTATTGGGAAACGCCAAGACGGAGTCACTGAACCTATAGATCTTCCTTCACAACCTAGTAGAAATAAAGCAGGATTAGGTTCTAAATTCACTTTCCTATTGAAAAGGCCACCACATACAAATGCCAAACCTCAATGGAAGGAAAAGAAGAAATACAAGGAAGAATCATGGCAGGAAGCTCTCTTTGAATCAGCAAAAACAATCCGCAAGGCACGAGAATGTCAAGATCAGAAGATATATCAGGGAAAGCTTTTGAATCATAAGAAGGCCATATCTGCAGCAGTGGCTCATATTCACACACCAATGGCTCAAGAACAAATCATATCATCCCAAGAAACCATCATTCCTCCTCGAGGAAGCACAATCTATGAACAAATCCAGACTATAGAAGATGGATCGGATACAGAATCAACACAGAATATCAAAATAGTATCTATCATCAAGGATTTATTTTCGCCATACAACATACCTGTTTATAGCACAGACAGAATTTGGGATGATGCCTATGAGACAGATTCAAATGAATATGAATGGGGTACCTGCTCTGATACTACTACAAATATCCCAGATGATGCTGATTTCATATCCATTTCTCAAGAAGAACATAACGCAGAAGATAGACCTCTCGAATTTGGACCACAACATGTCTATGACGTTTAGGAAAGCGAACAGAAATATTACGAACAAGTCTATGTAGAAGATGATACCATCGAAGACCTCGATGAAACCCTAGATTTCTTTAAAAACAAGACCCATCATGATGATAACTCTATCCTAACACTTACAGTAGCTGAACTTGACCCGCCCAATGATTCCTTACCACTTGTCTTCCCTGATCTCATCGACTGGACTGAACCTGAGACTCATGATATCCCAATTTTTCCAAATGATGAATCTATTATGCACTACTTATGTACCGTAAATCTCGAAACAGGCTCTACCAGTGAACTGAATAACGATGTCTGTTCTTCAGGGAGTGCCAAGTCTCTCAGTCGCAAAAATGAATCAAATAATGAATCTAATGCTGAAAACCAGTCAATGGCAGCAATAGATCCCAAAAAAGTAAAAATAAAGGACGCATCTGAAGGTGAAAACCTTTTTAAGGCACCTAACGATGGGAGACTTGACACTCTTCCTGAACATTTTCATGAGTGATCACCCATATTGATTGAGCCCACTCAATCAATCAACATTGGTACCACCGAAGTAGCTAGAAACATTCACCTTGCAGAATCTTTGACAGAGGAGGAAAGATCGACATTCATCATCTTCTTTAAAGGACAGCAAATTAACTTTGCCTGGTCATATGCTGATATGCCCGGAGTAGATCCACACCTAATCATGCATCACTTGTCCATCTCTGCGGGAGTCAAGCCAGTCAAGCATAAACTACGAAAGATGAATCCACAGGTAGCACTCATGGTCAAAATGGAATTAAAGAAATTATTAGATGTCGGATTCATCCGACCTATTGACTATGCAGAATGGATTTCTAACATTGTTCTCGTCTCAAAACCAGATGGTAGTATCAGAATATGCACCGACTTCAGAGATGTCAATAAAGCTTGCCCAAAGGATGACTTTCCTCTACCAAGTATTGATATAATTGTAGATCTCACAGCAGGCCATGCAATGCTCTCCTTAATGGACAGTTTCTCGGGCTATAATCAAATCAAAATAGCTCCTGAAGATCAGGACAAAACAGCATTCACCTGTCCTTAGGGAACATACTGTTGGAATGTTATGCCTTTTGGCTTAAAGAATGCCGGAGCCACTTATCAAAGAGAAATGACAACCATATTCCATGATATGATGCACACATTCATGGAAGACTATGTGGATGATTTACTAGCAAAATCTTTCACCAGAGCTGAACATCTTGGCATCCTAACAAAGATCTTTGATCGGTTGTAGAAATTCAAAGTCCGACTCAACCCTAAAAAGTGTGTCTTCGGGGTTACATCAGGCAAGTTACTAGGTTACATCGTCTCATCTAAAGGTATTGAAGTTGATCCAGTAAAGGTACAAGCCATCATGGATATGCCACCACCAAAGAATATCAGTCAACTATGATCTCTCCAAGGACAACTTCAATCAATCAGGCGATTCATCGCTCAACTAGCAGATAAAAGTCTGCCATTTAACCACTTGCTACACAAAAATGTGCCATTCAAATGGGAGACTAAATGTGCAGAATCTTTTTACCAAATTAAATAGTACCTGATGAATCCACCAATTGCAGGAAAGCCTCTTATATTGTATATCTCAACAACAGATGTTTCACTGGGGGCACTATTGGCACAAGAAGATCAACAAGGAAAGGAACGCGCCATATATTACATCAGTAGAACATTGAATGGCTATGAACTCAATTATACATTCATTGAAAAGGCTTGCCTAACAGTTGTTTTTGCATCTCAAAAGTTCCGACATTATATGCTAGCACACACTACCAAGCTAGTAGCCAAAATTGATCCTCTCAAGTATCTACTCAGCAAGGCAGCTCTCACAGGCCGATTGGCTAAATGGGTCATGATTCTTAGTGAATTCGACATCCACTACAATGAAAGACGAGCCATCAAAGGACAAGCAATTGCAGATCAGCTAGCTGAAGCACCGCTACCAGGAAAACAAACCATGGACATTGAATTTCCAGACAGGGACGTTTTTGCTCTTTCCTCTAAACAATGGACCCTATACTTTGATGGATCCTATACACAACATGGTTCAGGGGCCGGCATTCTATTCATCACCCCTGAAGGACACACTATGCCGAGATCATACAGACTTATGTTTCCATGTACAAATAATGTGGCTGAATATGAAGCATTGGTCATAGGAATCAAAATGGCTGTCGAATGGAAAATCACAGAATTAAAAGTCTACGGAGACTCACAACTAGTCATCAATCAGATCAACAACAACTATCAGACAAAGGATGATAAGTTACTCCCCTACAAACAGATGGTGGATGACTTCAAACAGTATTTTGTGCACATCACCTTTGAACAAATACCAAGGTTGAATAACAAAGCAGCCGATGCAATGGCTACAATCGCTTCATTACTACAAATTCCAGAACAACAGAGTCGTTATGCGTTCCTGGTAGAGCAACTGTTCTCCCCTGCCTATGACCACTCTGAATCCCAGGTTATATATGCCTTAACCGGTTCAGATTCTCCGTTATATGGACCAATATACGACTACCTCAAGCATAATATCTTACCCATTGACCAATCCTGTAACCAAAAACGTAACTTTATCCGACAAGCTGCCCGTTACACCCTTATCACTGATACCTTATATCGTCGAGGTCTAGATGGTACTCTTCTTCGTTGTCTTGATCGTAATGATTCTGATTCAACTTTACACAAGCTTCATGAAGGTATTTGTGGCACACAATCAAGTGGCACTACTCTTGCTAAAAAGCTTCTACGAATGGGATACTACTGGCCTACAATGGAGAAAGACTCATATCATTACGCCAAGAAATGTCCTAAATGCCAGATCCATGGCAATCTGATACATGCACCAGCACAGGAACTGCAGCCATTTACAACATCCTGGCCCTTTTGTCAGTGGAGATTGGACCTGGTAGGCAAAATACATCCTTCATCTTCAAATGGACACAAGTTCATCATAACTGCAACAGAATACTTTACCAAATGGATTGAAGTAGTTCCCATGACCACAGTGACTGGGAAAAAAATTGCCTCTTTTATCCTGAATTATCTGATCTGCAGATATGGTATTCCAAGTTAAATCGTCACAGATAATGGACGACCTTTCAAAAACCAAGATGTGCAGGAACTATATGAAAAATTCAAAATCCAATATCGGTTTTCTACACCATACTATCCACAAGGAAATGGTCAGGCAGAAGCATCTAACAAAACGATCCTCAAAATCCTCAAGAAAACAGTGAATGATGCAGGCAAAGATTGGCACGTACAACTCAATCCAGCACTTTGGGCCTACAAGACTAGCATCCGCACACCTACAGGAGCAACACCATATTCATTGGTATATGGATCAGAGGCTATTTTACCCTTGGAGGTAGAAATTCCATCTCTTAGAGTCTCTTTGAAAGGTTTGATCCCAGATGAAGAGTATCGAGTTAACCGACTGCAAGAACTGGAACTATTAGATGAAAGACGCCAACATGCTTATACTCATCTCAAAGCATATCAGCAATGCATATGCAGGAGCTACAATCATAAGGTCATTCCTCGTAACTTCAAGGTTGGTGATCTAGTCCTAAAAGAAAATCCACGAAACCAGCAAGATAGAGAAAAGAAAGGGAAATTTGAACCTAACTGGTTGGGTCCCTATGTCATCATTTCAGTCTATGGATCAGGTGCCTATCAGCTAACAAATTCTAAAGGAGATGTGCTCGATGATCCAACTAATAGCATTCATCTAAAGAAGTATTATACTTAAGGTAGCCTAGTGCATGGAAAAAGCCAAAAACAAACAAAAAAATCAAAAAAAAAAATCCAAAAAAAGCAAAAATACAAAGTACAATAAAAACAAATGGTGAAAACCTGGTAAACAGGCGCCCTTGTGAAAGGCCGGCTCCTTTATCTATATCCATGCCATTTTATCCATCAAAACACTATCGACCATCATCCGACACTTGGCATATATCCATTCAGGACATACTTAGCGTAGTCACTATCCTGAGTTATCCATCTGTATCTATTCTCTTATCGCATTTCACCATGGCTTGGAAATCACTATACATAATCATATCCAGAAGAACACTCATCTAGGGGCATTAAACTGTTCAAAAACTTGCAAACATTCAAGACATTCCAACTATTGCAAAACCTCAGACACAGGACATCCAACAAACACAACTACACTTCATCGCAACAACTAAAACCAAAAAACAATACACAAGAAACTTAAGGATGGATGATTTTCTGAAATACAAAATGTTGCATTATCGCATTAAAGTCTTGATTATTTTGCATTTTGAACTTTTTAAATAAATTGGAATCTTCTCCTTATCTCATCAAAAGCTTCAAAGCCAGAGATCATGAGAAACTTCCAAAATTTTCTTAGTCTTCTGTCTGGGAGGCGATCACTTGTACTGTGAGAATATTTGCCTCGAGACGTGATCCATATCACTGAAGGCCTGATTCCATTTCACGCATATAAATGATCTACTCTTGTATGTTTACGCAATACACACTCAGGTCATCCTGGTTCAATTATACCTTGACGCTTATGCTATCTTGCAAAATTAAAAATCATGTAAATTTTACTCAGGTCATTATGGTTCAATTATACCATTATGCTTGTATAAATTTTCAACATATCCAAAAATCAATAAATGCTCCATGATGATATTTACAAAGAAAGCAAATAAATGGTTATATCGGATGGCAAATACAGAATGAGAGATGCTCCAAAAACAATTAGTTGCATATCATTTTACAATTAGTTGCCTATCATTTTACAATTAGTCGCACATCATTATTACATATCATTTTGCATCATTTTTACATCATTTTACATCATTTCATATTACACGTAGCAGCATATTAAATCATACATCTCATTTTCAAGATACATCTCACAACATATAAAAACATACATCCTGCATCACACATTGCCTCATATATGTAAATATTACATCATCATATGAAAGGAAGTAGCACACATAAAAATGCATCCATAAACACATCACATCGACCAAAAATGGTGCTCTATATATATATCTCTCAAAAAATGATTAAAATCTACAAAATGTGTCAACACTGTGTCCAGTACAAAGAATACACTGCTCAAAATACAATAGAGACCATGTCTCTCAAGTGTGACTATCCCCTGATGGAGATGGTCTAGCTCCTGATGCACCTGCTCCTAGATCTCCAGGAGGATCCTGTCTAGCTCCCGATGCACTCGCCCCCGGATCTGCAGGAGGGTCCTGTCCCGCTGGCCCTGTCACTCCTCGGCTCTCAGATCGTGTCCCAGCAGTTCGAGATCGACTCGATCTCGACTGTGCAAAGCTCTCGACACATCGATCTCTAGGTACTGCCGCCTCATAGTGACGCCTGTAATACGTAGCCTCCTGGACACTCCGTGTCAGCTCTCTAAGGGTGTCTCTCAAGGGACCACTCGCCGCTGCTCTCTGCACGGTCACTAAGGCCTCCTCTGCTCGACCCCACCGCTCTATCTCTGTATCTCTCTCAGTGATCAACTGAGAAATCTGCCGCTGATAAGTCAAAATCTGTGCCTGTAGCTGCTGCACAGTGATCTGTAGAGTCCAGATCTGAGCATCCTCTACATGACCCAGCACTCAAACCCGCAGTGGTACCTGTGTTGGCACCACTCCTCCCACTCGGCCTGTCCTGGGTGCAGGAGGTGGGAGTATATCTATCCTCCTCCTCTGTACTGGTCTCCCCACCTCCTCCTCTCCTCCCGCTGCAGCTAGCACCTCTGTCACTCTACCCTCTCTCCCGGCTCCAATGGCCAATCCTCCTCTCCCCCTTTCAATCCTGCCCTGCCGTACTGCTCTCTGCACACCTCTACCTCCCCTCCTCCCTCTACCTCCTCCATCATCTCCATCATCCCCATCATCCCCATCATCTCCCCCGTCTCCCTCCTCTCCATCTGAATCAAAAGCTGGCCTCATCTCCTCTGGATTTGAGATCCTCGCCATGGCCCGAGCAGCAAACAAATGAGCGAACTCGTCAATCATCCCAGCATCCTGTATCTCTGGGGCATAGTCCCAGATCTGTCCGGCCAGCCCTGTAAACTCCTCAATGGCCACAACACTGTCAATGGTCGGCCCCCAATCGGCCACATCCTGCTGACATCGTGCGTACAAGCACGCCCCCTGCGGAATCCCCTGCTGCCTCCCGAACTACCGCAAAACTCGGGTAACTAGAAACTGCTCAATAACAAATGGAGTCCTCCCAATCAGATACCTCGTCATGAAAATGAAAGGCATCTCCATCCCATCCTCAGCCCACACCTCGCAGTCTGTATACGGTCTCCAGGTGACCATATCTATATCATCGAACACCCTCCTCCAGTGCTCTAGTTTGCCCAGCTTACGCTGGACAACTAGGCCTCTATATCCATAAGCATAAGCAGCACCTACGGGCCTATCCCTGTCTGCCAGTGGCCTAGTTGCTGGAATGTGCTCCCAGCACCATACCTATAAAAGAGTCACACCTACTGATAAACTCCCATAACTGAGGTATACTACCTCATGCAGGCTCCTGTAAAGATGGGCCAACATCGCTGACCCCCATGCAAATCTCCGCCCCTGCGTAACCATCTGCTCAAGGACTAGCCCCCATCCTACTGAAAATCCCTTTGACCTGCGATCAGGACAAAGGAATCCCCCAATAAATCCTGCCAATACTGATGGCAGTAGTGCATAGTCTAAATCCAAAAACTCCTGCCAAGGGATCTCATAGCCGCAGACACTCTCATCATGAAATATACGGCGCAGTGCCTCTGTGCCGCCCTCCTCCATCTGCTCATACGGTAATATAGCTCCTACCACAAGAATGCGCAGAATGCGATAGCAATCCTTTGGTGTCACGGTCATCTCTCCAGTGGCAAAATGGAAGGTGTTCGTATTGCTATGCCACCTCTCTGCCAAAGCTGTCAACAGTCCCCGGTTCACAGTGAACCACAACATATCAAGAAGCGAGGTCAATCCGCATCTCTCAATAATATCCAAGTCTGCCTGTGACAGACGTGGTATCAGCGTCCATGGTCTCGGGAATCTCTCCCTCGACTGCACAATACCCAATCGCTCCTGTCAACAAACAAAACATATCCAATATCAGTTTCCACATCAACACAAAGATATCAAAATCAAACTTACATCAACAACATGAAACAAATTTGCTCATCTACATCAAGTTCAAAATCCTATCATTCCATATCAACTTGTAAAACAACTCAAGTTCTCAAAAACCATATCAAAACTTGTAAAACAACTCAAGTACCACAATCACATAAACTTGTAAAACAACTCAAGTTTCCCACCCATATCAGCTTGTAAAACAACTCAAGTTTCCAACCCATATCGGCTTGTAAAACAACTCAGGCTTTCACACACATTGAACTTAAAACAGATAATGCAAATAATCATATTCTGATCAACACAAACAACTTGATATCTATACATAATTGGGAAAATTGCACATCAAAACAAGTTATACAAATACTCATTTTGGATAAATGCATCAAAAACACGATAGGCACGCAAAAACACAATTTTTCAAAATCAGCCAAAACTACAAATTTTTTATGGATGCGCTAAAACAGACCTCCAAGGCGCTAAAACAAACCCACACGCTAGGCTGCTTGTCCTACGCGCTAACCTATCTGCCTTATGTGCTAGATTCTATCTATGCGCTACTCTTTTATACCGATGTGCTATCTAATTTGCCCTATGCACTAGACTCTGTCTACGCGCTACTATTCTCCTCTATTGCGCTACTTAATCTCACCTATGCGCTAGACAATGTCTACGTGCTAATCTACCCTCCCTAAGCGCTCCCCTTTTCATCCTATGCGCTAGGTTATTCCTACGCGCTAATATACTCTTCCTAAGCACTACCCTTTCAGCTCTATGCGCTAGCTCAGACCTACACACTAAACCCCCTTCTTTATTCGACCTGCTGCGGCCCCTATGCGCTAACTTGTTGCCTAGACGTGCTACTAAACGCAACGCCTGTGCTATTCCACGTGCAAGCGCTAACCTAACTGACCTATGCGCTAGCACAATAATTTCGGACGCAACCCTAAAATTGACCTCTACGCACTACTGTATACTTCGTATGTGCTACATTAGACCTTAAACACGCTAAAATGATTTGTCCGAACTTTAAAATTCAAAACACAGCTAAAAATGATAAAATGAAAAATCAAAAAGGGGTCAAAAGGGTTGACTTACTGGTGGTCCACGCGCTACTGGTCTCCGGTACCTCCGAACACGCTCGAAACGGTGTCTGTGATAGGGAATAGGCATTTTCTCTCCAGAGAAAATTATCTTTCTTCAAAAGTCAACAAGCACAAATGAGTTTAAATCAAGCCCTTTTCCCCTTTTATAGGAGGAAAATGAAATTAGGGTTAGTTAACTGGGCCTGTAATATGGTCGCGGTCTCCCCTATACCAAAACATTTGTAATTTATTGGGAGATGAATCAATTTACACACTTTCTACACGCACGAAATCCTACACATCATACAAACTTCATCAATTTAAATCAAAAAATTTCCAAAAAAGAAATATTGATTCATCTCCCGAGGGGGCATCACATCAAATATCGAATCTGGGGCATCACATCAAAACTGAGACACGACTGGCAAATCAAAGAGCGACACAACAAAAATTGCATTTGATCATAAATCACAAAAACACATCATTTTCTTTGAAATAACATGTGCACACACGTCACTTCAAAGAGGGGCAAAATGTAGACGTATAAAAATGACCATATTCCTAAATGAATATTTTATGTTCATTTCTCTATTTAATTAAATCCAATTTAATTAAATTATCCACATTCTTCTATTTAATTAAGTAAATTACTCAATTTATTTAAATTAAATTCACTATAACCATTATTGAATAAATCATTTTATTCAAATAAATTCCCTTAGCCACTTTTAATCAAATTCAAATTTAATTAAAAAGTTATCCTAAATTGAATAAATCAAATTTATTTAATTGCAACCAAATTGAATGAAAATCAAATAATTCAATTAAAACCTATTATCCTCCCCATCCACTTGCAAAAACCCAAACCCCTTCCTAATCCCTTCTAGAATCTTCTAACCAATTCTAATTAACCTAAAACCCCCTCTAAACTTTGTCACATCCCTAAGCAAAGGGAGGTCACTTCTCAAATGGTCCAAAGTCTTGGATAACCATTGAAGGTTTTCAACCTTCAACCATCAAAACCCCCAAAGTCTTTGAAAACCATTGAAGGCTTCCAACCTTCAACCACTTAATCCCCAAAGTCTCCAATAACCATTAATGGTTATTTCAAACCCTCCCACATGGTTAAAACATTTGTTTTGACTCAACCTCTACCCAACCCAAGGGTCTCATCAGGTCATTAATGCTTTGACCATGATTATCTCTTAATTATTTGCACAAAGGTTTATCTTTGGATTAGATCCTAATTCATTGGGTAAACCTAACTTAGACTTGACCCTTAGCCTTCAGATAACCATGAGGTCTTCTCAGGCCTTTAATGCCTCCAACCTCTTCTTTCAACCCAATCCTGTGTGGACATTTGTCATCATTTCATTGGTGCCAATTGTGCACATGGATTCCCAACTTTCAAACTTGGCCCTTGATTAAACCTTTCAATCCTGACCATCCATTGCCCTGTTTGTGCTATAAATAGAGATCTCATTCCTCCATTTTTAACAATCATCTTTCAAATTTGAAGCATCACACTTATGCTCAAATTCTTTCAAGCTTTCATTTTATATATGCCCCTCATTTAGCCTCTTTTAGATCATAAATTAGACTAATATGCATGCTTAGATTACTTTGTTTATCATTTGAGCTCAATCATAGACTAAATATAGTATGCTAGGATAGTATTCATACTAATCTTGTCATCTTATCATTTAGCTTATTGCATTTTAGCATCATACATAGCTTACAACACATCTCATACTAAAATCAATTAAAAACCTCTCTCGTTCTCATATTTGCCATCCCTAAACCATTTTGCTCAGTAATTTGAGAGCAAAAACATTGGTTTGAGGGACATTGTGGGATAGAGAACCATGGGACCCTCCTTGGGAAGCTGAGTAACACATCGTTACTCCATAGCTTGCATCAAGAAGTCCTGTGTGTGTGTGTGGACTAGTTTTTCTCATTATTTTCACATTTTAAGTTTTATTCACCCACTTTTCGCACATACACTATGGTTTGGTATTACTCCTACTCTTAAATATTTTAGAATATTTGGAAGTAAATGCTACATTAGAAGAGATGAGTATATTGGCAAATTTGATCATAGAAGTGATGATTGAATATTTCTTGGTTATTCATCTAAGAGCAAGGCATATAGATGTTTTAACAAACGATTGCATAAACTTGTTGAGAGTACAAATGTGAAGATTGATGAACAATTTAAAGGAACTTCAAGGTATATAGAATCTGAACTGATAGTAAAGATACTGACAAATGAACCTACATTGAATCCACTGATATAGAATGAAGATCCAATTACACCAGTATCATCTGAAAATTCCACTGAAACTAAGGAACAATAGCAAACGCAGACACCCCGATATGTAAGACTACATCACTTTGAAGATCAGATAATTGGAAACAAGTATAAAGGAGTTATGATAAGAGGAAGACTCGCAAATGAATAGGTATGCCTCATTTCTCAAATTGAACCATCATCAATTAATGAGGCATGTGAAGATAAACACTGGATTAAAGCTATGGAAGAAGAATTAGAATAGATTGAGAAGAATAACACATGGAAATTAGTTCCCCGATCTAAAGACAAAAATGTGATTGGAATAAAATGGGTATTCAGAAACAAACTTAATGAAGATGGTAAGGTAATCAGAAATAAAGCAAGACTAGTGTGTAAGGGATATTCTCAAAAAGAAGGAATTGATTATAATGAAACCTTTGCACCAGTAGCTAGAATTGAGGCAGGCAGATTATTCTTGGCTTTTGCAGCACACAAGAATTACAAAGTATATCAAATGGATATTAAACGTGCATTTCTAAATGGAGATCTTGAAGAAGAAGTCTACATTGAGCAACTTGATGGATTTTGTTTGACAAATAACAAAGATATGGTTTACAGGCTAAGGAAATCTTTGTATGGGTTGAAGAACCAAGAGCTTGGTATGCTAGATTGGATAAATATCTTTTGAAGATTGGTTTTTGTAAAGGCAATGCTGACAACAACTTATACTATAAAGTGACTAATGATGACATCTTGGTTATAGAAATTTTTTTTGATGATATAATCTTCAGAGGAGAAGATGGATTATGTAAAGAATTTTCTATTGAAATGCAACAAGAATTTGAAATGTCTATGATTGGAGAAATAAAATTCTTTTTAGGATTGCAGATTTCACATATTGATAAAGGTATATTCTCGAGTCAATCTAGGTACTTGAAGGAGTTACTAAAGAAATTTGGGATGGATAACTCTAAACTAGTAAGCACACCTATGACTACAAATGACAAATTATCACTAAGGGATGAATCTACACCTGTTAATCCGACTAGGTACAAGTCTATGATAGGAGGTCTATTGTATTTGACACAAACAAGACCTAATATTATGAATGCAGTGTGTATTGTTTCAATATTTTAGAGTAATCCTAGAGAAAATCATGAATTAGTAGTAAAAAGTATTTTTCGGTACTTACAAGGAACTACAAATCTTGGTTTATGGTATCCTAGAGATGAAAACTTTGAATTATGTGCATACGTATATGCAAATTGGGCAGGAGATGTGGATGACAGAAAAAGAACCACCGGCGGAGCATTTTTTTTGGAAACAGATTAATTTCATGGTTGAGTAAGAAACAAAGTTGTACATCTTTATCAACAAAATCAGAATATGTTGCAGCAACAACTAACTGTACATAGGTATTATGGCTTAAGAAAATGTTGAAAGACATAAAGGTAAAATGCAAGGAACCTATAACTATCTATTGTGATAACACTACAACAATTGATATATCTAAGAATCCGGTACTAAATTCTAAAACTAAACATGTTTCTATCAAATTGAACTTTCTGAAAGAGAATGTTGAAGCAAAAGAAGTAAAACTAGTTTATGTGAATACTAAAGAGCAGATTGCAGATATTTTCACTAAGCCTTTGCCTAAGGAGACCTTTGAATATCTTAGAGACTAGCTTGGGGTCATACCCCCATCAGTAAAGACTTAGACAGTTGATGTTTGTCATCAACCGACAGAACTAACAAAGAAATCTTTTATTTCGGATTTGATGAGGAGACCTACTTCTTAGGGAGAGTAGTTGGTATACTGAATTGGTTGGTATTTTGTATTTAAACTTTCTTTTCTATTGCTTTGGCATTTGATGTCAAAGGGGGAGAGATATGTATGGAAAAACACATTACCTTTTGGGGAGAGAATATTCATTGAGGGAGAGATTGTTACTTTGAGATTGATTGCTCTCTGTATCTGAATTTTGATTTCTGGTTATGATCTATTTTGAGAGATTGTTGGTTTTTGGTTTTTGGTATTTCTGTTTTGGCACTTTGATGGTTTTTCCATCTTGTGTTGCCATCAATGCCAAAGGGGGATATTGTTGGTATTTTGGTATGGTTTTGTCATTGATGTCAACACCTATCAACACTTATCAACTCTGGCACTTTGAAGGATTGGCAATGTTCACCGACAAGCAAGTGACTTATGCACAGTCATCGGTATTTGGTACACGGGTAGGATATAATGATCACCAGCACTTGGAATGATATGAAAAACACCTAGTTATGTCAAAGGCATCATTTGGACACTTTATCTTGGAGATGTGTTCATTGGTATATTCGTGTTTGCATATTTATTGTTACCGGCAAATAGGTCCAGGTTATGCACTGACAGGCTTATCTTTTCCAGATCATCACAACACGCTTTGGAAATGATTTATTGTTGTTGTAAATGTATTAAGCCGACATGTTGAATCGGATATTGTATCGGTTATTGATTTATTTGCAAATTGATTTTATTGTAATATCTCTTAGAGCCAACCTACTAAAATTGGTCTTAGGTTATGGTATATATAAAAGATCTTCTTTGTAAGATCGATAGGTGATAAGGAAAAAGAAATATAAGAATGTATATGCAAGAATAAGCAGAGCTATAAACTTAGACATCATTTAAGGTGAAGCAAGGTTTTTGTAAAGGCATATCAAAACTGAACCGGTACTGAATCCAGCATATGAAGATGCTATTTTGAGCAGTACATCTTTACTGGGTTTAACCATCCAATTGTAGTTAGTGTGACTTGTATTTGTGTTTGAGCAGTGAGCTCTAGGTGCTTGGCCTTTCTGCATGTGCAGACCCCATTTGTATACGCATACTATCTGCAGTAGTATCATCTGAATGTGGGTAAGGTTTCCCACCGTGGTTTTTCCCCTTACAGGGTTTCCACGTACAAATATTGGTGTTATGTGTTGTGGATGTTATTGTCTTTCTGTTTCATGCATTCATCTTTACCAATACTGATATTAACTAATATACTATTCATCGGCATAAAGTTTGGTTTACCGGTATTAAGAATTAAGGTTGGTTAAATTGTTTTTGGTTTGAATTTATTAGACAATTGATTCATCCCCCCCTCTTAGTGTTCTCGAGACCTAACAAATATAAGAATACATGAGTATGACCCGCATTAGAGTTGGTATTTATAGGTCCAATAAAATCCAAGCCCCATTGTTGGAATGATTCATCAATGACTACAAGTCTTAATAGAAGTAATACTAATTGAGGTTTATTGGTGAATTTCAAACACTTCTCACATTTCCATACCCAATCATAAGCATCTTTAAACATATGTGGCCGATAAAAACCCTAGTAAACGATTTTGAAAGGGGTCATAGATGCTGAAAAATTTCCTCCACATGGTTTATTATGAAAAGTCTCCAATAGCCTCCTTTGTTGGCCTTTATACACACATTTCAAGAACACACCATCTATACCCCTTTTATAAAGGTTTCCTTCCCACAAAATATACTTAGCAACCTTTAGTTTCAAGTATCTTTTCTACTTGGGAGATAGTGATGGTGAACACTCACTGTATGTCAACAAATAGGTTACATTTGAGAACCATTCATGGGTAGTGCTGGTGAAAAGGATTGTTGGTATAAATTCTTTCTTCTGGGGAATAGACTCATCTATTGTTTTGCACAATACTCTGCCCCAAATTAATGTAGTGGGATTGATATCAATATCATACTCTTTCACTTTTGCTACCCAAGTACCCCTTTTGTTACATCCAATATCTTTCTATGTCAAGATGCTTTTGACAATAGGATTTGAGACAAAGACTATAGTATGAGAATGCAAAATAAAATATCTAAAAATTTTCAAGGCTTTGACTACTGTATATAAATATTTTTCCATCGGTGGGTATTTGAGCTCATGCTTCTTCAAAGGGTATGCTCATAAATGCAATGGGAACCTCTATACCTTCTTCATTTTTATGTAATAGTATGGCTGACATAATGTGTTCTAAAGCATAGGAATAGATAATGAAATGTTGAATTGGAAATCAAGGTGGACTAGTGGGAGCATTTGCAATGGCTTCTTTGATGTCTTGGAAGGCTTTCTTACCTTCTCAGGTTCACTTGAAAGTGGGATTATTCTTCATCATTTTTTTGATGTGCTTAGTTAATTTAGCAAAATCAGGATTGAGTATTCTTAAAAGGTTTACCAGACCAAAGAAAGATCTAGTACTAGTCTGGGAGATAGGAAAGCTTAATTGTTGAATTACTCAGACTCACTCTAGATCAATCTTAATTCCATCTCTAGAGATGATAAGTCCCAAGAGTTTAACTTCTATTACTAAAAAAATTGACTTTTTGGGATTCAGAGAAATACCAAAATCTTCACATCTTGATAAGATCACTTCTAAGTTATGCAGATGATTCCCCCTTTTCTTAGAGAAAACTATCAGGTCATCTAGGTAATCCACTATGATCTTGTTCTTTATGTCTCTAAAGGTCAAATCCATAGGTATCTCAAAATTAGCTTTCGCATTGATAAGTACAAAAGGCATTCTATTGTAAGAAAAAACCTTGATGGGAGTGGTCAAGGCATTTTTATGTTGATCTTTTGGTGCTACCTCTATTTGGTTGTAACTAGAGAAACCATCAAGCATGGACATCATTTCTGAACTGAAAATAGTCTAAATTATATGATCCATCATAGGAAGTGGATAATTTTCCTTCAAGGAAGCTTGGTTTAAATTGCATTCAAATCCACATATATTCTTATTTCCCCGCTTTTTTTTATAAGTGGCACAATATTTGCAATCTATGTGGAAAGGTGGATAGGGTAAATAATCCCCACTTTAATCATTTTTTCGATCTCATTATATATAGCTTCTGCCACCTTAGGATTATAGCTTCTTTGTTTCTGCCTAAAGAGGGTTATGTCAGGCTTAAGAGGAATATGGTGTTGAATTTTGCCATCTCTAAACTTTTTAAGATTAGTATAACACCAAGAAAAAAATATCCTTGTATTTAGTTAGTAGGGAGATCAATTTTTCCTTCTCATTACTAGAACAACATTTTCCTATGTAAACCATCTTAGGGTCATCTATTGTCCCCATGATGATCTATTCATATTCAGAAAAATTTATAACTGAGGTGGAATTTTCCTATTGTATATATTGATCATGTTGATTGAACAAGTTCTCCAAGGAGACTAGGCCTTTAGGGATCTTATTGCCTTTCAACTAAATTACCTCATTTTTTTTCTTATCTTTACAAATGATCTTTCCTTTTAGATTATCATTGTTCAATTCATCACTACCTTAGAAGAACACATTGGTAAATGTTAAGGTTTTTTCGAGGAAATTAATAATCTACCTGCTACTATCAAAGACTTTCCAATGATCCCCTTACATAAACCTAATTCGATATCCAATGATCCCCCAAATCCTCTTCCTGAATGATATTACATTACTCACACATTACATCCCTTGACCATAACTATAAACATGACCTTGATAATCTACAATGAGATCTTACATCATATATACAAACCCTCGACCATAAATAATTAGGTTGGCCAGTAGACAATAAACCAATTACATAAATACAAAACATGTCATCCTTAGACCAAACAAACAATATTCAGCACATAAGACATCTTGGAAACATATCGAGAAGTCCATTCCACATGCTTCATTAAACTGGTCCATAACCTAGACTAATCGAGACCCAATATAGGTCCATACACTACAACAATGATCTCCATCCACCAAGTCTTGAATATGATCACCAAAAAAATCCTCAAAATCCACTAGAAACTAAACCAACACCACTTATGCATATCATCAAAGATCATCATTAAAAGCTCTCCCCATGAAACCCTCATCGGAGCCAAAAACCAGGCTTCCAAAACAGGATAGAATCCGATCACCAAACTGAACCAACTGACTGAATATGAACATAAGTATCATGAATAATCCAATTCAATAACCAAACCATACCAAAGTCTACTAGATCATGTCAAGTCCAAACCAACCAAAAACTGCTCAACCTACCAGGACCAGAAGAGTGTCGGTAAAGCATCCAAACAACTAGTGTTGGCATCAATGACAAAACATCAATGCAAGACATAATCAATTCCACTAAATGGCCAACAATCTCCCCCTTTGGCATTGATGGAAATGCTAGATGTGAAAAACATCTAAGTACCAAGAAATGCCAAACAGGTGTCCCCTAATGGAAGATAACCAACAATCATCCATAGAAATGAAGTATAGCAATGAAGTTCTAAATCAAAGACCAAACTCCCCCTATGAATAATATCTCTGTAAAGCTCTGAATTTTGCATATATCTCTCCCTCTAATATATAAAACTCCTTAAAATTTTCTTTTTCACATCAATGTCTCTCCCCCTTTGACATCAATGCCAGAAATCGAACAAAAATATCAAAGCAAAAACATAAACCACCGAATCACAAAGCTGACTACTCCCCTTGAGCACTAGCATCTCCACATCAATGTTGGAATGAAGAGTATCTCTGAAAATGCATACCAGACTAATGCCAAGCCACATTAAACGAGTCTCTACCAGAGGGGCAGAAACTCCCAATCTATCTCTCAGGTACTCAAATGATTCTTTAGGCAAAGGTTTAGTGAAGATATCTACAATCTACTCTTTAGTGTTCACATAAACTAGTCTAACTTCATTTGCTTCCACCTTTTCCTTCAAAAATTTATACTTGATAGATATGTGCTTTGTCTTAGAATGAAATACTGAATTCTTTGATATGTCAATAGCAGCAGAGTTATCATAGTGAATAACTACCAGTGCAATACAATCTACCTTTATATTCTTCAACATTTGCTTCATCCATAAAACTTGTGTACAGTTAGTAGTGACAGAAACATACTAAGCTTCAGTACTAGATAAAGAAGTACATGATTGTTTCTTGTTGATCCATGAAACCAACTTCTTTCCAAGAAAGAAAGCTCCACTGGAAGTACTTTTCCAGTCATCAACATCTCTAGTCCAATCAACATTTGTATATGCACATAAAGTAAAGTTATCATCTTTAGGGTACCACAAACCATATTATGATGTACCTTGCAAGCATCTAAAAATCCTTTTCACCGCACCCTCATGATTTTCTGTAGGATCACTCTGAAATATCTATACAATACAAACAACATTCATTATGTCAGTCCTAGTCTGAGTCAAATAAAGAAGACCTCCAATCATAGATTTGCATCTTGTAGGATTTACCGATGCAAAACATATTTTTCTTTTCAATTTCTCACTTGTAACCATAGGAGTACTTACCGGTTTAGAATCTCCCATACCAAATTTCTTTGGCAATCCCCTAGCATACTTAGTTTGACATATGAAAATACCTTTGTCAGTTTGAGTAATCTATAAACCTACAAAAAATTTCAATTCCCCAATCATAGACATTTCAAATTTATTCTCCATATTCTTAGAAAATTCCATGCATAACTTATCTTCACCTCCAAAAACAATGTCATCAACAAATACTTCAATAATCGGTACATCATCATCAGTGACCTTATAATATAAAAACCTGTCAGTATTACCCTTAGTAAAACCAAGCTTCAAAAGGTATTTATCCAACCTTGCATACCAAGCTCTAGGTACTTGTTTCAATCCATATAAAGATTTCCTTAGCTTGCAAACCATGTTTGTATCATCTGATAGTGAAAAACCATCAATTTGCTCAATCTAAACTTCCTCATCAAGATCCCCATTCAAAAATGTGCACTTAACATCCATCTAATAAACCTTGTAGTTCTTATGAGAAGCATAGGTAAGAAACAATCTCACAGCTTCAATCCTAGCTACCGGTGCAAAAGTCTCTCCATAATCAATTCCTTCCTTTTGAGAATATCCTTTACAAACCAATCTATCCTTATTCCTTATAACTTGAACATCTTCATTCAATTTAATCCTAAAAACGCATTTAGTTCCAATAATTCCTTCCTTTTGAGAATATCCTTTACAAACCAATCTATCCTTATTCCTTATAACTTGAACATCTTCATTCAATTTAATCTTAAAAACCCATTTAGTTCCAATAATATTCTTATTTTTAGGCTGGGGAACCAAAGTCCATGTGTTATTTTTCTCAATCTAATCTAATTCTTCTTCCATAGCCTTCAACCAATATTCATCTTTACATGCCTCAATTACTAATACCAGTTCAACTTGTGAAATTAAACATACCTCATTACTTGCTAGTCTTCTTCTTGTCATTACTCCATTGTTCTTATCCCCAATGATCTAATCTTCTGAATGATTCAATCTCACATACCTAGGAGTCCTCTAACTCTTCATTCATCTTCCCAGTTCTTCAGTTACTATAGAATTTTATTATACTGCCAGAGTGACTAGTTCAACACTCTGTTCCGGTAAAGGTGCTACCTTTTCTAAAATAATCATTTCCACTGCTGATTTCTTCTCATAAAATCTTATTTGACCTTTATTTAGCTCATCCACTTTGACATTAGCACTCTCCACAATTCTCAGCAATATCTTGTTATAACTTCTATATGCTTTGCTTTCATTAGAATAACCAATAAATATGCCTCATCACATCTAGCATCAAATTTGCCAATGATATCATCTCTCCTAATGTAACATTTACTATGAAAGATTTTGAAATACTTAACTGTAGGTGTATTGCCAAACCATAATTCATAAGGTGTCTTACTGGTTTATTCATTGATATTTACTTTGTTGAATGTGTAAACTATTGTGCTCACTGCTTCTCTCCAATAGATATGAGGTAGACTAGCTTCCATCATCATTGTTCTAGCAGCATCCAAGATAGTTTTGGTCTTCCTTTCCATAAATCCATTTTGTTGAGGTGTCTGTGGAGCAGAAAATTGTCTTCTTATACCATGCTTCTCACAAAGGTTATTAAACTCACCAGATGTGAATTCTCCACCATGATCTGACCTCAAACATTTAATCTTCAATCTTGTCTCAGTTTCCACTTTATCCTTAAAGATCTTAAACTTTTCAAATGCTTCAAATTTTTCATTTAAAAAGGTAACCCACATCATTCTAGAATAATCATCAATGATTAGTATGAAATATCTATCACCTTGAAAACTTTTAACTCTAGCAGGGCCACACAAATTAGTATGAATAAGATCAAGAACATCATTAGATTTATCTTCTATACTCCTAAAAGAGGTTCTGACCTATTTACCCATTTGACATTCTTTACATACGTGATTATAGGGCTTCATAATCTTAGGTATATCTCTAACTACCTTAGTTGAACTAATCTTCACAATACAATCAAAATTCACACAACACATTCTTATATGCCATAGCAAACTCTCATCAATCTAGGTAATTAAACATGTCTTCTCAATGGAATTCAAATGAAATATATTACCTTTTGTCTATGTACCTATTGCAATCTCCAAACTAGATCTATTAATGATTTTTGCATTTTCCATCCTTGAACTGTAATTGAAATCCCTTATCCACCAATTGTTCTACACTCAAAAGATTATGCCTTAAACCTTCAACATAATAAATATTTTTAGTATTGTTCTTACCATCCAATGATATAGTTCATTTTCCTTTGATCATACATGCTTTGTCATCTCCAAATCTAACCAGACCGCCATCAAATTCTTACAAAGATAGAAACTTCCTTTTATCTCCAGTCATATGTTGGAAACAACCACTATCAATTACCCATGCATTCTTGTCTTAAATTTTAGCAGAAAGTTCCTTCTCTTTAGGTACATTCTCTTCCAATGTCGAAACATCTTCCTTGATATCTAGGAACACCCATTCCTTCCCATTGCCGAAACCACTAGTAGAGTCTTCTGTGGGATCATCATCAGAATTAGTAATGCCTTCCTCATCTGCTATGTAGCATGATTTGTCTATATTTTTCATGTACTTCTACTTGTTTTGATATCCAGGGTTAGGCTTAAAATATCTTCTAACTCTTTCTTCAAATCTTGAATTCCTTTTAGGACATCTATATGCAAAATGACCAGTCTTATTACATGCAAAAATTTAAAAGGTACATTTGCTTCATACTTACTTCCTACCGGTCCTTTAGGTACTCTTCTAGCAAATAGTGCTTCAAGTTGCTCAAATTCTTCATCTTCTCTCTTCATATCATCCAATTCCTTTGCATATAAATATTTCCAATCTTGCATACTGGATGATGATGCAGATGCATGAAAAGAAGGTTCAGACTTCACAACTCCAGAAGGTCCAAATTCTTCAAGCTCAAAAGAAGATAATTTCCCAGCCAAGGTATCTCTGTTGACATATGTATTAGACATTGTTCTCAACTCATTAATAGTAGTATCCTTCATCTTATAAGTCGATGGTAGGGCTCTCAAAACTTTAGAAATAATTTTATCTTCATTCAGAGTTCCACCACAACATTAAATTCCCATAACAATCTCATTCACTCTTTCCATGAATGTAGTAATCCTTTCATCTTCTTCCATCTTCAGGTTTTCATATCTCACTCGGTAACCATCAAGTTTAGCAATCTTTACTATAGGGTCACCTTCATTAAGAGTCACCAACTTATCCCATATAGCCTTTCTAGATGATTTGTCAGTTAATCCCATTATTTGCTAATCAAAAAGTTCACACAAGAGGGCTTCTCCTGCTCTATAATCATTCTCAAGCTCCTTATCCAGGTTTTGTGGAGGAGGATTTCTACATGCTAGATTATGAGGTATGACACCATTCTATGTGATCTCCCAAATCTCTTTTCCAAGACATATTAGATGAGTCTCCATCCGAATCTTCCATACTATGTAATTTGCTTCATCAAGCCTAGGAATATCTCTTCAAAAGATAGTTCTAGATGAACTTGAATTGTTAGATGCCATAGGATCTTCCTCAATTGGTTAAGATTTCTACAAAGAGGACCAAATCTCTGATACCAATTGTTAGACAGTTCAAATAACTAGAAGACAACTAAGGGGGAGGAGGGGTAAATGAGTTGTCATAGATTACTGGAACCTTAAGTAATTAAAAATTTAATACCAGAACCCAAAATATTAATACTAGAATGATTAGACCAAATACTGGAAAATTAGTTTAAACCAATTAAGCGTAAACAACAATCAAAAAATAAATACCATCCACACAACACCAATATTTATACGTGGAAAACCAAGTAAAGGGAAAAACCACGGTGGGAAGCCTACCTAGAGTTAGATAATACTTCTGCAATAAGTATGTGAATTACAATTGAGGGGCATGCACTTGCAAGAAGGCCAACACCTAAGAGCACATTGTTCATCACAAAAGGAGTCTCACTAACTACATAGAAATCTAGACTATAATCTAAAGAAGTGTTGAACTGTAAAAGATAGCATGTCCTATGCCTGAGTACAGTTCCATTTAAGCTCAATACCAGAGTACTAAATCCCATTACATAAACCTAAATCAATCTCCAATGTGTTATCACTATTTTGAAAATTGGGTATTCTTGTCCCATAGTTAGCTAAAAATCTGCAAAAATGTGTTTGGCATGGCCTTGTTGCCTCTGTGTTTCTTGGGTCAAAGAGGGTTTAAGGTTTTGAAAGTTTTAACACTTCCTGTGTTTTGAAAAACCCTCGCGTTCTATTTTTGCATTACTTTTTCCACTTAGAGAAGGGTCGGTCTATCATGAAAAGTGTACACCCATTATTTTTTCCCTAGGCAGTCTTTTAAATATTTTAAATTTTTGCACCTTTGCCTATGTTTGATTTTAATCTTTGTCAGGCTCCTTAACTATCGTGCAAGTCAAGGTTCATCCTGTGGTGTGTGTTGGTTCACTAGGAGAAGATGCCTACAAGTTACATATGCGAAGCAGTGAAAAGGGTAAGCGAGCCCGGCCAAAGGATTTTTCTTTGGCTAAATGGAATGCATCTTGTATTTGATCTAATGGCTCATGTTGCTTTGCTAGCCCAAGATGCATGTGACTTACCCTCTGCAAAATGGTGAAAGAGTTGGCGGGTCCTAGAGGTAAGCAGTTCCTTTGGTTAAAGGACAATTAGTTTAGAAAAGATCAACGGCTCACGTGGATTCATAGCCCCAAATCAAACAGAGGTTACTATTCATGAAATAGCGAAATGATGTGGCAATCACACGGTGGATGACATGGCAGGACAGATGGGTTGCTCCATGGAGAGAAATGGTGACTTGGCAGATGCACGTGGCTCTGAAGGGTAGTTGAGGGCCCGCCTTGATTCAACTGGCAGTTATGTTAAAAATGGTAAAGTAAAACACATGGCAGCCTTAGAATGGAGCCTCATGGAGTTATCTAAACAAATAGCCGACTACTAGGTGGCATTTATTCGCCAATGGTGAAACAAAGCAAGTGGTCTTCGAGTTGAGGGCCCATTTTAAAGATCTAAGCGCATTGAATGGTGTACATCTCAAGGTGGATCTAATGGCTATCATTGTTTCATAGTCTGAAGATGCCTGTAGTTTAGCCTTCATGAAGTGGTGAAAACCGTTAGCCATCATGGTTGTGTGCGGTTAGTTAACAAGACCGGCGGTCGCTGTAGGAAGTAAAGATCGAGCAAGTGGGTAATGATCTAACTGTCGGTGTTGTTTTGCGTGACTGAAGTGCACAAGGTTTAGTGTTCGCGAAGTAGTGAAAAGAGGGTGGGGCCCGTTACTAATGCAGAGTGGCTGGGGAAATTAAAGGCAGTGCAAGTTTCCGAGATCCAACAATCGTCATTGCTTTGCAAAGGAAAGATGTGGGGGTTTTAAACTCCAGGAAATGGCGAAAGACTCAAAAAACTTATGATCCATTGGAGCTCATTTTTGAATTTGATTTGTAAACTCAATTCTGAGGTGATGGCCAAAGCATGTGAGATTAATGCCTCAATTCAAAGCCAAGTTGCTGAGATAAGGTCCACATCAATTGAATATTGGCACCATTTCGACAAGTTTGTTGCAGAGGAGCTGGTGCAGAGCGATTTTCTTTAGGCAAGTAACAGCTTTTTGTGTTTCTTCTTGCTAGTTACAATTTGAAAATCGGTGTTACTATGTGAATTGCTTCATTAAAGTTTTGTTTAATTCTCCATTGGTATAATTGCATTAATGAGATGATGCCAAGAAGGGAGTTCATAGGAAAAGTAAATTACCAAGATAGGAACATATGTGATGATTTCTTGGAACAAATAACCATGTCTACTAATGTTGCGGCCAAAACTAAAGAATTGGTACCAAAAAACCCTTGTTTAAGAATTGGGGATGGTCTATATGATAAAGGCAATTGGTTAAGGGATCCACAGATAGGGATGTCAGGTTTAGGACTTTTCAAGGTAGGTTTTGGTCAGAGACATTCCCCTGTCCCATTAAATAGTATATGGGAAAGCTTGTAGTCCCTGGTGTCTTCATGGATGTATATTTGTTGACCCTGATTGCACAAAATTATGACCCTGTAGCCAAATGTATCAGAAATATAAAGGGAGCAACCTTGATTGAGATCAATGATGATGAGTTCAGGAAGGCTTTCAAGCTCAGTGAAGTGTCCAACTATTTAGAGCCTATCAACTTTGAGACACTTGCACAAGTCTACAATGTGCAGAGGGATCACCTTAGGAGTGGCCCACTGAAAGATTTTTTTGTCAAGATAGGAGGGTTAACTATTATAGGCCCCAATACCATGGAACCTTTCTTCCTAAATTTGTTTACTCTAAGGGCTAAGGGCATGTATTGGTCACTTTGTCAGATTTTGGGAGAAGATGCTAAGAGAAACATGCCAACCCATTATATGATGATGATAGCACAAGTTCTGAACCTCTCTCTTGCAGTAACATTTGACCATGTGCCTTACCTCATTGATGCAATTCATGCAGGGCTTGTAGGGATAAAAAATGGTAAGGTGGATAAACCTTTTGGATGGTATTCTCTTCTAATGCACATGTTCTTGTTCAAAGGAGTTGATTATTTTGCTAAAGAAATAGATTTGGTCAGAGAAAAGGATGGTGAAGAGATGCCAGTGCAATTATGGAGCACCATTTTGTCCTGGGATAGAGAAGATGCCAGTTACCTAAAGTTTGATAGATAATTTGCATCTAAAATCAGGATTCTCTTGTATGTAGAAAACCCTAGGATCCAAAAGGCTCTTTTGGAGTTCCTCAGGCCTAAGGTGTTTGTTGAAGGTATTTAAATTGTTCATAATTGGGGTGATTTGTATTTGTACCCTATTTCCACAATTTTCAGAGTTTCTAGTTTTAGAGGTACTCCATATCTATTGCCTTATCAAGTCCCATTGAAGATAGGGATTGCAGAAGTCTTAAGACAGATTGGATGTGTGCAAGAGGCAGAGCTGACAAATAGGGGTAAAGGGACTATTTTCCCAACTGTTACCATGGCCCATCATTTTGTGATCACCAAAGGTGGCTGGAAGTATTTTGAAGAATTCTTTAAACCATATAGGTTGTCTATTGCGGTTTTAAGATTTGCAAACCTTGAAGATTTTTTCAATGGCATGTTTAGAAAGAGAGAAATATGTAAAGGTAGGCCACACCAATTTCATTTCCCTAAAGATCTGATTAGGAATGAATTCAATTTGGATGAGCAGGAATTAAGGAAAGAGAAGTGGGTGGCATACAAAAGGGCTCTTGATTTCATTCATCAATTTGATAGTAGTTATGACCCTCTTTCTAGTTTTAATCCCTTTGAGGAAAAAATCAAATTCTTAATTCTTTATTTTGAAGATTTCATGCAAACTTTGAAAGAAAAGAGGGAGGCTATAATGAGAGATGATCCTGATAGGGTTAGATTGGTTCTAGCTAAGCCTACCTTTGCTAAGGCTATCCCACCAGGTCATTATGTAATGCAAAAGAAATCAAAATATAGTGTGATGATGCCAATAACTTGTGAGCTTTCTCCTTCAAGAGGGAAAAGAGAAATTGAAGATGTCATTGACATCCAAGACTCCCCTAAAAGGCAAAGAGTGGGGAAGGAAGTGCAAACCAATGACCCTCTATATTCTCCATCTCAATCCCCTATCCACATAGGAGATCAGCAGGTGGTGGCTGAACATTTGTTATAGTTAGGGAGGCTCGGGGAGATTGCCTACACATATGAGGAAACACAAGAGAGGATGATAGAAGAGCCACCTAGTGCTAAGATGAACTTGACTGAAGGTGAGTTCAAAGGTAAAGAGGTAGACCCAACTATCAAGGAAGCCAGTGAGGATTTCTTGGCTGATAGTAACTTTGTTACAATAGGGGCCTTCATGCAATTTGTATGGAAATAAAAAATTGACCAATTCAAGGCGATGTGTGAAAAAAGGAAGATTGAGCAGCCCCACAAAGATGTAACTCTGGTGGAGGAAGAGGTAAAACAAGAAATGATTGAAGAATTGAAGGCCATTACTCCTAAAAGGGGAAGAGAGATGGTATCAAAGGCTGGTGTTTTAATCCTCCCTAAGTGGGATATAGCTGATGCTTTGGTACTTGAAGCGGTCAGGAAGGAAACCAAGCCTATGGAAGGAGTGACATTCAACAAAGATAATGTTGCTCTAGTCATGTGGTCATTGAAAAAGGATGAAAATAGAAGAAGGAAACATTCCTCAGATTCTAGTTTCCTAGGAGGTATGATTGTGAAAAGAGTCCAAGATACATGGGTGGTAGAAGCTGCTAGCACAGTTTTAGAAACTGCAAAATTCACTGTAGCAGTGGTAGAAAAGGAGGCAAAGGAAAAATCTAATCTCCAGTTGAAATTGGAAACAACCTTGAAAGCCTATAATGAGGCCAAAGAAGGAATAGCTAACCAAGATAGCATCATTACTAGACTTCAGAGTTAGTTGGTAGGACAACACCATCAAAGTCCTCTACTCTAATGATAGCTTCTTCTCTAGCAAGACCTCCACCTACAAGTCCTATCATAGAATTTTCCCCTTCTCCTATGCCTTCTGGTTTTCAACCAGCTGAAACTATTCAACATGAGTTGGAAAAGTTGAAACAGGCTCAAGTCCAATTAGCAAATAAATATGAGGAAAAGGTAAAGACCACAATTTTGAAATTTGCTTATTCAGTAAGGGCCTCTGTTATACATATTTGTATGAAGAGGATTCTAAATATTTTGACTCAATTAAGAGAAGATGAGACCACTTTAAAAACTGATTCTGAATAAGTGGATGCCTAGGGGAAAGGAGTTAGAGCTTATGTGTTCAACTTATGTAGATGTAGAGGAAAATGATAGTCTCAGGCCCACTTGTGAATTCATAAAAGAAATGAATATACTCTTAGAAGAAAGGGCAGGTGTGAAGAGAAAAGCCCAATTATACAGGAAAGAATATTTTGATCACAAGTATGAGTTGTTTCTAGGGGGTTTTATTGGTCTGACTCTGTTAAAAGAGGAGAAAGCATGGCTGGAAGAGCTGGACCACAACTTGTCCCAAAGGGTAAATGAAATCATGAACACTGATGACATGTCCTTATTTGTCAAGACAACTGAGGAGATTGAAAAGGTAAAGTCACATTATGGTTTCATAGAAATAGAGATTGGGCAGTTAAGGGTCACCTGGAAAAGGCTAGAAGGAATGAAGAAGAAGATTGTTAGCCTTTCTTGGCTGAATGATGACATGTTCTAGGAATGGAAGGGCAAATATGTCAAACAAAAAGAAGAGGGTCGAGAACAGTTAGAAGATGTTGCAGTGGGACAACAAGTTGAAGAGGTGATTGATATTGAAAAGGACTTGTAACTATTTCTTGGAGGACATTGAGGTTTGTAACAAACTTTTCTTAGGAATGCCTGAAGCTTGTATGCATCGATAATGATATAAATGGGTACGAGGACTAATAGAAAAGGGGATCACAAGAATTTTTGTAAATAACTCTACAGAAATATATCTGGTTCTTTCTAGCTATCAGAGAGAATACTTTGAATCATGTAAGATTATTTTTAAAATGAATATAAAGATACAGATCAATACTTTTCAGGCCTAAATCTGTGTTGTCTTCTGGTGTGCACTCGTTAATTTGTTGGTTTCATTTGAATAATCTAGGGCTATTTGATTGAACATGGATTGTAAGGCGGTCCTATGGATATGTTTCTAGCTTTTCTTTTCAAGGGAAAGGAATTAAATATGCTTGAGATATCTCTATCAGTAAATCAATTGTTTGCTTATTTTGAATCTGATGAACGGTTTTAGTTTTTAGAGGATAAAACTCATGTATATGTTAGGCATGTATGGGGTTAGCTAAGGCCAAGGTGGTGAAATGTATGGGATTATTTAGTTTTGGAATTCTAACTTGATTTGGGTGACTTTGTAGCCTGAATAAGGCACTAGTATTCAATTGTAGGATTCTTTTTACTTTTCTTGAAGATCAATACTGAAAATGAGTATAAGCTTTTCAATTAATGTTTCAGTTCTATTAAGGTGATGAAGTACATAGGTTTCTAGCATTAGTTTACTATGAATCTCAAATTTTAAAAATGTGAAAGTTTTCACAGAAGGTATACCCACCTGAACTTTGGATATGTTCTAAGTATAGAAGGTTTTGTTAAAACCTTGTTATATGTTTTTCAGGAGTTTTGTCTTCCTCGGTGTCCTCTTCATATGCAAATAGAGTTTATTGTATTCCTAATAGGGAGGAGAGAAGGGAATAAGAATTTGAGAACAACAAAAGTGGTGACTCTACTGAGGAATAGTCATAGTGTGTATCTATGTTATAGATTGGTGCCTAAATTAGTTTGCAAGTTTGTTCGGATATCTATGTTGTGGAAGATTGCCTGATCTCTCATTTGTGCTATCTTTCTCTTTGAAAATCTTCGTGATTTTTTTAAATCTTTGCAAGTGATTTGTTTAAGCTTGTTTTTTATTTCCCACAGTCTTTGTGGGTGGTGACTCTGACAAGTGTACCCGGTGCTTTTGAAATTAGTATAATTCTTTTAAGAAAAACAAGTACAATGCAGAGAGGAAGGAACACCAAGTCATTCATAAAGAAGCATCCTCAAGAGACATTGCAAGAGGGATTACCTGAATAGGCATGGAGAGGCTAGAAAAGATCAGTTGTACATGAGCCATCTAATGCTGCTTGGGTACAAAAGAGCATTAATACGTGTAAGTCAGCATAAAGACTCATATATGCAAATTCAAATTCTTCCTCCCGTGAATCTGATCAGGACATTTTGGGTTTCCATTCTAGGTTATTTGGTAATAATGAGGATGTCCAAATTTTAAATTAGAAGATCTCTCATGCTAGCTTTTCTGGGAAGGACAAGAATAGTTCAAATATTAAAATGGATTTTGTGCCTAGGACAATAGATGGGAATATTAGTTTAATTAACATAGACCAAGTCAATATATCAGATTCTGAAGAAATGTTCCCTGATGAAGATAAGGTGTCCCAAGAAATTGAGGCCCTTAATAGGAGAGCCCATCACTTAATATCTTTGAGAGCCCAAAAGGAAGCAAATAAAGAAAAAGAAGTAAAGGCTAAATTAATTGAGCGGGATAGGCTTCTAAGACAGATTGTTGATCTTGAGTTATTTGCCCAAGAGATGGATAAGAGTGAGGAAGAAGGTCCAGTCATTAGAGTAATTCTAGTTGCCAAGACCAACCCTGCATACAAATCTATTGTGCAATTGAATAGGGAAGTCCTTAGTGACCCACAACTTGTTAGAAATAATGTTGACAAAGGGAAAAAGAAGTGCATGGAAGATGGGTCTGGATCTAAGACTACAATGGAAATCTCTCATATGCTATCTGCACATGAGAGAGAGATTGAGAGGATGAGGAAAGAGAAGGAAGATCTGTAGAGGGAGTTGGAAAAGGCTGAATTAGAAGTAGCCAATCAAGAAGTTAAGAGAAAGATTAATCATCTAAAAGCTCCTCCTATAATTTTTCCTTCAACAGACCTAAATAAACTTGTTCCTTAGCTAGCTTCACTCCCTCCAGTCAAAATTCAGTCAACTTTGCCTATGAGTACTATCCCAGCTAATCAAGCCCCTGTTACTAACCGAGGTAACCAAATCCCTCTGACTCATGACCCTAATGTAAATGAACATGGGAAATAACCTTGCTACTAATCAAATCCAAAGAAGACCCATTAACTTGGAGTTATACAGAAAACTCTTCTTTGATGGATTCCCAGGGTACCCCAACCATGTTCCTACAGAATTAAGGGATAGACTCCACAAGTTTCCTAGCAACAATGCAATCAGTGCAAAAGAGCACTTAAAATCTTTTGGTGACTTAATCAATCATGAAATTGTTTGTACAGTCCTTAGTAGATGATGCAAGGGACTAGTATAGAGGTCTCCCTGTGAATAGCATTGGGTCTTGGGAAGATTTTAAAAACTATTTTCAAGAACAATATGGTGACAAAACAAATGTGAGCTTCATGATCAATGAGTTTAATAATATTAGAAAGTTTGATAATGAAATTGTCATAGATATCAATGCTAGATTTTAGAAAGCAATGCATAGGCTATATCAAGTAATGAGGTTAGATGATAATATGTGTCTGAATACTTATTACAATGCTTTTGATTCTAAAATGGCCTATATTCTTAGGGACAAAAACCCACATAGTTTGAGGGATTCTTTTAGAATTGCTATAAATGTGGAAAGTAATAGGAAAGCATTTGGGAAAGTAGGAAGAAGAACTGATGGAAGGTTGTGGCAAGAATCAAAACAACAACCTAACAAAGTTGCTACGGAAGATGACAAAATAGAGAAATTAGTGATTGCCATGAAAGATCTTACTGCCAAGGTGAGTAAAAATGATAAGCCTCATTACAACTGGCAAGATAGGCCTCCGAGATTGCATGACATGCATTACGATACAACCTGGAAAGATGGAAAACCTCAAAATGAGAAGCCAAAGAACACTCAGAACCAAGATACCCCAAATCCTTTGAAAGGAGGGAATGTTCATAATATGGAGAATGCTCCTTGGTGCATGGCTTGTGATGGACCACATTCTCCTCATCAATGTGCTATAGCTAAAGCCCTCGAAGAATCCATGAGAAAAGAGGTTGAACCTGATATTAATATGTTTTGAAACCATTATTGAGAGTGATGATGAGTCATTACAAAGTGATTTTAGTGAAAGTGATGTGCTAAATAGTAATAGATCTTACCAAGGACAGTTGAAACTTGATTGGCATCCTACCTTGAATATGGTGACTATTGAAGATGAAGAGGTTCATCTCCAAAGACCTAGTGATGAAGAAGTGAGAAATCTCATTAAAGCCGCCATAGCCAAAGCTAAGCATAATTACAACCTAAGAAGTAGTAAGAAGGATGGGGATCAAGCTGAACCTGGCTCAATGTTCATAAAAGAAGTATCCTAGAAGAAAGCAGCAAATAATACCACTTTGCCTCGGGATGATCAAGAAAAGAATAACCAGATTAAAGATACAACAAAGGGTATGGGTAATAACGTTACTGGTGATGTACAAGGAACTGCCACAATAAAGAAAGCAAGTCAGCCTAAGACAAAGAAAGTTAAGAATAATACTGAGTTGATTCATAATTCAACTTTTGATATGACTCAAGCTCTTACCCAGATGAAGGTCATAGTCCCTTTGATAGAATTGTTGAAAATAAAGGAACATAGAGAAACTGCTTTATCTTGATTTTCTAAGATCTCTGATAATAATACAGCTTTGCCTTCAGGTTTAATGGAAGGTGAAAAGGATCATGAGCTGCAAACCCTAGAGGTATATGTTGGAACAACTATTACACAAGAGCCTTCATATGTTGATCCTTTTTATGTTACTTTGTGTAAAGCGGAAAATCACGAGCGAACCCTAAGTGTTCCCTCCACTACTCCAAAGGGGAAAGGGGAGGTCACTTAGGATTGTCGGTTTTCACTTAGGGGAGACTTTACATTCAAAAGAGGGGTTGAAACCCACAAGATCCAATCCCACACAATGCAAGATTGGATTCTAAATAAGTTTCAAGGGTTAAGACAGCAAGGCTACCCTCTTTTGTAAAGAATGTGGATAGAATGATTAAGCTAGGAATGCATAGAAAGTGAGAAAGATTCACTTATAAATAGAGATAGGAATATAGGATGAAGCTGCGGACCTAGAATTAGCAGTAAAATGTCGAGACGGCGCTGTCCTGCAAATTTGAGCAAAAGTTGACGGGACGATGGCGCCCGGCGTGCACACGGTCCTCCAAAAAAATTGTGAAATGAAGGGGGATTTGTTTGTCTCTGCACAAGGATTCCAGATCTTCAATTTCACCCGTGTACCTGCAACCTACACACAGAAAAGCAAATATGATTGGGGGGTTAGGGATTAGGGGTTTGCCCTTAGGTCAAACCCTGGTTTTGGAATTAACCAAGAAATGAGAAATGTTGTAAATGTAAATGATTGTAATGTAAAACAAGTACTAATACCTTGTTGTAAGAATGTTTGTATTCTTACATGTGAAGGTGTAGATGTTGTTGTATGTTGTATGTTGTATGTGGTATGTGATCTCCTTTTCAATGGTTGAATCCTTGTCTTGAATGCAACACCTAGCCTTGAATGGAGACTTAGAATGATCAATTGCTTGAAGGAATGCTTGAATGCTTGAATGCTTGAATGTTTGAGTATCGTTTTCGCCTTTGTACACATATGTCCTTCTTCCCTAAAATGGGAGAGGAAAATGTTGTTTATATACTTGTCAATTAGGGCTGATAGACTAATTTTCCCAACCTTAGGCCGACCAGGAAATGTTATTTTCCAATCTGCAAACAAAAAAACCCGAAGTCCCATAGGAGATCGGGCCCAAAATAGGGCCAGGGACCAGGGCGCTGGGTGCCATGGTCCTGGGGGACCAGGGCACTGGGTGCCCTAGTCCTGAAGGACTAGTGCGCTGGGCGCTCTGGTCCCACCTCCCGGGACAGCAGGGCGCAAGGAGGGATCAGGCCAGGGTGTTGGAAAAATGTAGTTTTTGGTGTCATGGACAAGTTTCGGGGTCTCCATTCAAGTTCCATGTTGCGTCGCCATCGTGAAGACCGAAGTGCAGTCGAAATTGCAAGTGTCACAATTTTAGGATGCTACATTTAGCCCCCACTTTAGCAAGAGTATAAGCGTATGCTCATACTTCCGGTAAAGTACAAGGAAACAACATCGAAAGATTTTCACCACATCAAGGAGGCAAGACACACCAAGCCCCCAGTGGACTAAGGATCTTACGACTTCGATTGACAAAGTAAAAGGGAAGATCACGAGGGAGAACCATGACTGTCAGTAGTAAGGTTCCCTCACTATGAGTCATGCAAGAAAAATACCAAAAATTTTCAAGGCAAAGCTAAGTTCGCCAAGAAATTTTCAAGTATCCTGAAGGGATAGACAGGGTGTATGCCCCCCTACGTTAAAGCGATCGCACACGCCTCAACGGGGGTGATTGCTTTAATGTAGTGATACACATAAGAAATAAGAAGGGAAAGGAGTACATTATCACAAAGATTTAGCCCCCAAGTGTGAGATAAACCCAAGGATAATAGACACAAAACACAAAGCACGAGGTGACTTCGCTTTCCTTGGGGTCAGTATGCTGTATGATAATTCATGTATATCATATGTATGTATGCATAATTTTTCTTCATTCCCCAATCAAGGAAGGTCACCTAGAAGAAGGGAACACATGTGTCTTTTGAGTCAACATGAGAGAGACGAAAAAGAGATCTCAATGCTTTGCATCATCCTCAAGTAGACAACACTAAGGACAACAAATAGAAGAATGAGAATAACACATAGAAGAAGTAACAAAAGAGAGGAGGAGAAAATCTGCTATGCTAATGAAACTAGTCTAGCACGTCATCTACCCCTCGATCTTGCTGATCAATGTTTCGGGAAGGCAGGGAACACGCTAGAGGAGGAACATCCAACATAGTAGATGGAGCTATCACAAGATCCAAACAAGGGCTATGTTCATGTTCCGAGCCACGTTGTTCTTGTCTAGGAGCTAGGATAAGTGCTTTAGAAAATTCGTTAGATAAATGGTTATCAATATCAACAAGTTCATATTCACTATCAGAAGCAAGAGGAGTAACATGTTCATCATGAATAACATTTTCATTTATATCATCATCAAGATTTATAAAAATAGGATCTTTAACCTGCACAGGATCAAGACCATCATGCATCTTATGTTTAGGAGATTTTGGAGAAAATGGAATAATGTTTGTTGAAGGTGTTTTTGGAGATTGCAAAGTTTGAGAAGCAGCTGCTTGAGCCCTAAGACGACGCTTTCGTCGGCATTCACGTGCAGAACTATTTTTTCTAGTCTTAGTAGGAAGTGGAGAAGATTGAGGAGGAGGAATGTTCTCATCCTTATCACTTGGGTGTTTAGGTTGTGGTCTCTTAGGCTGGATAATAGGAGAAGAGGAAGGTCTCTTCTCTCTATAAAAGGAAGGAGGAGGAATTGCTCCATATAAAGGAGGAATATTTGGCTTAGAAATAAGACCAAGTCCATCATGACGAGGAGGTATAGGTCTACTTTTAGAAAGTTTATTAGACATAGACATAGTCACATCCATAGGGATGGGTTGGGAATCTTCTTGAGGAAAGACATTAGTTTTATCTTTCAAAGGAAGAACTTCCTTCTCAAGAATGATAGGAATATCAAGTTTAGGTGTTCTAGGTTCACTTAGAGATAGGATCATATCTGTTTTCCACTTTTGATAAGATTTGAAAAGATGATCACTTCGCGGTGGAAGAGATTGGAATTGTTTAGGCCAAAAGTAATCAATAGGAACGCTAGAAGTTCTTTCAGCTGGTTTAAAGAGACTGTGATTGACAGTAACAACTTCACCATTATGGAGAAATTTCAAACACTTATGAATAGGAGAAGCAATGGCTTTCATGGAAGATAGCCAAGGATAGCCAAGCTTCACACGAAATTGTTTGGATGAAGGAATAATAGCAAAGTGCACATCAAGGGATTTGTTATGGACCTCAATACGTAATGTAATAGAACCAATTGCAGGAGAAGAAAATGCATCAAATAATTTCACAATCACATCTGTTTTGTCATAGATCACTTGATTCAATTGCAAAGTAAAAATAAATTCTTCAGTAATAACATTAACCATGCACGAAGGGTCAATAAGCACTCCACGGCAAGGTGTATTCTTGATTTTTGCAACTATGTATAAAGGACCATTAGGTGCCCTGATAGTTTCATTAGAATCAAATGTGATGGAAGGTTCTTTAGGGTTTTCTTGCTGCTCTACAAATTTAATCACATTCGGAGTCATAGACACAAGACCATCAGATGAGAAAGAGGAATCATTAGCCTCAATCACATTAGAGGTATGAGAAGGTAGTGGATCAGTAAAAATATGAAGATTTTGGTTAGGAGGAGCTACAGATGTGTTGCCTTTATCATTCACTCCAGAAACAGAGATAGTATTATTATCAATCAAATCTTGAATTTTACCCTTTAAAGAAAAACATTTTTCAGTATCATGCCCAGGTTGACGATGAAATTGACAAAAAGATTTGTTATCAAAATAGGGTGAATTAATCTTTGCAGGATCTATTTGCCTTATAGGAGGAAGAGTAAGCACATTTTGTTCCAATAGCTTATTCATAATACTATGCAATGATTCATTCAAAGGAGTATACTTTCTTTCTTTCTTGAAAAATTTAGAAATAGGAGGCACACCTGATGCTGCATTCACATTGTTGTTGATGATGTTTTCATTGAATTTGATGGAATCTCTGTTCGGTTTAAACTTTCCAAATGGTTGTTGACTGCTATCACCCTTATCACTCGGAGCCATAGGATGTGATTGTTCCATTTGACTCACAGTTAGTTGATAATTGTGAAGAGTTGCACACAACTGTTGGAAAGAAGTAAACTCAGAAAATAGAAGTTTGTCTCGGATATCTTTTTGTAAATTAGAAATAAAGATTCTTTGAATATCATTGTCAGGCACTGGAAAAGAAATTTGAGCATACAAATGCTTATATCTACCAATGAAATCAGTCACTTTTTCTTTAACACCTTGTTTACAATGCATTAAATCAATCAAAGTAACTTTAGGACTTATATTGTTTTGAAATTGTTGAATGAAAGCATTTGCAAGTTGTTCGAAAGAAGTAATAGAATAAGAAGGCAACGAGCAATACCATTGTAGGGCTTTGTCTCTTAATGTTCTAGTAAACAGTTTTGCAAGCAACCTTTGGTCATAAGCAAAATCGGTACATATTGTTTGAAAAGTCTTAACATGTGTTAGAGGATCACCTTTACCATTATAAAGTTCCAAATGTGGGATTTCAACATGTTTAGGAGGGATAGCTCGAACAATGTCAAGAGAAAGTGGGCTCGCAACATCAAATGTGGGCACACTAAACTTAGATTGATTCATAGAGGCAATTTGTTGCTGTAAAGAAGAGACAGTTTGTGCAAGATTGTTAATGGTCGCTTCAGTCAAAGAATTCATATTAGATGTGTTAGATTGAGATGGAGGTGTTATGTTATTGAAAGAAGGTAAAGAGTAAGGTGGCGGGACACTATGATAGTTAATCATAGGAGAGGATTGGAAAGGAGGAACACTACAAGGAGGAATGGAATGGTTGAATGAATTGCCCCCTTGCGTCATGTTCATTTGTGGAGATGTAATAGGGACACTCATTGAAGGAATGAATGAAGAAGTCTGATTGAATGAAGGAAGAGGGTTAATTGAAGAGGAAGGATTGCCCTCATGACTGGTAATCATAGGCAGAATGTCTTGTATAGAAGTAGTCATTATGTTTGATGTAAAGGTAGGTATGCTAGCAATAGAAGTTGTCAAAGGAATAGAATGATTGACTTGAGTGGGAGGTTGTGTATAACCTAAAGTTTCAGCACAACTCTTCATAGGCATCACATTCGAATCCACAATGTGTGCAATACCATGCAAAATATCAATTCCATTCTTATCACTTTGAAGCATATGTTTTAGACCCTCAATTAAAGGAAGAGCTTGACTATCAGGGTATTCTTGAGACATCCATTGTTGAAAATCGTCAAATTGGTTATCCAATTTTGCAAGTTGTTCTACAGAAACCTCATGGAGAGCTTCTTCATCATTAGGAAGATTAGAGGAATTACCCATGTCCTCGTTAAAAAGGCCATTCAAATTAGGTTCCATCTCCTCGGTAATTAAACCTTGGAAAGACTTAATTCTAAGGCTTCGTCTAACGGGAATAGTGTAAGTAGGGCTTATTGTTGTAAAACTTGTGCACTAGAGAGGGAGAGAAGATTTTGAATTTTAGAGGTAGCAAATTTCAGTAAAATCAACCAATCTTCTAGACTTAAGCTGTTAAATGCAATCACGACAATCTCCCAAAATTTCGAAAAAAATGTCAGGGACCGTGGCGCTCGGAGTGCACACGGTCCTCGCAACTTTTTTTGAAATTTGCAGGAATGAAAGGTATGATGATTTTAAAGCTAATCTGAAAAAATTGAGTGATTTTAAGATCTGTAGATAGGCCAAATTAAAGTTGCAATCTCAAAATTGAACCCTACCAAGATTGTCGAAAAATGCAAAATTTGAATTTTGAAAAAGAGAGGGAAACTGAAATTTTGAATTTTATGATTTTAGAGGGAATACCAAAAGCAATGCAAGTTTTGAAATTTAAAAGTTGACTCAATTTCACACAAAAATTCAATTTTGAAAGCGGAAATCAAAGTTGTTGTAATTAAGCACTTAATTTCAAAAGTCACAAATTGCAAGAATTTGAATAAAGCACTGAAATTTTGAATGAATGCTAACACACTTTTCAGATTTAGGACAGTAAGAACACAATTTTGACACAAAATTTCAATTTAAACAATTTTTGAATGATTAGGAGCCTTAATCCAAGCAATCACAAGACCAACTTTGACTTTAATTTTGAAAGTGTTGTAATTGATAAAATCAGCCAAAATTCTGGATTTTAGCAGAAAAATACAGTAAGATCTAACTCTCGAAATTTCAGAAAAAATGTCGGGGACGATGGCGCTCGGGGTGCACACAGTCCTCGCAACTTTTTTCCAAATTTTTAGGGATGAAAGATATTATGATTTTGTTGCAGAATCCAAAGTTACAGCTAATTTGGAGGTGTTTTGATCAGTGAAATTATCAGTCAAAGGTTGAATCAAGAGGATTTTAAAAATTAGGGTTTTGACACTTAACCACTTAATTTTCAGAATTAAAGCACAAATATGAATTGATAATTTGCAATAGAAAGGCAGATCTGAAACAAGCATTAATCATTAAACATTTCGCAAGCTCAATTACTAAAAGGAAAATTTAGGGTTTTTATGCAATTAACCTCTAAAATTTTGCAAAAGATCAAACACGAAAATGTAATCAAGGAATCCGATTTTCAAATCTAACCATGAATAATCAGAAAGGATGTTCACATCGGGTTCACCAAAATGTAAAGCGAAAAATCACGAGCGAACCCTAAGTGTTCCCTCCACTACTCCAAAGGGGAAAGGGGAGGTCACTTAGGATTGTCGGTTTTCACTTAGGGGAGACTTTACATTCAAAAGAGGGGTTGAAACCCACAAGATCCAATCCCACACAATGCAAGATTGGATTCTAAATAAGTTTCAAGGGTTAAGACAGCAAGGCTACCCTCTTTTGTAAAGAATGTGGATAGAATGATTAAGCTAGGAATGCATAGAAAGTGAGAAAGATTCGCTTATAAATAGAGATAGGAATATAGGATGAAGCTGCGGACCTGGAATTAGCAGTAAAATGTCGAGACGGCGCTGTCCTGCAAATTTGAGCAAAAGTTGATGGGATGATGGCGCCCGGCGTGCACACTGTCCTCCAAAAAATCCGCGAAACGAAGGCGGATCTGTTCGTCTTTGCACAAGGATTCTAGATCTTCAATTTCAGCCGCATACCTGCAACCTACACACAGAAAAGCGAAGACGATTGGGGGGTTAGGGATTAGGGGTTTGCCCTTAGGTCAAACCCCGGTTTTGGAATTAACCAAGAAATGAGAAATGTTGTAAATGTAATGTAAAACAAGTACTAGTACCTTGTTGTAAGAATGTTTGTATTCTTACATGCGAAGGTGTAGATGTTGTTGTATGTTGTATGTTGTATGTGGTATGTGATCTCCTCTTCAATGGTTGAATCCTTGTCTTGAATGCAACACCTAGCCTTGAATGGAGACTTAGAATGATCAATTGCTTGAAGGAATGCTTGAATGCTTGAATGCTTGAATGTTTGAGTATCGTTTTCACCTTTGTACACATATGTCCTTCTTCCCTAAAATGGGAGAGGAAAATGTAGTTTATATACTTGTCAATTAGGGCTGATAGACTGATTTTCCCGACCTTAGGCTGACCAGGAAATGTTATTTTCCAATTTGCAAACAAAAAGACCCAAAGTCCCATAGGAGACCGGGCCCAAAATAGGGCTAGGGACTAGGGCGCTGGGTGCTCTGGTCCCACCTCTCGGGACAGCAAGGCACAAGGAGGGATCAGGCCAGGGTGCTGGAAAAATGCAGTTTTTGGTGTCATGGACAAGTTTCGGGGTCTCCATTCAGGTTCTGTGTTGCGTCGCCATCGGGAAGACCGAAATGCAGTCAAAATTGCAAGTGTCACAATTTTAGGATGCTACACTTTGTTAGTGAATAACTGATTAATTAAAAATTGTATGATAGATTCTCATGCAGCTGCAAATGTAATGCCATATGGTGTCATGAAAGAATTAGGATTGTCAGTAAGTACAGTGTATGGGAAGTGTTATGCTATGGATAATAGAGAAGTGCCTATGTTAGGTACAATGAAATATGTTGAAGTAAAAATAGCAGCATTCCCTGAAGAGACATATAAGATGGATGTCATTGTAACTGACACTAAACCTCATTATGGCATGCTTTTATCTAGATAGTGGGCTGCAACAGTAGGTGGAAATGTTTAGTTGGATCTGTCATATGCTACAATCCCCATCAATGGGAGCCAGGTTAAGTTGTATAGAGAACCACGTGCCCCTAGGGTAATTGAGAAGATAGACCCTAGTATGTTAAACTGTATGATTGATGTGGATCTTGACAATTTTAGAATACAACCGATTTTGCCTCAATTGAAAAATAGTGAGTCTATTGTGATTGAATTGGAGTCTCAATAGCATGGTTTATGGCACATGTATTTGATGGAGCTTTCTCTAAAGAAGGATCTGGAGTAGGAGTTCTTTTTGTGTCCCCATCAGGTATGACCTTCAAATATTCTTCTCTGTTAGCCTTCCAATGCATAAATAACACTGTTGAATATGAAGCCTTGTTATTGGTGCTTGAAGTTGCAAAAAGGCATGGGATTCAGTTGATGAGAGTATTAGGGGATTCAGAGTTGGTTGTTTCTCAAGTTAGATCTAAGTATGCATCTAAAAATGATCATTTGAAAAGATACAAACATGCAGTTTGGGATGTGATTGAACATTTTAGTGCATTCTCTATTAATTGGATAGAAAGGTCAAAGAATATAATGGCTGATTTCCTAGCAAATGTTGCATTAAAAATGGATGATATAACACTAATCGGTGTATCCACAGTTGAGATAAAAGCTAGGCTAGCCATTCCTGATAATGTATATAATTGGCAAGTGTTTGCTGATGATGAAGACATTCTCAGATTCATACAATGCATTGATGACTATGATGGATAGAAAATTGATTGCAATGTCTTGGTAGAAGTGGTTGAAGATAGAGAAATTGTGTTTGGAAACGACCTAGTTTAGTTGGAAACTAATGAAATACCTAAAGGGTTAGTAGAACTGGAAGGTATGTTCAGTTACAGTGACAGTCATTTGCATCAACAATCAACCACTAAGTTAGATTAACTAGAGGAAGTAAAATCAGGGACAAAATCATCCCCTAAGTTGGTGTATATTGGAAAAAATTGCCTCTTCATGTCAGAGTTAACCTTGTTAATTTATTAAAGAAATATAAGCATGTTTTTACTTGGTCTTATGAAGATCTGAAGGTGTATAGACAAGATCTATTTCAGCATGAAGTCCCTTTTTTTCCAGATGCTAAGCCTTTTAGATAGAAACAAAGACCTATCAACCCCCTATTGGAATCTAAAATGCAGCAAGAATTAACCAAGTTAAGGGAAGGGGGAATCATTAAGCCTATAAGGCATTCATCATGGGTGTCTAATTTGGTCACAATTAGGAAGAATAATGGGGACATAAGACTCTGTGTTGATTTTAGGAACCTAAATGTTACTTCTTTCAAAGACAATTACTCTTCTCCTAATATGGAAGCAATGTTGCAGAGAGTAACTAGTTGTGACCTATTGTCTATGATGGATGGGTTCTCAGGGTATAACTAGTTGTTAGTGAAAGAATCTAAACAATTCAAGATTGCTTTTACCACCCCTTGGGGAACGTATGTGTATGTAAGAATGCCTTTTGGTTTGAAAAATGCTGGAGCTACTTTTAAGAGAGCAATGGATGTAGCTTTCAAGGAATTCATCAATATTATCATGGTAGTGTATCAAGATGATTTAACATGTTTCTCCAAAAGGGCAGATGACCACTACGGGCACTTGGAAAAGGTTTTCAATAAAGCTCTAAAATTTGGTGTATCCTTAAATCCAAATAAGTATCATTTTGCTGTCACTAAAGGGAAGCTGCTCAAGCATATTGTCTCCAAAGAAGGGGTTAGAATATACCCTAAAAGAATTGAAGCTATAAACAATGTACCTAAGCCAAAGAGTGCTAAAGGTATCCAGTCTTTCTTGGGAAAGGTAAATTTTGTTAGAAGATTTATTGCAAATTTTGCAGAGATAGTCAAGCCCATTGTTAAATTGCTTAAGAAGGATACAAAGTTCCATTGGGATGAAGAAGCTTCAAAGGATTTTGATGAAATAAAAAGGGCTATTCAGGAGGCACCAATGTTGAAGTCCCCTGACTATAGTAAGCCTTTCTCTCTATTTTCGTTTGCTTCATATCATACAGTGGTTGCAGTTCTTCTACAAAAGGATAATGAAGGATATGGACATCATATAGCTTTTTATAGAAAATCTTTACAGGCTGAAGAGTTAAAATATGAAATCATGGAGAAGCAAGCATATGCTTTGGTCAAGGTTGTTAAAGCATTTAGGCCATATCTTGTAAATGCACAAGTAATTACTTATGTCCCACATGCGATTGTCAAAGAGATTTTATCCCAGGCTGAGGTCACTGGCAAAAGATGCAGATGGATAACCAGAATCTAGGAGTTTGATTTAGAGATTAAGATCACTAAATTGGTGAGATGTTTAGGCCTTGCTAAGCTGATGGCTGAATCAAACCTTCTTGATGTTGAAGTTAATAATATTGAAATTGAGAAAATCTTGGTCACAAATATTGAGACACACCATGGTACTCTGAGATAGTGCATTTTTTAAGGAATGCAACATATATAGAGGGAATGACCCACAACCAAAGAAGGACATTGAGACTAAAATCTAAAAAATATGTCCTTATTCAGGGTGATCTGTATTGGTAGAATAGAGATGGGGCATTGCTGATGTGTTTGGACAAATCCCAAGCTAGAAAGATGTTAACTGAAATGCATGATGGAGTATGTGGAGGTCACTACTCTGCCAAAACAACTACTGGTAAGATAGTTCAGGCTGGATATTATTGGCCTAATTTGTTTAAAGATGCCCATGAACATGTTGGGAGATGTGATCCATGCTAGAAATTTTCATGAAAATTGAAGTATGAGGGAGATTTACCCCTCAACCCAGTCATAGTGGAAGCCCCTTTTGTCCAATGGGGCATTGATTTTATTGGAGAAATTGTTGAGAAATCAAGAAGAGGTCATATGTGGATTATAGTAGCTACTGATTATTTCACCAAGTGGATTGAAGCTATACCCACTAGGAGAGCCACAAGTAAGGTTGTTATTGACTTCTTGATGGATAATGTCATAACCAGATTTGGAGTCCTTGTAAAACTAGTGATGGATAATTCCATGAGCTTCAGGTCAAAAAAGTTGATTGAATTTTGCACCAGCCATGGAATAGTTATGTCCTACTCTTCGCCATATCATCCTCAGGGTAATGGGCAAGCTAAATCCAGTAACAAGAGCCTATTGAACATTATTAAGAAAATCCTGGAGGAGAATAAAAGGTCTTGGGACCAAAAGTTAAAGTTAGCTCTATGGGTAGACAGGGTTACTATCAAGAAAGTAATTGGGGTTTCACCTTTTGAATTGGTTTATGGCACACAATCTAGGGTGCCAGTCAATAATCTTCTTCCAGTATACAAGTTCCTGCAAGCTAAAGACATGGAGTTATCTGAACATATGGAAGACCGAATGATTCAGATGGTGGAGGTGGAAGAAATTAGAACTTTGGCTTAAAAGAGGAATTTGAAGATCCAATTGTAGTCCAAATATCTATTTGACAAAAGAACCTTGTTGAGAAAGTTTCAAATTGGTGATACGGTTCTTCAATGGAATGCGAAAGGACAAGATAAAGGAAACACAAAAAATTTGAGTCACTATGGATAGGCCCCTTTGTGGTTTATGGTCTTAATGGAAAGGATTCATATTTTTTGCAGAGAATGAATGGTGAGCTACAAGAATTTCCAGTGCATGGACAATTCCTAAAACATTACTTCTCTTAATGTCCATGCACAGTAGGTTTTAGTCTGTACATATTAGGTTTGTTTCTGTTTGTTGTTTTTGGGCTTGTGTTTTGGTCTATTCTCCAGAGTTTCTAAATTCTTGTGCTGATCTAGAATTCAACCATCCCCAGTCAGAGCTATTGTTATCACTATTTTGAAAATTGGTTATTTTTGTCCCATAGTCGGCTAAAAATCTGCAAAAATGTGTTTGGCATGGCCTTGTTGCCTTTGTGTTTCTTGGGTCAAAGAGGGTTTAAGGTTTTGACAGTTTTAACCCTTCCTGTGTTTTGAAAAACCCTCACGTTCTATTTCTACATTACTTTTTCCACTTAGAGAAGGGTCGGTCTATCATGAAAAGTGTCCCCCATTAGTTTTTCCCTAGGCGGTCTTTTAAATATTTTCAATTTTTACACCTTTGCCTATGTTTGATTTTAATCTTTTGTTAGGCTCCTTAACTATCGTGCAAGTCAAGGTTCATCCTGTGGTGTGCATTGGTTCACTGGGAGAAGATGCCTGTAGTTTACATATGCGAAGTAGCAAAAAGGGTAAGTGGGCCTAGCTAAAGGATTGTTCTTCAGCTAAATGGAATGCATCTTGTATTTGATCCAATGGCTCACGTTTCTTCACTAAACCAAGATGCATGCGACTTACCCTCTGCAAAATGGCAAAAGACTTGGTGGGTCCCAGAGGTAAGCGGTTCCTTTGGTTAAAGGATGATCAATTCAGAAAAGATCAACGACTCGCATGGATTCATAGCCCCAAATCAAATGGAGGTTATTATTCATGAAATAGCGAAATGATGTGGTAGTCACATGGTGGATGACATGGCAGGACAGATGGGTTGCTCCGTGGAGAGAAATGGTGACTTGGCAGATGCACGTGGCTCCGAAGGGTAGTTGAGGGCTCGCCTTGATTCAACTGGAGGTTATGTTAAAAATGGTAAAGTAAAACACGTTGCAGCCTTAGAATGGAGCCTCATGGAGTTATCTAAACAAATAACTAATTGCCAGGTAGCATTTATTCGGCAGTGGTGAAACAAAGCAAGTGGTCTCCGAGTTGAGGGCCCACTTTAAAGATCTAAGCATGTTAAATGGTGTACGTATCGAGGTGGATCTAATGGTTATCATTGTTTCACAGCCCAAAGATGCCTGCAGTTTAGCCTTCGTGAAGTGGCAAAAACCATTAGCCATCATGGTTGTGCGCAGTTAGTTAAGAAGACCGACAGTCGCTGTAGGAAGTAAAGATCAAGCAAGGGGGAAATGATCTGACGGTCGACGTTGTTTCGTGCGATTGAAGTGCGCAAGGTTTAGTGTTCATGAAGTAGTGAAAAGAGGGTGGGGCCCATTAGTAATACGGAGTGGTTGGGGAAAGTAAAGGTAGTGCAAGTTTTCGAGATCCAAAAATCATCATTGCTTTACAAACGAAAGATGCAGGGGTTTTATACTCTGTGAAATGGCAAAAGACTCAGAAAACTTGTGATCCGTTGGAGCTCATTTTTTAATTCGGTTTGTAAACTCAATTCTGAGGTGCTGGCCAAAGCATGTGAGATTAATGCCTCAATTCAATGCCAAGTTGCTGAGATAAGGTCCACATCAATTGAATATTGGCACCATTTCGACAAGTTTGTTGCAGAGGAGCTAGTGTAGAGCAATTTTCTTTAGGCAAGTAATAGGTTTTTGTGTTTCTTCTTGCTAGTTGCAATCTAAAAATCAATGTTATTGTGTGAATTGCTTCATTAAAGTTTTGTTTAATTCTCCATTGGTATAATTGCATTAATGGGATGGCACCAAGAAGGGAGTTCACGAGGAAAGTAAGTTACCAAGATAGGAACATATGTGATGATTTCCTGGAACAATTAACCATGTCTACTAATGTTGCGGCCAAAGCTAAAGAATTGGTACCGAAAAACCCTCATTTAAGAATTGGGGACAGTCTATATGATAAAGGCAATTGGTTAAGGGATCCACATATAGGGATGTCAGGTCTAGGTCTTTTCAAGGTAGGTTTTGGTCAGAGACATTCCCCTGCCCCATTAAATATTGTATGAGAATTGGATGTGGGAAAGCTCGTAGTCCCCGGTGTCTTCATGGATGTAGTTTTGTTGACCCTGATTGCATAAAATTATGACCCTATTGCCAAATGTATCAAAAATATAAAGGGAATAGCCTTGATTGAGATCAATGATGATGAGTTCAAGAAGGTTTTCAAGCTCAGTGAAGTTTCCAACTATTTAGAACCTATTAACTTTCAGTCACTTGCAGAAGTCTACAATGTGTAGAGGGATCACCTTAGGAGTGGGCCACTGAAAGAGTTTTTTGTCAAGATAGGAGGGTTAACTGTTGTAGGCCCCAGTACCATGGAACCTTTCTCCCTAAATTTGTTTACTCTAAGGGCTAAGGGCATGTATGGTAAATCAATGATGAATGGAAAGTACCAAACCGGTACCGAGAGGGGGGGGAGGGGTGAATCAGTACAGGCAAAAACACATTCCTAAAACCGGTTTGTCAGCAGACACTATGCTTTAGCAGACAAACAGTAACACCAGTCTTAATCAGAGTACAACCGGCGAAAGCTAGAATAACTAAGACAAGCATAAACTGGTTGACACTTATCTTTTCATAAAATCTAATACTTCATTTCCATTTCACCCTGGTGCATGAATAGGTAATCTATCATCAAAATATATAAACAGCTAGATCAACATGATTTACCTTCAGAGACAAATCACTTAAACCATCACATGAATAACATCACACATGACACATAGATTTTTCATGTGGAAACCCAACTAGGAAAAACCACAGTGGGGATGAATACCCACAAGCTATTTTTGAACTCTTTAGAAGTTTTCTCTGTTAGGAGCCTTGTCTGGTTAAAGACTGATACAATAGGTTCTATTAGGAATCGATCCTGTTAGGGATCACCTGGTTAAGGGATGGCTAGAATACCCTATAAAGGGTTAAACCCTATTAAAGGTTACCTTGTTAGAGGATTTCAAGAACTCAATGGTTTTGAGTCACCCTGTCAAAGGATTTACGCTAGGTCAGTTAAAGCTACCCTATTAAGGGATTTCCTAACTATTGAAGTGGCTAGAGATCAACAGGTATTACAATGATCTGGTAGCAGCACTCAATGCCAATGCAGATCCGCCTTAGCTCCTCTTCACCTTCTGCACTCACACTCTGTAGATATCACTTCTCTCCTCTGGTCTGGAAAGAATCATGTATCTCTTCACTTGGATACACACATGCAACTTCTACCAACAACTTCAGAAAGAAACACAACATCGACCTTATAGGAAACAAATAGGCCGGTAGTATAAACCCTAAACCCTAAACTTGTTAGGTTAAGCAATTAAAACGGTTCAATCCTGACCGTTGACCACATTGCATTAAATGCAACAGTCTTGAACCTATCTCAAGACATTCTCCATCGCTCATTTTCCACCGCTTTCATGGTGGTTGATAACCCATCACATGTTTTCACTATTTACAGACTTTGCACATTCCCGAGGTAGATAGGAACAATCTCCTTCATGCAAGATCCTTCACGTGCACAAGGCTAACATGGCAACATGATCTATTCTTCATTATAATGCTAACTCATCACACAAAGTCACTGATTGAGTCACACAGGCTTGAAGCACTTCAACCGAAAACTGTGAAGTTAAGACTACCAACCGGTAGTCATACAAAGCTTCCATGTACCGGTTTTCATATCAACATGCTGGTTTACCTTGAACAAACACACCATTTCACTTTGGCACATATACCGGTTCACAATGTTCTACCGGTTCTCACATATACCAGTTCTTGGTAACATATCGGTTCTCTCTTCTTCAACATATTGACATCAATAACAACATACCATGTCATCATGTCCTCATACCAGTTCACATAATGCCAACAATCTCCCCCTTTGGCATTGATGGCAATATACAAAGATATCTCTTCGCTTCACATCTTCTCCCCCAATTTCTACAGATATCTTCATAGGCTTCACTTCTTCTCCCCCTTTGACAACAATGCCAAAGTGGAGGCACAAGCTTCCCTGTTCCATTATGTTGCTCCCCTTGAAGAGTAGCATCCTTCAACACATCAATCCTGAAAAAGAATTTGACTATGCAATACCTGATTGATGTGGAGCATATACCTTTAGTTCACCTCTTGAAGGGGCAGAACCCCTAATTCACCTCTTAAGTACATAAATGTAGCCTCTGGGAGAGGCTTAGTGAATATGTTTGCTAACTGCTCCTTACTGGAAACATGTTCTAGCGCAATCTCTTTGTTCTGAACCTTTTCCCTCAAGAAATGTTACTCAAGCTCAAAGTGCTTGGTTCTATAATGTAAAACCGGATTCTTAGAGATGTTAATTGCACTAGTATTGTCACAAAATATACTTACCAGTTCAGATACAAGAACTTTGAAGCCATTTAATACATGCTTCATCCAAATTGTCTGAGTGCAATTCATGAAAGCTGCAACATACTCTGCTTCCACTGTAGACTGAGAGATACAACTCTACTTCTTACTCATCCATGAGACTAGTCTACCACCGAGAAAGAATGCACCACAGGTTGTGCTTTTCCGGTCATCCACATTACCTACCCAATCAGCATATGTGAATACTTTCAAGTTGAAATCCTTGCTATATGGATACCACAATCCATAATCAGTAGTTCCCTTTAGATACCTAAGAATCCGTTTGACTGCAACCAAGTGGGATTCTCTTGGACTTTTCTAAAGCCTTACAGTAATGCCAACTACATGTGCAATATCTAGTCTGCTATGCACTACATAATACAACTTACCAATCATTGATCGGTATTCCTTCTCATTAACCAATGCGGAGTCATCCTCTTTGGATAGTTTATAGCCAATCACCATTGGTGTACCAACCAGTTTGCTATCTTCCATGCCAAAGGGCTTCAACACCTCTTTGACAAACTTGGACTGAGTGATAAAGATTCCTTCCTTAATCTGTTGAATCTATAGTCCAATGAAGAACTTAATCTCCCTTATGAGTGACATCTCAAACTCTTTCTTCATCTCATCTGCAAACTCATGACTCATCTTGTCATCTCCACCAAAGATAATGTCATCAATAAATACCTCATAGGTCAAGATCTGATCTCCTTCAGATTTCCAGTAGATATTGCTGTCTTCGCTTGTTCTCTCAAATCCATTCTTCACAAGATGGGAGTGCAGTCATTCATACCATGCTCTGGGGGCCTGCTTTAGACCATATAAGGCTTTATGTAGCCCACACACCATGTCACTGTCTTCAGATAGGGAAAACCCATCTGGTTGTTCTATATAGACCTCCTTTTCAAGTACACCATTTAGGAATGCAGATTTTACATCCATTTGATATACTTTGAATCCTTTAAAAGTTGCATATGCAAGAAGCATATGAACTCCTTCCAATCTGGCTACAGGAGCAAAGGTTTCTCCATAGTCTTCTCCTTCTTCTTGGGCATATCCTTTACACACTAGCCTGGCTTTGTTTCTAATCACCGTGCCATCCTCATTCAGCTTATTTCTGAAAATCCATTTGGTACCTATGACATTTTTATGCTCCGGTCTAGGTATGAAAGACCATGTACCATTTCTCTCTATCTGGTCAAGTTCATCTTCCATTGCCTTGATCCAGTCTTCATCTTTATGTGCCTCTTTGAATGATTTAGGCTCAAATTCAGAGATCATACATGAGTTTTCTTTGACCTTTCTTCTTGTAAGGATTCCTGCATCCTTATCTCCTATGATCTACTTAGCATCATGATTTATCTTTACATACCAAGGAATGATATTAATAGATTCCTCTTGCTTTTCTTCTTCATCCTCATCTCCATCAGTATCAACATCTACATCTACCGGTGTAGGAACACTGTTACTGGTACTTGGTTTACTAGCAACTGGTTCCTAGAAGGTTACAACCGGTTCATTTACCGCTTGCTTACTACCATTTTCCTTTGTTTTATCAGAGGTTTCATCAATTCTCACATTAATGCTTTCCATAATTCTCTGAGTCCTATTATTGAAACACTTGAGAGCTTTTCTCTTGGTAGAATATCCTAAGAATATTCCCTCATCACATTTCACATCAAATTTGCTTTGGTGTTCGCTCCTCTTGATGTAACATTTGCTACCAAACACTCTAAAATAGCTAACCATAGGTGTCTTACTGGTCCAATACTCATAAGGATTTTTATCCTTACCTTTCTTGATGAGTACCCGGTTCATTGTGTAAATTGTAGTGCGAGCAACCTTTCCTTGAATCAGCATTGTTCTTGCTACTTCAACCACAGTCTAGTTATTCCTCTCTGCTAGTCCATTCTGTTGTGGAGTCTGGGGGGCAGACTATTGCCTCTTGATGCCATGTTCTTCACAGTACTTGTTGAATTCACTGGAAGTGAATTCCCCTCCTTGATCAGTTCTAAGACACTTGATCCTTTTACCACTTTCCTTCTTTACTAATGCTCTAAAAGCTTTGAACTTTCCAAAAGCTTCAAACTTATCTTTCAAGAATGTGACCCACATCATTCTTGAGTAGTCATCAGTGAGAATCATGAAGTACCTATCACCCTACACACTCCTAGTTTTCATAGGACCACACAAATCAGTATGCATGAGATCAAGTAAATTGTCAGCAATGAAAGGTTTACCTTTAAAGGTTGAGGAAGACATTTTTCCCTAGTTAACACTCTTTGCACAAGGTATTTTCTAGTTTTCTCAGCACCTGCAACCCTCTAACTACCTTGATCTTACTGGCCTTCACAATGTTATCAAAGTTTACATGGCAGAGTCTCCTATGCCATATCTAGCTGTCATCGAACTTGGCCATAAGACATATACTGATATTTGCATTCAGCTGAAATAGGTTACCTTTGGTCTGCATGTTGGTTGCCACCAATTCACCATTCTTTCCTTTGATTTTGCACACTCCATTATTGAATTCTAGAGTGAGACCACTATCATTTAGCTAGGCAACACTTAGAAGGTTGTGTCTGAGACCATCAACCCAATACACATTGTCAGCACTACTCTTTCCATTCAGAGAGATGGACCCTCTGCCTTTTACCATACATGGTGCATCATTACCAAAGAGAACCACACCACCATCATATTCTTCCAAGGATAGAAACTTTCTCTGGTCACCAGTCATGTGGTGAGAACAACCACTATCAATAATCCACTCATTGGAATTATCAAAGCAGGAGACAAGACCCTTCTTGTCTGACACATCTTCCTTTACAACAACAAACACAATATCTTCATTTTCTTCATTTTCTGATTCCTCATCTGTGACACCTTCATCAACTGCCACAAAAAAATTTCTTCAATTTCCTCCTTTGAATTTCTTGAACCTTTCCAGTTTGTCCTTGTTGTCACTATTAGGATAGTTTATAGCAATATGTCCTATCCAATTACAAGAAAAGCATTTCAAAGGGAGCTTACCTCTATATTTACCAGTTCCTTTAGGAAGTTTTCTAGCAAGAAGAGCTTCAAATTCCATCAAAATCTCCTCATCATCCATTTCTCTGCTCTGTCTTGGTTCACCACTAGTGCTTGCTTCTTTTCCTTTTCTGGATGTTACAGCAAAAGCTTTGAAAGTTGATTCAGTCTTTTGAACACTGCCATCAAAGCTATTTAGCTCATAGGCTATCAACTTTGCAATGATGGAGTCTAGGGATACCTTAGTCTTGTCTATTGATCTCAACTCCTGAATAGCAGCAACCCTTATTGCATAGACCGGTAATAAGAATCTCAGAACTTTGCTTACCATAGTGGAATCTTCCATTTTACCACCTACACTCTTGATATCTCTAACAACAGTTTTGATTCTTATTCCATACTCTTGAATGGTCTCACCTTCAACCATCTGCATGTCTTCAAACTTCCCTCTAAGGCTTTCTTCCTTAGCTTGTTTTACATGCTCATCACTGCCATAGATATTTTCAAGAGTATCCCATACTTCTTTGGGATTTACTTTATCTTGGACATCAATAAACTCAATGTCAGATAAACGACTAATTAGGGCTTCCATGACTTGCCCATTCTCCTGCATCTCTCTCTTTTGGTCATCGGTAAGAGTACTGGTAGGGGAAACATAAGCATTCTCAACATAGCTCTAGTGTTGAGCACCCATGCTTCTGATGTATATCTTCATTCTATCTTTCCATATAGTGAAATTATCTCTATTGAACTTTGGACCTTCCCTCTTCATCATTAGACTGGGATCTTTTTCTCAAGTGGTTAAGCTTATAACACAGAGGACGTGGAGGATGCTCTGATACCAATTGATAAATCAATGATGAATGGAAAGTACCAAACCAGTACTAAGAGGGGGGGTGAATCAGTACAGGCAAAAACACATTCCTAAAACGGGTTTGTCAGCAGACACTGTGCTTTGGCAGACAAACAGTAACACCAGTCTTAAATAGAGTACAACCGATGAAAGCCAGAATAACTGAGACAAGCATAAACCGATTGACACTTATCATTTCATACAATATAATACTTCATTTCCATTTCACCCTAGTGCATGAACAGGTAACCTATCATCAAAATATATAAATAGCAAGATCAACATGATTTACCTTCAAACACAAATCACTTAAACCATCACATGAATAACACCATACATGACACACAGATTTTTCACGTGGAAACTAAACTGGGAAAAACCACAGTGGGGATGAATACCCACAAGCTGTTTTTGAACTCTTTAGAAGTTCACTCTGTTAGGAGCCTTGTCCGGTTAAAGACTGATATAATAGGTTCTGTTAGGAACCAATCCTATTAGGGATCACCTGGTTAAGGGATGGCTAGAATACCTTCTTAAGGGTTAACCCCTGCTAAAGGTTACCTTGTTAGAGGATTTCAAGAACTCAATGGTTTTGAGTCACCCTATCAAAGGATTTATTGTAAGCTGGTTAAAGCTACCTTGTTAAGGGATTTCCCAACTATTGAAGTGGTTAGAGATCTACAGGTATTACAATGATCTGGTAGCAACACTTAATTCCAATGCAGATCCGCTTTAGCTCCTCTTCACCTTCTGCACTCACACTCTGCAGATATCACTTCTCTCCTCTGGTCTAGCAAGAATCACGTATCTCTTCACTTGGATACACATATACAACTTCTGCCAACAACATCAGAAAGAAACACAACATCGACCTTATAGGAAACAGATAGGTCGGTAGCATAAACCCTAAACCCTAAACCTGTTAGGTTAAGCAATTCAAACGGTTCAATCCTAACCGTTGACCACATTGCATTAAATGAAACAGTCTTGAACCTATCTCAAGACATTCTCCATCACTCATTTTCCACCACTTTCATGGTAGTTGATAACCCATCACGCATTTTCACCATTTACAGACTTTGCACATTCCCGAGGTAGATAGGAACAATCTCCTTCATGCAAGATCCTTCACTCACACAAGGCTGACATGGCAACATGATCTGTTCTTCGTTATAATGATAACTCATCACACAAAGTCACCGATTGAGTCACACAGGTTTGAAACACTTCAACCAGAAACCCTGAAGTTAAGACTACCAACCGATAGTCATACAAAGCTTCCATGTACCAGTTTCCATATCAACATGCTGATTTACCTTGAACAAACACACCGCTTCACTTTGGCACATATACCGGTTCACAATGTTATACCAGTTCTCACATATACTAGTTCTTGGTAACATAGTAGTTCTCTCTTCTTCAACATATTGACATCAATGACAACATACCATGTCATCATGTCCTCATGTAGGTCAACATAATGCCAACAATGTATTGGTCACTTTGTTAGATTTTAGGAGAAGATGCTGAGAGAAACATGCCAACCCATTATACATTGATGATAGCATAGGTTTTGAACCCCTCTCTAGTAGTAACATTCAACTATGTGCCTTACCTCACTGATGCAATTCATGCAGGGCTTGTAGGGATAAAAAACGGCAAGGTGGATAAACTATTTGGATGGTATTCTCTTCTAATGCACATGTTCTTGTTCAAAGGTGTTGATTATTTTGCTAAAGAAATGGATTTGGTCAGAGAAAAGGATGGTGAAGAGATGCCAGTGCAATTATGGAGCACCATTATGTCTTGGGATAGAGAGCTAGACCCAACTATGAAGCAAGCTAGTGAGGAGTTTGTGGCTGATAGTAACTTTGTTACAATAGGGGCCTTCATGCAATTTGTATGGAAACAAAACATTGACCAATTTAAGGCAAGATGTGAAAAAAGGAAGAATGAGCAGCCCCACAAAGGTGTAACTCTGGTGCAGGAAGAGGTAAAACAAGAAATGATTGAAGAATTCAAGGCCATTACTCCTAAAAGGGGAAGAGAGATGGTATCAAAGGCTGGTGTTTTAATCCTCCTTGAGTGGGATATAGCTGATGTTTTGGTACTTGAAGTGGTCAGGAAGGAAACCAAGCCTATGGAAGGAGTAACATTTAGCAAAGATAATGTTGCTCTAGTCATGTGATCATTGAAAAAGGATGAAAATAGAAGAAGGAAAGATGCCTCAAATTCTAGTTTCCTAGGAGGTATGATTGTGAAAAGAGTCCAAGATACAGGGGTGGTAGAAGCTACTAGCACAGTTTTAGAAACTGCAAAATTCAGTGTAGCAGTTGCAGAAATGGAGGCAAAGAAAAAAGCTAATCTCCAGTTGAAATTGGAAATGATCTTGAAGGCCTATAATGAGACCAAAGAAGGAATAGCTAACTGAGATAGCATCATTGCTAGACTTCAGAGTCAGTTGGTAGGATAGCACCATCAAAGTCCTCTACTCTAATGATAGCTTCTTCTCCAGCAAGACCTCCACCTACAAGTCCTATCATAGAATTTTCCCCTTCTCCTACGCCTTACAGTTTTTAACCAGCTGAAACTATTCAACATGAGTTAGAAAAGTTGAAACAGGCTCAAGTCATGTTAACAAATAAATATGAGGAAAAGGTAAAGGACCCAATTTTGAAATTTGTTGATTCAGTAAGGGCCTATGTTGTACATATTTGTATGAAGAGGATTCTGAATATTTTGACTGAATTAAGAGAAGATGAGACCACTTTGGAACCGATTCTGAATAAGTGGATGCCTAGGGGAAAGGAGTTAGAGCTTATGTGTTCACCTCATGTAGATGCAGAGGCAAATGATAGTCTCAGGCCCACTTGTGAATTCATAAAAGAAATGAGTATACTCTTAGAAGAAAGGGCAGGTGTGAAGAGAAAAGCCCAATTATATAGGAAAGAATATTTTGATCACAAGTATGAGTTGTTTCCAGGGGGTTTTGTTGGTCCGACTCAGTTAAGAGAGGAGAAAGCATGGCTGGAAGAGATGGACCACAACTTGTCCCAAAGGGTAAATGAAATCATCAACACTGATGACACATCCTTATTTGTCAAGACAATTAAGGAAATTGAAAAGGTAAAGTCACATTATGGTTTCATAGAAACAAAAATTGGGCAGTTAAGGGTCACTTGGAAAAGGCTAGAAGGAATGAAAAATAAGATTGTTAGCTTTTCTTGGCCGAATAATGACATGTTATAGTAATGGAAGGACAAATATGTCGAACAAAAAGAAGAGGCTCCAGAACAGTTAGAAGATGTTGTTAGTCAGATGAGTGGGGGGGGGGGTGTGAATCATAAAAACTCAATAATAATTGTATACATCAAATTCAACCTTGGTAGCCTTTACTGATATGCAACTATGACTGTAAATCATTCAAACTCATAAATAGGTACACTTAAAATATCATAACACATTTAACACCAGATTTAACGTGGAAACCCAAATAGGGAAAAACTACTGTGGGATTTCAGACCCACTAAGAAATATACCCTTCTAGAGTATGCTCAGTTAAAAGCCAATCCTGTTACAGATTACATAAACACATTGCTAGATGTAACCCGATTAAGGGATTTCCCTTAGATTTGTCAGAATCTTGCACTTTGTTACAAGTGACCTTGTCAAATGATTTTAAAAATTCATTCATATTGTTACCTTGCTAGATGATTTACAAATAAGACTGTTAGGTCCACTCAGTTAAGAGATTTCCTATCACTTACAAAGTAAATAAATATATAATATATATTTGCAACTTCACATCTAAAATGCTAAAGCAGACTCTATGTGCTCAAAGTAATCTTGTCATAAGACTTATCTTGCTCCTTCTTGGGCTTCTCAATCTATTCTTTAATCAGATATTCAATCTTCTATGCTCGGTGATTACTGTTGTAGTATCACTATTCTTCTATTTGCCCGCATCTATTGTTCATCAACAATTTCTTATTTATAAACAATTCGTAATCGCTTAATCTCCTTGATCATATTTCCCATGATCAATCTTAGCCATGAGATCTTCAAACTTGACTAGGTTGATTGTATCCTTCAATCTAAAATTTTTTTATCTCACCTTGGAACTTTTATTCCTTCCTTGGAACTTGTGCTAGGTTATGACCGATGAATCTGCATTGTAGATCTAACTCCTGTATTTTCATTTTTCGTAGATCTTCAACAAACTTCTTGCATGACATACCAATCATCTATACATCTCCAGCTCATTGGAATCCTTCATTTAATAATGCTTTTATCCATCCAATGCATTCTGTTATTACTTGGTTGTTACTCGGTAGATATTCTGCCTTCTTTAACCAACATCGATAACCTTAGGGTTTGTTGACTAGCTTCTTTTCTCAGTAACATAGAATAGTATCAAACCTATATTCATCTATTGAATGAAATCCTTTTTCTGTCATGTTAAGTCTTTGAATACTCATTATATAGGATATCAAAATAATCAAAACAACAAAATCTCATCATTGTCTTACTCGGTAATAGTTTCCCATTGAATAACTTATTACTCCCCTTCATTTTCATTCTTTCTATGTGACTTACCGACATCTTTATACTTATCAAAATATACTCATTAAGATATGGCAACATCATACTGAATCAAAAAATCAATTGCTTGACATCAATGAGAAAATAATATTATTAAGACAGTAATCATCCTTTCTCAGTTATATCCATAATCTTCAACAACCTTCTTAATATCCTCATACCAACAAACTTACTGGAATGCCAACAATCTCCCTTTGTGAAATGCTAACAATCTCCCCCTTTGGCATTGATGGCAAAACCAACTTTTAATGGAAATACCAACTTTTAATGGAAATACCAACTTGATTTTATTTCAATTGATTCGGATTCAGATTTCTGATAATTTTCTCTTGTTATCCTTGAATTCTCCCCCAGTCATTAGTCTTCTCCCATCTTCGCCTATTAATCTTCACTATTTAGTCTTCTCCCCCTTTGACAACAATGCCAAAAAGTAAAACTAATTCATGATTTCTTCTGTTGTGACGTAATTTGCTTGCTGAAAATACAAATTTATCATCTCAGTCTCGATTAGAGCAACTTATCTTCAATCATTATTACCTGCACAACTTTAGGTAACCTCCTAAAGTGTGTAAATTAGCATCAACTCATAAATAGTTAATCTGTAAATTCATAGAATTGATGCTTTCACCAAACTCTGTCAGTGAGTGCTAGATAGGGGTAGGACCTTTAACTTACTTCTGAGATACTCAAAAGTGTCCTTTGGCAGTGGCTTTGTGAAAATGTCTACTATTTATTCCTTTGAACTAATATATTCCAGTGCAACTTTCTTCTCTTGAACTTCTTCTCTGAGATAATGATACTTTATAGAGATGTGCTTTGTCTTAGAATGCATTACAGGATTCTTTGAAATGTTAATGGCACTAGTATTATCACAAAATATAGTTACTGGATCGGTAACTTTCCCATTCATTCCTTCCAATAGTTGTTTGATCCATGCAATATTGGTACAATTCAATGCGGCAATGACATATTCAGCTTTAGCTATTGACTATGAAATGCATCCTTGTTTCTTGCTAAGCCAACTTACTAGTCTGTATCCCAGAAAGAAAGCTCCACCACTTGTGCTTTTCCTTTCATCAATGTTCCCTACCCAATCAACATAAGTGTAGACTTTTAAGTAAATATCATTCCTCTTTTTATACACTAAACCATAATTTTTAGTGCCTCTTAAGTATCTGAAAATTCTCTTGATTGCTATCATATGGGTTTCTTTGGGATCTACAGAAAATCTTGCAACTATACCTACTGCATGTGCTATATCCAGCTTGTTGTGAACCACGTATTGCAACATTCCAATCATAGATCGGTAAAGTGTCTCATCAACACATGCAGATTCATCACTCTTTGATAGTTTACAATTGCTAGTCATAGGAATACTTATAGGTTTAGAATCCTCCATTCCAAATTTCTTCAAGATTTCCTTTATATACTTGGATTGAGTAATGAAAATCTCATTTTTCATTTACAGTATCTGTAAACCTATAAAATACTTTATTTCATTAGTTAATGACATTTCAAATTCTTTGCACATTTCATTTCCAAAGTTCTTGCATAAATATTCATTTCCAAAGTTCTTGCATAAATAGTCATTTCCACAAAAAATAATATCATCAACAAATATGGCTTAAAGCAGTATTCCATTGTCTCAATCATTCTTCATATACATGTTGCTATTTTCACTTGTCCTTATAAATCCAATCTTGAGTAAGTAAGAGTGTTGTCTTTCATACCATGCTCTAGGTGCTTGCTTTAGACCATATAATGCTTTGTTCAACTTACATACCTGATCTTTATTCTTGTCTTCAATAAATCTTTGAGGCTGTTCAATATAAACTTCTTCTAGTATACCATTTAAAAATGCAGATTTAACATCCATTTGATATACCTTGAAATTTTTGTAAGCAACATATGCCAACAATGTTCTCACTCATTCAAGTCTTGCCACAGGTGCAAAAGTCTCACCATAATCTATTCTTTCTTCTTGAGCATAACCTTTGCAAACTAGTCTTGCTTTATTCCCAACGACCTCTCCTTTTTCATTTAGCTTGTTTATGAAAATCCAATTTGTATCGATCAAATTTTTCTCTTTTAGTCTTGGGACTAGTGTCCATGTTTCATTCTTCTTGATTTGTTCAATCTCTTCTGTCATAGCATTTATCCAATCTTCATTACTAAATGCCTCTTTTACTATTCTCAGTTCAAATTTAGATATCAAACATGTGTTTTATCTCAGTTTGTTCCTTGTCATCATTGGATCATCCTTATCTCCTATAGTTTGACTTGATGCATGATTTCTTCTGACATACTTGGCTAATATAGGCTCAGTAGGATCTGTATGATCTTCTTCATCACTCAGTAACTGGGTATTTTCTTCAGTTTCTTCATCAACTTTCTCAGTAGGACTTCCCGGCTGAACATAAACAAACTCTTCATAATCTTCTGGTTCTTTGGAATTTCCTTCATCATTTCTTTCTGCAAATTCATCAATTTTCACATTTTCTCTTTCCACTATTTTGTTAGATGATTTGATCAGGCATTTAAATTCTTTACTTCTAGAAGAATAACCAAGAAATGTTCCTTCCTCACTTTTCTGATGAAACTTTCCATTTCTATCATCTTTGTGAACATAACATCTGCTTCCAAATATTTTAAAGTAACTTACATTAGGTTTCTTGTCATACCAGATTTCATACGGTGTCTTCAGAGTTCCTTTCTTTAGTTGTACTCGATTCAAGGTGTAAACTGCAATGTTGATTGCTTCTCTCCAAAATGTTTGAGGTACTCTCTTTTCTATCATCAGGGTTCTGGCACAATCTACAATTGATCAGTTTCTTCTTTCAGCTATCCCATTTTGCTGAGGTGTTCTTGGTGCATATGCTTGTCTCTTTATACCATGATTATTGCAAAATAGGTTAAATTCATCAGAAATGAATTCTCCTCCTCTGTCAGATCTTAGACATTTCAACTGTCTTCTTGTTTCTTTTTCAACTCTAGCCTTGTACCATTTGAACATTTGAAAGGCTTCTGATTTTTCTTTTAAAAACATAACTGACATCATCCTTGAGTAATCATCCACAAATAATATAAAGTATTTATCACCAAAATAACTTTGAACTTTCATAGGACCACGGAGATCAGTGTGCACTAGATCTAAAATTCCTTTAGAAGTGTAGGACTTACTTGTAAAGCTTGACTTTGTCATCTTACCCATATGGCATGCTCGGCATATTGCATTCTCAGGTTTTTCCAAGCTCGGTAGACCTCTTACTCGGTGCTTCTTACTTATTTTGATCAGGTTATCAAAATTTACATGACAAAACCTTTTGTGCCATAACTAGGTATCTTCTATTATCTTTTGTTCATGTCCCGGTAGCAGCCAACTTTCCATGTTTGTCATGAACTTTGACACTTCCTTTCTGAAATTCTATTCGGTATCCTATATTGTTTAGTTGTGCTACACTCAACAAATTGTATTTCAAACCTTCAACCCAATATACATCATCACATTTAGCATTGTCAAGAAGTGTGATAGAGCCTTTACCTTTCATTGGACATGGTGCATCATTACCAAATCTTACATAACCTCCATCATGGTCTTCTAATTTAACAAACTTGTGTTAATTACCTATCATGTGATGTGAGCATCTACTATCTATGATCCAAGAATCATTTTTATTTATTTGAGATATCAAGGATTTTTCCTCATAGCTTTCTTCATCTGATCCATCTTTGATATCCACATATACAACTTCCTCTATCTCAATCCCATCAGATTTGTCATCGTTGGATTCCTCATCAGCTACTAGGAATGTCTTTCTATCTCTCCTTCTAAAGTCTCGGTGTCATCTGTATTGGTTGTCTTTTTGTTTGTCATCTCGGTATTCTCTCTTTTCACTAGATTCTTTGTTAGGACAGTTAGAAGCCATATGTCCTATTCTATCATAGTTAAAACATTTTAAAGGTAACTTTCCTTTATACTTACCTTTGCCTCTTGGTAACCTTTTGGTTAATAATGCTTCAAACTCTTCTTGCTTTCTGATTTCCTCATATAGTTTGTGTACCTCTTCCATGTTTTTATGAAATCTCTCACTTGCTCCACTATGATTTCCTTCAGTATACTTATACATTCTATCATTGTAATCATCAAATTCACCAAGATGAAAAGAACTGAATGCAGATTCAACTTTATTTACCGAAGACCCATTCTTATCAAAATTACTTAACTCAAATGCATGTAGCTTACCAGTAGTAGCATCCAAAGAGACTAGCATGTTTGGTACAGACCTTAATTCATTGATTGTAGAGACTCAAATGACATAAGCAGGTAGAAATGTTCTAAGCAACTTACTTGTTACATCCTTTTCTTCATAGTTCCTCCTACTCCTTTGATTTGATTGACAGTTTCCTTTAACCTTGTACTGTATTGGGTTATGTTCTCACCTTCTTTCATTCTCATGGATTCAAGTTGACCTCTTAGACTATCTACTTTTTCTCTTTGAACATGTTCATCACCACCATACATAGATATAAGCTTGTTCCACATTGCTTTGGCATCAATGCAACCTTCTAGATCATTGAACTCTGAGTCGGTTAATGTTGATGTTATTTCAATCATTGCTTGAATATGTTCTTGCTTTGCCTTTATCTATTCCATTGGCATCAGGTAGGTGCTAGGTGCACTGTAATCATTCTCCAGATAGTAAGTTGCATATTCTCCAATTCCTAATAAGTGCAGCTTCATCCTTTTCTGCCATGTGGAGAAACTAGACTTGTTCAGCTTTGGTGCATCCCTTTCATACATCTTCGGATCTTGCCTCAAGTACCTTTAAAATTTTCTTCCAAAGTCCAAAGCTCTGATACCAATTGTTAGTTAGATGAGAGGGGGGGAGTGAATCATAAAAACTCAATAATCATTGTATACATCAGATTCAACCTCGGTAGCCTTTACTGATATGCAACTATGATTATAAATCATTCAAACTCATAAACAGATACACTTAAAACATCATAACACATTTAACACCAGATTTAACCTGGAAACCCAAATAGGGAAAAACCACTGTGGGATTTCGGGCCCACTAAGAAATATACCCTTCTAGAGTATGCTCAGTTAAAAGCCAATCCTGTTACAGATTACATAAACACATTGCTAGATGTGACCCGATTAAGAGATTTCCCTTAGATTTGTCAGAATCTTGCACTTTGTTACAAGTGACCTTGTCAAATGATTTTAAAAACTCATTCAGATTGTTACCTTGCTAGAGGATTTACAAATAAGACTATTAGGTCCACTCAATTAAGAGATTTCCTGTCACTTACAAAGTAAATAAATATATAATATATATCTGCAACTTCACATCTAAAATGCTAAAGCAGACTCTATGTGCTCAAAATAATCTTGTCATAAGACTTATCTTGCTCCTTCCTGGGCTTCTCAATCTGTTCCTTAATCAAATATTCAATCTTCTATGCTCGGTGATTACTGCTATAGTATCACTATTCTTCTATTTGCCTGCATCTATTGTTCATCAACAATTTCTTATTTATAAACAATTCGTAACCGCTTAATCTCCTTGATCATATTTCCCATGATCAATCTTAGCCATGAGATCTTCAAACTTGACTAGGTTGATTGTATCCTTTGATCTAAAAACATTTTATCTCGCCTTGGAACTTTTATTCCTTCCTTGGAACTTGTGCTAGGTTATGACCAATGAATCTGCGTTGTAGATCTAACTCCTGTATTTTCATTTTTCGTAGATCTTCAACAAACTTCTTGTATGACGTACCAATCATCTATACATCTCCAGCTCATTGGAATCCTTCATTTAATAATGCTTTTATCCATCCAATGCATTCTATTATTACTCGATTGTTACTCAGTAGATATTCTACCTTCTTTAACCAACATCGATAACCTTAGGGTTTGTTGACTAGCTTCTTTGCTCAGTAACATAGAATAGTATCAAACCTATATTCATCTATTGAATGAAATCTTTTTTCCGTCATGTTCAGTCTTTGAATACTCATTATATAGGATATCAAAATAATCAAAACAACAAAATCTCATCATTGTCTTACTCGGTAATAGTTTCCCATTGAATAACTTATTACTCCCCTTCATTTTCATTCTTTCTGTGTGACTTACCGACATCTTTATACTTATCAAAATATACTCATTAAGATATGGCAACATCATACTGAATCAGAAAATCAATTGCTTGACATCAATGAAAAAATAATATTTTTAAGATAGTAATCATCCTTTCTCAGTTATATCCATAATCTTCAACAACCTTCTCAATATCCTCATACCAACAAACTTACTAGAATGCCAACAATCTCCCTTTGTGAAATGCTAAGAGATGTTGCAGTGGGACAACAAGTTGAAGAGGTTGTTGATATTGAAAAGGACTTGTAACTATTTCTTGGAGGATATTGCAGTTTGTAAAAATCTTTTCTTAGGAATGTCTGAAGCTTGTATGCATCATGATGATATAAATGGGTACGAGGACTAATAGAAATGGGGATCACAAGAATTTTTGTAAAGAAACTCTGTAGAAATATATCTGGTTTTTTCTAGCTATCAGAGAGAATACTTTGAATCATGTAAGATTATTTTCAAATTAATATAAAGATACACATCAATACTTTCCAGGCCTAAATCTATGTTGTCTTCTAGTGTGCACTCATTAATTTGCTAGTTTCATTTGAATAATCTAGGGTTATTTAATTGAACATGGATTGTAAGGCAGTCCTATGGATATGTTTCCAGCTTTTCTTTTCAAGGGAAAGGAATTAAATATGCTTGAGATATCTCTATCAGTAAATCAATTGTTTGCTTATTTTGAATCTGATGAATGGTTTTAGTTTTTAGAGGATAAAACTCATGTATATGTCAGGCATGTATGGGGTTAGCTAAGGCCGAGGTGGTGAAATGTATGGGATTATTCAGTTTTAGAATTCTAACTTGATTTGGGTGACTCTGTAGCCTGAATAAGGCACTGGTATTCAATTGTAGGATTCTTTTTACCTTTCTTGAAAATCAATACTGAAAATGAGTATAAGCTTTTCAATTAATGTTTCAGTTCTATTAAGGTGATGAAGTACATAGGTTTCTAGCATTGGTTTACTATGGATCTCAAATTTTAAAAGTGTGAAAGTTTTCATAGAAGGTATACCCACCTGAACTTTGGATAAGTTTGAAGTGTAGAAAGTTTTGTTAAAACCTTGTTATATGTTTTTTAGGAGTTCTGTTCTTCCTTGGTGTCCTCTTCATATGCAAACAGAGTTTATTGTATTCCTAATAGGGAGGAGAGAAGGGAATCAGAATTTGAAAACACCACAATTCTCTAACAAATCCTCTGCTAGAGTGATATTACATTATTTCCACATTACGTCCCTTGACCATAACCATAACAATGACCTTGATGATCTACAATGAGATCTTACATCATATATACAAACTGTCGACCATAAACAATCATGTTAGCCACTAGACAATAAACTAATTACATAAATAAAAAAAATGTCAGCCTTAGACCAATCAAACAATATTCAACACATAAGACATCATGGAAATGTATCGATAATTCCAATCCATATGCTTCATTAAACCAGTCCATAACCTAGATGATGGGGTTCACCTAGCTTACTCACACTTCACATAGTTGGTGTTGGTCAATTCCACCAACCTCTCCAAGTCTATCTATGCTCTAAGACCTCCAAGTCCTTCTCAATCTCTTATGGGGCTTTCTTCTCATCAGTCTCAAGGTGTTTGCATCAAGTGTTTAACTAGGAACCCAACCATTTCAAGGTGTTTCCCACTTGCTCATTCTTGTTGTCTTGTCTTCAAGTTGTCAATTTTACCTCTTGTTGTTGTGAGTTGTTGCAGAGGTGTGGAGGTAGAATTTAACATGAAGTGATTACCATTTGGTTCCATTTGTAGTTTGCATCCATTATCTTTCTTACCGATTTCACCATTTTGCCTAGAAAAGGGCTACAAGGAATGAGCCCCTATTAGGCCTCCAAAATATGGTTTTCTAGGGCTTGGAAGAAAATGGTCCAAAAGACCATGCAACAATATTGGATTTTATTCAATCATACACCTATCCCTAAGTGATTTTTGTGGTTTAGGTTTACCATCTCACCGTACAATGCCCTAACCAAAAAATGAGGGTTTTGGAGGGTTTCTAGGCCTCTTAACCGATAGTGACTGGTCAAGTTTGTGAAATGGGCATCAAGAGGTATTGTTAAGGATTATCCTTGCTATGGAAACTATATATTAACTTCATGGACCCCTCCAAAAGTTTTGGTTTTGGTTTTATGCTCACCCCTGCACTAGGCACTCAAATTTCACCCTGTCTTCTCTAGCCGGGTTGCTCTCGGACTTGCCTAGAACAAGGTGGTATCCATATAAAAAATCACCTCTAGAACTTCTCCCTATGTATGTATACTATACAAGTAGTTTCCTTCCATGTCCCAATAGGCCATGATGGTAGCATAGAGGGATTTTATGGGGCAACCATTTTACACAAAATTACTATATATAAGCCAAAACTGGTTGTTTGAAAACAAAACTATGAAAACACCAACACACACTATCTAAAAAGATTTAAATGAAAAAAAAAACTATTAGACACACCAAAAAAACTCAATCCATTACTGGATCAATGCATTCAATTCATTTGTATTCACATTATGAGCAAAATAAGCCAAATAGTGAGAAACAGTTCGAAAATGAGTAGTTTCAAATTGTTGATCTTACAAAAACAAACCTCCAACCTTGTTAACCATGCAAGAGGAGGTTCTTATATTATTTTCCATGTGTGGAGGAATTATAGGGCATTGTGCTATCCCTAACTCCATGGCTAAGTATTTTAGGACAAACATTGTCATGACAACTTTCAAAAGTTTTCATGACAACTTTTACAATTTTGCACTTTTTTCTTTTCCAACCTATAAAACCTATTTCAAGTCATTACTCATGAATTTTTAATCATTCCTAAGACCATACTAAACCTCTCTCATTCTCATACCAGTTTTTACCACTTTTGACCATCAAGAAGGTCACTTTCCTACTCAAACCACTACTTATGCACAAAATGGTAACCTAGGAAGAAACTAACTCAACTAGGCCTACACTTAACTCATCACACTTACTCTTGGATCCTCCTAGATTCCTTATTAAGTACTTGACTTGTCTAAGGTCAGTACAAGACAAAATTGAGAAAAGACTATAAGCCTAAATCCTAGGTGCTCCTGCACCATTCTCCCAAACAAAACAAAACTAAGTCACCTCCTTGGGGACCAGATTCTGATCAATGCCTAACTTCTTAAACTCTATCTAAAGCACCCATGTAGCTTCAACATAATCTATACCCTACCACTTGATTAGGTTCTCTGAATATATTTGATACATTGTCTTCTTAGTGATCCTTGAACTCAATACCTTCTCAGCCCTTAGATTTGGTTTTGCTAGTAGTTGAAGGTTGTTTGCATCATTTGATACCTCTGATTGACTACAATCTGAACCTTAAATTGCTCCTTTGTAGGTAATTAAGTCTGCTATGTTGAAAACCGGTGAGAATCCTATGTCACTAGGTATGTCCACCTTGTATGCATTTTCTCCATACTTGGCTAGAATGGCACATAGACCCAACCTTCTCATTTGCAACTTGTTAGGTACTCCTTGTTGTAGCCTTTCTTTGTTTAGATGCACCATGACAAGATCTCCTACTTGGAATTGTAGGTTCTTCCTTCTCTCATCAACTTTTTCTTTGATTTTGCTTGTGTTCTCCATCAAGGCTTGCTTGACTGATTCATGTACTTCTTTCTTTGACTGAGAAAAGTCTTTAGCATATCCACTTCTTGTTGCTACATTACCTAAGTCCCTTAACTCCAAAATACCCCTTGGGTGAACACCATAGACGACTTCAAAAGGGCTCTTGTTGGTGGTCCTATTTATTGTGTCATTGTAAGCATATTCATTTGGTGAAAGCACTTGATCCCATGTCTGACCATACTCTTTGGTAAGGCACCTCAATAAGCTCCCTAAACTTCTATTCACCACTTCGGTCTGCCCATGTGTTTATGGATGGTAGGCTGATCCAAAAGATAGGCTAGTGCCAATCTTGTGCCAAAGTGTCTTCCAAAAATGACTCATAACTTTGAGTCTCTATTTGAAACAATGCTCATGGGTAAACCATGTATCCTTACTACTTCCTTGAAGAACAAATGAGCTATTTTGCATGCATCATGAGTAGTCTTGCAAGGCACAAAGTGGGCCATCTTACTAAATCTGTCCATAATAACATAAATGTTGTCAAATCCCTACTTTGTCCTTGGTAAACCTACTAAAAAGTCCATGCTAATGCATTCCCAAGGTCTATTTGGTATGGGAAGAGGTTGGTATAAACTGGAATTTAAAGAAGTACCCTTGTCTTTTTGGCAAACTATACAAGTCTCCACATACTTTTTCACATCTTGATTCATCCTAGGCCAATAATAATACCTCTGAACCAACTCTTGAGTCTTATTGACTCCAAAATGACCACTAAGGCTTCCATTATGCTTCTCTTGTATGAGGTTTTCTCTCATTGACCCTCTAGGCACACAAAGTTGTCCACCTCTAAACAATAATCCATCTTGTAAAGTAAAATCTAAATACTCAGTATGGAAATGATTTTGGTATTCCTTGCACACCTTGTAGGCATTTGAGAAGTCTTCATCCTCTGGGTATAGGCCTCTAAAACTGTCAACACCTATGCTCCTCAACTGAATTTCTTGGACTGTCAAGAGTCTTCTGCTCAATGCATCAACAACCTAGTTTAACTGTCCCTTTTTGTGCTTGATTGTGAATGCATAGGCTTGCATGTACTCCACCCATTTCATGTGTTTATGATTGAGTTTATCTTGTGAGTTTAGAAAGCTCAATGCTTGATTGTTCGTATAGACTACAAATTCCTTAGGGAGGAGATAGTGTCTCCACTTCCTAAAAGCCTGCACTAAAGCATATTATTCCAAGTCATAAGAGGAGTATTTCCTCTTTGCATCACTTAACTTCTCACTATGGAAAGCTATTGTTCTTTCTTCTTGGCTTAGGACAACACCTACTACAACATTGCTTGCATCACATTCCACTGTGAAAAGTTTCTCAAAACTAGGCAACACTAACACTGGTTGGGTAGCTATCTTCTCCTTCAAGGTTTCAAATCCTCTTTTTGCTTGTTCATTCCACTAAAATTTTTCCTTCATTCCACCTCTAATGGTGTCTAACATTAGTTCACATATAGCACTTAATTGCCAAATGAACTTCCTGTAGTACTGAGCTAATCCATGGAAGCTTCTCACCTCTATTGCTGACTTAGGAGTAGGCCAATCTACTATGGCTTCAGCCTTGCTGGGATCCATCTTGAGGTTTCCTTGAGACAACACAAACCCAAGGTAAACCAACTCATACTTAACAAATTCACACTTGTCCAAATTCAAGGTTATCTTTTCATCATACAATCTTTGTAGCACATTTTGCAAATGATTAATATGATCTGCCCTATCTTTACTAAAAGTGAGAATATCATCTAGATATACCACCACAAATTTACCTATGAAGTCCTTCATCACCTCATTCATGAGTCTCATGAAGGTGCTTGGAGCATTGGATAAGCCAAATGGCATTACAAGCCATTCATAAAGACCCTCTGTAGTCTTAAATGCAGTTTTCCACTCATCACCCTCCTTAATCGTAATTTGGTGGTATCCACTTTTAAGGTCAATCTTGGTAAAGTAATTGACTTCCCCTAAACAATCCATTAGGTCTTGTATTCTAGGAATTGGAAACCTATATCTGATGGTGATCCTATTTCTAGCTCTAGAATCCGTACACAATCTCCAAGTACCACCTTTCTTTTCAGATAACATGGTAGGGATAGAACAAGGGCTAATGCTTTTCCTAATTAGGCCTTGGTCTAAAAGATCTTGGATTTTCTTGGCAATCTCAACATTTTGTTGGGGAGTCATTTTGTAAGCTGCCTTGTTAGGTAAGGATGCTCTGGGAATGAATTCTATTTGATGGCTTATGGTTCTTTTAGGAGGTAAGGTGGGTGGTTGTCCATCACTCACTATGCCTTTGAACTTCTTCAATAGGTGTTGAACCTCTATTGGCAAATTTGGTTTCTCTTTCTTGTCTTCCTCTTTAGGCTTCATTACTAATGCAAACCCTATACCTTCACCTTCCTCAAGTGTCTTCAAGAACTATTTTTCACTCACCAAAAGAACATTAGGACCTGCTACCCTTTTTTCACCTTCCTCAAGGATAGATTGAATCTTGAATGTGACTCCATCTTTCTTGAATGAGTATGCATTCTTGGCTCCATCATGAATAGCTTGTCTATCAAATTGCCATGGTCTTCCTAATAGAAGATGACATGCATCCATGGGTAGGAAATCACATAACACTTTATCCTTATACCTCCAAATGGTAAAATCTACCCATGCTTGCTCATTGACTAGTACATGTTGGCCTTTGTTCAACCAAGTGACTCTATAATGGTTGTTGTGAGGTATTCTTTTAAATTTAAGCTTACTCACTACCTCTTCTGACACAATGTTGTCTCTTGACCCTAAATCAATGATCACTTTGCAATCTTTGTCCGTTATCTTGCATTTGATCCTAAATAATGACCTCCTTCAAGTTGTCACCGACCTCCGATTCTAAGGCAACCTCTGAAGTCTTGCTGCTTGAAGTCTCTTCTTGAATATAATTCACTCTACTTTCACTACCTTGTGATGATGATCCCTTCTCTAGACACCTATATGCTGGATGACCAAGTTGGTTGCAATGGTAAAACTTAATTGTTGCAAAATATGAGGAACCTCTACCTTGTCCACTAGATCTTCCTCTAAAACCATTGTTTGACCCCCTTCCTCTATTGAATCCTCCTTTACTAGTGCCACTTTCTTGTTGCTTAGTGAGTTTAGACTCACCGTGTGTCCTTTTCTCTAAACTTCTTCCTCCAAAGCCTCCCCTATGGCCTCTATTTTCTTTTCCTCTACCCCTACCCCTATTGCTACTTGAATCATGTCTTCTTTTTAGTTTTTCTTCCACTTTAAGGGCAAGTTGATAGGTTTGATGAACTATCTTTGGGCTCATTACACTATTTTCTTCTTGGATGTTCCACCGTAGACCATTTAGGTACCTAGAAACTTTGAGACTCTCTTCTTCCACCACATGAGATCTAAGGCTAAGTTTATGGAACTCCTTTGTATAACTACTGACATCAAGGTCTTTTTGTCTTAGGTTTTGTCTCTTCCTATGAATCTGCACTTCATAGTCATCAGGGAGATAGACTTCTTTGATTTTGACTAACATCCCTTTCAAAGAAGAGATGGGTGCTTTGCTCATTTTCTTTCTCTCATCTTGCATAAATTTCCACCATGTGAGAGCAGCTCCTCTCATCCTAGATTTGACCACCTTGACTCTTTGGGCTTTAGTTATGCCTTCACATTCAAAATGGTTCTCCATTCCTTCTATCCATTCTAAGGCCACTTCTATTTCCATCTTACCAGTAAACAATGGCAATCCTTCTAGTGATTTACCACTTAAGGCCTTCAATTCCTTTATGAAAGGTTCTTTTTCTAAGATAGGATTAGGTTCAAGTACTTTGTCTATCTCTAACACTTCTTTACCCTTCCCTTCTGCTCCTTCAACCTTTACCAATACTTCATTTGCCTTGGTTTCAATCTCACCAAGCTTACTTTCCAATTCAATCAACTTCTCCTTCAGGAGTTTATTTTCTTCCTCCTGATCATCCACTTTCTTTGCTAACTTTACATTGGTCACCATGTTTTTGTCTCCTACAGATTCCACTAAGCACACCTACTCACCTAGCCCAAATCTTATAGGCTCTAATACGAATTTGATGGGGTTCACCTAGCTTGCTCACACTTCACCTAGTTGGTGTTGCTCAATTCCACCAACCTCTCTATGTCTAGCTATGCTCTAAGACCTCCAAGTACTTCTCTATCTCTTCTAGGGCTTTCTTCTTGTCAATCTTAAGGTGTTTGCATCAAGTGTTTAACTAGGAACCCTACCATTTCAAGGTGTTTCCCACTTGCTCATTCTTGTTGTCTTGTCTTCAAGTTGTCAATTTTACCTCCTATTGTTATGAATTGTTATAGAGGTGTGGAGGTAGCATTTAACATGAAGTGATTACCATTTGGGTCCATTTGTGGTTTGTATCCATTATCTTTCTTACCGATTTCACCATTTTGCCTAGAAAAGTGCTATAAGGAATGAGCCCATATTAGGCCTCCAAAATCTGGTTTTCTAGGGCTTGAAATAAAATGGTCCAAAAGACCCCACAAAAAGATTGGATTTTATTCAATCATGCACCTATCCCCAAGTTATTTTGGTGGTTTAGGTTTACATTCTCACCATACAATGCCTTAACCCAAAAATGAGGGTTTTGAAAGGTTTCTAGGCCTCTTAACTTGCAGTGACTAGTCAAGTTTGTGAAATGGGCATCAAGAGGTCTTGTCAAGGATTATCCTTGCTAAAGAAAATCTGTATGAACTTCATGGACCCCTCCAAAAGGTTTGGTTGTGGTTTTATTCTCACCCTTGCACTATGCACTCAAATTTCACCCTGTCTTCTCTAGCTGGGTTGCTCCTGGACTCGCCTAGAACAAGGTGGTATCCATATCAAAAATCACCTCCATAAATTCTCCCTACATATGTAAATTTTATAAGTGGTTTCCTTCCATTTACCAATAGGTCATGATTGTAGCAAGGAGGGATTTTATGGGGCAACCATTTTACACAAAATTGCTATATACAAGCCAAAACTGGCCGTTTGAAAACAAGACTATGAAAACACCAACACACACTATCTAAAAATCTTGAAATGAACAAAGGAATTTGAGACACACCAAAGAAATTCAATCCATTACTAGATCAATGGATTCAATCCATTTGTATTCACATTATGAGAAAAATAAGCCAAAATAGTGACAAACAGTCCGAAAATGAGTAGTTTCAGATTGTTGATCATACAAAAACAAAACTCCAAACTTGGTAACCATCAAAGAGGAGGTTCTTATAGTCTTCCCAACATGTGGATGCATTCTATGGCATTGTAGTATCCCTAACTCCATCGCTAAGCATTTTAGGACAAAAGTAGTCATGACAACTTTCAAAAGTTGTCATGACAACTTTTACAATTTTGCACTTTTTGCTTTGCCAACCTATAAAACCTATTTCAAGTCATTACTCATGACTTTTTAAGTATTCCTAAGACCATAGTAAACCTCTCTCATGCTCATACCAAGTTTTACCACTTTTGACCATCAAGAAGGTCAATTTCCTACTCAAACCACTACTTATGCACAAAATGCAAACCTAGGAAGAAACTAACTCAACTAGCCCTACACTTGACTCATCACACTCACTCTTGGACCCTCCCAGAGTCCTTATTAAGTACCTAACTTGGCTAAGGTCAATACAAGACAAAATTGAGAAAATACTACAAGTCTAAGTCCTAGGTAGTCCTGCACCACTAGACCAACTAGGATCCAATATAGGTCCATACGCTACAACAATGATCTCCATCCACCCAGTCTCCAATATGATCACCAACAACATCTTGAAACTCCACCATAAATTGCACCAACACCACTTATGCATATCATCAAATATATTCATCAAAATCTCTACTGGTGAACCCCTCGCCAAAACCAGAAGCCAAGCTTCCAAAACAAGATAGCATTTGATCACCAAACCGAAACCAACTGACTGAATATGAACATGAGTATCATGAATAAGCCAATTCAATAACCAAACCATGTCAGAGTCTACCAAATCATGCCAGATCCAAACCAACCAGAAAATACTCAACCTACTGAGACTAGAAGGGTGTCGGTAAAGAATCCAAATAGTTAGTGTTGGCATGAATGACAAAACATCAATGCAACACATAATCAATTCCACCAAATGGCCAACAACTCTAAAGTCCATAGTTTACAATCAATCATGGACCGATTAAATTATTATTTTCTCCTTGCATGGAAGTGCACATGTAGGTACCAGGACTTATCTCATTACACAAGATATCTGCTTTGGGGTTGCCCGAATTTAAGACTGAAAAATTTTCCTTGGGTTCAAGATACAGGGAAACCTTCTTTCCATCAATTGGTATCATGGCACATGACAAATTAATTTGAATTTTCCCTCCCAAGTCTTTACAAAATTTTCTACTGAGCAACATTTTGTAACTTTAAAGGATATCTGCTATCAAAATGGTGAGCTTTAGTCTCCTTTTGGGATAAGAGGCTAGGGCTACTTGTGCATCTTTGATTTGGCCTAATATTGTTATTTCAATGGAATCCATAGAGAAACATATGCCATGAGAGTAAGTGATTGTAAAACCAAGGGCTTTAGATACTTGAGTAGATGTGATGTTCTCAGAGGCTCCTAAGTCAATTACACAACTACTTAGTTTAAAACCAGCTATGTATAAGGAGACATAAAAAGACTCAAGCTTTTCCAAAGGGTTCTTGAGGCCTAGAGGTTTTGATTCTTGTGAAGAGGTAGCAAGATTATAGTTTTCTATATCCAATGGGTCTTCTCCATTCATTTTAGCATTAAGAGATGAGGGGGAAGGCCCTTATTTGATAAACTGGACTAATCTATCCAACTCACACGGGTTTATCTTGAGATAATCAACTTGAGCAATTTGAATTTTAGTATTATTACATGATTCAATTTAATATCAAATAAAATTCGAGATAGAGTATTGACAGGGTTCAAAGGTACCTTGGCAGAGGTTTTCTTGGCACCCTTGAATTTTGGTTTTTTTGCATTGGAAGTCACCCCTCTCATGAGAATGAATTTAGGTTAAGATGAGCTGGCTTCATTTTGGCCATTTCTTTCTTGTTCTTTCCTCTATGCATATTGGATTCTTGTAAATACAACATAATTGGCACCATATACTTCAGTGTACATATCCTTTATTCCCTCAAGATTGGTTTCATATTCAAAGAAAACTATGTTGTCATCTCCCATTTGAGAGCATTTAGTAATTTCATACTCTTTTTGATTGTTGGTCAAGAGAATCTGCAAGGTCCTCATCATTTTCGGACAATTAGCCCCAACATTTTCTATGGTATTACATATCATGTGGCTCCCTTTATTTGTTGTAGGAGGAACTTCGGTGGCTAATCTTTGAGGGGGATTGACTATCGCCAAGGGTTTTGGATAAGTCTCACACTAATTACATTTATTTGTTGGGATGTCTTGGTAGAGGAGTTGCTAAGAGATTCTAGGCATTCATCTCTTTAGAAAAATGACATCATTTACTAACCTTTGAATTACTTAGAACTGCTGGTTGATCATTTGCCTATTTACAATTCTTTCTTCCACTTCCCTATCATTATCAAATAATCCTCAATTGTGATAGCTAATGTTTCTGCAACGGCTAAGTTAGTCAGCCTTTCTCTTTTCATTCTAAAATTGACATTGGGAGGGAGAGTGTTAATGAAGAAACTCTTCAACAAGGGATTTGTGGGTCTCAAGGTAGTTGAAATTTTGTAGATTAGCTTTTTGAATTTGGTCACAAAATCCTGCATGGTTTCATGAATTTTCTTTGTCATTGAAGACAATTGGGCTATTAAAATATGCTCATGTTTAGCAACCTTGAATCTATTTTCAAATTGGGCTCTCATCTCTACACAATTATGAATTGACCCATTTGGTAAGTGATAGAACCATTGTGCTACTTCATTAGCCAAAGACTCAACAAAAAATCTTACAAAGACATCTGTATGTTGGACAACTAGTATTAAACAAGGAGCAAAGAAGGCATTAATGTGCTCCTTTGCAGTAACCTTTCCATCTCCCTTGACCTTAGGGATAATATTTCTAGACCCCTTTGGAAATTGATTGAATGTGGCTATTAGATTAAGTGGGCCAATGGAAGCTCCCTAAGGTACATTCTGAGCCATTCTGACTAGGATGGGAGTTGGATGTTAGACTCTAGCAAAAGGAGTTGTTCTAGTGAGGAAAAATTCCTGACAAAAAGGACTAGGAGTAACTAATTTAGGAGTAGAAGGTGAGGAAGGTTCTTTGGTTAATGACTTGGCTTTCTTCTTTTGGATAGGGGTGAAGATAGAGAACTTGGAAGATTCAAGTATATCGAAGCTAGAATCAGGAATTCCCTTCTTTCTATCACTCCTAGTATACCTCTTAGTAGAAAGTTTCAAAATAGGAAGACAAGGACTTCAAATTCACCAACCTCTCACTTATTTTTTGATAAAGATAAATGGGTTTTACATGGACCCAAAACCAAAAGTTTTACAAAATCCGACCATCAACCAAACAGACATAAACCAACAAAAAAATAGGGGAGCACCCCAGAACAGTCATGAAAGAAAAAGATACACAGATAGAAAAACAAAAAAAAATAAAAGCACTCAGTTAAGAGAGTGCACCAGCTCCTTGTTCTTCTAGATGGAAATCTTGTTGATTTCCTCCAACTCCTCCATAATGAATCTAGAGGTACCCTTATTGTTGCTCCTGATTCTATTCCTAGAACTAGGGCACGTGGTTTTGTTGTCTCCATCAGCCATGTCTTCACCTCCAAGATATTTCTCAGGTTCACTATGAATGGATCTGCATTCTACAACCATGACATTGATCTTTTCGAGCCCCTCTATACTATTATTCATGGATTCCTTGCTTATGTCGACCAAGTTCTTGAGGTTTTTCTTTATCTCCACCATAGACTGTTCCACCTTTTCAATTATTTGTTCATGGTTTCATTTCATCACCTTGACATCTTGGGAGAGATTCTAGGCTATAAGCATGAGCTTCTCATATTTTCTAGGCTTAGGCGAGTTTGTGAAGATGTCAATAATCTCCTTTACCCCCACTTTGAGGGTATCAATTTCTCTCTCCACCCACTTCCAACAACTCTCCTAGCTTCTGGTCACTTCCATCACTAGTTTCATTAGTGTACTATTCCTCTGTAACCCTCTATCCTCTTCTTTAGACATGGTCCCCTGCTTTTCCTTCAAGATGTTAATTGGAATGTCCAGTTTAATTTCCTAGTCCGAAGTCTTCAAACCATAGTCCTTAGCCACAAGCTTCTTCTTTTTAGAAAGGGGCTCGTCCTTAGAAATTAGTTTGCTGGTAGATTTATATTTGTTGGTCATCCATCTGGGGGGATTCTTACTGCTAAACGTCCCAGGGGTGACCATCATCTCACCTTCTTCCATGGGCTTATAATCAGGGTTGTCAAGAGATGGCACCCCCACTATCCTCCAAATCCATTCCTGAGTCAGAGACATCCTGAATATTAGTATGTTGGCCTTTCTCAGATAGGGAGGGCACAACTTCAAGGGTCTTAGCGTACTCCATGATGAGCACAATAAGCCCTTCATGAAAAATAGGATTATTTGGATTCTCCATATGTTTTTCAAGAATATTCTCTAAAGAGGAGGCCAAATAGAAAGGAATAGAAATAATTTTACCATGCCTAAAATGATTCAAAATGGTAAAATGGTAAGAAAAGATACTGGCATATCTGCCATCGAGCGTAATATACCTCATGATGAACTTGGCCATGTTTGCCCAAGGAGTCATGAGATCTTTCCTATTGTAGCCACCATCAGCCATTTTGTTAACTCTTGAGTGCTCCTTGTCTTAGTCGAAAAAATTTGCCAAGTACTCCTTCCCAGTTTTCCTGTCTCTATAGAACCCTTTGCCATTCACTACCAAACCAATAACCCTCACCACTAGGGTTTCATCCAGTTGGTAATCAGCACCATAAACCCTTAGGACCCCTTTCTTCCACCCATTGACAAATGATTCTGTGAGTAGTGGAGAAGGGCCATGAAGTCTATCCAAGAAGGGGAAAATTCCCCCATCAATGATTTCCTGCCACAACTCCTTGTTTTTCTTCCATTTCTCACAAGTAGATGGTTCTATCCTATTCTTGTCCCCACCCATAATGATCAAGGTCACCAAATAGTAGGAAATAGGCCACACTAGAGAAGTCTCTGAATAGTCGCAAGAAATGGGCCACACCAGAAAAGTCTCCAAATAGTAGCAGAAAATGGGCCACACAATTAGATAGAAAATCCAGGCATAAGGTAAGTTTCTAGATCTTCGGTTAGGGAAAACAAAAAGGAGCCATTTCCCCAACAACTCAATCAAATCATGATTAAAGATCATTGATTAACGCAAGTGGGTGGAATCATCACAAGCCAGATCGTACATGTTTTTGGGAATGAATCCCTACTACTCCACCATTTAGCCACCATGTAGCCACCGCCATATTGGCCAATAGATCTTTCGCTTTTTTACCTTCCCAAAATACGTGCAAAATTTTGAATTCTTCCAACTCATTTATTATATCTCAACAATCCTTGATCATATTTGCAATCATCCAACTAGGATCCATGCACCCATTCAGGCAATTGACAGTGTTTAGTGAGTCAGACTCCAGACAAACTTTCTAAAGCCTTCTGTTTTAGCCATGTGTAACCTAATGTTAATAAGCAGAGGATTTAATTTATTTCTCTATCAGTTAGGAATTAAAGGTTGATTAAGAGGTAGGTTTGGAATCTCTCTTCTTTGGATAAATACATAGTAAAAGGGCTCAACTACTCTTTCAAGGACCATCTCATGATTTTGGGCTATTTCATCTTCTTCATCCAATAAAATTAGTACCTCCTATATTCACTCGCACTTCTCCTACACCTCTAGTCTATTGTATTTAAATTAGATATGATGTCTTATTAATCATTTTTATATCCCAAATTTGGTTGCAAAATAGGGAATATATTCTCATGAGGCAAGACCATTATTAGGCTAAACACCTCTTTGATTGCATTAGTAAACTTTATAACCTTCAATTACATCATCTGGGTAGTACATTTGCCAAAAATCTATTTGTGTATAGATTTTGTCACCTTACTCTCTATTCCACTGCCCGAACAAGTCACAAACCATTCAAATAGTTGAGATAGGTGTGATGCCTTCTACACCTACTCTCTAATTCTTTTACAAGGTGCAACTACCTTCTAAGTATTTGCAATGAATGATAAACTATAGATGCTTTTAACCATAAAGAAATTAAACATAGAGCTCTTAACCAGAAAGATTTTAAAGGCATAAAACTATATTATTTTAAAGAAGAAATAAACAAAAAGTCTTCTAATAAATTCTCACTCATGCATCAAAGTGCAAGGAGGATTAGAAGAGACATTACAAGAATTTGAAAATTATAAAATTATTGTCATTCAATATCTATGCAAAGATAAACACTTCATGAAAATAGAACAAGGATAAATCAGTCACTCTAATATTCCATCACAAAAAGTAGAAACAAAGATGTATTCAACATATGAACAATGAATTATCATCCACCATAGCACAAAGTCTATACATTTCAAAAAAATATCCCAGAGATTTCTATTTCAAAATATCAAAGATAACTGATCAAAACATATAAAATAGTGTCTTTCCTTCTCAAAAATAACACAATGTTTTCATTCCCAAAGAAAATATCCATTCAGATTAGCTTTCCAAAACATAAATTACTAACCCATATGTTTCAATTTTTTTAAAAGATAATGATTTCTTGAAGATAACTGTTTAAAATGCAAGTCTTTAAAATAATAATAATTAAATGGCCCTCCAGAGCCAATAGTTTTTAAGAAAGAGAATAAAATATGAAAAGATAATTCATCATGTCAAGACACATCACCACCCTTAAGCTCCCCAATCAACACCACATCATCATCTAACACTAGTTCATCATCATCTGGAACTTGCACTTGGTTGATCAATTCTATTAGTATTTTTGTCTTCTTTGTGTAACCCACATATGCCCAGAGCATAGGGGACATCTCGCTCTTATTACAACAGTCGATCATGTGAGCTTAGAGATTTTTCATATGAGTCCCTTGGTCAACCTGAACTATTTGTTGTGTTAATCACTGATGTTTTCTCTCATGCTAGGAATGAGGGTCAAGGTGTTCTTTATTTTTTTCAGACTGTATCCCAACTTTTTTGCTTGAAAAGTCATCTTATATCTTCTTCCTCAATTCTCCATCAACTTTCTCTATAGATAACAGCTCTCACCAACCTTATTTTAAAATATTAAGGCCCAAAGTATTGAAATTTATGTGAAGGATCTTAACTATAGATAAATGTTGGGTAATGGATTGTTGGCTTAACGATGATGTTTTGATGTAATAGTTTGATTCATGACTTTTTTTATGTTGTCATTGATGGAAATTATGTTTTGATAGTCATCTAGGTCTTTTAGGCCAACTGGTAATGCATAACCGATAGAGGAGATAGTTTATCAGTGAACTGGCAAATAGGACTTCATCTAATAAACATGAATAAAGTTGTATTCAAGAAACCGATATGAGTGATCAATGAAGAGTTAGGTGATGTGGTTTTAAAGGAGTGTTGGAGATTGTATCACGTAGCTATTTTTCACACCACAGTATCAGATTCAATAGGATGAGTGAGTTGTGATGTACATAGGAGTAAATCATGAACTACAACTAACTGGTAGAACAAAGTGTTGGCATATGATGAACTAGTATGATAATATGACAAAGCATGTTGTAATTGATATCAATAAGTGTAGGTCCACCGGTATGAAGAGATGTAGTGAACCGATGTCAGGGTCTCACTAAGTGTGACTCCTGGTTGGTAGTCGCAGCTCTAGGGTTTCCGGTTTGGCACTCTTTCTTGTGCGATGCAACCAATGGTATTCTGTGATGAGTTAGCTAAGAGATGAGGATGAGATCGATATTCCATGTCATTTTTGTGCACTTGAAGGATTTCCTTGAAGATAAACTACATTAAATGTCTACCTCAGGAATGAACATTCCTCTTAGCAGTAAGAGAAGAAAGCGTGATGGGTTACTGATTTCTATGTGTGATGAAGTATGGACGATGCAGAATAACTTGCAATCTGTTTAAGATTGTTTCATGCTATGAAAAGTGTTTGAATGGTCATGATTGAACCACTTGTAATTGTAAACCTAAGATGCTTAGGGTTTATGGTTTGTGTTACCAACCTAATTGTTATATATAAGGTTGATGAGCTTTGATATTGTTGTTGTTGGAAAAATTTGTGTGTGTATCCAAGTGATGAGATACTTGCCAGACAAGTGAGTGAAAACTGCAATGTGATTGCAAAGTAGAGGAATTGAAAAGGATTTGCCTTACATATAGTGCTATTATCAGATCAGAGTTTTACCTGTTGTCTTCTAGCCATTTCAACAGAAGGAAAATCCCTTTGTTGGGTAGCTTTAACAAGATTATTATAAATCCTGTAACTAGGTGATTCAAGTTCATTAAGTTATTTAAATCCTCTAGCAAGGTAACCTTTAATAGGGTTTCAACCTTTAACAGGGTATATAGCTATACCTTAACCGCACGATCTTTAATAGGATCGGTTCCTAGAAGAACCTTATTGTAAAGTCTTTAACCGGACTAGGCTCCTAACAGAGCGAGCTTCAAAAGAGTTCAAAACAAGCTTGTGGGTATTCATCCCCATTGTGGTTTTTCCCATTTGCGTTTCCACATGAAAAATCTGTGTCATGAGTTGTGCATTTTTCATGTAATGATTAAGTATTCTTTGTTTGAGTGATTATGCATGCAAAGCTAATGGTTATGGTATTGATGATATACCGCATGCATATGTTTATAGGTGAAGTAGTTATCAAGTATTGAATACATTTGAAGTGTTCAATTTTACTAGTTTATGTTGTCTAAAGTCTTACTGTGTTTAACTGGTATTGCCATGGTTAAGTTCAATAATGAAGACAACTGTTCATCATTGTTTTAACTTGATAAGTTGCGGAGAAGTTTCTTTGTATGTTCTAATTCACCCCCCCTCTCAGTACCAGTTAGGGTATTTGTTGTTCATCATTATTCATCAATTGGTATCAGAGAAACTCCACGTCCTCAGTGATATAAGCTTAACCGCTTGAGGAAAAAGATCCTATGTTAATGATGAAAAGGGAAGGTCCTAAGTTCAATAGAGATAACTTCAAAATATGGAAGGATAGAATCAAGATCTATATCAAGAGTTTGGGTGCTCAACACTGGAGCTATGTTAAGATTGTCTATATATTCCCAACTGGCAGTCTAACCAATGATCAGAAAAGAGAGATTCAAGAAAATAGGCAAGTCATGGAAGCCCTTATTAGCAGTTTGTCTGATATTGAGTTTATTGATGTACAAGATAAGGACACTCCTAAAGATGTATGGGACACATTGGAAACTATTTATGGCAGTGATGAGCATGTCAAGCAAGCTAAGGAAGAGAGCCTTAGAGGAAAATTTGAAGACATGAGGATGGTTGAAGGTGAGACCATTCAACAATATGGCATAATGATTAAGACTATTGTTGGAGATATCAAGAGCACTGGTGGAACAATTGATACCACCATTGTCAGTAAAGTTTTGAGATCATTGTTACCGATCTATGCAATCAGAGTTGCTGCTATTCAGGAACTAAGATCTACTGACAAAACCAAGGTATCCTTAGACTCTATCATTGCAAAGTTAACTACATATGAGTTGAATAGCTATGATGGCAGTGCTTAGAAGATTGAGTCAGCTTTTAGAGCATCTGTTGCAACAACCAGAAAAGGAAAATAAGTAAGTACCAGTTATGAATCCATGCAAAGAAGAGGTATGGATGATGAAATGATTCTGATGGAGTTTGAAGCTCTTCTTACCAAGACTTCCAAAAGGCACTAGAAAATACAGAGGTAAGCTTCCTTTAAAATGTTTTTTCTGCAATAAGATAAGACATATAGCTGTTAATTATCCTAACAATGACAATAAGGATAAACTAGAGAGGTTTAGAAAGTATAAAGGAGGAAATAAAAGAAATTGTCTTGTTACAGTGGATGAGGGTGTTATTGATGAAGAATCTGAGGATGAAGAGAATGAGGACATAGTGTTTGTAGCTATAAAAGAATAAGTGTCTGATAAGAAAGCACTTGTCTCTCGCATTGACAACTCTAATGAGTGGATTATTGATAGTGGTTGTTCTCACCACATGACAGGTGATTGGAGAAAGTTTCTATCTCTAGAAGAATATGATGGAGGTGTTGTCAGATTTGGCAAGGATGCACCATGCTTGGTAAAAGGAAAAGGATCCATCTCACTGAATGGAAACAGTAGTGTGGATGATGTCTACTGGGTAGAAGGTCTTAAGCATAACCTATTGAGTGTTGCTTAGCTAAATGATAAAGGACCCATTTTGGAGTTCAAAGGTGGAGTCTGCAGTATAATTGGAAAGAGTGGTGAACTTATTGCCACTGGTAAGCAGACCAGAGGTAACTTGTTTCAACTGAATGCTAAGATAAGTCAGTGTGTGATGGCGAAGTTTGATGACAGTTGGATATGGCATAGGAGAATTTGTCATATGAACTTTGATAATATTGTAAAGGTTAGTAAGATCAAGGTAGTAAGAGGATTGCCTTTGCTGAACAAACTAGAGAATTCTTTGTGCAGAGAATGTCAACTTGGGAAGATGTCTTCCTCAACTTTCAAAGGTAAGTCTTTTTCAGTAGAAAACATACTTGATCTTGTGCATACTGATTTGTGTGGTCCTATGAAAACTAGAAGTATTTAGGGGGATAGGTATTTCATGATTCTTACTAATGACTACTCAAGAATGATGTGGGTCATCTTCTTGAAAGACAAGTCTGAGGCATTTGGAAAGTTCAAGCCTTTAGAGCATTGGTAGAGAAGGAAAGTGGTCAAAAGATAAAATGCCTAAGAACTGATCAAGTAGGTGAATTCACTTTTGATGAATTCAACAAAAACTGTGAAGATAGTGGTATCAAGAGGCAGTTGAATGCCCCAAGGACACAACAATAGAATGGCATAGCAAAAAAGAATAACATGATTGTAGTTGAAGCGGCCAAGAACAATGTTGATCCAAGGAAAGGTTGCTCACACTTTTTGGAGAAAAGTAGTGAGCACTGTAGTCTATACTATGAATAGGGTACTCATCAAGAAAGGTAGAGTTAAAACCCCTTATGAGTATTGGACTAGGAAGACTCCCACAATGAGTTATTTCAAAGTATTTGGTAGTAACTGTTACATCAAGAGAGGTGAGCATCTAAGCAAGTTTGATGTTAAATGTGATGAAGGAATATTTCTAGGATATTCCACTAAGAGAAAATGTCTCAAGTGCTACAACAATAAAACACAGAAAATTGTCAAGAGTATCAATGTTAGGGTTGATGAATCCCCTGAGGAACCTGAGGAAACCTGCAGCGAGGAAGTGGAAGATGAACCGGGTATAACCTTCTGGGAACTGGTTAAGAAAGAAACAAGTAAAGATCTCAGTGTTCCTGTACTGGTAGAAGCTGCAGTAGGTGAAGAAGAAGAAGTAAGTCAAGAAGAAGAGGAAAAGCTAGCAGAACTAGCTAGAGTCATTCCTAGATATGTGAAACTACATCATGATCTATAGCAGATCATAGGAGATAAAGATGCAGGGATACTCACAAGAAGAAAAGTGAAAGAAAACACTTACATGATTTATGAATTGGAGCCCAAGACTTCCAGAGAAGCATTTATAGATGAAGACTGTGTTAAGGCAATGGAAGAGGAGCTAGACTAGATAGAAAAGAATGCAACATGGTCCCTAGTACCTAGACTGGAACATAAGAATGTCATAGGTATCAAATGGGTCTTCAGGAATAAGCTAAATGAAGAAGGCGCAATTGTGAGGAACAAGACAAGACTTGTATGATAGGGATATGCTCAAAATGAGGGAGAAGACTATGGAGAAACCTTCGCTCCTATGGCTAGACTGGAAGGTGTCCAAATGCTACTTGCATTTGCAACATTCAAGGGATTTAAGGTATATCATATGGATGTGAAGTCTATGTTCTTGAATGGAATCCTAGAAGAGGAAGTGTATATTGAGCAACCATATGGGTTTGCCTTATCAAAAGATAGTAACATGGTGTGTAGATTACACAAAGCCCTATATAGATTAAAACAAGCACCTAGGGCATGGTATGAATGGTTACACTCTCATCTTGTGAAGATAGGATTTCAGAGAACAAGTGAGGATAGCAACATCTACCTGAAATCTAAAGGTGATCAGATTCTGATCTGTGAAGTATTTGTAGACGACATAATCTTTGGAGGAAATGATAAAATGATTCATGCTTTTGCAGATGACATGAAGAAAGAGTTTGAAATGTCTCTGATTTGAGAGATAAAGTTCTTCATTGGTTTACAGATTCAACAAATGAAAGAGGGTATCTTTATTACCCAGTCCAAGTATGTCAAAGAGGTATTGAAGACCTTTGGCATGGAGGAGAGCAAACCAGTTGGTCCACCAATGGTGAGCAGCTATAAACTAACTAAGGAAGATGATTCAGTATTGGTGAATGAGAAGGAGTATCGATCAATGATTGATAAGCTACACAATAGACCAGATATTGCTCATATAGTGGGCATAGTAGCTCATTTTTAGAAAAGTCCAAGAGAATCCCACTTGGTAGCAATCAAGAGGATTCTTAGATACTTGAAAGGGACTGTTGACTATGGATTGTGGTATCCATACAATGGTGATTTTAATCTCAAGGTATTTATTGATGCAAATTGGGAAAGTAATGTGGACGACCAGAAGAGCACAACCGATGGAGCATTCTTTCTTGGTGGAAGACTAGTCTCTTAGACAAGCAAGAAGCAGAGCTGTATTTCTTAGTCTACAGCTGAAGCGGAGTATGTGGCAGCATTTATGAACTACACTCAAACAATCTAGATGACACATGTATTGAATGGTTTCAAAGTACCTATATCTGAATTGGTGAGTATATTTTGTGACAATACTAATGCAATCAATATTTCCAAGAATCTGGTATTGCATGCTAGAACTAAGCACATTGAGCTTAAGTATCATTTCTTGAAAGAGAAGGTTCAAAAAAGAGAGGTTATATTACAACATGTTTCCCGTAAGGAGTAGCTAGCAGACATATTCACTAAGCCCTTACCGAAGACTACATTTACCTATTTGAGAGGTGAATTAGGGGTTTTTCCCCTTCATGAATTAAACTATAGATGTGTGCTCCACATCAGTCAGGTATTACAGTGACAAATATTTCAAGATTGATGTGTTGAAGGATGCTACTCCATAGGGGGAGTAACATAGTGGAGTATGGAAGCTTGTGTCTCCACTTTGGCATTGTTGTCAAAGGGGGAGAAGATATATGATAGGGGAGAAGATATAAGATGAAGATATTTTAGATGCACTGGTCTATGATTTTTTTTAGTTGCAATGATATACTGAGTATTTCCATCAATGCCAAAGGGGGAGATTGTTGGCATATGATGAACCAATATGATAATATGACAAAGTATGTTATCATTGATGTCAATAAGTGTAGGTCAACCAGTATGAAGAGATGTAGTGAACTAGTGTCAGGGTCTCACTAAGTGTGACTATCAGTTGGTAGTCTCAACTCTAGGGTTTCTGGTTTGGCAATCTTGCTTGTGTGATGCAACCGATGGTATTTTGTGATGAGTTAGCTAAGAGATGAGGATGAGATCAAGATGCCACATCAGTTTTATGCACGTGAAGGATTTCCTTGAAAATCTTGCATATGAAGATCGACTACATTAAATGTCTACCTCAAGAATGAACATTCTTCTTAGTGGTATGAGAAGAAAGTGTGGCAGGTTACTGATTTCTATGTGCGGTGAAGAATGGATGATGTAGAATAACTTGTGATCTGTTTAAGATTGTTTCATACTATGAAAAGTGTTTGGACTGTCAGGATTGGACTACTTGTAAGTGTAAACCCAATATGTTTAGGGTTTAGGGTTCGTGTTACCGACCTAATTGTTGTCTATAAGGTCGATGAGATTTGATATTGTTGTTGTTGGCAAATGTTGTGTGTGTATTCTAGTGATGAGATACTTGCCAGACTAGTGAGTGAAAACTACAAAGTGTGATTGTAGAGTAGAGGAACTCAAAAGGACATGCCTTAGCATATAGTGCTATTATCAGATCAGAGTTGTACATGTTGTCTTCTAACCATTTCAACAGAAGGAAAATCCCTTGGTCGGGTAGCTTTAATAGGCTTCCTGTAAATCCTCTAACTAGGTGACTCAAGTTCATTGAGTTCTTTAAATCATCTAGCAAGGTAACCTTTAACATGGTTTCAACCTTTAACAAGGTATATAGTCATCCCTTAACCGGGTGATCTTTAACAGGATCAGTTCCTAGTAGAACCTTATTGTAAAGTCTTTAACCAAACTAGGCTCCTAATAGAGTGAGCTTCAAAAGAGTTCAAAACAAGCTTGTGGGTATTCATCCCCATCGTGTTTTTTCCCATTTGGGTTTACACGTGAAAAATTTGTGTGTCATGAGTTGTGCATTTTTCATGTGATGATTAAGTATTCTTTGTTTGAGTGATTATGCATGCAAAGCTAATGGTTATGGTATTGCTGATATACCACATGCATATGTTTATGGGTGAAGTAGTTATCAAGTATTGAATACATTTGAAGTGTTCAGTTTTACTAGTTTATGTTGTCTGAAGTCTTATTGTGTTTAACTAGTAATGCCATGGTTAAGTTCAGTAATGAAGACAACCAGTTAGCATTGCTTTAACTTAATAAGTTGTGGAGAAGTTTCTTTGTATGTACTGATTCACCCTCTCCTCTCAGTACCAGTTAGGGTATTTCTTGTTCATCAATATTCATCACAAAGTCACTAAGATCAGTAAACGATACACATAATATTTTATTTTTAATTTGTTATGTTGGTGGCAGACATAAGTAAAGCATGTAGTGCAAGATTGACTAGATTTATTGAACCTAGGTAATTGTTCCAAGGTTGTTAGCCGACTAAGTTGATTCTTATAAATAGTGTGATGAGGTATGAGGTGAAGCATGAGATCGAGAGTGAATATTGAGTTTGGTTGTGCAGTAATCTGAGAAGCTCTGTATGGATATATTGTTGATGTATTGAGAAGAACTGAAGTGGATCTTATCAAACACAAAGGTGCTACATGCAGATCATTTTACTGTTGTTTTCCTAATAGTTGTAATAGTCAAATCCCCTAACTGGGTAGGTCCTAACAGGCCTAAAAATGTAAATCCCCTAACAGGGTAGCTCATTAAGTTGAGTCTAAATCCTCTTGTGAGGTTTCTCCTAATAGGGAAAATCTTTTAACAGGGCTAAGGTAAATCCCTTAACCATGTGACTCCTAATAGGGTCTTCTCCTAATCGGGCATATTAGTAACACCTTAACTGGTCAAAGATTTCTATTTTGTAGATAGTGAATCTTGTGGATATTAACTCCCACCATGGTTTTCTCTCCATGTATAACTCTTTGTGTTATGTGGAGCTCCATATATTGGGTGTTAGCTTATGTCATGATATTTATTTTATGTTTATTAAGCTCTAATTTATTTAAAGTGGTGTTCAGATTTGTGTTGTGGTTTTTTCTTGCACTAATTCACCCCTCCTCTCAGTGCCTTATAAGTTTATCAATTGGTATCAGAGCCTAATTCCATTAAGGCTTAACTGCTTGGGAAATATCCCTAATGCTATCGTGGGGGATATGAGTTATAGAGAGATGTCTAACCGACTTGCAGAATCTGAGGAAGCCCTAGATACATTGAAAGGAAAGTATAAAGCCTCACTTGCTAAGAGAAGAGAGCTTGAAGAACAATTGATGGAGTTTATTGAAAACAATTCTTTTGATGAGCCAAACATGGATGCATTGGTTACTGAAGTTGAAAAACTGAATGCTGAGAAGGAAAACCTGAGGAGAGAGTTGGAAACCCTAACCATCAGGATGAGGCAAGAGCTTGAAGCAAGGAGGATAACTGAAGAAAAGATCAGAGAAAAAGAACATGAGATCTTTAAGAAGAACTAGGAAGTTGGAACCTTGTGTTGGCCATTTGGAGGAAATAATTATGTGTTGCATTGATGTTTTGTCATTGATGTCAACACCAGTTTTTTTGGCTACTTTACCGACACACTTTTGGTCCTGGTAGGCTATTTGGTTTTTGGTTGGATTGGATTTGGCATGATTCAGTATGCTCTGGTATGATTTGGTTATGGAATTGGCTTATTCAGGTTCATGTTCATTCATTTGGTTTTGTTCTGGTGATCAGACACTATTCTGCTTACTGGCAAGCTTGGTTTGTGGTTTTGGCAAGGGTTTCACCGGCAAAGCTTTGATGAAGATCTTTGATGCTACATAAGTGGTGTTGGTGCGACTTTTGGTGGAGTTTCAGGATGCTGATGGTGATCATGTTCGAGACTTGGTGGATTGAGATCATTGCTTTAGCATGTGGACCTAAATTGGGTCTCGGTATTGTCTATGTTATGGACCATCTTAATGTAACGTGTGGATTGGACCTCTCGATGTGTTTTCAAGATGTCTTATGGGTTGGATATTATTTGTTTGGTCCTAGCCGACATGTTTTGTATTTATGTAATTGGTTAATTGTTTGGTAACTGACCCGATTGTTTATAGTAGAGGGTTTGTATATATATGATGTAAGATCTCATTATAGATCCTATCATGGGATTTAATGAGCGAATAATGTAATAATCATTCAGCAAGAGGATTTGGTCAATCATTGGTGATCAAGTTGGTTTATGTAAGAGGATTTAATCCTCCAGTATTGAGCTTAATCAAAACTGTGCTCAGGCATAGAAGATGTTATCTTTGTTGTTCATTCACTTCTCCAAATTGTAGTATGGATTTCTATGTAGTTAGTGAGACTCCTTTTGTAATAAGCAGTGCGCTCTAGTCTGTTGGCCTTCCTACAAGTACAAGCCCCTCAATTGTAATTCACATATTACTATAGAAGTATTATTTGATTGTGGGTAGGCTTCCCATTGTGGTTTTTTCCTTTACCAAGTTTTCAACTTATAAATCTTAGTGTCATATGGATGGTATTTATTCTCTGATTGTTGTTTATACTTAATTGGTTTATCTGCTATTCTAGTATTTGGTTTATGGATTTTGGTATTAATGTTTTGGGTTCCGGTATTAAATTTTTAATTGATTAAGGTTCTGGTAATCTGAGACAATTGATTCACCCCCCCTCTCAGTTGTCTTCCGGTTATTTGAACTATCTAACAATTGGTATTAGAGATCTAGTCCTCTCTGTAGAAGCTTAACAACTTGAGGAAGATCCTATGGTGACTAATAGTTCAAGTTCATATAGTTTATCTAGAGCTATCTTTCAGAGAGATATTCCTAGGCTTGATGGAATAAATTACTAAGTATGGAGGATTTATATGGAGACTAATTTAAGATGTCTTGGCAAGGAGATTTGGGAGATCACAGAGAATGGTGTTAAACCTCATAATCCGGCATTTGGCAACCCTCCTCCAAAAACTTGGATAAGGAGATTGAGAATGATTGTAGAGAAAGAGAAGCCCTCTTTTGTGCACTTTTTGATTCACAAATAATGGTATTAACTGATAAATCATTAGCAAAGGCTATATGGGATAAGTTGTAGACTCTTAATGAAGGTGACCCTACTATGAAGATTGCTAGACTTGATGGTTACCGGGTAAGATATGAAAACATGAAGATGGACGAAGATGAAAGGATTACTACATTCATGGAAAGGGTAAATGAGATTGTTAAGGGAATTCAATATTGTGGTGAAACTTTGAGTGAAGATGAAGTTGTTTCTAAAGTTCTAAGAGCCCTACCACTGGCTTACAAGATGAAGGCTACTACAATTAATGATTTGAGAACAATGGCTAATACTTTTGTCAACAGAGATACCCTGGTTGGGAAATTATTTTCTTTTGAGCTTGAAGAATTTGGACCCTCTAGAGTTGTGAAGTTTGAACTTGCTTTTCATGCATCTGCATCATTAATTGGCAAGCAATATTGGAAAGCTTTATATGCAAGGGAATTGGATGATATGAAGAGAAACGATGAAGAATTAGAGTAACTTGAAGCACTATTTGCTAGAAGAGTACTTAAAGCACTAGTAGGAAGTAAGTATGAAGGAAAAGCATCTTTTAAATGTTTTTCATGTAATAAGATTGGTCATTTTGAATCTAGATGTCTTGAAAGGAATTCCAGATTTGAAGAGAGAGAGTTAGAAGATATTTTAAGCCTAACCCTAGATATTAGAACAAGTACAAGTATAGGGAAAATACAAATAAATCATGCTACATAGAAGATGAGGAAGGTGTGACTGATTCTGATGATGAATTGGCAGAAGGCTCTGCTAGTGGTTTCGGCAATGGGAAGGAATGGGTGTTCTTGGCTATCAAGGAAGATGTTCTGGCACTAGAAGGGAATGTACCTGAAGAGGAGGAACTTGCCACTGAAATTCAAGACAAGGATGAATGGGTAATTAATAGTTGATGTTCACATCATATGTCAGGAGATAAAAATAAGTTTTTATCTTTGTAAGAATTTGATGGTGGACTGGTTAGATTTGGAGATGACAAAGCATGTATGATCAACAAAAAAGGAACTATATCATTGGATGGTAAGCACAATATTGATAATGCTTATTATGTTGAAGGTTTGAGGTATAATATTTTGAGTGTAGGACAATTGGTGCATAAGGGATTTCAATTATAGTTCAAGGATGGAAAATGCAAAATCATTAACAAATCTGGTTCAGAGATTGCAACCGGTACACAAACAAAAGGTAACATATTTCATTTAAATTCCGGTGAGAAGACATGTTTGATTGTACAAATTGATGAGAGTTGGCTATGGCATAAAAGGCCATGTCATGTGAATTTTGATTGCATTGTGAAGATTAGTTCAACTAAGGTAGTTAGAGATATCCCTAAGATTGTGAAGCTCTATAATCTGATATGTAAATAATGTCAAATAAGAAAACAGGTCAAAACCTCTTTTAAGAGTATACAAGAGAAATATAATGATGTTCTTGATCTTATTCATACTAATTTGTGTGGCCCTACTAGAGTTAAAAGTTTTCAACGTGATAGATATTTTATGCTAATCATTGATGATTATTCTAGAATGATATGGGTTACATTTCTAAGTGAGAAATTTGAGGCTTTTGAAAAGTTTAAAATCTTTAAGGCTAAATTTGGGACAGAGACAGGACTGAAGATTAAATGTTTAAGATCAGATCATGGTGGATAATTCACATCTGATGAGTTTAATAACTTTTGTGAGAAGCATGGTATAAGGAGACAATTTTCTACTCCCCATACACCTTAGTAGAATGGAGTTGTGGAAAGGAAGAACAAAACAATCTTGGATGTTTCTAAAACAATGATGATGGAAGCTAGTCTACCTCATATCTACTTGAGAAAAGCAATGAGCACAGTGGTTTATACATTCAATAGAGTACATATCAAAGGAGAAACTAGTAAGACACCATATGAATTATGGTTTGGTAGTACACCTACAGTTAAGTATTTCATAATCTTTGGTAGTAAATGTTATATCAACAGAGATGATATCATTAGCAAATTTGATCCTAGATGTGATGAAGGAATTTTTCTTTGTTATTCTAATGAAAGTAAAGCATATAGATGTTATTGTTGGCATTTTGGCACTAAGTTGTCATTGATGTCAATCAACATGATGAAGATACACATAAGATGAGCATAAATAATGAAGGTCTACTGGTAAAGTACAAACCGATCTGAAGGATGGTTGCTTGTTTATGATGAAGAGGTAGAATGTTAAAGTTGTCTTACACCACCAGAGGTAAAGATGTGCAACTAGTACAGGATGCCCTACTGATTAACAAAAGAAGAAAACTCTATTAGCAAAGGAATATACTAGTATGTGTTTGTTGGACCGACTATGTGTTGGTGGGCCATGACTTGATCATTGTGACACCATGTGAAGTAGAGGTGGCAAACATGTTGTGGCTGGTGAAGCCTCATCGACAGGGTTGATGAAACAGTTAATCATCATTAATGGAGGAGACACAAATCATAGGATTGTATCTGACTGATTGTGGCTCGAGGAAGAAGGAATGACAGAGGAAGATCAAAGAGTAGTTGGCACTTGAATCTATGCAAGGGAAATCTGATTTAGGAAGTCCTTGAAAAGAAAACTTCTGAAGCACTTTATGTGTTGACTAATTTCGTGACAAAAGAACTGATTTGAGATTACCATTTCTAGAAAATGTGCAGGTGATCAATCTGATCCAAGATAGGTAGGATTGGATCTCATGAAGATTGTGTCAAAAAGAAGAAACCCTAGCTGCTCAAGTTTTTTTAATTATGCTCTGGTAGGAAAAATCATAAGATAAGAGATGAGAGCTCTAGATAGAAAGGTTGTTGATGCTATGAAGATTGAGTAGAGAAGAAAAGTGAGAGGGAGAAAGGAGAAAACTTTAGAAGGAGTTCTAAGAAAGTTACAGTGTGTGTGATCAAGCAAACTGGTGAGAGAATTCTATCAGTAATATCATAGTCTTGCAGTTGAGCCCAACCGGTAAGGTGTGGCAGAGTAGGCATCATCCTTGTGTGACATAGTGTGTTGAGAGACCGTGTGTGAGATGGAGAGAAAGATAAGAGAGGTCAAGAAACAGAGACAACAATCTCAAAACCGGCAGTGTAAGTTTTAGTGGAGGAGAAAAGACTATCAACCGACAGAGAGTTATTTGATCAAAAGTTGTAGAATTCATTTGCAAAAAGAAGCCTTAATTATATTGAAATATTATTTAAATATACATCACCAAGTTGAAGCTTGGTGCAGGGGTTGGTGCTCCTTGGGTTGGTGCCCTAAAAGATAGGGGTTGGTGCCCAAAATCTTTGTAAGTCAGTGTTTTACCTATGAGGTTGGATTGGAGCAATAGTCTCTAGCAGCTTTTCTCACCAAGCTTTTTCCCATATTGGGTTTTCCTCATAAATTTGGTGTTGTGAGTTACTTGTGTGTGAATGATCTCTTTGGCTTTGTTTCTTGTATTACCGGTATGACTGTTTAGTGGTTAAGTGAATAACTGATATTCTGAAGTTAGATCATAAAAAGAAAAAGCTTAGGAACCACTAATTCAATCCCCTCTCAGTAATATTCTATGTTCAACCAATTGGTATCAGAGCGTAGGTTCCCAGTTATCTTTAAACCTTGGGTAGATTTTGGACTTTGAGCACAATGGCAAGAAGTGAGTCTACTTCCTCAAAATCCCCCATGTTTGATGGATCCAACTATGCCTTCTAGAGTAGAAGAATGGAGACCTATATTTCATATCTTGGTTTTGATGTGTGGATGTCGGTCAAGAATGGGTATGTCATTCCTAATACTCCTCCCTCTGATCCAGATGCAAAAAAGGAGTATGAGAATAATGCAAAGGCAAAACATGCTACCTTGAGTGGACTATCCGATAATGAATTTGTCAAAGTCATGCATTGTATTTTAGAAAAGGAGACATGGGACAAATTGCAAAGGTTTTTTGAGGGAGATGCAAAAGTCAAAGAAGCCAAGCTGCAAACACTAAGGGGCCAACTTGAAAGCATCAAAATGAAAGATGATGAAAAGATTGCAGACTATCTTTACAGATTTGATGAAACTATGAATACCATTAGAGGACTTGGAGAAGAGATTGCAGATGAGATTCTTGTCAAGAAGATACTTAGATCTCTCACTCCCAAATATGATACTAAGGTGTCAACCATAGAAGAAGCCAAGGATCTAAATAATTTTACAATGGATAGGCTAGTTGGCTCTCTGACAGCCTATGAGATGAGAACAACCGATGATACTTCCTCAAGGAAAGAAGCAGCATTCAACATCACTAAAAAGGGCAAAGAAGTGGTTACTCATTAATAATCCAGTGAAGACTCTGATGCAGAAGTAGAAAAATTTGTCAGGAAGCTCAAAAGAGGATCCTATCGGTACAAAGGAAAGCTACCACTTAAATGCTTCAACTATGGGAAAGTAGGACACTTTGCTGCAAATTGTCCTCACAAAGAAACAAGTGGAGATGAGTCAAGAGAGTTCAGAAGATCTGTCAGCAAAGATAGAGAAAGGAATGACTACCAGCAGGCAAGGAAAGGCTACCAGAACTAGAACAACCTATATACCATTAAGGATGACACAACAGATGATGAAAATGCATCGAAAGACGATGACCATGAGAATGACAGAAAAGTCAATCTTTTCATGGCACTTGATAGACTAGCTGATGAAGATGAGAAGAGGATATTGAGGTTGAAGTGGATTTGGAGAGAGAACTTATCAGTGCATTTGAAGAATTGAGTAAAACAAGAAGAGAACTCAAGAGGGTTAAGCTTGTTGTAGTAGATGAACAAGATCTTTTGAAGCAGTCTCTAGAAGAGTCCGATCAAGTCATATCTGACTTGAAACTGTAGCTGGAAGAAACTAAGAGGATTAGTAAAGCTACAAAGTTTGATCTGACAAAGAAAGAAAAGGAGCATCAAGAGCTGGAAGTAGAAATAATAAAGCTTAGAAAGGAGCTTGAAGAAAGAAAGGAAGAAATAAAAATAAGGAGCAAGTATGAAGGCAACACTGAGGCCTTAGATAAGATGTTGAGCAAACAAAAGAAATACAAAGACACCGGTGGCTTAGGTTTTGAAGAAGGTCAAAGTTCAACCCACAAAGATAAATTAGATAAAGAAATAATGTTCACCTCTTAAAATGAAGGTGAAAGAAAGAAGACATTCACTGTAGACAAGGATACCAACAAAAAGAAATATGCAGATACTATTGGAAATCGTCACTCAAACTGGTATGCACAAATGAATCGGAGGCCATATTTCTTGCACTAATATGCAGACCCAAGGAGGAATACCAGAATTGACCGTTAAGGATTCACCAGATTCAACAACATGAAGGGAAGACCCCCAATGAGGCAGTTCCATTCAGGACCAAGATAGCCTAACCAATATGTTTCAAAATTTCATGGTTACTATTACTGATGTAATAAATTTGGGCACATAATAGCTAACTGTAGGTTAAACAATAAGCCTTCTATGAATTATGAAAGTAGAAATTCATTTAATGCACTCTAGGATATGAATGTTTTATGCTATCAGTGTAATGGATATGGTCATAAGAGTTTGAATGAGTATGTTTTTACACAAATAAATCCTACAAGATACAAATCTATGATTGGTGGTTTGCTTTATTTGACTCAGACTAGGCCTAGGATAATGAATGTTGTTTGTATTTCTTCAAATTTCAAAGTGATCCTAGAGAAAATCATGAGATTGCGGTGAAAATGATTTTTAGATACTTGCAAGGTACATCAAAATATGGTTTGTGGTACCCTAAGGATGATAACTTTACTTTATGTGCATATACAGATGCTTATTGGGCTGAAGATATTGATGACTAGAAAAGTACTTCTGGTAGAGCTTTCTTTCTTAGAAAGAAGTTGGTTTCATGAATCAGCAAGAAACAATTGTGTACTTCTTTATCTGATGCTGAAGCTGAGTATGTTGTTGTTGCTACCAACTGTACACAGGTTTTATGGATGAAGCAAATGTTGAATGATATAAAGGTGGATTGTGGTTTTATGGATGAAGCAAATGAAGTAAATTGGTTTATGTGAACACTAAAGAGTAGATTGCAAATATTTTCACTAAACCTTTGCCCAAGGAATTATTTGAGTACCTGAGAGAGAGATTGGGATTTTTTTCTGTTAGGGTTTCAAGTAGATCCGAAACAAATATGAACTAACAATTATATGCAGATTTAAATACAAAAGATAGAGAAATAAAATAGGACACAAATAACACAAAGATTTAATGTGGTTCACCCAAAATGGGTTACGTCCACCATACACAGCCGTCCAATCTTTCTTATTATCCAACAAAAATAGTACATCAACATTACAATGCCTTAAGCATCCCAGCCGCTTATAACAAGCATTTTTAGGGCAACAAATAAAGTCGACCTTTTTAGGGTTTTATTACAATGTCGGTTTTCATCAACAAAAAATGACAAAAAAATTTTCTCGGGGGCTATCGCCCCCAAACCCCCACCCGGGGCCCGGCCTAGCCCCGGACCCCAGCAAGGATACATACTAAGTGTACAGTACTTTGTTGATCAATTGCCACATTTCAACAATCTCCCACTTGGAGATTGATCAAGCTCCACACCAAACAATCTCCCACTTGGAGACTGAAACTACACGACACCACTGTACATGCAACATCCATTGGAAAAAACACTAGGACTCTACTAGTATACATTCCACAATTATCAATCAAGAAGACCAACAGAAACTGAAGAAGAAATCTGCTTCTCCTGTGGAACTACCTTCGTGAAAATATCGGCAGGATTATCACTTGTGTGAATCTTTTCAAGCCGTAACTGACCCTCCTCCAAAACAGTCCGGATCAAGTGGTACTTGAGCTGAATGTGCTTTGTCCTTGAATGAAAAGCAAATTTCTTCACAAGATGAATGACACTCTGGCTATCAGTATACAATGGGCAATCCTCCTATGTTTGACCCAATTCCTCCAAAAAACATTGTAACCAAATCATCTCTTTGTTGGCTTCTATAGCAACAACATACTTAGCTTCAGTGGTTGAAAGTGCAACAACCTTGGCAGCCTAGAAATCCAATTGACTGTAGTTCCCCCTATAGTAAAACCATACCCTATAGTACTCCTCCATGAATCAATATCACCTGCCAGATCAGAGTCAACAAATCCACTTAGAGCAGCATTAGATCCTTTGAAACATAATGCCTTCGTAGTAGTTCCTTTCAAATATCGAAGGATCTATTTCATAGCATTCCAATGTTCCATACCCAGATTACTCATAAACCTGCTCACAACTCCCACTGCATGGGCAATATCTAGCCTTGTGCATACCATTGCATACATTAGACTACCAACAGCTGATGGATTCGAGATGTTAGACATTTTATTAACCTCATCCTATGCCTTTGGGCATATCTCCTTAGTCAATTTGAAATGACTAGCCAAATGTGTACTAACTGCTTTTGCATCCTGCATGTTAAATCTTTTCAACACCTTCTTTATATACTCACTTTGGGACAAATTCAAGGTTCTATCTTTCCTATCCCGTGTAATCTTCATACCGAGAGTTTGCTTAGCTGCACCCAAATCCTTCATAGCAAATGACCTGGCTAATTTCTATTTAAGATCATTTATATGTTGCATGTTAGACCCAGCAACAAGCATGTCATCAACATAAAGCAACAGGATAATATAACTGCCATTATCAAATCTCTTAAAATATACACAATGATCAGAATGACATCTATGATAACCGTGTTCAGCCATAAAACTATCAAATTTTAAATACCATTATCGGGGTGCTTGCTTTAGGCCATATAGACTTTTCTTCAACCTCCACACCAAGTTCTCCTTACCTTTGACCTCATATCCCTGTGGTTGCAACATGTAAATTTCCTCCTCCAAATCTCCATGGAGAAAAGTTGTTTTCACATCTAATTGTTCAAGATGTAAATCATCTGTAGCCACAAGACTAAGTACAGTTCTAATTGAAGTCATTTTTACAATTGGAGAAAATATTTCATCATAATCTATACCCTTTTTCTATGCAAAACCTTTTACCACAAGTTTGGCCTTATATCTTTTCTAACCTCCTTCCTCCTTCTTCAACCGATAAACTCATTTGTTAAGCAAGGCTCTTTTTTTCTGTAGGTAAAGGGACTAAGTCCCAAGTCTTATTTTTCATCAAGGAGTCCATCTCCTCTTTCATGCCTAGCTCCCATTGTTGTTTGGCATCCACCTGCATTGCTTCTTCATATTCTTTTGGTTCACCAAAATCAGTTAATAATATATAATACAAAGAAGGAGAAAATATTTCAGGGGGTCTACTTGACCTCGTAGAACATCGAACACTTGCAAGAGTTTGTGGGACATTCTGTTGTTGCTAAACATTAGGTACCTATGGCATTTCATTTTCAAGAATCTCATCCAACACCACATATTCTTGCTTGTCCTGTTCATGCTTCTTTTCCTGCATCTGTTCTTTATACATAACCTTCTCATTGAATATAACATCTCTACTTCTAGTTATTTTCTTATTTTCAAAATCCCATAATCGATAGCCATATTCATCTATCCCATATCCAATGAAGGTACATTTATGAGATTTAACATCAAGCTTGGTTTTGTTTTCTTTATCAACATGGACAAAAGCTTCACAACCAAAGGTTTTCAAAAAAGAATAATTTACCTTTTTACCAGTCCATGCCTCCTCTAGAATACCACCATCTAAAGGGGTTGAAGGTCCTCTATTTATCAAATACACAACAGTATGTACAACATTTGCCCAAAAATGTAAGGGAAATCCAACATGCAATCTCACACTCCTCATGCATTCCATGATAGTCCTATTCATTCTCTCTGACACACCATTTTCCTGTGGAGTTCCTGGAACTGTCTTCTACTTTCTAATCCCATTTAAGGAGCAGTAATCTTCAAATGCCTTGCTACAATACTCACCTCCATTATCTGATCTGAGACTCTTCAACCTTTTTCCTATCTCATTCTCAACCAAAGCTTTCCATTTCTTAAAAGTTTAAAAAACATCTGATTTTTTCTTTAGGAAATATACCCATGTTTTTCTGGTTGAGTCATCAAAAAAAATAACATAATAACAAGAGCCACCAAGAGATGATACCTAAGCCGGTCCCCATACATCTGAAAGCACAAACTCTAACTTCTCACTCTTCTTCTCTTTCCCAACCTTGAGAAATCTGACTCTTTTTTGTTTGCCATAAACACAGTTTTCACAGAACTCTAAATCAATCTTCTTTAGTCCTGACAATAGATTTTTGGAGTGAAGGATTTTCATCCCTTTCTCACTCATGTGCCCAAGCCTATGGTGCCACATTATCGAATCTATTCTTGCAACATCTATTGTTGTTGTCCCTATAGTAACTTTATCTGTAGCAGCTAAGGTAGAGTAAGTGTTACTAGTACACAAATATAATGTGCCTACCTTCGCACCTTTAGCTACTACTAATGATCCTTTACTGACCTTCCAGATACTATCTGAGAAGGTAACTATGCAACCTTCACTATCTAGTTGCCCTACAGAAATTAAATTTCTTCTTAAGTTAGGAACATGTCTTACCTCCTGCAGAAACCAGTCATTACCATTCTGCAACTTGATCTTCATCTTTCCTTTTCCAACAATTTGATAGGGCTCATCATCACCCAAATATACCTGTCCAAAATCACCTTGAGCATAATCTAAAAAATATTTTCTATGGGGTGTAGCATGAAATGAAGCCCCAAAATCTATTACCCAGGAATCATTAACATTATCCAAACACAAGATTAAAGCATCTTGTAAAGTATTACTTGCAATATTAGCTTCCTTACTGTCATTTTCATTTTTGTCTCCTTCTTTGTTTTTTCGAGACCAACAGTCTTTCTTTAGATGACCAGGCTTTCTGCAGTACCAACAATCTTTCTTTCCTCTAGATTGAAAGCGTCATTTCTTTGACTTCCCTCGTGACTTCTCATTCCAAGGGCCTTTTCCTCTTTCCTTTGATCTTCCTCCATTCTCCACATTCAAAACACTACTCGATGATGTTGGAGTCTCACCTGTGCTTTTCCTTTTCTTTTCCTCACTTAGGATAACACCAACAATATCATCAAATACCAAAGTATTTTTACCAGAGACAGAGTAACTTACAGCCATAACCAAGCTATTCCAACTTTCTGGCAAAGAACATAAAATCAAGAGAGCCCTAACCTCTTTTGCAAAGGTAATTTTTACCAAAGACAATTGACTAGTAATTGTATTAAATTCATTTAAGTGCTCCGCTACAGATCCTCCCTCACTCATTTTCAAATTAAACAAATGCTTCATAAGAAATACCTTATTCAAAGCCGAGGGTTTCTCATACAGCTTAGCCAATGTCGCCATCAAATCTACAACCATTTTTTCTTCTGTTATATTGAAAGCTACAGATGGTGCAAGGCACAATCAAATTGATCCTAGTGCCTTTCTATCTAAAATGTCCTATTCTTCATCTGACATTGTGGTCGCTTTCTTTGTCTTTCCTTCTAATGGCCACCACAAATCTTTTTGATACAGGTAATCCTCCATCTGCATTTTCCATAACTGATAATTCTGGCCATTAAACTTTTCAACCTTGAATTTGGAATCCTCCATTGCTCCCACTCAAATCTAAAAGTCCTGCCAATTTACAGAAAATCTCTCTCTAATACCAATTGTTAGGGTTTCAAGTAGATCCAAAGAAAATATGAACTAACAATTATATGCAGATTTAAATACAAAAGACAGAGAAATAAAATAGGACACAGAAGAAATAGAGATTTAATGTGGTTCACCCAAAATGGGTTACGTCCACCATACACAGCTGTCCAATCTTTCTTATTATCCAACAAAAATAGTACATCAACATTACAATGCCTTAAGCATCCTAGCCGCTTATAACATGCATTTTTAGGGCAACAAATAAAGTCGGCCTTTTTAGGGTTTTATTACAATGTTGGTTTTCATTTGCTGATCAGTACTTTGTTGATCAGTCACCATATTTCAACATTTGCCCCTCTAGTAGAGACTTGATTGATGCAGATTGGCATCAGTCCGATATTCCTTATCAGAGATACCTTTTTCGGCACTAATGTGGGGATGCTATTGCTTAGGGGGAGTAGTCAGCATTGTGATTCAGTGGTTTAAATTTTTACTTTGATACTTTTGTGAGATTTCTGGCATTGATGTCAAAGGGGGAGTGATATTTATGTGAAAAAGGAAGTGAAATTCAGAGATTTATAGAGATATTATTTACAGGGGGAGTTTAGTCTTTATTTCAGACCTGTATGCGAGAGATTTTTGGTTGTCTTCCATTGGGGGATACTTGTTTTCCATTTCTTGGTACTTAAATGTTTTTCACATCTAGTGTTGCCATCAATGCCAAAGGGGGAGATTGTTGACCATTTGATGGAATTGATTATGTGTTGCATTGATTTTTTATCATTGATGTCAACACTAGTTGTTTGGATTCTTTATCGGCACCCTTTTGGTCATAGTAGGCTGAGTGGTTTCTGGTTGATTTGGATCCGGAATGATTCGGTAAGCTCCAATATGATTTGGTTCTAAAATTCACTTAATCATGATACCCATGCTCATATTTACTAAGTTGGTTTTGGTCATGTGATCAGATGCTATCCTATTTGCTTAGAAGCTTGGTTTCTTATTCCAGCGAGGGTTTCACTGGTAGAGCTTTTGATGAAGATCTTTGATGAATTGAATAAGTGGTGTTGGTACAACTTTTGGTGGAGTTTCAGGATGTTGTTGGTGATCATGTTTGAGACTTGTCGGATGGATATCATTGTTGTAGCATGTGGACCTCTACTGGGTCCTGGTTGATCTAGGTTATTGAACAACTTTAATGTAATGTTTGGATTGGACCACTTGATGTGTTTCTGGGATGTCTTATGTGTTGGATATTATTCGTTTGGTCTAAGGCTGACATAGTTTGTAATTATGTAATTGGTTTATTATCTGGTGGCTGACCTAATTATTTATCATGGAGGGTTTATATATATAGATGTAAGATCTCATTGTAAATCATGTAATAGGAATGGGAATAGGAAAGTAATGTGCGAATAATGTAATATCATTCAGGCAGAGGATTTGGTTGATCATTAGAGATCAAATTGGGTTTATGTAAGAGGATTTAGTCCTCCAGTATTGAGCTTAATTGGAACTATACTCAGGCATAGGAGATGCTATCTTTTGTAGTTCAACAATTCTTTGGATTGTACTCTGGATTTCTATGTAGTCAGTGAGGCTCCTTTTATGATGAGAAGTGCGCTCTAGGATGTTGGCCTTCCTACAAGTGCAAGCCTGTCAATTTGAATTCACATACTTACTGTAGAAGTATTACCTGACTATAGGTAGGCTTTCCATCATGCTTTTTCCCTTTATCGATTTTTCCACGTATAAATCTTGGTGTCATGTGGATGGTATTTCTTCTATGATTATTGTTTATGCTTGATTGATTAACTGCTATTTTGGTATTAATGTTTTGGGTTCTAGTATTAATGTTTTATTTGTTAATGGTTTCGATAATCTATGGCAACTGATTCAACCCCCCCCTCTCAGTTGTCTTCCTATTATTTGAACTGTCTAACAATTGGTATCAGAGCTTTGGTCCTCTCTGTAGAAAGATTAACCACTTGAGGAAGATCTTGTAGTGACTAATAGTTCAAGTTCATCCAGTTCTTCTGGAGCTATCTTTTAGAGAGATATTCCTAGGCTTGATGGAACAAATTACATAGTATGGAAGTTTTGAATGGAGACTCATCTAAGATGTCCTGTCAAGGAGATTTGTGAGATCACATGGAATGGTGTCACCCCTTATAATCCGAGATCTAACAATCCTCCTTCGAAAAACTTGGATAAAGAGATTGAGAATGATTGTAGACAAAGAGAAGCCCTCTTGTGTGCACTTTTTGATCAACAAATAATGGGATTAACCAACAAATCATCTAGAAAGGCTATATGGGATAAGTTGGAGACTCTTAATGAATGTGACCCTAGAGTGAATATTGCTAAACTTGATGGATATCGGGTGAGATATGAAAACTTGAAGTTGGAAGAAGATGAAAAGATTACTGCATTTATGGAAAGAGTAAATAAGATTGTTATGGGAATACAATGTTGTGGTGGAACTCTAAGCAAAGATGAAATTATTTTTAATGTTATGAGAACCCTACCACTGGCTTACAAAATGAAGGATACTTCTATTAATGAGTTGAGAAAAATGGCTAATACATCTGCCAACAGAGATACCTTGGTTCGAAAACTATCTGCTTTTGAGCTTAAAGAATTTGGACCTTTTGGAGATGTGAAAACTGAATCTCCTTTTCATGTATCTACATCTGCAACTGGTAAGAAAGATTGGAAAGCTTTATATGAAAAGGAATTAGAAGATATGAAGAGAGAAGATGATGAGGTGAGCAACTTGAAGCACTATTTGCTAGAAGAGTACCTAAAGGACTGATAGGAAGTAAGTATGAAGGAAAACCACCTTTTAAATGTTTTGCATGTAATAAGATTGGTCATTTTGCATCTAGATGTCTTCAAATAAATTCAATATTTGAAGAAAGAGGTAGAAGATCATTTAAGTCTATCACTGGATATCAGAACAAGTATAAGTATAAGAAAAATAGGGACAAATCATGCTACATAGCAGATGAGGAAGGCATTACTGGTTCTGATGATGAACCTGTAGAAGACTTTGCTAGTGGTTCTGACAATGAGAAGGAATGGGTGTTCCTGGCTATCAAGGAAGATGATTTGGCACTAGAAGAGAATGTACCTCAAGATAAAGCACGTGTTGCTAAAATTGAAGACAAGGATGAATGTGTAATTCATAGCGGTTGTTCACATCATATGACTAGAGATAAAGGGAAGTTTATGTCTTTGCAATAATTTGATGGTAGTCTAGTTAGATTTGGAGATGACAAAGCATGTATGATCAAAGGAAAAGGAACTATATAATTGGATGGTAAGAACAATACCGATAATGTTTATTATGTTGAAGGTTTAAGGCATAATATTTTGATTGTAGGACAATTGGTGGATAAGGGATTTCAATTACAGTTCAAGAATGGAAAATGAAAAATCATTAACAGATCTGGTTTGTAGAGTGCAACTGGTACACAGACAAAAGGTAATATATTTCATTTGAACTTTGGTGAGAAGATGTGTTTGTTTACACAGATTGATGAGAGTTGGCTATGGCATAAAAGGTTTTGTCATGTGAATTTTGATTGCGTTATAAAGATCAGTTCAACTAAGGCAAGTAGGGATATACCTAAGATGATGAAGCCCTATAATCTGGTATGTAAATAATTTCAAATGGGTAAACAGGTTAGAACCTCTTTTAGGAGTATATGAGATAAATCAAATGATGTTCTTGATCTTATTCATACTGATTTGTGTGGATCTATTAGAGTTAAAATTTTTCAAGGTGATAGATATTTTATGCTAATCATTGATGATTATTCTAGAATGATGTGGGTTACTTTTTTGAAAGAAAAATTTGAAGCATTTGAAAAGTTTAAAATCTTTAAGGCTAAAGTGGAAATTGAGATAGGATTGAAGATTAAATGGTTGAGGTCACATCATGGTGGAGAATTCACATGTAAGGCCTTCCCCCAAACCAAGCTTTGATTAACTTAGTTGACCATGTTTGACCCTATTAATAAATGCTATATAATACAATAGAATGGATTGTGTTAGACCGATAGATTTGTGAGAAAAGAAATTGAACCAAGTTATAGAGTTATTTCACCCGGTGGTGTATATTTTGATGTATTATGAATTGAAATCCTAAAAGATCCACTGATTGAATAATCTTGATCTGACGTATGTCAGCTATATCTAGATTTAGAACTTATCGGGTTCCATGATTTGGATAACATTGATGTAGGATTGATGCTTCATTTATATGCTTTATGATATAGGACTCTACATGATTCTAGAATAGGATGAATTTGAGATAGTGTATGTCATTATTGGAATTGCAAGACTTTACTATAATGATAGAAATAGAATGCATGTTTTATGTATGGAGTAAAATTATGAGAATTGTGATAATTGCTTATGTGGATTTATTTGGATATAAGATGTATTGGTTTGTGTAAGTGTATGTTGTATGCAGAGTGTTTGATGTGTATTTTTATTCATGTGCTTTATATTATATGAGGTTATTCAAAATTACTAATGTGTGATTGAGTTGTGCAAGAAAAGTTATCCATGTGACCATGAAAATATTATGGAGAACCAAACCTAGACCTATGTATGTTCGTAAAACTAGGGTTTGTCTATTTGGAGAGACAACCCCCCGTTTGTGTCGTATTTTATTCATAATAGTAAATGATGCATGTGTGTTAAATGTTATTTAATTGATTCATTTAAATCCAACAAGAGACACAATTTCATGTATAATTTTGTAAAAAGTATTTTCTTTGTGTCACTTGACACATGTGTGGATTTATGTTTGAGTTTTTCAAATTTGTCTCTTGGAGGGAATTGTTTAACTATAGCTTTTTCAATTAATGTAATGTGATTCTATAAATGCCTTGGGGTAAAGAATCTTTGGGTTGGTCAACATAGGTTTGACCCGAAAATAAACTTTAGAGGGGTTTAAAAAGGGTTAAATGGACTCCTAGGGGTAGTTTATTAGGGTTTCCTAAAGCCCATAAGGTATACCTAAGGGTTAGGAGTAATTTTAGGCATGTTTCTACTCCCATGTGACCATTTAGACACCCTAAAAAGTGACTTTTCTAAGTTGTACGAAAATGAAAATTAGAAGGCTTGAACTAAGTTGATAACCTTCCTTTTTGAATGAGAGTTCCCTTTCCCATTTTACCTTACTTTTCTTTTCAGCTTTAGAAACTGGAGAGAACTCACACTAGTGTCTTCTTAAGAAAGAAAGAGAGATTTTGGGGGTAATCACCCACTCTCCATTTTTGGAGATAGAGAATTTTGAAAAAAAGAAAAAAGATAGATTTGGGATTTAGAATTTGGCTAAGTGTAGAAAGAAAAGACTGGTGGAATTGGGCTGCTCATCCTCAACAAAACTAGCATACCTTTGGGCAATTTAAGGTTGGTTCTACCTTTCTTTTAACGTTTTCTTATTGCATGTTGTTTTGAAAGAAATGCTTGTGTAAAAGACTAATTTTCCTGCATGTATTTCTTGGAAATTTATTTGGTGTTTGGTGCTTATGCAATGTATGTGTTCTGGGAGTAATCAAGACCTCCTACTCTTGGAAGAGAGGACGGTCTTGTGGGTGGTAGAAGTGATAGCCCTCGAGTGAGAGGCTCTCATTATGAGAGTGATCACAAGGGATTTTATGTGACCCTTGCTGCATGGCTTGTTTATGCATTGGGGGTCATAAGGAGGGAATTAAGGCATGAATGCCTTGGGGGGGCATAAGGAATATGGAGTTGTTATACTTGATGAATTTGGTTTGCCATGAGGTGGCTATATGTTTTACCATACTTGTAGTCTCCTTAGGGTACTTGGTCCACTACCACCCTTGAAAAGACATCACAATGTGTGGTGCAGTGTAGCCGGGTTGGAATTGTGTTTGAGATTGTGTTTTCCCTTGCCTTTTGTGGTTGCATGTGTGTTACCCATCTAGGGCTTGGTTCTCCGAGCTTGGGGGTGGCTACCAGTTAGCCTAGGCTAGGAGGTGAGCACTCCATGGTCATCTCCTTTGATTATTTGCAGGTTGTTGGAAGGAAAGAATTAAGACAAGTAGAAGTTGCTGATTTTTATTTGCTACAGAAGAGATCTGGAAATGGAAAAGTTATGTTTTAAAGTTGCAGCTATGTAATGGGAAACTATGTTGTGACTATTTTCGTAAAGCAATGTATCTAATATTTTTAAGATCCTGATTTAACAAAAATGAGAGATCCATTTGTATTGATGGTTATATTGTATTTTTAAAAAAAAGTACTTTAAAGAGATAAAATAGAAATTGAATGAATATTTCTAGTTTTAGTTCCTAATGTTTTGAAATTAATTCCTTGTTGAGTATTTGATATTTTGAAAAACAAGAAATTTATTTTAATCTTTTATCCCTATGAAATAAAATAGGAAAATAAAGAATTAGTTAGCAAGCATGGAAAAAGCTGGAAATTAAACAATTAGATTTGTTATGGAAGAGTAAACTTTATTTTATTTCAAATCTGTCGTCTAATTTAGTTGCAAAAAATATAATCTTAAGTTATTGTAATCATCTCTATAGTTTTATTTTAATAATTTCTAGATTTATTAAGTTGCTATTAAATCTAATGATTTTTAAAAATCTAGAGTTAAATAGTCTATTTGATTTAAATAATTTTCATAGTTATATAGTTGCTAGATGAGTTTATTTAAATCTGTTAGTTAAACATTTGCAGAAAATAAATTTAATAAATTAAAAAAAAAAATTAGCCTATCTATGATTTCATCAGCAAGTATTTTAGAATAAAGAAAATATATGCATAGATTCAAATTAGATGACTTAAGCTATTTTTAAAAAAAATGTGTTTCAAATAAAATATCAACATTTATTTGCTTTACCCTAAATTTATTATGCAATATATATATATGTCTATATTTATAAAATAAATATATATTCATATATGTATACGTTTATTTGTTTTCACCTTTAAAATGTACATAGTATATTATATATATATATATATATATATGTATATTATATTTAAAAAAATTAAAAAAATATTTACAAATAAAAAAATATATATATAAAAAAAAGGGGGTCTCGGGGGTGGGCCAAACCCCACTGTGTATTCACACAGTGAGCGGCGCCCACAGCACTGCAACTGTGTGAGCACACAGTGGGCAGCGCCCTCGCCTCTACCACTGTGTGAACACATAGTGGGCAACACCCACGACACCACCACTATGTGGGCACACAGTGAGTAGCGCCCGTGGCACCGCCACTGTGTGGTCACATAATGGGTGACGTCGGCTAGGAGAACCCGCCACCCCCCTCTCCTTTGGAAACAATGCCTCTGCCTTGCCTAGATGCATGGCTACCACTCCAGGGTTCGGCCCTCCTCCACCCTGCTCAACATTAGCAGAATCAAAAAAAATAAATACAAAACCCTAGTCCGGGTAGGGCTAGGGGTAAAATAGAAAAGAATATAGAAATAATAAAATAAGAGGTACTATATAGTATTCATTATAGGTTAGGGTTGCTGGAAGAGTTTAGAAATATGAGGTAAATAATACAAGTATTAAAATATATAGCTACAGATATATATTAATATATATATACTTATAGTTATAGGTTAAAATAAAACATGGACTTTTATATAACTAAGTGTCAGAACTAATTTAATTAGTTCTTAGGATAAGTCAATTGGCTATTGGAGATAAATTTTACTTGCGTTAATTAATTGACGAAATTAGTTCATTGATGAAAATCGATGAGATGATGAAACTAAATAGATTAAATTCTGTATCTAATTGCTACCTATTTTGGTTACTCGAGTTAGTAGATAAAGTCAACTCCTAACATAGTTAATACAAAAACTTGCTAGTGCATTTCGTATTAGTGAATTTAATGTTATTATGCTATTATTTAAAAAAAAAATTTATCCCGTTCTTGCCCTAAATTTTGGGCATGATATCACATCCGATGAATTTAATAACTTTTGTGAGAAGCATGGTATAAGGAGACAATTTTCTAGTCCTTGGACACCTCAACAGAATGGAGTTGTGGAAAGAAAGAACATAACTATCTTGGATGTTGCTAGAAAAATGATGATGGAAAGTAGTCTACCTCATATCTACTAGAGAGAAGCGGTGAGAATAGTGGTTTATACATTCAATGGAATACATATCAAAGGAGAAACCAGTAAGACACCTTATGAATTATGGTTTGACAATACACCTACAATTAAGTATTTCAGATTTTTTTTGTAGAAAATGTTATATTAGGAGAGATGATGACATTGGTAAATTTGATCCTAGATGTGATGAAGGCATATTTCTTGGTTATTCTAATAAAAGAAAGGCATATAAATGTTATAACAATAGATTGCAGAGAATTGTGGAGAGTGCTAATGTCAAAGTAGATGAGCTTAACAGAAGTCAAATCAAAATTTATGAGAAGGAACCGGCAGTGAAAATGACTATATATGAACTGGTAGAACCTTTACCAGAACAAAGTGTTGAACTAGTTACACCAGTAGTATCAGAGATTTCTACAATGACTGAAGAACAAGGAAGAGGAAGAGAGAGTCAGCAGACTCCTTAGGTATATGAGATTGAATCATTCAGAAGATCAGATCATTGGGGATAAGAGAAATCGAGTGATGACTGTTAGGTCTCAGGGACAACTGAGAGGGGGGGGTGAATCAGTTGTCAAATAAATTCAAACCAAAACAACTTAACCAACTTTAATGCTTAATACTAATAAACCAGTCTTTTATGCCGGTAGACAGTTTATCAGTTAATTATAGTACCAGTAAGGATTAATGCATGAAATAGAAACACAATAACATCCACAACACATAACACCAATATTTGTACATAGAAACCCTGTAAGGAGAAAAACCATGGCGGGAAACCTTACCCACAATCAGATGATATTACTACAGATAGTATGTGCATACAAATGGGGTCTACACATGCAGAAAGGCCAAGCTCCTAGAGCTCACTGCTCAAACACACATAGGAGTCACACTGACTAAAATTGGATGGTTAAATCCAATAAGGATTTACTGCTCAAATTAGCATCTTTCTATCCTGGATTCAATACCAGTGTAGTTCTGATTGTCTTCACAAAAACCCTCCTTCAACCTTCAAATGATGTCTACGTGTACATCTCTTCTTATTCTCGCATATACCTTCACACAATTCCTTTTTCGCATTCCACATTCGACCTTACAAATAAGATCTTACATTTATACCATAACCTAAGACCAATTTTAGTAGGTCGGCTCTAAAAGATATTACAATAAAATAAATTTACAAATAAAACAATGTCCGATACAATAACCGATTCACCATGTCGGCCTGATGCATTTACAACAACAATAAAACATATCTATCGTGTGTCGTGCTGATCTGGAAAAGATAAACCTTCCGGTGTATATCCTGGACCTATTTTTTCGATAACAACAAATATGCAAATACGAATGTGCCAATGAACAAATCTCCAAGACAAAGTGTCCAAATGATGTCTTCGACATAACCAGGTGTTTTTCATATCATTCCAAGTGTCGGTGAACATTATATCTTGCCGATGTACTAGATACCGATGACTATGCATAAGTCACTTGCTTGTCAATGAAAATTGCCGATTCTCCAAAGTGCCAGAGTTGATAAGGATAGTAGGTGTTGACATCAATGACAAAACCATACCAAAATACCAACAATCTCCCCCTTTGGCATTGATGTCAACACAAGATATAAATAATCTCTCCCCCTCGGAGTTACATATGTTTTTCTTGTGTTTTTCCATACTAATCTCTCCCCCTTTGACATCAAATGCCAAATCAATATAAAAACCATTTTCCATATACAAAATACCAACCAATTTAGTATACTAACTACTCCCCCTGAGAAGTAGCTCTCCTCATCAAAGCCAGAATAAAATATTTCTCTGTTAATTCTGTTGGTTGATGACAAACATCAACTATCTAAGTCTCTACCGATGGGGGTATAACCCCAAGCTAATCTCTGAGATATTCAAAAGTCTCCTTAGGTAGAGGCTTAGTGAAAATATCTACAATCTGCTCTTTAGTATTCACATAAACCAATTTTATTTCTTTTGCTTCAACATTCTCCCTTAGAAAATTTAGTTTGATAGAGACATGTTTGGTTTTAGAATGTAATACCGGGTTCTTAGATATCAATTGCTGCAGTGTTATCACAATAGATAGTAATAGGTTCCTTGCATTTTACCTTTATATCTTTCAACATTTTCTTAAGCCATAGTACCTATGTATAGTTAGTTGTTGCTCCAACATATTCTGATTCCGCTGTTGATAAAGATGTACAACTTTGTTTCTTACTCAACCAAAAAATTAATCTTCTACCAAGAAAAAATTCTCCACTGGTGGTTCTTTTTCTATCATCCACATCTCCTGCCCAATTTGCATCTGTGTATGCACATAATTCAAAGTTTTCATATCTAGAATACCATAATCCAAGGTTTGTAGTGCCTTGTACGTACCGAAAAATCCTTTTTACTGCTGATTCATGATTTTCTCTAGGATTACTCTGAAATCTTGAAACAATACATACTGTATTCATGATATCAGGTCTTGTTTGTGTTAAATATAGTAGGCCTCCTATCATAGATTTGCACCTAGTCAGATTAATAGGTTTGGATTCATCCCTTGAGATAATTTGTCATTTGTAGTCATAGGTGTGCTTACCAATTTAGAGTTCTCCATCCCAATTTCTTTAGTAACTCCTTCAAGTACTTGGATTGACTCAAGAATATACCTTTATCAGTCTGTAAAATCTGCAATCCTAAAAAGAATTTTATTTCTCCAATCATAGACATTTCAAATTCTTGCTGCATTTAAATAAAAAAGTCTTTACATAATCCATCTTCTCCTCCAAAGATTATATCATCAACAAAAACTTCTATAACCAAGATGTCATCATTAGTCACTTTGTAGTATAAGTTGTTGTCAGCATTACCTTTAGAAAAACCAATCTTCAAAAGATACTTATCCAATCTTGCATACCAATCTCTTGGAGCTTGTTTCAACCCATACAAATATTTCCTTAACCTGCAAACCACATCGTTGTTATCTGTCAAAGAAAATCCATCAGGTTGTTCAATGTAAACTTCTTCTTCAAGAAATGCACATTTAATATCCATTTGATATATTTTGTAGTTCTTGTGTGCTACAAAAGCCAAGAATAATCTGACTGCCTCAATTCTAGCTACCGGTGCAAAGGTTTCATTATAATAAATTCCTTCTTTCTAAGAATATCCCTTACACACTAGTCTTTCTTTATTTTTTATTAACTTACCATCTTCATTAAGTTTGTTTCTAAATACCCATTTTGTTCCAGTCACAATTTTGTCTTTAGGCCGGGGAACTAATGTCCATGTGTTATTTTTCTCAATTTGTTCTAGCTCCTCTTCCATAGCTTTAATCCAATGTTTATCTTCACATGCCTCATTAATTGATGATGGTTCAATTTGAGAAATAAGACATACCTCTTCATTTATTAGTCTTCCTCTTGTCATAGCTACTTTATACTTATTTCCAATTATCTGATCTTCAGAGTGATTCAATCTTACATTCCGAGGTGTCTTCGTTTGCTGTTGTTCCTCAGTTACTGTGGAATTTTCAGATGATACCAGTGTAATTGGATCTTCATTCTATACCGGTGGGTTCAATGTAGGTACATTTGTTAGAATCTCTATTGCCGGTTTAGAGTCTATATACATTGAAGTTCCTCTAAATTGTTCATCAATCTTTACATTTGTACTCTCAACAATTTTCTGTAATCTTTTGTTAAAACATCTATATGCCTTGCTCTTATGTAAGGCCCTTTCCAACCAAGCTTTGACTAAATTAGTTGACCATTTTTGACCCTACTAATAAATGCTATAATTCAATAGGATGGGCTATGTTAGACAGATAGATTGGTGAGAAAAGTAATTGAACTAGGTTATGAAACCATTTCACTTTGAGGTGTACATTTTATGCATTATGGATTTAGAACTTATAAGATTCCATGATTTGGATAACATCAATGTATGTTGATGCTTCATTTATACACGTTATGATATAGAACTCTATACGATTCTAGAATATGATATATTTGAGATGATATATGTCATTATTGGATTTGCAAGACTTCACTATGATGATAGAAATAGGATGTATGTTTTATGTATGGATCAAAATTATGAGAATTATGATAATTGCTTATGTGGAGTTGTTTGGATGTAAGATGTATTGATTTGTTTAAATGTATATTGTATGCAGAGTGTTTGATGTGTATTCTTATTCATGTGTTTTATATTATATGAGGTTATTTGGAATTACTAATGTGTAATTGAGATGCATAGGAAAATTATCCATGTGACCATGGAAATATTATGGAGAACCAAACCTAGACCTATGTACATTCGTAAAACCAGGGTTTGTCTATTTGGAGAGACAACACCCCCTTTGTATAGTATTTTATTTGTAAAAGTGGATGTTGCATGTGTGTTAGAATGAATTTATTTATTTGTGTAAATCCAACAAGAGACAATATTTCATGTATAATTTTGTAAAAGTATTTTTATTGTGTCACTTGACACGTGTTAATTTATGTTTTGGTTTTTTTAAATTGTCTCTTGGAGGGAGTTGTTTAACCATAGCTTTTTCAATTAATGTAATGTAATTCCATAATTGCCTTGGGAAGAGAATCTTTCGGATGGTCAACTTAAGTTTGACCCAAAAATTAACTTTAAAGGAGTTGAAAAGGGGTTAAATGGACACCTAGGGGGGTAGTTTAAGAGTGTTTCCTAAAGCCCATAAGTTATACCTAAGGGTTAGGAGTAATTTTAGGCATGTTTCAACCCCCATGTGACCATTTACACACCCTAAAAAGTGGGTTTCCTAAGTTGAGCGAAAATTAAAAATTAGAAGCATCATCTAAGTTGTTAACTTTCCTTTTTGATGAGAGATCCCTTTTGATATTTTTTCAGACTTTTCCTTTTTCAATTTTAGAAACCTGTGAGAACTCTCATTGAGGTCTTCTTAGACAAGAATGGGAGATTTTGCAGGTAATCACCCACTCTCCATTTTTGGAGACAATGCAATTTTGAAAAGGATAGATTTGGTATAGGATTTTGGCTAAGGGTAGAGAAGTAAGGGGTTGTGGAATTGGGCTACTCATCCTCAACTAATCTAGCATTCCTTTGGGCAGTTTGAAGGTTGGTTTAACTTTTCTGGTAATATTTTTTCATATTGCATGTTATGTTGAAAAGAATTGCTTGTGTAAAAAGGCTAGTTTCCTGTATGTTCTCCTTGGAAAATTATTTGTGTTGTATGCTTTACTTATTGTATACATTTTATGTGCTTTGGGAGTAATGATGGCTTCCTACTCTTGGGAGAGAGGATGGTCTTGTGGATGGTAGAAGTTTGACAACCCTCGAGTGAGAGGCTCGCATTATGAGAGTGATCACAAGGGATAATTATGTGACCCTTGTTGCATGGCTTGTTTATGCATTTGGGGGTCATAAGAAGGGAAACAAGGCATGAATGCCTTGGGGGGCATAAGGATGTGGGGTTGTTATACTTATGATGTATTTGGTTTGCCATGAGGTGGCTTGTGTTTTACCATACTTGCAGTCTCCTCAGGGTACTTAGTCCACTACCACCCTTGAAAGGACATCACAATGTGTGGTGTAGTGTAGCCTGGGTTGGGAATGTGTATGTGATTGTTTTTCCCATATTTATTGTGTTTGCATGTGTGTAACCTGTCTAGGGCTTGGTTCTCTAAGCTCAGGGGTGCTACTAGTTAGCCTAGGCTAGGAGGTGAGCACTCCATGGTCATAGCCTATGATTTATTGCAGGTTGTTGGAAGAAAGAAATAGGACAATTAGAAGTGGCTGGAGTTATTTGATGCAGGAAAATATTTGTAAATGTAATTATTATTCTTTGAAAGTCCTCATTTATTAGAAACGAGAGACCTATTTGTAAAGTGACGATAGTGTGCTTTAAATGTACTTTAAAAAAATGAAATATTTTATTATGCTATACTGCAGAAAAGAAATGACTATTTCTGGATTAGTTCATAAAAGTTTTGAAAAATAATATCTCATGTGTATATGATAATTTGAAAAGCAAGAAATTTACTTAATTCTTTATGCATTAAAATGAAATAAAATAGGAAAGGAATGAATAGCTTCGCATGCATGAAGTAGGCCGGAAATAAAATCTAAAATTTAGATCTATATATGGAAGTGTATATTTGGTTTTATTTAAATCTTACATTTGTTTAATTGCAAAAAAGGAAATCAAAAAATCATATATTACAGTTAGCTCTAAGGATTCCTTGTAATATTTTCTAGACTCAAATAGTTGTTGTATGTACTTATTTACTTCTGTCAAAAATAAATTACTTGCACAAAATAAATCCAAGGATTCAATGAACTATCTTATTTTAGTTTTTAGTTGCATGGCATTTAAGAAATAAAAATATATACTTTGATTTAGATCCGATGACTTTAGCTTATCTGTTGAAAATGTTTCAAAATAGCAGTATCATCATATATTTACAAAAAAAAAATCTATATCCATTGTGCAATTAAAATATATTTATTTACATATATATTTCTGTCTATAAATAAATTTATATACATATAAATATATGTTTTAAATGAATTTCAAATTTAAAAGAAACATACTTATTTATACAATATATATATATTAATTATTATATTTATTTTAATAAACAAAAACAAAAATTATTAATTAAACTAAATGAAAAAAAAAGGATTTATTTAAAATAAAAATAAAAATTATACTAGGGCAAGGGGCTCGGCCCCTGCGGATTTTCTTGCAAGGCGCCCCCCCCCTCCGCACGGTGAGCAGCGTCCCCAGCGATGGCCGCAACCGCCACTATGGGCCACAACCCACAGTGGGGAGGCTTTGGCCCCCCTCCTGTGGGCAACGCCTCACAATGGCAACGTTGATGGGGCTGCGGGCCACGTACCACAGCGGCGGCCTAGGCTGCCACTGTGGGGCGCGACCCGCAGGCTCGGCAGTGGTTGCCCCTGCGGGGAGCCCCCTCCATGGACACTGCACACCCTCCCACCTGCAACAAAATACTTCAGTCGCCGTCTCCCCATTGACATGTGTTTGGCCCTGCATAATACAAAGGAACATGAAAGAATAAAACCCTAGCCCGAGTAGGGTTAGGGATTATAAAAGAAAAGAAGAGATTTAAAAAAAAAATAAGGTATGTTTTAATATATATTCTTAAATAGGGTTTGCATGGATATTTTGTAGATGTGAGAAAATTATTATAATATTCAATATATATATATATATATATATATATATATAAATTAAATATATATATATATATATATATAAATTAAATATATATATATATATAAATTAAATATATATATATATATATATTAAATATATATAGAGATTGAAAATATGAATAGATAGGGAAAACTTTAGATTAAATATTTATTTAAGTGTTTATCATTATATATGTTTAAAAAAAAACATATGGCGGATATTGGTTTGATAAACATAAGGATATTTAAATTTAAAATACTTTGGAAATCTAAACTTTTAGAAACTTTATAATAAATTGGATAAGATTATTTTGGCTATGGGGAGATATTTAAACTTATAGGAAAATATTCATTATGATATTAATTGGCCCTTTAGTCGATTTAATTTAAGCATATTTTAATTAATGATTGAAAAGAACTTTAGACATTATATACTTAGTAGAGATTAATTTTATCTACGTCAATTAATTGACTAAATTAATTTATTGATTAAAATCAACGAGATGATAAATATTTCGTTTAAGTGTTCCGCATTTGATCTAAATTAAATTCACTTACTTGAGTTAGTTATTTAAGTAACTCAAACGTAGTTAAGTTGAAAACTTACTAGAGCATTTCATAATGGCAATTTAATGTTATTAAGTTGGAATTTTTAAAAAAATAAAAATTATCCCATTCGTGCTTAAAAGTGGGCATGACATTTTGGTATCAGAGCCCTAGGTTCAAACACTAGTGAGCATGGGCTACATTCATAACTTAGTTGAAACCAAACTATGGATTGAAGTATAACACCTAGGTGAAAAGTGGTGAAATAACAAAGTGAAACATAAGTGAAAATTCTAGTAAATCAATAGATCAACATATATCAATTCAAGGGGTTCCAAGGGTCACTAAAAGCCCTAAAATTTGAACTTATTAGTCATAAGGTTTATGGCATAATAAAAACCCCAAGGACTGCGAAATTTTAAATTATTATTTATATGAAGTATTTTCAGTGTTTAAATAACAAAAATTAAATCTTTTGTACTTATGAGGTTACCATTCAATTGGAACCTAAACGCAATAATTGCCCTAATCAAATCAAGTATGAGGAGTTAAATACTACAATAAAATACATCTAATGGTAACTAAAAGAATGCCATCCATCGAGATATGTTCATGACAATGGCAACTCAAGCAAGATAGTTAGACATAAGATAAAGGCAATAAACAAGATAAATAAGATCGAAACAGCTCAAGTTAAGTTCTTAAGCTATGTGAAATTATGATGGTTAAAAAGATCAAGGCCGCCATTGGAGACATAAAGGAAGAAGAGTAAAAAAGGAACTCTTGCAAATCTCAGATAGAAGCATTAACCTATCCTAATGACTAGGTACCTTAAAGAATGTGGTTATGCTAGATTTCTTATTAAGAGCATTTGTTAGACAATGTTTGTAGCAATACAGTGAAGCTAGAGTTGGATAACCCTGAATGTAAGAACTAAACTGATGAATGGCAATCCCCTTGATCAAAAAACCCTAGTGATACTATAGTTGAGTAAAATATGGAGAAAGGAGGCATGAACTTCTTGGGTGAAAACACGTAATTACAATAAACCCTAAGTTCATCCATGGTTATATAATTGGGGAAACAAGCAAGTAAAACCTCAACTAATTCCTTTACGGGAAGATAATCTTGGAAAAATTAAATAATGGAAGAGAGAGTAGAACTAATTTCGGAATCATACAAAAATCCCCATTGAAGTGCAAGGAGTGTAAAAGAATTAGGATCTTATAATCTAGGAACAAGTAACTAATACTCATTCAGAAAACTGAGGAAGAAAGTGCAACCCAATCATGGTTAGTCGCTAGGTACAAGACAGTATGTAACACAATTTAACTACTAGGTAAAATTGAAGAACTTTTGCAAATTATGGCACTCAAATGTAGGAGTATGTGAAAACATTAAGTATGGATGAAGCCATAGGTGGATGGAAATGGCTTATAGAAAGATAGTATAACAACAATATAATACCAAAGTTTTAATGTGAATTAGTTGGCAGTATAAAAGATTTTATGAGAACATGGATAAGGAGCCAAATTTTGTGGTTAGCCAAGGGAGAACTTGGAAAATTTTGGATCTTAAGACATTGGTAATTATTGGACACTTTTAAGTTATACCGCAATTAGGTAACAAAATATTATGATGATAAGGTGTTTTCGTGGATTGAATGAAATCATAAGTTGTGACATGCCAGATTTGGGCTGGAAGTAAATATAAATAAGTAATATGGGACAAGATAATTTCCCTTTTACTAAATTTTAAATTAAAAGGATGGGTGTTGGTCACTTTTCGAGTGCACACCCCCTTGACTTCATAGTTGCATAAGTGAAGTAGGAGAGAATAAGTCCACTCTCCAAGTTGTTTGAAATATGTCTTGAAATGTGTGGGCAAAAATTGTTGTCAACCGTTATCAATCTTACTTGACAATAATTCCACCCCAAATGGCTCTTAATCTTAAGTGTTAGTAATTTGGCAACAAGCTCCTACCTAATGAAGGCAAGTGAATTTTTGAGGTGAAAATATAAGGGGCTAGCATAAGGTTCTAAAAAACCAAATGATGTCCCTAGTAAAATTATATAATTACATTATACAAATCCTAAGTGGTTCTAAGTAAACAGGTGTCAATTTTGTACCGAACTATCAACTATGTGTGTAAGACATGAAAGTGACGATGCTTGAGCTACCACATAACATTGAATCAAGGTTTAGCATATTAAGATAATTAATAGAAGCCACATTAAATTAAGTTATTAAGGAGGAATGTATTAACAGGATGGAGGAAACTGGATAGTATTTAATAATTGATATTGAACCAAGTAACTATATGAATGTCTATTTAGTAGAAGATGTTCTAATTAAGTACTATTAAATGCAACTGTAATGAAAGGGACTTTTGAGTGAAATTATTATTGCCCTTATAAAATTTATTCGATCCACTTGATAATAAGAGTTATCATATTTGTTGTGTTAGTAATTTTCTTAATCCTATCGCCTAGGAATTTTATTGAGACCTAAGGTTTCATTGGATCAACTTGTTAAGCTTTAACCTCTAATTAAGCATAGATTGCGTATAATTAAGTGTTCAAAAAAAAAATAGTGCAAGAGGAATGGACGAAGAATGGTAGAGTTAGTGAAATCACCTATTAGAATATAATTAAGGATGTTAATAACCCTAAATAGATAGTGGATTATATTGGGAAGTGTTGCTTGGAATAGTAAGCACGTGAAGGTTAAAATGGAACATGATTTATAAAAATTAATGTGATCTCTCGTGTATAAGAATTTATTTCATAAAGGATTATAAATAATCTAAGAACCTTAAGAGTCTAACAATCACTTCCTAACACACTCAGGACATGTGATCTTGGTTGATGTGTTGCGGTTACTCCCTAGGGTATGACCAATATGGGCTAGTACTTTCTTTATTTTTTTTATTTTTTTTTATGAAGAGAGGACCACTAATTTTTTATTTATTTATATTGGAACTATGGCACTTACCATGTTTCTAGTTTTAATATCTTTCAATTGCCGACATTTTTCTTCTTTTGAAGGGACTTGGTAAAAGTAATTTTTATTTTGACCTTTTAAAGTGTCAAGTGGTCGTTTTGATGGTTGATATAGCTAGCCCTAGTGATGTGATTTGTGTGATGTCTATCATGTTCATTGAACCACTGATAGTGTGTCAAGGGAGAATACCGTAAGGAGTGAAATTAGGCACAAAGAATTAACAAATAATATATTTTATTAAATTAAGATAAAGGAAGGAATATCCTTCTAAGTAAAATTAATTGTGAGTAATCTAAAAGAGAAAAATTTATAACAATAGTGTGACCTAGACCTAATGAATCACGAAAGTGATGTTTGTCGACTGGTAAATTTAGCATGTGTATGGGGATGATTGCATGGATGATATCTAAAATAAGTATTAATAATTTTCATCACTCCCTTAGAATGGGATTGTTATGTACCTTAATGTTTGGAAATTGTGAATAATGTACCCTATGAAACTTAAACCTTGGTGCCTAGAAATATAAACATTGTAATCCCTAGTGGCAGAAAACTACCCTATATAGGGGCGGGTTTGAAGAACCTAAATTGGATTATGCCTTCTTGGAAGAAATTATACACCTAGGACAGTTTAACAAATATTTTATTAACACCCTAATGAGGTGCCTTGATGTAAAATAAGTAGATTCATTAAGAATAAACTATGATGTCAATTATCTTTAGTGGCAAGCATGGATGACGATTGCGGTGGGATAAACATGTTTTACACGAACCCTTAATAAGCACGACTCCTAGAAATTAATAAGTAAACTATCATGTGTAACCTTGATTGTGGGAGTTGAAGTGTGTTATTGATATGATTTGGATGACGCATTAATGAAAGTTGTTGAAAGATAGTACTTATAAACATCTACCTGAGATCAAAGGGAAATGTAATAAAAATACTAAGAATTTAACCTTGTGAAGATAGTAAGTTAATTACAATAATAAGTTGATTTGGGTATTTCACCTTTCTAGTAGGCAAGATAAGATTTTGAGTAACTTATTGAAATTGTGGGAAATGTTAGGTCCCTACTTCGTAAATCTACTCATGCGACTTCCAGGAGTAAGTCAAAATCTAGGAGAGGAGGATGTAAGGCCCTCCCCAACCAAGCTTTGACTAACTTAGTTGACCATGTTTGACCCTATTAATAAATGCTATAATTCAATAGGATGGGCTATGTTAGACTGATAGATTGGTGAGAAAAGTAATTGAACCAAGTTACGGAACAATTTCACCTTAAGGTGTACATTTTATGCATTATGGATATAGAACTTATAATATTCCATGATTTGGATAACATCGATGTATGTTGATGCTTCATTTATATGCGTTATGATATAGAACTCTATACGATTCCAGAATAGGATAAATTTGAGATGGTATATGTCTTTATTGGATTTGCAGGACTTCACTATGATGATAAAATAGGATGTATGTTTTATGTATGCATCAAAATTATAAGAATTATGATAATTACTTATGTGGAGTTGTTTGGATGTAAGATGTATTGATTTGTTTAAATGTATATTGTATGTAGAGTGTTTGATGTGTATTCTTATTCACATGTTTTATATTATATAAGGTTATTTGGAATTACTAATGTGTAATTGAGATGCATAGGAAAATTATCCATGTGACCATGGAAATATTATGGAGAACCAAACCTAGACCTATGTACGTTTGTAAAACCAGGGTTTGTCTATTTGGAGAGACAACACCCCATTTGTATAGTATTTTATTTGTAAAAGTGGATGTTGCATGTGTGTTAGATTGAATTTATTTATTTGTGTAAAACCAACAAGAGACAAGATTTCATGTATAATTTTCTAAAAGTATTTTTATTGTGTCACTTGACACATGTTAATTTATGTTTTGGTTTTTTTTAAATTGTCTCTTGGAGGGAGTTGTTTAACCATAGCTTTTTCATATAATTTAATGTGATTCCATAATTGCCTTGGGAAGAGAATCTTTGGGGTGGTCAACTTAAGTTTGACCCGAAAATTAACTTTAGAAGGGTTTAAAAGGGGTTAAATGGACACCTAGGGGTAGTTTAATAGTGTTTCCTAAAGCCCATAAGGTATACCTAAGGGTTAGGAGTAATTTTAGCCATGTTTCAACCCCCATGTGACCATTTACACACCCTAAAAAGTGTATCCTAAGTTGAGCGAAAATTGAAAATTAGAAGCATCATCTAAGTTGTTAACTTTCCTTTTCGATGAGAGATCCCTTTTGATATTTTTTCAGACTTTTCCTTTTTCAATTTTAGAAACCTGTGAGAACTCTCATTGAGGTCTTTTTAGGCAAGAATGGGAGATTTTGTAGGTAATCACCCACTCTCCATTTTTGGAGACAATGCAATTTTGAAAAGGATAGATTTGGTATAGGATTTTGACTAATGGTAGAGAAGCAAGGGGTTGTGGAATTGGGTTGCTCATCCTCAACTAATCTAGCATTGCTTTGGGCAGTTTGAAGGTTGGTTTTACTTTTCTGATAATGTTTTTTCATATTGCATGTTATGTAGAAAAGAATTGCTTGTGTAAAAAGGCTAGTTTCTTGTATGTTCTCCTTGGAAAATTATTTGTGTTGTATGCTTTACTTATTGTATACATTTTATGTGCTTTGGGAGTAACGAAGGCTTCCTACTCTTGGGAGAGAGGATGGTCTTGTGGATGGTAGAAGTTTGATAGCCCTCGAGTGAGAGGCTCTTGTTATGAGAGTGATCATAAGGGATAATTATGTGACCCTTGTTGCATGGCTTGTTTATGCCTTTGGGGGTCATAAGAAGGGAAATAAGGCATGAATGCCTTGGGAGGCATAACGATGTGGGGTTGTTATACTTATGATGTATTTGGTTTGCCATGAGGTAGCTTGTGTTTTACCATACTTGCAGTCTCCTTAGGGTACTTAGTCCACTACCACCCTTGAAAGGACATCACAATGTGTGGTGTAGTGTAGCCTGGGTTGGGAATGTGTATGTGTAGCATCGTAAATTGTACGCACTTGCTAGGGTGGTACAATTTCACACCTAGTTTAGCACCCGCCTCGGCACATTTTGCATTTTGCATTGCATTTCCCCTTTAGCACTTAATTAATTAAATTAATTAGGTCTAAGGTTCTATTTTATCATCTCCCATATCATAAAGTTGGGCCTTTTTCATTAAAGTGTGCCCCTTTCATTTTTCATTTAATCTAAAACCCTAATTAGGTCCTATTTTGAACTTGGGGGCTTGATTTCGAGGGTCAAAACATCTCGAAATCACCTATAACTTCGGGATTCTCTCTAAAATCATCATATCTGACGACCCTAAAAATTTGGTGAAAAATTATCGGGACCATGGCACCCGGAGTGCACACGGTCCCAGACACTTTTCCCAAAATTTTATGAGCGCAATCCAATCATAAAATAAAGCTTAACCCCAAGAAATTGGTGGGAGATTCAATCTCTAGGTCGGCCAAAAGTTGAAATTAAGACCTAAGGTTTCATATATAAGAGCTCTCTTTCTTCATTTGAAAGGATCCGAATTTTTGGTTTCAAGGGCCTTCTATGCAGTGAAAGAGCAGATCTTTGAAGACTTCAACAACATTCAACATCCATCCATCAAGAATTCATCAATTTCATTCATCCATTTAGGGCTTTGAAGACATAGAAGAACAATAAGAGATCACTGACTGAAGATTGGCTTGTACCCCTCCCTTGGGGTTGGGTATGGTTTCATGTTGTTTTCATGTCTTTGCACAAGCTTCATTACATCCTTTGCACTCATGTTTTAGATCACTTTGCATCTTGATTTGGAGCATTTACATTATCATTTACAAGCAATTAGGGTTTACTTTCTAGGTTGCTCTAGTTTGCTTACTTGCATTTTAAGATCTTGCACACACACAAGGTCTGCACACACACTACTTTTACAATACAACTTGGCTATTCATGGAGGTGGAAATCACCAAAGCAGGGGTTTGACTAAGGCAAAACCCTATATAGCCGCCCACCATACCTTTTCAGATATAAGTGCAGGTTTCGGGATTCGGACGATGCCGCAAGTTGCAGATCCGACGGAAGTGGACTGAGACAGAACTTCACACCAAATTTTAGGGCAAAAGACCTGGACAAGGGCATGAGGTGCCCTGGTCCTACCAGGACAGGGGCACTGGGCACCCTGGTCCCTCTGTCAGACAACAAGTTTCAGCATTTCCGATAGCTTTTCAGGTTGCAAAACAACAGTTTCAGGAGCAGAATCAGGACAGTGGCGCCCACGCCCTTGTCCCGAACATTTTCACTCAAATTTTAACCCCAAGTACACATCTACATTCTCCTTTTATCCTTGTGTTTACATCTTTTCATCACTTAATCTCAATCTTGCAATCTTGTTACTAGTTCATACTTGCACTTTGGGGTTAGGAATTGAACTTGCATCATTCTATCTATCATTTGCAACAAAGGAATAGAAATCCTAATAGGTAGCCTGTGGCTCTCTCTTCCACAAAAAGAAGTAGCCAATTGTGTGATACCTCTAGGCTCTTTCGTATTCCACAAATGTGTGTCGAAAGGTAGGATTAGGGCATGTTAGCCTAGTCTCGCTTTTTCCCCCACACAGTATGTGATTGTTTTTCCCATGTTTATTGTGTTTGCATGTGTGTAACTTGTCTAGGGCTTGGTTCTCCAAGCTCAAGCATGCTACTAGTTAGCCTAGGTTGGGAGGTGAGCACTCCATGGTCACAGCCTATGATTTATTGTAGGTTGTTGGAAGAAAGAAATAGGACAATTAGAAGTGGCTGGAGTTATTTGATGCAGGAAAATATTTGTAAATGTAATTATTATTCTTTGAAAGTCCTCATTTATTAGAAATGAGAGACCTATTTATAAAGTGACGATAGTGTCCTTTAAATGTACTTTAAAGAAATGAAATATTTTTTTATGCTATACTACAGAAAATAAATGAATATTTAGGGATTAGCTCCTAAAAGTTCTAAAAAATAATATCTGATGTGTATATGATAATTTGAAAAGCAAAAAATTTACTTTATTCTTTATGCATTAAAATGAAATAAAATAGGAAAGGAATGAATAGCTTCACATGCATGAAGTAGGTTGGAAATAAAATCTAAAATTTAGATTTGTATATGGAAGTGTATATTTGGTTTTATTTAAATCTGTCATTTGTTTAATTGCAGAACAGAAAAATATATATATATATTATAGTTAGCTCTAAGGATTCCTTGTAATATTTTCTAGACTTAAATAGTTGTTGTATGTACTTATTTACTTCTATCAAAAATAAATTACTTGCAAAAAATAAATCCAAGGATTAAATGAACTATCTTATTTTAGTTTTTAGCTGCATGGCATTTAAGAAATAAAAATATATACTTTGATTTAGATCCGATGACTTTAGCTTATCTGTTGAAAATGTTTCAAAATAGCAGTATCATCATATATTTACAAAAAAAAACCTAGATCCGTTGTGCAATTAAAATATATTTATTTACATATATATATATATGTCTATAAATAAATTTATATACATATATATATGTTTTAAATGAATTTCAAATTTAAAAGAAACACACTTATTTATATATATATTTCACAATATATATATATATATAAAAGTTATTATATTTATTTTAATAAACAAAAAAATTATTATTATTTACACTAAACGAAAAAAAAGGATTTATTTAAAAAAAAAATTATACTATGGCAAGGGGCTCAGCCCCTACGGATTTTCTCGCAGGGCGGCCCCCCCCTCCGCACGGTGGGTAGCGTCCCTAGCAACGGCCGTAGCCACCACTGTGGGCCTTAACCCACAGTGGGGAGGCTTCGCCCCCCTTTTGTGGGCAGTGCCTCACAGTGTTGACGCTGCCGAGGCTGCAGGCCGCGTACCACAGCGGTGGCCTCAACCGCCACTGTGGGCCACAACCTGCAGGCTCGGTAGTGGTCGCCTCTATAGGGAACCCCCTCCATGGCCGCCGCCTCCCCATTGACATGCGTTCGGCCCTTGCATAATACAAAGGAACAAGAAATAATAAAACCTTAGCCTGGGTAGTGTTAGGGATTATAAAAGAAAAGAAGAGATTTAAAAAAAAAAATAGGGTATGTAGATGTGAGAAAATTATTATAATATTCAATATATATATATATATAGAGAGAGAGAGAGAGAGAGAGAGAATATGAATAGATAGGGAAAACTTTAGATTAAATATTTATTTAAGTGTTTATCATTATATATGTTTTAAAAAAAACATATGGCAGATATTGGTTTGATAAGCATAAGGATATTTAAAAATATATATATATATGTGTGTGTGTGTGTGTGTGTGTGTGTGTGTGTGTTTAAATTTAAAATACTTTGGAAATCTAAACTTTTAGAAACTTTATAATAAATTGGGTAAGATTATTTTGGCTAAGGGGAGATATTTAAACTTATAGGAAAATATTCATTATGATACTAATTGGCCCTTTAGTCGATTTAATTTAATCACATTTTAATTAATGATTGAAATGAACTTTAGACATTATATACTTAGTGGAGCTTAATTTTATCTACGTCAATTAATTAACTAAATTAATTTATTGATTAAAATCAATGAGATGATAAATATTTCATTTAAGTTTTCTGCATTTGATCTAAATTAAATTCACTTACTTGAGTTAGTTATTTAAGTAACTCAAATGTAGTTAAGTCAAAAACTTACTAGAGCATTTCATAATGACAATTTAATGTTATTAAGTTGGAATTAAAAAAAAAAAATTATCTCATTCGTGCTTAAAAGTGGGCATGACATCTTAGATGAATAACCAAGAAATATTCCTTCATCACTTCTAGGATCAAATTTGCCAATATACTCATCTCTTCTAATATAGCATTTACTTCCAAATATTCTAAAATATTTAAGACTAGGAGTAATACCAAACCATAGTTCATGAGGGGTCTTACCGGTTTCTCCTTTGATGTGAACTTTGTTGAATGTGTAGACTGTTGTTCTTACTGCCTCTCTCTGATATACATGTGGTAGATTTTCTTCAAATAACATACTTCTGGCTGCATCCAAGATAGTTACGTTTTTCCTTTCAACAACTCTATTATGCTGTGGTGTCTAGGGTGCTGATAATTGTCTTCTGATTCCATTCACTTCACAGAGTGCATTAAATTCCTTAGATATAAATTCTCCTCCTTGATCCGATCTCAGACATTTGATTTTCTTATCAGTTTCATTCTCTACCATTGCTTTGAATAATTTGAACTTCCCAAGTGCTTCTTATTTTTCTCTGAGAAAAGTAACCCAACACATTCTAGAGTAGTCATCAATGGTTAGCATGAAATATCTATCACCTTGTAAACTTTTAGTTCTAGCTGGACCACATAAATCAGTATGAATTAAGTCAAGAGCATTATTGGATTTTTCTGCAATACTTTTAAAAGTAGCTCTAGCTTGTTTTCCAAATTGACATTCCTTACATACCAGATTGTGAGGCTTAACAATCTTAGGTAAATCTCTAACTGCCTTAGTAGTACTGATTTTTACCATGCAATCAAAATTTACATGGCAGAGTCTCTTATGTCATAGCCAACTTTCATCAATATGTGCAATCAAGCATGTCTTTTCACTGTTATTCAAATGAAAGATATTACCTCTAGTTTGATTACCGGTTGCAATTTCCAAACTAGTTCTGTTCATAATTTTGCATTTTCCATTCTTGAAGTGTAACTAAAATCCTTTCTCAAATAATTGACCAACACTCAAAAGATTATGCTTTAAACCTTGTACATAGTAAACATTGTTAGTATTATGCTTACCATCAAGAGATATTGTACCTTTACCTTTGATCAAACAAGCTTTATCATCTCTAAATCTTACTAGACCTCCATTATATTCCTGAACGTTCAAGAATTTACCTTTATCACTAGTCATATGATCTGAGCATCCTGAATCAATGATCCATTCATCCTTAACTTCAATTTTAGCTGCCAAGGCCTGTTCTACCAGTTGAACAGTAGGTGTTGGTTGATCTTCTATTATAGCAACAAAAACCCATCTTGAAGCCATATGACCAATCTTATTACAGTTAAAGCATTTAAAGGGTTCTTTACCTTCATACTTACTTCCAACTAGACCTTTAGTCATTTTCCTTGCAAATAGTGCTTCAAGTTCTTCAAGTTCTTCATTTTCTCTCCTACTTTCTCCAAGTTCTCTTGCATAAAAGGCTTTCCAATTAGACTTGTCAAATGATGGTGCAGATGATGTTGATGCTTTAAAAGATAAATCTGTCTTTATAGTAGCAACAGGACCAAATTCCTCAATTTCAAAAGCTGAAAGTTTTTCAATCAATGTATCCCTAGTTACTGATGTATTAGGCATTGCTCTTAGCTCATTTATAGCAATAACCTTCATTTTATATGCTGGTGGCAATCCTCTTAAAACTTTTAAAACAATTTCATCTTCACTTAAGGTTCCTCCACAACATTTAATACCCAAAACAATTTCATTAACTCTTTCCATAAAAGTAGCAATCCTTTCATCTTCTTCCATTTTCAAATTTTCATACCTGACCCAAAAGATTTCAAGTTTTACAATTTTGATTGTGGAATCTCCTTCATTTAGAGTTTCCAAATGATCCCAAATAGCTTTAGTAGTAGACCTATCTGATAATCCCATAATTTGTTGATATGATAATGTGCTAAAAAGTGCTTCTCTTGCTTTGCAATCATTTTCTTCATCTTTAGCCAAGTTAGGTGGATTAGGCTGATTCAGAGTAGGAGTAGTATAGCCATTCTTTGTAACATCCCAAATGTCCTTTTCAATGCAATTCAGATGTGTCTTCATTCTGATCTTCCATATGCTATAGTTGGTTCCATCAAGTTTAGGACTATCCTTCCTAAAATAGTTAGTAGATATTGGATCTCCTCAATCTGTTAAACTTCTACAAAAGAGGACTAGGCTCTGATACCAATTATTAGGTCCCAGGGACAACTGAGAGGGGGTGGGGGTGAATCAGTTGTCAAATAAATTCAAACCAAAATAACTTAACCAGCTTTAATGCTTAATACCGATAAACAAGTCTTTTATGTCGATAGACAATTTTATCAGTTAATTACAGTACCAGCAAGGATTAATGCATGAAATAGAAATACAATAACATCCACAACACATAACACAAATATTTGTATGTGGAAACCCTGTAAGGGGAAAAACCATGGTGGGAAACCTTACCCACAATCAAATGATACTACTGCAGGTAGTATGTGCATACAAATGGGGTCTGCACATGCAAAAAGGCCAAGTGCCTAGAGCTCACTGCTCAAACACAAATAGGAGTCACACTAACTACAATTGGATGGTTAAATCCAATAAGGATGTACTACTCAAATTAGCATCTTTCTATGTTGGATTTAGTACCAGTGTAGTTTAGATTGTCTTCACAAAAACCCTCCATCAACCTTCAAATGATGTCTGCATGTATAGAAATGCTTATTCTTGCATATACCTTCACACAATTCCTTTTTCACATTCCACATTTGACCTTACAAATAAGATCTTACATTTATACCATGACTAAGACCAATTATAGTAGGTCAGCTCTAAAAGATATTACAATAAAATCAATTTACAAATAAAACAATGTCCGATGCAATAACTGATTCAACATGTTGGCCTGATGCATTTACAACAACAATAAAACTTCTCCATAGTGTGTCGTGCTGATTTGGAAAAGATAAACCTACTGGTGTCTATCCTGGACCTATTTGTCGATAACATCAAATATGCAAATACAAATGTGCCAGTGAATAAATATCCAAGACAAAGTGTCCAAATGATGTCTTCGACATAACTAGGTGTTTTTCATATCATTCCAAGTGTCGGTGAACATTATATCCTGCTGGTGTACTAGATACCAGTGACTGTATATAAGTCACTTGCTTGCCGGTGAACATTGCCAATTCTCCAAAGTGCCGGAGTTGATAAGGATAGTAGGTGTTGACATCAATGAAAAAACCATACTGTAAAGCGGAAAATCGCAATCGAACCCTAGTTGCTCTCCCCTCTTCTAACTCCGAGGAGAGAGAAGGGAGGTTGCTAGGGTTGATGGTTTTCACTTAAGGGAGATACTTTACATTCAAAAGAGGGGTTGAAACCCACAAGATCCAATCCCACACAATGCAAGATTGGATGCTAAATGAGTTTCAAGGGGTTAAGACAGCAAAGCTACCCTCTTTTGTAAAGAATGTTCATAGGAGAATTAAGCTAGGAATGCATAGAAAGTGATAAAGATTCGCTTATAAACTGAGTTAGGGATATAGTATGAAGCTGCAGACCTAGAATTAGCAGTAAAATGTCGATACGACGCTGTCCTGCAAATTTGAGAAAAAGTTGTTGGGACGATGGCGCCCGGCGCCACCGTCCTCCGAAAAATCCGCGAAACGAAGGGGGATCTGTTCGTCTCTGCACAAGGATTCCAGATCTTCAATTTCAGCCGCGTACCTGCAACCTACACACAAAAAAGCGAAGACAATTGGGGGGTTAGGGATTAGGGGTTTGCCTTTAGGTCAAACCCCGGTTTTGGAATTAACCAAGAAATGAGAAATGCTGTAAATGTAAATGACTGTAAAACAAGTACTAATACCTTGTTCTAAGGATGTTTGTATCCTTATGTGCGAAGGTATAGATGTTGTATGTTGTTGTAGTCGTATGTAGTATGTAGTATGTTGTATGTAGCATGTAGTAAGTGATCTCCTCTTCAATGGTTGAATCCTTGTCTTGAATGCAACACTTAGCCTTGAATGGAGACTTAGAAGGATGCTTGAATGCTTGAATGCTTGAGTGCTTGAATGTTGTTTCCACATATGTTCATCCTCTCTACCCAAAATGAGAGAGAAAATGTAGTTTATATACTTGTCAATTAGGGTTAATAGACTGATTTTCCCAACCTTAGGCCGACCAGGAAATGATAATTTCCAAATTGCAAACAAAAAGACCTGAGACCCCTTAGGAGACCGGGCCCAAAATAGGCCCAGGGACCAGGGCGCTGGGCGCCCTGGTCCTGAAGGACCAGGGCGTTGGGCGCTCTGGTCCCACCTCCCGGGATAGTAGGGTGCAAGGAGGTTTAGGCCAGGGTGCTTGAAAAATGCAGTTTTTAGTGTCGTGAGCAAGTTTCGGGGTCTCCATTCAGGTTGCGTTTTGCGTTACCATCATGAAGACCGAAATGCAGTAGAAATTGCAAGTGTCGCAATTTTAGGATGCTACATTTAGCCCCCACTTTAGCGGGAGTATGTATGCTCATACTTCTGGTAAAGTACAAGGAAACTACATTGAAAGACTTTCACCATGTCAAGGAGGCAAGATACACCAAGCCCCCAGTGGACTAAGGATCTTACGACTTCGATTGACAAAGTAAAAGGGAAGATCACGAGGGAGAACCATGACTGTCACTAGTAAGGTTCCCTCACTATGAGTCATGTAAAAAATACCAAAAATTTTCAAGGCAAAGCTAAGTTCGCCAAGAAATTTTCAAGTATCATGAAGGGATAGACAGGGTGTATGCCCCCCTACGTTAAAGCGATCGCACACGCCTCAATGGGGGTGATTGTTTTAATGTAGTGATACACATAAGAGATGAGAAAGGAAAGGAGCACGTTATCACAAAGATTTAGCCCCCAAGTGTGAGATAAACCCAAGGATAATAGATACAAAACACAAAGCACGAGGTGACTTCGCTTTCCTCGGGGTCAGTATGCTGTATGATAAGTCATGTATATATATCATATGTATGTATGCATAATTGTTCTTCATTCCCCAATCAAGGAAGGTCACCTAGAAGAAGGGAACACATGTGTCTTTTGAGTCAACATGAGAGGGACCAAAAGAGATCTCAATGCTTTGCATCGTCCTCAAGTAGACAACACTAAGGACAACAAATAGAAGAATGAGAATAACATATAGAAGAAGTAACAAAAGAGAGGGGGAGAGAATCTGCTATGCTAATGTAACTAGTCTAGCACATCATCTACCCCCCGATCTTGCTGATCAATGTTTCGGGAAGGCAGGGAACACGCTAGAGGAGGAACATCCAACACAGCAGATGGAGCTATCACAAGATCCAAACAAGGGCTATGTTCATGTTCCAAGCCACGTTGTTCTTGTCTAGGAGCTATTATAAGTGCTTTAGAAAATTCATTAGATAAATGGTTATCAATATCAACAAGTTCATATTCACTATCAGAAGCAAGAGGAGTAGCATTTTCATCATGAATAACATTTTCATCTATATCATCATCAAGATTTATAAAAATAGGATCTTTAACTCGCACAGGATCAAGACCATCATGCATCTTATGTTTAGGAGATTTAGGCTCAATGTCCGGCTGAGGAGAAAATGGAATAATGCTTGTTGAAGGTGTCTTTGGAGATTGTAAAGTTTGAGAAGCAGCTGCTTGAGCCCTAAGACGACGCTTTCGTCGGCGTTCACGTGCAGAACGATTACGTCTAGTCTTAGTAGGAAGTGGAGAAGATTGAGGAGGAGGAATGTTCTCATCCTTATCACTTGGGTGTTTAGGTTGTGGTCTCTTAGGCTGGATAATAGGAGAAGAAGAAGGTCTCTTCTCTCTATAAAAAGAAGGAGGAGGAACTGCTCCATATAAAGGAGGAATTTTTGGTTTAGGAAGAAGACCAAGTCCATCATGACGAGGAGGTATAGGTCTACTTTTAGAAGGTTTATTAGGCATAGACATAGTCACATCCATAGGGATGGGTTGAGAATCTTCTTGAGGAAAGACATTAGTTTTATCTTTCAAAGGAAGAACTTCCTTCTCAAGAACAATAGGAATATCAAGTTTGGGTGTTCTAGGTTCACTTAAAGATAGGATCATATCTGTTTTCCACTTTTGATAAGATTTGAAAAGATGATCACTTCGTGGAGGAAGAGATTGGAATTGTTTAGGCCAAAAATAATCAATAGGAACACTAGAAGTTCTTTCAGCTGGTTTAAAGAGACTATGATTGACAGTAACAACTTCACCATTATGGGGAAATTTCAAACACTTATGTATAGGAGAAGCAATAGCTTTCATGGAAGATAGCCAAGGATAGCCAAGCTTCACACGAAATTGTTCGGATGAAGGAATAATAGCAAAGTTCACATCAAGAGATTTGTTATGGACCTCAATAGGCAATGTAATAGAACCAATTGCAGGAGAAGAAAATGCATCAAATAATTTCACAACCACATCTATTTTGTCATAGATCACTTGATTCAATTGCAAAGTAAAAAGAAATTCTTCAGTAATAACATTAACCATGCACGAAGGATCAATAAGCACTCCATGGCAAGGTGTATTCTTGACTTTTGCAACTATGTATAAAGGACTATCAGGTGCTCTAATGGTTTCACTAGAATCAAATGTGATGGAAGGTTCTTTAGGGATTTCTTGCTGCTCTACAAAGTTAATCACATTCGGAGTCATAGACACAAGACCATTAGATGATAAAGAAGAATCATTAGCCTCAATCGCATTAGAGGTATGAGAAGTATGAGAAGGTAATGGATCAGTAAAAATCTGAAGATTTTAGTTAGGAGGAGCTACAGATGTGTTGCCTTTATCATTCGCTCCAGAAACAAAGATAGTATTATTATCAATCAAATCTTGAATTTTACCCTTTAAAGAAAAACATTTTTCAGTATCATGCCCAGGCTGACGATGAAAATGACAAAAAGCTTTGTTATCAAAATAAGGTGAAGTAATCTTTGCAGGATCAATTTGTCTTATAGGAGTAAGAGTAAGCACATTTTGTTCCAATAACTTATTCATAATACTATGCAATGATTCATTCAAAGGAGTATACTTTCTTTCTTTCTTGAAAAACTTAGAAATAGGAGGCACACCTGATGCTGCATTCACATTGTTGTTGATGATGTTTTCATTGAATTTGATGGAATCTCTGTTCGGTTTAAACTTTCCAAATGGTTGTTGACTGCTATCACCCTTATCACTTGGAGCCATAGGATGTGATTGTTCCATTTGACTCACAGTCAGTTGATAATTGTGAAGAGTGGCACACAACTGTTGGAAAGAAGTAAACTCAGAAAACAGAAGTTTGTCTTGAATATCTTTTTGCAAATTAGAAATAAAGATTCTTTGAATATCATTGTCAGGCACTGGAAAAGAAATTTGAGCATACAAATGCTTATATCTACCAATGAAATCAGTCACTTTTTCTTTAACACCTTGTTTACAATGCATTAAATCAATCAAAGTAACTTTAGGACTTATATTGTTTTGAAATTGTTGAATGAAAGCATTTGCAAGTTGTTCGAAAGAAGTAATAGAATAAGAAGGCAACGAGCAATACCATTGTAGGGCTTTGTCTCTTAATGTTCTAGTAAATAGTTTTGCAAGCAACCTTGGGTCATAAGCAAAATCAGTACAAATTGTTTGAAAAGTCTTAACATGTGTTAGAGGATCTCCTTTACCATTATAAAGTTCCAAATGCGGGATTTCAACATGTTTAGGAGGGATAGCTCGAACAATGTCAAGAGAAAGTGGGCACACTAAAATTAGATTGATTCATAGAGGCAATTTGTTGCTGTAAAGAAGAGATAGTTTGTGCAAGATTGTTAATGGTCGCTTCAGTCGAAGAATTCATATTAGATGTGTTAGATTGAGATGGAGGCGTTATGTTATTGAAAGAAGGTAAAGAGTAAGGTGGTGGGACTCTATGATAATTAGTCATAGGAGATGATTGGACAAGAGGAACACTACAAGGAGGAATGGAATGGTTAAATGAATTGCCCCCTTGTGTCATGTTCATTTGTGAAGATGTAATAGGAACACTCATTGAAGGAATGTATGAAGAAGTTGGATTGAATGAAGGAAGAGGGTTAATTGAAGAGGAAGGATTGCCCCCATGACTGGTAATCATATGAGGAATGTCTTGTATAAAAGTAGTCATTATGTTTGATGTAAAGGTAGGTATGCTAGCAATAGAAGTTGTCAAAGGAATAGAATGATTGACTTGTGTAGGAGGTTGTGTATAACCTAAAGATTTGGCACAACTTTTCATAGGCATCACATTCGAATCCACAATGTGTGCAATACCACGCAAAATATCAATTCCATTCTTATCACTTTGAAGCATATGTTTTAGACCCTCAATTAAAGGAAAAGCTTGATTATCGGGATACTCATGAGACATCCATTGGTGAAAATCGTCAAATTGGTTATCCAATTTTGAAAGTTGTTCTACAGAAACCTCATGGAGAGCTTCTTCATCATTAGGAGGATTAGAGGAATTACCCATGTCCTCGTTAAAAAGGCTACTCAAATTAGGTTCCATCTCCTCGGTAATTAAACCTTGGAAAGACTTAATTCTACGGCTTTGTCTAACGGGAATAGTGGAAGTAGGGCTTATTGTTGTAAAACTCATGCACTAGAGAGGGAGAGAAAATTTTGAATTTAGAGGTAGCAATTTTTAGTAAAATCAGCCGATCTTCTAGATTTAAGCTGTTAAATGCAATCACGACAGTCTCCCGAAATTTCAGAAAAAATGTCCGGGACCGTGGCGCTCGGAGTGCACACGGTCCTTGCAACTTTTTTCAAAATTTGCAGGGATAAAAGTTATGATGATTTTAGAGTTAATCTGAAAAAATTGAGTGATTTTACGATCTGTAGATAGGCCAAATTAAAGTTGCAATCTCAAAATTGAACCCTATCAAGATTGTCGAAAAATGCAAAATTTGAATTTCGAAAAAGTGAAGGAAACTGAAATTTTGAATTTTATGATTTTAGAGGGAATGCCAAAAGCAATGCAAGTTTTGAAATTCAAAAGTTGACTCAATTTCACGCAAAATTCAATTTTGAAAGCGGAAATCAAAGTTGTTGTAATTAAGCACTTAATTTCAAAAGTCACAAATTGCAAGAATTTGAATAAAGCACTGAAATTTCGAATGAATGCAAACACACTTTTCAGATTTAGGACAGTAAGAAAACAATTTTGACACAAAATTTCAATTTCAATGATTTTTGAATGATTAGAAGCCTTAATCCAAGCAATCACAAGACCAACTTTGACCGTAATTTTGAAAGTGTTATAATTGATAAAATCAGCCAAAATTCTGGATTTTAGCAGGAAAATACAGTAAGATCTCGCTCCCGAAATTTTGGAAAAAATGTCGGGGACGATGGCGCTCAGAGTGCACACGGTCCTCGCAAATTTTTTCCAAATTTTCAGGGATGAAAGATATTGTGATTTTATTGCGAAATCCAAAGTTACAGCTGATTTGGAGATGTTTTGATCAGTGAAATTGTCGGACAAAGGTTGAATCAAGAGGGTTTCAAAAATTAGGGTTTTGACACTTAACCACTTAATTTTCAAAATTAAAGCACAGACATGAATTGATAATTTGTAATAGAAGGGCAGACCTGAAACAAACATTAACAATTAAGCATTTCACAAGTTCAATTACTAAAAAGAAATTTTAGGGTTTTTATGCAATCACCTCTAAAATTTTGCAAAAGATCAAACATGGAAATGTAATCAAGGAATCAATTTTCAGATCTAATCATGAATAATCAGAAAGGATGTTCACGTCGGGTTCACCAAAATGTAAAGTGGAAAATCGCAATCGAACCCTAGTTGCTCTCCCCTCTTCTAACTCCGAGGAGAGAGAAGGGAGGTTGCTAGGGTTGATGGTTTTCACTTAAGGGAGATACTTTACATTCAAAAGAGGGGTTGAAACCCACAAGATCCAATCCCACACAATGCAAGATTGGATGCTAAATGAGTTTCAAGGGGTTAAGACAGCAAAGCTACCCTCTTTTGTAAAGAATGTTCATAGGAGAATTAAGCTAGGAATGCATAGAAAGTGATAAAGATTCGCTTATAAACTGAGTTAGGGATATAGTATGAAGCTGCGGACCTAGAATTAGCAGTAAAATGTTGATACGGCGCTGTCCTGCAAATTTGAGCAAAAGTTGTCAGGACGATGGCGCCCGGCGCCACAGTCCTCCGAAAAATCCACGAAACGAAGGGGGATCTGTTCGTCTTTGCACAAGGATTCCAGATCTTCAACTTCAGCCGCGTACCTACAACCTACACACAGAAAAGCGAAGACAATTGGGGGGTTAGGGATTAGGGGTTTGCCTTTAGGTCAAACCCCAGTTTTGGAATTAACCAAGAAATGAGAAATGCTGTAAATGTAAATGACTGTAAAACAAGTACTAATACCTTGTTCTAAGGATGTTTGTATCCTTATGTGCGAAGGTATAGATGTTGTATGTTGTTGTAGTAGTATGTAGTATGTTGTATGTAGCATGTAGTAAGTGATCTCCTCTTCAATGGTTGAATCCTTGTCTTGAATGCAACACTTAGCCTTGAATGGAGACTTAGAAGGAATGCTTGAATGCTTGAATGCTTGAGTGCTTGAATGTTGTTTCCACATATGTTCATCCTCTCTACCCAAAATGAGAGAGAAAATGTAGTTTATATACTTTTCAATTAGGGTTAATAGACTGATTTTCCCGACCTTAGGCCGACCAGGAAATGATAATTTCCAAATTGCAAACAAAAAGACCCGAGACCCCTTAGGAGACCGGGCCCAAAATAGGCCCAGGGACCAGGGTGCTGGGCGCCATGGTCCTGGGGGACCAGGGCGTTGGGCGCTGGGCGCCCTGGTCCTGAAGGACCAGGGCGCTGGGCGCTCTGGTCCCACCTCCCGGGACAGCAGGGTGCAAGGAGGTTCAGGCCAGGGTGCTTGAAAAATGCAGTTTTTAGTGTCGTGAGCAAGTTTCGGGGTCTCCATTTAGGTTGCGTGTTGCGTCACCATCGTGAAGACCGAAATGCAGTTGAAATTGCAAGTGTTGCAATTTTAGGACGCTACACATACCAAAATACCAACAATGATAAGAAGAAGACTGGAAACTAATGAGGTATACTTAAGCTCACAAGTTGAACTGATAATAGTAACTGAGGTAAGTAAAGATGAATATTGGTTGAAAACTATGGAAGAAGAGTTAGATTAGATTGAGAAAAATAATACATGGACATTGGTTCCCTGACCTAAAAATAAAAAATGTTATTGAAACTAAATGGGGTTTTAGGAATAAATTGAATGAGGATGGTAAAGCTATAAGAAATAAGACTAGATTGGTTTGTAAAGGATATTATCAAAAGGAAGAAATTGATTATGGAGAGACTTTCGCACCTCTAGCTAGGATTGAAACTATAAGATTATTTCTTGGCTCTATTGCTTATAAAAACTACAAGGTTTATCAGATGGATGTTAAATGTGCATTTTTTAATGGAGATCTTGATGAGGAAGTTTATATTGTACAACCTGATGGTTTTTCACTATCAAATGATACAAACATGGTTTGCGAGTTAAGGAAAGCATTATATGGATTGAAATGAGCACCTGGAGATTGGTATGCAAGGTTGGACAAATATATTTTGAAGCTTGGTTTTAATTAGGGTAGTGCTGACAGTAATTTATATTATAAGATCTTTGATGATGATATACTGATTATTGAAGTATTTGTTGATGACATTTTTTTGGAGGTGAAGATAAGTTATGCATAGAATTTTATAAGAATATGGAGAAAGTATTTGAGATATCTATGATTGGTGAGATAAAATTTTTCTTAGGTTTGCAGACTACTCAGATTGATAAAGGCATTTTTATCTGTCAAACTAAATATTCAAAGGAATTGTTGAACAGATTTGGTATGGGAGATTATAAACTGGTAAGTACTCCTATGGTTACAAGTGAGAAATTACAAAGAAAAGATGTTTTTGCATAGATAAATCCTACAAGATACAAATCTATGATTGGAGGTCTTCTTTATGTGAATAGGACTAGGCCTAACATAATGAATGATGTTTATATTGTTTCAAGATTTTAGAGTGATCCTAGGGAAAATCATGAGATTGTGATGAAAAGAATTTTTAGATACTTGCAAGGTACATTAGAATATGGTTTGTGGTACCCTAAGGATGATAACTTTACTTTATGTTCATATAGAAATGTTGGTTGGGCTAGATATGTTGATGACTACAAAAGTACTTTCGGTGGAGATTTCTTTCTTGGAAAGAAGTTGGTTTCATGAATCAGCAAGAAATAGTCATGTACTTCTTTATCTACTGCTGAAGCTGAGTATGTTATTATTTCTACTAACTATACACAGGTTTTATGGATGAAGAATATGTTGAGGGATATAAAGGTGGATTGTGATGCACCAATAGTTTTTCATTGTGATAACCATGTTGCTCTTAATATATCAAAAAATCTTGTATTTCATTTTTAAGACAAAGCACTTATCTATCAAGCACAACTTTTTGAAGGAAACTTTGGAAGCAAATGAAGTTAGACTGGTTTATGTGAACACTATAGAGAAGATTGCAAATATTTTCACTAAACCTTTTCCCAAGGAATCATTTTAGTCCCTGAGAGACAGACTGGGAGTTTCTACCCCTTTGGTAAATACTTGATTGATGCAGATAGGCACCAGTTCAATATGCATTATCAGAGATACTTTTTATGGCACTAATGTGGGGATGCTACTACTCACGAGGAGTAGTCAGCTTTTTGATTTAGTAGTTCATGTTTTTACTTTGATATTTTTGCTAGATTTATGCCATTGATATCAAAGGAGTGATATTGATGTGAAAACGTAAGTGAAATTCAGAGCTTTACATATATATAATTTATAGGGGGAGTTTAGTCTTTATTTCAAAGTTGTATGTGGGATATTGTTGGTTGTCTTCCATTGGGGGAGACTTGTTTGGCATTTCTAGGTACTTAGATGTGTTCACATCTAGTGTTGCCATCAATGCCAAAGGGGGAGATTGTTGGCCATTTGGTGGAATTGATTATGTGTTGTATTGATGTTTTGTCATTGATGCCAACACTAGCTATTTGGATGCTTTATCGACACCCTTTTGGTCCCAGTAGGTTGAGTGGTTTCTGGTTGATTTGGATCCGAAATGATCTGATAGGCTCCGGTATGATTTGGTTATGGAATTTGTTTAATCATGATACCCATGCTCTATTGGCAAATGCACACTCCAATGAGAAATTGTAGGTGATTGAAGGTATTGTCATTGATGGCAACCTTACAATCATGTGATACTGGTAGGCAGATACAAGCACTGACACCGACAGACTCTACACCAACACTAGAAAGGAAGAATATCGACATCTTGGCCGACAACAATTTTGTATAAACATATTTTGTAATTAATTATTAAATCTTTGTAAGCCGACATGGCGGATTGTAATATGAGTCATATATGTATGAGATCATTGTAGATTATTTAAAAGGCGATTTAAAAAAGGAATATAGTAGACCTAATGTGTGAATTATTAGGTTAAGGGTTTATGTATATAGCAGAGCTTAAACCAGTATTGAATTTGGCATAGCAAATGCTGATATGAAGAAGTACAAGACATTGGATTTGTATAATCCATTTTTGTAAGTCAGTGTAACTTCTTTTGTAAATGACCAGTGAGCTCTAGGCACTTGGCCTTCTTGCATGTGCAGGCCCCTATTGTAAGCAGTAATATTCTCTTATTGGCCAGTAAGTGAATATTGTGGGTCACAAATCCCACCAAGGTTTTCCCCACACTAGGTGTGAGGCCCTACCCTGACTCATCCTAGCGTTTTAGTGATTTTCATGTTGAGACTATTATGGATGCTTTATTTTTATGCATTATGGATTTATAACTTATATGATTCCATGATTTGGATAACATTGATATGTATTGATGCTTCATTTCTATGCATTATAGATATAGAACTCTATATGATTCTAGAATAGGATAAATTTGGGATGATGTATGTCATTATTGGATTTGCAGGACTTTACTATGATGATAGAAATAGGATGCATGTTTTATGTATGGATCAAAATTATGAGGATTGGGATAATTGCTTATGTGGATTTATTGGGATATAAGATATATTGATTTGTTTAAATGTAAATTTGTATGCAGAGTGTTTGATGTGTATTCTTGTTCATGTGTTTAATATTATATGAGGTTAATTGGAATTACTAATGTTTAATTGAGATGCGCAAGAAAATTATCCATGTGACCATGGAAACATTATGGAGAACCAAACCTAGACCTATGTACATTCGTAAAGCCAAGGGTTGTCTATTTGGAGAGACAACACCCCGTATGTATCGTATCTTATTTGTAATAGTAAATGATGCATGTGTGTTAAATAGAATTTATTAATTTGTGTAAATCCAACAAGAGGCAAATTTCATGTGTAATTTTGTAATGTATTTTATTGTGTCACTTGACACATGTTGATTTATGTCTTGAATTTTTGACTTGTCTCTTGAAGGGAGTTGTTTCAACCATAGCTTTTTCAAACATTTGAATGTGGTTCTAACATTTGAATGTAGTTCTAACTTTTCCTTGGGTAAGGTATACCTATGGGTTAGGAGTATTTTTAGGTATAGGTCTACTCCCATGTGACTGTTTAGTCACCTCAAAAAGTGGGTTTCCTAAGGTGAGTGAAAATTGAAATTAGAAGGTGCCATCTAGGTTAAATAACCTTTCTTTTTGATGAGAGATCCTTTTTCCACTTTTTCTTACTTTTTCCTTTTTCAATTTTAGAAACCTATGAGAACTCTCACTGAGGTCTTTTTAGGCAAGAATGAGAGATTTTGTGGGTAATCACCCACTCTCCATTTTTGGAGACTATGCAATTTTGAAAAATATAGTTTTGGGATATAATTTTTGGCTAAGTGTAGAAGGAAGATTTGTGGATATGGGCTACTCATCCTCAAACTAATTCTAGCAAACCTTTGGGCAGATTGAAGGTTGGTTCATCTTCTTCCTTTGTTTCTTTTAAATTTGCATGTTTATGTTGGAAAGATTGTTTGAATGAAAAAGTTGTCTTGTATTTTCTTTTGTAAAAAAATTATTATGCGTCCTTTCTTTTATTCTTTTGTGCATTTCCTGTGATTTGGGAGTAACCAAGGCCTTCTACTCTTGGGAGAGTAGGATGGTCTTGCGAGTGGTAGGAGTTTGAAAGCCCTTGAGTGAGAGACTCTCTTTATGAGAGTGAACTCAAGGGGTGTATATGTGACCCTTGCTGCATGGCCTGGTTTGTGCATTTGGGGGTCATAAGGGGAGAAAGTATGGCATGAATGCCTTGGGGGGCATAAGGAATGTGGGGTTAATGAACTTATGATATATCTTTGTTACCATGAGGTGGCTTTGTGATCTACCATTCTTGTAGTCTCCTTAGGGTATTTGGTCAACTACCACCCATGTAAAATCATCACATTTTGTGATGATGTGTAGCCTTGGTTGGGAAAGTGTTGTTGTATGTTTTTCCCTTGCTTGTTGGGTTTGCATGTGTGTAACCTATCTAGGGCTTGGTTCTCCAAGCTCGGGGGTGGATTCTAGTAAGCCTAGGCTGGGAGGTGAGCACTTCATGGTCAAAGCCTTATGATCTATTTGCAGGATTGCTTGGAGAGAAAAGAAAAAAAAAACAAGCTAGGAGTTGCTGGATTTTGTACTTGATTTGTAGAAAAAGATTAAGAAATGTGATGCTATATTTTAGTTGCAGTAATGAGAAAAGAAAACTCTATGTGGTATTCATTTGAAAAAGAAATGTATTCATTTTGTTTAAAGTCCTTATTTAATAGAAATGAGAGACTAGATGGGTATCTCACCCATTTTGTAATATTGACTATATTGTATTCTAAAAATGCCTTAAATAAATGCATTATTTCTGTTAAATTGTTATTGCATGAATGAAACATTTATGTTGGGCTTAAGCTTTGTATTGTTCTTGAAATATTAATGGTTGTATGCATGTTACTTTGAAAATAAAAGTTCTTTTTAACTCCTTATGCATATCTCTAAGGTTAAATTTAAATAATTCTAAATGAATGTAGTTGCTGAATATAGTTTATTAAACTTTGTCATTTTCCCTTTTATTTATCACAGAAAATAAACCTAAAATTAACATGTCTATCTCTAAGTTAAATCAAAAGATTCTAGACTAATGTAGTTGTTGTATATAGTTTAATTAATTATGTCCCTTTCTCCTTATTTATTTCAGAATTAAAATCTAATATGTGCACTGTAGATGTATGCCCAGATGTAAAGTAGAAATATCACTATTTTGACTACTGCTATGCTGCCATTTAGTTTATTAATTTCTTGCAAGTTTTCTTTTAAAAAAATTTATATAACATTATTCATCAATAAAAAAAAATCCATATTAATCTACCCTTGATTTAACCATGGAAGGATTATATATATATATATATATATATATATATATATATATATATATATATATATATATATATATATATATATATATATATATATATATATATATACATGTATATGTATATGCATATATATATGTGTGTGTATATATATATATATATGTATTTTTACATTTTAAAACCAAATTAAAAAAAAAGGAAAAGAATCTTTAAATTTTTAATTTTTTATAAATAAAAATTAAAAAATTTGGGGGGGAGCAGAAGGGCCGAACCACTGTGTGGACACATAGTGGACAGCCCGTGGCCTCCACTGTGTGGACAAAAAGTGGGCAGCATCCAGCACTGCCGCCGGTCCCTCCCCTTCTTCGAGTGCTCCATGGTCGCCACCTCCCGTGACCTACAAAACCAAACACTCCTCCGCTCTGCACAATAAGAAAAAGATAAAACCCTAACCCGGTTAGGGTTAGGGTAGCATGAAAGAAATAAGAAAAGATTATAAAATATAAGGGGCATTTTATAATATATTTTAGCTAGGGTTTCATGGTATTTTTATAATAATGTGAAAATGTATATAGAGAGAGAGAGTTAAAAATATAAATGCATAGGTCAAATTGTAGATTAATTATTTTATTAGGTGTTTCTATTATATATATGTTTTTAATAAACATATGGGAATATTTAAAAAATGATGTTTTAAATTCTAATTATTTTGGATTTTAATCTTTTAGGGAATTTTAATGGCTCTATAAGTTATTTGGCCATAGGAGATTATTATTTTGGTTCAACTAAATTTAGGCTATTTCCAAACTAAATTTTATAGGGCAATTTACATTATCGACTTAATTGACCCTTTAGTCAAATTAGATTAATCCCCTTTAAATTTTTGTTAAAATAATATATAGGCATTAATAATCTAAGTGCTAGGACTAAATTATTTAGTTCCTAAAAGCAATTAATGGATATTGGAGATTAATACTACCTTTGTCAATTAATTTAGAGATTTTTGGTTAAATTAATTTATTGATTAAAATTGATGAGATAATAACTAACTCTTTTAGTATTCTGCATTTAATTTAAATTATTTTCTCTGACTTGAGTTAGAGGTTAGAGTTAACTCAAAACATAGTTAAGACAAAACTTGTTAGTGTGTTTCATATTTGCAAATTTAATATTATTAGGTTGTTATTAAAAAAAAAAATTATCCCGTTCATGCCCAAAAGTTTGGGCATGACATTTTGGTATTAGAGAAAGGTTTCCAACACTAGGAACCTTTCTCCATTATGTTTCGCTTTAATTAGTTAATTAATTTATTTTATTTTATTTTTAATTAATTAAATATTTCTCCGAAAAATTATTTTTTTATTTTGTTTTAGTTTATTTTTATTTTTATTTTCTTATAAGGATGCCTCCGACAACGCGAAAAGCTCACAAACGTGGTGGAGGCCCTAGGCGTGAAAGTATGACATGCAAAGAGGTTGATAGGGAGGAATCAGTTCTGGAAAGGAACCTAGAGGCCCCTCCCGAATGGCCGGTGGACCCAAACCGAGACATCTTAGAAGCACTCCAAAACTTGATAGGGATAGTCCAGGAAAGGCTTCTAGCAGAGGATCATCATGTTGAAAATCAAAACTCAAGGAGCCATAGATCGGCAGATAGGGAATCGAGTAGGAGTCCACCTCCTAATCCCATAGAGAGTCAGGCTGGGCATGAGCTCGAGTCCATTCACCTACCAGGACCACCTCCAATGGTAGAGCCAGTGTATTATGAGAGATCACGTCAAGATCCAAGGGATCTAATCAGAGAGGTTATGCACCTCCAGCCACCATTGTTTGGGGATCTATCGACGGGGTAGAAGTTGAAGCTTGGCTTTTCAGCCTAGATAGGTGCCTTGCATTGCACTCTTATGAGAGCAATCTAAAGGTACATGTAGCAGTCCACCTATTGAGAGAAACAACCTCCACATGGTGGAGACAAGAGGAATACAAGTGTGGTTTAGTTGCTGATACTCTCACATGGGAGATTTTTATAGAGAGGTTCAGGGAGAGGTACTTGTTAGAGCATTACAGATAGCGTAGGATAGATGAGTTCCATGACCTCTAGTAGAAGGGTTTCTCAGTGACCCAATACGAGAGAAAGTTCTTCGAGCTCTTGCCATATGTGGACTACCTGAAAGATGAGAAGCTTCTCGTTAATCATTTTATCAGAGGGTTGAATGCCGGCATTGCAGGACCAATGAGGATGTCCGCTCTAGAGAACCTTCAGGTTGCCATGGAGAAGGATTCGATAGCAGAGGAGATTCAGGTCAGGCCATAGGATATAAGGGATCGGTTCCAGAACTGAAACCCTATACCCTAGACATATGGGTTTCAGAAACCCCATTAGAAAGGTAATAACAGACACACACCGGGGTTCTCCAAACCCCCTCCTCTGCAACAATCACAGCAGAACCAGAGGCAGAGGCCTCAACAGAGTCAACAGGGTGCAAAGCCCAAGTAGTGATAGTTTTAGGGTCAGAGGTGAGATTAGAAATCTCAGGTTCCTTACACACCTTCGACGAGGACTCAACAGTCCTCTAGGGGTGGGTACAGTGGTTCTAGTAGGACAGGGGGACAGTCTTTTTTTAGTTCTCAGGGTGCCCAGTTTCAGGCACGCAGTGCTTGCTTCACATGTGGAGCCATGGGACACATGGCAAGAGAGTGTCCTCAGGCTCAGATGGTAGAGAATTAGAGGATGGTAGCATCAGAGCCTATAGTTGGAGATATGGGTAGGTCCAATAGACTCTTCACGGTAGTTAACAACTACGAGGCAGAGCAACAGGCCATAGTCATTGAGGCTACAGGTATGATCAGAGGTAGTAGTGTATCTATATTATTTGATTCAGGAGCTATTGACTCCTTTGTATCTCCATTGGTTGTGAAGCATTGCGGGCTAGTGGTAACTAGACAAGGTGTCAGTTGGGAAGTGGAGTTAGCTTCAGGGGCTAGAGTGCTAGTGGAATCAGAGGTTAGGGCATGTCAGCTTCAAATTAGCAATACCACCACCTTAGTAGACCTTAGAGTTACACCACTTGGTTTGTATGGCATCATACTTGGCATGGATTGGCTTTATACCCACAGAGCCAAGATGGATTGTCACCAGAAAGAGATCGAGTGTGAGGATGATAAGGGTTCTCCCATAGTAATCACTGGGATTCAGAGACCCGTGTCTCTTCGTATGATTTCCGCAATGCAGCTTAAGCGGAGCATGCGATAGGGATGTCAGTTATTTGTCATCACCATCAGTGATAGAGGGGAAGAGGACAAAAGGGAAACATAGATTGATGACCATCCTATCCTTAAGGGATATTCAGACGTGTTTCCTTCATAACTACCAGGAATGCCACCCTATAGAGAGATTGACTTTCATATAGACCTTGTACCAGGAGTTGAGCCAGTTTCAAGAGCACCTTATAGGATGACCATAAATGAGCTTAATGAGCTCAAGATGTAGCTTGAGGAACTCCTAGAGAAGGGTCACATTCATCCTAGCATATCCCCTTGGGGTGCACTAGTCATCTTCATGAAGAAGAAGGATGGATCTCTTCGGTTATGCATGGATTATCGTCAGTTGAACAAAGTAACCATCAAGAACTGATATCCCTTGCCCAGGACCGATGATTTATTTGACCAACTTTAGGGTGCCAAATTATTTTCCAAAATTGATCTGAATTCAGGATACCATCAGTTGAGAATAGTGGAAAGTGATATCCACAAGACCGCATTTCGCACTAGATATGGCCACTATGAGTTCACCGTGGTTCCATTCGATCTTACGAATGCTCCAGCTATTTTCATGAGCCTCATGAATGGGGTATTCTGCATATTTCTTGACCACTTTGTGATTGTGTTCCTCGATGACATATTGATATATTCTCAGAATGAGAAGGAGCATGAGGAGAACCTGAGGCAGGTTTTGCAATGTTTGAGGGACAATCAGTTGTATGGCAGTTTATCGAAGTGTGTTTTCTTTCATTCAGAGATCAAGCACCTTAGGCACGTTATTTCTGGTGATGGGATCTCAGTTGACCCATCAAAGATCAGAGCTATTATGGATTCGCCAGTGCCAACCAGTGTGATAGAGGTTAGGAGCTTCATGGGCTTAGTAGGTTCTTACCGACGCTTTGTTGAGGGATTCTCTAGAGTCGCACATCCTATTACTTCTCTTCATCGTAAAGCGAATAAATTTGAGTGGACAGAGAAGTGTGAGAGGGCCTTTCAGGAACTCAAAAAGGCACTTACTAGCACACCTATTCTTGTAGTACCAGATCCCTTAGCTAACTTCATGGTTTGCACAGATGCTTCCCTAGAGGGTTTAGGAGTAGTTCTTATGCAGGATGGTAGGGCTATAGCTTTTGAGTCTAGGAAACTTAAGACTCACGAGCTTAACTACCCTACTCATGACCTTGAGCTTGCAGCAGTAGTGCATACACTTGTGAGCTGGAGACACTTCCTTTTGGGTCATCATTTTGAGCTTCATTAAGACCATCAGAGCCTTCAGTACATATTCACTCAGCCGAACCTTAATGCACATCAGAGGAGATGGATGGAGTTCTTGTGCGAGTATGATTTTGACGTTCAATACATCAAAGGGAAGGAAAATGTAGTTGCAGATGCTTTGAGTAGGAGACGTCATGAGGTATACACCATATCTATGGGCATGGATCTGAGAGATCATATATTGCAGCAGTTTCCAGAGGATGGATGGTATTTAGAGGTTTGTTAGGTAAATGATCTCAGGAAACTCTAGAAGGGAAATATGTGGATTATTCATTAGAGTCCGATGGGCTGTTACGCCATAGAGGGCACATCTATGTACCTTCTTCTAGGGGATTGTGAGAGTTCATTGTCACAGAGGCTCATAGAGCTCCTTATGCAGCACATCCTAGAGTTAAGAAGATGCATGCTGACTTGAGGCAGTTATATCATTGGCCAAGAATGTGGTGGCTCATTGCTGAGTTAGTAGCCTGATGCCTCGAGTGTCAGAGAGTTAAGGTGGAGCACCACCATCCGGGTGGGTTGCTCCAGTCTCATGCTATACCAAAGTGGAAGTGGGATACTATATCCATGGATTTCATCATTCGTCTCCCTATGTCATCTCATCGCTATGATGCCATCTTGGTGACAGTTGACAAGTTGACCAAAGTGGCCCACTTTTCACCAGTTTGGACTACCTTCACAACACTAGCAGTAGCACAGGTGTTCTTGCGAGACATTGTCAGACTTCATGGCATTCCATGCAAGATTATTTCTAACAGGGATTCCCTCTTCACTTCTTCCTTTTGGAAGGCATTACAGGCAGCTATGGGCACCAAGCTCAATTTCAGTACAACCTATCATCTAGAAACGGATGGTCAAACAAAGAGGGTTAACTAGGTGTTAGAGGATATGTTTCACATGTATGTCATGGATCATCAGACCAGATGGGAAGAGTACCTTCCATTAGTGGAGTTTGCCTATAACAATGGGCATAACACTTCATTGGGGATGCTACCCTACCAGGCATTGTACGACAGGCCTTGTAGGACACCGTTGAGTTGGGACGGCATAGAGGACAGAGTTGCTATTGGTCCTGAGATAGTTCAGGATATGGAACAGTAAGTGGATTTGATTAGGCAGCATCTTAGAGAGGCACAAGATAGATAGAAGAAGTATGTAGATGAAAAGGGGATAAGTCATAGCTACTTGGTTGGAGACAGAGTCTTTTTGAGAGTGCGATCACATAAGAGTCCAATCTATTACGGAAAGGGTTCTAAGCTTGCACCTCACTTTGTAGGACCATTTGAGATCCTTGAGAGGATAGACCAGTTGCCTATCATTTAGCTTTTCCACCTAGCCTGTCATGCATCCACAATGTGTTTCATGTATCAGTTTTGAGGAAATGTATCTATGATGAGTCTCATATTTTAGATTGGGATGCCTTGCAGGTGGAGTCGGACAGGCAGCTAGCTTTGAGGCCAATTCACATTTTGGCACGCCAGATGCTAGCCCTTCAAGGTCGAGAGCTGGACCTGGTTAGGGTCCAGTGGGATTGCTATGATGAGGTTACGACTTCATGGAGGACACAACACGTATGAGATCACAGTACCCCGATCTTTTTTATGAACTCTAGGAGGAAGTTCATGCCTAGAGGGGGAGGGTGTGAGGCCCTACCCCGACTAATCCTAGCATTTCAGTGATTTTCATGTTGAGACTATTATGGATGCTTTATTTTTATACATTATAAATTTAGAACTTATATGATTCCGTGATTTGGATAACATTGATATGTATTGATGCTTCATTTCTATGCATTATAGATATAGAACTTTATATGATTCTAGAATAGGATAAATTTGGGATGATGTATGTCATTATTGGATTTGCAGGAATTTACTATGATGATAGAAATAGGATGCATTATTTATATATGGATCAAAATTATGAGGATTAGGATAATTGCTTATGTGGATTTATTGGGATATAAGGTATATCGATTTGTTTAAATGTAAATTTGTATGCAGAGTGTTTGATGTGTATTCTTGTTCATGTGTTTAATATTATATGATGTTATTTGGAATTACTAATGTGTAATTGAGATGTGCAGGAAAATTATCCATGTGACCATGGAAACATTACGGAGAACCAAACCTAGACCTATGTACGTTCGTAAAGCTAGGGGTTGTCTATTTGGAGAGACAACACCCCGTATGTATCATATTTTATTTGTAATAGTAAATGATGCATGTGTGTTAAATAGAATTTATTAATTTGTGTAAATCCAACAAGAGACAAATTTCATGTGTAATTTTGTAACGTATTTTATTGTGTCACTTGACACGTGTTGATTTATGTCTTGAATTTTTTACTTGTCTCTTGAAGGGAGTTGTTTCAACCATATCTTTTTCAAATATTTGAATGTGGTTCTAATTTTTTCTTGGGTAGAGAGTCTATGGAGTGGTCAACATAGGTTTGACCCGAAATTTAACTTCAGATGGGTTTATAAGGGGTCAAATGGACTCCTAGGGGTAGTTTAAAGGTGTTTCCTAAAGTCCACAAGGTATACCTATGGGTTAGGAGTATTTTTAGGCATGTGTCTACTCCCATGCGACTGTTTAGTCACCTCAAAAAGTGGGTTTCCTAAGGTGAGCGAAAATTGAAATTAGAAGGTGCCATCTAGGCTAGATAACCTTCCTTTTTGACATGAGAGATCCTTTTCCACTTTTTCTTACTTTTTCCTTTTTCAGTTTTAGAAACTTGTGAGAACTCTCACTGAGGTCTTTTTAGGCAAGAATGAGAGATTTTGTGGGTAATCACCCACTCTCCATTTTTGGAGACTATTCAATTTTGAAAAATACAGTTTTGGGATAGAATTTTTGGCTAAGTGTAGAATGAAGATTTGTGGGTTTGGGCTACTCATCCTCAAACTAGTTTCAACAAACCTTTGGGCAGATTGAAGGTTGGTTCATCTTCTTCCTTTTTTTCTTTTAAAGTTGCATGTTTATGTTGAAAAGATTGTTTGAATGAAAAAGTTGTTGTCTTGTATTTTCTTTTGTAAAAAAATTATTATGCGTCCTTTCTTTTATTCTTTTGTGCATTTCCTGTGATTTGGGAGTAACCAAGGCCTTCTACTCTTGGGAGAGTAGGATGGTCTTGTGGGTGGTAGGAGTTTGACAGCCCTCGAATGAGAGACTCTCTTTATGAGAGCGAACTCAAGGGGTGTATATGTGACCCTTGCTGCATGGCCTAGTTTGTGCATTTGGGGGTCATAAGGGGAAAAAGTATGACATGAATGCCTTGGGGGGGCATAAGGAATGTGGGGTTAATGAACTTATGATATATCTTTGTTGCCATGAGGTGGCTTTGTGATCTACCATTCTTGCAGTCTCCTCAGGGTATTTGGTCCACTACCACCCATGTAAAATCATCACGTTTTGTGATGAAGTGTAGCCTTGGTTGGGAAAGTGTTGTTGTATGTTTTTCCCTTGCTTGTTGTGTTTGCATGTGTGTAACCTACCTAGGGTTTGGTTCTCCAAGCTCGAGGGTGGCTTCTAGTAAGCCTAGGCTGGGAGGTGAGCACTCCATGGTCAAAGCCTTATGATCTATTTGCAGGATTGCTTGGAAAGAAAAGAAGAAAACACAAGCTAGGAGTTGCTGGATTTTGTACTTGATTTGTAGAAAAAGATTAAGAAATGGGATACTATATTTTAGTTGCAGTAATGAGAAAAGAAAATTTATATGTGGTATTCATTTGAAAATGAAATGTATTCATTTTGTTTAAAGTCCTCATTTAATAGAAATGAGAGACTAGATGGGTATCTCATCCATTTTGTAATACTGACTATATTGTATTCTTAAAATGCCTTAAATAAATGCATTATTTCTGTTAAATTGTTATTGCATGAATGAAACATTTCTGTTGGGCTTAAGCTTTGTATTGTTCTTGAAATATTAATGGTTGTATGCATGTTACTTTGAAAATAAATTTTCTTTTTAACTCCTTATGCATATCTCTAAGATTAAATTTAAATAATTCTAGATGAATGTAGTTGCTGAATATAGTTTATTAAACTCTGTCATCTTTCCTTTTATTTATCACAGAAAATAAACCTAAAATTAACATGTCTATCTCTAAGTTAAATCAAAAAATTCTAGACTAATGTAGTTGTTGTATATAGTTTAATTAATTCTGTCACTTTCTCCTTATTTATTTCAGAATTAAAATCTAATATGTGCACTGTAGATGTATGCCCAGATGTAAAGTAAAAATATCACTATTTTGACTACTGTTGTGCTACCATTTAGTTTATTAATTTCCTGCAAGTTTTATTTAAAAAAATATATATAACATTATTCATCAATTAAAAAAAATCCATTTTAATCTACCCTTGATTTAACCATGGAAGGATTATATATATATATATATATATATATATATATATATATATATATATATATATATTTAAATAAATATATTTTTACACTTAAAAACCAAATTAAAAAAAAAGAGGAAAAGAATCTTTAAATTTTTAAATTTTTATTAAAAAATAAAAATAAAATTTGGGGGCAAGCCGAAGGGCCGAACCACTGTGTGGACACACAGCGGCACTCGTGGCCTCCACTATGTGGACACACAGTGGGCGGCACCAGACACTGCCGCTGCTCCCTACCCTTCTTCAAGCGCTCCATGGCCGCCTTCTCCCGTGACCTGCAAAACCAAACACTCCTCTTTCTGCACAATAAGAAAAAGATAAAACCCTAACACGGTTAGGGTTAGGGTAGCATGAAAGAAATAAGAAAAGATTATTAAATGTAAGGGGCATTTTATAATATATTTTAGCTAGGGTTTCATGGGTATTTTTATAATAATGTGAATATATATATACATATATATATATATAGAGTTAAAAATATAAATGCATAGGTCAAATTGTAGATTAATTATTTTATTAGGTGTTTATATTATATATATGTTTTTAATAAACATATGGGTATATTTAAAAAAATGATGTTTTAAATTCTAATTATTTTGGAGTTTAATCTTTTAGGGAATTTTAATGACTCTTTAAGTTATTTGGCCATAGGAGATTATTATTTTGGTTCAGTGAAATTTAGGCTATTTCTAGACTAAATTTTATAGGGCAATTTACATTATGGACTTAATTGACCCTTTAGTCGAATTAGATTAATCACATTTTAATTATTGTTAAAATAAAATATAGGCATTAATAATCTAAGTGCTAGGACTAAATTATTTAGTTCCTAAAAGCAAGTAATGGATATTGGAGATTAATACTACCTTTGTCAATTAATTTAGAGATTTTTGGTTAAATTAATTTATTGATTAAAATTGATGAGATAATAACTAACTCTTTTAGTATTCTGCATTTAATTTAAATTATTTTTGCTTTCTTGGGTTAGAGGTTAGAGTTAACTCAAAACATAGTTAAGACAAAACTTGTTAGTGCATTTCATATTTGCAAATTTAATATTATTAGGTTGTTATTTTTAAAAAAAAATTTATCCCGTTCATGCCCAAAAGTTTGTGCATGACAATTTCCTCATTAAAATATTGTGTTATGGTGTTCTTTTCATGTTGTGGTTGTTATTTTTATTTGCTACATTATTTTTGGTTTACCGGTACACAATTTTAATATGTTTTTCATGTTATAAGTTGAGAAAATTATATAACCAGTCAGATACTGATTCACCCCCCCTCTCAGTATCTTTGGGAATCCTAACAATTGGTATTAGAGCTTGGTCCTCTATTTTCAAAAGCCTAACAACTTGAGGAAGATCTTGACACCGGTAGAGATGGAAAATTTGAGAAAGCAATTGGAAACAACTCTTTCAAACTATGATGCAGAAAAAGTAAAGAATATCAAACTTGAAGATGATCTGAAGGCTTCTTAGGATATTATTCAAGGAATTCAAGAAAATTGAAGAGTTGCAAGAAATAAAAGAAGAGAACTTTGTGAGAAGATTCAGAATGAGGAAGATGAAAAGGAAACTCTTAATGATCTGGTGAACCAACTGAGATAAGATAATTGTACAATGAAGAATGAGATGCAAGATAGGACTATGAGATTTTGTAAAGAAATTGAAGATAGAAAGAAGAATGAAGATGATTTGACTAGAAGACTAATTGATGCTGGAAATGAAAACACAAGACTCGGTCATGAAAATGATATGTTGAAGATAGATCTGATGCATATATAAAATGACAAAACTGAACTCATGAGACAGAAAGGAATCTTGGAGAATGAATTGACTGCTGCAAATCAACTCCAAGAGAAATTCAAGAAAAGTTCAGAAGAACTTGTTGACATGTCGAAGAATCAGAAACCTAATGGTGATACAAATGGCCTTGGCTTTGAAATAGGTGAAAGCTCCAGTACTGCAAACGATCATGATCATAGTAAACCGGTAAGGCAACCTAATGCTTACAAATTCAATGGGAAATGCTTTAACTGTAACAAGTATGGTCATAGAGAAAATCATTGTAGATCTAGAAATTATCAGAACACTAATACACCCACCGGTCAATGTTCTAAATGTAACAAAGTTGGTCATAACTCAAAAAATTGTAGAATGAATGTAAGATGTTATGTTTGTGGAAGATTTGGACACTTATCTAATTAATGCAAAACACATAGTAGCATAGGATATGGGAAAGATATTCACAAAAACAATTTGAATTGTTATGCTTGTAAAAAAATTGGACATATTGCAAAATTTTGTAGAAGCAAATCCCCATTGGCAAATAGCAAAGGTCCTAGTTTGAAGGGTAAAGAAAAGGTTGAAGAGGTAAAGAAAGAATTCTCAAAACAATGGATTAGAAAGTCAGATAAAAATGTTAATGGGAATACTCCTCCACTGGTAGAACAGAGTAATAGTCCACTGGCAGGAGACTCCTCATCTAACTGAAGAAAAATCCTTTGGGGGTTTAGCAACAAACTGAAAAATATGCTATCATACCCTCAGTTAATGGTGAGAAGTTGAAATTACTTCTTTATTGAAAAATGAGTTAAGTTGTGACTTAACCGACAAGCATTAAATGTGGTTGTTGGAGAAAATAACATTATAAAATAAGTGTTTTGCTCATTTTTCATTCACCGAGCATTCAAATCTTCGAGAGTGCAAAAATTTTCGAGTAAAGACATCTTTAGCAAAAAAGTGAAGAAGTTCATCCAAGCATTCATCCTTAAGGCAGATTGAGGTATTTATAACTATGGCTTCTTCATCCACTCCTGAATTTATTGCAAACCCTACTATGATTGAGGTTATTAAGCGCCCTAGACCCGTATTCAAACTAGTTCCTGAAATTGCGAAGAAAGATGATAACATAGGTGCATTCTCTCAAATTCCTAAGGGAGTAGTATATGTTGAAGACCCTAGGATATACATACATTGTCATATAGAGGAATTAGGTGATGATGAGATCAAAAACATGTATAGGACTATGTTTTGTGATGTAGATGGTAATGTCAAGCCGGAACACAAGATAATAGAAACCCTAGGCTTTGTGGATATTCTTAGCATTCCTAATTTTCCTGAAGATGTAATAAGAATAGTTCTAAGTAGAGTCCATGGTGAATTCTTTTGGTTGGATTCCATCCATAATATCACCAAAGAAGCAGTAAAAGCAGTAATAGGGTTACCTTCCACTGGTAGAAGGCCTGACAGAACAAAGAAGTTCTCAAATGACACAGTGATAACTAAATGGTGCAACTTTTGACAAAAGATCTCTAAGGCTAAATGATGTAAAGGACATCAGTGTCAGATTTATCAGTATGATCTTAGGTTACAAAGCCACACATGAAAATAGGTTGAACTCAGTTTCTAGCCTATGTATCAAAAGTGCATATGACATGATAAATGATAATTCTAGAATAGATGTGTGTGAATGGCTCAAAGATGAATTGGTAGACAATCTAAAAAAGATTAAAGGAGATAAGAAAGGAACCTTTCGATTTGGAAATTTGCTTGTTTTCCTAATGCTATACATTACTAAGCAAGTAATCGGTATTTGTAGAAGAGATTTTGGCTTTGATATACCAATAGGAAAGAAACTATTGGATCTATTGAACAATATGGGAGAAGACAGAGAGAAAAACACAAATGAGCATTTTCAAGTATTGAAGGATTGAATGAAAACAAGAGGAAGACTGTCATAGGCAAATTGTAGATAAATATCAGAAGGAAATATGTTTTGTAATCAAGAAAGATGAAATCTGGATGGAGGTAGATGTCCTTAGAACTATTTGGGTAACTCAAATGGGCTATGAAATAGATGATAATATCATAGAAACCTATGCAAAATCCCTCCTTGAAGCACCAAAGGAACCCACTAAGAAAGTCTTTGGAAATACAGAAACAATTGAAAGTGGAATTCAGTCAAGGAAAAGGGTTAAGAAGGTTGAAGAAATAGTAAGGAAAGGAACCCAATAGGCAAAAGCAATTAAGGAAGATGATTTGAAACAAACTGGTATAAAAGAAAGTGAGTTGGAAGGACTTCAACCAGAAGCTCATATTTCACTAGTTGGAACTTCCTCTAAGAGTGATATGCCAGCGGTATTCAAAAGGGTAGAAAGGAAAAGAAAAGCCTCACCGGTACCCTCACCCACTCCTAGAAAAACAAGACAAAAGCAACAGGCAATGAGGCCTCTAGTGAAGAAATTAACTCCTAAGAAGAAGAAGAAGGTAAATCAAGATATTGCTCCACTCGATGAACTCTTAAATGAAATAACTGAAGATGGAAAGTTGAAAAATATTAGCAAATTTTACAACACACTATCTACTGATGAAAAAGAAAGCATAGAGAACAGTGTAATTTTACACTTGGACATTTACAAGAAATTCTTGATGGAAATTGTTGATGAAATACCAAATGATTTGTATAGAAGATTAGAAGCCAAAAGGGTAGCCATTGTTGAACTGGATAAGAAAATAAAAATTGAAAAATTACTTGCAGTGCATCCAGTCAACTCACCTGATGAAATAGATAAATTAATCAGTGAAGCTAACTGGACAATATTTTCAATTGCTCACCGAAATGTAGCACTGATGGCAGGTAGAGTGAATGAAGCCTCTGAGGAAACAATAGATGCATGGGACATATTCTTTGTAGAAAAAGAGAAACAGGAAGAGTTACTAAGACCCAAGACTATCAGAGTATACCAAAAGGATAGGGATAAGGGAAAAGGTAAGGTAGGTGGACCTCCAAGCCTTAAAATAACTAATAATGTGCTCCCACCTCATCCTAATACTCCATCGGCACATACTACAAACAGTCAACTGGACACTGAGAGTATGGAGACTCCACTAGAGGATACTAATCCTGAGTCCAAAATTTTGTACACTATAAATATAGACACATAGGAAGTAAATGTTTTTGGTTGACAGAGAAACCACTTAGGATAAGAAGGAAGAAGTGACTACTGAGTCACCAACTACAGATGTTGAGGTTGAGGATAATAACACTGTAAGAATGAGCACAGAAAACCTACTCTAACAAAGCAACCGACAGAGGACACCACTAGTAAAACATTAGAAGAACCAGTAGATAAAATTGAAAAATAATCAAGAGAACTGGAAATAGATAGTGCAGAGGTACAAACTAAGAAACTGACTATTGAGAGCTCAAAGAAACCCTTTGAAACATAGATGGAGAAACCGGAACAAAAATAGGTTGAGATACAAGTTCAGAAAAAGATAGTGCCACTGGCTGAAAGTGAAAAGCCTAAACCTTTGACAGTAGAAATAGAAAAATAGACTGACCTACCAGAGGTTGAATCAAGCAAGGTGATTACTACTACCGGTAGCATGGATATCGTGAAAGCAATTGGGCAGACATTTGGTAATTCAATGTCAGAATTCTGACCTACAAATGTAACAAAGGTCTTATTGGATTCAATAAAGAATATCATAGAGTGCAATGCACAAGCCTATAAGGCTATAGATGATACAATCCCTATTCTTATATTGATAGAACCATAACGCATTGTGAATAATACAAATTCTTTAGGTCAACTAGACACATTGTCTAAATTCATCACCGACAACATTTTGACAGTTGATCAAATAAATGAGGACACATTTAAGGAGAGAATAATTAAGGAAAAAGAGAAATTCTTTGAAGAAATTGTGAAGAAGAACAAGGAGAAAATGAACACCTTATTAACGGATCTAGGAAAAACAATGTTGGATTTTAAGAAAATATATAGGGATACTTGCAAAATAGACATCTTGACATAGGATATAGATTCAGATATCAGCAAAACTCAAAATGAAATAAACAATACTACTGACAGTTTGATAGGTACATCTGATTCATTTTTGGAGATAGAAAAGAAAATTATAGATCTTGAAGAGAAAATTGACATGTTAGAGAAGGATAAAGAAAGAATAAAGGATAGGCAAAGAGCTTGAAATGTAAACTTGGTCCAAAACTAGACTACCTCATTTCTCTGAGAAAAGAAATTTCTAAGGCTCTGGTTCCCAGACTTAAGACACCAGTAGAGAAAATGCACATACTCACCGGTACAGTTCAAAGAACACAAGAGGCATTATAGGAAAGCAAAAGATTCAATGACATTTTAAATCTGGTTTTGGCAGATATATTCCAGATTGTAACCCACCAGTTACAAAAATATAGATAGGAACCACACTTCACTGACAGGGAATGACAACCTTTGCCATTGATGTCAAAGGGGGAGTAGTGTGATGAGAAAAATGATCAAAATAGGACATCATCAGGTCAAGGGGAGCATACATTTTTTGGGTACACAGTTTTGGTAAGACAATTTTGGCAAACCATTGTTGGATACATTCTTTTTGGATTTTTCTCATGAGTGTTGCCATCGATGCCAAAGGGGGACATTGTTGGCAAATGCACACTCCAATGAGAAATTGTAGGTGATTGAAGGTATTGTCATTGATGGCAACCTTACAATCATGTGATACCGATAGGAAGATATAGGCATTGGCACTGATAGATTCTACACTGGCACATAGAACACTGACAACGAAAAGGAAGAATACCAACATCTTGGCTGACAACAATTTTGTATAAACATATTTTGTAATTAATTGTAAAATCTTTGTAATTTGACATGGCGGATTGTAATATGACTCATATATGTATGAGATCATTATAGATCATTTAAAAGGTGATTGAAAAAAGGAATATAGAAGACCTAGTGTGTGAATTATTAGGTTAAGGGTTTATGTATATAGCAGAGATTAAACCGGTACTGTATCTAGCATAGCATATGCTGATCTAAAGCAGTACAAGACATTGGATTTGTATAATCCATTTTTGTAAGTCAGTGTGACTTCTTTTGTAACTGAGTAGTTAGCTCTAGGTACTTGGCCTTCCTGCATGTGCAAGCTCCTATTGTAAGTAGTAATATTCTCTTATTGGCCAGTAAGTGAATATTGTCAGTCACAAATCCCACTGAGGTTTTTCCCACACCGAGTTTCCTTGTTAAAATATTGTGTTATGGTGTGCTTTTCATGTTGTGGTTGTTATTCTTATTTGCTAAATAATTTCTAGTTTACCAGTACATAGTTTTAATATGTTTTTCATGTTATAAGTTGAGAAAATTTTATAACCGGTCAGATACTGATTCACCCCCCCTCTCAGTATCTTTGGGAATCCTAACATTCTCATATTCAGTAAGTTGGTTTTTGTCTGGTGATCAGATGCTATCCTGTTTGCTTAGAAGCTTGGTTGCTGGTTCCGATGAGGGTTTCACTAGTAGAGATTTTGATGAAGATCTTTGATGAATTGCATAAGTGGTGTTGGTACAGCTTCTGGTCAATTTTTAGGATGTTGTTGGTGATCATGTTTGAAACTTGTCAGATGGAGATCATTGTTGTAGAGTGTGGCCTTATATTGGGTCCTGATTGATCTAGGTTATTGATCGACTTTAATGTAATATTTGGATTGGACCTCTTGATGTGTTTCTGGGATGCCTTATGTGTTGGATATTATTTGTTTGGTCTAAGGCTGACATAGTTTGTAATTATGTAATTGGTTTATTATTTGGTGGCCGACCTAATTGTTTATGGTGGAGGGTTTATATATATAGATGTAAGATCTCATTGTAGATCATATCATAGGAATGGGAATAGGAATGTAATGTTTGAATAATGTAATATCATTCAAGTAGAGGATTTGGTCGATCATTAGAGATCGAATTGGGTTTATGTAAGAGGATTTAGTCTTTAATTATTGAGCTTAACCAGACCTGTACTTAGGAATAGGAGATGCTATCTTTTGTAGTTCAACACTTCTCTGGATTGTAGTCTGTATTTCTATGTAGTCAATGAGGCTCCTTTTCTGCTGGGTAATATGCTCTAGTTTGTTGGACTTCCTGCAAGTGCAGGCCCCTCAGTTGTAATTTACATACTTACTACAGAAGTATTATCTGACTGTGGGTAGGCTTCCCACCGTGGTTTCCCCCTTTACTGGGGTTTCTACGTATAAATCTTGGTGTGATGTGGATGGTATTTCTTCTATGATTATTGTTTATGCTTAATTGGTTTAACTGCTATTCTGGTATTAATGTTGTGAGTTCCATTATTAAAGTTTTACTTTCTAATGGTTTTGGTAATCTGTGACAACTAATTCACGCACCCCCCTCATAGTTGTCTTCTGATTATTTGAACTGTCTAACAATACTTACTGCAGAAGTATTAACTGACTTTGGGTAGGCTTCCCACCATGGTTTTTCACTTTATCGGGTTTTCCATGTATAAATCTTGGTGTCATGTGGACAGTATTTATTCTTTGATTGTTGTTTATGCTTAATTGGTTTATCTTCTATTTCAGTATTTGGTTTATGCATTCTGATTTAATATTTTGGGTTTTGGTATTAAAGTTTTAATTTCTTAAGGTTCTGGTAATCTGAGATAACTGATTCACCCCCCACCTCTCATTTGTCTTCCGGTTATTTGAACTATCTAACACCCTGCATAATCATCTTCATGAGGAACAAGAAGAAAATTAAGAAATAAAGGCTGATCTAGACATCGAAATGTCTCTAAGAGAAAGTCTGATGAAAAAGAATGAAGTTATTACAAAGGAACTTGCTAATGCTAATGAAACACTTGCATATTTTAACAAGAACTCTACTATGCTTGATGAGTAGATCCAATCACAAAGGAAGAATGGAGATACACATGGCTTGGGATACACTACTTTTGAGAAAAGTGAGCCTTCCAGTACAAAGGAGAACATTGAAGAAGGTAAATCTGCACCTAAGATCCAGAAATCCATTGGTAAGAAACCCTAAAAGCTAGTATGCTTTAATTGTCATAAGATAGGACATACTGCTAATGTTTGTAGATCTAGTTTTGTTAATGGTTATAGACCTAATACCTATCAAGGATACACACCTAGAACCATTAATGGTTATTGTTATACTTGCAACATGTTTGGGCATAGAGCTATTGAATGTAGGTATGGAGAAAATAGTCTAACACCCCACATGAATCAGAGATCTGGTGGAGTTTGGCAAAGAAATTTTAATGACTAGAGAAATGCAAATTGGTAGAGACCCTATGCTAACCGATCTAGTCCCTATAAGATGGAAAAGAGAATGAATATGATTTGCACAATCTATCATAACTACAATCATGTAGCTTTGAATTACAAAAGAAGGATTGCTAGAGGCAATGATGGACCATGGAGAGCATCTGGTATGGCATGTTTTCATTGTCACCAACCAGGACACCTTATAAAGTTTTGCAAAGCTAAAATGAGTCAACCGGTAAATCAATCTACTGATCAAAAAGGGAAGAAGAAAGTTGATGTGGAAGAGACTGGAGAAGAGATGAATAAGATCTAGAAAAAGAAGAGTGATGAGAAATCTAAAGATAAACCATTGGAAGATTCTAATTCGTCACCTAATGTGGAGAACTCATCACCAACAAACTAAGCTATTAAAAGGATTAGGGGGAGCTTAATGTTAGATCCATTTCCGGACCCCCTATATGATGTGGGGTAAGACAAATCTTCATATCTTGATGCATTATGATATTGTGAAGTGATTTTGTGATCAAACTAGTAGGTTTGATGTGATATGAGAACTGATAGTATATTGAATGGTGTTTTAGGGTTTATTTGTTTATACAACCGGAAATAACATTTAATAAACTAGGTATTGAGCAAATAAAAGGACTTTTGGAATATCATTTGTAACTTTGCATTCTTGAGAGCACCTAAAGAGAGAAAAGAGTAGAGAAGAGCTTGTGTGAGCAACATTTGATTAGGTTAACAGAATATTTGGAGTGATTTCCTATCGGTAATCGGTAAAAGCGTATTCTTAGTGTTGAAACCCTAGTTATGGAAGTGTTGAAAGGTATTTATCCGATAAATCTTGTTATTTGTTTCTAAGTCTAAATAGCTAAAGATGGATGCACTACATCTGGTATATTTTATAGTCAGGCCTCATCTAGAGTTTAAGAGGCACCCTTTTAAATCCATTGAAACTGGTCCTATTAGAGACCTATCCAGAGTCCCATATGGAGTTTTGCATGTAGAGGATATTAGATCATACATTCATTGTAAGTTGGAAGATCTTGGAATTTTTTCTATATTTGATTAATATAGGGTAATGTGTGGCAAGGATAGAGTATTGAAATAACAATATAGGAGGGTTACCGATAAAGGTTTTCACCATGCACTAAACTCTATTGATGATTTTGATGATGATATTGTGAAATATGTTTTGAGTTGTGTGCATGACCAGTTTATGTGGCTTGATCGACCACATAAGATCACCAAGGAAGTGATTCATGTAGTAACTAGATTATACTCCACTGGTGAAGTTTCGGTGCTGAGATCAGTTCCCAATAATGATGTTGAAAAGATGACCAAGTCATGATGGGATGGAAGAGCTATGACTGTTAATGAGATTGATGATCTTGCAATAAAATTTGCTTCAATGGTCATAGGATACCAAGTATATCATTCTAGCAGGATGAACAACATCCCTATTATAGCTATTCATACAACTTACCAGATGATCAAGGAAAATCTTGATTATGATTTGTCTAAGGCATTGAGAAGCTAGTTGGTACTCAATCTTGAATCCACCAAGAAAGACAAAAGACTAAAGTTTAAATTTGGACAACTGATTATTGGATTGTTCTTCTATTTCTAGAATCACTTTCCTAGTATCAGTGATGTTCAGTGGTCTAAGGATACACCAACATTGTTATAGATCAAGAACAACATCAATATATTGGGTAATGATTTTGGTAAGATTTCTTGGAGTTATTTCAAATATTTTCAGAAAAAAGATGACAAACTGATTAATGTACAAACTAAAATAGTTATAATTCCAAATGATGACAAAGAAGTTATGGTAATGGGTACTAAGGAAGAAAAGAAAGATCATACTAAGGATATATAGGTTGAAGATGTTCAGATGACTGAACAATAGTAACAAGAACCAAAGAGAGGAGAAGAAAATAAGATTGAGCAAGAGCCATCGATAATCACTCAAACAGTTGATACACATACACCACCGGTAAAGGACAAGGAGAAGGAAGAGGAGAAGACAAAAGAGAAGAAAGAAGAGGAATTGAAACTAGAAACTAAAGTGACACCCCTATCATTTACTTCTAAGAAGAAAATTGATGATGATGAGGATAATGATGCATTGAGTATACAAGGACCCATCGATATGGATGCATTGAGTTCAATAGAACTAATGGAGATTGCAACTACTATGCAATCTAGAGCTAAGAAGAAAAGAATGAAGGAACAAATAAAAGGATCTCACTCAATACAATGTGGAGTTGATTTTTTTTCTAGTCTGTTATTGGAGACAGACACAAATAGTCTTTCTACATCGATTGATAATTTAGGTCAATTGGTTGCTGATGCTGGAGAACAAATGAAAAGTTTTGAAGATGCAACATTTTTGAATGTGGAAAAGGAATACAAGAAGAAGAGAATAGAGAAGTTGATGAATGATATTGATAAAGACAAAGTTGCTCTGACGATTATTAAAGATCTATTAAAGATGCAATTGAAACCAAAGGTAAAATCCTTTCCACTATTGTAAAGTTTTCATTATTTTATGATGATCTGATGAAAAGGAAATAGGAAGATGAAAAGGAACTTGGTTCTAAGTGAATCATTTAGCCCCTAAATGATTCTGCTATAATTTATGGTAGATTAGTCGTTAAACTTAAACATAAGCTAAAATATTATGAGGATGAACAGGTCAAAATGACTAAGTCACTGGAGGAGCTACAAACACTTTTGATCCCCTAAGGTTGAAATTTTGTATAGAGGCTACAAGGAAGCTGAAGCTATTCTAGCTACACCTGAGATGAGTAAAATTGATGCCATGGAGGAGCTGGTTTGCCAAATAAGAACACATGTTGAGATAACCGAGACTCTTTTGGAAACCTAGCACAATAATTTGAAGTAGTTAAAGTCTTATTTTGGAGATGTATTTTCTAAGATGGAATTGTATAACATTTTGAACTTTTATCTCTATATATGATAATCCAAATTTTGTTGTATATTGTATTTATCTTTCATGTATTTGATGCACTGTAAAAAGGATGTTAGGAACCCAAGACAAGTCATTCAAACATTTGTGTTAGTAGTATCAATCATAAATGAAATACAAAAGAATCTACAATCCTAAGCATGCATATCAAGAGAGATCAAACATATTATAGAAAGCATACAAAAATGGAGAAAAGACACTAAACCCTCCCAAACGCTCTCAAACATACTCATAGTTGCTCCTCCCTTGTTCCTCTCCTCTCCAAGTTCCACATGAGTGTAGCCCTCAACTTTTTAAACTACTATGGATGTCTTATGGAGATTCAAGATTTACGAATAATGAAGATAAAAGACTATGCAAATGCAAACAAATTAGATATGAGAAAAAAACCTAATTAATCTATATTGATTATAGCCAAAAAAACAATTTAGATATGATTTTCTCCTAAAATACTCTCTCAATTTTAGTATAGGTTAGATGCATACAAGATTTATGGATGTGGATATGAAGGAAATGGGCTCTATTTATAGGACAAATAGAGAAATGGATGGTTGAGATTGAGTAATCTCAACAAGGGTCAGGATTGATAGGTTTATGATCCATGTGAGGGTTTTCAACCCAATCCCAGGATGACAAATATCATCATGAGATGGCTTGAGAGGAGAGGAAAGAAGCATTAAATGCTTGAGATGACATGATGGTTATCTTGGGAGGTAAGGTTAGGCTTGAGTTGAATGAATAAAGCCTTTATCCAATGAATAATGCTTTTATCCAATGGACAAACTCTTGTGCAAGAGTTAGTGGGGATAACCATGGTCAAAGCAATGAATGCTTGAAGAGACCCATGAGTTAAATGGAGTTTGAGTTAGAAGGAAAGTCTCTAACCATGTGGGTGAGTTGAATTTAACCATTAATGGTTATGTAAGAGCCATAAATGGTTATGTAAGAACCATTAATGGTTTGGAAGACTTTACGAGTTAGCTTGTTAGAGACATAAAGCATTTAATGATTTTCAAAGACCTTGGAGGCTTTGAGAAGTGACTTCAAGTTTCTTAGGAATGTGACAATAATTAGGGATGGGTTTAGGCTAATTAGGAATGGTTTAGAAGAATCTAGAATGGGTTTAGGATGCAAGTGGGCTTGGTGGGTGAGAGAAAATAGGATTTTATTTAAAATAAAATTACTTTATTTCAATAAAATAGGTGCAACTTGCATTTGTAGGAGAATGCAAGTGGGGGGTAGTTTTGGGATTTAAATAAATGTTTTATTATTTATTTAAAAGAGGAAAGGGGGTTAAATTAACTAAATATGTTTTATTCATTTAATTGATTTAGAGTGTGGCTTAATGAATTAATTTAAATAAATTAAATAATTTATTTAATTAATAGAAGAAGAGTTTGAGGATGAATTAATTAAATATTAATTTAGTTAACTGGTGACTGATGGTTAAATAATAAAATAAATATTAAATATTCATTTAATTAAGTGGACAGATTTATGCGACTACAATATTTACTTGCCTTTGTCATTACTGTCAAAAGGGGAGTAGTAGTGAAGTCAAAATTTTGAATTGTAATGGGGAGTAGTAGTATATATGTTTGTTAATTTTGTAATAACATGTAATTGCTAAGGGGGAGTATGTGTCATGAGTTGAGTCAATTTTTGTATTGCACACTTAGATAAAAAATTTCCTAAGTGTTGCCATCAATGCCAAAGGGGGAGATTGTTGGCTTGATGATGATATTTTGATGTAATAGGTTGATTGATGACTTGTTTTATATTGTCATTGATGAAAACTATGTTTTGATAGTAATCTAAGTCTTTTCAGCCAACTGATAATGCATAACCTATAGAGGAGACAATTTATCAATGAACCAACAAATAGACTTCAACCAGTTAACAGGAACAAAGTTGTATTCAAGCAACCAGTATGAGGGATAAATGAAGAGTTAGATTATGTGGTTTTACAAGAGTGTCGGAGATTGTATCACATAGCTATGTTTCACACCACAACGATAGATTCAATAGGATGAGAGAGTTGTGATGTACATAGCTGTCAATCATGAAGAATAGCTAACCAGTAGAACAAAGTCACTAAGATTGGTAAACTAGTACACATAATGTTTTATTTTTAAGTTGTTATGTCAGTGGCCGACATAAGTATAGCATGTAGTGCAAAATTGACTAGATTCATTGAACCTAGGAAATTGTTACAATTTTGTTAGCTGACTAAGTTGATGCTTATAAATAATGTGATGAGGTATGAGATGAAGAATGAGATCGAGAGCCACTATTGAGAGTTTGATTGTGCGGTAATTTGAGAAGGTTTGTATGGATATGTTGTTGATGTATTGAGTATAACTGAAGTCGCTCTTATCAAGCATAGAGGTGCTACATGTAGATCACTCTAATGTTGTTTTCCCAATAGTTGTAGCAGTCAAATCCCCTGATCGAGTAGGTCTTAAGAGGCCTAAAATTGTAAATCCCTTAACAGGGTAGCTCATTAACTTGAATCTAAATCCTCCTGTGAGGTTGCTCCTAATAGGGTAAAGCTTTTAATAGGGTTGAGATAAATCCCTTAATCAAGTGACTTCTAATAGGGTCTGCTCCTAACCGTGCATATTTGTAAGACCTTAACCAATCAAAGATTTCTATTTTGCAAATAGTGAATCTTGTGGGTATTAACTCCCACTATGGTTTTTCCCTTCTAGGTTTCCACATATAAATCTATGTGTTATGTGGAGCTTGATATATTAGGTGTTAGCTAATGTGGTGATATTTATTTTATGTTTATTAAGCTCTAAGTTATTTAAATTGATTATCAGATTTGTGTTGTGGTTTCTACTTGCACTGATTTATCCCCCCCTCTCAGTGCCTTATAAGTATATCGGGTCGTTACTATTTTTGTATGGAGATCTTTTAGTTAAAACAATCTCCACTTGGCCATTTCTTTCCAATTAGATGCTTTATTTTCTATGTGATCCTTAATAATTCCCTCCTTTATTAGTAGAGTGAGGTGTATTTTAGAAATTTTTCGCAATTGGTGGGAAATGAGCTCGAGTCCACCCATTTCTTTTCTAAGCTCTTTTAGGTCGGCGTGGAGAGTGCATCTTTTGTTTGCAAGAGTGGTGTAAGTTCTCAAACCTTCATCAATAAATATGAAACATTTGGTTCTACCTTTATTCACCCACTCTTCAATAGTCATTTTTATTTCCTTACATCTCTTCACCTATTCCAATTGGTCATCATTGATTCCTCCTAACATAGGTGCATTTGAAAAGTCCCTTCATTGGGTGATTTTTTATGTTTGGTCCTGGAGACAAGTGAGAGGGGGGGTGAATCAATTGTCAAATAAATTCAAACCAAAAATAACTTAACCAACTTAATGCTTAATACCGGTAAACTAGTTAAGTATGTTGGTAGATAGTTTTAACAGTTAATTGCTATACCGGTAAGTATTAGTGCATGAAACATAAACACAAAGTCATCCACAACACATAACACCAATATTTGTACATGGAAACCCTATAAGGGGAAAAACCACAGTGGGAAACCTAAGTACCCACAATCAGATGATACTATTGCAGATAGTAAGTGTATATAAATGGGATCTGCACATGCAGAAAGGCCAATAGCCTAGAGCTCACTGCTCAATCACAAAATAGGAGTCACACTGACTATAGTTGGATGGTTAAATCCAATAAGAATGTACTACATAGAATAGCATCTTCATATGCTGGATCTAGTACCGGTGTAATGCTGATATGCTTTCACAAAAACCTAGCTTCACCTTCAAATGATGTCTTCATGTATAGCTTTTCTTACACTTGCATATACCTTTACACAATCCTTTTTCACATTCCCACATCTGATCTTACAAATAAGATCTTACATTTATACCATAACCTAAGACCAAATTTAGTAGGTCGGCTCTACAAGTTATTACAATAAAAACATTTTACAAACAATATAATATACGATCAATAACTGATTGAACATGTCGGCTTAATGCATTTACAACAATAATTAATCATCTCCATAGTGTGCCATGTTGATCTAGAAAAGATAAACTTGCCGGTGTAACCCTAGACCTATTTGTCGGTAACAACAAATATGCACTATGAATATACCAATGATCAAAACTCTAGGACATGATGTCCAAATGATGTCTTTGACATAACCATGTGTCTTCCATGCCATTCCAAGTGTCGATGATCATTATATCTTGTTGGTGTGCCATATACCAGTAACTGTGCAATAGTTGTTTGCTAGTCAATGTTGTTGGATCTCCAAAGTGCTAGTGTTTTAGTAGGTGTTGACATCAATGACAAAACCATACCAAAATACCAAAAATCTCCCCCTTTGGCATTGATGGCAACACAAGATGGAAAAACCATCAAAGTGCCAAAACAGAAATGCCAAGTATCAAAAACCAACAATCTCCAAAAAGATCATAACCAGAAATTAGAGAGTAATAATCTCTCCTGAACAACAATCTCTCCTGGGAGAAACATGTGTTTTCCATACCAATCTCTCCAAAAGAACATGTGTTTTTCCATATATATATCTCCCCCTTTGACATCAAATGCCAAAGTTATAATAAAACCAAGTTCATATACAAAATACCAACCAATTTAATATACCAACTACTCCCCCTGAGAAGTAGCTTCCTCATCAAAGACTGGAATAAAAGATTTCTCTATTGATTCTGCTGGTTGATGACAAACATCAATTGTCTAAGTCTCTACCAGTGGTGGTATGACTCCAAGCTAATCTCTGAGATATTCAAAAGTCTCCTTAGGCAAAGGTTTAGTGAAAATATCTACAATCTGCTCTTTAGTATTCACATAAACTAGTTTTATCTCCTTAGCTTCAACTTTCTCCCTTAGAAAATTTAATTTGATAGAAACATGTTTGGTTTTAGAATGTAATACTGGATTCTTAGATATATCAATTGTTGTAGTGTTATCACAATAGATAGTAATAGGTTCCTTGCATTTTACCTTTATATCTTTTAACATTTGCTTAAGCCATAGTACCTGTGTATAGTTAGTTGCTACTGCAACATATTCTGATTCTGCTATTGATAAAGATATACAACTCTATTTCTTACTTAACCAAGAAACTAGTCTATTTCCAAGAAAGAATGCTCCGCTGGTGGTTCTTTTCCTATCATCCACATCTCTTGCCCAATTTGCATTTGTGTATACACATAATTCAAAGTTTTCATCTCTAGGATACCATAATCCAAGATTTATAGTGCCTTGTAAGTACCGAAAAATACTTTTTACTACTGATTCATGATTTTCTCTAGGATTACTTTGAAATATTGAAACAATACATACTGCATTCATAATATCAGGTCTGGTTTGTGTCAAATACAGTAAACCTCTTATCATAGATTTGTATCTAGTTGGATTAACAGGTGTAGATTCATCCCTTTGTGATAATTTGTCATTTGTTGTCATAGGTGTGCTTACCAGTTTAGAGTTCTCAATCCCAAATTTCTTTAGTAACTCTTTTAAGTATTTGGATTGACTCAAGAATATACCTTTATCAGTCTGTGAAATCTGCAATCCTAAAAAGAATTTGATTTCTCCTATCATAGACATTTCAAATTCTTTCTACATTTTAATAGAAAATTCCTTACATAATCCATCTTCTCTTCCAAAGATTATATCATCAACAAATACTTCTATAATCAAGATGTCATCATTAGTTACTTTATAATATAAATTGTTGTCTATAGTTCCTTTAGTAAAACCAATCTTTAAAAGATACTTATCCAATCTTGCATACCAAGCTCTTGGGGCTTGTTTTAGTCCATACAGAGCTTTTCTTAACCTGCATACCATATCATTGTCATCTGTCAAATAAAATCCATCAGGTTGTTCAATGTATACTTCCTCTTCAATATCTCCATTCAAAAATGCACATTTAATATCCATTTGATAAACTTTGTAATTCTTGTGTGTTGCAAAAGTTAAAAATAATCTGATTGCCTCAATTCTAGCTATCGGTGCAAAGGTTTCATTGTAATCAACTCCTTCTTTCTGAGAATATTCCTTACACACTAGTCTTGCTTTATTTTTGACAACCTTACCATCTTCATCAAGCTTGTTTCTAAATACCCATTTGGTTCCAATTACATTTTTATCTTTAGGCCAGGGAACTAATGTCCAAGTGTTGTTTTTCTCAATTTGTTCTAATTCTTCTTTCATAGCTTTAATCCAAAATTTATCTTCAAATGCCTCATTAACAGATGATGGTTCAATTTGAGAAATAAGACATACCTCTTCATTTGCCAATCTTCCTCTTGTCATAACTCCTTTAAACTTGTTTCCAATTATCTAATCTTCGGAATGATTCAATCTTACATACTGGGGTGTCTTAGTTTGTTGTTGTTCCTCAATTACTGTTGGATTTAGAGTAGGTTCATTTGTAAAAATTTCTATTGCCGGTTCAGAGTCTATATACCTTGAAGTTCCTCTGAATTGTTCATCAATCTTTACATTTGTACTCTCAACAATTTTCTGCAATCTCTTGTTAAAACATCTATATGCTTTGCTCTTAGATGAATAACCAATAAATATTCCTTCATCACTTCTAGGATCAAATTTGCCAATATACTCATCTCTTATAATATAACATTTACTTCCAAAAATTCTAAAATACTTAAGAGTAGGAGTATTACCAAACCATAGTTCATGAGAGGTCTTACCGGTTTCACCTTTGATGTAAACTTTATTAAATGTATAGACCGTTGTGCTAACTGCTTCTCTCCAATACACATGTGGTAAATTTGCTTCTAATAACATACTTCTTGCTGCATCTAAGATAGTTTTGTTTTTCCTTTCAACAACTCCATTCTGCTGTGGTGTTCGAGGTGCTGATAGCTATCTTCTGATTCCATTCACTTCACAGAATGTATTAAATTCCTTAGATGTAAATTCACCTCCTTGATCTAATCTTAAACATTTCATTTTATTATTGGTTTCATTTTCAACCATTGCTTTGAACAATTTGAACTTTCCAAGTGCTTCTGGTTTTTCTCTGAGAAAAGTAACCCAACACATTCTAGAATAGTCATCAATGATTAGCATGAAATATCTATCACCATGTAAGCTTTTAGTTCTAGCTAGACCACATAAATCAGTGTGAATCAAATCAAGAGCATTATTTGATTTTTTTGGAATACTTTTGAAAATAGCTCTAAATTGTTTTCCAAATTGATATTCTTTGCATATTGTATTCTGAGGTTTGACAATTTTAGGTAAATCTCTAACTGCCTTAGTAGTACTGATCTTTACCATGCAATCAAATTTTACATGATAGAGTCTCTTACGCCATAACCAAATTTCATCTATATGTGCAATTAAGCATGTCTTTTCATTGTTATTCAAATGAAAGATATTACCTCTAGTCTGATTACTGGTTGCAATTTCTATTTTTAAATTGTAACTGAAATCCTTTCTTAACTAACTGACCAACACTCAAAAGATTATGCTTTAATCCTTCAACATAGTAGACATTGTCAGTGTTATGCTTACCATCAAGAGATATTGAACCCTTACCTTTGATTGAACAAGCTTTATCATCTCCAAATATCACTAAGCCTCCATTGTATTCTTGAAAGTTCAAGAATTTACCTTTGTCTCCTATCATATTATGTGAGCATCCTAAATCAATGATCCATGCATCCTTTACTTAAACTTTAGCTACTAGAGCCTGTACTACCAGTTGAGCAGTAGGTGCTGGTTGATATTTTGTTACAGAAACAAAAACCCATCCATTGTCTACCGGATCCTCATCAGAATCATCAGTCACACCTTCATTAGCAATGTAACAAGATTTGTCTTTATTCTTCTTAAATCTGTATCTCTGATATTTAGGGTTAGGCTTGTATTTCTTCTAGCTTCTTCTCTTAGTCTAGCATGTCTATCAAGGCATCTTGAAGCCATATGACCAATCTTATTGCAGTTAAAACATTTAAAGGGTGCTTTACCTTCATACTTACTTTCAACTAGACCTTTAGGCATTTTCCTTGCAAATAGTGCTTCAAGTTCTTCATTTTCTTTCCTACTTTCTTCAAGTTCTCTTGCATAAAAGGATTTCCAATCAGATTTGTCAAAGGATGGAGTAGATGATGTTGATGCTTTAAAGGCCAAATCTGTCTTTATAGTAGCAACAGGACCAAATTCTTCAATTTCAAAAGCTGAAAGTTTCCCAATCAATGTATCCCTAGTAACTGATGTATTAGGCATTGTTCTTAACTCATTTATAGCAGTAACTTTCATTTTATATGCCGGTGGCAATCATCTTAAAACTTTTGAAACAATTTCATCCTCACTTAAGGTTCCTCCACAACATTTAATACCTAAAACAATTTCATTTTCTCTTTCCATAAAAGCATAAATCCTTTCATCTTCTTCCATTTTCAGATGTTCATACCTGACTCGGAAGCTTTCAAGTTTTGCAATTTTGACTATGGAATCTCCTTCATTCAATGTTTCCAAATGATCCCAAATAGCTTTAGCAGTAGACCTATTTTATAGTCCCATGATTTGTTGATCTGATAATGCGCTCAATAGTGCTTCTCTTGCTTTGCAATCATTTTCCTCATCTTTTGTCAAGCTAGCTGGACTGGGCTAACCTGGTACAGTAGTAGTATAACCATTCTTTGTAACTTCCCAGATGTCTTTTCCAATGCAATTTAGATGTGTCTCCATTCTGATCTTCCATATGCCATAGTTGGTTCCATCAAGTTTAGGATTGTCCTTCCTGAAATAATTAGTAGACATTATATCTCCTCGAGTTGTTAAACTTCTACAAAAGAGGACTAGGCTCTGATACCAATTGTTGGGTCCCAAAGACAACTAAGAGGGGGGGGGGGTGAATCAGTTGTCAAATAAATTCAAACCAAAAACAGCTTAACCAACTTAATGCTTAATACCGGTAAACCAGTTAAGTATGCCGGTAGACAGTTTTAACAGTTAATTGCTATACCGGTAAGTATTAGTGCATGAAACATAAACACAAAGTCATCCACAAAATATAACCCCAATATTTGTACATGGAAACCCTGTAAGGGGAAAAACCATGGTGGGAAACCTACTGCAAATAGTAAGTGTACATAAATGGAATCTGCACATGCAGAAAGGCCAACAGCCTAGAGCTCACTACTCAATCACAAAATGGGAGTCACACTGACTACAGTTGGATGGTTAAATCCAATAAGAATGTACTGCACAAAATAGCATCTTCATATGTTGGATTCAGTACCGGTATAATGCTAATATGCTTTCACAAAAACCTGGCTTCACCTTCAAATGATGTCTTCATGTATACCTCTGCTTAAACTTGCAAATACCTTCACACAATCCTTTTTTGCATTCCCACATCTGATCTTACAAATAAGATCTTATATTTATACCATAACCTAAGACCAATTTTAGTAGGTCGGCTCTACAAGATATTACAATAAAAACATTGTAAAAACAATATAATATCCGATGCAATAACTAATTGAACATGTCGGCTTAATGTATTTACAACAATAATTAATCATCTCCATAGCGTGCCATGTTGATCTAGAAAAGATAAAACTACCAGTGTAACCGTAGACCTATTTGCTCGTAACAATAAATATGCAACTATGAATATACCAATGATCAAAACTCTAGGACAAGATGTCCAAATGATCTCTTCAACATAACCATGTGTCTTCCATGCCATTCCAAGTGCCAGTGATCATTATATCTTGCCAGTGTGCCATATACCAGTAACTATGCAATAGTTACTTGCTTGTCGGTGAATGTTGCTGGATCTCCAAAGTGCTAGTGTTTTAGTAGGTGTTGACATCAATGACAAAACCATACCAAAATACCAACATTCTAATCAATAGAAGAGATCGAATAAAAGCAACGAGAGAATTCAACTATTGAGTTAGCTCATGATTCTTCTATTCTTCCTCCTTTACCCTCTACGATAGATTACTCACAAGAAATTTAGTATGATAAATATCATCCTCTATGTTAGAAGGATTGATGTCAATTCTTCTCAATTGATAATCGACTTTTGTGAGTTCAAGTTCCCCTTTGTCTACCACAAGATCAACAATTTCACAACTTGGTGTCTTGTGCTAGAATCAATAACCATACGAGACATCCTCCTAGCCCTCTTGGGTTTGGTTATATCCCCTAACAACTGGGTGACCGTTTCTACATGCAATTATATGGTCGGAGTATATTTCTTCTTCTTCTCAATAGATTTTTTTAGCCAAGGGGATGAGGTTACAATTGTAGAGGTACTAATGATAGTAAGAGAGACTTGCTTAGAAATAGCAAGGGGAGTGAAAGATATGGGACACACTAGAGTCAAAGGATCGGGTTTACCCAAAGGTATGCCTAAAGAAGACTCTCCATCTTTATGATAAAAAATGTGCATCATCATCAACAGTGGTTACAATGAGAGGAGTTACATATTGTGTCAATAGTGGTGCTGGTGTGACCGACCTCTGATCTCTCTTCCTTTTGGGTAGGTTGGTGATGCTTGCTTCACATATTGATTTAAATTTTTCCTAATCCTCCAGGGGTTCCTCATCTCCTCTAGATTGGGAGCTGGACTTGTGTGAAGATGCTCTAACCTCAGTTGTGGTCTTAGTATTCTGAGAGATTTGAGATGAGCTCTTTTTTTCTTATGGAGTTTCCTTTTATGAAAGAGAGAAAACATGAGACTTAACCTTGTTTCTAACCATTATCAAGTTCTCTTCAAAATATTAGAGGTGCGGGTTGTGATATTTGTCACCTCCTCTTGAGAGCATTGAATTAGAGTACGAGGCATCATAGTTGTATTGTGGTAGGACTCATCCATAAGATCCAAGTCATCGTCTATTTCATCCTCTAAAAATGGGAGAGAGATATTAAAGGGAATAACTTGCCCCACTATCAATTGCATGAAATCCCTCCTCTAGACCTCTCTAACATCTTGATAGTCCAATTGGTAAAAAATGAGAGGGGGGGAGGGTGAATCAGTTTTCACCAGATCTACCAACTTAATCACAAATATAGATCTGATAAACTATAGTAATAAAAAAGATAAGAAAATTTAAAGTACAACACACAACACCAATATTTTAACATAGAAAACCTATTTAAGGGAAAAAACACGGTGGGAACCTACCCACAGTAAGACGATACTCTATAGTAACATGTGAAAATATTACAATGAGGAATGCACATGCATTTAGGCACACTGCCTAGAGCTCACTGCTCAAAATATATTGGCCTGGAAGGCAACAACCCTCAGGGAAGTCTCACTGACTTACAATAAGATTTGGACTACAATCCAGAAGAAATGGACTAAAAGAATAACATCTCCAAATTCCAATGACAGTTCCGGTTAAGCACAATGTCTGCTCTGCAACACCCAACTCTACTCAATCATAATGTCGAATGATGAATCACTTGATCACACATACACAACTCTCTCATAATCTAGACCCAACCTTGATACCTACATTAGATGAATATATCTCCTATATATATGTCATCAACCTTGATAACTAGATCGGCTAAACCCTCAACTCACAAATAAAAAATTACATTACATGATATAAAGATTGACCATTGGACCAATATAATGATTTATGTGATATAACATTGACCTAATCCAAATTCCCAAACTCTCAACACCATCAAAAATCATTCCAAGATCAACCACAACATGCTACACTACTAGGAAACCCACATAACACACAAAACATCATCGGTTCTCACACAACAATCAATGTGGATCACTAGAATAAATAGGACATGACTAGGAAACACCAGCAATAGCTACACCAACACCACTTATTAAATCTTCATCTATCAATGTTTGGAAGCTTAAGAACACAACCAATCGGCAAGTATCACGAATAAAGATAACTTGCAGAACATCAAATCATGAACCATCTAAAATGAAGATACAAAAGACCATTTAAAACAATCTCCCAAAATTGTATCTCAAAATCTGATCACACCGGAATATACCAGAGGAAATACCAAACTCTACAAAACACCAAAACTCCAAAACTAGATCATAAGATCTTCCCATTCAGTAATCGTTAGAGCAAATCACAAGAATATGTTGGCATCAATGACAACAACATATCCTAGTAGGAACAATGACCAACAATATCCAACAATCTCCCCCTTTGGTATTGATGGCAACATATGAATGTGAAAGACAATCAATACAAAGAAAGAAGATATCGCCAGCAAACTCCCCCTAAGATAAAGACATATAAAGTACTTTTTCACATGATCTCTCTCCCCCTTTGATAGAAATGCCAAATATCTCAAAACAGATAACCAAATCATGATTCTCTCTCCTCGTGAAACACACAACCAAGTCAACAAACTACTCCACCAAAGGAGCAATACCATCTCATTAATCTAGATAAAAGGATAAGGATCTGAATTCCACCAGATTGATGCAAATCAATGCATCTAGTTCTCAACAAGAGGGGCAGATACCCCTAACTTGTCTCTCAAATAAACAAATGTATCTATGGGAAAAGGCTTAGTGAAAATATCATGAATTTGTTCCTTTGTAGATACATACTCCAGTTTCACCTTCTCTTCATTTACTTTCTCTCTCAAGTAATGATACTTGATTGACATATGCTTAGTCTTTGAATATTGCACTGGATTCTTTGATATGTTAATAGCACTAGAATTATCATAGTATGACAGTAGGCTCATCATAGATAACTCTGATATCTTTCAACATTTGTTTCATCTAAACTATTTGAGTGCAATTACTAGCAGCAATAATGTACTTAGCTTCAACAATAGATAAGGACACTGAATCTTGTTTCTTACTAGCCCATGAAACCAATTTCTTTCCCCAAATTAATTCTCCATAGGTAGTGCTCTTTCGGTCATCTACATCACCAGCCCAAAAAACATTAGTGTAAGCACATAGCATGAAATCATCATTCCTATACTACCACAAACCATAATCCACAATTCCCTTTAGGTATCTAAATATCCTCTTCACAGTAGTGACGTGACTCTCTTTCGGATCAGCTTGATATCTAGTAGCCATGCACACAACATGCATAATGTCTGGTCTAATCTGAGTAAGATATAATAGTCCATCAACCATAGATCTTTATAAAATCTGATTATCTTTTAGAGATTCATCATTCTTAGATAATTTACAACCAGTCACCATAGGAGTTCCAACCGGTTTGGAGTCATCTAACCCAAACGTCTTCAGCAATTCCTTCACATACTTAGTTTTAGATATAAATATACCTTTTCTAATCTGTGAAATCTACAAACCTAAGAAAAATTTCATCTCACCAATCATAGACATCTCAAATTCTTTTTTCATATCACTAGTAAACTTCATGCTCAAGTTATCATCTCCTTCAAAGATAATATCATCAACAAAGTCTTCAACAATCAAGATTTTATCATTCTCAATCTTAAAGTCAGATTACTATCAATAGCTCCTTTATTGAATCCCAATTTCAATAAATACTTATCTAGTCTAGCATACTAGGCTCTAGGGGATTGCTTCAATCCATAAAGAACTTTCTTCAGTTTACATACCATGTCTCCATCATATAATAATGAAAATCAATCTGGTTGCTCAATGTAGACTTCTTCCTCAAAATCACCATTCAAAAAGGCATATTTGACATCCATTTGATATACCCTGAAATCTTTATAAGAAGCATATGCAAGTAGTAATCTAACAACTTGAAGTTTGGCCATTGGAGAAAAAATCTCCTCATAATCAATTCCTTCTTTCTATGAATATCCTTTGCATAGAAATCTTTATTTATTTATGACAACTTCACCAACTTCATTCAATTTGTTTATGAATTCCCATTTAGAATCAATAATATTCTTGTCCTTAGGTCTAGGCACAAGCTCCGAAGTATTATTCTTTTCAATTTGATCTAATTCTTCTTCCATAGCTCTCATCCAATTTTCATCTTTGCAAGCTTCAACAACATCTTTAGGTTCAACTTTGGAAACCAAACATACTTCTTTAGTATCTAGCCTTCTTCTATTCATCACACCTTTATTCTTATCACCAATAATCTGATTTTTAGAATGATTCAATCTTACATACCTCAAAGTCTTCTGATTGTTCTTATTTTCAGGTTCTTGCACTTCTTCACCAATAGCAGCAAAATCCGGGTTAACTGTTTCTACTAGATCAGTCTACTTAGTCTCTTTAGTCTGAATAGGGTTCAAAACAATATGTTGACCATCATCATATCCACATGTTCTGATCTCTTTCCCGAGGTTCTCATCCACCTTTACATTTGCACTTTCCACTATCCTTCTCTGTCTCTTGTTGTAGCATTGGTAGGCTTTTCTCTTTGTTGACTAGCCCAGGAAAATTGCTTCATCACTTTTAGCATCAAAATTTCCTATATCCCCATCTCTCTTGATATAACATTTTACCAAATACTCTGAAATATCTCATAGTAGGAACATGACCAAACCATAGCTCATAAGGAGTCTTACCTGTATCAATTTTAATATGAACTTTGTTGAATGTGTAAACAATAGTGCTAATATCTTCTTTCTAGTACATCTTCAAAATATTCCCTTTAATTAGCATAGTCCTTCCAGCATCCAAGAGAGTTTTGTGTTTCCTTTCAACAACTCCATTCTGCTGAGGGGTTCTAGGAGTAGATAATTGTCTTCTAATTCCATGCTTCTCACAGAATGAATTCAACTCACCGGAATAGAATTCTCCACCTCTATCAGGTCTCAGACATTACACCTTCAGCCCAAACTCAGTCTCAAGCTTTGCTCTAAATATTTTGAATTTGTCCAATTCTTTTGATTCCTCCTTCAAAAGGACAACCCACATCATCCTAGAATAATCATTAATTATCTGCATAAAATATTTATCACCCTACACACTTCTAACATTTGTAGGTCTACACAGGTCAGTATGCACAAGATCTATCAATCCATCAGACGTATACTATTTTATCTTGAAAGAAATCCTTGTTTTCTTACCCAACTGACATTCTTTAAATACCAGATTACCAGACTTAACAATCTTAGGCAGATCTCTAAGAGCTTGTATAGAACTGATCTGAATAATTGAATCAAAGTTCACATGACACATTCTCCTATACCACAACCAACTCTCATCAATCTAAGCAATCAAACAACTTTTCTCACTAGCATTCAAATGAAAAATGTTACCTTCAATATTAGTTCCAAATGCAATGTCTATACGATAGGCATTTAGGATCTTGCATTTTCCATTCTTGAATTGTAGATCATAACCTTTATCAACCATCTGTCCAACACTCAAAATATTATGCTTCAATCCTTCAACATACAAGACATCATTATTATTGTGCTTACCATCAAAAGAAATAGAACCTCTCCCATGGATCACACAGCTTTTGTCATCCCCAAATCTAACTATTCTACCATCATATTTTTCCTTACTCACAAATTTTCTTTTGTCACCAGTCATATGATGTGAACAACCACCGTCAATCACCCATTCATCTTTCTCTTCAACTCTAGTAGCTAAAGCTTTCTCCCCAATAGTACAACTTGTGGAATCAAAAGGTACATGTCCATCTTCCTTAATGGTAAGAAATAAAACTTTATCTCCTTTAGATTCATCAAATGTAACACCTTCATCAACAACATAATAGCAGTTCTTCTGATTCCTATACTTCTAGTTAGGCTTGTAAGGCCTATCATACTTATCATGCTTGTAAAAATTATCATGCCTGACATACTTAGCCATTCTCTTTGGGAATCTAGAAGAAAAATATCCTATCTTATTACAAGAAAAACATTTCAAAGGCAATTTTCCATCATACTTACTGGCTCCTTTAGGCAATCTCCAGGAAATCAATGCTTCAATCTCATCATGCTCTTTTTCTTTCTCTTCCATCTCTCTTCTCTCTCTTTCATATCTAGATATTCCGCACTCATTAGGATCATACTTTTTCTTTCCGGATATAGATGTTGATTCTCTAAAGTTTGGTTCAGACTTTCCATGTGATTCTCCAAACTCGCTCAACTCAAAAGAAACAATATTTCCAACCAGCATATCTCTTGTCACTATAGTCACACTCTGGATCTCATCTATAGCAGAAAACTTATGCTTATAAGAAGGAGGCAAAGATCTCAACACCTTAGCAACAATTTAATCTTCTTCAAGGGTTCCATCAGTACATTGATACCTAGGACTAGATCATTCACCTTACCCATGAAAGAGTGTATATTTGTCATCATCTCCCATCTTCAATGTCTCATACTTTCCTTTCAAACTCTATAACTTAGCAACTTTCACTTGTTTATCACCCTCATACATGATTTCAAGCTTCTCCCAGATCTCATGTGCGGTCTTAAGTCCCATTACATTTTTCATTAGAATTAGTCAGGGTACTAAGAAATGCTTCTTTATCTCTAATATTATATTCAACATCCTTGATCTCATCAATAGTAAGTGGTCCATTCGGAGGAGCAAAATAGGCATTCTTTGTAATCTTTTTGTAATCCTCTCCAAGACATTGCAAGTGCACTTCCATCTAGTTATTTCATATAGCATAGTTACTTCCATCAAACCTCATATTGTCCATCTTAAAGATAGCACTTGCAGCTACCATCCCATGAACCATCTGAAATGAAGATACACAAGACCATTTCAAACAATCTCCCAAAATTGCAACTCAAGATCTGATCACATTGGAATATACTAGAGGAAATATCAAACTCTGCAAAACACCAAAATTGCAAAACCAGATCATAAGATCATCCCAATCACCAATCACCCGAGTAAATCATAGGAATATGTTGACATCAATGAAAACAACATATCCTAGTAGTAGAAATGATCAACAATATCCAACATAGTCTTCCTAGAAATATTCCAATTAAGGGATATGAAGGTACAAAGTTGAGCCATAGAGATTTTCTCAAGCATAACCCTTGTTGTCAAAATTAATTCTCAAAGGCATATAACAAAAACCAAACTCAACCAACAATTTATCTACGCTCTTCGCAACTTCATTTATTTTGTAATAAAAATACGACAAAGATAAAATGAAACAGTACCATCTCTTCTTCAAAGCTGAATATTTGATATCCACAATTTCCATCTTGCGACACAATTATAGAAAGATGAGATAATCTAAAGCATACTTAAGTATCTTCAAAGGAGCACTTTCATATTTCCTATCCTTAGATAGGTGAAGGTATGGACTTGAATATAAAAATTACCAAATTGTATTACCAAAGCAATAACTTCTGCAAAGATTCTTTTCTCAGGAGACCCTTCAATTATTTGCATTACGGTCATGAATAATGCATCATAAACATGAGAAAACTCCCTCATTCTAGCATCTTCCCACAACTGGCGGAAGGAGAAATAACTAGGTTTACCTTCTACTATTGAGCCATCCATAGCTACGCCTCGCTACCAATAAGTATATAGAACAACATGGAGTACAAATTGAATTCCTGTCTCTTTGAGTAGCTAACCAATTGGTCATCAAGGTTTCCCGATCCACAAATACATCCTCAAAACAAATTGCCAATAAAAACCTACACATTCATTCTTCAAACTATTTTTTACTATGCCTCCCAGTTACCCTATGTAACAACACAATCACATCGACAATATTGCTTTTGAAAAGATATATTTTAATTTGTGAAGGAAGCTTAGACTTTCCTTTTATTTCTACTTCCAACCATATTTGAGGTAGCTAGGTGAGGCACCAATCTTCATGATTCTTAAAATATTCCTATTGATATTACATTGATAGGTCTACATATTGTTCCTAGTTTGGGATTTGTAACACATTAGCTACTGTCTCAAGATCAATCTTTTCTATTATAATGCCATTTGGGCCTCTAATCTCACAAGGGTTAGCATGATGGTTCCAAATGCATATCTCGATTCTGGACATGCAATGGCAAGTGGGTAATCTCCTACTCTTAATGATCCACTATCAACCACCTTTTGTGGAACAAGTGAAGGGTCTCATCTTTGCAGCCTTTCAACACTTCCCTTAGGCTAAAGTTTCCCATGTCGGTATCCCTCACATTCTCCAATTCACTTTCTATACCAGAGGATTCTTTGTTCTTCATTTCATGTATCAAAAGGAGAACTAGGGTTTTACAAATATTATAGGGAACAAAGCAAATAGAAGGTAGGATGCAATACAGGAAATACTTCGTATACATTATCTAGGGGCTTTTTCCTTGAAAAGCTTTCCGAAAACCTAATTATTTTATCTAAAAAACTAGGAAATATGAGGAGAGAAACTCTTACTCAAGCTGAATTGTCTTCTAAAGGTGTGCTCAAAATCCACTTCTTTCTTTGACTCCTTTCTTTCCCACCTAGAATGTAAAATGAAACACAAAAAAATGGTGGTAGCTGTTGGATATTTCTGCTCTTAGGATATGTTGTCATTGATGTCAAAATATTCCTATGCTTGGTGTTCTGTTGATTATAGAGAATTGATTTGATTGAGCTATGAAGACTATTCTTCTATATTTTATGATTGGCAGAGTTTGGTATTTGATCCAGTATGCTCTAGTATGATCATATCTTTGGTTGTGGATTTGGGAGAATTTTTTGGATGTTCATGTGTATCTACATTTAAAATGGTTTATGATTTGTTTTTCCTTAAGTTATCTTTCTAGTCCGAATTGTTGTTGATGAGTGTTCTTGAGAGTTAGCGTGTTGATCGATAAAAATTTGAATAAGTGGAGTTGGTATAGCTATTGCAGATGGTTCTAATGTGTTTTTTGGTGTTTCTTGATCATGTCCTATTTTTTTTGTTGATCTTCATTGATCCTTGTGCACGGTATTGGTGATTTTGTTGATCAGGTTATATTCTTCGTGTTATGTGGTATTTTTAGTGGTGTAGTGTGTTTTGGTTGATCTTGGTGATATTTCGGGTGGTGATGTGTGTTTGGTGATTTGATTTAGGTCCATAACATGTTGAATATGACATTGCATTGATTTGGTGGTTGATTTATGTATTATATGATATAATTTTGTAATTAAGGGTTGAGGGTTTGGCCGACCTTGTAGTCAAGGCTGATGATATGTATAAATAGGTGTTATATTCATGTAATTTGTGTGTCTATGTGATGTCTACATTATCAGATAGTGGTGTATGTGAGAACAAATGAATTCATCTTTCAATGTGGTATATTGAAAAGAGATTGTTATAGAGTAGATAAATGAGCTTAACTGGAACTGTCATCAAGCATTAGCAAATGCTATTTTTGCAGTTCATCTTTGCTGAATTATAGTTCGAGTATCTTTGTAAGGTAGTCAACCTTCCTTGAGGGTTGGAGCCTTCTGGGTCATTGTATTTTGAGAAGTAAGCGCTAGGAAATATGTCTGAATACATGTGCATTCCCTATTGTAATATTTACAATACTACTGCAAAGTATCATCTTATTGTGGGCAGGTTCCCACCATGGTTTTTCCATTAACTAGGTTTTCCACATCAAACTCTTGGTGTTATGTGTGTTGTTGTTATTGTCTTTATCTTTATTCTTGTTGCAATTTATTAGATCTCAGATTGTGCTTAAATTGTTTAATCCAGTGAACATTGATTCACCCCCACCCCTCTTAGTTTTCCTTCATTTTTGTTGCAAACAATTGGTATCAGAGCTAGATCATTTGAAAGAAGCTTGACCGCTTGAGGAGATCCAGGATAGAAACTTATGTGTTCAAGAAGGAGATTCATATATTTGATGGAAGAAATTATACTATGTGGAAGAACCAGATGAAAGTTCATCTGAAGTGACTTGGAGATGAGAATTGGAAGATTACAAAGAATGTCTACAATGTTCCTTAGAATGGACCACTTACTATTGTCGAGATCAAGGATGTTGAATATAACATAAGAGCTAAGGAAGCGTTGCTGAGGGCCATGGATGATTTGGAGATGACTAATATAATGGGTTTGTAGATTGTACATGAGATCTGGAAGAAGTTAGAGACTTTGTATGAAGGAGAAACACAAGTCAAAGTAGCTAAGTTGCAGAGTTTGAAAGGGAAGTATGAAGCATTAAGGATGGGAGAAAATGAAAACATAACATGCTTTATGGCTAAAGTGAATGAGCTTGTCATGAACATCAAATGTGTTAGTGGAACTCTTGAAGAAGATGAGATTGGTGCTAAAGTATTGAGATTATTTCCTACTGCTTACAAACATAAAGTAGCTTCTATTGATGAGATCCAGAGTGTGACTACAATCACTAGAGACATGTTGGTTCAAAATTTTTCTGCATTTGAGTTGAGCGAATTTGGAGAATCACATGATAAATCTGAGACTAAATTCAAAAATATTATATCCTAGAAGTTGATGATATGATGAATCAATAAGGATCTAGACAACTACTAAGAGTGGGGGGTGAATTAGTAGATAGAAAACAAGCTAAACTTTCACTAAACTCAAAACCCAACTCATAAATCAGTTTCTAAGCTAACTGGGTCAAACACTGAACTACAAATTGCAATAGCACTGTCAAGTATACCGGTTGACTAGCATACCAAAATAACAATATAACATATATGAAACTACCAAACCATTTAACCAATACATCCAACCTCTTTACTAACAATAGTAAAAGCACATTTCAGATTATTGTCAATCATCTTAACATATCTAAGTGGATTTACCAATTAAACAAATTAACCATATCAAATCATAACCACAAAAACCATTCACCACTTGACACAATGATTTTTGACGTGAAAACCCAAATGGGAAAAAATATAGTGGGGATTAATAACCCAAGGTATTCTGAACTCTTCCGAAGTTCACTTTGTTAAGAGCCAAGCCTTGTTAGAAGCTTTACAAAAATTATCTTGTTAGGAACAGATCTTGTTAGGGACCACCTGATTAAGGGATTGACTATAATGCCCTATTAAAAGAAATACCCTATTAGGAGTAACCTTGATAGAGGATTTGAAATCCAAGCTAATGGATCACCTGGCTAGAGGATTTGAAAGTTCTAAGAATGTTAAAGCTTACCTAGTTAAGGGATTTAACTGTTGTAATTGTTAGAGAACAATAGGGTTTTGATGATCTGGTAAATAGCACTACTTTTCTTGATTAGATCCTTTTCATGATCCTATCTACCTTCACACATACTGCAGATACTCCTTCTGGTTCGCCAATCAATCACACTGACACTTAACCAAAATTTCCAACACTACAAAAAAACAACTCATTGATCTTATAAGTAAAATAATAGGTTGCTAACACATCACAAACCTAAGATATCAGAGAGATTACAAACAAATCAGTTCAAACATGACTGTTAGATCACACAACAATCATTACACATTGTACAAGATAACCTTGACCGCTCCTTGATCACCACTTCATCGAATCCTGTAACTCATCATGCGGTTTCCTCTTCATGCTATGCACTCCCTTATTCCCAAGATAAAAAAATTATCTCTACTTGCCAAACAACTTGAAACTCATCATGTGCATCATGCATATGTGGCATAATCATCTCCAATCACCATTTGATCATAGTTAATTACAACCAATTCACCACACTCCATCTATTATGCAAATAGGTAGGGTTACTGGTTGATCTCACTGCTTCAATAGTAATATTGGTTTCCTTCACTAGCTCAACTATCGGTTACATAACAACTCCATTACCGGTTGTAATTGACATCAATGACAACAAAATATTTCATCAATGCAATCTTCATGCAAATGCCAACAATCTCCCCTTTGGCATTGATGGCAATACAAATATCAATACCCTTTGAATGTGATGATTGAGAGTAATGCGCATACACAGGTATAGGAATCCTGGTTTACATTTTTCCATGTACTCTCCTTCAACTAATTCTCTATGTCTTCAGATGGTAATTGGCTATAGTTCTTCTCCCTATCAATTAGACAGTCATTCTCCCCCTTTGACAATAATGCCAAAGTGAAAGTAAAACATGCAGTGTCATACTTCACTGTTCTACATGAAGCTTCTCCCCCTATGGAGTAGCTCCACTCTACACCAATCCTGCTTCAAGATCTTCAATTAGCTTCGGGACTAATGTCTTCCACATCTGCTCAATTGACCTCATGTAGGGGCACAACCCCTATCTGACCTCTAAGATACTCAAAAGTGGTCTTAGGAAGAGGTTTAGTAAAGATATCCACTAGCTTCTCCTTAGTAGATACATGCTCCAGTAATACATCTTTACTTTGCACTTTCTCCCTCAAGAAATGGTATTTCAGCTCAATATGCTTGGTTCTAGCATGCAACACCGGGTTCTTTCAAATATTTATTGCATTGGTGTTATCACATAAAATACTTACCAGTTGTAATCTTCAACTTGAAAACTTCAAGAATGTGTTTCATCCAGATTGCCTAGGTACAATTCATATACACTGCAACAAATTCAGCTTTAGCAATTGACTGTGATATATAACTTTGCTTCTTGCTGCTCCAAGATATAAGCCTTCCTCCAAGAAAGAATGGACCTCTGGTTGTGCTCTTCATTTCATCAACATTTCCTACCCAGTCTACATCTGTATAGACTTTCAAATCAAAGTTACTTGCATATGGATACCATAATCCATAATCAATAGTACCTTTCAAATATTTGAATATCCTTTTAGTAGCTACCATGTGTGTTTCCTTCAGGTTCTTTTGAAATCTAGCAACTAATCCAACTGCATGAGCAATATCCGGTCTACTATGAACAACATAATGTAGTCTCCCTATCATAGACCTGCACTCCTTTCCATCAACAGATGCAGAATCATCCTCCTTAGACAGTTTACAACTTGTAACCATTGGTGTCCCAACTGGTTTACAGTCTCCCATTCCAAATGTCTTCAATACCTCTTTCTCATATTTGGACTTGGTGATAGAGACACCATTCTTCATCTGTTGAATTTGCAAACCTATGAAGAATTTTATCTCTCCAACCAGAGACATCTCAGAACCAAAAACCAAGCTTCCAAGAAAAAAGGATAGCATCCAATGACCAAACCAAAACCAACTGACCAAATATGAGCATGAGTATCATGAGCAAGCCAATTCCATCACCAAACTATATTGGAGCCTACAGGATCATGTCGGATCCAAGCTAACCAGAAACCACTCAACCTATTGGGACCAAAAGGGTGTCGGTAATGCATCGAAAAACTAGTGTTGGCATCAATGACAAAACATCAATGCAAAACATAATCAATTCCACCAAATGGCCAACATAATTTTCTCCCCTAATGAATAAACAAACGTGAAAATTTATGGAAGATATATTTCATTCCCAAAATGAATGTGAGGGAAGAAAAATTAGAATGTATGATATCCTTTAAACATTTTCAAATATCACCATATCAATTCATCCAAAGGTGCAACAATCTAATTAGGAGGATTAGGCCTAAATGAAGAAATTGATCATCCATAACTATGTAAAAAACTAATGTAGAATACAAACCAAAGATGAAGAGAAAATAGTTGTGATGGAAATATCATTGAAGAGGATATCCCTTGTGGTGTCTTCTGAATGTACAAGAAGGTCAATCCTACAAAATAAACTTGATAGATCTATCATGTACTCATTCGAAGGATTTATCTCTATAAGACAAGAAGTATGATCCTACTATAATGAATCACTATAAACTATGAATAAATCATTGTTGGACTTAGTAGAAGAAAGAGGTGATGATGAAGATATAATTTCAAAAATCATTTTAGAACCTTATTCTTTGAAAGAAATTTAAGGTTCAAAGGATCATGTACTATATCTTGAATCAAATTTTTTATAATAAATTCTTTAGAATGAATATTAGACAAAGTAACATGAGACCCAAAATGTGTGGGTTTGTATGATATGTATGGAAGTGAGATCCTATTTTTAATGAATGTAAACTAAGATCTCAAGTTTTCTCTTTTGTAACAGTGGAACAAAAATATGTTTAGATAAAGTCATCATATGAGAATTGAGCACTAAGATTTTACTTCTTTTTTTACAATGGAATTGAGATTGTGAAGTGCGTCTATTAGATATAGGGTTAATAATATAAAAATTGTTGATATAAGCATAAACAATGAAGTATAGAAAGAATAATGGATACAATAAGACATATCTAGAATAGACACAAAAATAAACTCGAGTAGAAAGTGTCAAATGAAATTGTTGGGAACCCTAGTCTGAAAATGTCTTAAACTGACAAAGGTGAGCAGTAATGGAGTCAAGGATTTCTAAAATGTTATTTCCTAAATATTTAGCTCAGAATAATATTGTAGGGCTTCCTAGTGAAATAGTCTAGATATTTTTACCTATTTGAAATTTGTTGTAACCTCTACTATGCTCGCATATGTCTTATCAAATATAAACCTAGACACATGAAAAAGGGGAAGACTGATTATTTGTATAAATTCTTGCCCAAGTCTAACTCTATTTTGGTGTTCCAACCTCCATGAGAATTATGATGATAAAAAAGAGTGCATGTTCTTAGGAGGACAAAAGCTAAACAATAGAGGAAATGTTCAAATGAAAACTATTAAACCTTGAGTATGAAACCCTTCACATGGATGTAGGCAATTGACACTCATCTCATAAGGTGAATTACATTTAGGGTTTTCATTGATGGCAACTCATCTTCAAGTGTTGGTATTTCTTATCCAGATTCATTGTCTTATCATTTTGCATAGATTGGGCCAACTAGTATACACACACTTTTCTTTATTCTTGTTAACCGGTTAGTCTTGGTACTGGTAACTGTAAAGCGGAAAATTGCGGTCGAACCCTAGTTGTTCTCCCCTCTTCCGACTCCGAGGAGAGAGAAGGGAGGTTCGCTAGGATTCGATGGGTTTTCACTTAAGGGGAAGACTTTACATTCAAAAGAGGGGTTGAAACTCATAAGATTCAATCCCACACAATGTAAGATTGGATGCTAAATGAATTTCAAGGGTTAGGAAAGTAAGGCTACCCTCTTTTGTAAAGAATGTGCATAGAAGAATTAAGCTAAGCATGCATAGAAAGTGACAAAGATTCGCTTATAAACTGAGTTTAGGTTATAGGATGAAGCTGCGGACCTGGAATTAGCAGTAAAATGTTGATATGGCGCTGTCCTGCAAATTTGGGCAAAAGTTGTCGGGACGATGGCGCCCGGCGCCACGGTCCTCCGAAAAATCCGTCAAACGAAGGGGGATCGGTTCGTCTCTGCACAAGGATTCCAGATCTTCAATTTCAGTCGCGTACCTGCAACCTACACACAGAAAAGCGAAGACGATGGGGGGTTAGGGATTAGGGGTTTGCCTTTAGGTCAAACCCCGGTTTTGGAATTAACCAAGAAATGAGCAAGAGCTGTAAATGTAAATGACTGTAATGTAAACAAGTACTAATACCTTGTTCTAAGGATGTTGGTATCCTTATGTGCGAAGGTTTAGATGTTGTATGTTGTAGTATGTAGTATGTTGTATGTAGCATGTAGTAAGTGATCTCCTCTTCAATGGTTGAATCCTTGACTTGAATGAGACACTTAGCCTTGAATGGAGACTTGAAATGATCAATTGCTTGAATGCTTGAGTATAGTTTCCACACTTTGTACACATATCCTCCTCATCCCCAATGAGAGAGAAAAATGTAGTTTATATACTTGTCAATTAGGGCTGATAGACTGATTTTCCCGACCTTAGGCCGACCAGGGAAGTATATTTCCAAATTGCAATCAAAAAGACCCGATATCACCTAGGAAACCGGGCCCAAAATAGGACCCAGGGACCAGGGCGCTGGGCGCCCTGGTCCTGAGGGACCAGGGCGCTGGGCGCTCTGGTCCCACCTTCGGGACAGTGGGGTGCAAGGAGGTTCAGGCCAAGGTGCTTGAAAAATGCAGTTTTCAGTGTCGTGAGCAAGTTTTGGGGTCTCCATTCAGGTTGCGTGTTGCGTCGCCATCGTGAAGACCGAAATGCAGTCGAAATTGCAAGTGTCGCAATTTTAGGACGCTACATTTAGCCCCCACTTTAGCGGGAGTATGTATGCTCATACTTCCGGTAAAGTACAAGGAAACAACATTGAAAGACTTTCACCACGTCAAGGAGGCAAGATACACCAAGCCCCCAGTGGACTAAGGATCTTACGACTTCGATTAACAAAGTAAAAGGGAAGATCACGAGGGAGAACCATGACTGTCAGTAGTAAGGTTCCCTCACTATGAGTCATGTAAGAGAAATACCGAAAATTTTCAAGGCAAAGCTAAGTTCTCCAAGAAATTTTCAAGTATCGTGAAGGGATAGTCATGGTGTATGCCCCCCTACGTTAAAGCGATCGCACGCGCCTCAACGGGGGTGATTGTTTTAACGTAGTGATACACATAAGAAATGAGAAAGGAAAGGAGCACGTTATCGTAAAGATTTAGCCCCCAAGTGTGAGATAAACCCAAGGATAATAGACACAAAACACAAAGCACGAGGTGACTTCGCTTTCCTCGGGGTTAGTATGCTGTATGATAAGTCATGTATATATCATATGTATGTATGCATAATTGTTCTTCATTCCCCAATCAAGGAAGGTCACCTAGAAGAAGGGAACACATGTGTCTTTTGAGTCAACATGAGAGAGACCAAAGAGATCTCAATGCTTTGCATCGTCCTCAAGTAGACAACACTAAGGACGACAAATAGAAGAATGAGAATAACATATAGAAGAAGTAACAAAAGGGAGGGGGAGAGAATCTGCCATGCTAATGTAACTAGTCTAGCATGTCATCTACCCCCCGATCTTGCTGATCAATGTTTCGGGAAGGCAGGGAACACGCTAGAGGAGGAACATCCAACACAGCAGATGGAGCTATCACAAGGTCCAAACAAGGGCTATGTTCATGTTCCAAGCCACGTTGTTCTTGTCTAGGAGCTAGGATAAGTGCTTTAGAAAATTCATTAGATAAATGGTTATCAACATCAACAAGTTCATATTCGCTATCAGAAGCAAGAGGAGTAACATTTTCATCATGCATAACATTTTCATCTATATCATCATCAAGATTTATAAAAATAGGATCTTTAACTCGCACAGGATCAAGACCATCATGTATCTTGTGTATAGGAGATTTAGGCTCAATATCCGGCTGAGGAGAAAATGGAATAATGCTTGTTGAAGGTGTTTTTGGAGATTGTAAATTTTGAGAAGCGGCTTCTTGAGCCCTAAGACGACGTTTTTGTCCGCGTTCGCGTGCAGAACGATTACGTCTAGTCTTAGTAGGAAGTGTAGAAGATTGAGGAGGAGGAATGTTCTCATCCTTAGCACTTGGGTGTTTAGGTTGTGGTCTCTTAGGCTGGATAATAGGAGAAGAAGAAGGTCTCTTTTCTCTATAAAAGGCAGGAGGAGGAACTGCTCCATATAAAGGAGGAATTTTTGGTTTAGGGAGAAGACCAAGTCCATCATGACGAGGAGGTATAGATCTACTCTTAGAAGATTTATTAGGCATAGACATAGTCACATCCATGGGGACGGGATGGGAATCTTCTTGAGGAAAGACATTAGTTTTATCTTTCAAAGGAAGAATTTCCTTCTCAAGAATGATAGGAATGTCAAGTTTAGGTGTTCTGGGTTCACTTAAAGATAGGATCATATCTGTTTTCCACTTTTGATAAGATTTGAAAAGATGATCACTTCGCGGGGGAAGAGATTGGAATTGTTTAGGCCAAAAGTAATCAATAGGAACACTAGAGGTTCTTTCAGCTGGTTTAAAGAGACTATGATTGACAGTAACAACTTCACCATTATGGGGAATTTTCAAACACTTATGTATAGGAGAAGCAATAGCCTTCATGGAAGATAGCCAAGGATAGCCAAGCTTCACACGAAATTGTTCGGAAGAAGGAATAATAGCAAAGTTCACATCAAGAGATTTATTATGGACCTCAATAGGCAATGTAATAGAACCAAGTGCAGGAGAAGAAAATGCATCAAATAGTTTCACAATCACATCTATTTTGTCATAGATCACTTGATTCAATTGCAAAGTAAAAAGAAATTCTTCAATAATAACATTAACCATGCACGAAGGATCAATAAGCACTCCACGGCAAGGTGTATTTTTGACTTTTGCAACTATGTATAAAGGACCATCAGGTGCTCTAATGGTTTCACTAGAATCAAATGTGATGGAAGGTTCTTTAGGGATTTCTTGCTGCTCTACAAAGTTAATCACATTCGGAGTCATCGACACAAGACCATCAGATGAAAGAGAGGAATCATTAGCCTCAATCGCATTAGAGGTATGAGAGGTATGAGAAGGCAATGGATCAGTGAAAATCTGAAGATTTTGGTTAGGAGGAGCTACAGATGTATTGCCTTTATCATTCACTCCAAAAACAGAAATAGTATTATTATCAATCAAATCCTAAATTTTACCCTTTAAAGAAAAACATTTTTCAGTATCATGACCAGGCTGACGATGAAAATGACAAAAAGCTTTGTGATCAAAATAAGGTGAAGTAATCTTTGCAGGATCAATTTGTCATACAGGAGGAAGAGTAAGCACATTTTGTCCCAATAACTTATTCATAATATCATGCAATGATTCATTCAAAGGAGTATACTTTCTTTCTTTCCTGAAAAATTTAGAAATAGGAGGCACACCTGATGCTGCATTCACATTGTTGTTGATGATGTTTTCATTGAATTTGATGGAATCTCTGTTTGGTTTAATCTTCCCAAATGGTTGTTGACTGCTATCACCCTTATCACTCGGAGCCATAGGATGTGATTGTTCCATTTGACTCACAGTCAGTTGATAATTGTGAAGAGTGGCACACAACTGTTGGAAAGAAGTAAACTCAGAGAACAAAAGTTTGTCTCGAATATCTTTTTGTAAATTAGAAATGAAGATTCTTTGAATATCATTATCAGGCACTGGAAAAGAAATTTGAGCATACAAATGCTTATATCTACCAATAAAATCAGTCACTTTTTCTTTAACACCTTGTTTACAATGCATTAAATCAATCAAAGTAACTTTAGGACTTATATTGTTTTGAAATTGTTGAATGAAAGCATTTGCAAGTTGTTCGAAAGAAGTAATAGAATAAGAAGGCAACGAGCAATACCATTGTAGGGCTTTGTCTCTTAATGTTCTAGTGAACAGTTTTGCAAGCAACCTTTGGTCATAAGCAAAATCAGTACAAATTGTTTGAAAAGTCTTAACATGTGTTAGAGGATCTCCTTTACCATTATGAAGCTCCAAATGCGGGATTTCAACATGTTTAGGAGGGATAGCTTGAACAATATCAAGAGAAAGTGGGCTCGCAACATCAAATGTGGGCACACTAAACTTAGATTGATTCATAGAGGCAATTTGTTGCTGTAAAGAAGAGACAGTTTGTGCAAGATTGTTAATGGTCGCTTCAGTCGAAGAGTTCATATTAGGTGTGTTAGATTGAGATGGAGGTGTGATGTTATTGAAAGAAGGTAAAGAGTAAGGTGGTGGGACCCTATGATAGTCAACCATAGGGGATGATTGGATAGGAGGAACACTACAAGGAGGAATGGAATGGTTAAATGAATTGCCCCCTTGCGTCATGTTCATTTGTGAATATGTAATAGGAACATTCATTGAAGGAATGTACGAAGAAGTTGGATTGAATGAAGGAAGAGGATTAATTGAAGAAGAGGGAGGATTGCCCCCATGACTAGTGATCACAGGAGGAATGTCTTGTATAGAGGTAGCCATGATGTTTGATGTAAAGGTAGGTATACTAGCAATAGGAGTAGTCAAAGGAATAGAATGATTGACTTGTGTAGGAGGTTGTGTATAACCTAAAGATTCAGCATAACTCTTCATAGGCATCATATTCGAATCCACAATATGTGCGATACCTCGCAAAACATCAATTCCATTCTTATCACTTTGAAGCATGCGTTTTAGACCCTCAATTAAAGGAAGAGCTTGACTATCGGGATACTCATGAGACATCCATTGGTGAAAATCATCAAATTGGTTATCCAATTTGGAAAGTTGTTCAACGGAAACTTCATGGGGAGCTTCTTCATCATTAGGAGGATTAGAGGAATTACCCATATCCTCGTTAAAAAGGCTATTCAAATTAGGTTCCATCTCCTCGGTAGTTAAACCTCGGAAGGACTTAATTCTATGGCTTCGTCTAACGGGAATAGTGTAAGTAGGGCTTACTGTTGTAAAACTCATGCACTAGAGAGAGAGAAAAGATTTTGATCTTAGAGGTAGCAATTTTCAGTAAAACCAGCCAATCTTCCAGATTTAAGTTGTTAAATACAATCACAACAGTCTCTCGAAATTTCGGAAAAAATGTCCGGGACCGTGGCGCTCGGAGTGCAACACGGTCCTTGCAACTTTTTCCGAAATTTGCAGGGATGAAAGGTATGATGATTTTAGAGCTAATCTGAAAAAATTGAGGGATTTTACAATCTGTAGATAGGCCAAATTAAAGTTGCAATCTCAAAATTGAACCCTATCAAGATTGTCGAAAAATGCAAAATTTGAATTTTTGAAAAAGAGAGGGAAACTGAAATTTTGAATTTTATGATTTTAGAGGGAATGTCAAAAGCAATGCAAATTTTGAAAATTAAAAATTGACTCAATTTCATGCAAAATTCAATTTTGAAAGCGGAAATCAAAGTTGTTGTAATTAAGCACTTAATTTCAAAAGTCATAAATTGCAAGAATTTGAATAAAGCACTGAAATTTCGAATGAATGTAGACACACTTTTCAGATTTATGATAATAAAAACGCAATTTTGACACAAAATTTTAATTTCAACAATTTTTGAATGATTAGGAGCCTTAGACCAAGCAATCGCAAGACCAACTTTGACTGTAATTTTGAAGGTGTTATAATTGATAAAATCAGCCAAAATTCTAGATTTTAGCAGAAAAACACAATAAGATGTCACTCCCGAAATTTCAGAAAAAATGTCGGGGACGATGGCGCTCGGAGTGCAACACGGTCCTCGCAACTTTTTTCCAAATTTTCAGGGATGAAGGATAATGTGATTTTATTGCAGAATCCAAAGTTACAGCTGATTTGGAGATGTTTTGATCAGTGAAATTGTCGGACAAAGGTTGAATCAAGAGGGTTTCAAAAATTAGGGTTTTGACTTTTAACCACTTAATTTTCAAAATTAAAGTACAGACATGAATTGATAATTTGTAATAGAAAAGCAGATCTGAAGCAAGCATTAACAATTAAACATTTCGCAAGTTCAATGTTCAAAAAGAAAATTTAGGGTTTTTATGCAATCACCTCTAAAATTTTGCAAAAGATCAAACATGGAAATGTAATCAACTTTTCAGATCTAAGCATGAAAAATCAGAAAGGATGTTCACGTCGGGTTCACCAAAATGTAAAGCGGAAAATCGCGGTCGAACCCTAGTTGTTCTCCCCTCTTCCGACTCCGAGGAGAGAGAAGGGAGGTTCGCTAGGATTCGATGGGTTTTCACTTAAGGGGAAGACTTTACATTCAAAAGAGGGGTTGAAACTCATAAGATTCAATCCCACACAATGTAAGATTGGATGCTAAATGAATTTCAAGGGTTAGGAAAGTAAGGCTACCCTCTTTTGTAAAGAATGTGCATAGAAGAATTAAGCTAAGCATGCATAGAAAGTGACAAAGATTCGCTTATAAACTGAGTTTAGGTTATAGGATGAAGCTGCGGACCTGGAATTAGCAGTAAAATGTCGATACGGCGCTGTCCTGCAAATTTGGGCAAAAGTTGTCAGGACGATGGCGCCCGGCACCACGGTCCTCCGAAAAATCCGTCAAACGAAGGGGGATCGGTTTGTCTCTGCACAAGGATTCCAGATCTTCAATTTCAGCCGCGTACCTGCAACCTACACACAGAAAAGCGAAGACAATGGGGGGTTAGGGATTAGGGGTTTGCCTTTAGGTCAAACCCCAGTTTTGGAATTAACCAAGAAATGAGCAAGAGCTGTAAATGTAAATGACTGTAATGTAAACAAGTACTAATACCTTGTTCTAAGGATGTTGGTATCCTTATGTGCGAAGGTTTAGATGTTGTATGTTGTAGTATGTAGTATGTTGTATGTAGCATGTAGTAAGTGATCTCCTCTTCAATGGTTGAATCCTTGACTTGAATGCAACACTTAGCCTTGAATGGAGACTTGAAATGATCAATTGCTTGAATGCTTGAGTATAGTTTCCATGCTTTGTACACATATCCTCCTCATCCCCAATGAGAGAGAAAAATGTAGTTTATATACTTGTCAATTAGGGCTGATAGACTGATTTTCCCGAGCTTAGGCCGACCAGGGAAGTATATTTCCAAATTGCAATAAAAAAGACCCGATATCACCTAGGAAATCGGGCCCAAAATAGGACCCAGGGACCAGGGCGCTGGGTGCCCTGGTCCTGAGGGACCAGGGCGCTGGGCGCCCTGGTCCTGAGGGACCAGGGCGCTGGGCGCTCTGGTCCTGAGGGACCAGGGCGCTGGGTGCTCTGGTCCCACCTCCGGGACAGCGGGGTGCAAGGAGGTTCAGGCCAAGGTGCTTGAAAAATGCAGTTTTCAGTGTCGTGAGCAAGTTTTGGGGTCTCCATTCAGGTTGCGTGTTGTGTCGCCATCGTGAAGACCGAAATGCAGTCGAAATTGCAAGTGTCGCAATTTTAGGATGCTACAGTAACGTATATTTGGGACCTGGTTAAGTATAGGACCTGATAATGTCTTTGAAGGAATTTATGGTAGTGTGTGGGCCGACATCATATATGATCATCGAGATAATGCATATCATACTTCATGATCCAGAAGCCAACAATTTTGATTTTCATCTTGGTGCTAACATGATAAACAAGTTAGAATGGTATTTAAGGGAGATCATTTAGCAATGGATTTCATATTGGTGTTATGGTATTGCTGCTTTATTTTTTGTTTGGTTTATGCACTTTAATTTTATTTTCTATCAATTGGTTCATAAGCAATAAGTTAAAAAAATCATTTACTGGTAGAACACTGATTCACCCCCCCCCCCCCCCTCTCAGTGTTCTTGGATTCCAACTATTGGTATTAGAGCCTAGTTCCTCAAAAGAAGGCTAACAACTTGAGGAAGATCTGAAACTTGGAATCAATGGAAACTGGTTTGTAGCAATAGCTTCAACTTACTTTTGAGGATCTTGATAATGAGAAGGTGGAAAATAATAAATTGAAGAATGAACTAAGGCAAGCCAAAGAACACATCATTTCATTACAAGGAAAGCTATCATATGTTCAAGCTAATAGGAAGGAACTCTGTGATCAACTACCTAATTAGAGTAGTGATGAAGAAGATGACTTAAAAGATCAGTACCAAAAACTTAGTCAGGAGAATACTACCTTGAATAATGAAATGAAAGCCCTAACTATGAGAATGTGCAAGGAGATTGAAGATAGAAAGAAGAATGAAGAAAACCTAGCTCATGCATTGAAGGATAGATCTGATGAATGCAATAGGCGGATACATGAGAATGACATGTTGAAACTTGAGTTGACTTAGTCCCAGAATAATAAATAGGAACTTGGGACATAGATCATAATCATGAGAGATGATTTAGCCACTGCAAATGAGGACAAAGACAAGTTCAAAGCCATCTCTGCAAGACTTGATGAACTACTGAAGAGCCAGAGAGATGATAATGACAAGAGAGGTCTTGGTTATGAAGTAGGAGAAATCTCTTGTATTGCACAATAAGATCAATTATCTAGTCAAAAGCAGAATCATGTTGACAACCGGAACCAGAAATCACTGGTAAGATAGCCTAATGCTCACAAATTCAATGGTACATGCTTTGTTTGCTTTAAATGTGGTCATATAGCAAGTCAATGCAAAAATAGGAATAATGAGAACAATACATCATTCACCAGTCTTGGAAATGTTAGATGTCATGCATGTAGTAGGTTTGGACATATGGCTAACCAATGTAGATCAAAAGGAAATCAAGAAAATCAAGGATATGACAAAGAAATTCAAAAGAACAATATTGTATGTTATGCATGCAACAATATTGGACATGTAGATGAGAAGGGAAAGGAAAACATGTAGCTGATGGAAATGTAGATGAGAAGGGAAAGGAAAAGTTTGAAGAAATTAGAAAGAAGCATGAGAGAAGATGGGTTAGGAAATCAGATACTCCACCAATAGATCTACTAGTAGAGCCATCAGGTCCTACACCAGAAGCAGGAACTTCAACTGGTAACTAAGGCACTTTGCCTTAAGGGTAGGCAAATCATTCAAGATCATGCAAACACCCCTGATTAGGTCTATAGTCAGAGAATTCTGATTGCAGATGGATACTCAGGTGAATTCTAGTGTTTACTAGAACCTATATGTAGATTATGTGATCCAGTCAAATTCTCCGGTAGTATTTATGACAATGGAAAATTAGGGTTAGTGGTGATAAAAGGGAAAAATTTAAGTCATTTCTTCACATAGCGATCGAGCATTTTGAAGAGTGATTTCAAAGCCATTTCAAGAGTCCAAAGGTGATTTGTGCTAGCAACTACATTCAAGAAGCATTTCATCATCTGACAAGATCTTAAGGTATTTACTGTTTGTAGAAACCCTAGATTTTTATCATGGCATCATCTTCGAATGTTGATACTCCTTTGGTAGTGGAAATTAAGGACAACCCTCATCCAAAATTTAAGAAGCATCCTTTCAAATCTCTTTTAGATGATCTGTTGGGAGCATTTTTCAATTGTTTGCCAATGTGGTGTTCTTCACATTGAGGACATTAGGGCATATAGTCACTATGACATTGAGGAGATCGGAAGTTATGAAATGTCCTATGTATTTACTGAGCACCTGATCACCAACAATCAATTGAAGCCAGAATATGCACATTTGCAGAGGAAGGGTTTTACCCAGTTCATGGATTTTCTAAGTTTCAACGAAGATGAATGGGCCAGGTATATTCTTATCCACATTCATGGTGAATTCCTGTGGTTGAACCGACCATATAAAATTACTGAGGAAGTTATCATGAATATAACATGCCTTCATAGGGTCAGAGGTTTTCCAGGGCCTAAGTCAAAACTTTCTAACAAAGAACTCTGCAAACTCAACAGTGTCTGTAGACACTTAAAAATAATAATTATTATTATTTTTAATTCCTCACATAATTAATTTATTAATTAATTATGTAAATTCTAATTCTCCTCAATATTAATTAAGTATAATTAATATTGTTGCTATAGTATGTGATTGATTTATTTAATAAATCAACCCCTCTTTTTATTCTTCTAAAAATTAAATATTCTCAAATCTTCCCCTTCGCTAATTAATTTCAATTAATTAGTTAACCTACATGATTCCTAAAAATCATCTTCCTAATCCATCATTAACCTAAAAAATTCTTCTAAAAACTCCCTAAACTTACTTAACCTTATTCTTCTAATTTCTAATTACCTCCACTCAATCTCTCTCCTAGTCAAATCCTCCTACAAATCTTTTCCCACCTAACCTTTCCTCTAATCCCCCTCCCAATGAGTTGCTAGTGGCTAATCATCATGATTAGCCACAAAGTCAACTCCTTGTCCCTTCCATCCAACCACTATTCTTAAATGCACTTTTCCTAGGTGAATGTGATATTTTCAAAATCTCACATTCCTCTAGGTATCTCCTCTCCCAAGGAATTTTTAATTCCTTCTTATTCCTCCAATCCCCATGATCATCTCTTTTTGAAGAATTTTAAATTCCTCCTCCTCATTCTTCAAGGAATGTCCCATCCATTGCTCTTCTCAAGGCACATTGGGAAGTCTTCCCAATGCACCTTGAGGAGTGTGGAGACAAGAAATGACTTTAAGGCATATCTCTTGGTCTCCACACCCTCTCTTGGGCCTTGTGTGAGCTCACAAGAAATCATATCCCTTCATCTTGGATCCATCTAAGCCATCCATTCTTCCTCTCCTCTTCCTATAAATTGCGAACTCCATCCCTTCATTGATCATCTCCAAGTTTAGTAATCTTATGCTGTTAATTTGAGCCAAGAAAATCATAATAGAATCCTTACCATGCCAAAATCACCACTCATCCACACTTAATCATCTCATCCATATCATTCCTCAAGATCCATTTTTATCATTTTGTGCACAATATTTGGAGAGCCATCCACATCATGTAAGCAAGGTGCAAATCAACATCAAGTTGGAGGAACATAGGGCGCACTTCAACTCCATCTAAGCTCCATCCGATGGAGAATGTAAAAGATTGTGAGGTATATGCATATCATTTATGTTTTTATGTGATTTAAGTTATGTCTTTGATTTCATATGCTCCCATGTTTGATTTTCATGTTTAATAGCTAATCCACCTCACTCTCCTTTTCACCATCTTTATTTTGGCACACCTGGTGGGACCAACGTCCCTAAAAACTAACATTTTTGTGATTTTTTGTGAGTTGTGAGATGCAAGTTCTAGAACAATGTGAGAGACTACAAATCAGTGTGAGCGACTTGGGTTCAGCACGACAAAAAACCTATTTTGGCACGTGCACAGGCACATCAATGTGAGCGCAAGTGCAGCAGCGCGACTGCCTCATAACATTTTAAATTTTCCCGCTCTTTTAAATTTTTAAAACAAATTTACTCTCTGTCTGTCTGTTTACCACATGCACAAGCACATCAGCGTGAGCATAGGTGTTTCCATACAAGCGCTTTTAATCAACACAACCACTTTTACAAAATTCACGCTCCTAACACCATTTCAATTTTTAAATTTGAATTTTAAAAATTTTACCCACTAAATTGTTCGGTCTTTGTTTTCAGGACTTCAGCACAAGTGTAGGTGTTTCGGCACAAGTGTCTTGGATCAGCATGACAGATAGGTATAAAACCCCTGTGTGCTCTGTGTTAACTTTATCTTTTTTTATTGTTTTTATTTGCTTCAGTGTATACACAAGCATTTCAATGCCTGCATAGGCGCATAAGCGTGGCTGACTGCACTTCATCACATGCACTGCATGTGGAGTATAGTAGGTACTAATTGCCTTTTTTTCTAGTATTGCAGTTTAAATCGACCATCCAAGACCTTAAAAAACAAAAAAAACTACTAATCCACTTTTTTGCAGGTTGCCTAAGAGACCCAACCAAACATTGTGCTTCTTTTTTTAACTAAGCACCTAGATGTTAATTAAAGGGTGAATGAATCATTGTTTTATGTGTTTTGAGAAAAACATAAAGGTAGGAGAGTATGCTCTCGTCTAGCTAGACGATCAAAAATCCAAACCCTCCAACCTTTTTTTGTTTGATTGCATGCTTACCCTTAGTAGGCCTACCCTCCCAACTTTCTCTTTGAGAAGGTAAGAGGGAAATGGCCCAAGTGAGTACACCCGGACTTGGGGTTCCCAACTCACTATAATAAATAGGCCATTGCCTACAAAAGGGTCAATGGTTGGGGCTATATGAGAGTTCACTCTCACATTGGGTGCTTAGTAGGATCCTAGAGATCTCAATCATGCTTGTGTGACTGCTAAGTTCTTGGTGATTCGTTGGGCTATAGGCCTCAATTGTGCTTGCGCAACTATGAAGGGTAGCTCCTAACGAGAAGACTTACTAAACACCTTGTTCATAGTGGCCAAAAACCCTCTAGTCATTGATGCAGGAGGTTGGACCTCTAAAGCCACCCATATTTTGATGGCCCTTAGTAGAGACACAAAGTTTGCCATGAGGATTTTTCATGGGAATTGATGCTTGGCTGCCCCGGAGAAGTGAGTGTCATGGAGGGGAGCCAATGGGGTCAAGCATCTAAGTTTCTGCTCTGGGTAAGTGTAGCTAGGAAACCAATTGGGATCCAATGACTATTGTCCTTGCTAGCCTTAAGAGTGTTGTATATGAGCATGAGTGTCTTTGAGTTAAAATACATTTGATCATTGTGTTTGCTTTGTTTGATACATACTTGCCAAGAGTAGACTAAATAACACGTCATTATCCTCAAACACTTTGCAAAAACATTTTTCGAAGAACGAACAATTATCCAAGTCACTACACACACAAAGTCCAAAATTGCATCAAAACTCCGTCTGTCTCATCTTTCATAAGCCCAAGTTGTATAAACATCCTAAAAAGTCAATTCACCGACCTATCAAGAATAAAAGGCTCACACAAGCACAACTCCTTAGGTGTCAGAAATTTTGGTATACCAACTGTAAACTCTTTCTCAAACATAGGACATTCTTGCATCATTACCATGATTACATCCATGGTCATAGCAATGAGTTTGATGCTAGTGATGAACTAAGAGTCTGTGCTCTCCATCAAGGTTCAGGTTTGTCCTTTAACACCAACTATTGTCAAAATTAGGGTGGTCGTGTCCCTTCATACAACTTGCCATCTGAACCAATCATCTATTGAGTCATGTTCATGCCAAGAATAACCTAGTCATCAAGTTTCTTCTAGTCATCACTATCATACCTCCTCAATCAATCATCCTCAATTTCCTAAGGACTTAGCACATTAAATCAATCTCCCTCCACTATCAAATGAATTATCAAAATCAAAATCCAATCATCCTTTAATCCAATTTAACCTCACATTAAGGTTGCATGCCTTGTGAAGTTCCATTTAGACCTCATCATTAATCAATTGGCTCTTGTGCTTGAAGAATAATCCTTTCCAAGTATCTTTTTCCTTATCCTTTTTGAGTTGATCAAGACTCTTAACTTGTGCCTCTACTTTTCTTAGGGTCATTAGTCAACCCTTGGTGGAAAAGACGCTTTTTAATCATTCCAAGGTCTAAATTATACCCAACTTGGTCATTACCTTGCTTGTGGTTTCATCCACCACCTAAAATCCTCATCCAAGGACTAAGGTGTCAATCCTAATCAAATCTGAGCTCTAATCCAAGACCCCCATCTATCAATAAAATCCCTTGTCATCAAAGACAAAACCCAAAAATTCCACAAAAGTCTTGCTAAGTCCATTCATCAAAAATTTCTTCCTCCAAGCTTTTCTAAGGTTATACTTGTATGGTCACAACTCGATTTCAAAATAAAAATATGGATGAACAACAATATGGCATGCCAGACATTAGTGTCCTATATGAAGATCCAACACAAGATCCTACACAAAGTGGGCAACCTAGCAATCAAGATCAAAGCCAAAATCCTAACATGGTTAGCTAATATGAACTCTCCAGAAGTGAAAACTTTCCTAGCAGACTCTTATAACCAAGAGATGATTGAAAAGTTCATCCAACACAATCCTACTGCACTTCTAAAAACTCTCCTTGAAAATGGAGCTCAACTTCTGCCTGAATTTGATAGATCCACTCTTGGCCAATAACCACAAGGAGACCTCACTCCCACACAAAATGTTGCACCTATTATTCAAACTCAATCAATTGCTGCCCCATCAATCATCCAAACTCAATCAATGCCACCCGCGGAACCTCCCACCGTGGTCTCCATCCCACCTTCTTCCTCTTTACCATCTATACCACTATCAAATTTGATCTCATCTATTCTCCAACACGCTTCTATACCACCTCCTTCCATTCAACCACACATCTCTATTCCACAAAATTTTCTTCCTATCAACAATGTTGCAAACTTTATCCAGGCCACACTCAATCCTATCAAAATAGTTTGTGGACCGCAACCAACTATCACTCAAATCCCAGCGATATCGATCATCACATATCATATTCCCACCTCCTCATCATATCAATACATTGGTGGTGGTACACCTTCCTTGACTCATCCAATTCTTGGGGAAAATACAATTCATCATTATCGAAGTCCACAACAAGACCTCATCAAGAAAATTCAAGACATGAAAAATATCATCAAGAACATGAAAGAAGGGACTAATAAGAGGAAACCTTACTCATTTGAGGAATTTTGTCCTTGTCCTTATAAACTGTCTATATCAGTTGCACCTTACACTCCAAGATTTGAGATCCCTAGATTCACCAAGTATGAAGGAAAAGGAGGCCCCCATGACCATGCTTGGGAGTTTCACATCTTATGTCAAGAAGTCTCCTATAGTGACCTATATCTTCATAGACTCTTTCCCAAGAGTCTCACAGGAGATGCCCTGGTATGGTTCTCATCTCTACCACGAGGCTCCATTGTCTCCTTTCGAGACTTGGTAGAGAAATTTGTAGCTCACAATGCCTACAACATGGCTAATGACGTTTCTATGATGGACCTATGTAACACAAAACAAAGGCTCGGAGAGACTTTCGCCAACTTCTTACAAAGATGGTGAAATCTTATCAATAAATTTCAATGGGACATGCCAAAACAACATCAATTTGAATTATTTCAAAAGAACTTGGTACCTGAACTTTCAAGACCTTTGACGTCTCAATGTATCAAATCCTTCCAAAAATTGACTGATAAGGGCCTCGCCCTTGAATGTGTCTTGTTGGAGGAAGGAACCTTGAAACATTACCAAAAATAGACACAAATTTCTTCCTCTTATCATAAGGACAAGCCAAAGTTCTAGTCTATAAACAAAAACGTAGTCAACGATGGTGTAACTGATGCAAAGCAAGTCCAAACCATGGCTGCTCCCCTAAAATCCACCACCAATAATCATCAATTCAACAATCAAAATAATCAAAATAAATCCCAAAAACCTCACAACAATGTCTCAATCCAAGGATGACCACCCTGATCAAATAATAGGACTCCAAGAGACTTCACTCCTCTTGCTGAGCCTATTGAAATGGTGTTTCAAAAACTTGTCCAAGCAGGTGCAGTGGTTTTTCTGATCACTTGCCCGTTTGACCCCAATCAACCTAAACCTAGATGGTATAATGAGAATGAGTAATGTGAGTATCATCGTATCAAGGGACATGATACACAAAAGTGCATGAAGCTTAAAATCTACATACAAGATCTCATTGATAGGGGTGAGATTGAAGTAGCAAATGCAAAACCTGGTAATAACAATGACAAACTTAAAATGTACCAGGAACCCTTCCTGAAGCATGATAAAGGAAAAATCTCATCATCTAACACAATGAGTTATGACTACACTAATCATATAACTGGCTTCGAATCTTTAGTAGGTCGTATCAAGCCTACAGACAACCATGTTAATGTCATAACTATCCAAGGAGTTAATCCTCCCCCTTCCCAAAGTAGACCAAATCTTGCTAAGATAGTCATTCAAGGCACCATGTCTTCTACCTCCTATCCCCAAAATGATTGCAATGTAACCACATGCCGAGGTAAAGTCACTGTCCAAGGAATCCCTCCCCCACCAAACCCCCCACCCATGTCTTCCACCCACCGATATGACCTCCTAGACCAACTTGGGAAAACCTCCACACAAATTTCTATCCTAGAAATTCTCAAGACTTCCCTTGTACATAAGGAAATTTTGGAGCAATCCCTCCTTGAGTCTCGCATTCCTAATAACATCAATGCTACTCAATTCCAAGCTCTCATTGGAAACCTTTCTACCCAACAACACCTTATATTCACCTCCAATGATGCTCCCGCAGATGGAGACCATAACAAGCCTTTGCACATTGAAGCCCTTATCCAAAAGCACAAGGTCAAACGTATTTTGATAGATGGTGGATCCGAACTGAATCTGTGTACATACAAGTTAATAAAACAATTGGGACTTTCTGAGGACCTATTAGACACATCAGGAAGGATCAAAATAAAAGCATATGATGATGCGGAAAGAGTTTCGAAGGGCATGATCACCTTACCTCTTCAAGTGGGCCCTATTACAATTGAAACCCCTTGCCAAGTACTAGATCTTGATCTCCCCTACAAAATTCTCCTTGGTTGGCCATGGATTCACTCCTTATAGGTTGTACCCTCCACCTATTACCAATGCATCAAATTCCCCTTCAAAGTAAGAGAGATCAATATAAAAGGTGATCCACAACCTTTTCAATATTGTAAACTCTTGGAGGGGAAACATCCATGTCATTGTCCACTAAAGAAACCCTAACCAACACCTCCATCTGACACATCAAATGTTGCCTCCACTTCATTCCAACTAGATACTCAAATCAAGATCTTGGACAATGGTTGTAGAGAATACAAGTTGGAGGATGTCTTATTAATAGGAAACCTCCCCCTATCTCCTAAGTCATTTGACAAACCGAAAGAACTCAAAAAAGACCCAAAACTAGTCATGCAATGCCAAAATACTACCTTCTAGCAATGGGGCCCACTTGATGAGGAGAGCCTTGAAGCAGATGTCTCTTCATGGTTATACTGGGAAGAAGATGATGATCTAGCAAAAATATCCAAAAAGATGTACCCAAAAGTGTCAGCTATAGTCGAAAAATGGGTTACAAAGGACACAACTTGGGACTAGAGGAGAAAGGAAGAAAAGAACCCATAAATCCTATCTCCTACAAGTACAACAGAGGCTTGGGGTACAACCCGGTGCCTAATATTACTATTGATGGTGCCCCTTCTAGTCCTTCTTTGGATATCGAAAGCACTGATGAAGAGGAGTTCCACGAAATGCCTTATGAATACGAAAATGATATCTTCTTTGACTCTCACATCAATACCATCACCCCTATAACCACTCCCCCTTCACATGAGCTACATCTTGTCCATCCCAAACTCATAGACTGGAGTCAACGAGACAAACTCACTTTAGACATATGTGTCAGTGATAATGCTCTCATTACTCTCCTGACAGTGCAAAATTTGGAAGATTGCAACAGAGTAGAGGGTATTCAACTACATGAAAAGGGATACTTTGGTACTCAGGTCAATGCCCTTAGTCACAAAAAAGATAATCAAAGCAAAAACCATGATTCCCAAGGTAAAAACCTCTCTGAAGACCCTTTGGATGAGCAAAAAATAAAAACAAAGGGCATATCCGAAAGTGAAAACCTTGAAAAGGCACTTGACAATGAGGGACTTGACCTCCCTACCATTGGTTACCTTCCACAGGACAGATCAAATTTGCTGATAGAAGAAACAGACAGTATCAACATGGGCACCAAAGTTACTCTGAAAATGTGCTCATTGCTAAGTCCCTCATAGAAAAAGAGAAACAATATTTCATCAACTTCCTTACAGAGATAAAAATCAATTTTGCATGGTCCTATGTTGATATACTAGGGTTGGATCCTACCTTGGTGGCTCACAATCTTGTTGTCCGCCTAGACGCAAAACTTGTAAAACAAAAGTTACACAAAATGCACCCACATATTGCACTCTTGGTCAAGATGGAACTCCAAAAGATATTAAATGTAGAATTCATCAAACCAATAGACTACGCTGAATGGGTTTCCAAAATTGTACCTGTCGGCAAACCCACTAGGGGCATCTGCATCTGTACAAATTTTTGAGATCTAAATAGAGCTTGTCATAAAGATGATTTCTCGCTCCCCAATATAGATATAATTGTGGACCTTACAATAGGACATGAGATGTTGTTGCTTATGGATGGATTTTCTGGATACAACCAAATCAGGATTGTAGACAAGGATCAACATAAAACTGCATTCACAACACCATGGAGGAATTTTTGTTACCGAGTCATGCCTTTTGGCCTAAAAAATGTTGGAGCTACATATCAATGTGCCATGACAACAATTTTTCATGACCTCTTGCATAAAATTATGGAGGACTATGTGGATGATCTGCTAGGCAAATCTAGACAAGGCAAGAACACATCACTATTCTAAAGCAGACCTTTGAAATCTTAGAAAAATACAAACTATGCCTGAATCCCAAAAAGTGTGTGTTTGGAGTCACATCGGGAAAACTATTAGGATTCATTGTTTCCCGTAGAGGCATCGAGGTCAATCCTGCAAAGGTGAAAGCTATCATGGAAATGCCTCCACCAAAAACTCTTAGACAACTGCGCAGTCTCCAAGGGAAAATCCAATCTGTTAGACATTTTATTTCACAGCTAGTAGACAAGTGCCATCCATTTACACAATTGTTGTGCAAGGACACAAAATTCAAATGGTACTTCTTATGTCAAAAGGCCTTTGAGAAACTAAAATAATATCTAACATCACCTCCAATGTTGATGCCTCCTACTCCTGGAAAACCCCTTATTTTGTATATATGTGCTACTGCAGTGGCATTGGGGGCATTACTGGTACAGACAGATGATCAAGAGAAGGAACATGCCATTTACTACATTAGTCAGATACTAGTAAAGTATGAGCTCAATTATACCCCCATTGAAAGAGCATGCTTGGCATTGGTGTTTAGCACATAGAAGCTCCGACACTATATGCTGAACAAAAAAAAAAACTAATTGCTAAGATTGATCCACTTAAATATCTCTTGTCAAAGGCTACTCTCACTGCCAGAACCACTAAATGGGTCATGCTCTTAAGCGAGTTTGACATTGAATATGTGGACAAAATGGCAATCAAGGGACAAGTCATCGTAGATAGGTTGGCGGACGCTCCACTTCCAAGTGACCATGCTATTCTCACAGAATTATCGGATGAGTTCATTATGATAGTTACCACATCCTCCACATGGTGATTGTACTTTGATGGCTCTTGCACCCAAAATGGATCGGGGGCAGGAATATTATTAATCACACCTCAAGGAGATGGCATCCCAAAGTCATACAAGATAGACTTTGCATGTACCAACAACATTGCAGAATACAAGGCACTCATCATAGGTTTGCGCTTGGCTATCCACTGGAAAATAAAGGAATTACAAGTCAATGATGAGTACCAGATAAAAGATGATAAACTCCTTGCCTACCGTACCATGGTTGAAGATCGTAAGTAAAACTTCATGACAATCAAGTTTGATCAAGTCCCATGAACAAACAACAGGGCTGCAGATGCAATGACCACTATTGGCTCCCTCATTCAGAAGTGTGAGTTCTTGGTTGAGAAATTATTTATACTGGCATACGACCTATCAGAGCCTGAAATGGTGTGTGTTCTCGTTGGTCGGGAGTCCCCTTGGTACCAAGAAACCTTTGCTTTCCTAAAGGACAACACCATTCCCCCACATCTCACCAAAACCCAACAACAAACATTCATTCATCGATGTGCTCATTACACCATCCTTGGAGACGCCCTATTAAGAAGGCATTTTGATGGTTCCCTCCTAAGGTGTTTAGATAAACAAGAGGCAGAATGGGCATTACGTGAAGTACATGAGGGAATCTATGGGGCACACTCAAGTGGGCTCACCTTGGCTAAAAAGCTTATGAGAATAGGATATTATTGGCCTAAAATGGAAGTAGATGCATATAACTATGTGAAGAAATGCATCCCTTGATAGCAACATGGCGACAAGATTCATGCACCTTCACAATAATTGCAACCATTCATTACACCATGACCCTTCTCATAGTGGGGTCTCGATCTCATTGGGAAAATTCACCCTCCATCTTCCAATGGACATAAATTCATTATCACCACCACTGAGTATTTCACCAAGTGAGTAGAGGCTACAACTCCTCATCCTCCAACACCCCAAGAATGGTAAGCCACACTGGAAAGTGCCCCTCCCACCAGCTCCTGTATCCACCTATCATGCCTGGATCCTCCCTTGCCCCCATCCGCTCATCCCAGACCAAGTCAAATGCTATTTGGAAGCTGGTCTAACCCTCCAAGGGACTCACTTTAGGGCCCCAATACCTCACCTCCCGTGTAATTGGACGATACACTAGAATATCCCCCACTATATCCTGTACCTGCGCAAGCTATCGGGCCACCCTGAATGGAGAATAGTACTCCATGATATATATAGATCTCCCAAAAATCCACATCTCGACTCTTGCCCAGTGCAACTGCCAGTCACCCCTCCACCTCTCACATCCTAAAAATGGTCTCCATGTGAACCGTGTCAGCTCATCCAAAATCCTCCTCCAAAACCATACAGATGTTGTCTGTGTATAGTACAATAATCCCCTATATCTATCCACAAATGGCTGTCGTGGCCGCCTGTCCTGTACCTCCAATGGCTGAGTCACTGCAATATGATCCCATGCCCAAATGTGTAGAAGTGCAGCCCCTACAAATAAACTAGCTTACTCTCTGTAGACCACCAGATGCACATCATGATATAGCTGGGATAGCATCACTGTGCCCCACATATACTACTGACCATCATGCAACATGAAGTATAAAATCCCACTCCATCCCAAAGGAAATCGATGTCTGCCCAAATCCAGAATGATTTGCCCACTCGGGAATCCACAAATAACCAAAACCAGTTGAGGAATCTATCAAACACCCATCACCCAACCCAAATGCATCCTACTCCTATCCAACATCGGTGGCATCTCATACTCGTACACCTCCCGTAGATAAAAATCTGCTACATCTAATTGATACTCGGGGATAACACCACAAACGGGGATCTTCAAGATCCTCCAAACATCCAACAAAGTAACTATGGCCTCTCTAGTCAACAAATGAAAGGTGTTATACTGACTATCCCACCTCTCCACTAGCACCATCATCATAGCAATATGCGCTCGTATCCTTGACCACTTGACTACATAATGAAATCGCAACACAGCTAGCACCTCTAGCTCATTGTGACCTAACTCATGATACAGGCTCATCGTAGTAGGCCAATGCTCTCTCAAAGCCAATGACCCCATCTCCACCTACATCCATCAAACCAAATCATTACTTCCACGCCCCAAAATCCTCTCCCGACCTCAGGAACCAACCATACCCTCCCCCTATTCCAAAATTCTAAGCAAAAACTTCATTTTCCCCCTTTCTAAGTGCACGCACTAATCTACCTAGCACTCATGCCAAAACCATGACGCTCGCACCAATCGATAGGCACTCGTACCAATAGAGAGTCCTACCCTGTTCCGGCCCCTTCTCGGACCCATCGACGTGAGCGCCCGTGTAACCCCTTGGGCACCCGCGTCGAAGTGCGACCGCAACCGTGTTGATTCCCCCCATTCCCCCCAAACCCCCCTATCCTACCCGACCTACACCGAGCGCTCATGCTAATCGCTAGCACTCGTGCTAACCTAGGGGCACACGTGCTGAAACAACAATCAGCATGAGTGCCTCGCCTTACCTAGACCCCTATTTCTAGCCCAAATTTTTACCCAAAATCAAAAATTACAAAAGAGGGATAGTCCTACTCACCAATGGTCCATAGCTAGTCGGTCAGTTGAATCGTCAGATCCTCTTGGTGAGATGATCACGAACTAGAATGCGGTCCATCTCTCCTTCTCTTCTTCTTCGCTCTGAGTGGCTCCAAGGCTTGTGTGTAACAATGACTCCTCATTGGGTCCGTTGTGCCTTATATGGGCCCCCGTGAGGGCCCATTTTCCTCTGCGGTCTCACATCTTGTATTTTTCCTTCCAAATTTTCCACATCTGCTTCATATTTCTTCATCACTTATCTCTTCCACCCTAATTCTTCTTCCTCTTTTTTCGATAATTTTTCATCTTTTTTTCCGAAAACATTCTTGAGGGGGCATACACCTCCCACGCTTTACGCTTGGGCATCTTATTCTTTTTCTATCTTTTACCCATCATCAAATTTGTCACTGCGTAAAAGAGGGGCAAAATGTAGACACTTAAAAATAATTATTTTTATTATTTTTAATTCCTCGCATAATTAATTTATTAATTAATTATGCAAATTCTAATTATCCTCAATATTAATTAATTATAATTAATATTGTCACTATAGTATGTGATTGATTTATTTAATAAATCAACCCCTCTTTTTATTCTTCTAAAAATTAAATATTCTCAAATCCTCCCCTTAGCTAATTAATTTCAATTAATTAGTCAACCTACATGATTCCTACAAATCATCTTCCTAATCCATCATTAACCTAATAAACTCTTCTAGAAACTCCCTAAACTTACTTAACCTTATTCTTCTAATTTTTAATTCCCTCCACTCATTCTCTCTCCTAGTCAAATCCTCCTACAAATCTTATCCCACCTAACCTTTCCTCTAATCCCCCTCCTAGTGAGTTCCTAGTGGCTAATCATCATGATTAGCCACAAAGTCAACTCCTTGTCCCTTCCATCCAACCACTATTATTAAATGCTCTTTTCCTAGGTGAATGTGAGATTTTCAAAATCTCACATTCCTCTAGACATCTCCTCTCCAAAGGAATTTTTAATTCCTTCTTATTCCTCCAATCCCCATGATCATCCCTTTTTGAAGAATTTTAAATTCCTCCTCCCCATTCTTCAAGGAATGTCCCATCCCTTGCTCTTCTCAAGGCACATTGGGAAGTCTTCCCAATGCACTTTGAGGAGTGTGGAGACAACAAATGCCTTTAAGGCATATCTCTTGGTCTCCACACCTTCTCTTGGGCCTTGTGTGATCTCACAAGAAATCCTAGCCCTTAATCTCGGATCCATCCTAGCCAGCCATTCTTCCTCTCCTCTTCCTATAAATTGAGGACTCCATCCCTTCATTGATAATCTCCAAGTTTAGTAATCTTATGCTATTAATTTGAGCCTAGAAAATCATCATAGCATTCTTACCATGCCAAAATCATCCCTCATCCACACTTAATCATCTCATCCATATCATTCCTCAAGATCCATTTTTATCCTTTTGTGCACAATATTTGGAGAGCCATCCACATCAAGTGAGTAAGGAGAAAATCAACATCAAGTTGGAGGCACATAGGGTGCACTTCAACTCCATCTAAGCTCCATCTGAAGGAGAAGGTAAAATATTGTGAAGTATATGCATAACATTTATGTTTTTATGTGATTTAAGTTGTCTTTGATTTCATATGCTCCCATTTTTTATTTGCATGTTTACTAACTAATCCACCTCACTCTCATTTTCACCATCTTCAGTGCCACCTATGATGGTAGATCGATGAGAGTTGATGATATTAGGGATATTGATGTCAAATTTGCAGCAATAGTAATTGGTTATAAAGTTTATCAATCTAACCAGTTGAACTCTATCTCTGGAACCAACATCCTCATTTCACATCAGATGGTGAAGGAAGATGTAAATTATGACCTTTGCAATGTAATGCTGAAGGAATAGATGACCAATCTTTGAAAGGTAAAGCAAGATAAGAAGAATACATTGTGGTATGGTTCTTTCATCATATGCTGAACATTTTATTTCCTAAATATGATACCGGGATATGGGAAGATTCAATGGGATTTTGATAGACCGATAGCTACTCAGATAGCTCAAGTATTAGATTGGCAAGGTGACAAACAACAAAAGGCTAATCTGTGGGCATTTTTTAAATCTTTCCAAGAAGAAATGAAAAATAGAGTTAGAATTCCAAACGAAATTGTACAAAAATATAAAGATACTATTTGTTTTATGGTTAATAAAGATGAATGTATGATGGAGGAAGTCCAACCTAGAACAGTCTAGATCATGTTGATGGGATATGAAGTGGATGAGGCCACATTGGATGCTTATGCACAAAATTTATTGAAAGATCCAGTTGATGAGAAAGAAGAAAAATTTGGCACAACTCAGGAGAAGGGTTTTGAAATTCATCAGGAACAAGTTGCACCTACCATAAGAAAGAAGATGACAAGGGATGTAGCTGAGACATTAATCAATGAGGGTCATGACAGGGCTAAAATTGAACAAAAAGTTAAAATCCTTGAAGCCTGGAGAAAGGAAGAGATGAAGCAGAAGAGGAAGGAGGAGAGATAAGTGAGGAAGGCATCTCAGGTCACTCCTAATATGGTCCTAGTTATAATAGATTCATCAAAACAACTAGAAGCACCATCTAGCAAGCCTACAAGTTCTAAGCCTAAGGAACTAGTAAAGAAAAAACAACAACCGACTAGGAAATACATGGTTGTATCTTCTGAGGAGACTGAATCTGATGAAGAGATCAAACAAGCTCCAAAGAGGAAAGGTTTTTTTTCAAGGGTTGTGAGAGAAAAGAAGGAAGAATAAAAGAAACAACCTAAGATGGAGCCTCCCTGGAAGACTCCCAAAATAACAATTGTACATAAAAGGAAGCCTAAGTCTAATGAACAATCCTAAACTGGAAACAAAGAGAAGAACCGGTAAGAAGAAATTAGATGCTCAGGAAATTATTGATCAAATTATTAATGATGGTAATTTGGATAATATTTCTACATATCTATGATGATTTTGATTATAAGGACAAGAAGTAGTTAGAGGAGGTAATTGTTTTATATCTTGATTCTTTTAGTAGGACTCTGATTGAGTTAGATAAAATTTTGCCCAAGTAATTATATGATAAGTTAGAGGTCAGAAAGTTACATGCACAAACTTTGGACCAAAAAATAAATGAAACAAAATTGGTCAATCTATGTCCATCAATAACTCCACCATAGATTGCAGATTTGATTAATAAGACAAGTTCAATAGAATTCAATCCCAAACCTCGGATTAATAATTTGATGTTAGAAAGATATAAAGAGATCTAGAAGGAGACAATTGATATATGGGTCAGAATTATTTTAAGTCCTAGTTATGAGTTAAGTCCTAGTTTTGTTTGATCATAGAATATACAATTACAAGGGGACAAGGAACCAATAAAAATAGATGAGCAGAATGTAAATACAGATCCATCAGTTAGCACTCCACTAGTTACTACACAACCAGCTAGTGAATCAAATTTTGAAGGTTAGGATACTTAGAATCCTCTGGAATCCCATGTACAGGATGTAGACACAAAGGTTGAGAAGGACAAAGGTACAGAGGATAAGGTCTCAGATGATGCACCAATAGTGAGTGAGGCACCAAGTGGCGAAGCCATCGGTGCACCAGAGGTAAAGTCTTCAGAAGATATGTCACCAGCTGACATAGGCAAATAGATAGTGATAGACTTCCCTTCTAGTTTGGCAATTGACACATCATCCTCAACCAAAGGGAAATTACCAGAATTTACTATAAGTTTTAACAAGCCTTATCATTTGATGTCACTGGCAGAGAAAATTTCAAATTCTTCTAATCTGGCAGAAAACTTGACAATTTCTTTAGAAGGTCTAGTTTTGGCTATTATGGATAAGATTTTGAGGTTAGAAAAGGAAAGGGACAACACAACAAGGCAAGCAACAGAGCTCTGAAATTTCATTGGTCCCCAGTTAGATAACTTGCCATGTCATAAAACAAAATGTATTTCAAACATGCAGCAGGTTTATCCAATTAAATCCGAGAGAATTGTGTATTATGGTAGTCTCTTGAATGGATTCACCTCCATTCTTGATTCTCTCAAGCAGGGATGGGAGACATATTTTTCATTTTTGAAGACTTTGTATGCTGACATTTTGAAGCATGTATAGGAACCAGTATGTATATATGTGTACAACATTTTTGGTGGGCACCCCACTTTGCTATTGATGTCAAAGGGGGGGGAGTATAGTGAAAAATGGATGTATATCACAAGGGGAGTACACTAGATGTATATAACCGCATGGATGCACAGGTAAGGGGGAACAGATTCAGAGATGATATCGCTTTTCACATGAGTGTTGTCATCAATGCCAAAGGGGGAGATTGTTGGCAATTGACACTCATCTAGTACTAGTGAATTACACTTAGGGTTATCATTGATGGTAACTCATCTTCAGGTGTTAGTATTTCTCATCCCGATTCATTGTCTTATCATTTTGGATAGATTGGGCCAACTGGTATACACACACTTTGCTTTATTCTTGTTAACCGATTAGTCTTGGTATCGATAACATATATTTGGGACTCGGTTAAGTATAGGACCCGGTTAAGGTATTTCGGGACCCGGTAATATCTTTGAAGGAATTTGTGGTAGAGTGTGGGCAAACATCAAATTTGATCATTAGGATAATGCATATCATACTTCATGATGCAAAGGCCGACAAGTTTATATTTCATCTTGAGGCTGACATGATAAACAAGTTACAATAGTATTTAAGGAAGATCATTTAGCGATGTATTTCATATTGGTGTTATGGTATTGCTGCTCTCTGTGTTGCTTGGTTTATGCACTTTAATTTTATTTTTCTGTTAGCCAATTCATAAGAAATAAGTTCAAAAATTCATTTACTGGTAGAACATTGATACACCCCCCCCTCTCAGTGTTCTTGGATTCCAACAATGGAATCTCACAAAAGGCTTGATATTAATAGAATTATTTGCCCAATGATTATCGAGATGATGCAAGGAGGCTGACTGGGTGGATAATTTGGGAGTTGTGTTGGACATCTACTAGGACAAGAGGTGATGCATATGTCAATAATTCTATTTGAAACATTTGAAGTACGAAGCTTTTTACCTCCACTTTGCTTTAATTACAAAAGATGAGGAAATAATTCAATGGAAAGGTGATGGTTTTTTTCTTTCATAGTAGCTTAATTTCCCATGATGTGAGTTGTCCTTTCACATGAGGGGACAATGATGACAATCAACCTAAAAATAGTCTTTGTGGTAAGTATATTTTACTAGATGAGGTCAGTTTTATAAGATACAGTTTACCCTTGTGTCACTTTCAAACTTTCTATTGTTGCACTATGCCTAAATCTTTCAAAATGAGGGGACCTTTGAAGAGGATGAAAACTAAAAGCTGTAAGAAACTTCATAAAAATAAAGTGTGGGATATTTTCCATAGAGAAGGTATGATTCCCTTCTTCCTTTCCAAGAAGGGTTATAACAAAGCCTTGTTAGTGAGATTCTGCAACTCCTGGCAGAATGATGAGGTGTCAATTGGTCGTATCTCCTTTGTTGTTTCACCAAATCTTATTATGAAAGTGATTGGGTTGCAGAATGAGGGCAAGAATGTTGAGAAGAAAATCTCAGGAGATTACAAGAACCACATGAATAAATTCTTCAAAAAAGGAGAGAGGATGGTGGTGGTGCAAAATGGGTATGTGCATTTTGTCCTTCCTAAGCCGTATGCAATTTGTAAGTTATTTTATTATGAAATACTTTACCTTAGAAGGACATTATACCTCTACGTATGACTACAATTTTCCCATCCTGAATCACATTAGGGATGGTGATAGGATAAATTTGTCCTATTTTCTTTTCACTTCACTTGCAGCCAATATTACTAATGGCGCTAATTCTCTGCTCCACCAAGGGCTTATTTATATTATGTATAAATATGCCTTTGATCATCCCCCTCATCGCAATTATTTGCTTACCCTTCTTGGGAATTATGAGCCTAAGGATGAGGCCCATGACTCCTTTGTTAAAATTGAACTTATTGATACTAACCCCCTATCTTCGCCTGACAGTAGTCCTACTTTCAAGTCTAAAGGTTAGAAGCCCTATTCCCAACAAGAACCGAAAACCCTGGAAGTGGCTCTACTTAAAATCAACCTTGACAAAAGAAAACTAGAAATCCCTAAAAAATAGGCTTGTTAAGTCCAAAAAGAATGATAAATATTCTTCCAAGAGAAGCATCACCATATACCTTGACTTACATGACTTTGAGAAGGAATAGGAGGAGATACATGAGAAGGAAAAGAAGGATAAGATCTCTAGGGGGAGAAGGTCATCCCGTCTCCTGGCTAAAGATAGAAGGGTTAAAATCAAACCCAAAGTGACTATACATGAATTGACTGAGGAATTTATACCAAAATATGATGATGCTTCCACTAATGAGGATACTAAATAAGAGGAGCAATACAAGGAGGAATTGGATGAGGAGAGTGAATCTTTAGAGGACATGGACAATTCTGAACCGGTTTCCCTGCCCCATAACTCTCTAAATGATGTGGAAATGGTGCCCTATTCTTAGGATTCATCCTCTGGTGTAGATAATTATAGCACTAGGAAGATGCACAACTAGATAATTGAATTGCATGTAAGGGTTTTAACCTTGAAGCCAAATTTGAAGAGTACAGGCAGGGATACCAAAAAATGGGAAATTCCTTAAGCTCTCTATGTGCCATTACTAATGACATACTGAGGAAAGCTTCCATGGGGATTTGTCTTTGGGTAGAGTAGGATGAAGAAGAAAGTTAGGAAGCTATCGAAGCAAGGAAAATTGGACAAGGAAGATAAGAATGAGGATACAATTCCCTTGGAGATTTGGAATGAGCAGGTGTAGAGACTAGAATAGAACTGGAACCTCATCAGGGAAGAGTGAGTTGAAAATGTTTTTTCTTTTTTTGCTCCATGTTGATTTTAAATATAGTTAGGCGTACTTTTCATAATTCTATGAGTAGTCCTATGTGTCATATATATCAGACTTATATTAGAATTATCTTCTCTATTAACTTTATAGACTCTTTATATTTAGTTGCTCATAGTTATATTATCATGGATAGATGGTGGCTAGATCATATCAATATGGTTAGCTATGTTAACATGATGATTTTTATCACTTTTGAGAGAGACTAGTAAGGTTTATGTTGTTGATCTGGTTGTTTGATGCTAGATTTTGTGTTGCTACTCTTTGATTTTGTTGTTTTATAAGGGTTCAGGCCCCTCTCCCTACTAATGTAATAAAAAATAGAATGAAATACTACAAAATTTTAGTACACACTTTAATCTTGGAGAAACATAATGTAGTTGATCATGATTGTTATAACAATGTTTTATGCTTGAATTCTTTGCTCCTTGAATATCGATTTATACTTGAATTGCTTTATCAAATTTGATTGAGAGTCTTCTTCATTTCTTAGCTTTTAGTTTGAAATGAGAGACGGAGTTGTATTAATATGCAACTCACACCTTTATGAATTTAAATTTTAGGGAATACTGAGAACAAAGGGTAAGTTCATGCTATTTTCAAAGTTGAATTTCATTTTTCAAAATTTGAGCTCTAATTCCTCGTATAAGGTGATAGCATCCTATACTTGGTAAAACAAGCCATGAAAAAGGTCATGAATAGGGGAATGTACCAAGTTTATAGAAATAGTCTCAAAACTGAATAAAATTATGAATACATTAGGCATATAAATGTCAAAGTGGGTCCAAACCTAGTGTGAAATTGTTGTACAAATTTTTTACAGTACAGTTAATACCCACATTGTCATGTCCCTATTTTTTAAAAATTTAAATTTGAAATTTATTAACACATTTTATTCTTTATTGGGTTTATCGGTCAAGCTTAGGGAGAATAATTGATTTAATGTTTATGAGTATCCAAATATTCTCAACATCAAAAAATCATTTAAATATTAAATTAATATTTGGAAAAGCTTAGTGGGGAAATGGAGTTTGTACCATTTTGGGAAAGTTTTTTGCATGATGAATTTTAGAAAGTTTCCACTATTATAAATGGAGATTCTTTGATAAAGTCAATGACAACTTCTGGCAACTTTCATAACCAAATTAGTTGGAATTTGAAGTAAGGAGTAGAAAGACATTGATGATGAATTTTATAAAGTATTCACCATTACAATTGGAGGAGAATATTTGGCTACTCAATGACAAATTTTGGAAACTATCATAACCAAATTAGAAAGAATTGTAAATAAGCTAAGTATCTAAATAACTTCCTACACTAACCTTGAGAGGAGCGTAATGAAATAAATTTTAGAGATCCTTACAACAGTTATAGAAACATAATAGAAATAAATATAAATAACATACACACCAGAACAAAATGATTTATGTACATGAATGCCCTAGAGGATGAGGTCACTAAGATCCTTAGAAGCCTAATGTAATTGGGTTGTTTTGTATTGCTGGTTCTTTCTATGTCTAGGTTTTGTCTTTCTCTTGTCTTTTTGTGCCTAGCTGGGCTTTTGTTGTCTCTTTGGCTGCTGCTTTATATGCCTATCCTTGCAAGTCATTTTGATTTGGATATTGCTTTCTTATTCTAATCCTCTTAGAATAATTTTGTAAAGGGTTTCGGGGCCCTTCAAAACTTGTTTTTGCCTTAATCCAAAAGAGAATGATTTATGTAGGGAAAACTATTTTAGAAGAAAATCCCTACACTCCAAAAGCTACACAATATATTATTCAAAAATTAAACACTAGATTATAATATACTTTCAGAGAAATATTTTCACAAGAGTACCACCAACTATTGATTTAGAGGTAACTCAATATTTATAAGACTCTTACACACAACCTCTATCTCCTACACCTCATTTATAGGAGATACAATACATGAAATGTTCAAATAGTATTACAAAACCATAGGTTAAAACCACCAATAAAGTGGAATTGATCTTAGCTACCCTATGATGTGTCAAAACACACATCAACATGTGTACCTCCATTTTATAGCTCATTTATGAGTCCAATGCATTTTAATATTTTCTATTCAAGGAGACCCAAATTTTGGAGGCTATAACTTTTGAACCAGGTGTGTGATTGACGAACCATTTGAAATTCTTGATAGCTCATGATGTGATATATCAATATATAACCTATTACGCTAGTTCAAATAACTTTTGGGCCATTTCAATGCTTAAAAATCCCTCAAAGTTGACTCCAATATTTTTCTTTCCCAAATTTCATAAACAAAAACTTTAATATCTCAAAATTTAGACATGATATTTCAACAAAAAAATTTAGGCATGCTTATAAAGCTAACCTAGAGCTTTGGGGAAAATTTTAGACCAATTAATGCTCAAATGAAAACCTAATAAATATTAACTTTATGTAAATGCAAGGTTGAGAAACCATTTTCTCAACATTCTCCCACTTGTCCAACACCTTACAAAAGAAAATGGAGTATCTACACCATCAATTAATTTCTAGGGGCCATGAGGCTCATAGAATCCCAACACCATTTGAAATTATATGTGCTTAAAAACTTAGTTGAAAAATCTACAACATTCATCAAATTATCTACCTTAACTAGCTTCACTGATGCAGAGAGTCTTGGAGTTGAGTTCAATACACCTTCTTGAGTGACTTGTCCTACTCAACCCTTCAACTACTCAAGTCCTTCCTATGCAACTTAGTAGGGGTTATGCTAATGAGACCTCCAAGGTTTGAACCTCTTTGGATTGCTTCCTAGGTATAGCCAATGGTTTTGGACAATAAACTCCACCTCTTGAAGTTGCCACCTCAATCCCACACACTCTACTTCAGGCTCCAACCACTCCTACCAGGATCTCAACAATCAATCACTCCCAATGGCCCCCCAATGCTTCTACCATGTTTCTTTGAAGTATTTTGAGGCATTAGGCTCACAAAAACCATTGCTTTAGCTTCCTAACCTTCCTAGGTCTCTCCCAGTTCCAAAATAGGCCTAATTGCATTAGCCTCCCTTGGCATTTTTAGGGTCTTAGTCTGTAAAAGTCTCAAACAAGGATATAAATAAATCATGGATTCAATTGCCCTTTTGTAAGTTATAGAAAATAATGAAAACATGCATCTGGGTTATCCGTACAAGTGGGGTTTCCAATGCTACACTATTTTGAAGGGTTTAGGCCTCATCGGGTGACTTGGCAAGATGGGTCTAAAACTCTTCACCAGTCAAATATCCTACTCCAAAAAATGTGGTAATCTTCAAGGGAACTCAAAGGGATTTCCATTCATGTGTCACTTGGTCTTGTACCAATCCCCATGTGCTCATAAAACACACTTTTCTTGCTATCCTACCTCACCTATTCCCAGTGGTGAGCCTAGGGCTTCATTATTTCTCCTCCTCCAAGACTTACAAAACCACACACCCTATACTAAAGCTATGTACAGACCCTAACCTATCATTCTTATTTATTTCAATAAGTGCCATCAAAGAATGCCTAGGTTAGAGCCGTTTCCTTTCTCTTAAACCCTACTTGCAAGGGTTTTGCTCCTAGTTGCACATAATGGAAGAAACCTTTGCAACCTAGGACAATCAAACTTGAAAATCAACCTTAAAGAAGACAAATACAATGAACACTCAATAATTGAAATGATTTTACACCATCTAGTCCATACTGGAACATACAATCAATGAAAATAAGTGTAAAATTATCAAAAACTAGTGGAAACAAGGTTGCTTCACAATCCAAAAACTTGCTCTTTCATTTCCAATATTCTAACCCATAAAATGAAGTGAATTTTGGCTTTTATTCTCTTTTTCTAGTCGGTTCAACCAACTTTTAATGCCTATAACCAAAAATGCAACTTTTGCAAGAAATTGCATAATGTTGCTCAACAACGTTTTACAACTTTTGGCTCCAAGATGCAACTTTGCATTATAATGCATTTTAAGACTCTTTTAGGTCCTAAAAAACCCTGTAATACCTAAACACAACTCAATTGACCCCTAATTCATGAATACATTCATCTGGAGTACTTTACCTGTGAACTACCTAAGCTTCTCACTTCCCAGGCTGTCAGCATCTTGAACACAATTTTACTCAAACCAAAACTTGGACAGCTCAACCATGGCTCTACTGAGTCCTAAATGGTTGGTCCATTATTACATCACAAAGATAACACACAAACTTTAAAGAAAACAAAAAAATTTCAACTTAGAGTGCTAGGTGCTCTGCACCATACTCCCCTGGGTCAAAGATCTCAAGTCCCTTGAGTTATAAGGTCTGCAATCTCCACTCCATGTTGAAGTATATCTATCTCTAACATCCAAATGACATCTAAATTAGGTAACCCTTCCCACTTGACAAGAGATTTCTTGTATACTCCTTTTCTTGTCTTCTTTACTATCTTGGTATCCAAGATACTCTCCAACTTAACCGGTTGACTAGGTAGAAAATCCTTTATCCAATCTTCATGAACCAGTGATGGCATATCTATTTGATTTGTTGGTGACTCTCCCTTCTATGGATAGAGATCACATACATTAAAAATAGGAGATATCCCCAAGGTAGGAGGAAGTTCAACCTCATCTGCATTCTGCCCATACTTTTGCACCACCTTCAGAGGCCCAATTTTCTTCATCATGAGCTTGGTAGGATGCCCTTTTGGAAGTCTCTCCTTCCTAAGGTATGCCAACACTAAATCTCCCACTTTAAATTGTACTTTCCTCCTTGTTTTATTAGCTTGTAACTTATATTGCTTGGATTTTTCTTGTAAGGACTACCTTACTTTATCATGCACCTCTTTAATACCGTCTACAAAGTTCTCCCCTTGTGCCCTCTTGGGTGCCATGGAACTAAGATTTCTAAGCTATAATATGTCCCTAGGATGGAATCCATACACTATCTCAAAATGAATTTTACCTGTGCTACAGTTCACTAAGTCATTATATGCATATTATGCCTATCCAAGTACTAGATCCCAAGTTTGTCCATGTTGTTTTGTAAGACATCTTAGCAAGTTACCCAATGATCGATTGACTACCTTTGTCTGACTATCTAATTGAGGATGATAGGCATATGAAAAAGATAACGTGGTGCCCAACTTCCTCCAAAGCGTCCTCCAAAAGTGGCTCCAAAACTTCACATCTCTATCACTAACAATGCTAGTTGGAAGACCGTGAATTTTGAGTATCTCCTTGAAGAAGAGACCTGCAATATAGGTGGCATCATTGGTTCTCTTGCAAGGTATTAAATGTACCATTTTGCTGAACCTATCTACCACCACATACACACAATCAAATCCTCTTGGGGTCCCAGGCAAGCCTAACACAAAATCCATGCTCAAACATTCCCAAGGCCTCTGAGGTATGACCAAGGGTTGATATAGACCTGCATTACTTGATGTTCCCTTTACTCTTTGGCAGATGGTACATTTCTCTACAAACCTTCTCACTTCTAATTGCAACTTGGGCCAATAATAAAACCTACCAACCTACTCCAAAGTCTTATCAATGCCAAAATGACCTCCTAGACCTCCTTGATGCTTCTCTTGGATAATATTTTGCCTCATAGAACATTTAGGTGTGCAAAGAAGATGACCTTTGAACATAAAACCCTCTTGTATCATGTATTCTGAATAAGAGACATGTGAGGTGTTAGAAAAATCAGTACAAACATTATATATCTACAAAATCCTTATCATCCTTGTAGAGGTATTTTAAATCACTCAAACCCACACTTTGCAATTGTATCTCCTGCATAATCATGACTCTCCTACTTAGTGTATCATCTACTTTGTTGGTTGTCCCTTTCTTGTGTTTGAAAGTGAATGTATAGGATTGTAAGTACTCAACCCACTTTAAGTTTCTTTGGTTCAACTTCCCTTGCCCTTTGAGGAAACTAAGGGAATGGTTGTCAATGAATACAACTCCAAGTCATATGTGGAGTACCTTTTCTTAGCTTTATTTAACTTTTCTGAGAAGAAAGCTATAGGATGACCATCTTGGCTTAAAAATGCCCCTATTGCCCTTTGGCTTTCATCACACTCTACTATAAACAACTGATTGAAATCAGACAATCTAAGGGTTGGCAAATCTTCTATCTTGGTTTTCAACATTTCAAACCCCTTATTGGCTTCCTCTATTCACTTAAAGTGACACTTAATCCCTCCTTTAATGGTAATGAGAATAAGAGCACAAACATGTCTAAAGTTTATTACAAACATCCTATAAAAATATGCCATTCCATGAAAGATTCTAACTTCACTTATGCCCCTAGGGATAGGCCAATTAAGTATTGCTTCTACCTTACTTGGATCCATCTTTAAACATCCATGAGAAATAAAAAAACCAAGGTATACAAGCTCAGTTTTCAAAAAATCACATTTTTCCAGGTTAATATTGAGTTGAGCCTCCTTCAACCTCTTCAAGACCATCTCCATATGCTTGAGGTGTTCCTCCTTGGACCTGCCGTAGATTAAAATGTCATCAAGATACACAATAACAAATCTACCAATAAACTCAACTAATACTTCATTCATGAGCCGTTGGAAGGTACTAGGTGCATTGGTGAGGCCAAATGGCCTCACCAACCACTCATATAGGCCTGCATTGGTCCTAAAGGTTGTCTTCAATCTCCAAGTGTGATTCGGATCTAATGATAACCAGATTTAAAGTCCACCTTTGTGAAGTAGCTTGCACCTCCTAGATTGTCCAATAGGTCCTCAATCCTGGGCATGGGAAACCGGTACCTTATAGTAATCTTATTGATTTCTCTAGAGTTCTTGCACATTCTCCATTTGCCTCCCTTTTCAGGCACTAACATAGTAGGAACAACACATGGACTGAAACTCTTCTTGATAAATCCTTTGTCCAAGAGTTCTTGCATTTATTTGGTGATCTCTTCATTTTGACTAGGTGTCATTTTATAGGCAGCTTTGTTTGGTAGATTGGCCCCTGGTATTAAATATATTTGATGATTCACATCTCTCATTGGAGGCAAAGAATCAAGCATGTCATCCCCTATCACTTAGGCATATTTTTTGAGTAGACCTTGCACCTCTTGAGGCACTTCACTCATTGGATCTTCCTTAGCTTCATCTCTAGGCTTCAACACTATAGCATGGCCTTGATGACCTTCTTGCTTCAACACTTTAAGAAACTATTTATCTCTCATCAGCATCACACTGGATCCTATTTTATTTTCTTCCTTTGGATCAGGTAGTCGATCCATTTGGTACTTCTTCCCATTCTAGGTGATAAGATAGTTGTTCTTTTCTCCATCATGAGTAGCTCTCACATCATATTGCCATGGATGACCCAACAAAAAATGACAAGCATCCATAGGCAATATGTCACATAGTAATCTATCCTTATACTCACCAATTTCAAAATCCACCCATGCTTGTTCGTCAACCAAGACATGTTGACCCCGGTTGAGCCAGGATACCTTGTAAGGAGTGGGATGAGGTAATCTTTTCAATTTGAGTTTGTCCACCATTTCAACTGAGACAATATTCTCAATGGAACCTGAATCTACAATCACCTTACAAATCTTCCCTTGTGACCTACAATTGGTCCTAAACAAACTTTTCTTCTATGGTGGCTCTTGAGCTTGGGGTATCTTGAGCATTGTTCTCTTCATCATCAAGTTTTCTCCATCTGTCACTGGCCCTGCCTTGCTGATTGAAGAAGTTACACTCTGAGTGTTTTCCTCTTGCAACAATTGAGTTCTTCTTTCCACCATGTATGAGCTTGTGGAGCTTGAGGCTTTTCCCAAGTACTTACTCATGGTGTGACCAACTTGATTGCAATGATAACACCTACCGGTGAAGACTGTGTTTTCTCTTCCCGAGTTTCCAAACCTGTCCCTAAAATTGCTCCTTCCTCTATAGGATCCTCTAAATGCTACTCTCTGAGAGTCCCCACTTCCTTCTTGGCCTTGCTGCTCTTCATTTCTTGGTGTTTGCTACCCTCTACCAAAGCTTTCTCCTCCTCTGAAATTATTACCTCCCCTATGTTTCTAATTTTATTCACTCCTCCTTTTGATCTTCTCTTTTGCCCTTAGGGCCAACTAAAAATACTTATGGACAGTGTCTGGTGTGAGGATACTTATCTCATCTTGAATATTTTGTCTAAGGTCATTCATGTACCTGGCCAACTTCTCCACTTCATTCTCATGCTTCCTAGCCCTCAAGCTGAGTTTATGGAATTCCTTAATGTATGCATTGACATCTAACTCCCTTTGTTTTAGATTTTGAAGTCTCTTATGGATTTGAACTTCATAATCTCCTGGAAGGAATTGTTCCTTAAGTCCGATCTTCATACTCTCCCATGAAATTATCTTCTTCTTTCCTTCTTGTATCCTCTCTTCTTCCAATATACTCCACCAAACTAATGTTGATCCTCTCAATCTTGATTTGGCCACATCGACTCTTTTCTCTTCTTCTACCTCTTTGTAATCAAATTGATTATTGAGAGCCTCTATCCAATCTAGAAACTCTTCGCCATTGAGGTTTCCTTCATAAGTGGGAAATCCATCCAATTTGTCTTTAGAAATGGATTTGCCTGCATCCAAGAATAGCTTTTGGTCTTGAGGAATGGCTACTACTGTTGGTTTCTCTCCATCTTCCACTTCTTCATCAGTCTCATCACCCCATTTTGTCTTAACCTTCCCCTTCTCCTTCTTAACCTCTCTTGTTCCTCTACTTCCTTCTACATCCTTCTATCATCTATGCCACCATCTATTGGATGGCTTCTGCAGTCATTGCCTTTGGAGGCATTAAAATTGCCTCTGATTCTTGACAATCTGATATACACCAAATCTTTCAAAGAATGGCTCTCATACCACTCTGATGCAAAGAGTCTTGGAGTTGGGTTTAATACACCTTCTTGAGTGACTTGTCCTACTCAACCCTTCAACTAATCAAGTCCTTCCTATGACACTTAGTAGGGGTTATGCTAATGAGACCTCCAAGGTCTGAACCTCTTTGGATTTCCTCCTAGGTATAGCTAATGGTTTTGGACAATAAACTCCACCTCTTAAGGTTGCCACCTCAATCCCACACACTCTACTTCAGGCTTCAACCACTCCTGCTAGGGTTTCAACACACAATCACTCCCAATCACCCCCAAATGCATCTACCAGGTGTCTTTGAATTATTTTGAGGCATTAGGCTCACAAAACCCATCACTTTAGCTTCCTAACCTTTCTAGGTCTCTATCGGTTCCAAAATAGGCCTAATTGCATTAGCCCTCCCTTGGTGGTTTTAGGGTCTTAGTTTGTAAAAGTCTCAAACAAGGAAATAAATAAATCATGATTTCAAGTACCCTTTTGGAAGTTACAAACAATACTGTAAAATTGCATCTGGGTTATCTGTACAAGTGGGGTTACCAATGCTACACTATTTTGAAGGGTTTAGGCCTCACCGGGTGACTTGACAAGATGGGTCTGAAACTCTTCACAAGTCAAATCTCCTACTCCAAAAAATGTGGGAATATTCAAGGGAACTTAGATGGATCTCCATTCATGTGTTACTTGGTCCTACACCAATCCCCATGTGCTCATAAAACACAATTTTCTTGTTGTTTTAACTCACCTACTCCCAGTGGTGAGCCTAGGGCTTCATTGTTTCTCCTCCTCCAGGACCTACAAAACCAAACACCCTATACTAAAGAAATGTATAGAACCTAACCTAGTATTCTTATTGATTTCAACAGGTGCCATCAAAGAATGCCTAGGTTAGAGCCATTTCCTTGCTCTTAAACCCTACTTGCAAGGGTTTTGCTCCTAGTTGCAAAGAATGGAAGAAATCTCTACAACCTAGGACAATCAAACCTACAAATCAACCTTAAATAATACAAATACAATGAATACTCAATAATTGCAATTATTTTACACCATCTAGTCTATACTGGACCATACAAGCAATGAAAACAAGTGTAAAACTGTCAAAAATCGGTGGAAACAAGGTTGCTTCACAATCCAAAAACTTGCTCTTGCATTTCCAATTTTCTGACCTCTATAATGAAGTGAATTTTGGCTTTTATTCTCATGTTCCAGTTGGTTCAACCAACTTTTAACGCCTATAACCAAAAATGCAACTTTTACAATAAATTGCATAATGATGCTCAACAACTTTTTACAACTTTTGGCTCCAAGATGCAACTTTGCATTCTAATGCATTTTAAGACTCCTAAAGGTCCTCAAAGTCCCTAGAACACCTAAACACAACTCAATTGACCCTTAATACATGAATACATTCATCTAGAGTACTTTACTTGTGAACTACATAAGCATCTCACTTCTCAAGCTGTCAGCATCCTGAACACAATTTGACTCAAACCAAAAATTGGACAACTCAACCATGGCTCTACCGAGTTCTAAATGGTTGGTCGATTATTACATCACAAAGATAAAACACAAACTTATAAGAAAACAAAAAACTTTCAACTTGGAGTGCTATGTGCCCTACACCATTCGCCCTATCATGTTCAACCATATCTCTGACAAAATGATACTAAACATCAATATGCTTGGTCCAAACATGAAATGTTAATTTCTTAGCTAGTCAGATTGCGATTTAAATATCACAATAAATTATCACTGCACCTTGTTTTATTCTAATAACTGAACACAATCTCTTAAGACAAATAGATTATTTACAAGCATGAGTAGCTAACATATATTCTACTTCAGTAGTGGACAAAGAAACCACAACCTGTTGTCTACTCATCCATCTAATTGCACAACCAAATAAATTAAACACATAAGCATTGGTGGATCTTCTTCTATCAACATCATTTGCCCAATCTAAATCCACATAACCATGAGTATCAAGGGAAATATTGTCTCCTACCAAATTACCATGATAACTAAAAAGAATATTCTAAGGTACCCTTCAAATATTTGAAGACCCTTTTAACAGCATTCCAATGAATTCTACCAGGATTAGATATATATCTAGAAAGTACTCTCACTACTTGGGCAATGTTTGGTCTTATGTAGACCATAGCATACATCAAACTTCCAACTACACTTTGGTAAGGCACTTTGCTCATTTCTTCCATCTCTAATATGGATGCAGGACAATCTGAAATGGATAATTTTGTTCTAACTGTAAAAAGTTCACACAGAATGGTCTACAGTCCTACATGTTGAAACTCTATAAAACTAAATCCACATGCTTACTCTAGCCTAGCCATAACTTTTTGTCTAGTCAATATATTCTAATCTCCATCCCAAGAATGTGTTTCACCATACTAAGATCTTTAATTTCAAATCTAGTAGCAAGTTGAGACTTAAGTTCTAAAATCATATTGCTCCCTTTACCAATGAATAACATATCATCAACATATAATATAATGTAAAAGAAATAATCACCATCAAATTTACAATAAAAATAGTGATCTGATTTAGAATTTTCAAATCCAAACTCAACATAGATGTATCAAATTTCTAGTACCACATCCTAAGACTCTATTTGAGGTCATACCATGGGGGCTTCACTGGCTAGGTAATATATATCACATGCATTCATATTGGGGGGTTTAATATCCTAAAAATCAGAACCAATATATTGCAAATATATTAAGGATTTAGGGTTTTTTTTATAAATTTAATATCAGAATATGAATATTATAGGGTATTTTTTATCTGACAAATGTTAGAAGTAGGGAAAAAAATCCTAGGGGATAGTTTGTTGACATTCATCCTGATTGGTCAAGACTAGAAATTCTGGTTGACTTGTCGAGGTGGCCATATCCTTTACTATTATTGGCCCACACAAAGACCACAAGGCCCCACCACCTTTATCTTCATTTGACCTCATATGCTTTTTCCTTCTTATTATTACCTATGTAGGAGCGTGGGGTACATACAGCCTTCCCTTTGTCTACCCTGCATCCTCATGGGCTCATTCCTATTTCTATGTTTTCCCCTATGGGGGCATGAGGTACATATACTCAGCCTTTTATTTACACTACCTCCTAGCCCACACATTTGTCGAACCTCCTATCAAACAGAATCCCCACTGCCCACCCATATAGAATCCATGTCATTGTAATATGTGTTAATTTTGTCCCACATGGCATTCATGTTCTTGCCTAGCATCTAGTTGTTGACCTATGCGGGGACCATGAGATCCACCACTCTCTTTAATCTCACACTATGCTTGCATCCATGTTGTCTTTCATATCATAGTTTTAGTGGAGTCGTAGACCCACATATTTGTCCATTTCCACAACCCTACATACATGCAGGTTATAAGTCCTTATGCCTTAATACCCCACAAGGGTGTGGGGTACAAAAGGCTACCCTGTGAGCCCACACAAGAAAAGTAAAGTCTTGGCCACCCCTTCAGAGATGTAGGGACAAGAATTAAGGTGCCCAAATATGCGCATGCTCAAAGTTTCTTATAAAAAAGGGTCACGGGAACATTGCCCTAGTAGATGGAAATGGGAGCAAAGACCAAAACATTAGGCCAATGAAACACTTAATCGATTATAAAAGTGAAGGCCAAGACTTTTGAAATCACATGACTATGCATTTGATAAACCCTAACCCTAAAGGTTGTAAAAACAATCCCAACAACTTGTTAATTTCAATTGAAAGGATATAACAATCATCAAAATGATATTTAAACATTGTAGAAAACAATTTGAGGTCATTCCGAAAATCAAAAATAATTTTAGAATAGCCACACAGGACTATGCATTTGATAAATCCTAACCCTAAAGGTTATGAAAACAATCCTAAAAACTTGTTAATTTCAATTGAAAGGATATAACAATCATCAAAATGACATTTAAACATCGTAGAAAACAATTTGAGGTCATTCCAAAAATCAAAAATAATTTTAGAATAGCCACAAATTAGTGACACGGGACAAGTTGGATACAATAAATGAGTATTTGAATTCAAATGATATTCATTTAGAGTTTCATAAAATACACTTCAGTCAAATAGTGTAAATTTAGAAGGCGGGAAGTGGCTAAGCAATGGAGTGAAAGGCAACCTGCAACTTCAAGCCATTATCAAGATTTTCAATCAAAGAGGACCCAGGAACAATACTTATATAGATATTTAGAAAACTCTTATCCCTTCCATTCAACTATTATTCTCATTCATCTATTTTAACTTAGTAATGTCGACCATGGAAAGCGTTATTTCATATATCAAAACAATCAGTAAACTAGGATGAAGAACACCTTATTGACCATCATAACGATGTCTTGAAACACTATTTTCTTTTCATAACCTTATGAAATATTAAAAAAAATACTTTTATAGGTTTAATTGTGATATGGCAATATACAGAACTCGATTTTTTTTTTTTATGTCTTTTGGTAGGGGAAAGTACCCTTTCTTTTAATTCAAAAAACAAGATTACATAGCTAGGATTACATCAGTGATAGAGATAAAAAAAATTATCTCCAATTACTATCAATCTTTCTACAATCTCTTCAGGGAATAGATCAAGTTGTTATCCTTCATGAATGCAGAAAACGTGTTTAGAGAGTATAGCTACCCAACTCCCTTCTTATATGTAGCTTTCATGCCTTTAGTATTTTGGTCTTCTTGCCCTCAGCATTTAAATCAAATGTTCATTAAAAAATACTAGGAAACTCAAGCATCAACTACATGATGGTGGTTAATCTTTTACAAGAGTAATTTTTGCAATACTAAAAATAGTTAACATTTAAGGTGGAGCACACTAGATGCTATGATATAGTTTGATAAAAATAAAAGTAGTTTGTGTGCTCCATCTTCTTGAACCCCTTAATTTCCACCATTTTCAAAACAAAATAGTATTTAAGATTGTACATTTAGAGCACAATGACGCTTGTTCTTGTCACAACTTGAAATATTGAGCATAAATATCTTCAATTTCTCATTTAAAATTAATATTTTTTTAATTTTAAAAAAAATGGCCACTTAAGACTCTCTTTTGGTCCCCCATTTTCATGTACTAATTAGAAAGGGTCTATAGTAGGTTTATAGAAATAATTACCAATCCAAATATATACTTAGATCTATGAGAATAAATAAGGAGAAAAATAAGAAGAGAAGGTGGAGTTAAAAAATCAACAATTATTCTCAAGAGTGGAAGAGTATCTTTTCTTATAGAGTACTTCAATTTTGAAAACATTCCTTTATCATCTTACTCTCAAAATTATGTGCACACAAGCTCTCTTTCTAAAAATGAACCTCCTACTACTAAAAATTCTCTACAAAGGACTCCAAATCCTCCATCTTTGAGTTTTGCACCTTCTAATTAGGCAATCAATATCATAAAGAGCTCAAGCCTATCTATGTAGCTAGACATACTAATGAAAAGGGGGGGCTGAGTGTTGATGAATAGATGAATTCACTATCATCATAAATTTTTTAAGGCTTATCCAAATAAACAGAGAAGGAAATAACATTTTCTACCATCAATATAAATGCCTAAGGAGCTATGACTACATATATATCTACCCCTTCAAGTGAAAATGGATAAAATCATGCAACCAAATGTTTATCAAGTATAAAATATAAACCTAGGAAACCATACAGGAGAGGAACAAAAATAATCATTATAAGTAATAATTCCACAATATTTTTTTAGGATGAACAAAGATAAGTAAACCAAGGGGGAACTCAAGGACCAAGTTGGTGAACTATTTAGATATGTAGAATGTCATGTGGATCTAATGGAGTTAAATATACCTCCTCCACTTCTTGTAGTAATAGATAAATGCCTATGTAGAGATGCTATGAGAGAATCCATTAATGTCATAAATTATTAGAGGGGCATGTTACCATTGCAAGGAAAGAGAATGATAAAATTCTAACAAGGTTTTATCATCTTATTAGTGATGAGGCAAGTTTCATGGTGAATATTGACAAGTGTAACATTGATGAGGGGCCCATTGTTCTTGATAAAAAAAACTACCCCTAATAATGATAATCATTATTATATTTAAATAATTAAGAAAATATGATAAGAACTACTAAGGTCTCAAATGGGCCTGAACCTCATCCCCATTTAAACATTCAACAATAGCACCCCAATAGGGTTTGAGTCTTGACGCAAATAACAACACCACAACTTAACCATCATACCATGCCAATGCAGGCTATTAAGGATAATTACTTTAATCCCCTTCAATATATTTCTTAGTAATGAAATCATCCCAAATGTAAAAATTTTAAGCTATACTTGGAGTGGTTGAAAGCCACTAAATAGATAATGAAAATCATGGAGGAATATAAGAAAATTTCTAAAGCAAGGGTAACATCATAGAGGTTGCAATGAATGCAATTCAAAATTATGTCAAGATTACTATCATTTAAATATTGAGAGGATAATCATAGGGTCTTCTCCATAGGCCATGTTGTTAGGGAATTTAGTGAATTACTATACAACGGTTTGATAAAGAAGGTCATTGCTAACCTTATGAGGATTACAAAAATTATTAACATGTTTGGTAAACTCTTATTGTAAATGAATAATATTCTAGATTTGGTATAAAAAAATGCTCTTCTCATGTTCCCATATAAATAAGTTATTAACTTGTAGATGTACTTGTAGGGAAAAAATATATAAAGTGAAATCAGCAGCAAGATGAAGAGTAAGGAGGAAAGAATTGCATATATATAGGTACAAAATTATGGTCCATAGTTTATTATATGAATGGAACATCTTTTTTAACCATCATGTTATTATTCTATTTTTTGAGTTTGGAAAGAAAAAAGTGAATTTCTCACTTTATTGTAGTGTAGTTAATAATGGGCCCATGGGACCAATAAATCATAGGATAAATTTAAAGTTTTCAAATTCAATGTTTTCATGCGTGAATCTTTAATCTTATCCATTGGTTATATTTTAAATATTTTAATCTAGAGTTAAAAATGATTATTTGTAAGAATGCTAAAGATATTGTGAAGGGATATAAGTTTATAAATGTAGCAATCTTAGAGGATAAACAACAAAGTAGTCCATAACATATTCACTATAGTTGCATTTTCTCTAAACTAGGTAATGTTGTAATGCTCCATTTTTTAATTTAATTGAAAAGGATATAATCCAAGCAAGTTAATTGAAAACTTTTGCAATAATTAATTTTAGAAGGTAATGTGTAAAATTTACATATAAAATACAATAATCTTATATATTTCCTTCCTTTTATTTGAACCCTTAGATATTTGCACTTCTGTGTGCTAATGCTTGTATACAAAAGTGATCAAACAAAATTATTTTTATTTCGATTCATTATCTCAATAAAATAAGAAATTGGTCGCATTACAAAATAATTTTATTTTATTTTTCATTTCTTTAAACCTAACACATTATCTCTTTTTTTAATTCAATAGAACCAATTTAAATTGTAGAGCTATTGTTAGACCACTCATATCTAGGGTTTGAAGATAATCAAGAAATTGAAAAAGATTAATATTTATTATTTTAATATGAGTGATCTAGTAAAATGAAAATTAATATAAGATATAAAGTAATAATCAAAGTTAAAACTATCGACTCTAAAAATTGTTTTATCAATTAGTTAATAAGACTTCAAAATTATTTATGTTATTTACAACATTAAAGATCTCTAATTTTAGAATAACCAACCACTAACTCCAAAATTTATCCAAAAAAGTAAAAAAATTCCACATGAAGATCTTACAATTAAAGTTGATTTAAAAGAAGATAACTACATTGTATTATCTTGCACTACCACATGACCCAATGATATATAAACCAGGTTGTTTTAAGAATTAAAACTACCTTTCAAAAAATAAATGTGTGGAAACTCTCTTCAGATTCCACTATGCTAAATATTTATGTTTCACATTAGAATGAATGTGCCCAACTTTTATAAATATGTCCAATTAGCATATTTAAAATTCCCTGTACAAAGCAGTGAAAAACATTTTTAATGTTTCCACAACACAAGTGTATAAAAATATTTGTTTACTTGCCCAAAGAGTTCTATTATGTTGGGCCACCAATATTTCGATTCAATGAATTACAGTCACATTCGCATAGCTGTAATAAAAGAGAATGGTTGGTAAATGCATCCATGTAAATATTTACTCTCATGGATGGAATAAAAAATATTTTTCCACATGTGACTATAAATTATTTTTATTGGCAACGTAGCTTTCTCTATAATACAATAAAATGACATCAATCGGCAAATTAACGCATATCTGTGCAAGTGGAAATAAAAGTAGAAAAAAAACATAACAAAACATAAGAAAAAAACGGATTTTATTTTTCTGAAGGCCAAACCGTATGGTTTAAAAAAATAATTGAACACTTGTCCTAGGCATTATTAAACGCTAGTAACTAATTTGACTTCAATATAGACATTTAATAAGTTCACTGATATTGAAAGAATAATTTCAGAAATTTTCTATCGTATTTTTGCTTTTGTTGTTGATAATTGATGTTAATAAAAAGATGGTGCAAAAGGATAAAAGAAAAAATGTTGGAGTGTAGTTAAAATAAGAAATTTGATGTATTTTTTTTACAATTATAATTCAAATGATTAAATTTAGGTGAGTTGTTCATGTAATTGGACTCTTGCTTTTACCAAATCAATAATATATAAAATCTTGAATTTCTATAGTTGGAAGTTACTAATATGAAAATAAATAGTTTATGCTTTGATCAAAGTTTTAGAAGGTTTGTGAAAGATGAATGCAATCATGTAAGAAATACATTATTTTAAAAGAAAATGCATGGAGGGTATTTTACGCACTTTGCTTTATTATGGAATTTTTAGTGCTATTGAACAAAAGGTTTGAGTAAGTCAGCATATCTCGTTACTTTATTGATGCATTCAAGAGGTTCTAAGACCTCCTGAAAAATGAAAGTGCTTAAGGACTTAAAGTTGAGAAGAATTTTTTCGAAGACCTTATATTCAGTATTCTAATATTAATGACATCAAAAGATAACTTATCACTGCTTATACACCTTAACAAAATGGTGTAGTTGAAAGGAAGAATCATAGAATGGTAGAAATGACAAGGAGTATATTACAAACTAGGGAATTCATCATAATTTTTTTTATTGGTCTATTTTTTATACAATAGTTTACATTCTCAATCAAAGTCTCACTAGTGTACTTGATAGGATGGTGCCTTACGTACTTGGTATGAGAAAAAATCTAATTTTAATCATTTTAATGTTTTTGGTTGTTTAACTTATATTCCTATAATTGATCAAAAGATACAAAAGTTGGATCTAAAAATAAAATTATGCATTTTTGTTGGGTGCAATTAATAAGTTAAGGCTTATAGCTTTTATAATCCTCTAGCTAATAGCATGTTTGTGTGTTAAGAGGTGTGATTTGTTATGAAGGAAGATTTTATAGTCATATAAAAGGCCAAGTTTAGACCTCAAAATATAGTTTGAATGGTGATATTGTTGATGGTGTTGTTACCAAACAACTTATTAATGTTTAGTCTATAGTACAACAAATTCTCGAAGAAGCCCCTCTTCTAATTTTTGTGCAAATCCAAGTCATAGTTCTATAAGAAAATATTGATGGTAGTGTTGTAAGGTGCAAGGTATAATTAGTTGCAAAAGGCTTCACACAAAGTTAAGAGACATTTACACTAGTGGCAATACAAGAGACCATCAAGATGTTGGTTTCAAGAGAATCTCAAACTAAATTGACAAAACATCTATTTACGTGACGAATATCTTTTTGAATGGGTACTTAGAAGAGAAATTCTATGTCCAACAACCACATGGTTGCACAACAAGGAACACCAAGTCCACAAGTTGAAAAAATATCTATAGAACTTCAATAAATCACTAAGAGTGTGGTATGTTGAGATTGATTGGTATTTTTAGTATATTACATATTCAAAAGAACCAAGAGTGAGCCTACTCTTTTCTACAAACAAGAAGATAATGATGTCATTATTATAATTTTGTATATCAATGGGAAATAGTTAAATGAATAATGGGTTCAAAATTACTCTAATGAAGGAATTTGAATTGAAATATTTAGGTCTGATCTATAATCTTTCTATGAATAAAGGTTCATCAAAGTGAGGATGAAATTTTAATTTTTGAAACAAAGTACGCTATAGACATGTCAAAGAAATTTAGTATGTTGATTGTAAACTAGCCTCCACTCCAATAAATCATGCTATTGTGATATATAGAGAATATAGTGCTAAAATACTTGATGAGACAAATTCAAAAATCATTGTTATAATTTTAATGTTTCTAACTCACACAAGAACAAATATTTCTTATTTAGTTTCTCTTGTTTCAAAGTATGTAACTAAACCATCTAAAATCATATGAAAAAGGTTAAGAGGATATTAAGGTATGTGAAAGGTACTATAAATTTTTGTATTCTTTATTATACTTCTAAAAAGGTTTGAACTTGTTGAGTTTAGTAATTTAGATTGGAGAAGTAGTTTGGATTATTAGAAGTCTACATCTAGTAATTATTTTTCACCTAGTTCAATTTTGCTCGCATGAAGTTCAAAGAAATAAACTTCAGTACCTCAACCATGGACACAAGTAGAGTATATTTTAGTTACTTCCAGAGGCACACAAGCTTTATTGATTCAAAAGATTTCAGAAAAAATGAACAAAAGAAAGTTTAGCCTAAGGTAGATTTTGATTTGAAACATTATTTCATTTAGGATTTGAATTTAGAAGAAAGAACTAATTGAGGTATATAAAGATTCAAGAACAAGTTGCAAATATTTTCGATTTTCACACTTTGAGACCATCTTGTGAGTCTACGTAGTATCAAGGGGGAGTATGTTGAAAATTGATATTGATAAAGTATATTACAAAATATGTAGAAATTTAGTTTGACAGAAGCTAAATTAGGAAATTTCACGCACTCTTTTCTTATAAATTTATAACTAATTTTAAGAGAGTTGCCCATGCAATTCACTAAAAAATTTACAAGGTCAAAAATTTATTAATAGTTATTGTTAACAATTTCATAGTGTATTCTTGCTCAATTTAGTTCATGCATGATAAAAGATTAGTTTAAATATTTTCTCTATCCAATTTTAGAGTAAAAATTTCTATATAACACCCACCTCATCACTATTTGTAACAAGACAAAAAGGAAAAAAGTAAAAGTAAATACAAAGGAATGTTAGTATTGTCAAAGAATAATATATACATATTTAGTCTTTGCTAAGAATCCAAATGGTTGGTTTGTTGTTTTGGTAATCTCTATGTAGACAAGTTTTTTTTGCTAAAAATAAGTGTTGTAAGTCAATTTTTTCTATTATCACAATAAACTTATAAATTTGTTGAAGGAATAGTTTGTTTAACAAGCCTCATTAACAACTAGTAGAGTCACCTCCCATTATTATTAGAGTATGTGAGCACCAAAAATAATATTAAATAGTTTTTCTCATTTAAAACCATCCTTGTTCACTCAAGTATTAATTCAAAAAATTGAATAAATATTCATGACAGATTCAATTTTTATCCAAGATACCCAAACATGAAATGGAAGAAAATTTTGATTTACCAAAACTTAATGATTGCCAAATTTTCAATTCTCACAATTTTCATCCAATTTTTTATCCAAATTATCAATATCACGGACAAAAAATATGATGGTCAGTTCCAATTAAAACCCAATACCTAAATAAAAATAAAATTAAATAGATACAATCACAAATAATGATAATAGACCCTATTAATTTATCTTTTATTATAAAAATATTATTAAAAAAATTACAAGAATATTTGGCTTTCTTAATTAGTTGTTCACGTTTACCTTCTGAAAACTCGCTCTTCACTTTCAACTGTTTCCCCCACTGAAAGGAAAAGTTAGAATCGAATTTCTCCATTACTGAGAACTAAATAAATGTGAGAAAACAGCATCTCAATAACATGAAAACCACGTTTGTACGACACTGAAACTGCTGTTTGGCATTTACGATTTGATTCTGGGAATTAGAAATCGTGGTAATGCAATGCCACAATTGTAAGCAACTATTTGCTATTGGTAGATGTCAGTTTCAATTAGAACCCAAAAATTTGGATTCAACTCAGTTTTGAGTCAAAGCTGTAAACGCGTAATATTTTTTCATGCAAATTCATCTTAATAAATATGAAGAAAATTAAATTTTACTAACCCATTATAATAATCGGCATGCATTTGTTTTCATGAATATGAACAGTTCGCAATTGAATTCTTATAAAATATTCATTGAAAAAAACGTCTCCCACCAATGATGAACCCTAAATTGTCTGGCCCACAATTGAAAATAGCAAATTGCAGAACAGACGAATTCAGACATGGATAAGAACTGGCTTGTTTCGCGTGCCTAAATCCTGAAAAACTTTTAATGAAAGAGGTTAAACAGTATATTGAAAACTCTAAAAGTTTATACTTAGCCATCATGAAATCACCATCACACTATTAAAAAAACTCGGTATTATTGCTATATGGCTTTCACCCATGTGATTTGTACTGTTAGAAGATTGAAAGTTGAGACATGATGAACAGTTTACAAGACATTATTTACAACGTTTCGAATCTTATGATACTGTAATTAACGTATCAAATAGCAGCTAAAAGCTGGATCTGTAATTTTCTTGATAGTACTCTTAAGCCATGATAATTTTTTGCGTGTTTCCCGTTGGAATATCTCCTATTTCCTTCAACAACCTGGTATGTTTTTGTGCTATATATACCACTCTAGATTCTCGACTAAGTACGCAGTCTTGAAACGCTAAGATCTAATTTTAGCTTTCAATATTGAAAAAGTGGTTCATTACAAGAATCAGATGAGCATTTTAGGTGTTTTTAATATAGTAATGATGGCAAAGTGTTACTCAGCCAGGTTTATGGTAGTGCTGTTTGCATTCATTGTCTTGTTTGGTTCTCTTGCATGGGCAGAAATGCATACCCACACATTCGTTGTAAGTAGATTTTTATATACATGTGTTTTTCCATAAATTAAACTTGAAGAATCTTTGTAGATACCTGTCATTGATTATAATCTATTGAGGAATTTAAGAAACCTTTATAGATATTTGTGTTAGAGATAATCATACATTCAACATTCATTTATGCAGTATGTTATTATTAGTTTGAAAAGTGTTAAGAGTGGAACTCAAAAGTATGAAATAAGTCAGTTAGTTGTCTTTTTTAGATCCATATTCATAGAGATCTGTTGTAAGTTTGTTGTTCTTTTTTGAAACTATATGTTGCAATCAACTTCAAATTGTATTTACTTCTTTTATTTTTAATAATTTTATCATGACACCAAAGTTAGATTAAGCATGACCTCATTATAAGTGTCTAGGAACATGTGAGGATCTTAATATCTAAGGAAGCATGACCTCGTTTTAAGTGTCTAGGAACATGTGAGGATCTTAATAGCTAATCTTCCTTAGATATGAGTCGTTTAGGATAGATAAAGTTTGTTGCAGAGAATTGGTAGGTTTGACTAATGCTATTGATGAGATGGAAGAAAAATGTTCTATTTAATAAATATTAGATAGTTTTTGAATCGTCAAAGTATATTTGAAAAGGTTGTTAGAGGAAATATAGTTTAGATTTAGATTTAGATGGATCTGGTTGGGGGAGAAATTATAGAAAGATGAGGAACCTAGATTTTGCAGATCTGTAAGCAACAAGAACTTGCTATGACTCATATGGTTGGGGGACAAATTATAGTGGTCGAAGGAGAATATAGACTCACCTAATTTTTTAAATGTTCATTTGAAAATTTCGTAGATGTTTTATAGAAGAAAGTGTGTAAGAAATAAATATGCATCCAACATTCACTAGTCCATTGTAATTAACTTCGAAGATGTTAGAATAAAACTTTAATAAGCATCAAATAAGCCAATTTGATACCATGTTTAGATCCATAATCATAGGATCTATTATATTTAAGATTTCTAACCCAAATAGCATTTTTGTAATTTGTACAGCTTGAATCGACAGAGATTACTCGGCTATGTGAGACGTATAACATAATTACAGTGAATGGACAGCTTCCGGGTCCAACTCTGTATGCCCGGAATGGCGACACGCTTAGTATTACAGTTTATAACAAAGCCAAGCACAATGCTACCATCCACTGGTAAATATAGATCTTGTACACTATCAATTCAATTGATAATTGAAGACTCATGATTAACAAGAATTTATTTTTCAGGCATGGAGTGAGACAGATCCGCACAGCATGGTCTGATGGACCTGAGTACATTACACAGTGCCCCATCCAACCAGGGGGGAATTTTACGTACACTTTCACCATTATTGACCAGGAAGGAACGTTGTGGTGGCATGCCCATGTGTCATGGCTTCGTGCAACAGTTCATGGAGCAATGGTCATCTATCCAAAGAATGGCAGTTCTTATCCGTTTACCCAACCGCAAGCTGAGTTTCCTATAGTGCTAGGTAATGGAAAGTAGGAGCTTACATAGGACATCACATTTATTCATCAATTTAGCTTGGATGTGTCTCTTCACCATTCTTTAGCTCTTAAGATTCAAGTTGTCCATCTTTTAAACTTTTCCCTTATGCGCTCATACTGGATTGTCTTTGCATTCCGTGATGACTCTAACTGCTTGAAAAAAAACAATTAAATTGAACAGGAGAGTGGTGGAACAGTGATCCCATTGAAGTTGAAGCCGAAGCTGATCTGAGTGGAGGTGCGCCAAATGTTTCAGACGCTTTCACTATAAATGGGCAACCAGGAGACCTCTATTCCTGCTCAACGTCAGGTAACACTTTTCTTTTGGATTCAATTGGGTACAACTATTCGGTTTTGAGTGGATGGGCAGCCCGTTAGTAAGACTCGATAGATTAAACTTAAATAATTCAAAGCAGTTAAATCCAGAAAAACGAGCACTGTGAATATAACTAAGGCACACCCAAATCCATTCCTCACTAATAAAAGTCTAAGGTTGTGAACTAATTTAATCAAATTTTTTGTATGCAGGAACAACAAAATTCTCTGTAGAACAGGGGAAAACCTACCTTCTTCGTATCGTCAATGCTGCAGTCAATAATCACCTCTTTTTCAAGATTGCATCACACAATCTTACAGTGGTATCTGTGGATGCCTCCTACACAAAGCCATACACAACAGACATTCTCATGTTAACATCTGGTCAGACTACAGACGTTCTTCTCACAGCCAATCAAGCCCAAGCCAGATATTATATGGCCGCCAAAGTATACACTACTCAATCTGAAGCAAATATTGATAACACCACAACAACCGCCATTTTAAGCTACGTGGGCTCTAATTCATCTGCCACTCCAATCTTTCCTGACCTTCCAGTATACAATGACACTGCAACAGTGACCACATTTAGCCGAGCCTTACGAAGCTTGGCTTCAGAGGAGCATCCGGTGGACGTTCCCCAAACCATAAGTGACAGTAGCATCATAACCGTAGGACTCGGTTTAATTCCTTGTGAAACCGGCGGAAACTGTAGCGGCCCGAATAATACCAGAGTAAGTGCCAGTATGAATAACATATCTTTTGTGCTCCCAGATATCGCCATTTTGCAAGCTTATCGCTTCGGCATTAATGGAGTCTTTACCACCGACTTTCCTTCACATCCACCAGTTCTGTTTGATTATACCGGTGATGTAGACAAAACTCTGTGGGCGCCAATTTCTGGAACGAGGGTGAAAGTGATTGAATATAATGCCACAGTTCAGATTGTGTTCCAGGGTACCAACATCTTCCAGGAAGACAACCATCCAATGCATATTCATGGCTATGACTTTTATGTTGTAGGAGAGGGTTTTGGTAATTATGACAATGAAACAGATCCAAGCTCTTTCAACCTGGTCGATCCTCCCCAACGAAATACTGTGGGAACTCCTGTCAATGGATGGACTGCTGTCAGATTCAAAGCTAGCAATCCAGGTAAGGAACACAGTGACATTTCTGTCATTATTCTAGACATGATATATGGTTTGAAATTAAAATCTGGAAAATATGTATGGAGTAATGAATGATTGTTGGATTTGTGCAGGTGTTTGGTTCGTACATTGTCACTTTGATGATCATGTAACATGGGGGTTGAGCATGGTGTTTCTAGTGAAGAACGGTCCCACTGAGTTTGAAAGTATGAAGGCTCCTCCTCAAGACCTCCCGGAATGCTAGAGCAAATTATCGTGTTAGAAATATAATTTGGTGTTGTTCCTCATAATGTACTGTGGGTTTCCTTTAGGATGTGTACTTAGGGACATATGCATTGTTTTCTCTTTTTATATCCAGGGTGTTGTTCCTCATAATGGACAAGATTACTCACGCTTTGCAAATGACATATCATTCTTATTCCAATTACAAATTTAAAGTTAACGTGACATGTGAAAAGAGTCCACTCGATCAAATATGGAACATAATTCTGTAAGAATAAAACATAACAAAATGCTTTCAAAAAGTTGATATGAACATTTAGTGATAGAATAAATATTTAATGAATAACAATAGCTTTTCTAATAAAAAATATATTTATATAATAGTGGCCGACAATATATTAAAGAAAAATAAAAAAATTTAAGACTTTAATTTGAAAGATTCAATATTATTGACAAGATCATTTTGCTATTTAACATGGTAGTAGGAGTCTTAGATTGAATGGATGAAAAAAAAAAAAAAAAGATTATCTATTTCAATAAATTTGTCTATATGATATCGATCTCAACCCTTATGATGTGAAATCCTTAGACTTAACAAATCTTAATCCTAATAGACTCATTCCGAACCAGTCCACCGACAAAAAGACCCACTGAAAACTTTTAAAAAAAAAAAATTTAACTTTTCCGTATAACATGAATATTCTAACCTGTCTCTATAACTAGTCTGACAGCTTCATCAAGTCTTAATAGCTGAAGAAAGATCAAGCTAACTTGATCAATAAAAAGTATAACTTGGATAGGTTCTACTTTCCATTACCTAGCACTATAGGAAGCTCAGCATGAGGTTGGGTAAACGGATAAGAGCTACCCTTCTTTGGACGGATAACCATTGCTCCATGAACTGTTGCACGGAGCCATGAAACATGGGCATGCCACCACAACGTCCCTTCCTGTCCGATAATGGTGAAAGTGTATGTAAACTTTCCCCCTGGTTGGATGGGGCACTGTGTAATGTACCCAGGTCCATCAGCCCACGCTGTGCGGATCTGCCTCACTCCATGCCTGAAAATCAAAACCCTTGTTAAAGAATCTTCAATCATAAATACAAGTGACAGTCTACAAGAACTATATTTATTATTTACCAGTGGATGGATGCATTGTGCTGGGCTTTGTTATAAACTACAACATTAAGTGTGTCTCCATTTCGGACATAAAGAGTTGGACCTGGAAGCTGTCCATTCACTGTGACTTGACTATATGTCTCACATAGTCGAGTAATACTTGTCGATTCAAGCTGTGAAAATCAATAACAAAATTTTCTTTCTTGCGTTAGAACTCGTAAATAGAAATATCTGTTGGACTGTATTTGTGCATACAGCCGTGCCATGGATTCTTGATATAATCAATGTTTGAAAAACAGTTGATCTCTACCCTCTCTATCATATTATTCAGGTATTACACGTTAATTCTATTAAATACGGGTTAAACCCACAGTGAAGACAAGATGAAACATAAAGAAAAAGCTCGGTAGTTACAATAAATAAGTTTTCTAATCAACAATACAGACTTTAATGAAGGTTCAAATTGAGCACATAACTACAAGAAATTATCAAGCTTTTCCATAGAGTATAAAACTTCTTTTATTTATGGAGAAACACTGTAATTATATTGAAATCCACTTACAACGAATGTGTAGCTCTGCAGGTCTGCCCATGCTAGAGAATCTCGTAAGACAATGAATGTAAACAGCACCACTATAAACCTTACCATGTAAGATTTTGACATCATAAACATATTACAAACACCTAACTATATATATGGAAATGAAAGCTTCAACTAGCACAACTGCTTGCTTAGTCGAGAACCTAAAGTGCTATATATAATAAATGACAGCAGAGATTAGTTGGTTGAAGTTACATAATTTTAAATTATTTCAAATTATTTGATACCCCACTTAGGGTACCAATAATGGTTAACATGTTCCTCCAATATTGAATCTTCTACTATTAGAAATGACATGGTTGAAAGACATGTAGAAGCAATATCTAGATTTTTGTTAGTGTGATGGCGATAGCTACACCGACAATCACTGAGTATATCAATTCAATAAACTATATATATTTTTCACCGTAAAGTGGACCTTCATACTGGTTAGCTTATTGAAGAATACTTTAAAATCACGTTAAACAAGTAGCCACTGCTTCCAAATTATTATTTTTTCATTGTCAAGGTTTTGATAAATAGAAATCAATTTTCGTACTGTAGACTATGATGTTCGATCAGAATTAATCTGTAGATTCTCTGTGCGCTATGGATTCTTATGAACCATATAATTCGTGCTTGTTTGACTCCAACACCATCATAAATGATAATAAGATCTAATTTTCTTGTCTATTAATGAGTCCTGGAGAGTTCCGATTGAGACCCACCAATAGCAAATGGTTGCGTGCAATTGAGAGAGTGCTTTTTATAAAGCTGATTGAATTCTTCAACCATTCCTATCGTAAACGTCAAACAAAAACTTGAAAAATTCGACTCTCATGCTTCTAAAATGAGCCCCACATTGACATATCTAGGAGTTGTTGAACGAATATGGTTTGCATGTTATTTAGATGATGTTTTCAAACATTTACTTAAACCTCAAGATGTTTGAAATGCATGTGCTTGATTCTGACTTTTTCTTTCAGTTATGGGGGAACAGCTTAATGTGATTGATGACTTTCAGAAATAGGTTTACACTTTGTATGGAATATATAAGCTTTTTTGAGTGTAGATCTGATTGCACACATGATTGAGATAATCATTGTCGTTTTCGTTCAACAGTGTTTAGGTACGTGTTGAAATAATATTCACAGTTTTAAGACATCGCATATCTCAACAACACTTATATTGTAATCATTTTCATTATAATATTTTGAAACGAGAAACGCATTGCATCTAATTGTACTTTCAATGAACTATTTAAACAATTTGGAAAGATTTCAGTATTCTGGTATCTATCAATAACTCCTTTTATAATGAAAGACAATATTCAGGGCACTGTGAACCACATTGTTATTTCAGCCAAGATGGATACTAAAGAGCTGATGCTGCAATTTAATATCTAATTTCTCCTGTCCTTTATGCTTTGTCTATCTTAAATTTTGCTTAGTAGGTATGCCACCATACTTAGCGAAGCTTTTGTACCGGCCGCTGTTGTGAGTATTATGAAGCAGATACGCCACCATACTTAGTACTCTCCATTTCCTTTCTTCACAATAATTAGTACAAGATAATTCATTAGGTCTTTGCTCCCGTATAATGGTAAATACATTTTTGACCTAATCAATGTCATTTTCATTTAAGTTAGTAATCAAATCAGAGAAAGGTTGGTCTTATAAGATTCCGTAGTTCAGTGGTAGAGCATCTCAACAGTAAATGGAAGTTCTTAGAGTTGAGTTCGATCTGATTCATGCATGCTCAACAGTTGAACAGTTTTTAAAACAATGACACCAATTTATCTTCTCTATGAAAAACTAAAATCATAGGTTTGTTCTCCTTTATTACTATTTTAATTGAGATCAAACATCATTGTAACTTAAAATCTTATATTTTTATTATAAAAAGGTGTTTTTTGAGATTGTTTTCCAAAATCATATAAGATATAAAATATTAATAGAATTAAAATATTAAATATAAAATAATTAATTAAATTTTTTAATTATTTTTTATTTTATTAATTAAAAAATATTAAATGTTTGAAGACATTAAATTTATTTTATTTTAAAGATATCTCATGTGTTTTTATATTGATTTGTTTACAGTATAGTTATTATTGTTTGTGTGTAATAGTGAAAACAAGTTTTTACATATTAGAAATTTAGTTTAGATGTTATTATAGAGCTCTACTTTCCATTTGTCTTTTCAAGTCATGATCATTTTTTAATTATGGATCTATTTTGATGGGTGTTTTTAGTGCTCCTTCAAATCAACAACCTATAATCAATTAAATAGTATTTATCAAAATAGAGATTATAAGAAAGGTACCATTGGTTGATATTGTGAGCTTAATGAATAGCAGTTATTGCCCTTAATCAAAGCAAGCGTAGTTGAGATACTTTGCAAAATCATTGGTTTATAAGAAGATTCACATCGCAACATCTTGCAATTATGGACCTTGTTAGTCTAATAGGTTTATAATATTGTGCTATTGGCAAAATCAAAATAGGTTGGTATTCAGGCCTTGATAATCTTTTGAAATGGGTTCAATGAAGAAGTAAGTTGGCATTCAAGGTGGGCCTTGATAATCTTTAGATATTTAAATTTAAGTTTAGATGTTACTATAGAGCTTTATTTTATATTTTTATTTATGGTCATTATCATTATATTATGAATCTATTTTAAAGTGCATTCTTTGATGCTCCTTTATATGAATAACACATACACAATTGTAGGATTTGTCAAAATGGAAATTCATAAGAAAGGTACCATTGATTGATATTGGTAACTCAATGAGTAGTAGGACCCACCCTTTATCAAAACAAGCATTGTTAAGACATTTTTTGATATTTTTGAAAATTTAGCTTACTATTACCAACAACATCCACACAATAACATGACAAGATAGAACATCATAAATATACTTTACCACCCCTACCATGAAGTTTTCTCTTCAATACAATCCTTTGTATGAAAAATATTCAACCCTATACGAAGACACCTAGCAATTCGGAATTGGCAAGAATGATGGAATCTAATGTAGCATAATATATCTAACATTCTAATGCATAACGAAATGAAAATGTATCAATATCATGATATGGAAGAAAAAAAGAAAATAATCAAAAGTAAATATTTACTATTGATTAGCAAGATTTAGCCAAAGCAACTTTTAAACTGATTATTGATAAATAGGTTTGAACTAGTAACCTAGCCTTATCTATTTCTTCATATTTGACACCCATCCAATGTGTAGCGTCGTAAATTGTACGCACTCGCTAGGGTGGTACAATTTCACACCTAGTTTAGCACCCGCCTTAGTGCATTTTGCATTCTGCATTGCATTTCTCCTTAAGCACTTAATTAATCAAATTAATTAGGTCTAAGGCCCTATTTCATCATTCTCTACATCATAAAGTTGGGCCCTTTCACTAAAGCGTGCCCTTCGCATTTTATTCTTCCAATACACCACTTAATCAAAAACCCTAATTAAGTCCTATTTTGAACTTGGGGGCTTGGTTTCGGGGTCTAAACATCTCGAAATCACCTGTAACTTTGGGATTCTCTCTAAAATCATCATATCCGACGGCCTTGAAAATTTGGTGAAAAGTTGTCGGGACCGTGGCACCCGGTGCACATGGTCCCGGACATTTTTCCTGAAATTTTAGGAGCACGATCCAATCATAAAATAAAGCTTAACCCCAATAAATTGGCGGGATATTCAATCTCTAGGTCGGCCAAAATATGAATTTTCGATCTAGGGTTTCCTACATAAGAGCTCTCCTTCTTCATTTGAGGGGATCGGATTTTTGTTTCCAGGAACTTCATATGCAGTGAAAGAGCAGATCTTTGAGGACTTCAACAACATTCAACATCATTCTATCAAGCATCAATCAAATTCATTCATCCACTTAGGGCTTGGAAGACATTGAAGAACAATAGGAGATTACCGACTGAAGATTGGCTTGTACTCCTCCCTTGAGGGTTGGGTATGATTTCATATTGTTTTCATGTCTTTGCATAAGATTTGATACATCATTTATTCATGCTTTAGATCACATTGCATCTTGATTTAGAACATTTACATTATCATTTACAAGCAATTAGGGTTTACTTTCTAGGTTGCTCTAGTCTGCTTTCTTGCATTTTAGGACCTTGCACACACACTAGGTCTGCACACACAATACATTTTACAAAACAACTTGGCTATTCGTGGAGGTGGAAATCACCGAAGCGGGGGTTTGACTAAGGCAAAACCCTATATAGCCGCCCCTTCCCCTTTTCAGATATTATTGCAGGTTCCGGGATTCGGACGACGCCGCTGGATACAGATCCGGAGAGAGAAGGTCGAGACAGCACCCTGTGTGAAGTTGCAGAGCAGAAGACTAGGACAGGGGCGCTGGGCGCCCTGGTCCTGCCAGGACCAGGGCGCCCAGCGCCCCTGTCCTTGGGACAGAGGTGTTGGGCGCCCTGGTCCTCCGGACAGACAGCTTGCGGACAGTTTCCCGACAGTGTTTCAGAGTGCAGAACAATGGTTTCCGGTGCAGTTTTCAGGACAGTGGCGCCCGCGCCCCCGTCCCGAACATTGTCAGTCTGATTTTGACTCCGGGTACATATCTGCATTCTTATTTCATCCTTGTGTTTACAGCTGTTCATTGTTTAATCTCAATTCTCCAATCTTGTTATTAGTTCATAGTTGCATTAGGGTTTGAACTTGCATTACTTGATCTTACAATTTCAACAAGGGAATAGGAATCCTAATAGATATCCCGTGGCTCTCTCTTTCACCTAAAAGAAGTAGCCAATTGTGCGATATCTCTAGGCTCTTTCGTATTCCGCAATGTGTGTCAAAAGGTAGGATTAGGGTATGTTGACCTAGTCTCGCTTTTTTTCCTTACACATTTTGGTGAACCCGACGTGAATCTATCATTGCTTCCTCTTGCATTGCATTTATTAGATCTAGATCTAGATTTAGTATATTTTCATTTCATTTTCATTAAAAGAAAAAAAAAAAAGAAAGGAAAAAAAAAGTGTGTTTCTTTGCATTGTGTGTTTAAATTTTATGCAATCTTTTCAAAATGTCAGATTTTTATTTGCAAAATGTTCATGCTTTTGATGATTATTATGAGTATAGCCAAGATGAATTAGATGAAGCTTTAGATGAGTTTTTAAACCCTAAGGATGCTAAACCTTCATTTTACCAAAAACTCATAAACCTTGTTACTATGCCATTTAGGTGTGATGAGAAAGATAAGTCGAATGATTCCTCTCAAGGATACATTCCTATCAACTCTTCCCCTGAATCTAGTAACATGGTTGTTTTCAATAATCCCCTCTATGAGGAGATGTCTCCTTTTGAATCAAAAGACAAACCTTTTAACCGATATGATCATGCTTTGTTGGATGATGCTCTTGATGACTTTGTGGCTTTGTCGAAACCTATAAACAAAAACAAGACCTCTAAATTGGTTAACATGATAAATTTGAATGAATATAACAAGCCTCTCTTTGAAGTCCAAGGTGCTTATCCTTCTCCCACCTTTCAAATTCCTAAATCACCTCTCCTTATTGTCCAAGGAAGGTATGATCATGATTCCTTTCGTACCCCGAATAAACCAATCATCACCGTACAAGGAAGAAAACCTATAAGTCCTTACAATTATGCTAAGCAAATAACTAGAGAGAGTTATCATGCGGTTGCCCATACTTATCATACTAGAAATAATAGGCAACCTAATCCTCCTCCTGTTATTCCAGTTTCCCTTCCTAATCCTCAACCAATTCTTCCTCAAGCTCCCCGTATTTCGCAAGTTATGGGTAAGGAATATGATCTTATAGAACAACTTAAAGCTACCCCTGCTAAGATATCCCTTTGGGATTTGATTCAAACTTCTTCCGCTCATCATGGAATGTTACAAGATGCCTTGAAAGATTTGAATGTTCCTCCACCGAATACATCTAGTAATATAGCATCTTTTGTTAACTCTGTGATGAATCCTAAAGCTCAAATTGTGTTTACCCAAGATGAGTTGCCTACTAGTGAAATTCAACAACAATATGATCCCTTAATGATTGTGGTTGTCATGAAAGACACTGCTATAAGACGAACACTAGTAGATAATGGCTCTGGTCTTAATGTGTGTAGCATTAATCTATTGCATAAGATGAATGTGGATACATCTCTTATTGAGCCTGACTCTCATCCCATTCGTGGCTTTGACAATGTGGCTAAGACTTCATTAGGTATCATCACCTTACCTCTCACAGTGGGACCTATTACTTTGCCTACTCCTATCCATGTTATGCCGGGAAATTTAACATACAACTTGTTATTAGGGAGGCCTTGGATTCACAGCATGCAAGCTGTCCCCTCTACATTACATAGACAAGTTAAATTCGTTTATAACAATAAGACATATACCTTGATAGGTGATACTAATTTTCAAGCTTGTCTACAAACATCTAATTCCAAAGGAGATTCTTCTAAGCCATCCTCGTCTAGTGATGACTCTTTAAACAAGAAACCTATCGATGAGTCTTCGCTTTCCGATGATCAAAATCCTTTGGATGAGTCTGGAACTCCTGAAGAAGATCCTTCTCGACTTGAAATTACACATAAAAAGGATTTTGATCCTGAGAAGGTTCTCGCAAAAGATGATTGGGGATCTCTTGATTTTAACCCTACCTTTGTAGGTGAATATAAGGTTCCTTCTAGAGAACTTAAAGTTGAAAAGAAGGAAGACGCTGAAAATCATAAAGTTGAAAAGAAAGAAGAAACTAAAAATCAATCAACCTTACCTGAATCTATGAGTAATAATTTTGTGGCCGCTTCTCAAACTTCTTCTCCTCACATCTATAGCTATGAAGAGTTTGATCCTTTGTCTTATGAAAAACCACCTTCTCTTCCTGAAATGGCTGATCGTTATGGTCGTGGTTTTCGCATTTTTGCTAAGCATGGGTATCATGGAAAAGGTTGTGGTGCTAATGAACAAGGGATTAGAGTTCCTCTAGAGACCAATTTTCAACATTATGCCTTTGGACTTGGCTATAATCCCTGTAGACGTACTAAAGCTTTTAAAAGACCATGCATTAGTGTTAATGCTATCTCTACATCTTTATCAATGCAACACCCTGAGTATATTGATGAGGATTCTTCGGGTGATTGTGCTTTGGATATCTTCCCTACCGACGATGCTTTAGCTGAGTTCTTGGGAGCCTATGACACTCTTCCTCATTATCATCACAATAGGGGATTCCCTTATTGTTTGAACACTGAAGCTTATTTTGGAAAAGAGATGGATAACGATAAGATTGTGAAAGAATTCCCTCAGTTAAAGGATACTCCTCCACAAAGTAATCTTCTTATAAGTGACACCATTGATGTTAAGATGGATCCTTGCAACAAAGAGAAAGTTATTAAAATTGGAAAATGTTTGGATGAAGAGGAACAGAAACAATATGAAGAACTATTGCATGAATTCCCTGAGATCTTTGCTTGGACATATTCTGACATGCCCGGTATAGATCCTAAGATTGTTACTCATAATATTGTCTTAGTTCCTGATGCTAAGCCCGTGAAACAAAAGATTCGAAAAATGAATCCTAAGGTGGCTCTACTTGTTAAGGCTGAGATTGAAAAATTATTGGAGGCTGGATTTATCCGCCCTATTGACTATTCCCCATGGATTTCAAATATTGTCGCTGTGGCTAAACTAGATAACAAAATAAGAATGTGTACCGACTTTCGGGATCTAAATAAGGCTTCTTTAAAAGATGATTTCCCTCTTCCAAACATTGACATGATAGTTGACTCTACGGCAGGACATGCCTTGTTATCCTTCATGGATGGTTTTTCAGGCTACAATCAAATTTTCATAAACCCTCAAGATCAATACAAAACCGCTTTCACCACTCCTTGGGGTACGTTTTGTTGGATAATGATGCCTTTTGGACTTAAAAACGCCGGTGCAACTTATCAACGAGCGATGACCCTTATCTATCATGATTATATGCATAAGATTTTAGAGGATTATGTTGATGATATCTTAGCTAAATCCTTTCTTCATATGGATCATGTTAAAGTCCTTCGTCAAATCTTTGAAAGAATTCGTAAATATCACATGCGCTTGAATCCCCGAAAATGTGTTTTTGGTGTGGATAGTGGAAAACTATTAGGGTTCATAGTTTCGCATCGTGGGATCGAAGTGGACACTAAGAAAATAAATGCTATTGTTAACATGCCACCTCCTCGAAATGTCTCTCAACTTAAAAGCTTACAAGGAAAGATTCAAGCTATTCGTAGGTTCGTATCTCAACTTGCGGATCGTACCTTTCCTTTTACTCAACTTCTTAAAAAGGATATCACTTTTCAATGGAATGAGGATTGTCAGCAAGCATTTGAAGATTTAAAAGTGTATTTGGCTAGATCTCCTATTCTTCAACCTGCCGAACCTTCTAAACCCTTCCTTCTATATACAGTTGCTTCTTCTCATGCTCTCGTAGCATTGTTAGCACAACATGATAAAGATGGTAAGGAATGTCCGGTTTATTACATAAGTCGTACCTTACTCGATTATGAGACCCGATATTCTGCGATAGAGAGACAATGCTTGGCCGTGGTGTTTGCGACTCAGAAATTGAGACATTATCTTTTAAATTCAGAAGTCCATGTCATGGTTAAGTTTGATCCTTTGAAGCATCTTTTCTCTAAAACTGATTTATCAAGACGTCTAGCTAAGTGGGTTATGATGTTAACTGAATTTGACCTTAAGTTTGTTTCCCAAAGAGCAATTAAAGGACAAGCGTTGACCGATCACTTAGTTGAGGCCCCTTCGCCTTTCTCTTTCCCTAACCCTGAGTCCTTTCCTGATGACTTCATTCTTTCTATAGAGAAAGATGAAACTTGGGAGTTATACTTTGATGGCTCTAAGTGTCGTACGGGATCGGGGGCAGGTGTTGTTCTAGTCTCTCCTACAAAGAAACCTATTCCCTTATCATATTGTCTAAATTTCCTGTGTACCAATAACGTTGCTGAGTATGAGGCTCTTATAGCGGGAATAAAAGCAGCCTTGGCTCTGAATATAAAACACATACATATCTATGGAGATTCGCAATTGATTATAAGACAAGTAATAGGAATGTATCAAGCAAAACAAGACAAATTATCACAATATAAAGATCTTGCTATCTTTTTATTACAAAATTTTGATTCTTATACCATGGAACCCGTTCCTCGAAAAGATAATCGACATGTGGATGCAATGGCATGTGTGGCTTCTCTTGTATCTTTAGAGGACCCTATGGTCGATCTTAAATTCGTTATTCACAACCTTATTTCTCCAGCTATTGAAGACGATTCTCTCTTAGTAACATGTTGTGACTTTGTAGATTCAGATGAATGGTTCTCGCATATCGTAAGATATTTAACCGATGGTACCTTTCCTGATTCTGCTAATAGGAACACTAGGGCTAGAATCCGCAAGCTGTCTGCTAGGTATATCATCCTTTCTAATGTCCTTTATCGAAGGGGTTATGATGGTCTTCTCCTTCGTTGTCTTAACAAGTCAGAAATCCCTGTTGCTCTTGAAGAGGCACATTCAGGTGCCTGTGGGGGGCATTTTGGGGGCAAATCCCTGGTTCATAGGTTGCTTCGTATGGGATACTATTGGCAAACTATGCAGAAGGATTCCTTTTCATTTGTTAAGAAATGTCATCAATGTCAACAACACAATAATCTGATTCATGCTCCTGCCCAAGAACTTCGTTCTCAAGTAGCTTCTTGGCCTTTCTCCGCATGGGGTTTGGATCTTATTGGAAAAATCTCTCCTCCTTCATCTCAAGGACACACCTTCATTATAACCACAACAGATTACTTTACGAAGTGGGTAGAAGCTATTCCCCTTCGCTCTACTACTGCTGAAGTGATTTGCCAATTTCTTTTAGAAAACATTATTTCTCGATTTGGGATACCTTCTACTATTATCTCAGATAATGGGACATCGTTTAAGAACAAGGACGTGAAGAAATTCCTCGAGAAGTATCATATCAAACATCGATTTTCTACACCATATTATCCTCAGTCAAATGGTCAAGCCGAATCATCCCATAAGATAATTGAACAAATTCTTCGCAAAACCGTAAATAAGCATGGTAAGGATTGGAGTAACCAGCTAATCTATGCTCTTTGGGCCTACCGAACGAGTGTACGAATTGCTACGGGAACTACTCCTTATAATCTTGTTTATGGTGCTGATGCTATTATGCCCTTAGAGTTAGAAATTCCATCACTTAGGGTTTCTCTTAAAGGTATAGTAGATGATGACTCTTATAGGGAACAACGACTTCAACAGCTTGAGATGCTTGATGAATAGCGCATAAACGCTCTTGAGCATATTCAAGCGTATCACAAAACTCTACAACGAAGCTATAATGACAAGGTTATTCAACGTTCCTTCTCAGTAGGTGACTTAGTCCTTTATGAGAATCAGCACAATGTGAATGCCTTGCCTGCCGAAAAGGGAAAATTTAGTCCTAATTGGCTTGGACCATATATCGTTATTGAGGATTATGGATCAGGTGCTTACAAAATAGCGGATGTAGACGGTACACCTCTTAAAGAACCTATCAATGCTATGCACTTGCGTAGATATTATGCTTAATTCTTCATTTTTTATCTATCTTCTTTTCAATTCTTCAAACTTGGATAATATGTTAGTATCTCTTAATTAAAGCAAAATAGAATTAAATGTTATGTCGTTTAATCTATATTGCTTCGTTCCTGACAAGCGTGTCTTCTTACTTTATAGTTTGTCTTGAATTCATTAATGTAAATTGTAAAAGGTTTACATTTCTCATTATGCTAGCATATTATACAATGTCTTTATGTATTAAGTAGAATCATATCATGTTGTGTTTAAGTTCAAAATTAAATCACATTAGTTATATGATTCTTAGACTTAATGCATATTTCTTCCTTATCATCAATGTAGCACTTGATTAAATATTTTAATTAAGTCACACATGTATCAATTTAATCATGGAGCATTGAGAAATCAATCACATGGAAATTAAATTCTGAACATACATGTACATCTACCAAATGTATTAGATTTAATCAAAACAAAATATACGTTGTTTTAAGCATTAAAGATAACACATTTGAGACAAAAGAGAAGCATGTATATATACATATATATGTGTGGATCGTATATAAATATAGGTCACTGAACATCCAAAATGTGACCTCTCTTTTACATTATAAAATCATCTCCTATCCCTAGGGCTAGTGGCTGGAGAGTGTCGACTGGATGCTCCCTCCTGGTCTGGCCGTGAAGGTGGACCCATGGGTGTGTAGCATGATACAGATCATGAGTGACTCCGAGAGGAACTCCTACGATCCCTATCCATAAGGATCGCACGATAGGTGGTAGCCTCGGTCTGAGCCGCTGCTAGATCTCGCCGCGCCTGCTGGAGGTCCTCTGATAGGACTCTCTCTCTCTGTCGCGCCTGCTGAAGGTCCTCTGATAGGACTCTCTCTCTCTCCCTCCATATATCTACCTGTACTCGGAATGGGAAAAACAAATCCTCATGCCGACCCGCGTTCCCCTGAGGCCTATAGGCAATCTATGAGGAACTGGGGATCTATGCTATCATGGAAATGTCTGTCATTGTCTGCTGAATCAAGGAACGCCATTCCTGCACATTAGCTGTGGCAGTAGAACAGATTTTTGTTAGTACCATTCTATATCATCAAAACATTAATCAATCAATATAAACCTACTATACCTGGATCTCCCTCGCGCCAATAGGGATCATGATATGGTAGTATCTGTGCCTGAGAACCACTAGGCTCCCCTCGCTCGCATACTCTATCAACGATGGGTGTAGGCTAGACGGTACTGGTGACAGGTCTCCGTATCGCCTCCTGTTGCCCTTGTTGGGGAATAAGAGGTGGATCTAGAGCTATGGTATCATCTCCTGAATGGTGGGGAGCTGCATCCGACTCCTCCTCATCATCTCTATCCTCCTCCTCATCGTCCTCCTCGTCATCCTCATCCTCATCCTCATCCGCATCATCATCTGCATCCTCCTCATCCTCCTCTCTATCTGCATCCTCATCCTCCTCCTCCTCGTCACTGGGCTGATCGCCTGTAGGTGGATCAGGATCTCCCGCCTCCTCATGACCCTCTCCCTCCTCTAGCTCCTCTGACCTGGATCCCTCGTCCTCATCTCGGTCTCCATGTCTCCATGGGCCTGGATAGCCTGTCGGATGATCTGGTGGAAAGATAGGACCTGGATACGATCTCATAAACCATGAAACATATCTGCGCTGTGCTCCAGGCTCTGCAGAATAGTCAGTGACTACATCCTGATCGGATCCCTCTAAGTCTGTCGTCTCAATGTCATCTACCGTCGGTCTCGCTACTGCTCCAGGTCTGGGAAGGACCCGTGAGTGTTGAGTATAGATGGGCACGTCGACTGGAACACACTGCTCTAGTCCAAACTGCCTTTGTACTCGGTCAAAGTAGAAAGGGACTATGATGTGTGCATATCGTCCTCGCAGTAGGCGGTTCCTCTATAGACATGCTAACTGTCTCTCCATACCATCCCATCTGTGCATCAGTAGGTAAGGTCTCCACACTATCGCCTCGGCTGTCAGCCTGTCAAAAATCACTCTCCAATACAACAAATCTCCAAATCTCCACTCGCTGGTAAGTGGATAAGCGAACACCCAAGGTCGCTCGCTCGCTGTACTCAGTGGAAAGCCGACGGGCCTGGTGCATGTGAAGTGCTCTAAAATCCACACATGTAGAAGTGTGCATGTCATCAAGCTACAACCCTGTCTGAATACATACTCCTCAAGGTCGTGATAGAGATGTGCAAGCATACTCCGACCCCACGCATACACTCTCCTGTGTCTCTCCATCGCTCTGATACACCATGTGGGGCCCCCATGCATGTGTGTCCCTCGCCCATTAGGGCAGACGGCTAGTGCTATGATGGCTATCATAAGGCGTCTCAGAAGTGGTACCTCCCCTGTAGGATGTAAGAGCCAGCTGACCATGATGCGACCTCTCGTCTTGCTCGGCATGACTCTCCCTATGCAGTACATCTGCTCTCTCTGATGATCCTCCGCTAACCGATCGGTCATGTATGTAACTGTCACTCCTCTGATAGGCAGACGAAGTATACAGTACACATCCTCAAGTGTGACCGTCAGCTCTCCTACTGGAAGGTGAAAAGTGCATGTGTCAGGATCCCATCGCTCCATCAGTGCCATGAGCATCGCAGGATGAAATCGAATGGCCGGCATGAGAATCACGTACCACAATCCCACAATCGATAGGGTGTCTCTCTCTGACTGAGTCAGCCGCAGAATCTGATCTCGCAAAGTGCGAAGAATATGTCCCGCTGTATGCTCTCTCATGTACGGGAGACCCTGCAACACGAAAACATGACCATAATCAGTACTCAATCATCAACATCGTAAATGCAAACTATTGTACATTGTATGCCAGCCCTGAAACCCCTCGCCAGGCCCTGATTGGGGACCATGGCGCCCTGAGGGGACCATGGCGCCCTGGGGGGACCAGGGTGCCCCACAGGGACCATGGCGCCCTGGGTGGGCCCCGGTCAGCCTCCAAGGTCCGCATATGATCACGGAAAAGTCAAACATGCAAAAAAATCAAAAGTCAAACATTCAGTCAACTCACCTCGTCCAGTGGCTCGTCGTCGATCACGGCCTGGCGTAGGATCTCGATCCTCGTGGGACGCTCCGATCGTCGTGAAGGCATGATGATGGCTAGGTGGGCTCCGCTGCACTGAATAGTATCCTAAAATCGACAAAGTGACGAATACAAGTGTCAGTTTCGAAGTATATACTCTCGTTTGTTTATTCTTACTCTTTCAAACCCTAATTTTTCCTCTATCATTCATTTTATCATAACTTGAGTTTGGGAGATGCGATTTTCGAGCCGTTTGTTGCGTTGGAATCGTATTTTCCTTCTCCTACTCTCGGGATGTTCCAAAAAGTGCTCTGATGAAGCCTATTTAGTGAACACCCCTCATCAATGCTCTCTTACACAGTTTGTCGCAAGTAAACATGCTACCCTGTTTCACCTCCCTAATAAGCAAGTCGAAACAGGGGGGGGCATATAGCTACTCACAGATTTCATCACTTTCCTTAGTAAGCATTAGGTGATTTTGTGATCTAACGTTTGTTTTGTAGGGTGCGGTTCCTAACTGTGTACTGCAGATACCGCTGGGGGCTTCGTCCGACAACTTATGGATATATCCTTTTTCAAATGATGTTTACTTTTCTGTACTTTAGCTTGCATATGCACGTAGTACTCATATGACCACTAAAGTGGGGGCTAAATGTAGCGTCGTAAATTGTACGCACTCGCTAGGGTGGTACAATTTCACACCTAGTTTAGCACCTGCCTTAGTGCATTTTGCATTCTGCATTGCATTTCTCCTTAAACACTTAATTAATCAAATTAATTAGGTCTAAGGCCCTATTTCATCATTCTCTACATCATAAAGTTGGGCCCTTTCACTAAAGCGTGCCCTTCGCATTTTATTCTTCCAATACACCACTTAATCAAAAACCCTAATTAAGTCCTATTTCGAACTTGGGGGCTTAGTTTCGGGATCTAAACATCTCGAAATCACCTGTAACTTCAAGATTCTCTCTAAAATCATCATATCCGACAGCCCTGAAAATTTGGTGAAAAGTTGTCGGGACCGTGGCGCCCGGTGCACATGGTCCGGGACATTTTTACCGAAATTTTAGGAGCACGATCCAATCATAAAATAAAGCTTAACCCCAATAAATTGGCGGGATATTCAATCTCTAGGTCGGCCAAAATATGAATTTTCGATCTAGGGTTTCCTACATAAGAGCTCTCCTTCTTCATTTGAGGGGATCGGATTTTTGTTTCCAGGAACTTCATATGCAGCGAAAGAGAAGATCTTTGAGGACTTCAACAACATTCAACATCATTCTATCAAGCATCAATCAAATTCATTCATCCACTTAGGGCTTGGAAGACATTGAAGAACAATAGGAGATTACCGACTGAAGATTGGCTTGTACTTCTCCCTTGAGGGTTGGGTATGATTTCATACTGTTTTCATGTCTTTGCATAAGCTTTGATACATCATTTATTCATGCTTTAGATCACATTGCATCTTGATTTAGAGCATTTACATTATCATTTACAAGCAATTAGGGTTTACTTTCTAGGTTGCTCTAGTTTGTTTTCTTGCATTTTAGGACCTTGCACACACACTAGGTCTGCACACACAATACATTTTACAAAACAACTTGGCTATTCGTGGAGGTGGAAATCACCGAAGCGGGGGTTTGACTAAGGCAAAACCCTATATAGCCGCCCCTTCCCCTTTTCAGATATTATTGCAGGTTCCGGGATTCGGACGATGCCGCGGGATACAGATCCAGAGAGAGAAGGTCGAGACGGCACCCTGTGTGAAGTTGCAGAGCAGAAGACTGGGACAGGGGCGCTGGGCGCCCTGGTCCTGCCAGGACAGGGGCGCTGGGCGCCCTGGTCCTGCCAGGACAGGGGCGCTGGGCGCCCTGGTCCCCAGGACAGAGGCGCTGGGCGCCCTGGTCCTCCGGACAGACAGCTTGTGGACAGTTTCCCAACAGTGTTTCAGAGTGCAGAACAGTGGTTTCCAGTGCAGTTTTCAGGACAGTGGCGCCCGCGCCCCCGTCCCGAACATTGTCAGTCTGATTTTGACTCCGGGTACATATCTGCATTCTTATTTCATCCTTGTGTTTACAGCTGTTCATTGTTTAATCTCAATTCTGCAATCTTGTTATTAGTTCATACTTGCATTAGGGTTTGAACTTGCATTACTTGATCTTACAATTTCAACAAGGGAATAGGAATCCTAATAGATATCCCGTGGCTCTGTCTTTCACCTAAAAGAAGTAGCCAATTGTGCGATATCTCTAGGCTCTTTCGTATTCCGCAATGTGTGTCAAAAGGTAGGATTAGGGTATGTTGACCTAGTCTCGCTTTTTTTCCTTACACACAATGATACTAAAACTTTAGATGTGTTTTACTCAAAATTAGAATAGCTACAAACTATTTTTTACTCTTTTACCTACATGATATGCATGTAATTAATGAAATATTAACAAGAGTTAATGTCTAGATCATTTCACAAGATACTGTATTCCACACATAAATATAAATATATACATATATTCTTTATTTGTTAGGATTTTAATAAACTTAACATTATCTATTACAGAGCAAATACCTCTATGTATAAGATTAAACATTAACAATTCTAAATTAAGTAGGACATAGAAACATATTATCTATTAGAGCTATCATATTTACACAACCTTTTATATACACATATGTCCTTTATTTGTTAGGATTTTAATAAATTTAACATTCTCTATTACAAAGAAAATACCTCTATGTATGAGATTACGTTAACAATTCTAAATTAAGTAGGTCATAAACAACATATTATCTATTAGACCTATCAGATTTCCACAATCCATGCTAATATTCAATAATTTCTTCTGGATTCAATTGTGTATGTCAATTTTTATCATCAATGTTTCGAATCACACTCTGTAATTCATCATCGAGATGAAACAAGAATAACAAGGAGATGAAACATGGAGTGTGATTTGAAACGTTGATGATAAAAATTGGCATACACAATCGAATCCAGAAGCAATTATTGAATAATATTATATGTTGTCAATTTAATCCAAATTCATTCATTAAAAAAAAATGATCGGAACTAAGCCAAGTATTATTAACCAAAATTCTATACAAGATATAAGAACTTGTTAATTAACAGAACAAGGAACAATAAACCCTATAATTTTGATAATCTGTAGTCTATACTAAAATTCATCACTCCAAATGGTATCTACTTGATACTATGTAAGTTAATGTCAACATAAAATCTATACTAGCAACTAATTTATGGAAATATTTTACTAATAGCTATACACAATTATGATTGTCTAATAAGAACAAGTGAGACAAAGGTTACTAAAAGGATGAATAGACTATCCAAGAATTATGATATTTTTCACTAACACTTTATACTATTGACTATTTATTTACTCAATATACACTTCATCTCTTAGTTATTAAAAAAATGTTGAATATAATGATATAAAATATAATTATAAAATTTACAAAAAAAAGATCCTTGAAAATATTCATAATTCAATAAATGAAGCTTGGATAATGTAAAAATGATATTAAGTATAATCTACACATTTGTAATGAAGAAAGTTACAATATCAAGTTATTAATAAGAGTTATAACCGTGCACTTAGTCATTTAAAGAAATTCCTTTATAAGTTCTATATATAAAGACACAATGATGTATGAATACATTAAATTTTAATACATAGAATATTAATTATTCTAATATATAGTAATTTAACTTGCACTTAGTAATACCAACTTATGAATTCCATGGACTTTCTTAGTAAAAGGTACATATGCAATTTACAATATATTTGCAGTACCACAAGATCATATGATGCCATTTCTTTAAAGATTAAACAATGTTCCTATCCTCATTTTAATTTGAATATTAATTCAAATAAACCATTATACGAGTACAGTAAGCATTTTGGGAGACCTTCAGTCGACTAAAATGTTAGTGATTCAATGAACATTGGATAAATGTGACAACAGAGAAAGATTGACAACAAACATGGTTATAACTCCTCTATTATCATGACTCATATGTTGACTAAGGCAAATAATATATAAAATGTCTATTGAATGATGCAAAATATATTTAGAATGATTGTGGGTGCATCCTATCTATGAATCTTGATCCATGTATGAGGAGGCATTCAAACTATAAACAGAGAACTCCTTAAACGAACTGAAGATGGTTTTGCAATTCGGTGTGCAGAACGTTAGGAAGACATATACCCAAAGACAAAATTATATTCTACAAGGATCATAATCTACAGGTGCGGTAAATAACTGCCATCCATATTGACTTGAACATAGACAAAACTAATTCCAAATTGGCGGAATGGATTATTTGGAAATAAAATACAATGCTTTTAATCTTAAACATATTGTTTCATTATCTGGAAATCTATTGAATACATCTTGATAAGTTGGAATAATCTTTGAATAGGTTTGAAGGTGAAGAATTGGAATATGTTCCCCAAAGGTAAGATGCATCTATTATTGTGTACCAAGAAGAATAAGGAGTTCATCTCAATAGGCGCATGGAGAAATCGAGAAATCTACCAAGCTTGCAACTGAAATGCTATGGTAATGGAAGTGATCGATACCTGCATCACACCTTTCTCAAAGAATAGTTGATGGAAGCTAAGTTTACACCATTTGCTACACATGGTCTAATTTTTCCATATGATGCATGGTCAATGAATCAACCCTGCGTCGATGGTAAACCAAAATTATTCTATGGTAGAGACTGGCTGCAAGAGGTAAGAATATGCAACAAAACATTACTAGCAAAATAAGGGCTTATACCCAGGTAATCTCTGGTTAGTGACATCCATAATGTCGATATAGGTAATCAAGTAAAGGAATAACTAAAAAAATATATCTACAACATTATTTTTAGGAATAAATGGAAATACCTAGCCACTAAAAATAACGACTTTCTCATTTGTATTATTTTCAACTCCCATACTATCTCCTATTTTATTTTCTACTCTTTATATTTGATATGGACTTTTATTTTATTCAAGAAATTTTTAATGTTCCATACCACTAGATGGTACATTTGTATTCTTTACTTAAATTGGGATATACTTCTTCTATATGGAGGTATCTAGTAGGTGTATATTTTTCTTGAAAGGTGACCTTATACTTGAGTTCACATTCTTTTTGTAGCATCTTACCTTCTTTATTTATTTACTTATTACTTATTACAGTAGCTGACATATTTTGAGTCTACTTTCCTTTTTCTTAGTTGGTACTCACTTTGGACCTACATGGTGCAGGAGCACCCAAGGCACCATCAGGTCTCTATGAGGCAAATTGTGAAGTTTTTTTGTTTTGAATGATAAAAGTTTTAAATAAGGTATTTTAAGACCATATTTGATGTAATAAGGTCATTGAGACCATTAGATGTTAGGTCAAGTCCTATTAGGGTCATATTGTTAATATTGCTAAAACATTGTCAAATTGTATAAAGTTGTCATTTTGTGAGAGATAGGTCTCAATGGATCAAAATTTATTTTTAATGGTATGTAAGAGTTTCTTGGATATATTTGGACTTATCTAAGAGATTTTGAGTCATGGTTTGGTCTAGGATCAAGTTTTAGGTAAAAGTTGCTCATATTGTCAAAAATTGTCAAAAGCAACTTTTTGTGTTTGAGAAGGTAATTAGGTGTTTGTTAGTCATGTTGGTTCAAAAGGTGGATATATCAGTTGGGAGGAATTGGACGAATTAAAGTATTCCCTTCCCATGACCAAAAATGAGTTGGATGGTGATTTTGTACAAAGAAGTTAGTTTGAAGGCATTTTGATGATCATTTTCTCTACAGTTTTCTATAAAAACGCTGCACTTTGCTTCATAACTTTCTTAATTGGATGAATTAACATGTAAGAGTGGAATTTTTAGAAATATATCTATGTAACCTTTCATTTGGGACCAGTTTGGTTCAATTTTGTTGATTTTTTATCCTTCTCCAAGCAGATTTACCAAAGCTAGTCTAAAAAACCTAGGTTTTGGGGCTTTGTCAAAGAAAAATATAGAACTCTCCATTCCATCAACTAATTTCCCCAATAATTTGTGGAATGGTGTATATGGTAGTGTTACAGGTGGTTTTTAAACAGTTTTTGCAAGGGAAGAACCTAAGTGGAGTTTTGAGCATTTGAGGGCTTAACATTCTCATGTGTTAAGCCAGTTGGACAGGGTTTGAGAAGACATTTGGATTTTTGGTACCAATATAGTAAATAATACCATTAAACCTATGAAATAATTTTATTTTTAATATTTCCTTTCCTTCCAAGTTAAGTGTACAGGTTGGTGGAGTGTCTAAGGGGTGTCTCTAGTGCATTTGGAGGCCTAATAGGGCTCTTGAAGGACTGTAACAGTCAATTTTTCAACACTTTTCTCCAAAACACCATAGTCTTATTTTGACATATTTTGTGTAAATCCGAAATGGGTATCCAAAAATGTTTTTATTTTTGGGTTATGACCTATGTGTGAAAATTTATTTCCAAAATACTGAGTTTGTTGTTCTAAAAAGCATATTGGTCAAGCTGCTCCAAAACACTCTATGGTCATTTTGATATATGTTAAATAAATTATAAAAGGGTATCTGTTAATGTTCCTTTTTTGTGTCTATGGTTAGGGTGTCAAAAGATATGGCCAAAATTCTCTCTGAGTACGGTTACTCGCACCTAGTCACCCCTAGAGAACCAGTGATGTGGAATGGCCTAAAAGGGTTTGTTTCAAAGGTGGATTTGGTTTATTTGAGTCCATTTGGGTTTTAGTACATGATTTAATTACTTCCCCTAGCCTTACGAGTGTCTTTTTTTGTGTTGTCTCAAAATGCCACTTTATGAGACATTGTAAAATAGTGGAAACCTTGGGTTGAGTAACCTATTGTATAGCCTAGAGTTGGGGTTTGAAACCATAGTCTTGGTGTGTTGTAGAGCCTCTTAGACACTCTGCATCACTACAAGACAACTATGTCAATAAAATTATTCTTATCTTAATTGTAAAGTTTTAATATCTTATACCTTGTTGAGACATGGACCAGCTAGGACTCAAACCTAGGAAATTCCATACGTTGCTGGAGTGCTCTACCACTAAGCTAATGGCCCCTCTTGGACTAGTCCATTGTTAGTTGGGGTGTGACTTATTTTCAACACCAACACCCCACCTTAAGCCACACCTCTCGTGTGCTTGGGGCTCCTAGCCTGGAACTGGCTCCGATACCATGTTGAGACATGGACCAACTAGGACTCGAACCTAGGACCTTCCATATGTTGCTGGAATGGTCTACCACTGAGCTACTAGCCCCTCTTGGAATATTCCATCGTCATTTCGAGTGTGGCTTATTTCCAACACCAACATACCTCTACTGCATAATTTTTTTGAGATAATTAATATCTATCTTTGGTAGCCTATGCCTCATGTGATACATTTGTTTATCATAGTAAAACAATTCATATTCTTTGCAACTATCAATTTGGTCCCCAATCTAATCTTCATAGTTTTTAAGTGCAACACTTTCATATGAGAATTCCTTCTATTTTACAAGTTTTATAAGAACAAAAAAAAATTGGGGGTTGTGAATCCAACAACATATGGCACATAAAAATGAGTCTTCCTAAATATTCACACAATATATCCTAGAGGGATTACGGGTGTGTCTCTCTTAGTGTCCTTGGTTTCTATATATTGGGACCATTTTGTTATTATTCCTCTAGAGTCTTTTGGACCAATCATGGTTCTTGGGCATATTTTGTAATCTTTTACCATTCATTGAAGTACATGTCAAATTTACCATAAGTCAATCCATTCTTAATTATTTCAACCTACTATAAGAGAACCTTCATTAACCCCATTATTTTTTCAAGTTTATCCTCAGTGGTTGCATCCAATATTAAAATCTCTACATTCTTTCTAGATACTCTTATATTAATTCCCCTATAATTTGATTCACTCAATGTATAAGGGTTCTTATCACATAAGAAATATCATATCTTCACATTAAATTCTTTGCAATATTATACCAAGCATATTAATTCATTTAGCCTCACATAGAAAACTATTTTCCTTATTATCATTAAAACCTACTATTGAAATTAGAAATGTTCACTTTCATTTAACCCTTTTTTTATCATGGCTATCTTGTGGATTATAAATTTAAGATTGATCCTTTCTCCATACTATAATATAAAAATTTTCATAAAATCATCCTATAATTCCATTGCCATATAGAATTCTTGCGTACCATTATTTTACACTCACCTCTAGCGATTTCATAAATTTTTCATCATGACATCTCATCCTCTACTTCATATTCCCCAGTCATATTATGAGGAATTTGAGGTGATATTGTTTGGTGACAACATTGTTGCCTTGGAATTCTAGCACCTTTTCCCTAATCTCATTTGGAGTAAAAATAGGATAACTAGAATTTCATAAAAATTTAATTATCTATATCTCCCCATCTTTAATGGTTGTTTAACTTGTAATAACCTTTTAGCTTATCATCTATGGGGATCCTTATTATTTTCTAGCATTCTTTTGTTGAGTGTATCACTAGTTATATGCTTATTTATTTAGAATACAATGTGTGTTGTTATGATTCCCAGTGTTCTTATCAATATTTTCGTAGTTCCAGTTTGACTCTTATTCATTCATGATAATTTGTGCTTGTTACATTTTAGTTTTACCTAATAATTTATGCTACTTTATTTTATTTGGTTTATTAAGATTTAGGATCACAATTAAGTAATTAAGGTTGGATTGTGATAGTATATGATCTATATGCCAATTGGATCTATGTTAAAATATGATTGTTTTCTTCCAAGAGGGTGGAGTTTTGACTAATTTTTTTATATGCGAGGTGATAAGAATAACTCGTTTGACCTAGATATGGTGCAAAAAAATTATTTATTCATAGTTTTATACTTAGGGGAATAGTAACTATGGTATGGACCTAATGGTTTTCTCTCTAATTTTCATATGGGAAATAGAATCTCTCTTACTAAATGATTGATTCACTTGAACAGTATTTAGTCTAGAAATTGTAAAGGTTGATTGATTTGCCCATTGAGAAGATAAATTTGTGAATGTGGAAATGTATTCAATGAGCTAAGGTTGGACTCAATTTTGAAAAAAATCATAGTAGGTTGAACTTAAGGAAAAAGTATTCACTTGTTGATAAGTAATATTCACTTAACTGCTTTCTTATTCACTTAAGAATAGGGTTTATTCATCGGTTGAGAATTTGACTTGTTTGGGTTATTAGAGCGATAGGAAGTGAGGAAAAGCAAATACATCCAATAATAGGGTGGATTCACTTATTAGGAAACTAATTCACTAGACAAAAGGATGGATTCACCTACCAGTGGATAGATAGATCAGACTAAGAATGGATACAAGAGTGGATTTGCATATTGACAAGGAAAATTTTCCTATAGGAGAGTGGATTTTATGAAAAATGGGGTGGATTTGCTGAAGGACTAGATTAGAATTAAAAAAAAGGAGTAATATATAGAAAATTAGAAGATCAAAGGATGACACAAATCAAATTGACTAAATACATGCACAAATTCAACACATGAAGATACACCAAACATGCTTGTATGTCTTAATATTATTCAAGTAGTTTTATTAACTTGGTTTGGGCCCACTAATAAAATTCTCCTAGAAATGGATAGCTAGGGATTATTGTATACATAAGATCCCTATCTTCAAAGGATTTGATGCCTTTCCCAAGGAGCCTCTATCTCTACTCAAATGGGTAGTAATTTTAGAGATGATATTGACTCATGCACAACATTAAGAAAATGGTAAAATGGTCTTATTCTAGGCTATATAAGGATAACTAGTGCATCCTTGAAATACCACAAGTATACATGAGGCACATATATGAACACTAGCTTGTCACAAGCATAAATCGGGAACTTTTGATAGAAATTTAAGACCAACCTTTCACTTCTAGTCATGGTATCACCTACAAATCAAAGTTTTGTTAGATACAAAATGACTAGATTGGGGTACAAATTTTCTTCTCCCCCCTTTTTATGCATCATCAATTCATCTGGTTGAATTCATCCCTTGGGGTAGTGAAATTCCCAAGTAGGACTCCTAAAGGGAAATTGTTACTAGATGCTTTTGACCTCCAAGATCACACAAAGTGAAAGAAGAGAGTTGATGTAGGGACTTCGTGAAGTCATAACTTTTGACTCAATTGTCCATTTGGGCTGAAATTTAATGTGGAGGTGTATCGTGAGGAGTTGTTTGAATTTTTGACAAAACCTTGTTCAATAGGACCTTAGTTCTATCAAATTTCCAAGGCCACATTCCTTCATCTGAGGCCTCAAAATTGGCTTTTAGTGTTTTTCCGGCTTTTAAAAAAGTTTTTTTTAGTTATTTTTGAACTCGTAATCTTTATGGAGTTAGAAACTTGGAAATTAGTGCCGAAATAATATTTTTTTTATATTTCTAGAATATTTCCTGATTTTGGGGATAGATTTGAAAATTTCCATTAATGGCAAATTTCGGATTTTGTAAAAATCTACCCAAAAAGGAAATTTTTAGTTTGATGTTAAAATAGGCCCTTTTCTATTGTAATTTCAAAATGGTTGGAGTTTGTAAAGAAATAATATTGAAGAAAATTTGATCCAAACTTGTGTCACTTTGTATGTTTTTTGTTAATGGTATTGATTGTGTTTTAACTGGCTACATCAAGAGCATATGCATGACTAGTGGTCTTAGGTGAATACAACAAGAATTAGGTAAATTTGTGGTTTTTGATATCTAAACTCATCGAATGGTGCAAGGAGAGAGCATCCATCAATAAATTCCCTCAAACACGACATACAATAATTTTACCCTTTAATCTACTTTAATTCCTAAAATAGTGGGTGAAGCAAGTCCTTGGTCATAAAATTGTAAGAAATAGCATTAGTAGCTTAGTCAACTTCAATATTTGACTAACTAAGCTACATAAATGATGTTAGAATGATCACACACAAGGTTGAGTTAGCTAGTCGGTACTAAAATATAAAAAAAAATAGATAAATTGATCAAGGATGGAAGCAATCTCTTATATCTTACATATTCATCAAAGGACAACAAGAAATCACTAAAGTGGTCATATTCTCTCAATCCCCAAATGTATAGATTTGTTGAAGTGTAGAATGATATGGCCTATCTTGAAATGGATTTTGTAAGTTTCTTCTCTAAGACTATCTTCAATGGATTCACTCAATATTTTTCATATCGAGGAAAGACAAAGGGCTACCATCTATCCAATGATGAGTTTGTTGAAGTAGTCTTACTGGGATTATTGGCGTGAATTCATTGAAGCTTCCACAATTTCACTAATCCACAAGTCACTTTCACCTAAACAACAATGTAATTACCTATGGAAACTTGCAAGACATAAAAATTTAAATCTACCAAATTTTCATATGTAGACCCATGACATGGGCCTCACTAGGTGTACCAATTAGTCACCCCTTTTGTGTGAACTTCAATATATTAAAATTGACATTACATTGTCTACAACTAATAATAACTTCTTTTAAATTCATGTCACATAGTCTTACTTGTTAATGTAGGAAAGTAAATGCCTTACTCTCCAATACAAAAAACCGCACACATTCTTATATCACCTTACGTCCCATACTTGACCCTAGAAAACTATTTAACAATCCAACAAAACCTTAAAAATCAATATACAAAACATAAATCGAACAATAACAAACTCAAAATACTTTTGAAACGTGCTAACAACATTAAAAATACTATAAAATAACCAATAGAAATAAATATTTAAAACTATAAATATCCATACCTATCAATCATTTAATAACACTTTTAACTACCATTACAAATTTTATTCTCTAGTTTATTAAAGGGGACCACTATATAAAATTCAACAACCATTGAAGTGCTCAGCTGTGATTCATCCCCCATGACTAATTTATCAAACCAGGTATTTGCCTCTAAACATATAACGTGATATTGATAGAAGTGTAAAGAAATGAACTTGGAATATTTAGCCTTACGTTTCGTGCTTGTCACGGAATTCGTGTTTGGCGCCAAAAGTAAAGCCCGAATTAGTGGCTAGCAATTTGCGATAGAGACGTTATCAATCTGCCGTGTCACAATGAATGAATAATTGATAAGAATCTCATATTTTTTTAAATTTTTTTTTCCCTTTCTTGAAATAAGAATATTCGTGTCTTGTGAAAGGGAGCAATGTCTACCTAAAGATCAAATTGCGTAGTTATTTTGTATTTATTAATTAAATTGAAAAGCAAAATATTTAATAAATGTCTTGTCAAATGTAATTTGATCTTTCATAAAAGATTTAGCGAAAATGTATGTGTCAACATAACTTAATATTCAATTTTTATAAATTGGTAAATTTGTTAAAATTGATACAAATAAAAATTAACATATTAGTCAATTTGTAATAGATAAAGCAATTAATAGTTGTTAAAGCAATAAATAGTTGTTAAAGGCATTTGTAATTATAATAATGAAAATTGTATATTTATGAAAAAAAATATGTTTTGGGTCTATTATGATTAAAATGTTTTGAACATTGTTGAAATTGGGTGTATGTGCATACTCGTATATAAAAATTAACATGTACAAGAACTTGTTCCACATTATATTTTCATATGCATGGAAAAATGGAAAAGGACTATACGCAATTCATCCTATCAGGGTGTATGTGTGGGTAAACTTACATGCACAAGAAGTTGTTTGAAATTACATTTCCAAATGCATGGAATATTACTATAAACAATTAATCATGTCATTGGTGGTTTACATAACTCCCTTATTTATAATGTGTTGATTAATTTGGAGTTTGTTGATTTGTAGTTGATTTTCTTTACTCAAGATAGAAGATATTATTGTTTTTCTTTAGCATTACATGTGTTTAAGAAGACGATAACATAAATTGGGAGAATTTGCTAGAGTAAAGCCTTAAAATAATAGCTTTTAGATGAATATGAGAATTGAAAATTATAGTTAAACATTTGATTCTTCATAAATGTTCAAGGATAACATGTCTAACTTAATCAACTATTGGATTATCTTTTAGTTTCATTATAGGTCAAGCTTGTTTCCAAGATAAATAATGTAATAGTTAAATATATTAAAAAAAATAGTAGATTGTTGTCTTTCATGTAACAACAAGTTTACAAGAAATAATATTCTTGTGTAAATTTGTGCCACAATAATGTCATATCCCAATCTTATCATCATTGACCTCCCAAGATGTGATTGTAATTCCTAGATCATATTTTCAACTGCAAACATGATTCTTGACATGTCTACAACCATGGATCTCAAGGGTATATGCACAAAGATGTGCAACCAAAAGGGGGTCTTAAGATCCACTGTGTGTGTGAAAAGTGGACCTGTATCTGTATCTGGAATACACAACACTTCAATTAAGTCATTAGATGCATGGTTAGTAAATCAATAATCAAAGAATAATAAACTATTACAAAGTGATCCATTGCCTTCTAGTAGATGCGAGTTTAGATTGCTCTCAGATTGCTAAGCTATCCAATGACTAGACAACACCTAAACGAAGGATTTTTAGTCTATATGAGCATGGATTTAAGCTAGATGAATGCAAGATTTAAGCTAGATATGCAAGATTAATCTAACATGATTTAAGTAATATATGAATGTTTAAGCTAAATTATTTAAGCAATATGAAATAACTAATATGCAATATCTCAATGCAAATTCTGAATGAACCTAGAGCAAAAACAACATAATAAGGTCCTAGTTTGGGATCAATATCGCTTTAATCAACTCAGTTCAGCTTCATCACTTCAAATCAAGCTAAACACCTCACTCTTCATCTAGTTCGTGATCAATCAAGTTCAGAATTAGTATCTCCTAGACATCAAATTTTCTTTGAACCAACGCGCTGCTCACACATTAATTCAAAGAGGGGCAAATGTAACACCCTAAAAATGGTCATCTAAACCATGGGCTCCTAATCTTGACAACATCACCAAGGTCCTAACCAAAGACAATTAAATAAATCTTCAACACACAATTAATTCTTTAATCACCAAATCTCACATGGCAAATTAATCAACCAATATTAATTATATATTTATTTAATTAATTGATCATTCCAAGTAAATGATTTTAAACAATTATCTTATTTATTTTATTAAATATCCCAGCATATTTAATTAAATAAATCAATTTTCCATAAATCTTCAAAAAAGGAAACAAATCAAGAAAGAGGAATTGGAAATTATGAGCACAAATCTTCAAAAATGGAAATAAATCAAAAAAGGAATTAATTGACAAAAAAAGAATTAAAATTGAGAAAAGAAATCAATTGGAGATAATCCTGAAAAAAAAAATTAAAAATATGATAAATAATCTCAAAGAAAGCAATTAAAACAATTAAAAATTAAAATTGAATGAAATAGAGAATAAATCAGTTTATTTCCTGATTTTATCTTAATTTTACTTCAATTTCCTTTAAAACTAGGCAAAGCATCCAATCACATCAATTCACCTGGATTGTGCTTCCTCTTGGAAAATCTTGACTGCTCATCATCATTTGATCTCAGCCTTTGGTTTCTTTCTGAATTTTCTATAAATTCAAGCTCTCATCTCTCATTCAAAGATCCTAGAGAATATATTGTTATTATGTTGTTTTTTCTCTAGGTTCATTTTGCATTGAGATATTGCATATTAGTTATTTCATATTGCTTAAATAATTTACTTAAAATTTAATATATTACTTAAATCATGTTAGATTAATCTTGCATATCTAGCTTAAATCTTGCATTCATCTAGCTTAAATCCATGCTCATATAGATTAAAAATCCTTCGTTTAGGTGTTGTCTAGTCACTGGATAGCTTAGCAATCTGACAGCAATCTAAAATCACATCTACTAGAAGGCAATGGGTCGCTTTGTAATGGCTTATTATTCTTTGATTATTGATTTACTAACCATGCATCTAATGACTTAATTGAAGTGTTGTGTATTCCAGATACAGGTCCACTTTTCACACACACATTTTTGGCGCCCACCATGGGGCAAAAGACTACTTTTTCAGCCTCAAAATCATTTTTTTATCCTACGGGTTTCGTTTGTACAATCTCTGTGAAATATCTTATGAGTGGTATTACTGCATCATATGACATTATTTTGAAGCATTTTATTTGATGTACGAATCAGAAAATGGTGTTGTACGACATGGTGTTCTGATTATCTGATTTTATCTTTTGTCGTCCTATGCTTAGTTCTAACTTGTACGATAAAAGCCTTTTGTCATTTCATTCTATGATAATTGTCGTATGATGTTGTATTCTATTAGGTTAAAACAAGTTTCACTTTTTAGGTTTTCTGTCAAAATTTGATTACGCTAACGCTAACCCTGAATCATCTTATGTCTGCCTAATATTTTCACAGCTTAACCAGTTTCTTGCAAGATGCTTGTCAAAGAATTTATCAATCAAACATATGCATGTCAAAGAATAAAAACAACATGACTACTGATACGTTGTTTTTGCAGGTTGCCTAAAGGAAATTAGCCAAACATCGTGTATTCTTTAAATTCATTTTTTTCAGGCACCTAACTTGCTATCTGGTCAAAGAACAAATCTATATTTCATGTTTTAAGTAAATTCTGAGAGGTAGGAGAGTATGCTCTTGTCTTTTTAGACAATCAGAAATCTAGACCCTTGAGGCGTTTTCTTTGTTTGAGATTTGTACATCTTTAGCAGGCCTGCCCTCCCAAGGAGCTTGAAAATTCTTAAAGTCGTTACAGCCGATGTGAGGGGAACGACCTAAGTGGGAACGGCTAAAGGCCAAGTACTCCAACCCACTATAAAATAAACGTGATTTGATGAAAATCATGTCAATGGTAGTGCTCAGGAATAGCTCTCCTCAGTACCTTCAGGTATATTGAACCTTGGTTTTCAAGGTTTGGAGACTTCTTAATTGAGTTTATACCTTGACGCGTTGAATGGACCCCTTACTAGATCCAATTAAAATTAGAAGCTACCCAATTTACCTCCAAAAGGTTGATAATCTTTGTGCAAGAGAGATAGTAATCTCCCAAGACACTTGCCATATCGTGCCCCCATTAGCATTTGGAGTCGGCTAATACGGTGTTGAGAATCCATTGCGTGAGACTCAGCAGTCATATTCTGATTAGCTATTGGGTATGTACCTAAGTCAGCAAGCAAAGGTTTTCTTCTCTAAGCCAACTTCCATAAGGTTTGCATGCTGTGATTGGAGTTACTATTCATACTGCGTGTTTTCTATGTTTTCATCCTTCAAACTAAAACTGGAATACCAAAATTGGAGAAAATAAGAAACAACCCAGTGATCAAAAACTTTGTCCGTGTTAGATTTAGTCTACCCTAAGTCAAAATTCTGTCCAAAACTAGTCTATCCTGGTCAAAAATCAGACCATCTCAGAATTGGTCATACTCAGTTGTCATACTTAGCTATTGAAAAACTTAGAATTTTTATCTTTGTCCTGTTAACAATCATATGAACCTGATTATTTGACATCCTACACCATATCCTGTGTCGTACAAATCTGATTATTTGTCATCTGAGCTCAATCCTATGTCATTAAAAACCCAGCATTATGTCGTCTGAAGCTAAATCCTGTGTCGTATGATACATAATTGCACTAAATATTTTGTCATCCTAGACATACCCATCTATTGTATGGTACTACTCAGCAACTTGTACGAAACAAAATTGTTGTCATCCTGGAACTATTAAATTGTCATTCAGCTCAGTAAATCCTGTCATATGAATCTCTGATTTTGTCAGTACAGAACAGTCAAATCTGCCTAGATCAGTCTACAGCAAGCATAAAATTTCTCATCATCCCCCTTAGCATAAACAAACTTGATAGTGTACCCCTATCATTGCGTTGCATGATTTTGTCAATCATCTTTAAGCGAGTTCAAACAAACATCTTATCAAACTTAAGTTAACTTAGATAACATCTTACACAGGATAGATCATTCCTGAAACTAGACCAGATCTTAGTTACTTCACTCAATCACTATGTTAAATGAACAACTAGCTACAATTTGATCTTGACTTCTGCAACACATCTAGCTCTCGGTCCCATCGATTGTAAATGTCTGTTCAAACTAGAAGCTCTTCTAAAAATTCTGACAAAAGTAAGAAGCCCATGGCTACCTTAGCTCCAATTCCCATGGCTACCTTGGCTCAAATGCTTCAAGATATCAAGAAAGAAATATATGACATGAAAATCCAACAAAATAAATCAATGACTCCATTTAAAAAACAAATGCATGATATCAAGAGTGAGAAACTTCAAGTAATGCTAAAATGATTATATGATTTGAAAATCAAAAACCAATAAATAATTGACAATCAAAAGCCAAATCTCAAACAAGCTCATAGGACACCTTCACCAAGACATAAAGACATTTCCTCCAAATATCCTCTACTAAGATAGTTTACACCTTTGGGACAATCTATTGAGTCAACTTTGAAGGAGCTTCTTGAGCATAATCTTATCATATTGCCTAAAAAGACCACATGGGGATGTGAATTTATGAGTAATTATTGAGCATATCATAGACAAAATGAACAGAAGACTTTGAAATGCATGGAATTAAAACATAAGATTCAAGATCTCGTTGATAATGGTGTCATTGAAATTGAAGATCCTAATGACTCACCTAAAGAAAAAGAAGGAACTACTTCTAAGCATGAACAAAATCATGAACCTATGTCTAGCAAGGTTCCATATGTGACCTCCATCCCTTCCATGATGAATTCATCTCCTAAAACTTCTCAGCAACAATCCATACCATCTCCTTCAAACAATGAAGCTTCTCATGTTTACCTTCAAGGGCTATCTCCTATGTAAATCCAAGTTAATGCCAATATTAATACAAGTTCCTCTAAAGATTAAAAAATCCTAGATCCTATGCCATCATGCACTCTAATTCCAAACGTACCCAGTCCAGAGAGTCCCACTAAAAATGCTTCCCCATCATGCCAAAATATGGAGACCTTCCAAGAATCCCCACGCCTATCAAAAACAATACCCCTTCCTTAGAAGTGACTCCATGTCAAGACGATAATTTAAAAAATGAAGAAACGAGTCCTATCATAAATCAAGATCAAGACACCAAAACTCCCCAATCCCATCTAATGATTGAAAAAGATCCTATTTCACTAGAATCCCATGATGATCCCCTTATACCTTTCCATTTCTTTCAAGATTATCCCCTTCCATCTCAAGAGCAAAGCATCCTTCCTAAGCAATATCATGATGCCTCTTCCACCTTTCCAAATGGTCCTATTCAAAATGAAGAGTCAAACACCCTTCCTACACTATCCAATGTTCCACATGCATGTCAAGATCAAACTATCCCTTTATTCCCTTGTCATAATCCTCCATGTTCATCTCAAGAATCCATCATGCCTACAAATCCCCTTCTTGATCCTATCATTCCTTACATTCCACCTCTATCTCATAATGGACTCACGCCTTCTTTCCAAAGCACAGTGTATCCTACAAGTCAAAATATTTATAAAGGCAAAGGGGTAAATCTCCACAAGCAAGAACCCCTCCATATTAAAGAAAATGTTAAAGGTCATGGCCTTAGGGACATTTCTCAAGATGTTGGTATCTCTCATAAATCCTACATTTCTCTAATTAAATCCAAATATATGCTTTCCACATCATCACTTCCATCCATTCTAGGTCCCTATATCCCTCCATCCCTTATGCAGGATCAACAAAGGCACACATCTTCAAGTACCTTCCATCCATCTAAAATGCCTCCATACCATTCCTATCTATCCACGCATCTCCCTCCAAGAAATTTGGATGCCAAGCATAAAAGTCATAAGTCAAGTAATCCACATGTATTCAAGGATCAACATGTCCCATCTAATCGACATGTCAAAACAAAGCAAACTATGATCCAAAAAGAAAAAGAAAAACACAAAAGGCCACAAAGGCCCACAAAAAAAGAAGAAAAGTCAAAATTTATATGGGTTCCTAAGGCACTTGTACAAGCAATGCGCTCTAAGGAACTACAAAAGCATGAGAAATCAAAAACCATGTGGATCCCTAAGTAGCTTCTTGAAGCACAATAGTCTAAATAAAAATCAAAATTGGCATCCAAAATTGTTGTTCCTCCATCACCTCCTTCATCCATTTTGGGTTCTTATGCCCCAAAATCTGTAACCTTTCCTCCATTCAAATCTCAAAATTGGAGATTTACTTCTCTTCCATATGTCCACCATCCCTCAAGCTGTGTGCCAATTTTGATCTTTCCAACATTTCCATCTAGCCATACACAATTCTTCCAACATCCCATCCATTATCCAACACCTCTTTGTCACCCTTCCAACCCTCTTATCCAATCCTTTGCATAAATCCTTGCCCTAGTTTCATTTCATTATCCTGCCAACATCTTTTAGCATACCTTCATAGCCATGGTCTATTGCAACTCATATTCCAAGGGTACCATCCAAAGAAGCGAGACATTGGGGTCCTTCTTCCATCCCCTATCATGCTTCCATTATCTTCCAAAAAATAAAATAATAAAAAAAAAAAAAAAGTAAAGAGAGATAATTTCATCCACGAGTGAAAACCACTTCTTTGTGGCGCCTTGGGCAAGTACCATGATGAAAACCTGGCAAACAGACATCATGCGTAATCCATTATCCTTTTGCACTTTACACTGGGGGCAAGTTCCATCCATGTACATACATCTATTATCCTTCTTCCTCCATTATCTTCATCCTCCATTATCCCTCATCCGCTCTATCTACGTTCATATGCCTTTTCCACCTTTGATCTTGACAAGGTTAAGGATCTTTCCAGGCTTCATGTGTCCAATCTATTACACTTGATCTAGACCCTTTAGCTCCTCTCCATTGCTCGCTTACATCCTTCATTACTCCCTTTTGATCTTTCTTATCATATATGCCTCCTATCCAAATCTATCTCTTCATCTTGATCAACACTATGGACAAAATGCAAAAACATGCTTTCCACAAACCTCTTGACATGGCCACTTCTTTGGACCATATGGCTTCGTTACGCTATATCCTTGCTTCGTTGCACTATATCCTTGCTTCATTGCACTATATCCTTTCTTTACATCACTAAAATCCTTGGTTTACATTGCTATATCTATACCCTTTTCTTGGATTAAGGTTGTGAGATAGTCCTTGAAAGCATCCACCATCATTCGATTATCCATTCATGTACTCAAAATCCCTTTTGCCTTGCTAGGCACTAGGGGCAAACATTAAAAAGTCATAAAAATCATCAAATGTCATGAACGAAATCCTAAAAATCATAAAATGTCCTAAACAAACTCCTAAAAATCATAAAATGTCCTAAACAAACTCCTAAAAATCATAAAATGTCTTGAACAAAATCCTAAAAAAATAAAATAAAATAACTCAAAAAAAAAATCTGAAAAATCAAAGCAAGAAAGCATAGACTATCCATCAAACTAAATCAACCATAGACAAACTTTCAAAGTCTCCAATCAAACTTATCACATGTCTTGTTAATCAATCTATCAAACTCTATCAAACATCAACCTGTTTTATACAAGGAAGGGTACACTCGAAACCAGACAGATTGGTCTTATATGAGGTACTTACTCTTTGAAACTAGATATTCCTATCAATGATCACACAAATCAAAACAATGACATAGATTAGTATGGCTGATGGATTTTTTCCAGGTTAGTCTTATCTCTTGTACTAAAGTGTTGCATCTTTTCTTTAGCTTGTACATATCTTTTAGTCACTTTCGTGACATCCTAGTTCATTGGAATCCTCATGGCTTGAAACTAATTAATGTCCTAGTCTTAGGTTAATCGACAAAGCACATTACATGTTCTAAGCAGTATCAACCAAGTCAAATTTACGTCAATGAAACCTAGTTGTCCACTCCAAATTAGTCACCTGTTTCTTGACTACTAAAGAGTTTTATCACTGAGTCAAACATGCCAAACAGGAACAACTGAAAACAACAACTCAAAGCGCTTGAGCTATGCTGACATTCTCTTTGTATGTTTACTTTTATATTAGCTTTCACTCATTATTACTCAAGGAAGTCTATCTTGACTAAGAGGTACAAGGACTAGGGGCATAATACTTTTCTTTGTTTTCTACTTGTAGGAGTGATTCTGATGATCTGGAAACATCTAATCAGCTGGGTGTCTGTGATAAGTGCCTTCACATCAAGGTGAAATCGCCACACATACCTCGACTCCACTTATTTGTATTCTACAGGGAGGTTGGAGTCATTTTTTTGTCTGTCTGAGGGAATTTCTTAAATGTGGAATCTGGATGCATGTGTAATTTGTCTAGGTATATGAATGAAAAAAGGGTCATTGTGGCCAAGATAATTAATATTGCATATGGAAAGGAAGGAAAACTATTTTGCCTGCTATGTTTGTAAAACACTCGATGATGAAAATGAAGCATTCCAAATCCAGTGACTAGATTTAGGTTGCATTCATTCTAAATTTTATGCATTACGAGTGATTTAGGCATGATAACAATGATCTCTTTATCTTTTGAATGAGAATCTGACGCATTTGTCATTTCTCAACTAAGTGGTCTCTTTTTCATCATCGTTTCTCGGATCAAGTACTTGTGTATTGAGATGTTAGCTGCATACATGAGCATCTTATATAGATCCATACATTTCATTTTATACATATATGCATTCATAGTATTGTATGAAGAAAAATAAACATTTGCATTACTAGTTACCCATTCTCCTCATTTATTTGCATCATCATTTATTTACATAAAAAGAAACAAAAATAAACATTCATATTCCATTTCCATTCATTCATCTATACTAAAAAGATATGCATACATATAGAATAAATCATATAGAACAACATCTCATAATCAATCAACACAAGTACGATGAAATCAAATCAAGAACTCGTAAATCGGCTATTCTGAGTCCATTTTCGGGATCAAAATCGAAATCTAGCATCAATTCTCTCATCAAAATTTCACGATGTTCACCACTTAGCGCTTTCATCAACTGCTCATTCTCTTCTTCAATTTGCACTCAATTTCTCGTTAATCAATGCTAAGTCTCAATTTAATTCTCACATTAACTCTGATTTTAATCTTCAATATTAATCTTTGTGCTCAAATAACTTATAATCGCTCAAAAAAATTGCTTAAAATCACTGCACAACCCTTGCCATCTTTCGATTTCTCTCCCGAGGGGGCATACTCATGACCTTATGACCTCACATCTTCAAATGTCGAGAAAATTTTCAAATCTTCAAGTAGCTAAGCTTCATCAAATCAATCTCTAGGGGTATATCAGTTTCATCACTTCAAATCAAGCTGATATTTGTCTTCATCTAAATCAGTCTCTTAACGTTAATCAAATCGCTTTTCATCAAGATGATTATTCGTTTAAACTCAATCAAGGGTTTAAAGAGTATCTTCGATCACACTCAATCTAAGCAGGTGTTCAATTTCATCACATTGAATCAAGCTGGATAGTTTATCTTCTCTCATCGTATCTTGATCAATCAAGTTCAAGATCGATTTTATCTTCGCTCACTATCTCTAGTTCAATCAAGTTCCAGATCAGTAAGATCCGCTTCTTGATCAATCAAGTTCAAGTTTGGTATCTTTTCTCTCTATCGGTCCTAGTTCAATCAAGTTCGGGATCGGTATTTCTATAATCAACTCTATTCAGCTTCATCGCTTCAAATCAAGCTAAACACCTCACTCTTCATCTAGTTTGTGATCAATCAAGTTTAGAACTAGTATCTTCTAGACATCAAATTTTCTTTGAACCAATGCGCTACTCGCACATTAATTCAAAGAGGGGCAAATGTAATACCCTAAAAATGATCATCTAAACCATGAGCCCCTAATCTCAACAACATCACCAAGGTCCTAACCAAAGGCAATTAAATCAATCTTGAGAACAATTAATTTCTAAAATCATCAATGGCACGTGGCAAAATTAATCACCAATATTAATTAAATATTTATTTATTTAATTAAATCATTCCAAGTAAATCATTTTAAACAATTATATTATTTATTTTATTAAATATACTAGCATATTTAATTAAATAAATCAATTTGCCATTAAATCATCAAAAAAAGGAATTAATTTGAAAAATAAAAAAAATTTGCCATAAATCCTCAAAAAAGGAAACAAATCAAGAAAGAGGAATTAGAAATTATGAGCACAAATCTTCAAAAAAGGAAACAAATCAAAAAAGGAATTAATTGACAAAAAAGAATTAAAAATTGAGAAAAGAAATCAATTGGAGATAATCTTGAAAAATAAATTAAAAATTGATAAATAATCTCAAAGAAAGTAATTAAAACAATTAAATATTAAAATTGAATGAAATGGAGAATAAATCAGTTTTTTCTCATTTTATCTTAATTTTAGTTCAATTTCCTTGAAAACTGAGAAAAGCATCCAATCACATCAATTCACCTGGATTGTGCTTCCTCTTGGAAAATCTTGACCGCTCATCATCATTTGATCTCAGCCTTTGGTTTCTTTCTGAATTTTCTATAAATTCAGGCTCTCATCTCTCATTTAAAAAATCCTGGAGAATATATTGTTATTATGTTGGTTTTGCTCTAGGTTCATTGAGAATTTGCATTGAGATATTGCATATTATTTATTTCATATTGTTTAAATCATTTAGCTTAAATATTCATATATTGCTTAAATCTTGTTAGATTAATCATGCATATCTAGATTAATCTTGCATCCATCTAGCTTAAATCCCTACTCATATAGATTAAGTCCTTTGTTTAGGTGTTGTCTAGTCACTAGATAGCTTAGCAATCTGAGAGCAATCTAAACTTGCATCTACTAGAAGACAATAGGTTGCTTTGTAATGGTTTATTATTCATTGATTTTTGATTTACTAACCATGCATCTAATGAATTAATTGAAGTGTTGTGTATTCCAGATACAGATACAGGTCCACTTTTCACACACACATTTTTTAAATAAACTCCCCACCTGAATATGTCTTTTACAAATCAATGTTTAAATATTCATGATACAGATACAGGTTTTAGCTAAGTGGTCTCTTTTTCATCATCATTTCTCCGATCGAGTACTTGTGTATTGAGATGTTAGCTGCATACATAAGCATTTTATATAAATTCATACATTCATTTGCATTCATATTATTGCATAGAAAAATGAATAACAATTGCATTACTAGTTACTCATTTTCATCATTTATTTGCATATGAAAAGAACTAAAAAAATGAACATCCATATTCATTTGCATTACATCCATACTAAAAAGATATGCATACATATAGAATAAAGCATATAGAACAGCATCTCATAATCAATCAACACAAGTACAATGAAATCAAATCAAGAGCTCGTAAATCAACTGTCTTGAGTCCATTTTCGGGATCAAAATCAAAATCTGACGTCAATTCTCTCATCGAAATTTCATGATGTTGACCACTTAGCGCTTTCATCAACTTATCATTCTCTTCTTCAATTTGCGCTCAATTTCTCGTTAATCAACGCTAAATCTCAATTTAATTCTCACATTAACTCTGATTTTAATCTTCAAGATTAATCTTTGTGCTCAAATAACGTATCATCGCTAAACAATTGCCTATAATCATGTAACCTCGCTATCTTTCAATTTCGCTCCCGAGGGGCCATACTCATGACCTCAAAGTCGAGAATTTCTTTCAAAAATCTTTGTTGCAAGTTGAGCAGATAATCTTTTCTAAACATCAAACAAGACCTCATCTCTAGGGGCATCTCAACTTCATTGCTTTGTATCAAGTTGAGATTTCTTGACCATCTGAATCGAATCAATCGCTAGGGGCATATTAGTTCATCGCTTTTTGTCAAGCCAACATTGTCTTTGTCTGAATCAGTCTCTTAACCTTAATCAATTTCATTGCTTTTCATCAAGCTAATTATTCGTTTAAACTCAATCAAGGGTTTAAAGAGTTTATTTGATCACAAGCTCAATCTAAGCAGGTGTTCAAGTTTCATCACATCGAATCAAGCTGGACAGTTTATCTTTACTCATCGTATCTTGATCAATCAAGTTCAAGATCAATTTTATCCTCACTCACTATGTCTACATCAATCAAGTTCTAGATCAAAAAGATCCGCTTCTTGATCAATCAAGTTCAAGTTCAGTATCTTTTCTCTCTATCGTTCCTAGTTCAATCAAGTTCGGGATTGATATCACTTAAATCAACTCTGTTCAGTTTCATCTCTTTAAAATAGGCTAAACACTTCACTCTTCATCTGGTTCGTGATCAATCAATTTCAGAACTAGTATCTCCTAGACATCAACTATTCTTTGAACCAACGCGCTGCTCACACATTAATCCAAAGCAAAGTGTATCCTACAAGTCAAAATATTTATAAAGGCAAAGGGATAAATCTCCACAAGAAAGAACCCCTCCATATTTAAAGAAAATGTTAAAGGTGATGGCCTTAGGGAAATTTCTCAAGATGTTGGTATCTCTCATAAATCCTACATTTCTCCAGTTAAATCCGAATACACTCCTTCCTCTTCACCTCTTCCATCCATTATAGGTCCCTATATCCCTCCATCCCTTATGCGGGATCAACAAAGGCACACTTCTTTGAGTACCTTCCATCCATCTAAAATACCTTCATATCATTCCTATCCATCCACACATTTTTTTTATTTTTTTTATTTTTTATTTTTTTATTTTTTGGATTTATTTAGGACTTTTTCTGATTTTTATGAATTTCTTCAAGAATTTTTCTGATTTTTTATCATTTCTTCAGGACTTTTTCTGATTGTTAGGATTTCTTCAGGACATTTTATGATTTTTAGAATTTCTTCATATTTGCCCCTAGTGTCTAGCAAGGCAAAAGGGATTTTGAGTCATGAATGGATAAGCGAATGATGGCGGACGCTTTCAAGGACTATCTCACAACATTAATCCAAGCACAGGGTCTAGATATAGCAAAGTAAAGAAAGGATTTTAGTGATGTAAAGCAAGGATATAACACAGCGAAGAAAGGATATAGCGTAACGAAAGCATACAGTCCAAAAAAGTGGCCATGATTAACTATTCTTTGAACCAACACATTGCTTGCACATTGACTTGTAGGATAAATATTTTCTAATTCGTACGACAAGTAAAAGGCTTCGAAAGAATGTCGTACGATGCAGTAATACCACTCGTACGATATTTCGCAGAGATTGTACAGACGAAACTTGCAGAATAAAAAAAAAGATTTTGAGGCCAAAAACGTAGTCTTCTACCCCACGGTGGGCGCCAAAAATGTGTGTGTGAAAAGTGGACCTACATCTGTATCTGGAATACACGACACTTCAATTAAGTTATTAGATGCATGGTTAGTAAATCAATAATCAATGAATAATAAACCATTACAAAGCGACCTATTGCCTTCTAGTAGATGCAAGTTTAGATTTCTCTCAGATTGCTAAGCTATCCAGTGACTAGACAACACCTAAACAAAGGATTTAATCTATATGAGCAGGGATTTAAGCTAGATGGATGCAAGATTAATCTAGATATGCATGATTAATCTAACATGATTTAAGGAATATATGAATATTTAAGCTAAATGATTTAAACAATATGAAATAACTAATATGCAATATCTCAATGCAAATTCTCAATGAACCTAGAGCAAAACCAACATAATAATAATATATTCTCCGAGATTTTTTAAATGAGAGATGAGAGCCTAAATTTATAGAAAATTCAAAAAGAAACCAAAGGCTAAGATCAAATGATGATGAGCAGTCAAGGTTTTCCAAGAGGAAGCACAATCCAAGTGAATTGATGTGATTGGATGCTTTTCTCAGTTTTAAAGGAAATTGAACTAAAATTAAGATAAAATGAGAAAAACTGATTTATTCTCTATTTCATTCAATTTTAATATTTAATTGTTTTAATTGCTTTCTTTGAGATTATTTATCAATTTTTAATTTTTTTTTCAAGATTATCTCCAATTGATTTCCTTTCTCAATTTTTAATTCTTTTTTGTCAATTAATTACTTTTTTGATTTGTTTCCTTTTTTGAAGATTTGTGCTCATAATTTCTAATTCCTCTTTCTTGATTTGTTTCCTTTTTTGAAGATCTATGGCAGTTTTTGTTTATTTTTCAAATTAATTCCTCTTTTTGATGATTTAATGGCAAATTGATTTATTTAATTAAATATGCTAGGATATTTAATAAAATAAATAAGATAATTGTTTAAATTGATTTACTTGGAATGATTTAATTAATTAAATAAATATTTAATTAATATTGGTGATTAATTTTGCCATGTGACATTAATGATTTTAGAAATTTATTGTTCTCAAGATTGATTTAATTGCCTTTGGTTAGGACCTTGGTGATGTTGTCGAGATTAGGGGCTCATGGTTTAGATGACCATTTTTAGGGTATTATATCCACCACTGCTTTCTTTTTCTGAAATCAGTAAAGTTTGAACTTCGACAAGAAAGTGAAGATAGTTATGCTCAAAATTTGAAGATGCAAAAAGAACAAGAGTCATAATGCTCCAAATCTACATTCTAAACTACTAATTTATTTTGAAAATGGTGAATATTAAGGGCTTCAAAAAGGGGGATCACACAAAGTGGTCTTGTTTTTGTCAAACACATAACATAGCACCTACTGTGCTCACCTAAAATGCTAACCTTTTTTTAGAATTCCAAAAATTGCTTTGGTAAGAGAATAGCAAAACCAAGTAGTTTATGCTAATCTTATTTGCATGAGTGTGACTCATTCAATGGTGATCTCTACCATCAAGTGATATGTTTGAGGTCTCAACTTCAAACCAAGATCATTCCCAATACTCAACAATACAGATTGATGAATTCTATGGTTGCTTCTATATTTACATCAGGCCATGTCCCTTATTCTTTGCCAAGGAGGTGATCTTGAGAGTTTTTATGGATTACAAAGGCTGCATAAGAAGACATGAATTTTCTTACCCCATGGACAATGGCCAAATCAGCACATATTTGCATGAAGGAGCTCATCGTGATAGTGAGAACAACTTAGCTAGAATTATCCATGATATGGGCTACTTTATACTCAGTTGTTATTACATCTCAGCTTCCATCTATTTCTACAGGAATGGGTTGGATATTGGTTTGTATTTGTTGCAGCAAGTGTAGTTGTTGGTCTGTTTTTTATTGTAGCAAATCTTTTGCTAGTATGTATTCTATATTGTATTTTTCAAGAGATGGTTTTAGCATCTTTTGTTGTTGTAGAAAGATTTCTATTTATTTTCGCAATGCTACATCCAATTTCTTGTTGATGTATAAAGTTTCATGGATTGTATTTTGTATCATTTTTTCTTATTCCAATAAAAAAAGTAGTTTATGCTAGATTTTTTGATAAATTTTTAATGAATATATGATTTTTTACTAATTTTTGAAGTGGACACATCCTGAAAAACAAAAATTTGAGTGTGTTTCCCCCTAAAATTATTGAAAGCTTATAAAAAAATAAAAACTTTTTTTCAATATATTTCTAGAATGGAGTCTAATTTCTAAAAATGTACTTTATTTCAAAATTTGATGAATGAGTTAAAAATTATACCCAAAATAGCACAAGTTGGGTTTTGATAAAAATGAGCACACTAATAAAAGAAAATAGAGATGAAAACCTTAACATAATCAAAATTTAAAAAACATTATATGGTTATATAGCTAAGAGAGCTTAATGTCATTGTGGTGTTTTTTTGTTTGCATTGAAACACATGCAAACCTAATGGAGAGCATGGCCAAAAATGTGAGAAATTTTTTTATCTTCCCAAAAATTACATCTCAAGCCTAAAATGGCTGTCCAACCCTTTGGGTTGGATGCCCAAGGCAAATCCAATGCAAAGCATCAGTATTTCCCAAAGAAAAACATTTGGTAAATGTCAAATATGGCTCTTGCTAAATTTTAAAAATGAATTTTTCTCATTTCACGAGAACCAAATTTGGTGCTCACCAAATGTGAAAATGCATTTTTTGCATTTCACACTTGCCAAGTGTGAAAAATGCATGCTCGCCAAATTTTCTTTAGGCATTCACCAAATGTTCTACATTGGAAAATTCTCAGTATATTTCTCTCTCCCATTTTAAATAAAAATTTCGAACTCAAGTCAAACATAACCTCCCAACAAGAATATATACATGAAATATAACATTTAATTATTTCATGTATATATTGGTAGGATGTTTGAGAGTGGTTTCAAATATCTAGTAGTTATAATGTAGATTCTAAGTTTTGGAAGATCATATAAATTTTTAAACTTAGTCAAGTTTCAATAATCAACATGTTCCTATTAGCATTCTCTCACTCTCTCTATCTAAATCTCTTTATCTTCCCCAAACTCTAGACCTATCAATCTCGCAATATTCTCTCTCTCATGTCTCCTTCTCTTTAGGTCTCTCTCATGCTCTCTGCCTCATCTTTCCTCGTTACCTATATCTCTATTCCTAACACCCTCTCTCAATCATCTTCTCCCTCCCTCTTATTGTTTCTCCCATATTGTTGGCATGATTGGCATAACTAATGATGATGTTGACATACCGATATAAGGATTGTTGGTGATAATATATTGAATGACTATTGGTGATGTAGGACTGGTATAGATTGAGATATTGGTTGGTGAATTGGTGATCAATTATTTGTGTTTTCATTGATGGCAACTATGGCAATTGTTTATTCTTGATTCCTTTGTCATCTAGGTTTACTGGTGTAACCTAACTGGTAATGGATAAAGTTGGTGAGATGAATCATGCAACTAATAGACAAACCAGTAAATAGGACTTTAACAGATAAATATGAAACAATGTTATACTTAAGCAATTGGTTCTAAAGATTGATGAGGAATTAGGTGTTGCTGTTTAAAAAATGTGTTTATATAATTGTAATGAATCTATGACCAGAACCATGTCATGTTTTGATAACCAAAAATCATGTTTGTGATTTGTTGTTGTATTTTCAGTAGGGTTTTAGCAGAGTTTTAGAACCAGTAACAAGATCTCTTAATCAATGATGCTTTATGGTTTGGTGGTGAATTTAACTTTGTTCATAACTTGATGGTGATGTGTCACAACCCATGTGAGAAATTAAAATATTGTTTTGGAACAATTAAGGATGGAATTTATTGGGAAATAGTGAAGAGCATAGAATAATGTTTTAAGGGTTTGATTGCTTATCAGATCGATGTGTGGTGTCATGTTATTATTATTCAACGGTTGAAATTGTCTTGATATTTGTTGTAATAATTTGTATGATGATTTGTAATGATTTATGATTATCTATGATGTAAATTCATTTGAATCTTGATGTATCTAGGGTTTTGTAACTGACAAAGATGTAAAGTGTATCTAGGTTAGTTTTGATGAAGTTTATTGGATCGGTAATATGAGAAAAGAGTGTGTAGCTGAACTAGAGGTGTATGTTTGTAAGAGTGAAGCAGATTAGAGTTGAAGTGGATCTAAATAAGAAAGCAGGAAGTGCTATTTTCATATCGTTCATATGTTGTTCCCTAGCAGTTTTGGTAGGTTCAAAATCCCTTAACCGAGTAGGTCCTAACAAGCCTTGTTCATGTAAATCCCTTAACCGGGTACCTCAACAACTTGAGTTTAAATCCTCCTGCGAGGTTTCTTCTAATAGGGAAAAGCTCCTAACAAAGCTCATATTGTAAATCCCTTGACCGGGTGAGTCCTAACAGGGTCTTCTCCTAACTGGGCTAGGCTTCTAATAGGGTGCTTTCAAAAGAGTGCACTATCTTGTGGGTACCAATTCCCATTCCCACCATGGTTTTTCCCATTTGGGTTTCCACGTGAAAATCCTAGTGTTCATATGGTGATTTCTTTGTGTTTATGTTAAGTTGATGTCTTTCTAATGCATGCATGATATGGAGCACTTAAATGAGTAGTTTGGTAAATCTGATAAGTAGATTGATTTCAGTGGCTACCAGTACTGGTTCTGATCTATTTTGGTGAAGTTTTGATCAGTTTGGTTTAAGATTTTAGTTTGTTGTTAATATTGATTCAACCCCTCTCAGTATTAACCGAATCCTCTAAATAACAATTGGTATTAGAGAATTAGGTCCTATGTGTACAGGAAGCTTAACAGCTTGAGGAAAAGATATGGAAGAGAATGATGAAGGAGGGTCTGAAATTTACCAAGGACAACTACACAATATGGAAAGATAGAATGAAGATTTATATCAAAGGTATGGGTTATCAGTTTTGGAAACATGTTACTACTAAACATGTACCCCTTACTGGTCCTCTAGCTCCATATCAGCTTAAGGAGCAGAAGGAAAACAATCAAGCACCGGAAGCCATTGTAAGTGCACTATTTGATACTGAATACATTGATGTACATGGATTAGAAACTGCATTTGAAGTTTGGAAGAAATTAGAACTAATCTATGATGGTGATAAACATATTCAAAAATATAAGGAAGAGAGTCTTAGAGGTAAATTTGATGATATGATAATGGTAGAAGGTGAAAATATAGCTCAGTATGGACAAAGGATCAAAGAGGTTGTCAGTGGTATTAAAAATGTTGGAGGAAAGATTTAAGATGACACTGTTGTATGTACGATGGTTAGAACTCTTTTACCTACCTATGCAATACAGTTTCTGCTATTCAAGAGTTAAGGTGAGTGAGTAGTGACAAGGTCACTACCGATTCGCTTATTGGTAAACTAACTAGATTTGAATTGAATAGTTTTTATAATAGTATTTCTAAGTCATCTAAATCAGATTTTAAGGCATCTATAATTGGTACACCTATGAGAAAAGGAAAATATGTATGTCATAGTTATGATTACAAATCAAGTCATGGTGGTAGAAAGGCATATGTGGATGATAAAGACAACTTGATGGAGTTTGAAGCTCTTCTGGCTAAGAGACTTCCAAGAGGCACTGGTAAATATAAAGGTAAACTACCTCTTAAGTGTTTCTCTTGCAATAAGATTGTAAATATAGCTACAAACTGTCCTAACAGTGATAGAAAGGATAATTTTAGGAAATATAAAGGAAAAGGGAAGAAACAATGCTATGTTGTAGTTGATGAAGGAGTGACTGATGAGGAATCCAAAGATGATGACAATGAGGAGATTGTCTTTGTTTCTGTAAAAGAAGATTTGTCTAATGAAAAGACTTTGGTATCTCAATTTGACTCTAGTGATGAATGGATAATTGATAGTGGTTGATCACACCACATGACCGGTGATAAAAGAACATTTATCTTTTGAAGAATTTGATGGCAGTGTGGTAAGATTTGGTAACAACTCACCCTTTATGGTTAAAGGTAAAGGATCTATATCTCTCTGAACGGTAAAAGTAATGCAGATGATGTTTATTGGGTAGAAGGCTTAAAACATAACTTATTGAGTGCTGGACAATTTAATGACAAAGGATATAACCTTGAATTTAAGAGTGGAGTATGCAGCATCATGGGATGCAAAAGAGATTTGATTTCTACTCGAAAACAAGCCAGAGGTAATCTATTTCATCTAAATGATAATGTGAATAGTTGTTTGGTTCCTAGAATTGAGGATAGCTGGTTATGGCACAAAAAAATTTATCATGTGAACTTTGATAACTTGAAAGGGTTAGCAAATCTAGTATGGTGAGAGGTATGCCACAGCTTGTGAAACCAGACAATGTGTTATGTAAATAATATCAGATGGGTAAGATGACTTCTACATATTTTAAGAGTAAATCCTTTTCTTCTGAGAATACTCTTGATTTAGTGTATTCTAACTTATGTGGTCCTATGAGGACTAGGAGCTTTTATGGTGATAAGTATTTTATGAATTTTCAAGGATGATGTGGGTCACTTTTCTAAAAGAAGAATTCTGAAGCTTTCAGTAAATTTAAGACCTTTAAAGCCTTAGTAGAAAAGGAATCCAGGTTGAGTCTAAAATATCTGAGATCTGACCAGGGTGGTGAATTCACTTCTGATGAGTTTGTGAAGTATTGTGGTGAGCAGGGAATAAAGAGGCAAATGTTTGCACCTAGGACTCCACAACAAAATGGAATTGTTAAGAGAAGAAACAGGATAATTGTGGAAGTAGATAGGACTATGCCGATACAAGGAGATGTACCAAAGATGTTTTGGAGAGAAGAAGTTAGCACTTCTATTTACACTTTGAACCAAGTTCTTGTGAAGAAAGATGATGAAGAAAAACTAGTGTTTATTGAACTGGAAGTGTAGAAAAATGAACAGAACAATACAGAAATAGGTGCTCAATTGGTAGATGATGAGTAACATGATGAACATGAAGAAGTCACTGCACCAGAACTGGTAATCCCAAGATATATAAGGCTAAATCATTCAAAAGACCAAATTATAGGTGACAAGTATGATGGTGTGCTAACTAGAAGAAAAATCAGATAAAATTCTTGTCTGATTTCAACTGTTGAACCAAAGAGAGTTATAGAAGAATTGAAAGATGATGATTGGATTAATGCAATGAATGAAGAACTATATTAGATTGAGAAAAACAACACATGGTCTCTTGTTCCTAGACCGGAAGACAAAAATGTGATTGGTACAAAGTGGGTATTTAGAAACAAGTTAAATGAAGATGGTGAGGTTGTGAGAAATAAGGCAAGACTTGTATGCAAAGGGTATACACAAGAAGAAGGTGAAGACTATGGTGAAACCTTTATACCTATGGTAAGACTTGAAGGTGTTAGAATTTTACTTACCTTTGTAGCTTTTAAAGGTTTTAAGGTATATCAAATGGACGTTAAATCAGCTTTCTTGAACAATATTCTTGAAGAAGAAGTGTATATAGAACAACCGGATGGGTTTTCCTTGACAAAGGATAAATATATGGTATGTAGGTTACACAAGGAATTATATGGATTGAAACAAGCACAAAGAGAATGGTATGAGACACTGCATGCACATCCAATTAAGATAGGATTCCAGTGAACCAGTGAGGATAGTAATATCTATTTAAAGATTGGAGACAAAATATTAATTTCAGAAGTTTTTATTGATGATATAATATTTGATGGAGATGATGATTTGTTTATGACTTTTGTTGATGAAATGAAGAAAGAGTTTGAGATGTCTCTGATCAGTGAGATAAAGTTTTTCATTAGGTTACAGGTCCAGCAGCTAGAAGACAGAATTTTTATTTGTCAAACTAAGTATGTGAATGAAGTTTTGAAGACTTTTGGGATGGAATACTGCAAACTGGATGGTACTCCAATGGTGACAGATTGCAAATTATCAAAAGAGGATGATTCACCCTCTGTAGATAAGAAATAATACAGTTCTATGATTGGAAAATTGGATTATGTTGTTCACAATAGACCGGATATTGCACATGTTGTTGGTTTAGTTGCTAGATTTCAAAAGAGTCCCAAGGAGACACACATGGTAGCAATAAAAAGGATATCCAGGTATCTGAAAGGAACAATTGTTTATGGTTTATGGTATCCTTATAGAGGTAACTTTTCTTTGAAAGTTTTCACAGATGCAGACTAGGCCAGAAATGTTGATTACCAAAAAAGCATAAACAGTGGAGATTTTCTTCTTGGAGGTAGACTGGTATCTTGGACTAGTAAAAGGAAAAATTGTGTATCACAGTCAACTACAGAAGCAAAATATGTGGTTGCATCTATGAATTGTAAACAAGTTATTTGTATAAGTCATGTTCTCACTTGCTTAAGACATTAAATATTTTGGTGAAGATAAGAAAAAACAATATGCTTATGTTGTAGAGGTGGCTCCTAAATCTTATATCAATATGTCTCCTAACTTGCATTCTCCTTTAGTCGAATTTTAGAGATACTTCTACAATGCTCACACCAACAAGGATATTATGCTTAGAAAGAGTGTGATATTACTAATAATGAATTCAATCTCCCAATCATTAACTTCCAACATGCATAGGAACCTAAGTCAAGAAAATCAATATTTATTTGCAATGGATTATCCATCCACCATTAGTTACCACTCTAGTTCTGATACCAGATGAGAACACATAAAGGAAGATAAAACTAAGTGTGATGAATTGAATTATTGATGAAGTGAATATATACATCTATAACTATATAATACTATTGAGAAATGGAAATGGTGACAAGTAACAAAATAATGTATTATATTATGTTAACATTAAGATCATATTTTTAAGTCATCAAAAATATTATATGGGTCATATTCTTTAGAAATAGCTTTAATTAGGTCTACATTGATGAAAAATGTTAGTCATAACTAGCCTTCCTAGACCTAATCTCCACACATCATAAATAGGCATGTTGACCATGCACCTATTGAATCCATATCTAAATAATCTTAGACCATGAACTAGGATGATGGGATACCTGCAGGACTAATTCTTGTCAACAATGTTGTCAATTAGAATTATATCACCTCGAGCTCCTCTGGCCCTTTTGGATGATCCAAGAAACTAGGCAATTATGTTCCCATCAATTCTTCTTTTTACTTTCCTTAATGGCTTGACCATGGTGTTAGGGTAAGGGTTTATGTGAATGTAACAAATAGGGTTAGGAATTCCTAAGAAACTTTATAATTATATCATCTTGAAAGAAATTTAGATGCTAAGAACTCTTTCTACACTTCATTTCTTTCTAATTAATCCTTAGAAAACTATAAAATACTCTTTACAAGATATAAAAAATGCAAATACAAGAAAATTTAACTTACTATTACATTTCCCATACAAGCCCTAGAAAGCACTAGAAAATTTTTGACAACTCAAATTATGTGAACTCTCAACACATGAGACTTCTTGGCACTCAAGAAAATAGAAAATCATGCAATTTAATGAAAGAGGCTGATGAAATTGGACAAATAATAGATAAATCTTCCCTTCAATTCTCATATTTGTGAAGCAGGTAGCTTCATGTAGTCATTTTTCAATTTTAAATCCTAACCATTGATCTTTTCTATCAAACAACTATCATGAGCTCTTTTCTCCTTTTTAAAATTTTACATCAATCGGTGGTCCAACAAGTTGTTCCTTTGAATGACCTTTTAGGTGACTCGGCCTGACATATGATACGTGTTGCAATCTTGCATATTTGCAAGAAACAAACCTTCTATCCTTTCTAGTTATGATGTCTAAGAGTTGCACAATATGCTAACAAGTGGAAATGGAAATCCATGTACATTTGACCATACTCCTTAGAAGTATAGTGGGTCCATATTAATATGGAATGACCAAGCATACAATCTTGATATCACGGGCTTAGGATGAAACACAATCCTCAAGTTGCAATAAAATAAGTTCATTCAATAAAAATTAAAAGTTGCCAATAAGGAATGAGAGAATCAATAGATTCTCTTTCCCGATTAGTAGCTAGTCCATATTAAAGCACCTTAGAAATGACCTTTACATTTTATGTAAAGTTACGAACAAATTTCCTAAAAAAACTGATCTACTTGAAGAATGACTGAATTGACATGACTATCTTGGGCTACAAGATAATATCAATAATTTTGACTTACATTGGATTGATTCTCACCCCCTCCTTGGACATAATATGTCCAAGATGGTTATCTTCCTGCTCTAAAAATATGTATTTCTTTGTATTTAAGGAAATATCATATTTTTAATAGCTTTGGATGATTGATTCTTGTAAGAACCTATTTAGAATTAAATTTATAAATTGCTTAAAATGAAACCGCATGCCCAAATTAAGAAAAAAGATAAAATAATATATAGATATTTAGCACAATTATATTAGGCTTGAATATTTGGGAATAAAATAGGAAATTTATTTTCCTTTGAAAAATATAACCCAATGGTCTATTTAACTTAGTACAAATAAATCTAAACAATACCTTGACCAACAACATCCACACAATAACACGACAAGATAGCACATCATAAATATACTTTACCACCCCTACCATGAAGTTTTCTCTTCAACATAATCCTTTGTATGAAAAATATTCAACCCTATATGAAGACATCTAGCAATTTGGAATTGGCAAGAATGGTGGAATCTAATGTAGCATAATATATCTAACATTCTAATACATAACGAAATGAAAATGCATCAATATCATGATATGGAAGAAAAAAAAGGAAACAATCAAAAGTAAATATTTACTATTGATTAGCAAGATTTAGCCAAAGCAACTTTTAAACTGACTATTGATAGATAGGTTTGAAGTAGTAACCTACCCTTATCTATTTCTTCATATTTGACACCCATCCAATGATACTAAAACTTTAGATGTGTTTTACTCAAAATTAAAATAGCTACAAACCATTTTTTACTCTTCTACCTACATGATATGCATGTAATTAATGGAATATTAATAAGGGTTAATTTATACATCATTTCACAAGATACTTTATTCCACACATAAATATAAATATATACATATATGTTATTTATTTGTTAGGATTTTAATAAATTTAACATTATCTATTACAGAGCAAATACCTCTATGTATGAGATTATGCTAACAATTCTAAATTAAGTAGGATATAAAAACATATTATCTATTAGAGCTATCAGATTTCCACAATCTTTTATATACATATATGTTCTATATTTGTTAGGATTTTAATAAATTTAACATTCTCTATTACAAAGAAAATACCTCTATGTATGAGATTACGTTAACAATTCTAAATTAAGTAGGACATAAAAAAGATATTATCTATTAGAACTATCAGATTTCCACAATCCATGCTAATATTCAATAATTGCTTCTGGATTCAATTGTGTATGCCAATTTTTATCATCAATGTTTCGAATCATACTCTATGATTCATCATTGGGATGAAACAAGAATACCAAGGAGATGAAACATGGAGTGTGATTCCAAACATTGGTGATAAAAATTGGCATACACAATCGAATCTAGAAGCAATTATTGAATAATATTATTTGTTGTCAATTTAAGCCAATTTCGTTCATAAAAAAAAATGATCGGACCTAAGCCCAAGTATTATTAACCAAAATTCTATACAAGATATAATAACTTGTTAATTGACAGAACAAGGAACAATAAACCCTGTAATTTTGATAATCTATAGTCTATACTAAAATTCATCACTCCATATGGTATCTACTTGATACTATGTAAGTTAATGTCAACATAAATTCTATACTATTCTATACTAGAAACTACTTTATGGAAATACTTTACTAATAGCTATACACAATTATGATTGTCTAATAAGAACAAGTGAGACAAAGGTTACTAAAAAGATGAATAGACTATCCAAGAATTATCATATTTTTCACTAACACTTTATACTATTGACTATTTATTTACTCAATATACACTTCATCTCTTAGTTATTAAAAAAAAAGTTGAATATAATGATATAAAATATAATTATAAAATTTACAAAAAAAAGATCCTTGAAAATATTCATAATTCAATAAATTAAACTTGAATAATGTAAAAGTGATAATAAGTATAATCTATACATTTGTAATGAAGAAAGTTACAATATCAAGTTATTAATAAGAGTTATAACCGTGCACTTAATCATTTAAAGAAATTCCTTTATAAATTCTATATATAAAGACACAATGATATATGAATACATTAAACTTTAATACATAGAGTATTAATTATTCTAATATATAGTAATTTAACTTACACTTAGTAATACCAACTTATGAATTCCATGGACTTTCTTAGTAAAAGGTACATATGCAATTTACAATATATTTGCAGTACCACAAGATCATCTGATGCCATTTCTTTAAAGATAAAACAATGTTCCTATCCTCATTTTAATTTGAACATTGATTCAAATAAACCATTATACGAGTACAACAAACATTTTGGGAGACCTTTAGTCGAATAAAATGTTAGTAATTCAATGAACATTGGATAAATGTGACAACAGAGAAAGATTGACAACAAACATTGGATATGAATGATTGTTGGATTTGTGCAGGTGTTTGGTTTGTACATTGTCACTTTGATGATCATGTAACATGGGGGTTGAGCATGGTGTTTCTAGTGAAGAATGGTCCCACTGAGTTTGAAAGTATGAAGGCTCCTCCTCAAGACCTCCCGGAATGCTAGAGCAAATTATCGTGTTAGAAATATAATTTGATGTTGTTCATCATAATGTACTATGGGTTTCCTTTAGGATGTGTACTTAGGGACATATGCATTGTTTTCTCTTTTTATATCCAGGGTGAACAAGTTCATCCTAAGGATTTAACGAGTCATGTTTGGTATTAAACAAAGGATAAAGCATATCCTTAGCTTAAATGTATTATTTAAAATTCATCTTTAGGATTGAGTGAGTGATGTCTGGTTTTTTAAAAAGGATAAAGCTTATCCTTTAATTAAATGTACTATTTAAAATCCATCTTTAGCATTGACTGAGTGGTGTTTGTTTGGAATTAAACAAAGGATAAAGCTAGTCCTTAGTTTAAATGTATTATTTAATGAATAATATTTTGTTTGTGTTTTGTAAGTTAAAAAATCATGTATTTATAGTATGAAGAATATTTTTTAGTAATTAAAAGGATTCAATATTATTTAGATATTATTTTTTTTGATTGAAGGTTAATTTTGATTGATCTAAATTTAAGGTGTTTTTCTTTAGTAAATTTCAATTTGGACTATTTCAAATAGATAATTTCATTTAGATGTGTTATAATATTTAAATTATACATTTAAATATGTTTTGAAGAAAAAATATTATAAATAATAATTGTGAAGTGGTATCTATCAATTATGTTGTCTTACATAATGTTTAAAATTTTAAATATTTTTAAATTGATTATTTATTTAGCCTATGAAATTAAAGGGAAAATTCCAATGTATGATTTCATATCTTAAAGAATGTGAAAATTTTAATAGAAAATAAATGTAAATAAACAAATGTATAAGTAGTTTTAAGTTATGATACTAAGTTTTACAATAGACCATTAACTAGTCAATATCATTGTAATAGGGTATATCATCTTTAGATGTTAATTGTGTAGAAGAGAGATGATGAATAATTGACAAGGACAAAGACACTAATATCTAATTTACATGGGATAGATATCATGCTACATGTGAAATATATGGGAACATCATAGTTCATATTTTATAGGCTTTTGCATGGATCTATTTGTAGATCATAGGGTATATGTTATTGTATAAAATAAAGATTCAAATATTAGTTAAAAAAAATGTTAGATATAATAAATTAATTTGCATGACCAAAAGACATCTATGAGAGATATGTAATGGAATGAATTATTATATTATGTAAAAACATGTAATATAGTATGATGTAATGTAATATAGTATGATGTAATGTAATATAGTATGATGTAATGAATTAAGGAGACTTTTCTAGAAATGAATATGAGAAACATAAAGTAAATGCCTTAATAGCTTAAGTAACTAAGTGTCACTAGATAATATTAAGGTAAAATTATCTAGATAATATACCATGGTCTCACCAACACCTTTCTTTAAGTGAAAGATAGGAAGGTATAAAATAATTTTTTTTAAAAATGCATCCTACTTATGAATTCCTAAAAAAATAAACATTGGCGTGACATTGCCCATTAATGTGTTCATGGTCTATATGTAGGTTATTTCTTACAAGTAATATACCTTATATCATTCAAAATTCCTTGCCTTTAGTAGTCTCTTTGTAAAACCCTATATTTAATAGCTCTAACCTATATGTAGATTTGGTTATTAATATTGATGCTCTTTATTAAAATTTTCAATTTAACATTATATATTAAACAAGTATCTTAATCAAATTATAATTTAATAATTATTTGAATTTTAAAATCTGCTTTAAGAATTTTTTAGAGAGGGAATAATTTAATATTATTAACTCATAATTAAATTTACTATAATATTTGTAAATTGGAAAAAATAATTATGTTTTGAATGAATTATAACCTAAATATAACATTTGAAAATATTTTTTAACTGTAATATTTCATTGATATTATTTTAAACATTATTAACTAGTTTAGATATCTTAAATAGATCTATATAAAATATGCTGAGAGATATCAGTTTGAGGGGGGCTATATTTAAATTGTTATTGAGAATAGATATGCACCTGGAGACTAATATCTCTTGGTGCATTTTAGATAGATGTATTTAAGATGTCTAAGCTAGTAGCATCCATAGCATGACATGTAAAATATTAATTTATCATAATTTTTAATTAAATAAAGCAGTATTCTTTACAAATCATTATTTCTATCATATTCATTCAAATTTACAATAGGAATTCATAATGAATGAGACATTTAATCTCTTAAACCAAAAATTTAATCTCAATATTAATAAAAGATTTCATTTCACATATGTATGTACATTGCATAAAAATATTATGTTTCCAAATATTTGATTCTTTCTTCATCTCCTTTCCTTTTGATGAGTTATTTACTGATCTTCATTTTTTTATAATGAACATATGAAAATGGTGGTGATATTATAATTCCATACAAGGTCTTAACACAAGATATAGAAATAAATCTTAATATTGCCCTTTCTCTTGGTCCTATATATATTGTTTCCTTAGAAAGAGTCAATCCTTGTGATTTGTAGATTGTTAGTACCCAAGCTAATCGTCGAGGTGCATCTTTGAAAGGAATTCAAGAATAATTATCAAATTCAACCATAGCAAATGCTAGTGGATCTAGTGGGGCACATCTAGGTTTGTATATGATATTTTGGATGTATCCTAAAGCTCCATTCATAAGACCTTCTTCTATGCATAAATTAGATGTTAATATGACCCCTGCATCCATAGAAATTAATAATTCAACATCCAATTCATCATTCTGGTGTCTTGTTGGATTATTACTACCTTCTTTTCTTTCAATTCTTTAGGCTATCAGTCTCCTTAATGAATATAACTTTTTTTCTATTATCATTATGTACTTTATCATTTGTTACAAATAGATGAATATTATTATCAAACCCCTCCTTAATAGTTGGATGTAATGAAACAAAAATTAGTATCATCAATAATTTCCAATCATCTATAGTTGATCCTTCTTTCAAACAATAATAGTGGGTAAATTTTTTATTCAATGTAAGGTTTTAGCTATTTCTCTTACTTATTGTGGAAAACTTATGGTATGTCCTTTATATTATCAAACGCATCCATAATTGTTGTGCATTCTTTTGAACAATAATAATGGGTGGATCTTTTATTCGATGTGGTATGATTTTAATTATTGTTCTTACTTCTTGCGGAAAACTTATGGTGTGTCCATTATATTTATATTGACCTCCAATTGCATGTGTAACTTGAAGAATGAGTTGAAACATGCTATCGCCATTTCCTCTATTTGTGTTAAATTTGTAAGTTCTCAAGGTTGTGGGCGAGGATCCATGTTCTTTAATACTTAAAATTGATGTCCATTCTTCTCTTATTGACATCGATTAAAAATAGGGTATTTAGGTACCTAAAAACCCTTCATTGAAGCATAAATTTCTTGACAAATATAGCATATACTTGGTGTAGAAAATTTATCTAGTCCATAATGAAATATCATTTGTAAAGTCTTCAAATCAGTTTCAATATTTTCACTATTATTAATTCTTCCTTGATCCCTTCTATTTTGTGTTCTCTACAATTGTCTTTGTTTTCTTAGTTGAGATGTGAGTTCCTCTTGTGAACTATTATTTTCTATATGATATCAAGAATCATTCATTCATTATATCTCATGCTCTATTATTTGGTGTTTGTAACATGCAATCTATTATAATAGAATTCATTCCTTCAAAACTAACCTCAACATTCTCATGAGATTGACATTGTCTTTGAACTGATTCATGTTTGCGTGCTTGTATTTTTTGTCTTTCTATCTCATTCAATTGATCTAAATGCATAGCTCTTTGCATTCTTCTTCTCAATATATATACAGCCCATCCTGAGATGTTCATCTATGATGTGTTATCGTATCATCCACACGTTGTCTCGTTTCTTCTTCAATCTCTTCCACTATCATATTTTCCCTACATTTAACACACTTTTCTCGATCATTTTGGTTTCGATGATTTCTTTTTTATTGTATATATGCATCAATCATTTGTTCACATCATCGTTTCATATAATATAAAACATATTCTCTTTGTTTCTCTTCATTTTCAAGATCTCACTTCCTCATTTGTTCACGTCGTTGTCTCAATTTTGAGCATATTCTATTCAATGTTGTCTTTGTTACTCTTCATTTTTAAAATTTATCCTTTGGCAAGGTATTCTTGGTAGACATATTTTGGATCATATTATAACTCTTGATACAAATATGATAAAGATACAAAAATATAAATACTAAAAAAAATCGAATAAATTAGCAACAAATAAATAGATTAAAAAAGACATGAACTTTGACAACCATAGTGGTAGTTGAACCTACAACCTTTTGATCAAGTAAGTCAAACATGTTAATCCAATGCACCATGTGATCAATTTCTTTTTAAGGTTAATAATTAAAATCATATTAAAAAAAATAAAATGAATTAGCAGTGAAGAAATAGATTGAAAAAAAATATTAATCTTGGCAACCACAATAGGAGTCAAACCCACAAGCTTTCAATAAAAAATAAACACATTAATCCATTGTGCTATATATTTTTTTTAGTTGTTTAAATTAATTAGTTATTGTAGAATATATTTGACATAAAAAAACCTAGATTAATAAAAGCAAATATTTTATGAAATGAAATTATTTGCAAAATTTGAATAGATAAATAGTAACTATAAAATTATAGACAAAGATACATAAATTTAATTTACTATTTTATTTGCTATTTACATTCATAACTAGGTACTATTTTATTCACTTATATTTTGCCAATTTATTGCTAGTGAATATTAAATTTACATTCTATACCTATTTATTTTTATTTTTCACTAATAACTATTTTATTTACTATTTACATTCTATAAATAATTACTATTTATTTATTATTTTATTTTGAACAATTTATTGTCCAATAAAATTTTAATTTACATTCTTAATTATAGATCAATTGATATTTTCAAAATTTTAAAAATAAATAAACAACCATCAAAACTAATATACCACCTTTATTTTGCTTCCCTCATTTACCTTTACTTTCCACAATAAATTACCCCTCTCAACATGATAGAAAACCATATAAATTATTTTATATATCAAAATATTTTTTAACAATTTAAAATACCCTTAAAATATTGCAATGAATGCTCATGTGTTTCCTAAACATAACATTTACAAAATAATCAAACAAAATAAAATTAAAGAAATAATTTTAATATTAATAAAAATTAATGATAAAAAGCACATAAAAATTGCTCTACATCACATAAATATCTAAACTAAAGATAAAGGATGAACTTTATCCTTCTTTTCTCATACTAAACATCATGGACTAGATCTTAATGATGACCTAATTCACACACAACTTATAAAAGAAGAGTTGCATAAATCCTTAAAGCGTTGCCTTGCCTCTAATCAGACATGGAACTTTCTTTAGCATTGGGGGAGGTCAGCAGGAGGAGCGATTAAACTTTCCAAAACAGTGGGGCCATTCTTCACCAGAAAGACCATATTCAACCCCCATGTTACATGGTCATCAAAGTGACAATGTACAAACCACGCACCTGCACAAATGGAAAATATCCTATCAGTCCTCCATATATAGTTTCAAAGATTCAATTTCAACCCTATAGTATCTCTACAATCATCCAAAAAAACAAAAATTGTCACTTTGATTATTACCTGGATTGTCAGCTTTGAATCTGACAGCAGCCCATCCTTTGACAGGAACCCCTACAGTATTTCTTTGCGGTGGATCAACCAGATTGAAAGAGCTCGGATCTGTTTCATCATCATAATTACCAAAACCCTCTCCTACAATATAAAAATCATACCCATGAATATGCATTGGATGGTTGTCTTCTTGGAAAATGTTTGTTCCCTGGAACACCACCTGGACTGTGGCATTATATTCAATCACTTTCACTTTTGTCCCAGAAATTGGCGCCCACAAAGTTTCTGATACCACGCCGGTGTAATCATATTCAACCGGTGGATTGGAAGGAAAGTCGGTGGTATAGACATTTGATATGTTGAACTGATAAGCTTGCAGAACGTCAATGTCTGGCAGAACAAAAGATACATTGTTCATACTGGCACTCACTCTGGTATTGTTAGGGCCGCTACAGTTACCGCTGGTTTCACAAGGGATTAAACCGAGTCCTACAGTTATGATGCTACTGTCACTTATGGTTTGGGGAACAGCAACCGGATGCTCCTCTGAAGCCAGGCTTCGTAACGATCGGGTAAATGTGGTGACAGTTGTAGTGTCGTTGTATATTGGAAGGTCCGGAAGGATTGGAGCGGCAGATGAATTAGAACCCACATAGCTTAAAATGGCGGTTGTTGTGTTGTTGTCAAAATTTCCTTGAGCTTGAGTAGTGTATACCTTTGCCGCCATGTAGTATTTGGCTTGTGATTGATTGGCTGTGAGAAGAGCATCTACGGTTTGACCAGATGTTATCATCAGTATGTCTGTTGTGTATGGCTTTGTGTAGGAGGCATCCACAGATACCACTGTGAGACTGTGTGACGCAACCTTGAAAAAGAGGTGATTATTGACTGCAGCATTGACAATACGAAGAAGATAGGTTTGTCCCTGTACCACAGAGAAATTTGTTGTTCCTGGATACACACAATTTCATTGTTCAACTACTAGTTTCTAATCATGAATAGAAAAAAATTTGGCGTTTGCAGTGACCATTTTTGGATTTCATTGTGTAGAATTATTTTTCTATATAACGAGTAATTGTAATTCATACATCATCATTCTTAATCATTTGATTAAGAATCTTTTGTAATTAATGCATCATCATTCTTAATCATTTTATTAAAAAGCTATTGTAATCTTTTGAATCACTAGAACAATTTATCTATATTCTTTCATCCACCCACTCAAACTCAAAATAATGAATATGAATAGTTGTACCAATTGATTCCAAAACAAAACTGTTACCTGACGTTGAGCAGTTATAGAGGTCTCCTGGCTGTCCATTTATAGTAAAAGCGTCTGAAATATTCGGTGCCCCTCCACTCAGTTTTGCTTCCTCTTCGACTGTGATGGGATCACTGTTCCACCACTCCCCTGCTCAATTTGATAATTTATTCAATAATTTGAATCATGCAAATTCCATGGACAAGATTACTCACGCTTTGCAAACGACATATCATTCTTATTCCAATTACAAATTTAAAGTTAACGTGACATGTGAAAAGAGTCCACTCGATAAAATATGGAACATAATTCTGTAAGAAAAAAACATAACAAAATGCTTTCAAAACGTTGATATGAACATAACGCTACTCGTTTTTGGGGGGGTGGGTAAATAGCTTCTTTTAATGATAGAATAAATATTTAGTGAATAACAACAGCTTTTCTAATAAAAAATATATTTATATAATAGTCGCCCACAATATATTAAAGAAAAATAAAAAATTTTAAGACTTCAATTTGAAAGATTCAATATTATTGACAAGATCATTTTGCTATTTAACATGGTAGTAGGAGTCTTAGATTGAATGGATGAAAACAAAAAAAAAAATTATCTATTTTACTAAATTTGTCTATATGATATCGATCTCAACCCTTATGATGTGAAGTCCTTAGACTTAACAAATCTTAATCCTAATAGACTCATTCCAAACCAATCCACCGACAAAAAGACCCACTGAAAACTTTTTAAAAAATAAAATTTAACTTTTCCCTATAACATGAATATTCTAACCTGTCTCTATAACTAGTCTGACAGCTTCATCAAATCTTAATAGCTGAAGAAAGGTCAAGCTAACTTGATCAATAAAATGTATAACTTGCATAGGTTCTACTTTCCATTACCTAGCACTATAGGAAGCTCAGCATGAGGTTGGGTAAACGGATAAGAGCTACCCTTCTTTGGACGGATAACCATTGCTCCATGAACTGTTGCACGGAGCCATGAAACATGGGCATGCCACCACAACGTCCCTTCCTGTCCGATAATGGTGAAAGTGTATGTAAACTTTCCCCCTGGTTGGATGGGGCACTGTGTAATGTACCCAGGTCCATCAGCCCACGCTGTGCGGATCTGCCTCACTCCATGCCTGAAAATCAAAACCCTTGTTAAAGAATCTTCAATCATAAATACAAGTGACAGTCTACAAGAACTATATTTATTATTTACCAGTGGATGGATGCATTGTGCTGGGCTTTGTTATAAACTACAACATTAAGTGTGTCTCCATTTCGGACATAAAGAGTTGGACCTGGAAGCTGTCCATTCACTGTGACTTGACTATATGTCTCACATAATCCAGTAATACTTGTCGATTCAAGCTGTGAAAATCAATAACAAAATTTTCTTTCTTGCGTTAGAACTCGTAAATAGAAATATGGGTTGGACTGTATTTGTGTATACAGCCATGCCATGGATTCTCCATATAATCAATGTTTGAAAAACAGTTGATCTCTACCCTCTCTATCATATTATTCAGGTATTACACGTTAATTTTATTAAATACGGGTTAAACCCACAGTGAAGACAAGATGAAACATAAAGAAAAAGGTCGGTAGTTACAATAAATAAGTTTTCTAATCAACAAGACAGACTTTAATGAAGGTTCAAATTGAGCACATAACTACAAGAAATTATCAAGCTTTTCCATAGAGTATAAAACTTCTTTTATTTATGGAGAAACACTGTAATTATATTGAGATCCACTTACAACGAATGTGTAGTTCTGCAGGTCTGTCCATGCTAGAGAATCTCGTAAGACAATGAATGTAAACAGCACCACTATAAACCTTACCATGTAAGATTTTGACATCATAAGCATATTACAAACACCTAACTATATATATGGAAATGAAAGCTTCAACTAGCACAACTGCTTGCTTAGTCGAGAACCTAAAGTGCTATATATAATAAATGACAGCAGAGATTAGTTGGTTGAAGTTACATAATTTTAAATTATTTCAACTTATTTCATACCGCACTTAGGGTACAAATAATGGTTAACATGTTCCTCCAATATTGAATCTTCTACTATTAGAAATGACATGGTTGAAGACATGTAGAAGCAATATCTAGATTTTTGTTAGTGTGATGGTGATAGCTACACCGACAGTCACTGAGTATATCAATTCAATAAACTATATATATTTTTCACCGTCAAGTGGACCTTCATACTGGTTAGCTTATTGAAGAATACTTTAAAATCACGTTAAACAAGTAGCCACTGCTTCCAAATTATTATTTTTTCATTGTCAAGGTTTTGATAAATAGAAATCAATTTTCGTACTGTAGACTATGATGTTCGATCAGAATTAAGCTGTAGATTCTCTGTGCGCGGTGGATTCTTATGAACCATATAATTCGTGCTTGTTTGACTCCAACACCATCATAAATGATAATAAGATCTAATTTTCTTGTCTATTAATGAGTTCTGGAGAGTTCCGATTGAGACCCACCGATAGCAAATGGTTGCGTGCAATTGGGAGAGTGCTTTTTATAAAGCTGATTGAATTCTTCAACCATTCCTATCGTAAACGTCAAACAAAAAATTGAAAATTCGACTCTTATGCTTCTAAAATGAGCCCCACATTGACATATCTAGGAGTTGTTGAACGAAAATGGTTTGCATGTTATTTAGATGATGTTTTCAAACATTTACCTAAACCTAAAGATTTTTGAAATGCATGTACTTGATTCTAACTTTTTCTTTCAGTTGTGGGGGGACAGCTTAATGGGATTGATGACTTTCAGAAATAGGTTTACACTTTGTATGGAATATATAAGCTTTTTTGAGTGTAGATCTGATTGCACACATGATTGAGATAATCATTGTCGTTTTCGTTTAACAGTGTTTAGGTACGTGTTGAAATAATATTCACAGTTTTAAGACATCGCATATCTCAACTAATAGTTATATTGTAATCATTTTCATTATAATATTTTGAAACGAGAAACGCATTGCATCTAATTGTACTTTCAATGAACTATTTAAACAATTTGGAAAGATTTCAGTATTCTGGTATCTATCAATAACTCCTTTTATAATGAAAGACAATATTCAGGGCACTGTGAACCACATTGTTATTTCAGCCAAGATGGATACTAAAGAGCTGATGCTGCAATTTAATATCTAATTTCTCCTGTCCTTTATGCTTTGTCTATCTTAAATTTTGCTTAGTAGGTATGCCACCATACTTAGCGAAGCTTTTGTACCGGCCGCTGTTGTGAGTATTATGAAGCAGATACGCCACCATACTTAGTACTCTCCATTTCCTTTCTTCACAATAATTAGTACAAGATAATTCATTAGGTCTTTGCTCCCGTATGATGGTAAATACATTTTTGACCTAATCAATGTCATTTTCATTTAGGTTAGTAATCAAATCAGAGAAAGGTTGGTCTTATAAGATTCGATCGGATTCATGCATGCTCAACAGTTTTAACAGTTTTTAAAATAATGACACCAATTTATCTTCTCTATGAAAAACTAAAATCAGAGGTTTGTTCTCCTTTATTACTATTTTAATTGAGATCAAACATCATTGTAACTTAAAATCTTATATTTTTATTATAAAAAGGTGTTTTTGAGATTGTTTTCCAAAATCATATAAGATATAAAATATTAATAGAATTAAAATATTAAATATAAAATAATTAATTAAATTTTTTTAATTATTTTTATTTTATTAATTAAAAAATATTAAATGTTTGAAGACATTAAATTTATTTTATTTTAAAGATATCTCATGTGTTTTTATATTGATTTGTTTACAGTATAGTTATTATTGTTTGTGTGTAATAGTGAAAACAAGTTTTTACATATTAGAAATTTAGTTTAGATGTTATTATAGAGCTCTACTTTCCATTTGTCTTTTCAAGTCATGATCATTTTTTAATTATGGATCTATTTTGATGGGTGTTTTTAGTGCTCCTTCAAATCAACAACTTATAATCAATTAAATAGTATTTATCAAAATAGAGATTATAAGAAAGGTACCATTGATTGATATTGTGAGCTTAATGAATAGTAGTTATTGCCCTTAAAAAAAGCAAGCGTAGTTGAGATACTTTGCAAAATCATTGGTTTATAAGAAGATTCACATCGCAACATCTTGCAATTATGGACCTTGTTAGTCTAATAGGTTTATAATATTGTGCTATTGGCAAAATCAAAATAGGTTGGTATTTAGGCCTTGATAATCTTTTGAAATGGGTTCAATGAAGAAGTAAGTTGGCGTTCAAGGTGGGCCTTGATAATCTTTAGATATTTAAATTTAAGTTTAGATGTTACTATAGAGCTTTACTTTCTATTTTTATTTATGGTCATTATCATTATATTATGAATCTATTTTAAAGTGCATTCTTTGATGCTCCTTCATATGAATAACACATACACAATTGTAGGATTTGTCAAAATGGAAATTCATAAGAAAGGTACCATTGATTGATATTGGTAACTCAATGAGTAGTAGGACCCACCCTTTATCAAAACAAGCATTGTTAAGACATTTTTTGATATTTTTGAAAATTTAGCTTACTATTACCAACAACATCCACACAATAACATGACAAGATAGAACATCATAAATATACTTTACCACCCCTACCATGAAGTTTTCTCTTCAATACAATCCTTTGTATGAAAACTATGCAACCCTATACGAAGACACCTAGCAATTCGGAATTGGCAAGAATGATGGAATCTAATGTAGCATAATATATCTAACATTCTAATGCATAATGAAATGAAAATGTATCAATATCATGATATGGAAGAAAAAAAGAAAATAATCAAAAGTAAATATTTACTATTGATTAGCAAGATTTAGCCAAAGCAACTTTTAAACTGATTATTGATAAATAGGTTTGAAGTAGTAACCTACCCTTATCTGTTTCTTCATATTTGACACCCATCCAATGATACTAAAACTTTAGATGTGTTTTACTCAAAATTAAAAGAGCTACAAACCATTTTTTACTCTTTTACCTACATGATATGCATGTAATTAATGGAATATTAACAAGGGTTAATGTCTAGATCATTTCACAAGATACTTTATTCCACACATAAATATAAATATATACATATATTCTTTATTTGTTAGGATTTTAATAAATTTAACATTATCTATTATAGAGCAAATACCTCTATGTATAAGATTAAACATTAACTATTCTAAATTAAGTAGGACATAAAAACATATTATCTATTAGAGCTATCATATTTACACAACCTTTTATATACACATATGTCCTTTATTTGTTAGGATTTTAATAAATTTAACATTCTCTATTACAAAGAAAATACCTTTATGTATGAGATTACGTTAACAATTCTAAATTAAGTAGGTCATAAACAACATATTATCTATTAGAGCTATCAGATTTCCACAATCCATGCTAATATTCAATAATTTCTTCTGGATTCAATTGTGTATGTCAATTTTTATCATCAATGTTTCGAATCACACTCTGTGATTCATCATCGGGATGAAACAAGAATAACAAGGAGATGAAACGTGGAGTGTGATTTGAAACGTTGATGATAAAAATCGGCATACACAATCGAAACCAGAAGCAATTATTGAATAATATTATATGTTGTAAATTTAATCCAAATTCATTCATTAAAAAAAAATGATCAGAACTAAGCCAAGTATTATTAACCAAAATTCTATACAAGATATAAGAACTTGTTAATTAACAGAACAAGGAACAATAAACCTTGTAATTTTGATAATCTGTAGTCTATACTAAAATTCATCACTCCAAATGGTATCTACTTGATACTATGTAAGTTAATGTCAACATAAAATCTATACTAGCAACTACTTTATGGAAATATTTTACTAATAGCTATACACAATTATGATTGTCTAATAAGAACAAGTGAGACAAAGTTTACTAAAAGGATGAATAGACTATCCAAGAATTATGATATTTTTCACTAACACTTTATACTATTGACTATTTATTTACTCAATATACACTTCATCTCTTAGTTATTAAAAAAACGTTGAATATAATGATATAAAATATAATTATAAAATTTAAAAAAAAAGATCCTTGAAAATATTCATAATTCAATAAATGAAGCTTGGATAATGTAAAAATGATATTAAGTATAATCTACACATTTGTAATGAAGAAAGTTACAATATCAAGTTATTAATAAGAATTATAACCGTGCACTTAGTCATTTAAAGAAATTCCTTTATAAGTTCTATATATAAAGACACAATGATGTATGAATACATTAAACTTTAATACATAGGATATTAATTATTCTAATATATAGTAATTTAACTTGCACTTAGTAATACCAACTTATGAATTCCATGGACTTTCTTAGTAAAAGGTACATATGCAATTTACAATATATTTGCAGTACCACAAGATCATATGATGCCATTTCTTTAAAGATAAAACAATGTTCCTTTTAATTTGAATATTAATTCAAATAAACCATTATACGAGTACAGTAAGCATTTTGGGAGACCTTCAGTCGACTAAAATGTTAGTGATTCAATGAACATTGGATAAATGTGACAACAGAGAAAGATTGACAACAAACATGGTTATAACTCCTCTATTATCATGACTCATATGTTGACTAAGGCAAATAATATATAAAATGTCTATTGAATGATGCAAAATATATTTAGAATGATTGTGGGTGCATCCTATCTATGAATCTTGATCCATGTATGAGGAGGCATTCAAACTATAAACAGAGAACTCCTTAAACGAACTGAAGATGGTTTTGCAATTCGGTGTGCAGAACGTTAGGAAGACATATACCCAAAGACAAAATTATATTCTACAAGGATCATAATCTACAGGTGCGGTAAATAACTGCCATCCATATTGACTTGAACATAGACAAAACTAATTCCAAATTGGCGGAATGGATTATTTGGAAATAAAATACAATGCTTTTAATCTTAAACATATTGTTTCATTATCTGGAAATCTATTGAATACATCTTGATAAGTTGGAATAATCTTTGAATAGGTTTGAAGGTGAAGAATTGGAATATGTTCCCCAAAGGTAAGATGCATCTATTATTGTGTACCAAGAAGAATAAGGAGTTCATCTCAATAGGCGCATGGAGAAATCGAGAAATCTACCAAGCTTGCAACTGAAATGCTATGGTAATGGAAGTGATCGATACCTGCATCACACCTTTCTCAAAGAATAGTTGATGGAAGCTAAGTTTACACCATTTGCTACACATGGTCTAATTTTTGCATATGATGCATGGTCAATGAATCAACCCTGCGTCGATGGTAAACCAAAATTATTCTATGGTAGAGACTGGCTGGAAGAGGTAAGAATATGCAACAAAACATTACTAGCAAAATAAGGGCTTATACCCAGGTAATCTCTGGTTAGTGACATACATAATGTCGATATAGGTAATCAAGTAAAGGAATAACTAAAAAAATATATCTACAACATTATTTTTAGGAATAAATGGAAATACCTAGCCACTAAAAATAACCACTTTCTCATTTGTATTATTTTCAACTCCCATACTATCTCCTTCTATTTTATTTTCTACTCTTTATATTTGATATGGATTTTTATTTTATTCAAGAAATTTTTAATGTTCCATACCACTAGATGGTACATTTGTATTCTTTACTTAAATTGGGATATACTTCTTCTATATGGAGGTATCTAGTAGGTGTATATTTTTCTTGAAAGGTGACCTTATATTTGAGTTCACATTCTTTTTGTAGCATCTTACTTTCTTTATTTATTTATTTATTACAGTAGCTGACATATTTTGAGTCTACTTTCCTTTTTCTTAGTTGGTACTCACTTTGGACCTACATGGTGCAGGAGCACCCAAGGCACCATCAGGGCTCTATGAGGCAAATTATGAAGTTTTTTTGTTTTGAATGATAAAAGTTTTAAATAAGGTCATTGAGACCATTAGATGTTAGGTCAAGTCCTATTAGGGTCATATTGTTAATATTGCTAAAAAATTGTCAAATTGTAAAAAGTTGTCATTTTGTGAGAGATAGGTCCCAATGGATCAAAATTTATTTTTAATGGTATGTAAGAGTTTCTTGGATATATTTGGACTTATCTAAGTGATTTTGAGTCATGGTTTGGTCTAGGATAAAGTTTTAGGTAAAAGTTGCTCATATTGTCAAAATTTGTCAAAAGCAACTTTTTGTGTTTGAGAACGTAATTAGGTGTTTGTTAGTCATGTTGGTTCAAAAGGTGGTTATATCAGTTGGGAGGCCTTGGAGGAATTAAAATATTCCCTTCCCACGACCAAAAATGAGTTGGATGGTGATTTTGTACGAAGAAGTCAGTTTGAAGGCATTTTGATGATCATTTTCGCTACAATTTTCTGTAAAAACGCTGCACTTTGCTTCATAACTTTCTTATTTGGATGAATTAAGATGTAAGAGTGGAATTTTTAGAAATATATCTGTGTTACCTTTCATTTGGGACCATTTTGGTTCAATTTTGTTGATTTTTTATCCTTCTCCAAGCAAATTTACCAAACCTAGTCTAAAAAACCTAGGTTTTGGGGCTTTGTCAAAGAAAAATATAGAACTCTCCATTCCATCAACTAATTTCCCCAATAATTTGTGGAATGGTGCATATGGTAGTGTTACAGATGGTTTTTAAACAATTTTTGCAAGGGAAGAACCTAAGTGGAGTTTTGAGCATTTGAGGGCTTAACATTCTCATGTGTTAAGCTAGTTGGACAGGGTTTGAGAAGACATTTGGATTTTTGGTACCAATATAGTAAATAATACCATAAAACCTATGAAATAATTTTATTTTTAATATTTCCTTTCCTTCCAAGTTGAGTGTACAGGTTGGTGGAGTGTCTAAGGGGTGTCTCTAGTGCATTTGGAGGCCTAATAGGGCTCTTGAAGGACTGTAACAGTCAATTTTTTCAACACTTTTCTCCAAAACACCATGGTCTTATTTTGACATATGTTGTGTAAATCCAAAATGGGTATCCAAAAATGTTTTTATTTTTGGGTTATGACCTATATGTGAAAAATTATTTCCAAAATACTGAGTTTGTTGTTCTAAAAAGCATGTTAGTCAAGCCTCTCCAAAACACTCTATGGTCATTTTGATATATGTTAAATAAATTATAAAAGGGTATCTGGTAATGTTCCTTTTTTTTGTCTATGGTCAGGGTGTCAAAAGATATGGCCAAAATTCTCTCTGAGTAAGGCTACTCGCACCTAGTCACCCCTAGAGAACCAGTGATGTGGAATGGCCTAAAAGAGTTTGTTTCAAAGGTGGATTTGGTTTATTTGAGTCCATTTGGGTTTGAGTACATGATTTAATTCCTTCCCCTAGCCTTATGAGTGTCTTTTTTTGTGTTGTCTCAAAATGCCACTTTATGAGACATTGTAAAATAGTGGAAACCTTGGGTTGAGTAACCTATTGTATAGCCTAGAGTTGGGGTTTGAAACCATAGTCTTGGTGTGTTGTAGAACCTCTTAGACACTCTGCATCACTACAAGACAACTATGTCAATAAAATTATTCTTATCTTAATTGTAAAGTTTTAATATCTTATAACTTGTTGAGACATGGACCAGCTAGGACTCGAACCTAAGACATTCCATACGCTGCTGGAGTGCTCTACCACTGAGCTAATGGCCCCTCTTGGACTAGTCCATTTTCAGTCAGGGTGTGGCTTATTTTCAACACCAACACCCCACCTTAAGCCACACCTCTCGTGTGCTTGGGGCTCCTAGCCTAGAACTGGCTCTGATACCATGTTGAGACATGGACCAACTAGGACTCGAACCTAGGACCTTCCATACACTGCTGGAGTGCTCTACCACTGAGCTACTAGCCCCTCTTGGAATATTCCATCGTCGGTTCGGCGGTGGCTTATTTCCAACACCAACATACCTCTACTGCATAAGTTCTTTGAGATAATTAATATCTATCTTTGGTAGCCTATGCCTCATGTGATACATTTCTTTATCATAGTAAAACAATTCATATTCTTTGCAACTATCAATTTGGTCCCCAATCTAATCTTCATAGTATTTAGGTGCAACACTTTCATATGAGAATTCCTTCTCTTTTACAAGTTTTATAAGAACAAAAAAAAAAAGGGGGTTGTGAATCCAACAACATATGGCACATAAAAATGAGTCTTCCTAAATATTCACACAATATATCCTAGGGAGATTAAGGGTGTGTCTCTCTTAGTGTCCTTGGTTTCTATATATTGGGACCATTTTTTTATTATTCCTCTAGAGTCTTTTGGACCAATCATGATTCTTGGGCATATTTTGTAATCTTTTACCATTCATTGAAGTACATGTCAAATTTACCATAAGTCAATCCATTCTTAATTATTTCAACCTAATATAAGAGAACCTTCATTACCCCCATTATTTTTTCAAGTTTATCCTCAGCGATTGCATCCAATATTAAAATCTCTACATTCTTTCTAGATACTCTTATATTAATTCCCCTATAGTTTGTTTCACTCAATGTATAAGGGTTCTTACCACATAAGAAATATCATATCTTCACATTAAATTCTTTGCAATATTATACCAAGCATATTAATTCATTTAGCCTCACATAGAAAACCATTTTCCTTATTATCATTAAAACCTACTATTGAAATTAGAAATGTTCACTTTCATTTAACCCTTTTTTTATCATGGTTATCTTGTGGATTATAAATTTAAGATTGATCCTTTCTCCATACTATAATATAAAAAGTTTCATAAAATCATCCTATAATTCCATTGCCATATAGAATTCTTGCATACCATTATTTTACACTCTCCTCTAGCGATTTCATAAATTTTTCATCATGACATCTCATCCTCTATTTCATATTCGCCAGTCATATTATGAGGAATTTGAGGTGATATTGTTTGGTGACAACATTGTTGCCTTGGAATTTTAGCACCTTTTCCCTAATCTCATTTGGAGTAAAAATAGGATAACTAGAATTTCATAAAAATTTAATTATCTATATCTCCCCATCTTTAATGGTTGTTTAACTTGTAATAACCTTTTAGCTTATCATCTATGGGGATCCTTATTATTTTCTAACATTCTTTTGTTGAGGGTATCACTAGTTATATGCTTATTGATTTAGAATACAATGTGTGTTGTTATGATTCCCAGTGTTCTTATCAATATTTTCGTAGTTCCAGTTTGACTCTTATTCATTCATGATAATTTGTGCTTGTTACATTTTAGTTTTACCTAATAATTTATGCTACTTTATTTTATTTGGTTTATTAAGATTTAGGATCACAATTAAGTAATTAAGGTTGGATTGTGATAGTAGATGATCTATATGCGAATTGGATCTATGTTAAAATATGATTTTTTTGTTCCAAGAGGGTGGTGTTTTGACTAATTTTTTGATATGTGAGGTGATAAGAATGACTCGTTTGACCTAGATATGGTGCAAAAAAATTATTTATTAATAGTTTTATACTTAGGGGAATAGTAACTATGGTATGGACCTAATGGTTTTCTCTCTAATTTTCATATGGGAAATAGAATCTCTCTTACTAAATGATTGATTCACTTGAACAATGTTTAGTCTAGAAATTGTAAAGGTTGATTGATTTACCCATTGAGAAGATAAATTTGTCAATGTGGAAATGTATTCAATGAACTAAGGTTGGACTCAATTTTGAAAAAAATCATAGAAGGTTGAACTTAAGGAAAAATTATTCACTTGTTGATAAGTAATATTCACTTAACTGCTTTCTTATTCACTTAAGAATAGGGTTTATTCATCGGTTGAGAATTTGACTTGTTTGGGTTATTAGAGCGATAGGAAGTGAGGAAAAGCAAATGCATCCAATAATAGGGTGGATTCACTTATTAGGAAACTAATTCACTAGATAAAAGGATGGATTCACCTACCAGTGGATAGATAGATCAGACTAAGAACGGATACAAGAGTGGATTTGCATATTGACAAGGAAAATTTTCCTATAGGAGAGTGGATTTTATGAAAAAAAGGGTAGATTTGCTAAAGGACTAGATTAGAATTAAAAAAAAGGAGTAATATATAGAAAATTAGAAGATCAAAGGATGACAAAAATCAAATTGACTAAATACATGCACAAATTCAACACATGAAGATACACCAAACATGCTTGTATGTCTTAATATTATTCAAGTAGTTTTATTAACTTAGTTTGGGCCCACTAATAAAATTCTCCTAGAAATGGATAGCTAGGGATTATTGTATACATAAGATCCCTATCTTCAAAGGATTTGATGCCTTTCCCAAGGAGCCTCTATCTCTACTCAAATGGGTAGTAATTTTAGAGATGATATTGACTCTTGCACAACATTAAGAAAATGGTAAAATGGTCTTATTCTAGGCTATATAAGGATAACTAGTGCATCCTTGAAATACCACAAGTATACATGAGGCACATATATGAACACTAGCTTGTCACAAGCATAAATCAGGAACTTTTGATAGAAATTTAAGACCAACCTTTCACTTCTAGTCATGGTATCACCTACAAATCAAAGTTTTGTTAGATACAAAATGACTAGATTGGGGTACAAATTTTCTTCTCCCCCCTTTTTATGCATCATCAATTCATCTAGTTGAATTCATCCCTTAGGGTAGTGAAATTCCCAAGTAGGACTCCTAAAGGGAAATACTTACTAGATGCTTTTGACCTCCAAGATCACACAAAGTGAAAGAAGAGAGTTGATGTAGGGACTTCGTGAAGTCATAACTTTTGACTCGATTGTCCATTTGGGCTGAAATTTAATGTGGAGGTGTATCATGAGGAGTTGTTTGGATTTCCGACCAAACCTTGTTCAATAGGACCTTAGTTCTATCAACTTTCCAAGGCCACATTTCTTCATCTGAGGCCTCAAAATTGGTTTTTAGTGTTTTTTCGGCTTTTTAGAAAGTTTTTTTTAGTTATTTTTGAACTTGTAATCTTTATGGAGTTAGAAACATGTAAATTAGTGTCAAAATAATATTTTTTTATATTTCTAGAATATTTCATGATTTTGGGGATAGATTTGAAAATTTCCATTAATGGCAAATTTTGGATTTTGTAAAAATCTACCCAAAAAGGAAATTTTTAGTTTGATGTTAAAATAGGCCCTTTTCTATTGTAATTTCAAAATGGTTGGAGTTTGTAAAGAAATAATATTGAAGAAAATTTGATCCAAACTTGTGTCAATTTGTATGTTTTTTGTTAATGGTATTGATTGTGTTTTAACTGGCTACATCAAGAGCATATGCATGACTAGTGCTCTTAGGTGAATACAACAAGACTTAGGTAAATTTGTGGTTTTTGATATCTAAACTCATCGAATGGTGCAAGGAGAGAGCATCCATCAATAAATTCCCTCAAACACGACATACAATAATTTTACCCTTTAATATACTTTAATTCCTAAAATAGTGGGTGAAGCAAGTCCTTGGTCATAAAATTGTAAGAAATAGCATTGGTAGCTTAGTCAACTTCAATCTTTGACTAACTAAGCTACATAAATGATGTTAGAATGATCACACACAAGGGTGAGTTAGCTAGTCAGTACTAAAATATAAAAAAAAATAGATAAATTGATCAAGGATGGAAGCAATCTCTTATATCTTACATATTCATCAAAGGACAACAAGAAATCACTAAAGTGATCATATTCTCTCAATCCCCAAATGTATAGATTTGTTGAAGTGTAGAATGATATGGCCTATCTTGAAATGGATTTTGTAAGTTTCTTCTCTAAGACTATCTTCAATGGATTCACTCAATATTTTTCATATCGAGGAAAGACAAAGGGCTACCATCTATCCAATGATGAATTTGTTGAAGTAGTCTTACCGGGATTATTGGCGTGAATTCATTGAAACTTCCACAATTTCACTAATCCACAAGTCACTTTCACCTAAACAACAATGTAATTACCTATGGAAACTTGCAAGACATAAAAATTTAAATCTACCAAATTTTCATATGTAGACCCATGACATGGGCCTCACTAGGTGTACCAATTAGTCACCCCTTTTGTGTGAACTTCAATATATTAAAATTGACATTACATTGTCTACAACCAATAATAACTTCTTTCAAATTCATGTCACATAGTCTTACTTGTTAATGTAGGAAAGTAAATGCCTTACTCTCCAATACAAAAAACCGCACACATTCTTATATCACCTTATGTCCCATAATTGACCCTAGCAAACTATTTAACAATCCAACAAAACCTTAAAAATCAATATACAAAACATAAATTGAACAATAACAAACTCAAAATACTTTTGAAACGTGCTAACAACATTAAAAATACTATAAAATAACCAATAGAAATAAATATTTAAAACTATAAATATCCATACCTATCAATCATTTAATAACACTTTTAACTACCATTACAAATTTTATTCTCTAGTTTATTAATGGGGACCACTATATAAAATTCAACAACCATTGAAGTGCTCAGCTGTGATTCATCCCCCATGACTAATATATCAAACCAGGTATTTGCCTCTAAACATATAACGTGATATTGATAGAAGTGTAAAGAAATGAACTTGGAATATTTAGCCTTACGTTTCGTGCTTGTCACGGAATTCGTGTTTGGCGCCAAAAGTAAAGCCCGAATTAGTGGCTAGCAATTTGCGATAGAGACGTTATCAATCTGCCGTGTCACAATGAATGAATAATTGAACATTGTTGAAATTGGGTGTATGTGCATACTCGTATATAAAAATTAACATGTACAAGAACTTGTTCCACATTATATTTTCATATGTATGGAAAAATGGAAAAGGACTATACGCAATTCATCCCATTAGGGTGTATGTGTGGGTAGACTTACATGCACAAGAAGTTGTTTGAAATTACATTTCTAAATGCATGGAATATTACTATAAACAATTAATCATGTCATTGGTGGTTTACCTAACTCCCTTATTTATAATGTGTTGATTAATTTGGAGTTTGTTGATTTGTAGTTGATTTTCTTTATTCAAGATAGAAGATATTGTTGTTTTTCTTTAGCATTACATGTGTTTAAGAAGACGATAACATAAATTGGGAGAATTTGCTACAGTAAAGCCTTAAAATAATAGCTTTTAGATGAATATGAGAATTGAAAATTATAGTTAAACATTTGATTCTTCATTAATGTTCAAGGATAACATGTCTAACTTAATCAACTACTGGATTATCTTTTAGTTTCATTATAGGTCAAGCTTGTTTCCAAGATAAATAATGTAATAGTTAAATATATAAAAGAAAATAGTAGATTGTTGTCTTTCATGTAACAACAAGTTTACAAGAAATAATATTCTTGTGTAAATTTGTACCACAATAATGTCTTATCCCAATCTTATCATCATTGACCTCCCAAGATGTGATTGTAATTCCTAGATCATATTTTCAACTACAAACATGACTCTTGACATGTCTACAACCATGGATCTCAAGGGTATATGCACCAAGATGTGCAACCAAAAGGGGGTCTTAAGATCCATTGTGTGAAAAGTGGACCTGTATCTGTATCTGGAATATGCAACACTTCAATTAAGTCATTAGATGCATGGTTAGTAAATCAATAATCAAAGAATAATAAACCATTACAAAGCGATCCATTGCCTTCTAGTAGATGCGAGTTTAGATTTCTCTCAGATTGCTAAGCTATCCAATGACTAGACAACACCTAAATGAAGGATTTTTAGTCTATATGAGCATGGATTTAAGCTAGATGAATGCAAGATTTAAGCTAGATATGCAAGATTAATCTAACATGATTTAAGTAATATATGAATGTTTAAGCTAAATTATTTAAGCAATATGAAATAACTAGTATGCAATATCTCAATGCAAATTCCCAATGAACCTAGAGCAAAAACAACATAATAAGATCCGCTTCTTGATCAATCAAGTTCAAGTTCGGTATCTTCGCTCTCTATCGGTCCTAGTTTGGGATCAATATCGCTTTAATCAACTCAGTTTAGCTTCATCACTTCAAATCAAGCTAAACACCTCACTCTTCATCTAGTTCGTGATCAATCAAGTTCAGAATTAGTATCTCCTAGACATCAAATTTTCTTTGAACCAACGCGCTGCTCACACATTAATTCAAAGAGGGGAAAATGTAACACCCTAAAAATGGTCATCTAAACCATGGGCTCCTAATCTTGACAACATCACCAAGGTCTTAACCAAAGAAAAATAAAAAAATCTTCAACACACAATTAATTCTTTAATCACCAAATCTCACATGGCAAATTAATCAACCAATATTAATTAAATATTTATTGAATTAATTGATCATTCCAAGTAAATGATTTTAAACAATTATCTTATTTATTTTATTAAATATCCTAGCATATTTAATTAAATAAATCAATTTTCCATAAATCTTCAAAAAATGAAACAAATCAAGAAAGAGGAATTGGAAATTATGAGCACAAATCTTCAAAAATGGAAATAAATCAAAAAAGGAATTAATTGACAAAAAAAGAATTAAAATTGAGAAAAGAAATTAATTGGAGATAATCTTGAAAAAAAAAATTAAAAATTTGATAAATAATCTCAAAGAAAGCAATTAAAACAATTAAATATTAAAATTGAATGAAATAGAGAATAAATCAGTTTATTTCTTGCTTTTATCTTAATTTTAGTTCAATTTCCTTTAAAACTGGGCAAAGCATCCAATCACATCAATTCACCTGGATTGTGCTTCCTCTTGGAAAATCTTGACTGCTCATCATCATTTGATCTCAGCCTTTGGTTTCTTTCTAAATTTTCTATAAATTCAAGCTCTCATCTCTCATTCAAAGATCCTAGAGAATATATTGTTATTATGTTGTTTTTTCTCTAGGTTCATTTTGCATTGAGATATTGCATATTAGTTATTTCATATTGCTTAAATAATTTACTTAAAATTTAATATATTACTTAAATCATGTTAGATTAATCTTGCATATCTAGCTTAAATCTTGCATTCATCTAGCTTAAATCCATGCTCATATAGATTAAAAATCCTTCGTTTAGGTGTTGTCTAGTCACTAGATAGCTTAGCAATCTGACAACAATCTAAAATTGCATCTACTAGAAGGCAATGGGTCACTTTGTAATGGCTTATTATTCTTTGATTATTGATTTACTAACCATGCATCTAATGACTTAATTGAAGTGTTGTGTATTCCAGATACAGGTCCACTTTTCACACACACATTTTTGGCACCCACCATGGGGCAGAAGACTACTTTTTCGGCCTCAAAATCATTTTTTTATCCTGCAGGTTTCGTTTGTACAATCTCTGTGAATTATCATACGAGTGGTATTACTGCATCATATGACATTCTTTTGAAGCATTTTATTTGATGTATGAATCAAAAAATGGTGTCGTACAACATGGTGTTCTGATTATCTGATTTTATCTTTTGTCGTCCTATGCTTAGTTCTAACTTGTACGACAAAGCCTTTTGTCATTTCATTGTATGATAATTATCGTATGATGTTGTATTCTATTAGTTTAAAACAAGTTTCACTTTTTAGGTTTTCTGTCAAAATTTGATTACGCTAACGCTAACCCTGAATCGTCTTATGTCTGCTTGATATTTTCACAGCTTAACCAGTTTCTTGCAAGATGCTTGTCAAAGAATTTATCAATCAAAGATACACCTGTCAAAGAATAAAAACAACATGACTACTGATACATTGTTTTTGTAGGTTGCCTAAAGGAAATCAGCCAAACATCGTGTATTCTTTAAATTCATTTTTTTCAGGCACCTAACTTGCTATCTGGTCAAAGAACAAATCTGTATTTCATGTTTTAAGTAAATTCCAAGAGGTAGGAGAGTATGCTCTTGTCTTTTTAGACAATCAGAAATCCAGACCCTTGAGGCATTTTCGTTGTTTGAGATTTGTACATCTTTAGCAGGCCTGCCCTCCCAAGGAGCTTGAAAATTCTTAAAGTCGTTATAGCCGGTGTGAGGGGAACGACCTAAGTGGGAATGGCTAAAGGCCAAGTACTCCAACCCACTATAAAATAAACGTGATTTGATGAAAATCAAGTCAACGGCAGTGCTCAGGAATAGCTCTCCTTAGTACCTTTGGGTATATTGAATCTTGGTTTTCAAGGTTGGGAGACTTCTTAATTGAGTTTATACCTTGACGCGTCGAATGGACCCCTTACTAGATCCAATTAAAATTAGAAGCTACCCGATTTACCTCTGAAAGGTTGATAATCTTTGTGCAAGAGAGATAGTAATCTCCCAAGACACTTGCCATATCGTGCCCCCATTAGCATTTGGAGTCGACTACATGGCGTTGAGAATCCATTGTGTGAGACTCAGCGGTCATATTTTGATTAGCTATTGGGTATGTACCTAAGTCAACAAGCAAAGGTTTTCTTCTCTAAGCCAACTTCCATAAGGTTTGCATGTTGTGATTGGAGTTACTATTCATACTGTGTGTTTTCTATGTTTTCATCCTTCAAACTAAAACTGGAATACCAAAATTGGAGAAAATAAGAAACAACTCAGTGATCAAAAACTTTGTCTGTGTCAGATTTAGTCTACCCTAAGTCAAAATTCTGTCCAAAACTAGTTTATCCTGGTCAAAAATCAGTCCATCTCAGAATTGGTCATACTCAGTTGTCATACTTAGCTGTTGAAAAACTTAGAATTTTTATCTTTGTCCTGTTAACAATCATATGAACCTAATTATTTAACATCCTACACCATATCTTGTGTCATATGAATCTGATTATTTGTCATCTGAGCTCAATCCTATGTCATTAAAAACCCAGCATTATGTTGTCTGAAGCTAAATCCTGTGTCGTACGATACGCAATTGCACTAAATATTTTGTCGTCCTAGACATACCCATCTGTTGTATGGTACTAGGCAACAACTCGTACGAAACAAAATTGTTGTCATCCTGGAACTATTAAATTGTCATTCAGCTCAATAAATCCTCTCGTACGAATCTCTGATTTTGTCAATACAGAATAGTCAAATCTACCCAGATCAGTCTATAGCGAGCATAAAATTTCTCATCATCCCCCTAAGCATAAACAACCTTGATAGTGTACCCCTGTCATTGCGTTGCATGATTTTGTCGATCATCTTTAAGCCAGTTCAAACAAACATCTTATCAAACTTAAGTTAACTTAGATAACATCTTACACAGGATAGATCATTCCTGAAACTAGACCAGATCTTAGTTACTTCACTCAATCACTATGTTAAACGAACAACTAGCTACAATTTGATCTTGACTTCTGCAACACATCTAGCTCTCAGTCCCATCAATTGTAAATGTCTGTTCAAACTAGAAGCTCTTCTAAAAATTCTGACAAAAGTAAGAAGCCCATGGCTACCTTAGCTCCAATTCCCATGGCTACCTTGGCTCAAATGCTTCAAGATATCAAGAAAGAAATATATGACATGAAAATCCAACAAAATAAATCAATGACTCCATTTAAAAAACAAATGCATGATATCAAGAGTGAGAAACTTCAAGGAATGCTAAAATGATTATGATTTGACAATCAAAAACCAACAAATAATTGACAATCAAAAGCCAAATCTCAAACAAGCTCACAGGACACCTTCACCAAGACATAAAGACATTTCCTCCAAATATCCTCTAGATAGATAGTTTACACCTTTGGGGCAATCTATTGAGTCAACTTTGAAGGAGCTTCTTGAGCATAATCTTATCATATTGCCTAAAAAGACCACATGGGGATGTGAATTTATGAGTAATTATTGAGCATATCATAGACAAAATGAGCATAAGACTTTGAAATGCATGGAATTAAAACATAAGATTCAAGATCTCATTGATAATGGTGTCATTGAAATTGAAGATCCTAATGACTCACCTAAAGAAAAAGAAGGAACTACTTCTAAGCATGAACAAAATCATGAACCTATGTCTAGCAAGGCTCCATATGTGACCTCCATCCCTTCCATGATGAATTCATCTCCTAAAACTTCTTAGCAACAATCCATACCATCTCCTTCAAACAATGAAGCTTCTCATGTTTACCTTCAAGGGCTATCTCCTATGTAAATCCAAGTTAATGCCAATATTAATACAAGTTCCTCTAAAGATTAAAAAATCCTAGATCCTATGCCATCATGCACTCCAATTCCAAACGTACCCAGTCCAGAGAGTCCCACTAAAAATGCTTCCCCATCATGCCAAAATATGGAGACCTTCCAAGAATCCCCATGCCTATCAAAAACAATACCCCTTCCTTAGAAGTGACTCCATGTCAAGAGGATAATTTGAAAAATGAAGAAACGAGTCCTATCATAAATCAAGATCAAGACACCAAAACTCCCCAATCCCATCTAATTATGGAAAAAGATCCTATTTCACTAGAATCCCATGATGATCCCCTTATACCTTTCCATTTCTTCCAAGATTATCCCCTTCCATCTCAAGAGCAAAGCATCCTTCCTAAGCAATATCATGATGCCTCTTCCACCTTTCCAAATGGTCCTATTCAAAATGAAGAGTCAAACACCCTTCCTACTCTATCCAATGTTCCACTTCCATGTCAAGATCAAACTATCCCTTTATTCCCTTGTCATAATCCTCCATGTTCATCTCAAGAATCCATCATGCCTACAAATCCCCTTCTTGATCCTATCATTCCTTACATTTCACCTCTATCTCATAATGGACTCGCACCTTCTTTCCAAAGCATAGTGCATCCTACAAGTCAAAATATTTATAAAGGCAAAGGGGTAAATCTCCACAAGCAAGAACCCCTCCATATTAAAGAAAATGTTAAAGGTCATGGCCTTATGGACATTTCTCAAGTTGTTGGTATCTCTCATAAATCCTACATTTCTCTAGTTAAATCCAGAAATATGCTTTCCCCATCATCGCTTCCATCCATTCTAGGTCCCTATATCCCTCCATCCCTGATGCAGGATCAACAAAGGCACACATCTTCAAGTACCTTCCATCCATCTAAAATGCCTCCATACCATTCCTATCTATCCACGCATCTCCCTCCAAGAAATTTGGATGCCAAGCATAAAAGTCAAAAGTCAAGTAATCCACATGTATTCAAGGATCAACATGTGCCATCTAATCGACATGTCAAAACAAAGCAAACTATGATCCAAAAAGAAAAAGAAAAATACAAAACGCCACAAAGGCCCACAAAGAAAGAAGAAAAGTCAAAATTTATATGGGTTCCTAAGGCACTTGTACAAGCAATGCGCTCTAAGGAACTACAAAAGCATGAGAAATCAAAAACCATGTGGATCCCTAAGCTGTTGCTTGAAACACAACAGTCTAAAGAAAAATCAAAATTGGCATCCAAAATTGTTGTTCCTCCATCACCTCCTTCATCCATTTTGGGTTCTTATGCCCCAAAATCTGTAACCTTTCCTCCATGCAAATCTCAAAATTGGAGATTTACTTCTCTTCCATATGTCCACCATCCCTCAAGCTGTGTGCCAATTTTGATCTTTCCAACATTTCCATCTAGCCATACACAATTCTTCCAACATCTCATCCATTATCCAACACCTCTTTGTCACCCTTCCATCCCTCTTATCCAATCCTTTGCATAAATCCTTGCCCTAGTTTCATTTCATTATCCTGCCAACATCTTTGAGCATACCTTCATAGTCATGGTCTATTGCAACTCATATTCCAAGGGTACCATCCAAAGAAGCGAGACATTGGGGTCCTTCTTCCATCCCCTATCATGCTTCCATTATCTTCCAAAAAATAAAAAAATAAAAAAAATAAAAAAGTAAAGAGAGATAATTTCATCCATGAGTGAAAACCACTTCTTTATGGTGCCTTGGGCAAGTACCATGAGGCGTCATGTGTAATCCATTATCCTTTTGCACTTTACACTGGGGGCAAGTTCCATCCATGTACATACATCTATTATCCTTCTTCCTCCATTATCTTCATCCTCCATTATCCCTCATCCGCTCTATCTACGTTCATATGCCTTTTCCACCTTTGATCTTGACAAGGTTAAGGATCTTTCCAGGCTTCATGTGTCCAATCTATTACACTTGATCTAGACCCTTTAGCTCATCTCCATTTCTCACTTACATCCTTCATTACTCCCTTTTGATCTTTCTTATCATATATGCCTCCTATCCAAATCTATCTCTTCATCTTGATCAACACTATGGACAAAATGCAAAAACATGCTTTCCACAAATCTCTTGACATGGCCACTTCTTTGGACCATATGGCTTCGTTACGCTATATCCTTGCTTCGTTGCACTATATCCTTGCTTCATTGCACTATATCCTTGCTTTACATCACTAAAATCCTTGGTTTACATTGCTATATCTGGACCCTTTTCTTGGATTAACATTGTGAGATAGTCCTTGAAAGCATCCACCATCATTTGATTATCAATTCATGTACTCAAAATCCCTTTTTCCTTGCTAGGCACTAGGGGCAAACATTAAAAAATCATAAAAATCATAAAATGTCATGAATGAAATCCTAAAAATCATAAAATGTCCTAAACAAACTCCTAAAAATCATAAAATGTCCTAAACAAACTCCTAAAAATCATAAAATGTCTTGAACAAAATCCTAAAAAAATAAAATAAAATAACTCAAAAAAAATTCTGAAAAATCAAAGCAAGAAAGCATAGACTATCCATCAAACTAAATCAACCATAGACAAACTTTCAAAGTCTGCAATCAAACTTATCACATGTCTTGTTAATCAATCTATCAAACTCTATCAAACATCAACATGTCTTATACAAGGAAGGGTACACTCGAAACCAGACAGATTGGTCTTATATGAGGTACTTACTCTTTGAAACCAGATATTCCTATCAATGATCACACAAATCAAAACAATGACATAGATTAGTATGGTTGATGGATTTTTTCCAGGTTAGTCTTATCTCTTGTACTAAAGTGTTGCATCTTTTCTTTAGCTTGTACATATCTTTTAGTCACTTTTGTGACATCCTAGTTCATTGGAACCCTCATGGCTTGAAACTGATTAATGTCCTAGTCTTAGGTTAATTGACAAAGCACATTACATGTTCTAAGCAGTATCAACCAAGTCAAATTTACGTCAATGAAACCTAGTTGTCCACTCCAAATCAGTCACTTGTTTCTTGACTACTAAAGAGTTTTATCATTGAGTCAAACATGCCAAACAAGAACAACTGAAAACAACAACTCAAAGCGCTTGAGCTATGCTGACATTCTCTTTGTATGTTTACTTTTATATTAGCTTTCACTCATTATTACTCAAGGAAGTCTATCTTGACTAAGAGGTACAAGGACTAGGGGCATAATACTTTTCTTTGTTTTCTACTTGTAGGAGTGATTCTGATGATCTGGAAACATCTAATCAGCTGGGTGTCTGTGATAAGTGCCTTCACATCAAGGTGAAATCGCCACACATACCTCGACTCCACTTATTTGTATTCTACAGGGAGGTTGGAGTCATTTTTTTGTCTGTCTGAGGGAATTTCTTAAATGTGGAATCTGGATGCATGTGTAATTTGTCTAGGTATATGAATGAAAAAAGGGTCATTGTGGCCAAGATAATTAATATTGCATATGGAAAGGAAGGAAAACTATTTTGCCTGCTATGTTTGTAAAACACTCGATGATGAAAATGAAGCATTCCAAATCCAGTGACTAGATTTAGGTTGCATTCATTCTAAATTTTATGCATTACGAGTGATTTAGGCATGATAACAATGATCTCTTTATCTTTTGAATGAGAATCTGACGCATTTGTCATTTCTCAACTAAGTGGTCTCTTTTTCATCATCGTTTCTCGGATCAAGTACTTGTGTATTGAGATGTTAGCTGCATACATGAGCATCTTATATAGATCCATACATTTCATTTTATACATATATGCATTCATAGTATTGTATGAAGAAAAATAAACATTTGCATTACTAGTTACCCATTCTCCTCATTTATTTGCATCATCATTTATTTACATAAAAAGAAACAAAAATAAACATTCATATTCCATTTCCATTCATTCATCTATACTAAAAAGATATGCATACATATAGAATAAATCATATAGAACAACATCTCATAATCAATCAACACAAGTACGATGAAATCAAATCAAGAACTCGTAAATCGGCTGTTCTAAGTCCATTTTCGGGATCGAAATCGAAATCTAGCATCAATTCTCTCATCAAAATTTCACGATGTTCACCACTTAGCCCTTTCATCAACTGCTCATTCTCTTCTTCAATTTGTACTCAATTTCTCATTAATCAACACTAAGTCTCAATTTAATTCTCACATCAACTCTGATTTTAATCTTCAACGTTAATCTTTGTGCTCAAATAACTTATAATCACTCAAAAAAATTGCTTAAAATCACTGCACAACCATCGCCATCTTTTGATTTCTCTCCCGAGGGGGCATACTCATGACCTTATGACCTCACATCTTCAAATGTCGAGAAAATTTTCAAATCTTCAAGTAGCTAAGCTTCATCAAATCAATCTCTAGGGGTATATCAGTTTCATTGCATCAAATCAAGCTTATATTTGTCTTCATCTAAATTAGTCTCTTAACGTTAATCAACTCGCTTTTCATCAAGATGATTATTCATTTAAACTCAATCAAGGGTTTAAAGAGTATCTTCAATCACACTCAATCTAAGCAGGTGTTCAATTTCATCGCATTGAATCAAGCTGGACAGTAAATCTTCTCTCATCGTATCTTGATCAATCAAGTTCAAGATCGATTTTATCTTCGCTCACTATCTCTTGTTCAATGAAGTTCTAGATCAGTAAGATCTGCTTCTTGATCAATCAAGTTCAAGTTTGGTATCTTTTCTCTCTATCGGTCCTAGTTCAATCAAGTTCGGGATCGGTATTGCTTTAATCAACTCTGTTCAGCTTCATCACTTCAAATCAAGCTAAACACCTCACTCTTCATCTAGTTCGTGATCAATCAAGTTCAGAACTAGTATCTTCTAGACATCAAATTTTCTTTGAACCAATGCGTTGCTCGCACATTAATTCAAAGAGGGGCAAATGTAATACCCTAAAAATGGTCATCTAAACCATGAGCCCCTAATCTCGACAACATCACCAAGGTCCTAACCAAAGGCAATTAAATCAATCTTGAGAACAATTAATTTCTAAAATCATCAATGGCACGTGGCAAAATTAATCACCAATATTAATTAAATATTTATTTAATTAATTAAATCATTCCAAGTAAATCATTTTAAACAATTATAATTATTTATTTTATTAAATATACTAGCATATTTAATTAAATAAATCAATTTGCCATTAAATCATCAAAAAAAGGAATTAATTTGAAAAATAAAAAAAATTTGCCATAAATCTTCAAAAAAGGAAACAAATCAAGAAAGAGGAATTAGAAATTATGAGCACAAATCTTCAAAAAAGGAAACCAATAAAAAAAGGAATTAATTGACAAAAAAGAATTAAAAATTGAGAAAAGAAATCAATTGGAGATAATCTTGAAAAAAAAATTAAAAATTGATAAATAATCTCAAAGAAAGTAATTAAAACAATTAAATATTAAAATTGAATGAAATAGAGAATAAATCAGTTTTTTCTCATTTTATCTTAATTTTAGTTCAATTTCCTTGAAAACTGAGAAAAGCATCCAATCACATCAATTCACCTAGATTGTGCTTCCTCTTGGAAAATCTTGACCGCTCATCATCATTTGATCTTAGCCTTTGGTTTCTTTCTGAATTTTCTATAAATTCAAGCTCTCATCTCTCATTCAAAAAATCCTGGAGAATATATTGTTATTATGTTGGTTTTGCTCTAGGTTAATTGAGAATTTGCATTGAAATATTGCATATTATTTACTTCATATTGTTTAAATCATTTAACTTAAATATTCATATATTGCTTAAATCTTGTTAGATTAATCATGCATATCTAGATTAATCTTGCATCCATCTAGCTTAAATCCCTACTCATATAGATTAAGTCCTTCGTTTAGGTGTTGTCTAGTCATTGGATAGCTTAGCAATCTGAGAGCAATCTAAACTTGCATCTACTAGAAGGCAATAGGTTGCTTTGTAATGGTTTATTATTCATTGATTATTGATTTACTAACTATGCATCTAATGAATTAATTGAAGTGTTGTGTATTCCAGATATAGATACAGGGCCACTTTTCACACACACATTTTTTAAATAAACTCCCCACCTGAATATGTCTTTTACAAATCAATGTTTAAATATTCATGATACAGATACAGGTTTTAGCTAAGTGGTCTCTTTTTCATCATCATTTCTCTGATCGAGTACTTGTGTATTGAGATGTTAGCTGCATACATAAGCATTTTATATAAATTCATACATTCATTTGCATTCATATTATTGCATAGAAAAATGAATAACAATTGCATTACTAGTTACTCATTTTCATCATTTATTTGCATATGAAAAGAACTAAAAAAATGAACATCCATATTCATTTGCATTACATCCATACTAAAAAGATATGCATACATAAAGAATAAAGCATATAGAACAACATCTCATAATCAATCAACACAAGTACGATGAAATCAAATCAAGAGCTCGTAAATTAACTGTCCTGGGTCCATTTTCGGGATCAAAATCAAAATCTAACGTCAATTCTCTCATCGAAATTTCATGACGTTGACCACTTAGTGCTTTCATCAACTTATCATTCTCTTCTTCAATTTGCGCTCAATTTCTTGTTAATCAACGCTAAATCTCAATTTAATTCTCACATTAACTCTGATTTTAATCTTCAAGATTAATCTTTGTGCTCAAATAACGTATCATGGCTAAACAATTGCCTATAATCATGTACCCTCGCTATCTTTCAATTTCGCTCACGAGGGGCCATACTCATGACCTCAAAGTCAAGAATTTCTTTCAAATATCCTCGTTGCAAGTTGAGCAGATAATCTTTTCTAAACATCAAACAAGACCTCATCTCTAGGGGCATCTCAACTTCATTGCTTTATATCAAGTTGAGCTTTCTTGACCATCTAAATCGAATCAATTGCTAGGGGCATATTAGTTCATCGCTTTTTGTCAAGCCAACATTGTCTTTGTCTGAATCAGTCTCTTAACCTTAATCAGTTTCATCGCTTTTCATCAAGCTGATTATTCGTTTAAACTCAATCAAGGGTTTAAAGAGTTTATTTGATCACAAGCTCAATCTAAGTAGGTGTTCAAGTTTCATCACATCGAATCAAGCTGGACAGTTTATCTTTACTGATCGTATCTTGATCAATCAAGTTCAAGATCAATTTTATCCTTGCTCACTGTGTCTACATCAATCAAGTTCTAGATCAAAAAGATCCACTTCTTGATCAATCAAGTTCAAGTTCAGTATCTTTTCTCTCTATCGTTCCTAGTTCAATCAAGTTTAGGATTGATATCGCTTAAATCAACTCTGTTCAGTTTCATCTCTTTAAAATAGGCTAAACACCTCGCTCTTCATCTGGTTCGTGATCAATCAATTTTAGAACTGGTATCTCCTAGACATCAACTATTCTTTGAACCAACGCACTGCTCGCACATTAATCCAAAGCAAAGTGTATCCTACAAGTCAAAATATTTATAAAGGCAAAGGGGTAAATCTCCACAAGAAAGAACCCCTCCATATTAAAGAAAATGTTAAAGGTGATGGCCTTAGGGACATTTCTCAAGATGTTGGTATCTCTCATAAATCCTACATTTCTCCAGTTAAATCCAAATACACTCCTTCCTCTTCACCTCTTCCATCCATTCTAGGTCCCTATATCCCTCCATCACTTATGCGGGATCAACAAAGGCACACTTCTTTGAGTACCTTCCATCCATCTAAAATACCTTCATATCATTCCTATCCATCCACACATTTTTTTTATTTTATTTTATTTTTTGGATTTATTCAGGACTTTTTCTGATTTTTATGAATTTCTTCAAGAATTTTTCTGATTTTTTATGATTTCTTCAGGACTTTTTCTGATTGTTAGGATTTCTTTAGGACATTTTATGATTTTTAGAATTTCTTCATGTTTGCCCCTAGTGTCTAGCAAGGCAAAAGGGATTTTGAGTCATGAATGGATAAGCGAATGATGGCGGACGTTTTGAAGGACTATCTCACAACATTAATCCAAGCACAGGGTCTAGATATAGCAAAGTAAACCAAGGATTTTAGTGATATAAAGAAAGGATTTTAGCGATGTAAAGCAAGGATATAACACAGCGAAGAAAGGATATAGCATAACGAAAGCTTATGGTCCAAAAAAGTGGCCATGATTAACTATTCTTTGAACCAACGCATTGCTTGCACATTGACTTGTAGGATAAATATTTTCTAATTCGTATGACAAGTAAAAGGCTTCGAAAGAATGTCGTATGATGCAGTAATACCACTCGTACAATATTTCGCAGAGATTGTACGGACGAAACCTGCAAAATAAAAAAAAAAGATTTTGAGGCCAAAAAAGTAGTCTTCTGCCCCACGGTGGGTGCCAAAAATGTGTGTGTGAAAAGTGGACCTATATCTGTATCTGGAATACACAACACTTCAATTAAGTCATTAGATACATGGTTAGTAAATCAATAATCAATGAATAATAAACCATTACAAAGCGACCTATTGCCTTCTAGTAGATGCAAGTTTAGATTTCTCTTAGATTGCTAAGCTATCCAGTGACTAGACAACACCTAAACGAAGGATTTAATCTATATGAGAAGGGATTTAAGCTAGATGGATGCAAGATTAATCTAGATATGCATGATTAATCTAACATGATTTAAGGAATATATGAATATTTAAGCTAAATGATTTAAACAATATGAAATAACTAATATGCAATATCTCAATGCAAATTCTCAATGAACCTAGAGCAAAACCAACATAATAATAATATATTCTCCAGGATTTTTTAAATGAGAGATGAGAGCTTGAATTTATAGAAAAATCAAAAAGAAACCAAAGGCTAAGATCAAATGATGATGAGTGGTCAAGGTTTTCCAAGAGGAAGCACAATCCAGGTGAATTGATGTGATTGGATGCTTTTCTCAGTTTTAAAGGAAATTGAACTAAAATTAAGATAAAATGAGAAAAACTGATTTATTCTCTATTTCATTCAATTTTAATATTTAATTGTTTTAATTGCTTTCTTTGAGATTATTTATCAATTTTTAAATTTTTTTTCAAGATTATCTCCAATTGATTTCCTTTCTCAATTTTTAATTCTTTTTTGTCAATTAATTACTTTTTTTATTTGTTTTCTTTTTTGAAGATTTGTGCTCATAATTTCTAATTCCTCTTTCTTGATTTGTTTCCTTTTTTGAAGATTTATGGCAGTTTTTGTTTATTTTTCAAATTAATTCCTCTTTTTGATGATTTAGTGGCAAATTGATTTATTTAATTAAATATGCTAAGATATTTAATAAAATAAATAAGATAATTGTTTAAAATGATTTACTTGGAATGATTTAATTAATTAAATAAATATTTAATTAATATTGGTGATTAATTTTGCCATGTGACATTGATGATTTTAGAAATTTATTGTTCTCAAGATTGATTTAATTGCCTTTGGTTAGGACCTTGGTGATGTTGTCGAGATTAGGGGCTCATGGTTTAGATGACCATTTTTAGGGTATTATATCCACCACATCTTTCTTTTTCGGAAATCAATAAAGTTTCAACTTCGACAAGAAAGTGAAGATAGTTATGCTCAAAATTTGAAGATGCAAAAAGAACAAGAGTCATAATGTTCCAAATCTACATTCTAAACTAGTAATTTATTTTGAAAATGGTGAATATTAAGGGCTTCAAAAAGGGGGATCACACAAAGTGGTCTTGTTTTTGTCAAACACATAACATGGCACCTACTGTGCTCACCTAAAATGCTAACCTTTTTTTAGAATTCCAAAAATTGCTTTGGTAAGAGAATAGCAAAACCAAGTAGTTTATGCTAATCTTATTTGCATGAGTGTGACTCATTCAATGGTGATCTTTACCATCAAGTGATATGTTTGAAGTCTCAACTTCAAACCAAGATCATTCCCAATACTCAACAATACAGATTGATGAATTCTATGGTTGCTTCTATATTTACATCAGGCCATGTCCCTTATTCTTTGCCAAGGAGGTGATCTTGAGAGTTTTTATGGATTACAAAGGCTGCATAAGAAGACATGAATTTTCTTACCCCATGGACAATGGCCAGATCAGCACATATTTTCATGAAGGAACTCACCATGATAGCGAGAACAACTTAGCTAGAATTATCCATGATATGGGCTACTTTATACTCAGTTGTTATTACATCTCAGCTTCCATCTATTTCTATAGGAATGGGTTGGATATTGGTTTGTATTTGTTCCAACAAGTGTAGTTGTTGGTCTATTTTTTATTGTAGCAAGTCTTTTGCTAGTATGTATTCTGTAATGTGTTTTTCAAGAGATGGTTTTAGCATCTTTTGTTGTTGTAGAAAGATTTCTATTTAATTTCGCAATGTTACATCCAATTTCTTGTTGATGTATCAAGTTTCATGGATTGTATTTTGTATCATTTTTTCTTATTCCAATAAAAAAATTAGTTTATGCTAGATTTTTTGATAAATTTTTAATGAATATATGATTTTTTACTAATTTTTGAAGTGGACACATCCTAAAAAACAAAATTTTGAGTGTGTTTCCCCCTAAAATTATTGAAAACTTATAAAAAAAAAAAAAATCTTTTTCAATATATTTCTAGAATGGAGTCTAATTTCTAAAAATGTAATTTATTTCAAAATTTGATGAACGAGTTAAAAATTATACCCAAAATAGCACAAGTTGGGTTTTGATAAAAATGAGCACACTAACAAAAGAAAATAGAGATGAAAACCTTAACATAATCAAAATTTAAAAAACATTATATGGTTATATAGCTAAGAGATCTTAACGTCGTTGTGGTGTTTTTTTGTTTGCATTGAAACACATGCAAACCTGATGGAGAGCATGGCCAAAAATGTGAGAAATTTTTTTATCTTCCCAAAAAACACATCTCAAGCCTAAAATGGCTGTCCAACCCTTTGGGTTGGATGCCCAAGGTAAATCCAATGCAAAGCATCAGTATTTCCCAAAGAAAAACATTTGGCAAATGTCAAATATGGCTCTTGCTAAATTTAAAAAATGCATTTTTCTCATTTCACGAGAACCAAATTTGGTGCTCGCCAAATGTGAAAATGCATTTTTTGTATTTCACACTTGCCAAGTGTGAAAAATGCATGCTCACCAAATTTTATTTTGGCATTCACCAAATGTTCTACATTGGAAAATCCTCAGTATATTTCTCTCTCCCATTTTGATTAAAATTTTCGAACTCAAGTCAAACATAACCTCTGAACAAGAATATATACATGAAATATAACATTTAATTATTTCATGTATATATTGGTAGGATGTTTGAGAGTGGTTTCAAATATCTAGTAGTTATAATGTAGATTCTAAGTTTTGGAGGATCATATAAATTTTTAAACTTAGTCAAGTTTCAGTAATCAACATGCTCTTTTTAGCATTCTCTCACTCTCTCTATCTAAATCTCTTTATCTTCCCCAAACTCTAGAACTATCAATCTCACAATATTCTCTCTCTCATGTCTCCTTCTCTTTAGGTCTCTCTCATGCTCTCTGCCTCATCTTTCCTCATTACCTATATCTCTATCCCTACCACCCTCTCTCAATCGTCTTCTCTCTCCCTCTTATTGTTTCTCCCATTTTGTTGGCATGATTGGCATAACTAATGATGATGTTGACATACTGATATAAGGACTGTTGGTGATAATATATTGAACAACTATTGGTGATGATATAGAGAGTGATGGCATGGTGATGTAGGACCGGTATAGATTGAGATATTGGTTGGTGAATTGGTGATCAATTATTTGTGTTTTCATTGATGGCAACTATGGCAATTGTTTATTCTTGATTACTTTGTCATCTAGGTTTACTAGTGTAACCTAACTAGTAATGGATTAAGTTGGTGAGATGAATCGTGCAACTGATAGACAAACCAGTAAATAGGACTTTAACAGATAAATATGAAACAGTGTTATACTTAAGCAATTGGTTCTGAAGATTGATGAGGAATTAGGTGTTGCGGTTTAAAACATGTGTTTATATAATTGTAATGAATCTATGACCAGAACCATGTCATGTTTTGATAACCAAAAATCATGTTTGTGATTGACTGTTGTATTTTCAGTAGGGTTTTAGCAGGGTTTTAGAACCAGTAACAAGATCTCTTAATCGGTGATGCTTTATGGTTTGGCGATGAATTTAATTTTGTTCATAACTTGATGGTGATGTGTCACAACCCATGTGAGAAATTAAAATATTGTTTTGGAACAATTAAGGATGGAATTTATTGGGAAATAGTGAAGAGCATAGAATAATGTTTTAAGGGTTTGATTGCTTATCAGATTGATGTGTGGTGTCATGTTATTATTATTCAACGGTTGAAATTGTCTTGATATTTGTTGTAATAATTTGTATGACGATTTGTAATGATTTATGATGATCTATGATGTAAATTAATTTGAATCTTGATGTATCTAGGGTTTTGTAACTGAGAAAGATGTAAAGTGTATCTAGGTTAGTTTTGATGAAGTTTATTGGATCGGTAATATGAGAAAAGAGTGTGTAGCTGAAGTAGAGGTGTATGTCTACAAGAGTGAAGTAGATTAGAGTTGAAGTGGATCTAAATAAGAAAGCAGGAAGTGCTATTTTCATATCGTTCATATGTTGTTCCCTAACAGTTGTAGCAGGTTCAAAATCCCTTAACCGAGTAGGTCCTAACAAGCCTTGTTCATGTAAATCCCTTAACCGGGTACCTCAACAACTTGAGTTTAAATCCTCCTGCGAGGTTTCTTCTAATAGGGAAAAGCTCCTAACAAAGCTCATATTGTAAATCCCTTGACTAGGTGACTCCTAACAGGGTCTTCTCCTAACCGGGCATCATTGTAAACTCCTAACCGGGCTAGGCTCCTAATAGGGTGCTTTCAAAAGAGTGCATTATCTTGTGGGTACCAATTCCCATTCCCACCATGGTTTTTCCCATTTGGGTTTCCACGTGAAAATCCTAGTGTTCATATGGTGATTTCTTTGTGTTTATGTTAAGTTGATGTCTTTCTAATGCATGCATGATATGGAGCACTTAATTGAGTAGTTTGGTAAATCTGATAAGTAGATTGATTTTAGTGGCTACCAGTACTGGTTCTGATCTATTTTGGTGAAGTTTTGATCAATTTGGTTTAAGATTTCAGTTTGTTGTTAATATTGATTCAACCCCTCTCAGTATTAACTGATTCCTCTAAATAACAATTGGTATTAGAGAATTAGGTCCAATGTGTGCAGGAAGCTTAACAGCTTGAGGAAAAGATATGGAAGAGAATTATGAAGGAGGGTCTGAAATTTACCAAGGGCAACTACACAATATGGAAAGATAGAATGAAGATTTATATCAAAGGTATGGGTTATCAGTTTTGGCAACTTGTTACTACTAAATATGTACCCCCTACTGGTCCTCTAGCTCCATATCAGTTTAAGGAGCTGAAGGAAAACAATCAAGCACCGGAAGCCATTGTAAGTGCACTATTTGATATTGAATACATTGATGTACATGGATTAGAAACTGCATTTGAAGTTTGGAAGAAATTAGAACTAATCTATGATGGTGATAAACATATTCATAAATCTAAGGAAGAGAGTCTTAGAGGTAAATTTGATGATATGACAATGGTAGAAGGTGAAAATATAGCTCAGTATGGACAAAGGATCAAAGAGGTTGTCAGTGGTATTAAAAATGTTGGAGGAAAGATTTAAGATGACACTGTTGTAAGTACGATGCTTAGAACTCTTTTACCTGCCTATGCAATCATAATTTTTGCTATTCAAGAGTTAAGGTGAGTGAGTAGTGACAAGGTCACTACCGATTCGCTTATTGGTAAACTAACTAGATTTGAATTGAATAGTTTTTATAATAGTATTTCTAAGTCATCTGAATCAGATTTTAAGGCATCTGTAGCTGGTACACCTATGAGAAAAGGAAAATATGTATGTCATAGTTATGATTGCAAATCAAGTCGTGGTGGTAGCAAGGCATATGTGGATGATAAAAACAACTTGATGGAGTTTGTAGCTCTTCTGGCTAAGAGACTTCCAAGAGGCACTGGTAAATATAAAGGTAAACTACCTCTTAAATGTTTCTCTTGCAATAAGATTGTAAATATAGCTGCAAACTATCCTAATAGTGATAGAAAGGATAATTTTAAGAAATATAAAGGAAAAGGGAAGAAACGATGCTATGTTGCAGTTGGTGAAGGAGTGACTGATGAGGAATTCGAAGATGATGACAATGAGGAGATTGTCTTTGTTTCTGTAAAAGAAGATTTGTCTGATGAAAAGACTTTGGTATCTCAGTTTGACTCTAGTGATGAATGGATAATTGATAGTGGTTGATCACACCACATGACTGGTGATAAAAGAACATTTATCTTTTGAAGAATTTGATGGTGGTGTGGTAAGATTTGGTAACAACTCACCCTTTATGGTTAAAGGTAAAGGATCTATATCTCTCTGAATGGTAAAAGTAATGCAGATGATGTTTATTGGGTAGAAGGATTAAAACATAACTTATTGAGTGCTGGACAATTGAATGACAAAGGATATAACCTTGAATTTAAGAGTGGAGTATGCAGGATCATGGGATGCAAAAGAGATTTGATTGCTACTGAAAAACAAACCAGAGGTAATCTATTTCATCTGAATGATAATGTGAATATTTGTTTGGTTCCTATAATTGAGGATAACTAGTTATGGCACAAAAAATTTTGTCATGTGAACTTTGATAACTTGAAAGGGTCAACAAATCTAGTATGGTGAGAGGTATGCCACAGCTTGTGAAACTAGACAATGTGTTATGTAAATAATGTCAGATGGGTAAGATGACTTCTACATATTTTAAGAGTAAATCCTTTTCTTCTGAGAATATTCTTGATTTAGTGTATTCTGACTTATGTGGTCCTATGAGGACTAGGAGCTTTTATGGTGATAAGTATTTTATGATTTTTCAAGGATGATGTGGGTCACTTTTCTAAAAGAAAATTCTGAAGCTTTCAATAAATTTAAGACCTTTAAAGCCTTGGTAGAAAAGGAATCCGGGTTGAGTCTAAAATATCTGATATCTGACCAGGGTGGTGAATTCACTTCTGATGAGTTTGTGAAGTATTGTGGTGAGCAGGGAATAAAGAGGCAAATGTTTGCACCTAGGACTCCACAACAAAATGGAATTGTTGAGAGAAGAAACAGGACAATTGTGGAAGTAGATAGGACTATGCCGATACAAGGAGATGTACCAAAGATGTTTTGGAGAGAAGAAGTTAGCACTTCTATTTACACTTTGAACCAAGTTCTTGTGAAAAAAGATGATGAAGAAAAACTAGTGTTTATTGAACCAGAAGTGTAGAAAAATGAATAGAACAATGCATAAATAGGTGCTCAACTGGTAGATGATGAGTAAGATGGTGAACATGAAGAAGTCACTACACCAAAACTGGTAATCCCAAGATATGTAAGGCTAAATCATTCAAAAGACCAAATTATAGGTGACAAGTATGATGGTGTGCTAACTAGAAGAAAAATCAGATAAAATTCTTGTTTGATTTCAACTATTGAACCAAAGAGAGTTATAGAAGAATTGAAAGATGATGACTGGATTAATGCAATGAATGAAGAACTATATCAAATTGAGAAAAACAACACATGGTCTCTTGTTCCTAGACCGGAAGACAAAAATGTGATTGGTACAAAGTGAGTATTTAGAAACAAGTTAAATGAAGATGGTGAGGTTGTGAGAAATAAGGCAAAACTTGTATGCAAAGGGTATGCACAAGAAGAAGGTGAAGACTATGGTGAAACCTGTATACCTATGGTAAGACTTGAAGGTGTTAGAATTTTACTTACCTTTGCAATTTTTAAAGGTTTTAAGGTCTATCAAATGGACGTTAAATCAGCTTTCTTGAACAGTATTCTTGAAGAAGAAGTGTATATAGAACAACCGGATGGGTTTTCTTTGACAAAGGATAAAGATATGGTATGTAGGTTACACAAGGCATTATATGGATTGAAACAAGCACCGAGAGAATGGTATGAGACACTGCATGCACATCCAATTAAGATAGGATTCTAGTGAACCAGTGAGGATAGTAATATCTATTTAAAGATTGGAGACAAAATATTAATTTTAGAAGTTTTTATTGATGATATAATATTCTATGGAGATGATGATTTGTTTATGACTTTTGTTGATGAAATGAAGAAAGAGTTTGAGATGTCTCTGATTGGTGAGATAAATTTTTTCATTGGGTTACATGTCCAGTAGCTAGAAGACGGAATTTTTATTTGTCAAACTAACTATGTGAAAGAAGTTTTGAAGACTTTTGGGATGGAATACTACAAACTGGATGGTACTCCAATGGTGACAAGTTGCAAATTATCAAAAGAGGATGATTCACCCTCTGTAGATGAGAAATAATACAGTTCTATGATTGGAAAATTTGATTATGTTGTTCACAATAGACTGGATATTGCACATGTTGTTGGTTTAGTTGCTAGATTTCAAAAGAGTCCCAAGGAGACACACATGGTAGTAGTAAAAAGGATATCCAGGTATCTGAAAGGAATAATTGTTTATGGTTTATGGTATCCTTACAGAGGTAACTTTTCTTTGAAAGTTTTCACAGATACAGACTGGGCCAGAAATGTTGATTACTAAAAAAGCATAAACAGTGGAGATTTTCTTCTTGGAGGTAGACTAGTATCTTGGACTAGTAAAAGGAAAAATTGTGTATCACAGTCAACTATAGAAGCAGAATATGTGGTTGCATCTATGAATTGTAAACAATTTATTTGTATGAGTCATGTTTTAGAAGGTTTTAAGCAGAATATGACTGAACTGGTGATTATTTATTGTGAAAACACTAGTGCTATAAATATTTTTAAGAATCCCATGTTGCATGCAAGGACTAACATATTGAGTTGAAATATCACTTTCTAAGGGAGAGAGTATAGGAGAAGCATTGAGAATGGAGCATGTGTCTAGCAAAGGGAAGTTAGCACATATATTCACTAAACCTTTTCCTATGGCAACCTCTTAATATCTCAGAGGTAAATTAGGGGTTAGACCCCTACACAAGATCAACTAAGATGTAGGTGATGCATCAATCCAGTGGAATTATTGAATATTTTCCACTATGAATTGATGAGATGTGGGCTACTCCTCAGGGGGGGCAGCTAAGATGAGGTTAGTAGAGATAATGGAGGCACCAGCAACAACGATTTTTTTATAAGATGCATTTCCACCTTTATCATTACTTTCAAAGGGGGAGACGTAATATGACCAGGCGAATAAATGTAGCAGACATGGGAGAAGTAATATAAATGGAAGAAGATCATACAAATGAGGAGAAGAGAAAGTGAAGCATGGTGAGTTTGATGATGATTATTTTAGTGTTGCCATCAATACCAAAGGGGGAGAGTGTTAGCATGATTGGCATAAATGATGATGATGTTGACATACCGATATAAGGACTGTTGGTGATGATATATTGAAGGAGTGTTGGTGATGATATAGAGAGTGATGGCATGGTGATGTATGACCGGTATAGATTGAGATATTGGTTGGTGACTTGGTGATTGGTTATTTGTGTTGTCATTGATGGCAACTATGGCAATTGTTTATTCTTGATTACTTTGTCATCTAGGTTTACTGGCATAACCTAATGGGTAATGGATTAAGTTAATGAGATGAATTGTGTAGCTGACAGACAAACTAGCAAATAGGAATTTAACTAGTAAACATGAAATAGTGTTATAGTTAAGCATTTGGTTCTAAAGATTGATGAGGAATTAGGTGTTGTGGTTTGAAACATGTGTTTATATCATTGTAATGATTCTATAACCAAAACCACATCATGTTTTGATAATCGAAAGTCATGTTTGTGATTTACTGTTGTATTTTCAATAGGGTTTTAGCGGGGTTTTAGAACTGGTAACATGATCTCTTAACTGGTGACTCTTTATGGTTTGGCGGTGAATTTCATTATGTTCATAACTTGATGGTGACATGTCACAACCCATGTGAGAAATTAAAATATTATTTTGGCATGAATAAGGATGTAATTTCTTGGGAAACAACGAAGAGCATAGAAGAATGTTTTAAGGGTTTGACTACTTATCAGATCGATGTGCGATGTTGTGTTATGAGTTCAATGTTTGAAATTGTGTTGATATTTGTAATAATCTATATGATGATTTGTAATTAAATGTGATGATATATGATATAAATTCATTTGAATCTTGATTTATCTACGGTTCTGTAACTGACAAAGATGTAAAGTGTATTTAGGTCAGTTTTGATGAAGTTTATTATGTCGATAATCTGAGAAAAGAGTGTGTAGCTGACCCAGAGGTGTGTGTCTGCAAGAGTGAAGCAGTTTGGAGCTAAAGTGGATCTAAACAAGTAAGAAGGAAGTTCTATTTCCAATTGTTCATCTATTGTTCCCTAACAGTTGCAGTAGGTCCAAAATCCCTTAACCAAGTAGATCCTAACAAGCCTTGTTCATGTAAATCCCTTAACCAGGTAGCTCAACAACTTGAGTTTAAATCCTCCTATGGGGTTGCTTCTAATAGGGAAAAGCTCCTAACAGAGCTCTTATTGTAAATCCCTTGATGGGGTGACTCCTAACAGGGTATGCTCCTAACCGAGCATCATTGTAAGCTCCTAACCAAGCTAGTCTCCTAACAAGGCGCATTCTAAAAGTGTACATTATCTTGTGGGTACCAATTCCCACCGTGGTTTTTCCCATTTGGTTTTCCACATGAAAATCCTGGTGTTCATATAGTGATTGATATGTGACTGTGTTAAGTTGATATCTTTCTAATGCTTGAATGATATAGAACACTTAAATGAGTAGTTTGGTAAATCTGATTAGTAGATTGATTTCAGTGGCTATCGGTACTAGTTATGATCTTTTTTGGTGAATTTTTGATTAGTTTTTTTTAATATTTCAGTTTGTTGTTAATACGGATTCACTTTCCTCTCAATATTGACCAAATCCTCTAAAAAACACACATCTTTCTCTATTCTACCAATAACCCTCTCTCTCCCCATCTCTAGGTCTCCCTCTCTCCCTCTTTACCTCACTACTTCTCCCTCCCTAAATCATTACCCATCTCTCTAACCCACTTTATCTCTCCCAATTATATCTCCACCCTGAGGTCTCTCATCCTTATCTCCTCAATATATAGAGCTCTCACCTCTATATCTCTCCCCTCTCTAGATATTTCCATACCTCTCCACCTCTCTCCCTACTTTATTGCCCCTATTTATCTCTTTGTGAACTTTCTCTCCCTCAATTATCTACCTCCTCTTTCCAGATCTCTCAAATCACTCTCTATCTACATCTCCCTCCCTCCCTTCTTATTCCTCTTTCACTTTGTTCTCCTCTCTTTTATTTTATCTATCCCTCCCCTCTCTCTATCATATAGGGTTTAGGGTTTAGTCAGGTATTGGTATAGAGTTTAGGGTCTAATATTGATGATAAAATGTTTAGGTTACATAAGGTTGACAGCATATTGGTTGTATTGATACTTCCCTATATCTCTCCCTCTCTCTTTCCCTCTTCTATTTGTCACCTATCTCTTTCCCCTCTCTAGGTCTCTCCCTCCCTTTCTTCCTCTCTCTCCCTCTCTACCTCCCCCTCCCTCTTTACCCCCATATCTCCCTCCTTCCATACTCTCTCTTATTCTCTCTTCCTCTCTTATTCTATCTCCATTATCTAGGTTGTGACCTCTCCCTCCCTCCCTCTCTACTTCTATAACGTCTTCATCCATGTCTTATTATCCACCTCTCTCTATTTTCCTCTATCTATCTCACCTCTCTCTCTCTCCATCTAGGTCTCTCACCTATCCCTTCCCTCTAGATTTCTAACCTCTCTATTTATCCCCTCTTTAGTTATCTCCCCTCTCTCTCTCTCCACCTCTCTCTCTATCCCCCTTACCCATCTCCCTTTATGAACTCTCTCCCCTCTTCTCTCTCTCCCATTCTTCTCTAGGTCCCTCAATTCCTCCATGCCTACCTCTCCCTCCATCCCTTCATACTCCTTTTTATCTTTGTTATTTTTTCTCTTCTTCATCACTCCCTCACTATATTCACCTCCTACCTTACTCGCATCTCTCTCTCTCTCTCTCTCTCTCTCTCTCTCTCTCCTCTCTCTCTCTCTCTCTCTCTCTCTCTCTCTCTCTCTCTCTCTCTCTCTCTCTCTCTCTCTCTCTATTTTCTACATTATCAAGTTTCCCTTCCACCCCTCTTTCTCTCCCCCCTCTCTAGGTTTCTTCCTCTCTCCCTCTTCACCTCTCTACCTCTCCGTCAATATCCCATTACATGCCTCTTGCTATCCCCCTCCATCTGTCTCACCACTCTCTCTCCCCATTGAGGTCTCTTGTCTCTTTCTCCCTTCTAGGTATCTAAGATCTCTATCTTCCAACTCTCTAGTTCTCTCCCTCCATCTCAACCCTCTCTCCCTCCCCCCATACCACTCTCCCTTTATGAACCTTGTTCTTATCTTTCCAATCATCTCTCTATCTCCTTCCCTAGTTGTCCCACTCCCTCCATGTCTACCTCTCCATCCATCCCTTCTTAATCCTCTCTCTCCTCTCTCTCTCTCTCTCTCTCTCTCTCTCTCTCTCTCTCTCTCTCTCTCTCTCTCTCTCTCTCTCTCTCTCTCTCTCTCTCTCTCTCTCTCTCTCTCTCTCTCTCTCTCTCTCTCTCTCTCTCTCATCTTCTTCATCCCCTCTCTAGGATGTCTTATCCCTTTTTTCATCTCTCCCTCTATATCTCCCCTCCCTCAAAACCTCATCTCACCTCTCTCTCCCCCACTAAGTCTCTCACCTCTCTTACCTTATATCCCCTGTCTCCCAAGGTCTCACATTCCCTCCATGTCTACCTCTCCCTCCATCTCTTCTTAGTCCTCTATCTCTTTTTTTGTTTTGTCTCTCATATTCTCCCTACCTTCCCTCTCTAGCTTTCTTCCTCTCTCCATCTCTATCTTCCCTTACCTCTTTACCCTCATCTCTCTCTCCCCCTCTATCACTCACTCTTATTCTCTCTCTATTCTCTACTTCATCATATATCCCCTACCCTCTCTCTCCCCTTTCTAGGTTTCCCCCTCCCTCTCCATCTCTCTACCTCTATGTCCATGTCTCACTACCCGCATCTCTCTATCCTCCTCACCTCTCTCTCTCATCTCTAGGTTTCTCCCACCCTCTCTACCTTGCCCTTCCTTGTTAACCCCATCTCAATCCCTTCATCCCTCCCTTTCTCTTCTTCTCTCTCTCTCTCTTATTATTTCTATCTCCTCTCTCAATCACTACCTCTCCATCGTACCCTCTATATCCCTCATCTCTGGTTCTCTCCATCCCTTCCTCTTTACCTCTCTATCCCTATCTACTTACCCACCTCTCTCTCCCCCTCTATCTCTCTCACATCCATCCCTCACCCTCTAGGTTTCTCAACTATCTCTCTCCCTATGATCCAAGTCTCTCACCTCTATATCTATCCCATCTCTCTCTTTGTGAGCTTGTCTCTCTCATTTTCTTCTTTCTTGTTCATGTTTATACCTCTCTCCATTCTAGGTCTCTCACTCACTCCCTCTTTACCTCTCCCTCACTCTCTCCATACCCCTTTCTTTCTCTTTGTTCTTCTCTCTCACCTATTTTCTCTCCCTCCCCACTCTAGGTCATCACCTCTCTCCTCTTGTATCCCCATCTATCTATCTCACCCCTCTCTCCCCCCATTTAGGTCTCTCACCTCTCTCTCTCCCACTCTAGGTCTCTAACCACTCTATATGTCCCCTCTGTCATTCTCTCCATCCATCTTGACTTCTCTCTCACTCCCCCTTATCACTCTCCCTTTATTAAGTCTCTCATTATCTTCTCCCTCCTTTCATCTCTCAATCTCCTTGCCTATATTTCTCCATCCAACCTATTCCCTTGAAAATATACCCTAAATAGTTTATATACCATAATCATTGTACCATATAAAGTGGAGGGAGCATTGATGAACTAGAGAGAGGAGGGAGAAGAAGATGAGAGACAAAATAACAAAGAGATAAAGGAGTAACAAGGGATGGGGAGAGAGATAGACATGGAGGGAGTGAGGGACCTAGGAAAGGAGGAGATAGAGGAGTGGGGGAGAGAGATAAGATGATGTATTTCATAAAGGGAGAAAGGTAAGGGATGATGGGTGATGGGTGGTGACCTAGACAAGGGAGGTAGAGAGAAGAACAAAGAGAAAGAGTGGTATAAAGATGGAAAGAAAGAGAGGTTAAAAGGGAATGACAAGGAGACCTATACAAGGTATAGGTAAAGAGGTGAGGGAGAGAGAATAAAATGAGAGATATAAGTGGTACACAATTCCAATAACTGGAAGACAACTAAGAGGCGAGGTGAATCAGTTGTCACAAATTACCGAAACCATTAGCAATTTAAACTAAAATACCAGAATAGCAGATAAACCAATTAAGCATAAACAATAATCAAAGAATAAATACCATCCACATAACACCAAGATTTGTATGTGGAAAACCCTATAAAGGGAAAAACCATGGTGGGAAGCCTACCCACAATCAAATAATACTTTTGTAGTAAGTATGTAAATTATAATAGAGGATCCTACACTTTCAAGAAGGCCAACAGCCTAGAGTGCACTGCTCATCACAAAAGGAGCCTCATTGACTATATATAAATCCATACTACAATCCGGAGAAGTGTTGAACTGCAAAAGATAGCATCTCCAATGCCTGAGTACATTTCCAGTTAAGCTCAATATCGGAGGACTAAATCCTCTTACATAAACCTAATTTGATCTCTAATGATTGACCAACTCCTCTTCCTAAATGATATTACATTATTTTCACATTACATTCCTTGACCATGACTTCTAATAATAGCCATGATAATCTACAATGAGATCTTACATCTATATATACAAACCCTCAACCATAAACAATTAGGTCGGCCACCAGAGAATAAACCGATTACATAATTATAAACCATGTCAGCCTTAGACCAAACAAATAATATCAATACATAAGACATCCCAGAAATACATCAATAGGTCCTATCCACATGTTACGTTAAAGTCAGCCCATAACCTAACTCAATCGAGACCAAGTATAGGTCCACACGCCACAACAATGATCTTCATCCTCCAAGTCTCGAACATGATCACCATCAGCATTTTGAAACTCCACCAGAAGCTGCACCAACACTACTTATGCAATTCATCAAAGATCTCCATCAAAAGGTCTGTCAGTGAAAGCCTCACTAGAACCAAAAACCAATCTTCTAAGAAAATAGGATACCATCCAATCACCAGATCAAAACCAACTAACCAATATAAGTATGAGTATCATGAACAAGCCGATTCCATCATCAAACTATACTGGAGTCTACTGTATCATGCTGGATCCAAGTTAACCAAAAACCACTCAACCTACCGGGACCAGAAGGGTGCTGGTAAAGAATCCAAATAGCTAGTGTTGGCATCAATGACAAAACATCAATGAAACACATAATCAATTCCACCAGATGGCCAACAATCTTCCTCTTTGGCATTGATGGCAACACTAGATGTGAAAACACATCTGAGTACCAAGAAATGCCAAACAAGTCTCCCCCAATGAAAGATATCCAACAATCTCCTACATACAGCTCTGAATATCAATATCTCCCCTTGTGAATAATATCTTTGTAAAGCTCTGAATTTCTCTCTTATCAATATCTCTCCCTTTTTCTTTTCTTTTTCACTTTCTTTTTCACATCAATATCACTCCCACTTTGACATCAATGCCAGAAGTCTGACAAAATTATCAAAGCAAAAGCATAAACTACTAAATCACAATGCTGACTACTCCCCCTTAGCAATAGCATCCCACATCAGTGCCGGAATGAATAGTATTTTTGATCATGCATGTCAGACTGATGCCAAACTACATCAATCAAGTCCCTACCAGAGGGGCATAAACTCCCAATCTATCTCTCAGGTACTCAAATGATTCCTTGGACAAAGGTTGAGTGAAAATATTTGGAATTTGCTCTTTAGTGTTCACATAAACCAGTCTAACTTCATTTTCTTCCACCTTCTCCTTCAAATGGTTATACTTGATAGATATGTTCTTTGTTTTAGAATGAAATACCGGATTCTTTGATATATCAATAGCAGTAGAGTTATCAAAGTGAATAACTATCGGTGCATCATAATCCACCTTTATATCCTTCAACATTTGCTTCATCCATAAAAATTGGGTACAGTTAGTAGTAGCAGTAACATACTTAGCTTCAGCAGTAGATAAAGAAGTACATGACTGTTTCTTATTGATCCATGAAACCAACTTCTTTCCAAAAAAGAAAACTCCACCGGAAGTACTTTTTCGGTCATTAACATCTCCAGGACATAAAGTAAAGTTATCATCCTTAGGGTACCACAAGCCATATTCTGATGTACCTTGCAAGAATCTAAAAATACTTTTCACCGCCATCTCATGATTTTTTCTAGGATCACTCCGAAATATTGAAACAATACAAACAACATTCATAATTTCAAGCCTAGTTTGAGTCAAATAAAGAAGACCTCCAATCATAGATTTGTATCATGTAGGATTTACCAGTGCAGAAACATCTTTTCTTGTTAATTTCTCACTTGTAACCATAGGAGTACTTACCAGTTTAGAATCTCTCATACCAAATTTCTTCAACAATTCCTTAACATATTTAGTTTGACAGATGAAAATACCTTTGTCAGTCTGAGTAATCTATAAACCTAAGAAAAATTTAATCTCACCAATCATAGACATCCCAAATTCTTTCTCCATATTCTTTGAAAATTCCATGCATAACGTATCTTCACCTCCAAAAATAATATCATCAACAAATACTCTAATAATTAGTATATCATCATCAGTGATCTTATAATATAAATTATTGTCAGCAATGCCCTTAGTAAAACCAAGCTTTAAAAGATATTTATCCAACCTTTCATACCAAGCTCTAGGTACTTGTTTTAATCCATATAAAGCTTTCCTTGGCCTACAAACCATATCCATATCATTCAATAGTGAAAAAACATTAGTTTGGTCAATATAAACTTCCTCATCAAGATCCCCATTCAAAAATGCACATTTAACATCCATCTGATAAACCTTGTAGTTTTTATAAGCAGCCTAGGCAAGAAATAATCTTACAGCTTCAATCTTAGCTATAGGTGCAAAATTTTCTCCATAATCAATTCCTTCCTTCTAAGAATATCCTTTACAAACCAATCTAGCCTTATTCCTTATAGCTTGACCATCCTCATTCACTTTATTCCTAAAAACCCATTTAGTTCCAATAAAATTCTTATTTTTAGGTCGGGGAACCAAGGTCCATGTGTTATTTATCTCAATTTGATCTAATTCTTCTTCCATAGCTTTCAGCCAATATTCATCTTTACATGCCTCAATTACTGATACCGGTTCAACTTGTGAAATTAGACATACCTCATTAGTTGTTAGTCTTCTTCTTGTCATCGCTCCATTGCTCTTATCCCCAATGATATGATCTTTTGAATGATTCCATCTCACATACCTAGGAATCCTCTGACTTTCTGTTCACCTTCCCTTCTCTTCAGTTACTGTAGAGTTCTCTAATGTTGTCGGAGTAACTGGTTCAACTCTCTATTCTAGTATAGGTGCTAATTGTTCAGATATGTTCAATGCCACAGTTAGTTCCTTCTCATAAACTCTTATTTGTCTTCTATTTAGATCATCTACTTTGACATTAGCACTCTCCACAATTCTCTGTAATCTCTTGTTATAACATCTATATGCTTTTCTTTCATCAGAATAACCAAGAAATATGCCTTCATCACATCTAGCATCTAATTTTCCATTAATATCATCTATCCTGATACAACATTTACTACCCAAAATTTAGAAATACTTAACTGTAGGTGTATTCTCAAACCATAATTCATTAGGTGTTTTACCAGTTTCTCCTTTGATGTGCACTTTGTTGAATGTATAAACTGTTGGACTCACCGCTTCTATCCAGTAGATATGAGGTAGACTAGCTTCCATCATCATTGTTCTAGCAACATCCAATATAGTTTTGTTCTTCCTTTCCCCAAATCCAATCTGCTGAGGTGTTTGGGGAGAAAAAAAATGTCATCTTATACCATGCTTGTCAGTAAAGTTATTAAACTCACCGGATGTGAATTATCCACCATGATCTGATCTTAAACAATTAATCTTCAATCCTGTCTCAATTTCCACTTTTGTTGTAAATATTTTAAACTTTTCAAATGCTTCATATTTTTCTTTCAGAAAAGTAACACACATCATTTTAAAATAATCATCAATGATTAGCATGAAATATCTATCACCTTGAAAACTTTTAACTCTAGCATGGCCACACAAATTAGTATAAATAAGATAAATAACATCATTTGATTTATCTTGTATACTCCTAAAATAGGTTCTGACCTATTTACCCATTTGACATTCTTTACATACTGGATTATAGGGCTTCATAATCTTAGGTATATCCCTAACTGCCTTAGTTGAATTGATCTTCATAATGCAATCAAAATTCACATGACACACCCTTTTATGCCATAGCCAACTCTCATCAGTCTGTGTAATCAAACATGTTTTCTCACTGAAGTTCAAATGAAATATATTACCTTTTATCTATGTACTGGTTGCAATCTCCAAACTAGATCTATTAATGATTTTGCATTGTCCATCCTTGAACTGTAATTGAAATCCCTTATCTACAAATTGGCATACACTCAAAAGATTATGCCTCAAACCTTCAACATAATAAACATTCTCAGTATTTTTCTTACCATCCAATGATATAGTTCCTTTTCCTTTGATCATACATGCTTTGTCATCTCCAAATCTAACTAGACCACCATCAAATTCTTGCAAAGAAAGAAACTTCCCTTTATCTCTAGTCATATGATGTGAGCAACCATTGTCAATTACCCATTCATCCTTGTCTTCAATTTTATTAGCAAGTGCCTTCTCTTCCAATATTAGGTCATATTCCTTGATAGCCAGAAATACCCATTCCTTCCCATTGTCAGATCCACTAGTAGAGTCTTCTGTCGGTTCTTCATCAGAATCAGTAATGCCTTCCTCATCCACTATATAGTATGATTTATCTCTTTTTTTTATTGTATTTATACTTGTTCTGATATCCAAGGTTAGGCTTAAATGATTTGCTAACTCTTTCTTCAAATCTTGAATTTCTTTCAAGACATCTAGATGCAAAATGACCAATCTTATTACATGCAAAACATTTAAAAGGTGCTTTTCCTTCATACTTACTTCCTACCGGTCCTTTTGATACTCTTCTAATAAATAGTGCTTCAAGTTTCTCTAACTCATCATCTTCTCTCTTCATATCTTCTAATTCCTTTCCATACAAAGCTTTTTAATATTGTTTACTGGTTGTAGATGTAGATGCATGAAAAGCAAGTTCAGTCTTCACAGCTCTAGAAGGTCCAAATTCTTCAAGCTCAAAAGAAAATAGTTTCCCAACCAAAGTATCTCTATTGATAGATTTATTCTCAACTCATTAATAGAAATAGCCTTCATTTTGTAAGTCGGTGGTAGGGCTCTTATAACTTTAGAAACAATTTCATCTTCACTTAGAGTTCCACCACAACATTGAATTCTCATAACAATCTCATTTACCCTTTCCATGAATGTAGTAATCCTTTCATCTTCTTCCATCTTCAAGTTTTCATATCTCATCCAGTAACCATCAAGTTTAGCAATCTTCACTATAGGGTCACCTTCATTAAGACTCTCCAACTTATCCCATATAGCCTTTCCAGATGATTTGTCAGTTAATCCCATTATTTGTTGATCAAAAAGTACACACAAGAGGGTTTCTCTTACTCTGTAATCATTTTCAAGCTCCTTTTCTAGGTTTGTCAAAGGAGGATTGTCAGATCTCAGATTATAGGGTGTGGCACCATTCTGTGTGATCTCCCAAATCTCCTTGCCAAGACATCTTAGATGAGTCTCTATCTGAATCTTCCATACAGTGTAATTTGTTCCATCAAGCCTTGGAATATCCCTTCAAAAGATAGCTCTAGAAGAACTGGATGAACTTGAACTATTAGTTGCCATAGGATCTTCCTCAAGTGGTTAAGCTTTCTGTAGAGAGGACCAAAGCTCTAATACCAATCGTTAGATAGTTCAAATAACCAGAAGACAACTCGGGGGGGTGAATTAGTTGTCATAGATTACTAGAACCATTAGTAATTTAAACTTTAATACCAGAACCCAAAATATTAATACCGGAATAGCAGATAAACCAATTAAGCATAAATAATAATCATAGAATAAATACCATCCACATAACACCAAGATTTGTACGTGGAAAACTCGGTAAAGGGAAAAACTATGGTGGGAAGCATATCCACAGTCAGATAATAATTCTACAGTAATTATGTGAATTACAATTAAGGGGCATGCACTTGCAGGAAGGCCAATAGCCTAGAGCACATTGCTCATCACAAAAGGAGCCTCACTGACTACATATAAATCCAAACTACAATCCAAAGAAATGTTTACTGGAAAAGATAGCATCTCCAATGCCTGAGTATAGTTCCACTTAAGCTCAATACCGGAGGACTAAATCCTCTTACATAAACCCAATTTGATCTCCAATGATCGACCAACTCCTCTACCTAAATGATATTACATTATTTGCACATTACATTCCTTGACCATAACTTCTAATAATAACCATGATAATCTACAATGAGATCTTACATATCTATATACAAACCCTCGACCATAAATAATCAGGTCAGCCACCAGACAAGAAACTGATTACATAATTACAAACCATGTCAACCTTAGACCAAACAAATAATATCAAAACATAAGACATCCTAGAAATACATCAATAGGTCCTATCCACATGTTACATTAAATCTGCTCCATAACCTAGATTAACCGAGACGAAGTATAAGTCCACACGCCACAAAAATGATCTGTTAGGATAACCGGTGAACAACTGAGAAGGGGGGTGAATAAGTTGTTAACAGATTATAACTTTTAATCAACAATACAACCTTCAAACAAATCAAGTACTGGTAAAGCACATAGAGATGTCAGTAGGAACAGATATCGGTAAACAATACAACTTAACAATTAAATAGATAATCAATGCAAAGAAACCATACCACATAACACCATGATTTGTACGTGGAAAACCTAGAAAGGGAAAAACCACAGTGGGAATCCTACCCACAGTCAGATGATACTTCTGCAGAAAGTATGTGTTACAATGAGGGGCTTGCACTTGCAAGAAGGCACACTGCCTAGAGCGTACTGCTCATTACAAAAGAGTCTCACTGACTACAGAGAGGCTAAAACCATCTCAAGATAAATGGACAACAATCCAATAGAGTGAACTGCCAAAAACAACATCTACCATGCCTTATTACAATCCCGATTAAGCTCAAGTTGGAGGACTAAATCCTCTTTTGAATCCAATTTGATCACCAATGATCGATCAACTCCTCTTCCTGAATGATATTACAATATTCGCACATTACATTCCTTGACCATGACCATCTCAATAACCATGATACTCTACAAAGAGTTTCTACCTCATATTTATACAAACCCTAAGGCCTAAACCAATTAGGTCGGCCACCTAAAAGATATTACAATAAGATCATTACATAATTCCTTATTACAATGATATGCCATGTCAATTTAAGACCAAAAAAATAATAACAAATCCATAAATCATCTCAAAACATCTCGATAACGTGTAGAGTACATGTTAGCATGATACTTGTCCATAACCTAGATAGGTACCGGACCTATTCTGGGTCCACCATGCCAAAGCGATGTCTTCAAGCAGTTGAAGCACGATCAAAGAACATCTTCAACATCTTAAAATCCATGAAGAATTTGCACCAACACTAATTATGCATCCTGTCATGATTTCTCAATGAAAGCTATGTCGATAAAGCCTTAAACCAGTGTTGGTAAGGGTTTACCAGGGTGTATGATAGCCTTTGATTACCAAACCAATACCAACTGACCAAGACATGCTCATGGAGAATATAACACATGAAATCAAACATACTTCACTAATCCAAACATACTGGAAGTGTCCAATAGATAGTCTCTTCTGCCGATAATAATAGATCTTCTACTGGTAATCAAAACCTGTCTGTTGGTAACCAATCATAACAGCTAGTGTTGACATCAATGACAAAACATCAATACAACACAATCAATTCATCCATAATTCCAACATGAGCTCCATCCACCAAGTCTCAAACATGATCACCGTCAGCATTCTAAAAATCTACCAGAAGTTGCACCAACAATGCTTATGCAATTCATCAAAGATCTCCATCAAAAGCTCTACCAGTGAATCCCTCACCAGAACTAGAAACCAATCTTCTAAGCAAAACAGGATAGCATCTGGTCACTAGGCCAAAACCAACTAACCAAATATGAGTATGAGTATCATGAATGAGTCGATTCCATCATCAAAATATATTGGATCCTACCAGATCATGTCGGATCCAAGTTAACCAAAAACCACTCAACCTACCGAGACTAGAAGGGTGTTGGTAAAGCATCCAAACAACTAGTGTTGGCATCAATGACAAAACATTAATGAAACACATAATCAATTCCACCAGATGGCCAACAATAAGTTCACAAAGAGAGAAAGAGGGGTAAGGAGTTAGCGGGAGATGTGGAGAGGGAACTAGAGAGGAGAGAGATATAGATCTGAGAGACGTAGTGACTAAAGAGAGAGGGGTGTGACACCTAGGGGAGACTTAGAGGGGGAGAGAGAGGTTGGTATTGAGATATGAGATGTAGAGATGTAAATATAGAGGGAGAGACCTAGGGGTAGGTAGAGAGAGAGGAAGGGAGAGGTAGTGATTGAAAGAATGGAGAGAGAAAAGAGAGCGAGGAGGACAAGGATATGTGAAATAGAAAATAAATCAAATTTATTAAGTGTCATTGTTAATGTTTAAAATCAGATCTGAAAATTGATTGGAAAAATTATACAACCCACAAAGCAATTTAACCAAAATAAATTAGGGTTTTTTGTAAATTAAACCTCTAAATCTATGTAATTTTATTAAAATGAGATCTATAAATGTACATTTGAAATTAAATATTTTTAAATCAGATTTGAAACAACTAATCCAAATTACACAATCGACAAGCTCAATTTTAGAATTTTAAAAATTAGGGGTTTTTATTAATTTCATAAACAATCAAATCTAAGAACATAAATTAGAATAAAAGGTGTAAGGCATAGGGTTCACCAAAATGTAATGGTGAAAAATTAGGGTTTCCACCATAGAATGAAGAAACCACTAATTTTTACTGAGGATCAATACTTTAGGGAAAGATAGGAATTAGATAGATCTAAACCTAATAGATCTATATTTTGATCTAATTCCAAGTGGGGTTTTAGGTGTACCTCTTGTTTCCCCTTCAGTTAAATTGAATTGTTGAAGATGCTGAAATTGGGGGAAATGGGTTGGAATTTAAGTAATTATGCACAAATAGTGAGCTAAAGTCATTGAATCTAGCCACAAACCTTGATCTGAGGAATATAAGAGTATTTGGACCTATTCCCAGAAGGAGCTCCTTATTTGTCGAGACCAGGATGGTGGTGTTGGCAATTTTCACTCAATTGGTTGGTTTCAATATGTTGTCATTGATGGCAACATGGCAACTTGTTCCAGCTTCATGTTTTGGTTCAGTTGTGTATCGATAGGCACTTCACAGACACTTCACCGACACTCACACCAGTAGGATGGAGGGAACTTCTTTAGTTACCGGCAATGTAGGCCGACATGGTTTAGAATAAGGTTATCGGTATTGGAGCTCAACATCTTTTGGATCCCGCATTGGCAATTATTTTTTATATTCATGTATTATTTTATCTAGCCAACATGTATATTGATATTGTAATTATCTTTGTAAGCTGACATAAGGCATGATAAATTGTAAAGGGTATATAGTTCACTTGGTTAGATCATTTTTTATATGTTGATGGATAGATCGATACGAGAATGTGATAATGTTATGTTATGTAAAATATATCAGAGAGATCATGTATTGATGATATCTATGTAAAGGGGTATTCCGGTAAGGGTTTAGGGTTTCAAACCGGAACAGACAGAGCCTAACCAAAATTATATTTAGTCATAGAAGATGTTATCTTAGCAGTTCATTCATTTCTCTGGATTGTAGTCTAGATTTATGTGGAGTGAGTGATGCTCCTTTTTTTATTGAGCAGTGTGCTCTAGGCTGTAAGCCTTCCTGCAAGTGCAGGCCCCTAGATTTTGTAATATCTCTTCATATGGGCAGTGAATTGATATAGTGGGTCACAAATCCCACCATGGTTTTTCCTCTTTGAGGTTTTCCATGTATAATTTTGTGTTATGGTATTCATTTATGTGATTGGCTTATTGTTTGCTTTACTTCTTTCAATTATATATGTATCAGTATACCAGTTGGTGTATGCATGTTTTAATAAGGTTAAAATTAATCATATTGGTAGAACATTGATTCACCCCCTCCACCCCCCCCCCCCTCTCAGTGGTCTTAGATTCCAATTATTGGTATCAGATCCTTGTGCCTTGGAGGAAGTTTAACAGCTTGAGGAAGATCCTAACTCCGAAATCCATGGATATGAGTTTGGAAAAGAAACTTGAGGTGGCACTTGAAAGGATAAAGAACTTGAAGATACAAAATGAATTGAATTCTGCTCAAGAATTCATTCTTGTCCTACAAGAAAGGTTGTCATCTATTCAAGCTAGGAGGAAGGAACTTTTGCAAAATTAGGATGATGAAGAGAAAGATGCACTTAAGGAACAGTGTCAAAAGTTGAGTCAGGAGAACATGATCATGAGGAATGAAATGCAAGCTATAACTATGAGAATGTCTAAGTAGATTGAAGACCGGAATAAAAAAGAAGAAAATCTTGTTGTATCTTTGAAGAACAAATTTGAAGAATGCGGTAGGTTGGTTCATGAGAATGATATGTTGAGAATTGATTTAGTACAATCCCAAAGTAATGAACAAGATCTTGAGAGACAAATGATAATTTTGAGAGATGATATAACTATTGTGAATGACTATAGAGAAAAATTCAAGATTAGTTCAGCACAGCTAGATGATTTATTGAAGAGACAAAGGCAGAATGGAGATTCCAATGAACTTGGATTTGAACAAGGACAAAGTTTTAGTACTACAAATGAAGATTAGAACCATAAGTCATTGGAAAGGTAGTTTAATGCTTACAAATTTAATGGTAATGCCTTGTTTGTAATAAATTTGGTCACATGGCTAGGAAATGTAGAAATAGAGAAAATCAGAACAATAATTCTGCTCCCGGTCAATGTTCTAAATGCAATAAAAATGGTTATAAGACAGAAGATTGCAGAATGAATGTAAAATGTTATGCATGTGGAAAATTTGGACATATGGTTAATCAATGCAGGTCAAACTATTATATTGGTGAAATCAAGAGTGTTAGAGGTATAGTGGAGGATACCATTATGGTTAGCAAGGTGTTGAGAACCCTTCTACCAGTCTACGCTATCCGAGTTGCAGCGATTCAGGAACTCAAATCTCTTGATAAGACAAAGGTAACTCTTGACTTTATCATTGGTAAATTAACTACATTTGAATTAAATGGTCTTGATGGAAGTGTTCAGAGATCAGAATCTACATTTAGATCCACAGTCTCAAGCCCACCAGTAAGGAAAAGCAGAGAAGTGAACTACAATCATGAATCTAGATCCAGCGGAGAGGTAGATGATTAAGATGGTCTAATTGAGCTTGAAGCATTGTTGGACAAGTGGTTACCTAGAGGTACCAATAAGTACAAAGGTAAATTAGTGTTGAAGTGTTTTGCATGTAACCAAATTGGACATATTGTTGCTAACTGTCCAAATGGAGATAATGAGGAAAAATGTGAGAAGTATAAGAAGTATAAAGGCAAAGGTAAAAAAATTGTCTCATTGCAGTAGACGGAGGAATTACAGATGAAGAATCCAAGGAAGATGCAAATGAGCATATTGTGTTTGTTGCTATTAAAGAAGAGATATCAGATCAGAAGGCATTAGTCTCTCACATAGATAGTTATGATGACTAGATTATAGACAATGGTTGTTCACACCACATGATCAGTAACTGCAGTAAGTTTCTTACTTTGAGGAATTTAATGGAGGTGTTGTGAAATTTTGGAATGACTCACCTTCCATGGTAAAAGGAAATGGATCCATCTCTCTAAACAGTAAGAGTAGTGCAGATGATGTCTACTAGGTTGAAGGATTGAAACATAATCTTTTGAGTGTTGCTCAACTCAATGACAAAGGTTATCCACTGTAATTCAAGAATGGAATGTGCAAGATTTATGGAAGTAAAGGTGAATTGATTGCAACTGGAAAATAGACAAAAGGTAACTTGTTTCACCTAAACTCTAAAGTCAATAGTTGCTTAATTACAAAAGTAGAAGATAGTTGGCTTTGGCATCAGATATTTTGTCATATAAACTTCGATAACATTGTAAGAGTTAGTATCTCCAAATCGGTAAGAGATTTCCACAGTTGGACAAACCGGGGAATGATTTGTGCAAGGAATGTCAGTTAGGAAAGATGGCATCCTCCACCTTCAAGGGAAAATCTTTCTCAATTGAACATTTTCTATATTTGGTTCATACCGACCTTTTTGGACCAATGAGAACTAGGAGTATTCAAGGTTATCCATATTTCATGATCTTTACCGTTGATTCCTCAAGGATGATGTGGGTCACATTCTTGAAAGATGAGACAGAAGCTTTTAGCAAGTTTAAGGAATTCAAAGCCTTAGTTGAGAATGAAAGTGGAAGAAAGCTTAAGTGTTTAAGAACTGATCAAGATGGTGAATTTACTTCAGAGGAATTCACTAGATATTGTGAAAACAATGGAATTAAGAGGTAGCTTTCTGTACCTAGGACACCACAGCAGAATGGTATTGTAGAAAGGAATAATTGGTCGGTAGTTGAAGATTCTAGGACTATTATAATTCAAGGAGGTGTAGCTAAGACATTCAGGAGAGAAGTTGTCAGCACAACTGTTTACACAATGAACCGGATATTGGTTAAAAGAGGTAAGGACAAAAAACACCCTATGAGTACTGGTATGGTAGTTCACCTAATGCCGATTACTATAAGATTTTTGGTAGCGGATGTTTTATCAAAAGAGGTGATTATATTGGTAAGTTTGATGCCAACCATGATGAAAGCATATTTCTTGGTTACTCCACCAAGAGAAAAGCTTACAAGTGTTACAACAATCAGACTAAGAAGATCATTGAAAGTGTTAATGTCCAAGTAGATGAGTTTCCTAAAGATTCATGAGAAACCAGCAAGGAGGAAGAAGAACCTTACATATTGTTTTTGGAATCAAAACCCGTAAAGCTAGAAGTTGGTGAACTGAATACTAAAGCCCCAGTTCAACTGGAACAGGAAGGTCTTGCAAAAGATGAATAAAGTGAAGAAGAAGAAGAACTTGAAGACCATGGTCATGATCATGTTATTCCAAGGTATGTTATACTCAATCATAACCCTGATCATATTATTGGAGACATGAATGTAAGTATATTAACTAGAAGAGGGATTAGAGAGAACTCTTGTGTGATCTCCACCATTAAGCCTAGAACAGCAAAAGAAGCCTTTGGAGATGAACACTGGATCAAGGCAATGGAAGAAGAACTTGACCAAATAGAGAGGAACAATACATGGTCACTAGTACCCAGATTGGAGAATAAGAATGTAATAAGTACAAAATGGGTATTTAGAAATAAACTGAATGAAGATGGAGTAGTTGCAGTTTCTGATATAGAGACTATGTCGGTTAAGTTTAGTAAGTTGTTTTCTGAGTTTGAATTAAGTTTGGTGAAATCTTAGTATATTTTCTATCTATTGATTCACCCCCCCCCTCTCAGTAGTTGACCGGATCATTATAGTTTCATCATATTATCATGTTCAAGATTGATGCACAATCTGCTCAATGTAATAGTGTCTCTAGAAAGTCAGACAAGGCTTCCTGGAAGAAGAACATTGCAATCTCAAAGGAGGTTAAACTTCCTACTAAGAAAACCATGATTTGGCATCATATACTCAATCACAAAGGAGATAAGGGCTTAAAATCTCTACAAAATAGAAACCTAGTAGAGGGCCTTGATGATTGTAACTTTGAATTTGAATTTTGCGAACAATGTATATATGTAAAGAAACATCGTGTTTCATTTCATTCTAGTACTCATAAAACTTTTGTTTTTCTATATTATATTCACTGTGATGTATTTGGTTCAGTTAATGTTCCTTCATTGTCAAATTCTAAATATTATGTTTTTTTTATAGACGATTATTCGAGAAGGGCATTTCTATATTTTCTGAAAAATAAATCATAAGTGTTCAGTTGGTTTAAGGAATTTAAAACCTTGGTTGAAAATCAAACTGGTAGGAAAAAAATGCCTAAGGACTGATAATGGCGTTGATTTTTGTTCAATAGAATTTGATCAATATTGCAAAGACCATAGAATTAAAAGGCATAAGACTACACCTTACACTCCATAGCATAATGGAGTTGCTGAAAGGTTGAATAGAATGTTGATGGAAAAGGCGAGAAGTGTGTTGAGTAGTGTTGGTATGGAGAAGAAGTTCTAAGTTGAGGTTGTATCTACAACATGTTATTTACATAATAGATCTCCCACTTCAGCATTGGTGGATATGACGCGTTTGGAAGCTTGGTTTGGTAAAAAGTCATCTCTAAGACATATTTGTGTCTTTAACTATGAGGCATATGTGTATGTGTCTGATGCAAATAGATCTAAGTTGGATAACAAAGTTCTTAAGTGTAGATCTTTATTGGGTACGACTTGGGAGTGAAAGGTTCCAAGCTTTGGAATCTGGTAACTGAGAAGGTACTATACAATAGAAGTGTTATCTTTTATGAGTTGAAGACCGCCTCAGTTAAAATGCAATCTAAAAAGATAGAGAAAGAGGAAGTAGAAGTTGAAATTCCTCTAACTCCAGAAAAGGAGGAACTTTGAACTCCATGTGTACCTAAAAGTGGGGAGAGCTCAAGCAACTCTGATAGTTTTGGTCAAGAAGAAGAAAACTAACCTCCACCTCAGCCAATGAGGAGGTCTAAATAGGATATGTTGTTGTCATATATGTCAACATACTCCTGTGTATTGCTCCAGTGATTGCAGATTGGGAAGATCTTATGATCGAGTTTGCAGTGTTGTTTTTCTTATCACTATTTTGGAGAGTTTACTATATTCCAGTGTGATCAAATCTTATGCCAATTTTTTGGGATATTGCTTGGGATATTCTTGTGTATCTCCATTTCAAATGGATCATGATTTGGTGATCCACAAGTTATCTTTCTTTATGACAGTTGCTAATTGGTTGTGTTCTTGAGCTTTCAGACATTGATAGATGAAGATTTAATAAGTGGTGTTGGTGCAGCTATTGTTGATGATTGTAACATGCTTGTTGGTCTTTCCTAGCCATGTCCTATTTTTTTTATTATGGTTTCTTTGAACCGGTGATGATTTTCGTGCTATGCAGTTTTTCTGGTGGTGTAGCGTTTTGCAGTTGATCTTGGTGTGATTTCTGGTGGAGTTGTGTGTTTCAGAATTTGATTTAGGTCCATGCTATGCTATATAAATCACTATATTGGTTTGGTGATTGATCTTTGTATCGTGTGATGTAATTTTGTAATTGAGGATTGAGGGTATAGTCAACCTTAATATCAAGGTTGATGAATTATATATAAAGGTGATGTATTCATGTAATTTAGGTGTCAATGTGATGTTTGCATTATTAGAGAGTGGTGTATATGCGAACAAGAGATTCACCTTTGTTGTTAATATTGAAAAGAGATTAGTGTTGCACAATAGACAATTGTGCTTAACTGGAACTATGATCGAGCATTCGGAGAAGCTATTCTTTCAGTTCATTTCTTTTGGATTATAGTCTGAATCTTATTGTAAGTCAGAGAGACTTCCCTGAGGGTTGTATCCTTTCAGGCCATCATATTTGAGCAGTGAGCTCTAGGAAGTGCACCTGAATGCATGTGGATTCCCCATTGTAATATTTTCACATACTACTACAGAGTATCATCTTACTATGAGTAGGTTCCCACCATGGTTTTTTCCTTAACCGGGTTTTCCACGTCAAAATATTGGTGTTGTTTGTTGTGCTCTCAATTTTCTTACCTTTGTTGTTACTACAGTTTATCATATCTATGTTTTATGATTAAGTTTGTTAATCTGGTGAAGATTGATTCACCCCCCTCTTAGTCTTCCTTCTTGGTTGCTGCTAACAATTGGTATCAGAGCTAGATCCTCCAGTAGAAGCTTAACCACTTGAGCAGATATGGGATGGTAGCTCAAGGTGTCAATCTAATATTTGATGGAAGTAACCATTCTATATGGAAGAATCGGATGGAAGTGCACTTGAAATGTCTTGGACAAGATTAGTGGACGATTACAAAGGATGCCTATTCTACTCCTCTGAATGGACTGACTACTGCATATAAGATCAAGGAAGTTGAACATAATATTAGAGCAAAGGAATCATTTCTTAGTGCCCTGACTGATTCAAAGATGACAAATGTAATGAGACTTCAAACCGCACATGGGAGAATCTTGAGATCCTGAATGAAGGTGATAAACAAGTGAAGGTTGCTAAGTTGCAAAGTTTAAAAGGAAAATATGAGGTGTTTAAGATGGGAGATGATAAAAACATACACTCTTTCTTGGATAAGGTGAATGATCTTGTCCTAGGTATTAGATGTGTTGGTGGAACCATTGAGGTGTTGGCATTTTGAGTTTGTTGGCATTTTGCATAGAGATTACATTAATGATATGTTGTCATTGATGTCAATTGAACCGGTAATGGTATTCATGTTATTATTGATATTATTTTTTTTATATTGCCTAGTAACCGGTAAGAAGAGCTTTGTGGAATATGTTGTAAACCGGTATGTAATGTTTGTAAGTTGAACCGATAAACCAGTGTAAAGGGTTAAACATTTCTATGCAATGTAACTGGTAAACCCTATCAGTTGTTAAAGCCTAACTGATCAAGTTTGTTGGTTTATTAGCTGATGAGCGGTAATGATGGAGACACGTGTGATCATTGTATGAGGATAAGTTCAAATTTTTTTGGCGCATTTTTTTTGTATAGGGAAGGAGCAAAGTGGATTGCATCTAATGCACAGTGCGTGATGAGTTACAAAGTCCAATGAAGCGGTGATCATGGAGCGGTTGGAATTTTCTTGAAGAATGTGAAGAGATTGTCATGATTTCTAATGGTCAAGATTGTACCGACTTGTTTGTAATCTCGATGATGAGAATTAGGTTTTTTTTGTGTTACTGACCTAATTGATTTGTATTTAAGATCAATGAAGTTGTTTGTAAAGGTTGTTGGCAAGATTGATAGAAACATGTTGAGTGTGTAGTTTCCTAACTAGTGAATGGATCTGCACTTTGAGTGAAGGCAGATTGAAGCTTAAAAGGATCTTATCAAGCAAATGTAGTGCTACTCAGACAGATCAAGAAAACCTATTGTTTTCTAACAATTATAGAAGAAGTGAAATCCCTTAACTAGGTAAGCTCTAACAAGCTTGGTTAGTCATTAAATCCTCTAACAAGGTGGTCCATTAGCTTGGATTCTTAAATCCTCCACCGAGGTTACTCCTAACAAGGTATTGTGCTTTTCATCAATGAATATTTGTAAATCCCTTAACCAGGTGATTCCTAATTAGAATTAGTTCTTAATAGGACTTATTGTAAATCTTTAACGGGCTTGGCTCCTAACAAGGTGAACTTCAGAAGAGTCTAGATAGCTATCCTTGTGAGTCTCATCTCCCCGTTGTTTTTACCTATTTGGGTTTTTTATGTATAAACATTTGTGTCAAGTGGTGAATGTTTTTGTGGTTATGATCTTATTTGTTGATTTGGTTAACTTCTGATAAGGCATGATAACTAGAAGCATTGAGAGATGAATATGTTGAGTTATTATTAAACATTGTTGATGTTTACAAGATTAAAGTTGTTTACTGTTAAGTTGTCATAACAATTAAACCGGTTGATGTCAAGTATTCTTATGAATATTGATCTTGACTGAGATATGTTTACTTTGTGTGACTGAGTTTGAGTTTGGGAACTTTGTATCAGTTTTTCAATAAACTGATTCACCCCCCTCTCAGTATTCTACCGGATACTTATTCTTTTATCATACCATCAATTGGTATTAGAGAATCTCAGGTCCTCTTAATCTAAAAGCCTGACAACTTGAGGAAAAGATCTTGTAGATCATGATGAAGAAAGAAGGTCTAAAGTTCAACAAAGATAACTATAGAATATGAAGTGACAAAATGAAGATTTGCATTCAGAGTCTTGGTAGTCAATATTGGGATCATAGAGGAACTAATTATATCACACCTACTGGAATCTTGACTAATGATCAAAAGAAAGAAGAGCAAGAAAATCACCAAGCACTAGAGGCTATTATCAGTTCTTTGTTTGATGTTGATTATGTAGATGTTCATGGTCTTGAAATTGCACATGAAGTGTGGCAAAAACTTAAAGAGATTTATAGCGGTGTTGAACATGTTAAGATTGCCAAAGAGGAGAGTTTAAGAGGAAAGTTTGATGACATGAGAATGTCTAAAGGTGATAATATCCAACAGTATGGTCAAAGGATTAAAGAGATAGTTGGTGAGATAAAGAGGGAGGGAAAGTGGAAGATGCCACAGTAATCAATAAGGTACTTATAACCCTGCTACCGCTCTATGATATCTGAGTTGCAGCTATTAAGAAGCTGAAATCCATTGACAAGACAAAGGTAACTCTTGACTCTATTATTGGAAAACTTACTACTTTTGAACTAAATGGCTATGATGGTAGTGTATAGAAATCAAAATCTGCATTTAGAGCTTCTATCTCTAACCCATCTATGAGAAGAAGTAGAGCTACCATCCATAGCTATGAATCTAGATCCAGCAGAGATGTTGATGATGAAGACAGCTTAGTGGAACTTGAAGCATTATTGGCAAAATGACTACCTAGAGGCACTGGTAAATATAGAGGTAAGCCACTTTTAAAATGTTTTACATGCAACAAAATTGGTCATATAGTAGTGAATTGCCCTAATGGTGAAAATGAATACATGAGAGACAAATTTAAGAAGTATAAGGGTAAAGGCAAGAGAGATTGTCTTGTAGCTATTGACAGTGGTATTACTGATGAAGAATCTAATGATGATGCTAGTGAAGATATTGTGTTTGTAGCTATTAAGGAAGAAATATCAGATCAGAAGACACTAGTATCCAAAATGGATAACTCTGATGATTCAATCATTGATAGTGGTTGTTCACATCACATGACCGGTGATCAAAGAAAAGAAATTTCCTTGAAGGAATTTGATGGCGGTGTTGTCAAATTTGCCAATGACTCACCCTGTATGGTTAAAGGTAAGGGAGTTATTTCTCTTAATGGGAAGAGAAATACTGACGATGTCTATTGGATTGAAGGCCTAACGCACAATCTTTTAAGTGTGACACAACTTAATGATAGAGGATACCCACTGGAGTTTAGAAATGGATGTGCAAAATCTTTGACAACAAAGGTGAATTGATTGCAACTGAGAAACAGATGAGAGGTAATCTATTTCATCTCAATCCTAAAGTTAGCAACTGTTTGATTACAAAAGTAGATGATAGCTAGCTTTGGCATATGAGATTTTGTCATATAAATTTTGACAATATTGTTAAAGTAAGCAAGTCTAAGATAGTAAGAGGTCTGCCTTAGCTAGTCAAACCAGTTAATGCTCTTTATAAATAATGTCAGCTAGGAAAGATGACTTTTCAACTTTCAAGAGAAAGTCCTTCTCAACAGAGCACTTGTTAGATTTGGTTCATATAGATCTATGTGGACCAATAAGAACAAGAAGCATTCAAGGTGACAGATAGTTCATGATCTTCACTGATGATTGTTCAAGGATGATGTGGGTCACATTCTTGAAGGATAAGAATGAAGCTTTTGGTAAATTCAAGGCATTTAGAGCCTTAGCTGAGAAAGAGAGTGGCAAAAAGATAAAATGTCTAAGAATATATCAAGGTGGTGAATTCACTTCTGTGGAGTTCAATAATTATTGTGATGATAATGGTATCAAGTGGTAGCTTTCTGCACCAAGGACACCACAGCAGAATGGTATAGTAGAGAGAAACAACCAGTCAATGGTTGAAGCTGCTAGGACTATGTTGATACAAGGAGGAGTAGCAAAAACATTTTGGAAAGAAGCTATAAGTACAATTGTCTACATAATGAACCAAGTTCTGGTGAAAAGAGGTAAGGACAAGACCCCGTATGAATACTGGTATGGGAGATCACCTAATGTTAGCTATTTTAAGATATTTGGAAGAAAATGTTTTATCAAAAGAGGTGATTACATAAGAAAGTTTGAAGCTAAGAGTGATGAAGGCATATTTCTTGGCTATTCCACCAAGAGTAAGGCCTATAAATGCTTCAACAACCAGACACAAAAAATTATTGAGAGTGTTGATGTTCATGTAGATGAATGTCCTGAAGTTTCAGATGGAACTGATTCTAAGAAGAAGGATGAAGATCCTTGCATTTTACTTTTGGAACCTGAAACTGTTAAATCAAAAACTGGTAGAGAAAATCCTGATGTACTTGTTCAACAGGAACAAACAAATTTAGAAGAAGATGATAATGAAGAAGTTGAACCTGAAGAGAATGATCATGTTATTCCTAGGTATGTGAGACTGAATCACAGTCCTGAATAGATAATTGGAGATAAGGATGTCGGTGTACTAACTAGAAGGAGAATAAGAGAGAACTCTTGCATGATCTCCACCTGTGAACATAAAAGTGCTAAGGAGGAATTTGGTGATGATCATTGGGTGAAATCTACGGAGGAGGAGTTGGATCAAATTAAGAAGAACAACACTTGGACCCTGGTACCTCGACCAGTAAACAAGAATGTTATAGGTACTAAATGGGTGTTCAGAAACAAGTTAAATGAAGATGGTGTTGTAGTTCACAACAAGGCAATATTAGTATGCAAAGGTTATGCGCAAGAAGAAGGAGAAGATTATGGAGAAAAATTTTCCCCGGTAGCAAGACTGGAAGGTGTCAGAACATTACTTGCATTTGTAGCTCATAAGAAGTTCAAGGTATACCAGATGGATGTTAAGTCTGCATTCTTGAATGGGATACTAGAAGAAGAGGTTTATATAGAGCAACCTAATGGTTATGCACTGACAGATAAGGAAGACATGGTACGCAAATTGCATAAAGCTTTGTATGGATTAAAGTAGGCACCCAGAGCATGGTATGAACAGCTTCATAGTCATCTGATGAAGATAGGCTTTGCTAGAACCAATGATGACAACAACATTTATCTCAAGTATGAAGGAGATGAAATACTGGTCAGTGAAGTATTTGTTGATGACATGAGTAATTGTTTTGTAGATGAAATGAAGAATGAATTTGAGATGTCATTAGTAGGGGAAATAAAAAAATTCATAGGCTTATAGATACAGCAAATGAAGAATGGTATTTTCATTACTCAATCCAAGTACGTGAAAGAGGTTTTGAAGACTTTTGGTATGAGTGACTGTAAACTAGTTGGAACCCCAATGGTTATAGGTTGTAAATTGTCCAAGGAAGATGCATCTAACTCTATATACGAAAAGGAATACAGGTCAATGATTGGAAAATTACACTATGTTGTTCATAGTGGACCGGATATTTCCCATGAAATTGGTATTGTTGCTAGATTTTAGAAGAATCCAAAGGAGGCACATCTGATGGCAACCAAGAGAATTTTTAGATATCTGAAAGGTCTTGTTGACTATGGGTTATGGTATCCATATGGTGGAAATTTTGATTTGAAAGCATACACAAATGCTGATTGGGAAGGAAATATTGATGACCGGAAGAGTACTACTAGTGGAGGATTCTTTCTAGGAGGAAGGATAGTTTCATGGAGTAGTAAAAAGAAGAGTTGTACTTCACAATCTATTGCTAAAGCTAAGTATGTAGTAGCTTATATGAATTGCACACAAGCTATGTAGATGAGGCACATTTTGGAAGGTTTGAAGATGGAAATCTTAGAACCAATAAATATTTTGTGTGATAATACAATGCAATAAACATTTCCAAAAATCATGTTTTGCACACAAGGACTAAGCACATTGAATTCAAATATCACTTCTTGAGGGAAAAAATTCAAAGTAAAGATGTTGTCTTGGAGTATGTTTCTACCAAGGAGCAGCTTGCAGATATCTTTACCAAACCTCTGTCTAAGACCACTTTTGAGTATCTTAAAAGTCAATTTGGGGTTGTCCCTCTTCATGAAGTTAGTTGAACATGATGTTGATTACATCAGTCCCTGAACCACTTGCAGAATTCTACATGGATTGATGAAGAAGTGGATGTATTCCACAGGGGGAGCATCAAGTTGCAAAATGATGTTGATGCACAGTGAGAGAAAAATTACTTTTTTTTTTACTTTCACTTAGGCATTGATGTCAAAGGGGGAGAAGAATTATATGATTAAGGAGAAGAATTATGTGTCTGATTAGGTGAACCAATGGCAAGCTGAAGATAGACAGAGCAAGGTGAATACTTGGTAATGTGAACCAAGATTCCTATTCACCAATCTCAGCAGCAATCAAAGGCATTGATATTTGTATTGCCATCAATGCCAAAGGGGGAGATTGTTGGCATTTTGAGTTTGTTGGCATTTTGCATAGAGATTGCATTAATGATATATTGTCATTGATGTCAATTGAACCGGTAATGGTATTCATGTTATTGTTGATATTGTTGTTTTTAATATTGGCTAGTAACCGGTAAGAAGAACTTTGTGGAACATGTTGTAAACCAGTATGTAAAGTTTGTAAGTTGAACCGGTAAACTAGTGTAAAGGGTTAAACCTTTCTATGCAATGTAACCGGTAAACCCTATCAGTTGTTAAACCCTAACCAATCAAGTTTGTTGGTTTATTATATGATGAGCAGTAATGATGGAGACACATGTGATCATTGTATGAGGATAACTTCAAATTGTTTTGGCACATTTATTTTTGTCTAGGGAAGGAGCAAAGTGGATTACATCTAATGCATAGCACGTGATGAGTTACAAAGTCCGATGAAGAGGTGATCATGGAGTGGTTGGAATTTCCTTGAAGAATGTGAAGAGAATGTCATGATTTCTAACAATCAAGATTGTACCAACTTGTTTGTAATCTCGATGATGAGAATTAGGTTTTTGTTGTGTTACCGACCTAATTGATTTGTATTTATGGTCGATGAAGTTGTTTGTAAAGTTTGTTGGCAAGATTGATAGAAACCTGTTGAGTGTGTAGTTGCTTAACCAGTGAATGGATCTGCACTTTGAGTGAAGGAAGATTGAAGCTTAAAAGGATCTGATCAAGCAAATGTAGTTCTACTCAGATAGATCAAGAAAACCTATTGTTTTCTAACAATTACACCAGAAGTGAAATCCCTTAATTGGGTAAACTCTAACAAGCTTGGTTAGTCATTAAATCCTCAAACAAGGTGGTCCATTAGCTTGGATTTTTAAATCCTCCAGCGAGGTTACTCCTAATAGGGTATTGTGCTTTTCATCAAGGCATATTTGTAAATCCCTTAACCGGGTGATTCCTAACTAGAATTAGTTCTTAACAGGATTTAGTGTAAAGCTTTAACAGGCTTGGCTCCTAACAGAGCGAACTTCAGAAGAGTTCAGATAGCTATCCTTGTGAGTCATCTCACCATGGTTTTTACCTATTTGGGTTTTCCACATATAAACATTTGTATCAAGTGGTGAATGTTTTTGTGGTTATGATCTTATTTGTTGATTTGGTTAACTTCTGATAAGGCGTGATAACTTGAAGCATTGAGAAATGAATATGTTGAGTTATGATTAAACATTGTTGATGTTTACAAGATTAAAGTTGTTTACTGTTAAGTTATCATAACAGTTAAACCGACTGATGTAAAGTATTTTTATGAATATTGATCTTGACTGAGATATGTTTACTTTTTGTGACTGAGTTTGAGTTTGGGGACTTTGTATCAGTTTTTCAATATACCGATTCACCCCCCCCCCCCTTCAGTATTCTACTAGATAATTATTCTTTCATCATGCCATCATGAGGAAGATGAAATTGCTACTAAGGTGTTGAGATATTTGCCTCCTTATAAACATAAGGTTGTTGCTATTGATGAGATCCGGATTTTGACTACAATTACAAGAGATATGCTGGTTGAAAAGATTGTTGCATTTGAGCTAAGTGAATTTTGAGAATCACATGGAAATTTTGAGACAACATTTAGAGCATCAGCATCTATATCTGATAAGTGGAAGTATGATCCTAATGAATATAGAATATCTAGATATGAAAGAGAGAGAAGAGATATGGAAGAGCAAGAAAGAGAGTTGGATGAACTTGAAGCACTGATTGTCCAGAGATATCCCAAAGGATCTGGTAAGTATGATGGAAAGTTGTCTTTGAAATGTTTCTCTTGTAATAAGATAGGACATTTTTCTTCTAGATGCCCAGAGACAATGGCTAAGTATGACATGCATGATAAATTTGATAAGCATGATAGGAATGATATATATGAAAACCATGAGAAGTATGATAAGCCTTACAAGCCTAACCAGAAGTACAAGAATCAGAAGAAATGTTATTATGTTGATGAAGGTGTTTCATGCTTAAAAATCATTAATACAAAAATAGTAAATAAGGACGAATCACCAAATCCTTAACTATCAAAGCAATTTCAAATATAAACCAATAAAAATTAACACAAGATAAGAATAAATTCAAAAAAATTAAACTCCCTCATCCTACATTGTGGCTTCCATTGTGCTTCTCTAAATTGTGCTTGTAGGTGGCTCTCAGGTATTGCATTGGGATTCTTGCATAGATTAGACAATTGTTTGAAGATTGTGATTCTAGATTGAATTGAGAAAAGAGGTTGAATTTATAGATTTTCAACACAAAGGAGGTGAGGATTTGAACTCAAGTGTTGATTGACTGGTAATTGATTTTGATTGATTTGTTAACTCATTAGATTGATCTGTTAACTCATTAGATTGGCTTATTAACTGGATAGATTAGTCATTTGATTGAATAGATTGGGGAGATGATTGAATGGATTGGAGAGAGAAGTGGATTGATTGATTAGTCAAAAAGTTGATTTGGAGTGAAAAGGGGTGATTGATGAGTTAACCGATTTAACTGTTTAGATAATTAATTTGATCAATCAGTTTTGATTTTAGCATATGTTGTAGGATTTTGAAATTGAATTTGATTTTCATTTATAATTGGAATTTGAATTTGGTCTTTCGAATGCTAAAATGCACATGTAATTAATTGAAATTCAGATTTGGTGAAATATGAATTTGATGATTGGAATTAGATGAAATTAATTGAAATTTAAATTTGGGGAAATATGAATTTGAGAGAAATGAAATTAGATGGAATTATTTGAAATTTGAATTTGGGGATTTGGAAGAATAATTTAATTAATTTAAATAATTTAAATAAAATTATTTAAACATTAAAAATAGAATTTAATTAAATAATAAAGATTATTTAAATAAGGAATTAATCGTAAATAATTAAATAATTAATATTTAATTAATATTTGAGAAAGGGCTTAACTGATTAATTAATTAGAGAATAGAAATAGAATAATTAGAAGTGTTGAAGGGTGCTTATTAGAAGAAATAGTTAGTTTAATCAAATAATTAAAAAATTACTTAATTAATTAGACGAATAATTAGTATACGATTAGAGAGACGTTTTTAGGTGTCTACAGAAGGTATTACAAATGAAGAATCAGAAGGAGATGAAGTTATATTCCTTTCCATTAAAGAAGATGTATACATGTTGATTCCACAAGCTGCACTATTGAGGAGAAAGATTTAGCTTCTAAAGTTGAAGAGAAAGATGAATGGGTAATTCACAGTGGTTGTTCACATCATATGATCGGTGATAAAAGAAAATTTGTGAGTATGGAAAGATATGATGGTGGAATAGTTAGATTTGGAGATGATAAACCTTGTGTAATCTATGAGAGAGGTTCTATGTCTTTTGATGGTAAGTATAATACTGATGATGTCTTGTATGTTGAGGGTTTCAATAATAATCTTTTGAGTGTTGGACAGATGGTTGATAAAGGTTATGATCCACAATTAAAGAATGGAAAATGCAAGATCCTAAATACCTCCAGTATAAAAATTACATCTGGAACTAAGACTAAAGGTAACATTTTTCATTTGAATGCCAATGAGAAAAGTTGTTTGACTACTCAAATTGATGAAAGTTGGTTGTGGCATAGGAGAACATGTCATGTAAATTTTAATTCAATGATTAAAATCTGTTCTACACAAGCTATTAGAGATCTTCCTAAGATTGTTAAGCCTGCTAATCCGATATGTAAGGAATGTCAGTAGGGTAAGCAAACAAGAATTTATTTTAAGAGTGAATAGTATACATCAGATGGACTGCTAGATCTTGTGCATACTAACCTCTGTGGACCTAAAAATATTAGAAGTGTGCAGGGTGATAGATACTTTATGTTGATAATTGATGATTATTCCAGAATGATGTGGGTTGTCTTTTTGAAGGAGAAATCAGAAGCATTGGATAAATTCAAGATATTCAAAGAAAAGTTTGAGATTGATTTTAGATTGAAGTTGAAGTGTCTAAGATCTGATAGAGGTGGAGAATTATGTTCTGGTGAGTTCAATTCATTATGTGAGAAGCATGGGATTAGAATATAATTATTTGCTCCTAGAACCCCTCAACAAAATGGAGTTGTTGAAAGGAAGAACAAAATTGTCTTGGATGTTGCAAGGACTATGTTGATTGAAGGAAATGTTTTGAAGATCTACTGGAGAGAATCTATTAGCATTGTTGTTTACACATTCAACGGAGTTCATATTAAAGGTGATACCAGTAAGACTCCTTATGAGATATAGTTTGGTCATGTTCCTATTGTGAGATATTTCTGAGTATTTGGTAGAAAATGTTATATCAAGAGAGATGAGGATATAGTAAGGTTTGATGGTAGAAGTGATGAAGGAATTTTCTTGGGATATTCTACAAAGAGAAAAGCCTACTAGTGCTACAATAAAAGATTGGTAAAGTTAGTGGAAAGTGAAAATGTGAAGGTGGATGACAACCTTGGAAAAGAGATCAGAGCATGTGGCTATGATGATGGATAGCATATTGTTTTAGCACCTATTCAAACCAAAGAATCTAAGAAGAATGATTTGGTAGAGACAGTTAACCCAAATGATGTTGTTATCGGTGAAGAGGTGCAAGAACCTGATAATCATAACAATTAGAAGACTCTAAGGTATGTAAGACTAGATCATTCTAAAAATCATATTATCGGTGATAAGAATAAAGGTGTAATGACAAGAAGAAGGTTAGTTGTTGAAGAAGTATGTTTGATTTCTAAAGTTGAACATAAATATATTATTGAAGTATGCAAAGATGAAAATTGGATGAGAGCTATGGAAGAAGAATTAGATTAGACTAAAAAGAGTAATGCATGCTCACTTGTGCCTAGACCTATGGATAAGAATCTTATTGGTACTAAAAGGGTATTCAAAAATAAATTGAACGGAGTATGTGAAGTTGTTAGAAATAAAGCTAGACTAGTTTGCAAATGATATACTCAGAAAGAAGGGATTGATTATGAGGAGACTTTTGCTCTGGTGGCCAGACTTGAAGTTGTTAGACTCTCTCTTGCATATGCTTCTTATAAATATTTCAAGGTATATTAGATGGATGTCAAGTCTTCCTTTTTTAATGGTGATCTAGAGGAAGAAGTCTACATTGAGAAACCTAATGGATTTTCATTATCAGATGATGGGGACATGGTATGTAAGTTGAAGAAAGCTCTGTATGGATTGAAGCAATCCCCTAGAGCCTGGCATGCTAGATTAGATAAGTATTTCTAGAAATTGGGATTTAGTAAAGTTGTTACTGATAGCAATTTGTATTTTAAGATAGAAAATGATATCATCCTAATTTTTGAAGTCTTTGTTGATGATATTATCTTTGTAGATGATGATTACTTGAGTATGAAGTTTGTTGATGATATGCAGAAAGAATTTGAGATGTCTATGATTGGTGAGATGAAAATTTTCTTAGGTTAGTAGATTTCACAAACTGAAAAACATATATTCATATCTTAAACTAAGTTTGTGAAAGAATTACTAAAGAAGTTTTGGTTAGATGATGACAAACTAGTTGGAAATCCTATGGTGAGTGGTTGTAAATTTTCTAAGAAAGATGAATCTCTGAAAGCTAATCAGAGCTTGTACATATCTATGGTTTGTGGACTACTATATCTTACTCTAACTAGGCCAAACATTATAAATGTTGTGTGCAGGGCTTCTAGATATCAAGTTGATTTGAAAGAGAGTCATATCACTGTTGTGAAGAGGATATTTAGATACTTGAAAGGACCTGTGAATTATGGTATGTGTGATGGAATTGAAAAGAATTGAGAGGGGGGGTGAATCGGTGACACCAAAAATAAAACTACTTCAAACACTAACCAGTAGATGAACTTAACAAAAAATTTAAACACGATGCATGCAATCCAAAATGATATAATAGCATCCACAATAAGTAAAACATCCACCATAACACAAGTGTTTGTACGTGGAAAACCCAAATAGGTAAAAACCACGGTGAGATGGAACTCACAAGTTAACTATCTCCAGTAATAGATAATTGACCGATTAAGGTCTACAACGTGCTCTGCTAGGAGCAAATCTTGTTAAAGATCCCAAAGCTTGATTAAAAGATATACCTTGTGAAAGATAGTACCCAGTTAGGAGTAACCTCGATGGAGGATTTCTAAATCCAAACTAATGGATCACCTTGTTAGAGGATTTAAACAATGAAGCTTGTAAGAGCTTACCCAGTTAGGGGATTTTAATTCTGCTGTAATTGTTAGAAGACAACAAGATTTGTTTGATCTGTCTGAGTAGCACAATACTTCCTTGATCAGATCCTTTTAAGCGTATTCAACACTGCTTCTCAATATACTCTGCAACTTAACAATTTTTCCTTTGTACATAACATATCACTTTCTCTCATACAAAATAATTCATTATGATGTCAATATATAGACATTTAGATTTCATGTCGGCCTCAAGAAATCATAACACAATTTCCTAGGTGTAGTGTATTTGGTCAAGTGATCATAACTCATCACAAAAATATCGCCAAAACTTGTCGGTGGTGATAACTCATCACACAACATATGAATACTAGTTGGAACACTTAATACCGGTTAGAGTTAAACCGCTTGTCCTTGATGCTTCTGAGATAGTCTTTGTTGGATCTCCTTGTTGATGTTGAGACATGTATAACCAAGTGGTTATCTCCATGCATATACCAGTTGTCACCAAATACCGGTTAGAAATAAACCTCTAGTATATCGGTTGAAGTGTAAACAACTTTGGAGTTACACCAGTAGACAATATGAACATATGTGTGTATGTGTTTCATCAATGACAACATATGATGAATTCATTGCAATCATTATCAAGCCAACAATCTCGCCCTTTGGCATTTATGGCAACACTTAGAAAATTTTACAACAATACCGCTAAGTGGTGCTTACAAAAAAAAATTATACACATATACACATACTCCCCCTTACTACATACATCATACAAAATTTTCAAAACACACATACATATTTCTACTCCCCCTTTGACAACAATGCCAAAATTTAAAAGCAAAATATATATATAGAAAATTTGTATCAAAGTGTTCAGCATATACAACAACTTTTAAAAAACTGAATCAAGATTCATGCATTAGCAATCCTCATAAAAATTGCACTAAAATTCCTCTTCAACTGAGATAAAGCATGTTCCCATGTTTCCAGCAAATTCTCAATGAACTCAAGTGTAGACATGATCTGATTATGAAATTCCTCCATGGAATCCAGTGAACAAGCTTCAGGGGTATCTAAAATAACTTTTGTATGCGTGTAGGCTCTCTGTAGGATTACCACTTGGGATTTGAGTTGACTCTTCAATTCCTTTAATGACCAGAGTCTTTTTGCTTTCTCAAGATCATAGGTGTCTAACCTATTGTGCAAATCATCCACATATTTGCTAAAATCAAAAACAGAGTCTTGAAGTAGTACATATGTATTCCATATCCTCTCTAATTCCTGCTCAATTTTAGTATGACTGCTATTGATATCAGTAAAAAAGAATAAAATATTGGAAGTAGATGCAAGATACTTCCTGCCCATTTCAATAGCTTGCCTTAATAAATCTTTATTAAGTGATAGAGCTAGTTTCCCAATATCAATCTCCTTCATAAGTTGTTCACCTCGCTTCTTCCTATAACTCTTGTCAGCATATGTCTGGGTTGCTTCTTCAAGTGATGTAATTTGCTTAGATGCGTCAACAACTAATTGACCAAGTTTTCTAATGGGTGTTGTCAGGTGCCCTGTAGCAGTTTTCGGTAGCAGATTTGTCAGAATATCTACTGCTTTCTGAATAGTTTCTGCTTCTATCCTTTGTTCTTTAAATCTTTTCTTGTGTGCTCTAGATTGCATGACATTTGCAATCTTCATCATTTTAGATGCACTCATATTATCAACATTTATAGGCCCTGAAATGCCTAATGAATCATCTTCATCATTCTGTTGTAAGACTAATGGTTTTGTCGGTTCGGAAGATGTTACCTTGACAATTGCTTCCCCTTGTTCTTTCTTTGTTTCCTTCTCAGATGACTAAGTACCAATGTTTGTATCAGATTCCTTCTGAATATCCTGTGAAACCGGTGGGGATTGGGGTTTATCAGGTTGCTCTTTTTCTAGTGGATTTACCACTCTTGGTTGAGTTGTCAGTTACTCAACTAAAGTAACTTGTAAAACAGTTATCATAGGTGGCTACATATCAGGTGCAATGATATCCTTAGATAGATCAATTGTATCCTGAATATCATCAATATCATGGATAGTAGTGTCATCCTTCCTCTCATCAGCTTGCACATCTTTATCTATTTTAGGTATATCATCATCATCTTGTTCATCCTGAGAAGAATGTATGATCTCTTCCATCCGTTGGATGTTACAGGCTATCTGATGAGTTTTAGTCTCAATAATTTGCCTCTTTCCACTAAGTAGCTTCAATCTTCTTGCTTTGAAACAAAAATGAATTTTATACTTATCAATCAATACATTCAATTCATCCTTGGACAATTTAGGAAAATACTGCACAAATATCTCATCTATAATTTATTTTTCCTTCTTTACAGCTTCCTCCCATTTAGTCAAAATAATAGTGTACAAAGAATTAGAGATATCCTTTTCAAGATCATGTGGTAATCTACTATAATGACACAAATGATTGATTGCCTGTTGAATGATTTGCTCCTTCTCATCTTCAGTGAAGGAATTAAAATTTTCTTTGACACTGTCAAATCTGTTTCTCCCTAATGTCTTCACTATTCTTTCAAAGTGGGTTTCAGGCTTGTAAGTTGAGATATAAAAAGGCACAGTTGCCTTTGGCACATTTTTCACTGACTTGACTATCCTACCAGCTCTTTCATCTTCTTAGGTTCTTCTTCAGTGTCAGTTCCTTCAGATTCTTCTTGAAGAATTAACTTCTGACCTCTTTTCTTTGTCTCCTTTTTCATATACACTTTAGGTTCGGGTTCCTTTTTGTTTTGGACACTCTGTGTCATTCTAGTACTTTTCATAACCAGAGGTGCATCCTCAGTTTTCTTCTCTTTAACTTTACTACCTGTGGTCGGAGCAACACTGGTTCCAGCTTGTGCAATCTGCTCTTTCATTGAACTCAATTTTGCCCTCTTTTTATCTACTAGGGATGCCAACAGGTTATTGGCATAGTCAATCAATAAGTCATAGTTAACCTCATAACTCATATCTTCAATTTCTTCCTCTCTAGGCTCAATTGCCTGCATTAAACAAAAATCAGTGGTAACTATAAAAACAATGTCTTTAGCAAAATGTTTTACCACATCCTCAGGCAATCTTACTCTCATGTTCATCTTCTTCTGAAATTCATTAAAGTATTTGTTCATAGAGACAGAGAAAGTATTCCTTACAGCCTTAATACTATTCTTGATCTAGGCGGATACCCACAGATCCTTAGACCATTCAAGATCTCTGATTCCCGATAGGAAATTCTGAAAATAAAAGAATAGCCTGAACAATAATTGTCTATATTTAAACTTTAGGCTGGTGTCCTTCTTGATAGATTGTAGATTTAAAAAATAATTGGCTCCTGATGGCCTCATGGAGGTCATAATCTGCATTTTCAGCTATCATCTTGTAAGTAGTATGCACTGCTGTTGGTGGAACACTATTCAATCTGATAGAGTAGAATACCCGGTATCCTATGACCATAGGTGCTAATGTTACCACGGGGTCTCTGATATTGTTAACAGAGAAGGCACGACCATCAGAGGTTGAAGCGGTTAGAGTATTAATTGTATCTTTTGAAATGTGTCTCAACTAAGGTACTTCACCGGTTGAGTAAAAACCAGTTACAGCCTGAATGGCTTTCTTGGTTATGGTATGAGTCCTCTCTAAGTACATGTTCACCCCATGAACTCAACTCAAGATGATTCAATATACTCTTCGTCAAATTCTTCTAGAAAGTAAGTCGTGTTCTGAAAACCTTTCTCAAAAACCCTAATATATTTTGTTTGAATTTTCCTATTTTCACCACAAAGTGATTTCAACTGAGAATATATTGATAGTGATCCTAAATCCTCAATTTTGTAGTCAATGTAGCTAGACAAATCTTCTTTTACTACGACACTGCTAGGAACTTGTGACAAAGCATTATAAGACACAATCTTTTCTGCTTTTACAGCTTCCATAGGTTCTGATGTGATCATCAATTTCCCTTCTGACTTAGAAGATGATGCCATTCCAGATAAACTAGATTTGAAAGCAAGATTATCAAGAAATACCTTATTTCACGTGGTGCCTCATTTATCAGTTGAATGCCCAAGTGCACACAAGTTCTATCTTCTCCAACCTTCAAATCAGCTTGATTACTTAAATCTTAATGCAACTTCGACTGAAATCAGCTAATAATCTTTACTTAGCTCTGTAAATGCTCAAGAATTCTTTCTCAAAAGTGTTAGGATAAAAATAACAAAGAAAAAACTTGCTTTTATTATTTTTACCAACTACAATAAATGCTCTCTTGTTAGGGTTACAAACCCTAATTACACCGCTCAAGGAGAACTGGTTGATAACTAAATAACAGAAAGCTATCAAAATCTCATGCTTTTGAATTCTCTTACCACTTATTCACTTCAAGGGGTCTGAAGGTGGGTTTACCGTTATGCTCCCCTTAGTCATATTGAAAAGCCTTAATTCACCAGTGTAGGATTCTCTTCATTGGGTGAAGGAATAGCTTGTTCTCAAGGTGAATCATCACTCTTCTTCTTCCAAGTTCAATTCATGTCTTCTCTTGTTTCTTCAATATTGACCTTTTGCTTGCCTTTTTGATCTTCAGAAGGGTTGACTAGTTTGTTCTTCCTAGATCTACAGAATTTTGCCAAGTGCCCCAGTTTGTTACAGTAATAGCAAGCCATACTAGTTGATCTCCAAGGTCATACATTACCTCTCCCAATTCTTCTTCTACAATTCATAGCCACATGACCAAATTTATTATAGATGGTGCATATGACATTTGTTACCTTTTCCATCTTAAATGGACTAAACTGGTTGTTGTAGGATATTTGCCAGTTCTTGTTTCCCTGGTTATCATAATTTCTCATCCAATTGTCATTTGGTCTTAGATGCATGTGAGGTATAGGATTATTTGCTCCATATCCGCATTCAACTGATCTATGTCCATACATTCTACATGTGAAGCAATGACCTTCAAATTTCTTGGACACATACCTAGCATTAGTATTGTAGCTTGTTAGGATTTCCACAAATATTGAGAGGGGGGGTGAATCAGTATCTAACCGGTAATAAGATTTTCTTAACTTAAAACATGTAGAGCATATTAATAGTATGTACCGGTAAATAGAAAGTAATGCAATAAACAGAGATAAAAACAACCACATGAAAAACACACCATAACACAATATTTTAACGAGGAAACCCGGAGTGGGAAAAACCTCGATGGGATTTATGACCGACAATATTCACTTGCTGGCCAATAAGAGAATATTACTGCTACAAGAGGGGCCTGCACATGCAGGAAGGCCAAGTGCCTAGAGCTCACTACTCAAATGCAAAATAGGAAGTCTCACTGACTTATAAAATGGATTATATAAATCCAGTGTCTTGTACTGCTTCAAAATAGCATCTATAATGCCAAATCCAGTACCGATTTCTGCTTTGCTTCTTACATAAACCCTTAACCTATATTTCACATAATAGGTCTACCTTATTCGCCTAATTACATTCCACTATCCTTACATAATTGTTCTACAATGATCTCTCTTATATAAGAGTAATTTTACAACTTGCCAAGTCGGCTTACAATGATTTTACAATAATAAAAAAAATATATTAACAACAAAATTCTTGTCAGCTTTTGTACCGATATGCTTCATTTTACTGCCTGTGCCGGTGGTCTACGTGCCGGTTTAGAATCTAACTTTGCTAAGGTCGGTGGATTTCCTTGCCAGTGACATAGGATTGTAAGGTTGTCATCAATGACAAAACCTTCAATCACCTACAATGTCTCATTGGAGTGTACATTTTCCAACAATCTCCCCCTTTGGCATTGATGGCAACACTCATGACAAAATTCAAAAAGTGTAGTACAAAAAATATGTTACCAAAAATGTGTGAACCAAAATGTGTGAACTCCCTCTGAGCAGATGAGTCCTGATCATTTTCTCATACCACTACTCCCCCTTTGGCATCAATGACAAAGATTGTCAAAGTGTCAATAGAGTATGGTTTTTTTGTCTCAACCTTGTAACCGAGTGGTTACAATTTGAAAAAGATCCACCAAAACCAAATTTAGGCTTTCAAGAAACTTTTTACTATCTTTTATTGCTACCTCTGTTCTTTGAATTGTACCGGTAAGGTGTTGCATTTTCTCTGCCGGTGTTTTTTGGTCCTTGAACTAATGCATCAAATATTTCTTTCCTTAAACATGCGAGATAGTCCAACTTTGGACTTAATCTCCATTTCAAATCCTTAGCCTTACTTTTTATTTTCTCCTTTTCTCTTTCTAGCTTTAGTAACTCTTCCTCAAAACCTGTTATCTTTTTCTCAAAAATTGATAATGAATCAGATGAATTAATAAAATTGTCAGCTAGCTTATTAATTTCCTCCTGTATCTTGCTCATTTTCTTGTCTATCTCAACTGTCAAAAAGTTTGTCTTACAAATGTCTCTATACAAAGTTTTGATCTCCTTAAGTGTGTTGCACAGTTCTGGTAGAAGTGTGTCAAACTGCCTTGTACACTTCTTTATATGTTCCTCAAAGAATTTTTCTTTTTCTTTTTCTAACCTCTCTTTGAATGCTTCTTCCTTTATTTGCTCAACTGTCACTATGTTGTCAGTAATATATTTAGACAAAGTGTCAAGTTGGCTCAAAGAAACCTTATTAGCTACATTGCATTTTGGAGCTATCATCTTCAAAATTGGAATTGTTTCATCTATAGCTTTATATGCCTGTGAACTACAATCTATTATTTTCTTTATAGAATCTAAAAGAACTTTAGTTACATTTGTTGATTTAGATCCTATAGTTGAGGAGCTAACATTTTGAATTCCACCATAGGGAGCAATATCCTTGCTTGCAATGACCTCCAGTAGGTCAGTTTGTGTTTCCATTTCCTTAAGCAATGGTTTGTTTTGCTCAGTAGTTGTCGGTGGCACTGATTCTATATTAACTTGTTCCTGTGCTGGAGCCTGTTGCTCTGTTTGTTGTTCTGTTTACCCATCTATCAGTTTACCTTCAGTGTTATTTGTGTTATCAGTTACCAATGGCTCACTAGCCATATCTGTCTTACCAGTTGTGTCCTTGTCTATCATAATGTTGACTTTCTGAGTATCAACATCCATACTCTCATCAGCTGGTTGATCTTCATTTGTTGTTATCGGTGGAGTAACCTGGGGTGGTGGGGATAAATTATCACTTATTTTGATGCTTGGAGGTCCACCAACTTTTCCTTTTCCCTTATCCTTGTCTTTCTAATATACCTTGATTGGTTTAGAGTTTCTATACTCTTCCTGTTTTTCCTTCTCAACAAGGAATATATCCCATACATTTTCAGTTTCCTCTGCAACCTCATTTACTCTTCCAACCATTAGTGCAATATGCCAGTGTGCAGTAGAGAATACTGACCAGTTAGCCTCTGCAATTAGATCATCTATTTCTTTCAGAGAGTTAACTGGGTAGACAGCAAGTAGTTTCTCAATCTTTATTTTCTTGTCAAGCTCTATAACAACTTGCCTTCTAGCTTCAAGTCTCTTAAATAGTTCTACCGGTACTTCATCTACAATTTTCATTAAAAATTTCTTGTACATATCCAAGTGTATAATTACACTATTTTCAACTTTCTCCTTGTCATCAACTGATAATGTATCATATAGTTTTTTAATGTTCTTAAGCTTTCCTTCCTCTATTATTTCATCCAACAGTTTGTCAATTGGAGCAACATTTTGTTGAGTCCTTTCTTTGGTGTCAACTTTTTCTTCTTAGGAGTAGACTTCTTGACTAGGGGCCTCACTGCCTGTTGTTTTTGCCTGGTTCTTCTAGGTGAAGGTGTGGATACCGGTGAAGGTTCCCTTTTCCTTACAACTCTTTTAAATGCTACAAGCATATCACTCTCTGAAGAAGTTGCTACTAGAGAAAGGTGAGTTTCTGGTTGTTGTGCTTGTAACTCATCTTCAGTGATACCGGTTTGTTTCAGTACATCTTCTTTTATAGCCTTAGCTTGCCTTGAACCTTTCCTCACTATTGCTTCTACTTTCTTCACTCTCTTTTTGGATTGAATTAGTTTTTCAATGGTGTTAGCACTACTGAATATCTCTTCCTTAGGTTCATTGGGTGCTTCCAGAAGGGCTTTAGCATGTGTTTCAATGATGTTATCATCTGTCTCATAACCCATTTCAGTAACCCAAATTGTTCTTGGGGTAACTGCTTCCATCCAGATCTCATCCTTCTTGATTACAAAGCATATGTCATCCTTATATTTATCTACAATTGCTTGTGATAATCTTACTCTAGTGTTCATTTTGGCCTTTAATGCTTGAAAGTATTCATTAATATTCGTTTCTCTATTTTCACCCATGTTGTTCAATAGGTCAGATAACGGTTTCCCTACCGGTATGTCAAATCCAATGTTCTTGTTTCCTATACTGGGAACCTATTTTGTTATATGTAGCATTAAGCAAACAAGTAAGTTACCAAATCTGAATGTCCCTTTCTTGTCCTTCTTGATCTTTCCCCGATTGTCAATAAGTTCATCTTTTAACCATTCACATACATCAATTTTCACATTATCTTTAACCATATCATGAGCACTTTTTATGCATAAGCTGGAAATTGAGTTAAGTCTATTTGCATGAGTTGTTTTGTAACCTAAAATCATGCTAATAAATCTCACATTTATGTCAGTTACATCATTCACCCTTAAAGACTTTTTGTCAGATGTTGTAACCTATTAGATTCATTACCAGGTCATTTGAGACCTTCTTTGTCTTGTCTGGTCTGTTACGGGTGGAAGGTAACCCTGTTACAGCTTTCACAGCTTCCTTGGTAATTTTATGAACCGAATCTAGCAAAAAGAAAGCACCATGTACCCTGCTCAATACTATCCTAATAACTTCCTTAGGGAAATCCGGAATGCTAAGGGTTTCAGTGAATCCTAGGGTTTCAATAATTTTGTGTTTAGGTTTCACATTACCGGAATCATCACATATGATAGTTTTGTACATGTTCTTGATTTCCTCATCACCTAATTCTTCTATGTGGCAATGGATGTATATTCTAGGGTCTTCTGCAAAAACAACTCCTTTGGGGATTTGGGAAAATGCACCAACATTATCATCTTTTTTAGCTATCTCAGGAACTAGCTGAAATACGAGCCTAGGGCATTTGATTACCTTGACTACAATAGGGTTTGCTATGAATTCAGGTACAGAAGAGGATTCCATGATTATAAATACCTTTTTCTACCTTTGGAAAGATTGGTTGCTGAAATGCTTTGCCTCTTTGCTTGAAATGCCTTGGCTCTAGAAATTTCGCACCCTTCAAATGTTTGAATGCTCAGTGAAATGTAATGGAGCCAAAAACACTAATTTATAATGTCAATCTGCCAACTACCACATGTAATGCTTGCCGGTTAAGTAATCACTTAACATATCTGTCGGTATAGATGTAATTTCAACTTCTTACCATCAACCAAGGGAGTAATAGCATATTTCTCATTTGATTGCTAAACCCTCAAAAGAATTTTCTTCAATTAGATGAAGAGACTCCTGCCAGTGGAGTGCTACTCTATTCTATCAGTGGAGTGTCGCTTGGTTCTACCAGTGGAGGAGTATTCCCAACACCATTTAGCTCTGACTTTCTAATCCATTGTTTTGATAATTCTTTCTTAACTTCTTCAACCTTTTCTTTTCCTTTCAAACTGGCACCATTGTTGTCTATCGGTGGTGCCTTACTTCTGCAAAATTTTGCAATATGTCCAATCTTGTTACAAGCATAACAAGTCACATTATTTTTCCGAATAGCCTTCCCATAACCTATGTCAATTTGTGTTCTACATTGATTAGATAAGTGTCCAAATCTTCCACAAACATAACATCTTACATTCATTCTGCAATTTTCAGAGTTATGACCAATTTTGTTGCATTTTGAACATTGATCGGTGGGTGCATTGGTATTCTGATAATTTCTAGATCTATATTGATTTTCTCTATGACCATACTTGTTACAGTTAAAGCATTTGCCATTGAATTTCTAAGCAGTAGGTTGTCTTACCAGTTTGCTATTATCCTAAGTGTTTGCAGTACCAGATCTTTCACCAACTTCAAAGCCAATTCCACAAGTGTCACCTTTAGGTTTTTGATTCTTCAGCAAGTTACCAAGTTCTTCTGAGGTTTTCTTGAATTTCTCTTTATGTTGATTTGCAGTATCTAGTTCTCTTTCTAAGACTTCTTTCTGCCTCATCAATTCATTTGAGTCATTCTGGGTGTGCATCAAATCTATCTTCAACAAATCATTTTCATAACTAAGTCTTGTGTTTTCATTTGCAGCATCACTTAGTCTTCTAGTCAAATCTTCTTCATTCTTCTTTCTATCTTCAATTTCTTTATAGAATCTCATAGTCATATCCTGCATCTCATTCTTTGTTGTCATGTTCTCTTTCTTTAGCTTGTTTATCATATCATTAAGAGTTTCTTTTTCATCATGCTCATTTTGCATCTTTTCACAAAGTTCTCTTCTCTTGTTTCTTGAAATAGTAAGATTTTTTTGAAGTGCTTGAATAATATCCTGAGTTGCTTTTAGGTCATCTTCAAGTTTGATATTTTTCAATTTTTCTCCATCATAGTCTGAGAGACCTGCTTCAAGTTGCTTCATCAAGTTTTCTATCTCTACCGGTGTCAAGATCTTCCTCAAGTTGTTAGGCTTCTGAAAATAGAGGACCAAGCTCTGATACCAATTGTTGTTAGGATTTCCACAGATACTGAGAGGGGGGAGTGAATCAGTATCTAACCGGTAATAAGATTTTCTTAACTTAAAACATGTAGAGCATATTGATACTATGTATCGGTAAACAGAAAGTAATGCAATAAACAGAGATAAAAACAACCACATGAAAAACACACCATAACACAATATTTTAATGAGGAAACCTGGTGTGGGAAAAACCTCAGTGGGATTTGTGACCCACAATATTCACTTACTGGCCAATAAGAGAATATTACTGCTACAAGAGGAGCCTGCACATGCAGGAAGGCTAAGTGCCTAGAGCTCACTGCTCAAATACAAAATAGGAAGTCTCACTGACTTACAAAATGGATTATATAAATCCAGTGTCTTGTACTACTTCAAAATAGCATCTATAATGCCAAATCTAGTACCGGTTTCTGCTCTGCTTCTTACGTAAACCCTTAACCTATATTTAGCGTAATAGGTCTTCCTTATTCGCCTAATTACATTCCACTATCATTACATAATTGTTCTACAATAATCTCTCTTATATAAAAGTCATTTTACAACTTGCCAAGTCATCTTACAATTATTTTACAATAATAAACAAAATATATTAACAACAAAATTCCTGTCAGCTTATGTGTCGGTATGCTTCCTTTTACTGCCGGTGTCAGTGGTCTACGTGTCGATGTAGAATCTAACTTTGCTGGAGCCAGTGGATTGCCTTGTTGGTGACATAGGATTGTAAGGTTACCATCAATGACAAAACCTTCAATCACTTACAATGTCTCATTGGAGTGTGCATTTGCCAACATAGCTTGCATTTTTGTTAGGTTTGTCTCTACAAATATTTGCAGTGTGACTAGGTTTATGGAAAACAAACAAACAGGTTTGAAAACCTTCTTACCAGTGGGATTTTTGGTCTTATGAATGTTTCTCTTCATAGAAGATGATTCTCCTTTCTCAGATGTGTTAAAACCAAGTCCGGAGGTATCACCTTTCATCCTTTGTTATTGGATTTGTTCATCTAGCAAGCCAGAACTCTTGTTAAACTTTTCTAGTTTCTCATTAGCTTCGGTGAGCTGCCTGGTGAGATCTTCATTGTGTTTTGACAGGCTCTCTCTCAGAGATGGTGCTAGTTCAAGATCTAGCTGTAAATTCTCTTTTTCTTCTCTTTTTGCAACCAAATGCTTATGCATAGTGATATTTTCCTGCTTGATCTTGGCAATCTCATGATCTCTTTCCTTGATAAGATCTTCAATTATTCTTCTGGCTTCTAGTCCCTGACTCATGTGCGTAGTTAAACCTTCAAACTCTCTCCTCAGATTTAGTTTCTCACTATTTAACTTTTCAACTTCCTTCACTAAAGCATCAATATTGGCCTCATCTAAAGAACTGTTATCAGATATTTCCAACAGTTGTTCAATTAGCTCTCTCCTTTTGACTTGTGAAGCTTTCAGTTTGACCCTTAGGATTTCAGGCTCATTTCTACTAGCTTCAAGCTCTTTTGCCATCTCAAAGTAGCTCATGTCCCCCATGGTTGTTTCAAGGCTCCCTTCTAAGTGATTAGGCTTCAAAGAAGTTAGGCTCTGATACCAATTGATGGACTTGAAAAGCACTAAGAAGGAGGGGTGAATCAGTGACACCAAAAATAAAACTACTTCAAACACTAATTGGTAGATGAACTTAACAAAAATTTTAAACACAATGCATGCAATCCAAAATGATATAACAACATCCACCATAACATAAGTGTTTGTACGTGGAAAACCCAAATAGGTAAAAACCATGGTGAGATGGAACTCACAAGTTAACTATCTACAGTAATAGACAAATGATCGATTAAGGTCTACAAAGTGCTCTACTACTAGGAGTGAATCTTGTTAAAGAACCCAAAGCTTGGTTAAAAGCTATACCCTATGAAAGGTAGTACCCTATTAGGAGTAACCTCAGTGAAGGATTTCTGAATCCAAACTAATGGATCACCTTGTTAGAGGATTTGAACAATGAAGCTTGTTAGATCTTACCCGGTTAGGGGATTTTAATTCTGTTGTAATTGTTAGAAGACAATAGGATTTGTTTGATCTATCTGAGTAGCACAATACTTGCTTGATCAGATCCTTTTAAGCTTATTCAACACTACTTCTCAACATACTCTGCAACTTAACACTTTTGCATTTGCACATAACATATCACTTTCACTCATACAAAATAATTCATTGTGATGTCAATATATAGACATTTATATTTCATGTTGGCCTCAAAAAATCATAACACAATTTCCTAGGTGTAGTGTATCTGGTCAAGTGATCATAACTCATCACAAAAATACTGCCAAAACTTGTTGGTGGTGATAACTCATCACACAATCTATGAATATCAGTTAGAACACTTAATACCAGTTAGAGTTAAACATCTTTTCCTTTATGCTTCTGAGATAGTCTCCATTGGATCTCCTTGTTGAAGTTGAGACATGTATAACCAAGTGGTTATCTCCATGCATATACTGGTTGTCACCAAATACCAGTTAGAAATAAACCTCTAGTATATCGGTTGAACTGTAAACAACTTTGAAGTTACACTGGTAGCCAATATGAACATATGTGTGTATGTGTTTCATCAATGACAACATATGATGAATTCATTACAATCATCATCAAGCCAACATTGTGGTATCCAAGGAATGATGATTTCATGCTATGTGCCTACACTAATGCAGATTGGGCTCATGATGTTGATGACCGAAAGAGAACTACCAATGGAGTATTCCTTTTGGGAATTAAATTAGTTTCATGGGCTAGTAAGAAACAAGATTCAGTGTCCTTATCTACTGTTGAAATTGAGTACATTGCTGCTGATAGTAGTTCCACTCACGTAGTTTGGATGAAGCAAATGTTGAAGGCTATCAAAGTTATTTATGATGAGCCTACTGTTATATATTGTGATAATTCCAGTGTTATTAACATGTCAAATAAACCGGTGCAACATTCAAAGACTAACCATGTGTCAATCAAATATCATTACTTGAGAGATCAAATTAGTGAAGAGAAGGTGAAGTTGGAGTATGTATCTACAAAGGAACAAATCATTGATATTTTCACTAAGCCTTTGCCTGCAAATACATTTGTCTATTTGAGAGACAAGTTATGGGTATCCACCCCTCCTAGTGACAACTAGATTCATTAAGTTGCATCAATCTGGTGGATTTCAAAGTCTTATCTTTTTAAACAGATTGATGAGTTGGTGTTGCTCCTCTGGTGGAGTAGTTTGTGTTTTAGGGGAGAGAGATTCATGTTTCATTTTTAAAAGGGGGGAGTAAGTTTGAGAGATCTTTGGAATTGTTGTCAAAGGGGGAGAGAGATCATGTGAAAAAATGCTTTATATTTCCTAATTTTAGGGGGATTTTTTTGGAGATATCTTCTTGCTTTGCATTTATTGTTTTTTACATTCATATGTTGTCATCAATGCCAAAGAGGGAGATTGTTGGTTATTGATGTGATAATATAATGAAACTATAAGGATACGATCAACTATTGCGAGCGGGGGGGTGAATCAATAGATAGAAAATAAACTAAACTTTCACCAAACAAACTTTCAACTCAAAATCAACTTACTAAACTAACTGGTTTGGTCACTGTATAAAAAGTTGTTGTCTAACTTTACCGGTTGACCAAAATATCAATGATACAATGCAACAGATTTGAAACTCAAATACCATTTAACCAAAACCTTAAATAACTTTACTAATATCATTAATAACTCATTTCAAATCATCTATGGTCATCTAAATATATCTAAGTGGATGTACCATTCATGCATATCAACCATATCAAAAACACATCCACAAAAGCATTCACCACTTCACACAATGATTTTTCACGTTGGAACCCAAATGGGAAAAACCATGGTGTGGATGAATACCCACAAGTATTTTGAACTCTTCTGAAGTTTGTCATGTTAGGATCCAAGCCTTGTTAGAAGCTTTTACAATAATGTCATGTTAGGAACAAATCCAGTTAAGTACCACCCAGTTAAAAGATTGACTACAAATGCCCTGTTAAAGGTAATGCCTTGTTGAAGGTAACCTCAGTGGAGGATTTAAAATCCAAGCTAATGGATCACCTTGTTAGAGGATTTCAACAACAAGCCTGTTAAAACTTACCCAGTTAAGGGATTTAACTTTTGTAATGGCTAGAGAGAAACAAGTTCTTTTCTTATCTAGTAATAGCACTTCCTTGCTTAATCAGATCCTTTTTGCTCCTATCTTCCTTCACAACATTTTGCAGACACACCTTCTGGTTTGGCAACAATCACTATCACACCTAGCCAAATTTTCTAACACAATTACAAACAATTCATCGACCTTAAAAATAAATAAAATAAATCGGTAGCACAATGCAAGCTCTACAATTTTTATAGAGATTACAAACATATTGGTTCAATCTTGACTGTTTGATTGCATAGAATTCAACTACACTTTGTTCTAGACAACTTCAACTGCTCCTGGATCATCGCACATTGGATCTTGTAGCTCATCACATGTTTGTCACTTCATACTAAGCAATTGATCATTCCCAAGGTAAACGGTTATCTCTACACGCCAAATCCATTTCAAAACTTATCACATACAACATGCATATGTGGCATCTTCATCTCTGATCACCATTCGGTCATAGATCATCACAATCGATTCTCCAAGATCCATCAGTTAGGGCTCTTCTTATCAACATGTTAGGGTTACCAGTTGATCACTCTGCTTCAATACTCCCGGTTTTCATCACTGCTCTACTACTGGTCACTTTACTGAATCATTACCGATTGCAATACATCTTCATTACCAGTTTCTATTGACATCAATGACAACACTATACTTTTCCAATGCAATCTTCATGCAATGCCAACATTCTCCCCCTTTGGTATTGATGGCAATACAAATATCAATACCACTTAATTCTCCTGATTAAGAGTAAAGCATATACACAGGTATAGGAATCATGGTTTACATTTTTACCATATACTCTGCTTAAATTGTATCTACATGTCTTTGTCAATCAATCATATACCTTTCTCCCCCTTTGACACTAATGTCAAATTGAAGGTAAATCATACAGTTTCATGCTTCACTAATCTACAACTAGGTGCTCCCCCTGTGGAGTAGCTCCACTCTACACCAAACCTTCTTCAAGATTTTCAATAGGCTCTGAGACTGATATCTTCCACGTCTACTTAATTGACTTCATGTAGGGGTACAACCCCTTGATGGTATAATGAAAGGATAAATATCCAGTCAAATACTGCGAGGGAGGGGGTGAATCAGTAAATAGAAATATTGATACAAACTTCACCAATCTCAAAAATCAATCTCTCAAAGTAAACTTAGAACTATCAATGTAATACCACTATCGAGATAAAAACTCAAAAAATAAACTGGTTGACTATTACAACAATTTAACAGTAAACAACTTCAAACTCATAAACATCAAAATGCTTTTTCATATGTCAACAAACTTCATTTCTCAATGCTTCTAGTTATCATGACTTATCAAAGTATTTAAGTAGTTAAGTAAATTAACCATAAGATCATAACCACAAAAACATTCACCACTTGACACAAATATTTTTGACTTGGAAACCCAAATGGAAAAAACCACAGTGAGATGAGACTCACAAGCTAACTATCTGAACTCTTCTGAAGTTTGCCCTATTAGGAGCCTAGCCTATTAAAGCTTTACAAAAAGTCTTGGTAAGAACTAATCCTATTAGGAACCAACCAGTTAAGGGATTGACTACAATGCCTTGTTAGAAGCAATACCCTATAAGGAGTAACCTCGGTAGAGGATTTGAAAATCCAAGCTAATAGACCATCTTGTTAGAGGATTTGAATGGCACCAAGCTTGTTAGAGCTTACCCGGTTAGGGGATTTCAATTTTGTTGTAATTGTTAGAAAACAATTGGAGTTTGTTGATCAGTCGGAATAGCACTATACTTGCTTGATCATATCCTTTTCATGCTCCTATCTTCCTTTACTCAAACTGTCGATACATCATCTGGTTCGACAACCACACACTCAACTGATCTTTTGCCAACACTGAAACTAAACAACTTCATCGACCTTATAAATAGACCAATTAGGTTGGTAACACAACAAAAACTTAATCCTCATAGAGATTACAAATAAATCAATTCAAGTATGATCATTGGATTACATAGAAATCTCTGCACATCAATCAAGAAAACCTTGATGACTCCTTGATCACCGCTTCATCGATCTTAGTAACTCATCACACGCTTTGAATTATATGCAATATACTTGCTCATTCCTTGGACAAAAACCATTACAACAACTCGCCAAAATCACTTGAAATTGTCTTCATGCAATAGTCATACATGTCATAATCATTGTTGCTCATCATCAGATCATAAACCAATATAACCAATTCACCAAACTTAATTGGTTAGGGTTTATCAAAAACAACAGGTAGGGTTTACCGGTTAAACTCTCCAATATATAGCAATACCGGTTCACTCCACAAATTCTTCCTACTGGTTACAAAACATCATAACAATAATATCAACAATATCATTACTGGTTAATTGATATTAATGACAACATAGCATATCATTAATGCAATCTTCATGAAAATGCCAACAATCTCCCCCTTTGGCATTGATGGAAATACAAATATCAGTACCATTGACTGTTGTTGTGATTGCGAATAGGAATCTTGGTTTCCATTACCAAGTATTCCCCATGCTCTTCAGGTCTTCATCTTGTCACTGGTTCTTCTCCACATAATCACATAATTCTTCTCCCCCTTTAACAATAATGCCAAATTGAAAATAAAAAATGTAACATCAAATTTCACTGTACAGCATCAACAACCTGCAACTTGATGCTCCCCCTATGGAATAACTCCACTTCTACACCAATCCTTCTCTAAAATTCTACAAGTAGCTTCGAGACTGATGTAATCTACATCATACTTAATTGACCTCATGAAGGGGTACAACCCCTAGATGACATCTAAGATACTCAAAAGTAGCCTTAGGCAGAGGCTTAGTAAAGATATCTGCAAGCTACTCCTTGGTAGAAACATGCTCCAAGATCACATCTTTACTCTGCACTTTTTCCCTCAAGAAATGATACTTTAGTTCAATATGCTTGGTTCATGCATGCAAAATAGGGTTCTTGGAAATATTTATGGCACTTGTATTATCACATAAAATCTTTACAGGTTCTGAAATCTTCATCTTAAATCCTTCCAAAATGTGCCTCATCCAAATAGCCTAAGTACAATTCATGTAAGTTGCAACATACTCAGCTTCAATAGTAGATTGTGAAGTACAACTCTGCTTCTTACTACTACATGAAACAAGTCTTCCTCCAAGAAAAAATGCTCCATTGGTTGTGCTTATCCGGTCATCAACATTTCTTGCCCAATCTACATCTGTGTATACCTTCAAGTCAAAATTTCCTCCATATGGATACCATAATCCATAGTCAACAGTTCCTTTCAAGTACCTAACAATCCTCTTGGTTTCTATCAGATGTCTTTCCTTAGGATTATTCTGGAATCTAGCAACTATGCCAACTGCACGAGCTATGTTTGGTCTATTGTGAACAACATAGTGCAATTTTCCAATCATTGACATGTATTCCTTCTCATCAACAAATTTAGATTCTTCTTCCTTAGACAACTTACAACCTATAACCATTGGTGTTCCAACTAGTTTACAGTCACTCATACCAAATGTCTTCAAGACCTCTTTCACATACTTAGACTATGTGATGAAAATTCCATTCTACATTTGCTATATTTGCAAGCCTATGAAAAAATTTATTTCCCCCACTAAAGACATTTCGAACCATTTTTTATTTCATCTACAAAATTATTGCTCATGTCATCATTACCTCCAAATATGATATCATCTACAAAGACTTGGCTGACCAGTATTTTATCTCCTTCAGATTTGAGATATATGTTACTATCATCACTGGTTCTCAAAAATCCTATCTTCAATAGATGTGTATGAATCCTTTCATACCATACTCTCAGTGCCTGCTTTAATCCATATAAATCCTTATGCAATATGCATGCCATGTCTTTCTTATCAGTCAGACCATAACCATCTAGTTGCTCAATGTATACTTCTTCTTCCAATATCCCATTCAAAAATGATGACTTAACATCCTTCTGGTATACCTTGAATTTCTTGTGTCTTGCAAATGCAAGTAAAGTTCTGACACCTTCCAGTCTTGCCACTGGTGCAAAAGTCTCACCATATTCTTCTTCTTCCTCTTGTGCATAACCTTTGCAAACCAACCTAGCTTTGTTGCAAACTACAACACCATCTTGATTCAACTTGTTCCTGAATACCCACTTAGTACCTATCACATTTTTATTTAGCAGTCGGGGTACTAGGGTCCATGTGTTGTTCTTCTCAATCTGATCTAATTCCTCCTCCATAGTTTTAACGCAATGATCATCACCAAATGCTTCTTTAGCAGTTCTTGGTTCAATAATGGAGATCATGCAAGAATTCTCTCTTATTCTTCTTCTGGTTAGTACTCCAGCATCCTTATCCCCAATAATATATTCAAGATTGTGATTCATTCTCACATATCTTGGAATAACATGATCATTATCTTCAGGTTCAGCTTCTTCATTATCATCATCATCTTCTAAATTTATCTGTTTTGGTTGAACTAGTACATCAGTATTTGCTTTGTCAGTTTCAAATTTCATAGTTTATGGCTCCAAAAACATAATGCAAGGATCTTCATCCTTTTTCTCCAAATTGGTTTCCTCTAAGACTTTAGGATATGCATCCACTTGAACATCAGTACTCTCGATAATTCTCTGTGTCCAGTTGTTAAAACACTTGTAGGCCTTACTCTTGGTGGAATAGCCAAGAAATATACCTTCATCACTTTTAGCCTCAAATTTGCTAGCATAATCACCTCTCTTAATAAAACATTTTCTTCCAAATATCTTGAAATAACTAACATCAAGTGATCTTCCATACCAATATTGATAAGGAGCCTTGTCCTTACCTCTCTTTACCAAAACTCAGTTCATAGTGTAGACAGTTGTGCTGACAGCTTCCCTCTAAAAGGTTTTTGCTACACCTCCTTGTATCAACATCATCCTAGCAGCTTCAACAACTGACTGGTTGTTTCTCTCTGTGATACCATTATGTTGTAGTGTCCTTGGTGCAGAAAGTTGTCATTTGATACCATTTTCTTCACAATACCTAGTGAATTCCTCAAAAGTAAATTCACCACCTTGATCTGTCCTCAGACACTTTATCTTCTTACCGCTCTCCTTCTTAGCTAAGGCCCTTAATTCCTTGAATTAACCAAAATCTTCAGTCTTATCCTTCAAGAATGTGACCCACATCATCCTTAAGCAATCATCAGTGAAGATCATAAAATATATGTCACCTTGAATACTTTTTGTTCTTATTGGTCCGCAAAGATCTGTATGAACCAAATCTAACAAATGTTCCACTAAAAAATATTTGCTCTTGAAAGTTGAGGATGTCATCTTTCCCAACTGACATTCTTTACATAGAGTGTTAATCGGTTTGTCCAATTGAGGTAAACCTCTCACTGTCTTGGACTTACTCACTTAAACAATGTTATCAAAGTTTATATGATGAAATCTCCTATGCCAAAGCCAACTATCATCTATCTTTGCAATTAAACAATTGTTGATGTTAGGATTAATGTGAAACAAGTTACCTTTAGTTTGCTTACCTGTTGCAATCAGTTCACCTTTGTTGTTATAGATTTTGCACATACAATTCTTAAACTGCAATGGGTATCATTTGTCATTGAGTTTTGCACACTCAAAAGACTGTGCTTTAAACCTTCAACCTATTAGACATCATTTGCACTGCTCTTTCCATTAAGAGAAATAGTTCCCTTACCTTTAACCATGCAGGGTGAGTCATTACCAAATCTGACAACTCCGCCATCAAATTCCTTCAAAGAAAGAAATTTGCTCCGATCATCAATCATGTGATGTGAACAACCACTATCAATGATCCAATCATCAGAGTTATCCATCCTGGATACTAATGCCTTCTGGTTTGATATCTCTTCTTTAATAGCTACAAAAACAATGTCTTCATTAGCATCGCCATCAGATTCCACACTAGTGATACCACCATCAATAGCAATAAGACAATCTCTTTTGCCTTTACCCTTATACTTCTTGAATTTCTCTCATTTGTGCTCATTATCACCATTATGACAGTTAGCAGCAATGTGTCCAATCTTGTTGCATGCAAAACATTTCAAAGGTAATTTACCTCTATATTTACCTGTACCTCTAGGCAACCACTTGGCCAGCAATGCTTCAAGCTCAACTAAACTATCTTCATCATCAGCTTCTCTACTGGATCTGGATTCATAACTGTGACTGGTATCTCTACTTTTTCTCACATATGGGTGAGAAACAGAAGCTCTAAATGCAGACTCATATTTTTGTACACTACCATCATAACCATTTAATTTGAAAGCAGTAAGCTTTCCAATGATGGAGTCAAGAGTTACCTTAGTTTTGTCAATGGATTTTAGCTCCTGAATAGCTGCAACTTGGATAGCATAGACCGGTAGCAGGGTTCTCAGTATTTACTGATCACTGTGGCATCTTCCACTTTACCTCATGCACTCTTAATTTCACCGACTATCTCTTTTATCATTTGACCATACTATTGGATATTCTCACCTTCAACCATCTACATGTCATCAAACTTTCCTCTTAGACTCTCTTCTTTAGCAATCTTAACATGTTCATCACCACTATAAATCTCTTCAAGTTTTTTCCATACCTCATGTGCAGTCTCTATACCATGAACATCTGCAAACTCTACATCATACAAAGAACTGATAATGGCCTCTAATGCTTGATGATTTTATTGTTGCTCTTTCTTCTGATCATCAATCAATATCCCAATAAGTGCAATATATTGAGTATTGACATGTTCCCAATATTGGCTTCCCAGACTCCTGATATATATTTTCATTCTATCACTCCATATCCTATAGTTCTCTCTATTAAACTTTAGACCTTCCTTCTTCATCATGATCTGCAAGATCTTTACCTCAAGTTGTTAGGCTTAGACCTTAGAGGACCTGATATGCTCTGATACCAATTGATGGTATGATGAAAGAATAAATATCCAGTCAATTACTGAGAGGGGGGGTGAATCAATTAATAGAAAAACTGATACAAACTTCACCAATCTCAAAAATCAATCTCTGAAAGTAAACTTAGAACTATCAATGTAATATCACTACCAAGATAAAAACTCATAAAATAAATCGGTTGACTGTTGCAACAATTTAATAGTAAACAAATTCAAACTCATAAACATCCAAATTCTTTTTCATATGTCAACAGACTTCATTTCTCAATGCTTTCAATTATCTTGACTTATCAAAGTAGTTAAGTAGTTAAGTAAATTAACCATAAGATCATAACCACAAAAACATTCACCACTTGACACAAATATTTTTGACGTGGAAACCCAAATGGGAAAAACCACGGTGAGATGAGACACACGAGATAACTATCTGAACTCTTCTGAAGTTCGCCCAGTTAGGAGCCTATCCTGTTAAAGCTTTACAAAAAGTCTTGTTAAGAAATGATCCTGATAGGAACCACCCGGTTAAGGGATTGACTACAATGCCTTGTTAGAAGCAATACCCTGTAAGGAGTAACCTCAGTAGAGGATTCAAAAATCCAAGCTAATGGCACCTTGTTATGGGATTTGAATAGTACCAAGCTTGTTAGAGCTTACCCAATTAGGGGATTTCAATTCTGTTATAATTGTTAGAAAACAATAGGAGTTTGCTGATCTATCTGAATAGCACTACACTTGCTTGATCAAACCATTTTCATGCTCCTATCTACCTTTACTGAAACTGTTGATACATCATCCGGTTCGAAAACCACACACTCAATTGATCTTTTGCCAACACTGAGACTAAACAACTTCATCGACCTTATAAACAAATAAATTAGGTTGGTAACACAACAAAAATGGAATCCTCATAGAGATTACAAACAAATCGGTTCAATTATGACTATTGGATCGCATAGCAATCTCTACACATCAATCAAGAAAACCTTGATCGCTCCTTGATCACCGCTTCATCGATCTTAGTAACTCATCACGTGCTTTGGATTATATGCAATATACTTTCTCATTCCCTAGACAAAAACCATTACAACAACTCGCCAAAATCACTTGAAATTGTCTTCATACAATAGTCATACATGTCATAATTATTGTTGCTCATCATTAGATCATAAGCCAATATAACCAATTCACCAAACTTAATCGGTTAGGGTTTATCAAAAATAACAAGTAGGGTTTACTAGTTAAACTCTCCAATATATAGCAATACTGGTTCACTCCACAAATTCTTCCTACCGGTTACAAAACATCATAAAAATAATATCAATAATATCATTACCGGTTAATTGACATCAATGATAACATAACATATCATTAATGAAATCTTCATGCAAATGCCAACACCCCTAACTTACCTCTAGATATTCAAATGTAGCCTTAGGTAGAGGTTTAGTAAAGATATATGTTATTTGTTCTTTAGTAGATACATGCTCTAGCGACACTTCTTTGCTTTACACTTTCAATCTCAAGAAAAGATACTTCAGCTCTATATGCTTTGTTCTAGCATGCAACACTGGGTTCTTAGAAATGTTTATAGCACTTGTGTTATCATGGAAAATTCTTACTGGTCTAATATCTTCAACTTGAAACCTTCCAAAATGTGTTGCATCAAAATTGCTTGGGTACAATTCATGTATGTTGCAACATATTCAGCTTATGTTGTCGATTAAGAGATACAACTTTGTTTCTTGTTGCTCCAAGACACTAGTCTACCTCCAAGAAAAAATGATCCTCTGGTTGTACTCTTCATGTCATCAATATTGCCTACCTAATTTGCATCTATATAGACTTTAAATCAAAGTCTCCTGAATATGGATACCATAATCTATAATCAATTGTGCCTTTCAAGTATCTGAAAATTATTTTGGTTGCAACCATGTGTGTCTCCTTCGGACTTTTCTGAAATCTGGCAACCAATCCTACTACATGAGCAATATTCATCTTGTTGTGGACAACATAATTTCGTTTACATATCATGGACCTGTACTCCTTTTCATCAACTGATGCAGAATCATCTTCCTTAGGCAATTTACAACCTATAACCATTAGTGTTCCAACTAGTTTACAATCTCCCATTCCAAAAGTTTTTGAAATTTCTTGCACATACTTGGACTGTGTGATAAAAATTCCTTCCTTCATCTATTGGATTTGTACACCTATGAAAAAATGTATCTCACCTACCAGTGACATCTCAAATTAACTCTTCCTTTTATTAGCAAAATCATGACACGTGTCACCATTACCTCCAAAAATGATATCATCCACAAATACATCACTTACCAGTATCTTATCTCCTTCTGTCTTGAGATATATGTTATTTTCTTCACTGGTTCTTTGAAAACCTATCTTCACTAAGTAAGAGTGCAATCTTTCATATCATGCTCTTGGTTCTTGCTTCAATCTGGATATAATGCCTTATGTAATTTGCACACCATATCCTTTTCTACAGTCAAATCATAACCATCTGGTTGTTCAATGTAGACTTCCTCTTCCAATATTCCATTTAGGAATGTTGATTTCACATCCATCTTATATACCTTGAATCCTCTGTATGTTGCAAATGCAAGTAGAGTCCTTACTTCTTCCAATCTTGCAACTGGTGCAAATATCTCACCATAATCTTCACCTTCCTCTTGTACATATCCTTTGCATACCAGTCTAGCTTTATTCCTGACCACTACTCCATCTCCATTCAGTTTATTTCTGAATACCCATTTTGTACCTATTACATTCTTGTTCTTTGGTCTGGGTACCAGTGACCATGTATTGTTCTTCTCTATTTGGTCAAGTTCTTCTTCTATTTCCTTAATCTAGTGTTCATCTCCAAAGGCTTCTTTTTCTTTTCTAGGCTCAATGATGGATATCATACAAGAGTTTTCTCTTAACCCTCTTCTATTTAATACACTTGCATTCATGTCTCCAATAATCTGATCAGGGCTATGATTGAGTCTAACATACCTTGGAATAACATGATCTTGGTTTTTCAGGTTCTTCTTCTTCTTTACTTTCTTCATCTTCACCTGAATCTTCCTGTTCCGGTTGAACTGGGGCTTCTGTATTCAGTTCACCAACTTCTGGCTTTATCGGTTTCGGTTCCAAAAATAGTAAGTAAGATTCTTCTTCTTCCTTCTCCTTGCTAGTTTCACCTAAATTTTCATGAAACTCATCTACTCGGACATTAACACTTTCAATGATCTTCTTACTTTGGTTGTTGTAACACTTGTAATCTTTTCTCTTGGTGGAGTAACCAATAAATATGCCTTCATCACTCTTGGCATCAAACTTACCAATATAATCACCTCTTTTGATAAAACATTTGCTACCAAAAATTTTGAAGTAACTGACATTAGGTGATCTACCATACCAGTATTCATAGGGTGTTTTATCATTACCTCTTTTAACCAGTATCAGGTTCATTGTATAAATAGTTGTGCTAACAGTTTCTCTCCAAGATGTCTTAGCTACACCTCCTTGAATTAACATAGTCCTAGCAGCTTCAACTATTGACCGGTTGTTCCTTTCTGCAATACCGTTCTATTGTGGTATTCTAGGTGCAGAAAGCAGCCTCTTAATCCCATTGTCTTTGCAATATCTAGTGAATTCCTTTGAAGTAAATTCACCACCTTGATTAGTTCTTAAGCACTTAAGCTTTCTTCCATTTTTAACCAAGGCTCTAAATGCCTTAAACTTGCTAAATGATTTTATCTTGTCTTTCAAGAATGTGACCCACATCATCCTTGAGCAATCATCGGTAAATATCATGAAATATCGATTACCTTGAATACTCCTAGTCCTCATTAGACCACAAAGGTTGGTATGAACCAAATCTAGCAAATTTTCAGCTGAGAAAGATTTGCTCTTGAAGGTTGAGGATGTCATTTTCCCTAATTGACATTTCTTGCACAAGGCATTCACTAGTTTGTCCAATTGTGGCAAACCTCTTACTGATTTGGACTTACTCACTCTTAAAATGTTATCAAAGTTTACATGACAAAATCTGTGATGCCAAAGCCAACTATCTTCTACTTTTGCAATCAAATAATTGTTCACTTTAGATTTTAGGTAAAACATGTTACCTTTGGTTTGCTTGTTGGTTGCAATCAGTTCACCTTTGCTTCCATAAATCTTGCACACTCCTTTCTTGAACTCCAGTGGTTGACCTTTTTCATTGAGTTGAGTAACACTCAAAAGATTGTGTTTTAGTCCTTTAACCTAGTAGACATCATCTGCACTAATTTTACCATTCAAGGAGATGGATCCCTTCCCTTTCACCATGCAAGGAGTGTCATTCCCAAATCTGACAACACCTCCATCAAATTATTTTAAAGTAAGAAACTTACTCTGATCACCGGTCATGTGGTGTGAACAACCACTGTTTATATTCCAGTCATCTGAACCATCTAAGTGAGAGACCAATGCCTTTTGATCTAATATCTCTTCTTTAATAGCTACAAAGACAATTTCCTCATTTGTATCTTCCTTAGATTCTTCATGTGTAATTCCTCCATCCACTGCAATGTGACAATTTATTTTTCCTTTACCTTTATACTTCCTATACTTCTCTCATTTTTCCTCATTATCTCCATTTGGACAATTAGTAGCAATATGTCCAATTCGGTTACATGCAAAAAATTTCAATGGTAGTTTAACTCTGTAATTATCGGTACCTCTGGGTAACTGCTTAGCCAACAATGCTTCAATCTCAATCAAACTATCTTCATCATCTATCTCTCTGCAAGATCTAGATTCATGACTATAGCACACTTCTCTGCTTTTCCTTACCGGTGGGGTTGAGACTGAGGCTTTAAATGTAGATACTGATCTCTGAACACTTCAATCAAAACCATTTAATTCAAATGCAATTAATTTACCAATGATAGAGCCAAGAGTTACCTTTGTCTTTTCAATATATTTGAGTTCCTAAATGGTAGCAACTCGGATAGCATAGACCGGTAGAAGGGTTCTCAACACCTTGCTAACTTCAGTGGTATCCTCCACTATACCTCTAGCACTTCTGATTTCTCCAACTATCTCCTTGATTCTCTGACCATACTGTTGAATGTTTTCTCCTTCAGCCATCCACATATCATCAATTTTTCCTCTCAGACTCTCTTCCTTGGCAATCTTAACATGCTCATCACCACTATTGATTTTTCCAGTTTCTTCCTAACTTCATATGCAGTCTCCAATCCATGAACATCAATATATTCTGAATCGGACAAGGAACTGATGATGGCCTTCAATGCTTGATTGTTCTCTTGTTGCTCCTTTTGATCATCTATCAGAATCCCACTAGGAAAGTTATAATTTGTAACAACATTATCCCAATATTGACTTCCTAAGATCTTGATATAGATCTTCATCCTATCACTCCAAATTCTATAGTTTTCTCTATTGAACTTTAGACCTTCTTTCTTCATCGTGTTCTCCTAGATCTTTTCCTCAAGCTATTAGGCTTATTGGTGTAGGAGCACCTAAGGGTGAGCAAATACCCTCTTTCAATTTTGCCATAAGGACTAGTTCTAGTCCATTAGGTTTTCTATTTTGGAGCTTGGAGTGCATTTTGTCTTCTTTGTGAAAATTCATGTTTTCAACGAGACTTACCCCAATGACACCGCTAGCATGTGGAGCACAACCATCGGCCATCAAAACAATCAGTTTTACCCTATCCTAATGCCCCAATGAGTTTGCATAAGAATAGAGTGGAGCCATCGGATATTGGAGGGAGTGTTTTCTACCTACCCTCGATAACCCGATGAAGTCGTTAGTGGTTGGAGTGAGTCAAAGTGGAGCCATCAGCTATCAGTATAAGATGTTTGATGCTAACCCGATGGAAAAGGCATACGGTTTGGAGCGCACCATCGGCTATCGATATAAATTTTTTGATGCTAACTCGATAACCCAATGGAAAAGGCATATGGTTTGGAGCGCACCATCGGCTATCGGTATAACATGTTTGATGCTAACCCGATAACCCGATGGGAAAGCATACGGTTTGGAGTGAGTAGAGTGAGTTCAGAGTGCACCATCGACTATTACCCTAACATGTTTAGGGATACACCGATAACCCAATGGAACATCATGTTGTTGGGAGTGCGTCATCGAATATCGACGGGAGTGTTTTGATGCTACATCAATAACCCAGTAGGAAGGTGCACACTTTGTAAACTATAATCAGTCATCGGAGTGAGTGTTTTGACACTATCCCAATGACCCGATGGAAATTCAAAATCAGTTACAGTGGGAAACCAATGGTGTCAAGTTTGATCTCATCTATTAGGAATGTTTCATGACATGTTGTAGAGGCTATAAAAGACCCAATGGGCATTCTGTAAGGGGGTTGGATAGGTGGAACAAAGAAAATCTTTTGAATAACGATTTTGAAGACTGTTTTCTGGTTTCTTTCTCAGAGTTCAATTTTCATTTGAAACCTATAAATAATGGCTTAAATCTTTAAATGCCAGTGTGATAGAGTAGATGTTACTTTTCTGTGTTTAGTGAGTTCCAGCTTTGCAGTCGTGCCAAGCTCGGCTCTGTAGATAAATTTATCTTTCTATTCTTATTTTTTTCTATTGGTGACAAGTAATTATAAACATGGCTCTGTTTTGATTCTCCATCGTGGGCTCCACACGACCATTGGAGGTTATCAAGAAGAGTCAGCCATGTACAGTAGAGTTCTATTTGCAGCAAACTAGGGAATGGCGTCGGCCATTTTAGTAGACTGGCCCTAGGCAAGCTTGATGATAGCCCGGCTAGATATCAGTGACCAAGAGGAATCACTTGTAGGGTAGACTGGAGTCTTGGTTGTTAGCCTCAGACCAGGGGAAGATGGGATCAAAGGGAGAGAAGATCCAAGCATGAGGAGGAAAATAACTTAGGAGAAGTTGTAGGTAAAATCCATGGTAGAAAAAACCCTACAAGGTGTCTGGTGAGATTTGATGGATTAATGAGTTGGTGGATTTACGAAAGTGAATTCATAAAGAGCAGAGTATCAACCCTCAGTAGAGAGGATATAGAGTGGAGTAGGGGAATAGAGAGGATTATTCCTGAGATAGGCTAGTAAAAGGCCTTGGAGAGAGTCAAGTTGACTCAAGCAATCTAGGGTCCTCCCTATCACTTATACTCAAGAGGACCTAGACAGCTTTGATACCAATTGATAATATGATGAAACTATAAGGATCCAGTCAACTGCTAAGAGGGGGGGTGAATTAGTAGGTAGAAAATAAACTAAAATTTCACCAAACAAACTTTCAAATGAGAATAAACTTACTAAACTAATCGGTTTAGTCACTATATCAAAAACTGCAACTGCATTGTCAAACATTACCGGTTGACCAAAAGATCAATGATACAATGCAACAGATCTGAAACTCAAATACCATTTAACCAAAACCTTAAATCACTTTACTAATATCAATAATAACTCATTTCAGATCATTTATTGTCATCTAAATATATCTAAGTGGATTTACCAGTCATTCATATCAACCATATCAAAAACACATCCACAAAATCATTCACCACTTGACATAATGATTTTTCACCTGGAAACCCAAATGGTAAAAACTGTGGTGGGGATGAATACCCACAAGTATTTTGAAATCTTCTGAAGTTCACCCTGTCAAGATCCAAGCCTTGTTAGAAGCTTTTACAGTAATGTCCTATTAGGAACAAATCCAGTTAAGGACCACCTGATTAAGGGATTGACTGCAAATACCCTGTTAAAGGTAACCTCAGTGGAGGATTTCAAATCCAAGCTAATGGATCACCTTGTTAGAGGATTTCAACAACAATCCCTTTAAATATTACCCGGTTAAGGGATTCAACTATTGTAATGGTTAGAGAACAACGGGTTCTTTGTTGATCGAGTAATAGCACTTCCTTGCTTAATCAGATCCTTTTCTGCTCCTATCTGCCTTCACAATGTTCTGCAGCCACACCTTCTAGTTCGGCAACAATCACTATCACACCTAGCCAAATTTTCTGACACAATTACAAAAAATTCATTGACCTTAAAAACAAATACAATAGGTTGGTAACACAACACAAACTCTACAATTCTCATAGAGATTACAAACATATCAGTTCAATCTTGACCATTTGATTACATAGCAATCAACTACACATTGTTCTAGACAGCTTCAACCACTCTGGGATCACCGCACATTAGATCTTGTATCTCATCACGCACTTGTCACTTCATACTAAGCAATTGATCATTCCCAAGATAAACGGTTATCTCTAAGTGCCAAATCCATTTCAAAACTCATCGCATGCAACATGCATACATGGCATCTTGATCATAGATCATCACAACTGATTCTTCAAGCTCCATCAGTTAGGGTTCTGCTTATCAATGGGTTAGGGTTACCGGTTGATCACTCTGCTTCAATACTACTAGTTGTCATCACTTCTCTACTATCGACTACTTTACTACATCATTACCGGTTGCAATACATCTTCATTACCGATTTCTATTGACATCAATGACAACTCTATACTTCTCCAATGCAATCTTCATGCAATGAGAACATGATGTTGTTAGGATATATTGTTGTCATTGATGTCAACATATTCCTATGTATTGCTTTGGCGATTGCAGATTGGGAAGATCTTATGATTCGGTTTGCAATCTTGTTTTGTTGATCACTGTTGTATAGAGTTCAGTATATCCTCTGGTATATTCCGGTGTAATCAGATTTTGCGCTGAGTTTTTAAGATATTGCTTGGGATGGTCTTTTGTATCTCCATTTTAGATGGATCATGATTTGGTGATACATAAGTTATCTTTATTTGTGACAGTTGTTGATTGGTTGTGTTCTTGAGCTCTTAGATGTTGACAGATGAAGATTCGATAAGTGGTGTTGGTGTAGTTATTTCTGATGATTCTAATGTGCTTGCTCATATTTCCTAGTCATGTCCTATTTGTTTTGTCGATCTGCATTGATCGTTGTGTGATTTTTTGATGGTTTCTATGAATCTATGATTATTTTCATGTTATGCAATTTTTCTAGTGGTGTAGCGAGTTGTAGTTGATCTTGGCATGATTTTTGGTGGAGTTGTGCATTTAGGAATTCGATTTAGGTCCATTCTATGCTATGTAAATCATTATATTGGTCTGGTGGTCAATATTTTTATCGTGTGATGTAATTTTATAATTGAGGATTGAGGGTTTAGCCAACCTTAATATCAAGGTTGATGAATTGTATATATAGGTAATATATTCATGTAATTTAGGTGTTGATGTAATATTTGCATTATTAGAGAGTGGTGTATGTGTGATCTTATCCTTCGGTGTTGAGATTGAGGAGAGATTGGTGTTGCAGAGCAGATAATTTTTCTTAACCAGAACTGTGATCGGGCATTTGGAGATGTTATTATTTCAGTTTATTTCTTCTGGATTTTAGTCTGAATCTTATTGTAAGTTAGTGAGACTTCCCTAAGGGTTGTAGCCTTCCGAGCCATCATAATTGAGCAATGATATCCAGGTAGTGTACCTGAATGCATATGCATTCCCCATTGTAATGTTTTCATGTACTACTACAGAGTATCATCTTACTGTGAGTAGGTTCCCACCGTGGTTTTTCCCTTAACCGGGTTTTCCACATCAAAATCTTAGTGTTGTGTGTTATGCTCTCAATTTGCTAATCTTTGTTATTACTGCAGTTTATCAGATCTATGTTTTATGATTAAGTTTGTTAATATAGTGAAGACTAATTCACCCTCCCCCTTCTCAGTCTTCCTTCTTGATTGTTGCTAACACAGGAGAGAAGACAACCTGATAGGTATGGTTTCTCATTGTTGGATACAAATTGTGCCTATGCTTTGGTTACTAACACTAATGAGCCTGGGACTATGAAAGAGGCAATACAAATACCCAATTCAAATTCTTGGTTGGAGGTCATGAATAAATAAATGGCTTCACTAAAGAAGAATGAAACTTGGGATCTGGTGCCCTTGCCTGAAGTTACAAGATCTGTTGGCTATAAATGGGTATTTAAAAAGAAAATTGGTCTAGATGGTAGTGTGGAAAAGTATAAAGCCAGATTGGTTGCGAATGGCTATTTCCAAGTTGAGGGAATTGATTATGGAGAAATCATTTCTCTGGTAGCAAAGCTAACATCTATCAGATTTATTTTGTCACTTGCAATAGCATATGACTTTGAGATCGAGAAGATGGATGTGAAAACAACGTTCCTTCATAGCAACTTGGAGGAAGAGATTTATATGTCCCAGTCTTAGAATTTTATGGTAAAAGGTAAATAATCCTTGGTTTGCAAGTTGAAAAAGTTTCTCTATGGTTCAAAACAATCACCTAGGATGTGGTACTAGAAGTTTGAAACCTTTGTGTTGTCTCTGGGGTTTGTAAGATAAAATTTTGATCATGATGTATATTACAAGATTGAAAAATGAACATTTACTTATTATTTCTCTATATGTGGATGACATGTTGTTCATTGGGAATGATAAGGGTATGATTTATGACTTAAAATCTCAGTTGTCAGCACGTTTTGAAATTAATTATTTAGGTGCAGCTAGGTATACTTTGGGGATGGAAATCAGTAGGGATAGAAAGAATAGAAATGTTTGGCTTAGTCAAAGCAAGTACATTAGTACTATCCTGGAGAGATTTAACATGTCATATTGCAAGCAGATAGTTATTCTAGTGTTGCAGGGAATGAAACTCTCTGTTGAAGATTGTCCAAAGACTTCTACTAAGAAGCAAGACATATCCAAGGTGTCGTATGCAAGTGCTATTGGCATCTTAATGTATGCAATGGTATGCACTAGGCCAAACATTGCCCAAGTAGTGGGAGCACTAATACGGTTGATGGAAAATCCATGAAGACCACATGGGAAGCTATGAAGAGAGTGTTTAGATACCTAAAAGGTACCTCTCAATATGCTTTGTGTTACCATAGACATTTGGCTAGATCATAGAGGACTATAAGCATTCAATGATATGTGGATTCAAATTGGGCAAGGGACATAGACAATAGAAAATCCACTAGTGGATACATGTTCACGTTGAATGGTGGTGCAATCAGTTGGATGAGCAAGCGGCAAGCTATAGTCTCTTTATCCACTACAGAACCAGAGTACAGCAACTCATTCCTATCAAGAGGTCATTTGGCTTAAGTGTTTGTGTGTTGATATTAGGTTTAATGCAAGATAGATTACTATCTGTTGTGATAGTCAAAGTGTTATTTGTTTGGCAAAAAATCCCACTTTCCATGCTAGGATGAAACATGTTGATGTACAATATCAAATTTTTCGTGACATGGTGGAGGATGCAAAGGTTAATCTGGAAAAAGTGGATACTCTGAAGAATGTTGCGGATGCATTAACAAAACCTGTGGGAACAACTAAGTTCAAATGGTGTGTTAACTTGATGGACCTTGGAGCCCATGATTATCACTAACCACTAAGTGTTCTGTAGATACCAGTAAGTTCTTCATCAAGTGGGAGAATGTTGAGAATGGGTATCTCAAACATACTAGTTGAAATCTCAAACAGATGGCACTTGATCTCTTAAATGTGCAGTTCAGTGTGAATAACTTTTGTGTTATTGATAGAGCAGATAATAACCTTCATGTTATATACCCACCTGGGGTAGCAGTGTGTAGAGTGTTGTGGGATAGCGGGGGAAGGAAACTTTAGGGACTCTCACAACACCCACAAAAATCCGCATAGATGGAATGATGAGCAACAACACCCCTCAACTAGAAAACCAACCATTTCTTTCTAAATTAAGGAGTATGATATGGACAACCTCACCTCCAATCCACTCAACAACAACCTTAAACAACACCCAAACACAATGGAAAACCTTACCAAGATGTTTCTTATCTACAAGGTACAATCAATTGATTAACTAGAACGTTGATAAGTGACTTCTAAGAAATGACCCACTTCTCAAATTAAGGAAATGAAATAAAATCTAATGTATGGAAATTTTTTTATGAATGAAAACATAGGAAACTCACAAGACTAAAGGGAACAATTTTTTCTTAAGAAATGAATGAAAGATCCAATTAGACAAAAAATGATGAAATGGGGTACTAGAGGACACTGCCACCCATAGAGGATAGTAGTGTAAGTTCTCAAGTATCCAAGTTCAACACCAAAGTCTAAAACTAGTGTTGGAGTTCTATTCTAGCATTAGAGTCTCTATTAGGTGATATAGCCCCTCACACATGTTGTAGTCCTATTCTAATTCTAGGTTATTGGCCAGTAAGCAAACCCAAGCTAGGGTTTGGTCCCTAGGATGTACTAAACGCATAGGAACTATAAGGAAGTATCCCTAATCAAAGACACACTTCTAAATGGTGAAAATAATTAAGGAACCAAAAAGGTCTTACAAACTACATCTCACCTCACATAAGCCTACAATGGAGAACACTCCCAAACATACATTTTTAATCATACATCCATATCAGTTGATTTTTTTTATCATTTTATGTATGTTTAAATTTTGTCAATTTGGTTTTTTTACTTTAAGATTATTGTTTTTTGTGTTCGTTATCATAACCTTGTTTTAATAATTCAAAGGTTTTGATAATGGTTAGCCTTAAATTATGGATGAAGTTGACATGTGGATTACGACTTTGTGGTGACTAAGATATATTGACATGAGTAAATACACACACGCACATAATTAGAGATTGTTCACCAAAATAGCCAAAAGAAATAGGTACAATATATGGTGCACAACTCTAGTCACCCATCAGGTCCAAACTAAGACCTCGCCATGGAAAACAATAGGCTCAGACAATTCACAAGGCTATCGAGCCTATATTGCAATGTCAACAATAAAAACATGCACACTTTAAAGAGAGATTCCACTATTCCTTATAAATCGCTACTACCAAAAAAGACCCAATAGTCAATAACATAAGGCATTACAAGCTATTCCTAACAACGTTTTATTTTACTATCATTTTCATAATAACGTGTCTCCAAGGTAGAAATTTCTAAATCAACTTCAATTTTCGGGGCCAAATCTTTAACAATAGGTTCAAATCCTCTTGCACTCTTGAAATTCCTTCTCATATCTATTTATCTTTTTTTAAGGTTTGGTAACTTTATTATTCCCCATACATTTCTTAAGCATTTTGAGTTCATTCTCATCTAGATTGTCAATATCCAAAGGCTAAAAGTGGACATCGGATAAACACATATATACATATATATGATTGAAATAATAATTCTTGTTATAACCTTAGGTCTAACCATTACAATAATAATGATTGCTCTTTTATTATTAAAATAAAATAAGATTACAAGGAAAATGAATAGCAGTCTAAGGAAAATGACAAGTCTTATTGCATATCTTGACTCAAACCAATAAATCCAATATGATCTTGTATCGAATTTAAAATATGAATCTATATATATGAAATGAAAAATATATATTTCTTATCAATTCATTTCAATCATTTTAAACTTAATGAAAAATTAAAATCCAAATTGTTAAAATGTGAATCTATGCGTATGAAATATCTATTTCTTATCAATTCATTTCAATCATTTTAGACTTGATGGGAATTTATGTGTCTTCACGCAAAATAAAAGTATTAACATTATTAATATATACAAAGTAAATGTCAAAATGTACATAAAAGAGTTACATATCAAAATGTCACTTCTCCATCTCGTTGTTTCCGGATTTTAGACTTGATAGAAATTTATGTGTTGTCATGCATAATAAAAGTATCAATATTATTAATATGTACAAAGTAAACGTCAAAATGTACATAAGAGAGTTACATATCAAAATGTCACTTCTCCATCTAATTGTTTCCGATATTAGACTTGATAGAAATTTATGTGTTGTCATACAGAATAAAAGTACTAATATTATTAATCTTTACCGAGTAAATGTCAAAATGTACATATGAAAGTCATATATCAAAATTTCACTTCCCCATCTAGTCATTTCGTAGTCTTAGACAATATTTGTCGATGATAATATGTGAGTTCCAAGAAACTCACACTGGTTGCTTAAAAAAAATAAAGACGTGTCAAATAAGTGGACACCGTGAAAGAGCCCGATTTGAGCATTGATAAGACTTGAAATGAGGAGAGGCGATGGATGGTAAGGACGACGTGCAATTTATTTTTGTTTCAAATATATTTAACACATATACTATTCGAATAGCATTATTACTCTACTTTTTAAAATATTAATAAATTTGCTTACTATATTTTATTTAAAACATCATTAAAAATACATGTTAAAAAAAATTAGGTCATGCCAAACTTTAATATTAAAGGGTAAGGTCAATATAAAAACTACATCAATAGTAATTATATATATTCTTGTAGAGTCACTCTTTTCACATCTATTAGAATGGCCAGATAGATTTGACATTTGACTTAAATTTGGGTGAAAACAATTATAAAAAAAATTGCAGCACAAGTTTAGATTTTTAATGTGAAGTGTCTTAAATTGATATATGTCTTAAAATTTGAAATTAAATAAATTAATGGAGCATAAATATTTTAGTGTAATTTATGAATACATTTTTAAAACTTTCATAAAATGAAATTTATGAAATGTTAAGATGTTTATAACATTTTTTTCTTGTCATTTTTTTATATTATGAATTAAAAAATTTAGTGGAGTATTTCTTTTAATCAATGAGTTGGGAATAAGGGAACAAAATATTTGACAAGTACATGTCCTCAATTAAAATAGTGCATTAGAATTAATTCACTACCTATGACACTAAATTTTCTTACTACCAATATCACTATTGTTCGTACCACCCCATCTCAACATGGGTGCAATGGTATTTTACTAAATTCATAATAGACCCTTAAACATGGGGTATTTCACTCATTTCATGATTTCCCCTTGTGTATGGTGAAAAATGATGATGATGATAAGGTATTGTAAAACCACAAAGATCCAACCACAACAAACCCCAGTCCTACAATAAAACATTCATCGTACACTAATGAAGATACCTAAGAAAATGTGAATCAACAAATGAAACAATATTACCATTCACATGCCAAGTAGGGTTTCAATCTCCATTGTCTCCTATCTCCATTGATTTTGTTTGATATATCTGCTCTCAGATTTTGTATGTGCACAAGAGTTCAAAAAAGAACAGATTGTGGTTGTGAAGTCGCTTGATTGCAAGAAGGCTTGATAGTCGAATTAGGTAGACGCATTAGGTGTAAGAAAGAGAGAAGAATCCTTTTATATAGAAGATGCTTTAGAAAATGGAGGGATAAGATTAAGAGGTGAAAGAAATAAATGGTCGGATAAGATTAAAGGGTAGGTGGAAGAAATAATAAAATAATGAAGTGGGTAGGTAGAGTAAAATTAAGAGATAAATGACATGTGTCGTAGAGGAAAAAGCTAATGAATTAAAAAATAAATAAAGATTTCTTTAATTAATAGAGGAAGTAAGACCAATTAAATAAATAAAAATATTTATTTAATTTAGGGAAAAAGATAATTTAAATAAATAAAAATATTTATTTAAATGAGAAAAGGGCTAGAAGAGGATTAATGAATTAATTAAATAAATAAGAATTTATTTAATTAATAGAAGACTTGGGATAAAATAATTAAATAAATAAAAATATTTATTGAATTAATAGAAGACTTGGGATAAAATAATTAAATAAATAAAAATATTTATTGAATTAATAGAAGATAATTTTAGGTGTCTACACCCCCATTTGTACAATAATTGAGTGTCATTTGGTGCATGGATGTTGAAAACAAGGTGAAGAAAGCTTGCACTATTAACTTCTTTATATAATTGCAAATTTGAAAAATAGATTAGCAAATCTGAAATAAACATGTGATTGCAACATTCAACAACAAAATAAAAATCAACAAGCAAATGAGACACTAGATTTATGTGAAGACCTTTCAAGGAAAAAACTATACTAAGAAAGAGGAAAAATGTATTATTAACTTTTAAAAGAGGGATCTATGCAATAATGCACTTCACTTCACTTCTCCAATGAAACCCGATAACACCTAGATACATGTAAATGAACCATATAAAACTACTATGTCATGGTCCAATATATAGCAAACTAAGGGAGGGAAAGCCATAGTGGTAATACAAGATAAGAGGCAAAAAAACACTTGCAAAAATGCACACCTATGATAATGGACAACCAAGAGACATATTAAAAATATTAATTTTCTTCAAATGAACCCATAACTAGTAAAAATTTTAACTTCATGAATGTTCTGCAACTCACTAATGACTCTTTGTATCTCCCAATGGATGACCTTTCACATTCCAATCTTAGGCACCCAAAGCATGACTAGATTTTAAAACCCAAAAGTGGACACCTTGGAGGGAATATTATCCATTTTTTTCTTATCCCCATTACCAACACATGTTCACCTCTTGAAAATGCAATTACAATTTGGCATATAATACTAAATATTTAATATGTTTCCTCTCATGTCCTAGGGAACTTGGAGACACATGAATGAAATGGGAATTGCAAGGTTAATGTCACTTTATCGTAACAATGGATTTAAATGAGGGAACTTCTTTCTCTTAACCTCTATCAACCTTACTCTGATTGAGGATGAACTTTTGTGTTTTCTCAACATTTTCTTTTATATTGTCTACCTTTGAATTGCCATCCACAAAGAGAGCCATAGACACCAAGGAGGCCATAGAAACTTTTTGTAATCTTAAAGTAAACTTCCTCTAGCAAAATTATTGAATCATCTATAATAAATTTGTTAAAAGAAGCCTCTTTATGAGTCCCAAAAATTAAGTCTTAAAGTTTAGATGGAGAGGAAGGATTTGAGTTGGTCAGTGGAATCGCCTGCACTAAATACAAAGCATTATCACAAATCAAGAAGAAGAATATAATGATGAGGCTCAACCCCAATCCACCAAGTGGGTTGTGTAGCTTGATTTTCCCCTATCTTGATTTTTTTTGTGGACATTCAATGGTTAGTTGAGAAGAATTTCCTGTAGTGAAAAGAAATTCTTTCATAGTTTATGGATGCATCCAATGGTGGTTGCCCACTTTCAAAGAGAATTCAATAGGAAAGCCTTCGAAGAGAAAAAATTGCATACAAATCCTTTTGCATGTGGAGCTTGGATAATTGATTATTATTATTTTGGGTAAGTGCAAGGTAATGGGTTACAAATTGGCGGAAGTCCGCACGTTGGAAAACGCGCTCTTAGAAACGGGGGCCCGAGGTGAAACTAAACAGGCCCCCATTTTGTTCTCAAACGAGGGTCCGCTTGAAAATGAAACGGGGTCTTGTTTTTAAAAAATAGGCCCCTATTTTTAAATCCGATTTTACCCAATTTTTTGGGTGCATTTTGTCATTTTTGGACAATAATGGTAATTTTAGGAATGGGGGCCCGTTATTTATATAATGGGCCCCCATTTCGTAACGGAGGCCCGTTCTGTGGAATTTGAATCCACAACCCGCCACTTGCCTCGGTATTAGGTCCGGGATAGGCTTGGGATGGCCACACTTGAGACATAGACCTGCAAATTCAAATCTTCATGAACGAAAGCACAAATATGAACTTCTGAAATAGTTTACGTGCCTCTAATTAGAGAATTTTTATACGAAATTAAAATCCATTTCAGATTATACTGTCTAGATTCTAAATATGTAATTTTTTTTTAAAATTGATTATTTTAACTATTTTTCATTTAATTTATACTAAATCGGGTCCATAAACTTGAAATATTAAGTAATTTTGTTAATTTAATAACTTTTTTATTTTAATGAATTTTCAAAAAAAAATTATGTCATCAATCTACACAAAATTCTTTTCTATTAAAAAAAAAATCAAAAAATGTTAAGTTTACGTCAAATTATGTGGGTCGTACACGCCAAATTTTTAAAAAGATAATTACGGTCATTAAAAAATCAATTAAAAAAAATATTTTAAAAAAATACAAAAAAATATGGTCATCAATCTTCAGTGTGTTACAAATCATTTCCCAAAATGGTTTGAGAAAATAATTTTAATTGTGTCAAAAAGTGTGGGTCGTACACATGCATGGTATGGTCCTGAAACAACCATTTTTAAAACATAGTTTTTAGAAATCCATTCAAAATGTTATTTTTTATTATGTGGGTATTAAAATAAATTACATATTTGGAAAGTAGACTCAGAGGGCTATCTTTTATATTCCTGACTTTTTCCAAGATTCAATATCCAAGTGTTTCAAAATTTAAGCTCAAATGAGACAAAACCTGAAAAATCAAGGAAAACACTTCCACTTTTTGGCCAAAAAGTGGACTCATCTTCTTGCATTGACCCTTTTGCTCAATAATACTTACCTAATAGATTCCCAATGTCATGCAACCTCTCCAATTTCCAAAATTGTAAGGAATATACTGGTAGGTGAACCTAGCAGATTGTAAAAGAGGTCTCTATGTGGGGATCAAAAGATGGAAACCAAGGTTTCATGCATAGGAAATCCCCCTAAAAAATTCATGGGCCATTTTTTACCACTTTTTTTATAATTTTTTGAGGGAGTTCAATTCAAGAATAAAGAACCCCTGGCACAAGGTTATATGTAAATCTCTTCAACAAAGTCATCTTTCCAAGTGGTGATGATCCAAGAATGAAGATCACAAAGCTTCAACCATATTTTCACAAATCTACAAATAAGGGAAATCTTGCAAAAATTCCTCTCAATCACAAATAGCATCTCCAATGCAAATATTTGGAATATGTGAAGAATGTAGAGAAGGAAATGGTAGCCTTCATTACCACTCATGTCAAGAAAAGAATTGTCAATAGGGAGGCAAATGGGATGACTTTGGGAATCCAAATATGTGCACCTCCAACATGACAAGCAAGAAATCAATTGACCCTCATAATAGAAGAAATTTTCTAGGCATATGGGGCATACAAAAGAGATAAATCATTGGAAGCCTTATTGTCATATAAAACCATAACACCATCCAGCAAAGGCAAAGTCTGACAACCTAGAGAAGGGCTTCAAAGAGAATCAATAATTAAACTAGAATGTCACATGCTTGGAAGACTTGGAGATGCCATTATCAAGAATGTCATCTCCTACATAGAAACCAACTCCAAAGGATGGAGCTCGGCAAAGGAAAATAGCTTCTTAGCATGATATTATGGGATCAAAGGAGTGGATCGAGATGTTTCTTTGAAGAATATGTGGACTATTTTACTTTTTATAATATATATTTTTCATAAATACTTAAGCTCCATGCCTTAAAAATGTTTAGTAGTTTTATGGGATATAAAAAAAATGATTGTTTATTATTCATATACATACACATTGGCTTGGTTTAGGTTTATTTCTCTATTGAATTGAATTTGTTTCTAACTTTATTTTTTCATACTCAAAACTATAGGCTAATAACCTACTTAACATGGTGGGGCTTCTTGCTTGTAAATCCAACAACCAAGGTTCAAACCTCATGGGGTCACTCTCTACTATGTGAAAACTGGAGAGTTTCTTACCTTGGTGTTAACATGCCAAATTATAATTTAGGGGAGACCCTTTTGTGAAATGGTGGGGCTTCTTGCCAATAGAGTCAACAACTAAGGTTCAAGCCCCATCAAGTCGCTCTCTACCATGTCAAAAATGGATATTTCTTACCTTGGTGTTAACACACCAAAACTTTAAGGGAAGACCCTTGGTGAAATGGTGGGACTTCTTGCATGTACAGTGAACAACCAAGGTTTAAACCTCATGGGTTTTTCTTTATCCTCTAAACAATATAGAGTTTCTTACCTTGATGTTAACACACCAAATTATAATTTTAGGGGAAACCCTTTGCTGAAATGGTAGGCCTTATTGCTTATAGAGCCAACAAATAAGGTTCAAACCTTACAAGGTCACTCTCTACCATGTCAATAGTGGAGAGTTGCTTACCTTAGTGTTAACATGCCAACAAAAATTGAGGGAGACCCTTTGGTGAAATGGTGTGACTTATTTCGTGTAGATCCAACAACCAAGCTTCAAACTTCATGAGGTTTCTCTCTACGGTGTCAATAATGGAGATTCGCTTACCTTGTTGGTAACACACCAAAAAAATTAAATATTTTTTAAATGGGCTCTCTCACTCCTCGTGTTTGTGTTTTTTTATCCCAAGGACCCATGGTTCTTTTATGTTTGCCACTAGTGTGTCATTTGTCATTGGTTCTTCTAATCCTAGTGTTCCATCTATGGTTGGTGCACTTCCCATCGATGGTGTATCCACTGTAGGTGTACTCTCTATCTCAAGGATCTATAGTTCTTGTAATCTACTAATGTGGAATGTGGCATTGGTTATTTTTCTACTAAGATTTCTTTCATGGTTGATGTGCTTCCTATCGATGTGTCATTTTCTATGAGTGTTATCTTCATCTCTAGTGCAACCACAAATCGTTCTTTTTTTGTTGTTACAAGGTTCATTGGTTCATTTGTATTTGTCATTGATGCATTGTTTGGCTTTGTGTCCTCTACTACAAGGGTTTCATCTGTCATCAATGTGCTTCCTATTAATGCATTTTTTTTTGTCTCAATTATATCTGTCATTGGTTTTCCTATCTCTAGTGTATCCATGGGTTTGTCTATTGTTGGTTCTAGTGTGTAGTTTGATGTTGTTATTGTTGCACCTCCTGAACTAACCTTTGTTTTTGTTGGAGGTATCTTTGATTAGACTGTTGGTTTGGGAATTTCTCACCCTTTGAGGCAAAAAACTTCTCCTTTTCATTGTTCCAAATCATCCCAAGTGGTGGTTTGTGACCATGATGTGTTGAAAAATGAGGTCTTCTACTAGCATACTAGTTTAGTGTGCATATTTTGTTGGCAATTGACACTCATTGGATTCATTTTGTTGTCATTGATGGAAACAAGATTTGATGGGAGTCATATACCAGCATTAGGAGGCATTCACTGGCAGACATCGGCATTGAAGCATCCAGGGTTACAACCAGCACCGGCACCGGCATCCAACACTTCAAGGAAGCTAACATCAGGGAAGATTTATTTAGAAAATCATTTTTGTAATTATTGTATATGGCCGATATTGTATATCTTTTATATTTTAAGCCTACATAAGGCATATTGTTTGTATGGGTTTATAGGTCAGTGTGTTAGGTCATTATGAGGGCAAATGAGATGATAAAAAACTTATGTGAGGATAGAACTTGTAGATGAGGATTATGGAATGCACATATCATTTGTATGTGAATGTTGTATCATGCAATAATTTGTAAATTTTATGTAAGACATTCTTAGAGGGAAGGTGATATCAGTAGTAGTATTCAAGGTTATGAATCGGTACAGAGCAGAGCTACAACCGGAACTCTATTTGGCATAGCAGATGCATTTTATGAGCTCATTTTCATTGTTTTACTTCAGTAGAAGCTTGTAGTTAGTGAGACTCTTTTGTGATGAGAAGTGTGCCTTCCTGCATGTGCAGGCCCCCATTATATGTAATATCTTTCATATGGCTAGTGAACTAATATTGTGGGTCATAAATCCCACCATGGTTTTTCCTCTTTGAGGTTTTTCAGGTATAAATTATGTGTGTTATGGTGTTCATTCATGTGGATGGTTTATTTGCTTCAAGTTATATGTCTATTTGTTTACCAATTTATATGTGTATGGTATAAAGGCATAAAATCTTATCTTACTGGCAGAACACTGATTCACCCCCCCCCACCCCCCCTCAGTGTTCTTGGATCCCAATAATTGGTATCGGATCTTGGTACCTCGGAGGAAGTTTAACATTTTGAGGAAGATCCTGAAACCGGAATATTTAGGTATGGCTATGGAAAAGCAAATTGAGATTGCTCTCAAGGATTCTGATGCTGAAAGGATGAAGAATTTGAAACTGCAAGATGAACTGAATTCTGCAAATGAATTCATTCTTGTCCTGCAAGAAAGGTTATCATCAGCTCAAGCTAGAAGGAAGGAACTTCTGCAAAAACAAGATGATGATAATGCTCTCAAGGAACAATGTCAGAAGTTGAGTCAAGCAAACATGCTCATGCAAAATGAGATGCAAGACCTGACTATGATGATGTCTAAGGATATTGAGGACATAAATAAGAAAGAATAAAATCTTGCCACATCTATGAAGAACAAATCTAAGGAATGTGATAGATTGGCTTATGAGAATGATATGTTGAAAACTAGTTTGGTGCAATCCCAGAATAATGAACAAGAACTTGAAAGACAAGTAGTATCTCTGGGAGATAATCTCACTACTACAAGTGAGTACAAAGAAAAGTTTTGGATCAGTGTTGCACAATTGGATGACTTACTGAAAAGACAAAGGCAAAGTGATGATTCTAGAGGACTTGGATTTGTACAAGGAGAAAGCTCTGGTACTGCTGAACAGACAACCAGTGTGTAGAACTCATCAGAACGAAGGAAACCGGTAAGGAAATCTAATGCTTATAAATTCAGTGGTAGTTGTTATGTTTGTAATAAATTTGGGCATATGACTAAAAAATATAGAAATAGAGCAAACCAAAACTACAATTTTGTTCCAGGTCAATGCACAAATAGCAAGAAGTATGGTCATAAGTCAGAAGATTGTAGAATGAATGTTAAATGTCATGCATGTGGAAAGTTTGGACATTTGGCTAATCATTGTAGGTCAAGGAATGACACCAAATATGTCAAAGCAATACAAAAGAAAAATGTTACATGTTATGCATGCAATAAAATAGGTCATATTGCTAAGTACTGCAGAAGCAAGACTCAACCAGTTAGCAATAATAAAGATAATGAGAAAGGAAAGCATAAGGTAGATGAAATACAATAAGATCACACCAAGAGATGGGTTAGAAAATCTGAAGGACCAAGTGGAGATGCAACAACACTGTTAACTCCACCGGTAGAACAGGGCATTCCTGCACCGGCAGGAAATTCCACCGGTAACTAAGGCATAGGCCTTAGGGGTTGGAAAACTCATTGCAAATCTTTCATATTCCCCCAGAGGAGATCTAGAAGAGATCTGGAGAGTTGTGTTCATCATTGATGAAGGTTCACCCGACACAAGACTATGAAACTGGCATCTGGTAGGGTAGTTCACAAAGCATTTATGACAAAGAAAGATTAGGGTTTTTCACTAATAAAAGGGGGAAAGTGGATTCATTTTCACTCACCCAACATTCAAGAATTTAGAGTGAATAAAAACATGAATTTCAAGCAAATTAAGAGCAAGCAAAGGCATTCTGAAAGAATTTCAAGCATTTATCTGAGAGGCACTCAATCTTCTAACCGACGTTCACTCTCAGGTATTCTTTGAAATGACATTTGGATATTTAACTCCTACTTTCATTGCAAATCCCGCCGTTATCGAGGTTAAGGATAGGTTGAGGTTCGTATTCAAGGAGGTTCTCCTGATAGCTAAGAAGGAAGACTCTGCGAGAGCATTTTCTAGGGTTCCTAACGGCGTGATGTATGTTGAAAATGTAAGGGAATACATTCACTACACCTTCGAGGATCTAGGCATAGAGGAGATCAAAAGCATGTATCAATCTGTGATACTAGGTAGCTCCAGAACCATCAAGTCAGAATACAAATCAATTGAGGATCGAAGGTTAACCGGTATCCTGTACATACCGAAATTCAAGGATGAGATCATTAGATACGTTCTGAGTAGGGTTCACAATGAGTTTATCTAGCTAGATCGGCCTTACATGATCACCAAGGAGGCTATTCAAGTAGTCACCAGCTTACCCAAGGTCGAACAAGAACCTGGCAAGAAAATTTCCAACACAGAGGTTGAGAAACTCACAGGTGCAACTCATGATAGCAGATCAATGAGGATCAGCACAATCATCGACACTGATGTGAAATTTGCAAGCATGATAATAGGTTATAAGGTAACTCAATCTAGTCGATTGAACTCTATTGCTAGTTCTTGCATTCATGCTACATATCAGATGTTGAGGAATAATACAAAATATGATTTATGTGAATGGTTGAGGAGTGAATTGAAGTTAAATCTTGGTAAAATCAAGGGAGTTAAGAAAGGAACTTTCAGATATGGAAATATCATTGTTTGTCTGATGCTTTACTTCATGAATGAGCTACCTGGTCTAGGAAAGAAGTGTTGGGCTCATGACATACCGGTAGGTATGCAGATCAAAAAAGCAATCACCGGTCTTGGTACCGATAGAGATGAAAAACTTTGGGGTTCTTTCAAAACATTCCAGGAAAACATGAGGCAAAGGGAGAGATTATCAAAGAACATTGTGGAGAAATACTCCACTGATATTTGTTTCATGGTGAAGACTGATGAAACCCTCATGGAAACAGTACAACCAAGGACCATCTAGGTCACAGAGCTTGGATATGAGGTGGATGATAACACTTTGGACCTCTATGCAAAAATGCTGCTAGATGCCCCTTTGGATGACAAGACCAAACACTTTGGCACAGTAGAAGAGAAGGTCCTTGAAATCACAACTGGCTTCAATAGGAAGAGAAGGGAGAAGAAAATAGAAAAGATGTCTACTTTTGTGCAAAATGTCATTCACAGAATAGATACTGAAATGGGTTTTGGATCTAAACCGACAGAAGAACCGACAGTGGATAGTACTCTAGAAGTGAATAATCTTGAAGCTTACATTTCTACCATCACTTTTGATTCTGACCCTGAGGATAATGAACCTCTAGCTTTCAGAAGGGTACAGAGGAAGAAAGAAGATTAGTCACCGGTAGAGAAAGAGAAGGTGGAGCCAAGGAGGAAACTTGTCAAGAAGGTAACAAAACCTACTACACCCCCACCTCTGGCAAGGAATCCTACACAAAAGAGAAAACCAGTTACATCTACTCTGGCAACCCCCAGCAAAAAGAAGAAGAGTGATGATACTGAGTCTGGTAAGACCAAAATGACTTGTTCTGAATTAATTGATGAAATTACAAAAGATGGAATTTTGAAAAATGTATCTATGTATTATGAGAGTTTAGAAGAAAATGAGCAGAATGAGATAGAAGAGGCAATTTTGTTACATATAGATATTTATAAGAAAGCCTTAGTAGAAATTTTGAAGGAAATACCTCTATCACTGTACAATAAACTAGATGCTAGGAGACTTGATGCAGTCAAGAGGGACAGGAAGATCAAAGAGGTAGAACTTTTGACTTTATGTGGTGCATTAGTAATGATGAAATGAAGAGGTGTATTGATGTTTCTAATAGGATAGTTTTCAGTAGTAAACCCCAGCAAATAAGCCTAATGATGGGAATACTTAATGAGTTGATAAATGAAACCAGTGAGGGTCGGGCAAAATTCTTCTAGAAGAATCTATACTTTCTCACATCTAAGGAAGAGTTTGTTAAGGCAACAACTTCCATCATTCTAGATAAATCAAAAGGGAAAGGTATTTTGGGAAGTTCAACTCCAATTTTGACTAAATCGGTAGTAACTATAGGTATAAAAACTCAACCGACAGTAAAGGAGAGTGTACAGTCTGTACTGACTGAAACTATTTTTGAGCAAGGAAGTGTACAGGATACTAAGTGTGTGGGAGAAAAAGTGACACTAAGCAAGCATGCCCTAATCTCACTTTCAACCACGCACTTGTGGAATACGAAAGAGCCTAGAGGTATCACACAATTGGCTACTTCTTCTTGTGAAAGAGAGAGCCACGGGCTACCTATTAGGATTTCTATTCCTTTGTTGAAATTGGAAGATCAAATGATGCAAGTTCAATCCCTAAATTCAAAGTGCAAGTATGAACTAATAACAAGATTGCAGAATTGAACTTAAACAATGGAAAGCTGTAAACACAAGGACAAGACAAGAATGCAAATGCATACCTGGAGTTAAAATCTAACTGAAAATGTTCGGGACAGGGGCACGGGCGCCACTGTCTTGATTCTGCCCCTGAAACTGCTCCGGAAACTGTTGTTTTGCACTCTGGAAAAGCTGTCAAAAATGCTAAAAATGTTGTCTGTCAAGAGGACCAGGGCGCCCAGCGCCCCTGTCCCAGGGACCAGGGTGCCCGGCGCCCCTGTCCTAGCAGGATCAGGGCACCCCACGCCCCTGTCCTGGTCTTTTGCTCTGAAATTTGCTGGGAAGGTCTGTCTCTGTCTGCTTCTCCCGGATCTGTCACCTGCGGCGTCGTCCGAGTCTCGAAACCTGCACTTATGTCTGAAAAGGGTATGGGTGGCTATATAGGGTTTTGCCTTAGTCAAACCCCCACTTTGGTGATTTCCACCTCCACAAATAGCCAAGTTGTATTGTAAAATGTATTGTGTGTGCAGACCTAGTGTGTGTGCAAGGTCCTTAAATGCAAGAAAGCAAACTAGAGCAACCTAGAAAGTAAACCCTAATTGCTTGTAAATGATAATGTAAATGCTCTAAATCAAGATGCAAAGTGATCTAAAACATGAATAAAGGATATATTGAAGCTTATGCAAAGACATGAAAACAACATGAAATCATACCCAACCCCCAAGGGAGGGGTACAAGCCAATCTTCAGTTGGTAATCTCCTATTGCTCTTCAATGTCTTCAAAGCCCTAAATGTATGAATGAAATTGATGAATGCTTGATGGATGGATGTTGAATGTTGTTGAAGTCTTCAAAGATCTGCTCTTTTGCTGCATAGAAGGTCCTTGAAAGCCCAAAATTCGGATCCTTTCAAATGAAGAAAGAGAGCTCTTATATATGAAACCCTAGGTCTTACTTTTGACTTTTGGCCGACCTAGAGATTGAATCTCCTGCCAATTTCTTGGGGTTAAGCTTTATTTTATGATTGGATCGCGCTCCTAAAATTTTGGGAAAAATGTCCGGGACCATGTGCACTCCGGGCGCCATGGTCCTCTCCGGGCGCCATGGTCCCGACAACTTTTCACCAAATTTTCAGGGCCGTCGGATATGATGATTTTAGAGAGAATCCCGAAGTTACAGGTGATTTCGAGATGTTTTGACCCCTGAAATCAAGCCCCCAAGTTCAAAATAGGACCTAATTAGGGTTTTTGATTAAATGATGTATAGGACGAATAAAATGAAAAGGGCACACTTTAATGAAAGGGCCCAACTTTATGATGTGGGAGATGATAAAATAGAGCCTTAGACCTAATTAATTTGATTAATTAAGTGCTAAAGGGGAAATGCAATGCAAAATGCAAAATGACCAAGGCGGGTGCTAAACTAGGTGTGAAATTGTACCACCCTAGCAAGTGCGTACAATTTACGACGCTACATTTAGCCCCCACTTTAGCGGTCATATGAACACTACGTGCATATGCAAGCTAAAGTACAGAAAAGTAAACATTATTTGAAAAAGGATATACAGAAAAGTAAACATTATTTGAAAAAGGATATATCCATAAGTCTGTCGAACGAAGCCCCCAGCGATATCTGTAGTACACAGTTAGGAACCGCACCCTACAAAACACATGTTAGATCACCAAATCACCTAATGCTTACTAAGGAAGGTGATGAAAATTCGAGGGTAGCTATATGCCCCCCCCTGTTTTGGCTTGCTAATTTTAGTGAGTTGAAACAGGGTATCATGTTTACCACTTCGAATTGTTAAAGAATATTGATGACAAATGCTCACAAGAAGATTTGATATGAGATCAAAGACTAATGGAGAATCATTTGGTAATAAAGAGGACCAAATCTCAGTTCCAACACAACAAAGAGTGTGAGGATTTGAGAGTTCTCTAACACAAGATGAACGATGTAAATGGAAACAAAATGCAAAGAGAAGAAAAGAAAGGAAAAAAGAATGAATACACACATTGGTGATCCATGAGAAGAATAGTGAGAGAGAAAACATGGACTTCTCGCCCCTAGATCTTGTCTAGGTGATCCATGGGTAAAGGACATGGAAAACTAGCCCCTAGAGTCTGTCTAGGTGATCCATGTAAGGGAGGAGAGTGAGAAAGTCTAGCCTTATGCCGCTAGTTCCACTCAACCTCGTGCATGTGTGTGTAAGGGAGGTTAGAAGCACCTCATAGGAGTCTATGCCCGAGTATGCTACAACCTGTATATGTATAGTAAAAAAAGCGTGACATCTCGCTCTAAGAGCCTGTGTTCTAGTTCCGAGAATGACCCATTGCTCAAAAAGTGTAATGTTTATGTCATAAGAAAATTAGAACAAGGATACCTACCTTCATCACAAAAGAAGATACCCCAAAAATGCAACAATGTCATAGATCCAAGCAAGAGAGTTTTGCACTCTTTAAGCAAGAATAAGATAGTTGAGAAGGGATATCCTGTAGTATGTGTAAAGGAGATCCTTAGAGGAGAAGAGATCTTTGTACAAAAGACACCTATCCCTGAGAGGAATTGTCTTAGACAAATATAACATCTTCTAGAATAAGACAAAGAAGAGAATAAGAATGCAATACTTCCTTCTTTTGTGAGGTGAAAGTGATTCTTAATGAAGGATGATGCTCCTTTTAACCCAATTGGGAGAGTGAATTCATTATGGATGTATTTTACCAAGTGCAAAAGAGGTTGTAGTCAAGGACTTACACCTCTTGTAAGAGAGAATCCTTGAACAAACAACAACAAATGCGTACAAGGCATAACATCAAGTAATAAAGCCCACACCATCCACAAAATAGGAAAAAGTGGATCCTTAGATAAAAATAAGGAAAGATCATTGCCTCCCAAGGATAAGGACAATGAGAAGGACTTACACAATCTTCTAGGGAGAGATTTGGACATAAGCAAAAGAAGAGATGTATGAAATCACTCTTGTCCCCATAGGAACAAGAAAATTAGGCTATTATGTTGCTTCAAAAAAATATGATTGCACTTGAAATTGTACCATCATGAATGACAATGAGCCCCCAGTAAATGAGCTACCAATGTCACATAATGATGAGCAACATAATAGCCATTAATGTTATTTAAAGACATGATAGACGAAATGAGGTATTTGAATATGACATGTTAAATGCTCAACTATAAGTGAGATCAAAAACATGTATAAAATGATAAAAATTGAAGAAGAAAAGTCACATGAAATCTTAGAAGAGGGATGAGTGTAATTTATTAGAGCCTTATCCCTAGAGGAAAGGACTTTATGATGAATAGGAGATAAAGATTCATAAGTGGATTTAGAAATTTGAGGGGATTCATAAAGAGATTTGTTCATTGCCAAGATTTCCTTATGAGGGGAATGAGAGTTGATAGAAGTAGAAGATGATTTAGTTGAAGTGAGATCATCATCACTACTAAATATAGCATTCACATTGAGAGATGGTCTTTTAGATGCTTTAGTGCGTTTGCAGGGATTATAGCCGAGTCCAAAGGCATAATTGTGAAAATTAGTCTCTAGAGGAACTTGTATCCCTTGTTCATGAGCGCCACAACCATTTCCATGATACCCATGCTTAGCAAAAATGCGAAAACCACGACCATAACGATCAGCCATTTCAGGAAGAGAAGGTGGTTTTTCATAAGACAAAGAATCAAACTCTTCAGAATTAGAGGTGTGAGGAGAAGAAGTTTGAGAAGCGGCCACAAAATTATTGCTCATAGGTTCAAGTAAGACTGATTGATCTCTAGTTTCTTCCTTCTTTTTACCTTTAAGATCTCTAGGAGGAACCCTATACTCACCTACAAAGGTGGGATTAAAATCAAGAGATCCCCAATCGTCTTCTACGAGAATCTTCTCAGGATCAAAAGCCTTTTTATGCATATATTCAAGTCGAGAAGAATCTTCTTCAGGAGCTTTAGACTCATCCAAAGAATTTTGATTATCAGAGGGTAAAGATTCATCCATAGGTATCTTGTTCAAAGAGTCATTACTAGAAGAGGAAGGCTTAGATGTTTGCAAACAAGCTTGGAGATTAGTGTCACCTATCAAGGTATATGTCTTATTGTTATAAATGAATTTAACTTGTCTATACAATGTAGAGGGGACAGCGTGCATACTGTGAATCCAAGGCCTCCCTAATAACAAGTTGTATGTTAGATTTCCTGACATAACATGGATAGGAGTAAGCAAAGTAACAGGTCCCACTGTGACGGGTAAGGTGATTATCAAAGCCTCGAATGGGACGAGAGTCAAGCTCAATAAGGGATGTATCCACATTCATCTTATGCAATAGATTAATGCTACACACATTAAGGCCAGAGCCATTATCTACCAGTGTTCGTCTTATAGCAGTGTCATTTATGATAACCACAATCATCAAGGGATCATATTGTTGTTGAATTTCACTAGTACGCAACTCATCTTGGGTAAACACAATTTGAGCTTTAGGATTCATCACAGAGTTAACCGAAGACACTATATTACTAGATGTATTAGGTGGAGGAACATTCAAATCTTTCAAGGCATCTTGTAACATTCCATGATGAGCAGAAGAAGTTTGGATCAAATCCCAAAGGGATATCTTAGCAGGGGTAGTTTTAAGTTGTTCTATGAGATCATATTCCTTACCAAGAACTTGTGAAATACGTGGAGCTTGAGGAAGAATAGGTTGGGAAGGAGGAAGTGAAGTTGGGATAACTAGAGGAGGATTAGGTTGCCTATTGTTTCTTGTGTTATAAGTATGGGCAACCGCATGATAACTCTCTCTAGTTAGTTGCTTAGCATACTCATAAGGGCTCTTAGAAGAATAACCTCCTTGCACAGTAATAATAGGTTTCTTAGGAGTGCAAAAAGAATCATTAGCATAACCACCTTGAACCACTAAGATAGGCTTATTTAAAGGTTGAGAATTTTGAGAAGAACAAGCACCTTGGACAGTGAAGAGAGGTTTGTTAGGTGTCTCATTCACATGTATCAAATTGATTGAGGATGGTTTAGAGGAATGAACAAAAGTGTTGGAAGAATTATTGATAGTCTTCTCTTGCACTAAAATATTATCACGGATCAAATCAATTTTAGGAGAGAGACAAGGGATAGGCATTGATGTTCTAGTAGGAAGAGTAATACTAGGAAAGGTCATATCATCCTTTATCATCACAGGATCTACATGGGGAATAAACTCTCTAGGAGAAAGATCAACATTACTCTCTAAAGTCTCACTTTTGAGAGGGAGATCTTTGAAAGAGATGATAACCATCTTGCTTTGAACTAGGGTTTCCTTATGAGTAGAACCAAGTTGAGGAGAGGGAGATGCTTTATTTTTAGATGGAGAATGATTGAGATTCAAGGAAGGTGAGAAACTATCAAGGGAGTTTTCCATCTTGATTTCATCCCCTTTGGCTAGGGGTAGAGAATAATCTATACCTTCTTCTAATGGTTCATCCGAAATAGTGAGGTTGTTGAAAGGAATGTTTGAAGTATTGTCAATTTCGGGAGAGGAGATAACACTGTTTATTAATTCCTCATCCTTAGGAGGGAGAGCATCAATAGATGTGTTAAACTCATCCTCTTTCCTCAAAATATGATCTTTAGGGGAGAGAGAATTAAGGAAATTGCTTATTATTTCATCTTCTTTCTCTAAGGGATGCTTATGGGTAAGACCAACTTTAGGAGAAGGGTAAGCATTTATCATTAATTCATCATCTCTAGTGGGAATTTTGTTGGAAAAGGAAATGCCATCACTAGGAAATGTAGAGATAATGTCATCTTCTTGCACAAAAGGATCCTCATGAAGGGAGCATTTTTTAGGAGCCACAAAGTCATCAAGGGCATCATTCAACAAAGCATGATCATATCTATTAAAAGGTTTATCTTTTGATTCAAAAGGAGATATCTCTTCATAGAGGGGATCATTGAAAACAACCATGTTACTAGATTTAGTGGAAGAGCTGATAGGAATGTACCCTTGAGAGGAATCATTCGACTTATCTTTCTCATCACAACAAAATGGCATAGTAACAATGTTTATGAGTTTTTGGTAAAATGAAGGTTTGGTATATTTAGGTTTCAAAAACTCATCTAAAGCTTCATCTAACTCATAATCATCACAAATATGAACATCTTGCAAATAAAAATATGACATTTTGAAATTGCATAAAATTTTAAACACACAATGCAAAGAAACACACTTTTTTTTTTTTCTTTTCTTTTTAATGAAAATGAAATGAAAACACACTAAATCTAGATCTAGATCTAACAAATGCAATGCAAGAGGAAGCAATGATAGATTCACGTCAGGTTCACCAAAATGTGTGGGAGAAAAAGTGACACTAAGCAAGCATGCCCTAATCTCACTTTCAACCATGCACTTGTGGAATACGAAAGAGCCTAGAGGTATCACACAATTGGCTACTTCTTCTTGTGAAAGAGAGAGCCACGGGCTACCTATTAGGATTTCTATTCCTTTGTTGAAATTGGAAGATCAAATGATGCAAGTTCAATCCCTAACTCCAAAGTGCAAGTATGAACTAATAACAAGATTGCAGAATTGAACTTAAACAATGGAAAGCTTTAAACACAAGGACAAGACAAGAATGCAAATGCATACCTGGAGTTAAAATCTGACTGAAAATGTTCGGGACGGGGGCGCGGGCACCACTGTCCTGATTCTGCCCTTGAAACTGCTCCAAAAACTGTTGTTTTGCACTCTGGAAAAGCTGTCAAAAATGCTGAAAATGCTATCTGTCAGGAGGACCAGGGCGCCCAGCGCCCCTGTCCTGGCAGGACCAGGGCGCCCCATGCCCCTGTCCTGGTCTTTTGCTCTGAAATTTGGTGGGAAGGTCTGTCTCTGTCTGCTTCTCTCGGATCTGTCACCTGCGGCATCGTCCGAGTCTCGAAACCTGCACTTATGTCTAAAAAGGGTATGGGCGGCTATATAGGGTTTTGCCTTAGTCAAACCCCCGCTTCAGTGATTTCCACCTCCACGAATAGCCAAGTTGTATTGTAAAATGTATTGTGTGTGCAGACCTAGTGTGTGTGCAAGGTCCTTAAATGCAAGAAAGCAAACTAGAGCAACCTAGAAAGTAAACCCTAATTGCTTCTAAATGATAATGTAAATGCTCTAAATCAAGATGCAAAGTGATCTAAAGCATGAATAAAGGATATATTGAAGCTTATGCAAAGACATGAAAACAACATGAAATCATACCCAACCCCAAGGGAGGGGTACAAGCCAATCTTCAGTTGGTAATCTCCTATTGCTCTTCAATGTCTTCAAAGCCCTAAATGTATGAATGAAATTGATGAATGCTTGATGGATGGATGTTGAATGTTGTTGAAGTCTTCAAAGATCTGCTCTTTTGCTGCATAGAAGGTCCTTGAAAGCCCAAAATTCGGATCCTTTCAAATGAAGAAAGAGAGCTCTTATATATGAAACCCTAGGTCTTAATTTCGATTTTTGGCCGACCTAGAGATTGAATCTCCTGCCAATTTCTTGGGGCTAAGCTTTATTTTATGATTGGATCGTGCTCCTAAAATTTCGGGAAAAATGTCCGGGACCATGTGCACTCCGGGCGCCATGGTCCTCTCCGGGCGCCATGGTCCCGACAACTTTTCACCAAATTTTCAGGGTCGTCGGATATGATGATTTTAGAGAGAATCCCGAAGTTACAGGTGATTTCAAGATGTTTTGACCCCTGAAATCAAGCCCCCAAGTTCAAAATAGGACCTAATTAGGGTTTTTGATTAAATGATGTATAGGAGGAATAAAATGAAAAGGGCACACTTTAATGAAAGGGCCCAACTTTATGATGTGGGAGATGATAAAATAGAACCTTAGACCTAATTAATTTGATTAATTAAGTGCTAAAGGGGAAATGCAATGCAAAATGCAAAATGACCAAGGCGGGTGCTAAACTAGGTGTGAAATTGTACCACCCTAGCAAGTGCGTACAATTTACGAAGCTACACTGAGAATATTGTGGATAATACTCCACCGGCAGTAATTGACACTGCACCAAGTGGAGAAGCCACTGGTGCTAAAGATGATAAGATAGAGGGAACTGAGTCTACACCAGCAATAAACATTGATTCTCCAGAAAAGGTTTTGGCAATTGACACTTTTCAAGTTGAGGATAAATGAGTCATTGAGCTGAGTCCAAATGAGTTAATGATGATGGCTACTCAGAAACTATTAAAGGAGGGATCGACGGATAAGGGAATAATAGATCAATCAATTACAGTGTTGCATAAATTAATCCCTTATTGAATGATTGACAATGAAGCAAGCCCTTCAGGCAAGCTAAAAACACTAACAAAGCACATATCCAGCAATTTTCAATCACTACAGCAGATATCAGACCAGCAGGCATTAGAAAGATTCACTATAGCTGAAAGAGCAGTTTTTTATCAAATCATTGAAACATAGAAGAAGAAAATTGAAGATAAACTTATTCTTATTAAGAATTGTTTAAAAAAGTGTACAAATATCTATAGGGTCTGTTGTAATATAGAAATTCTTACAGCAAGTGTAGATAGCAAATTGAAGGAGTTGCATGATAAGATAGCTAACATTGTAAATTCTTTTGATGTATTGACCTCTCTAACAACATATGTTGATGGTCAAATTTTGTCTCTAGAGAATCAAATTTTTATTTTGGAAAAGGAGAAAGAAAATATCATTCGGAGAGAAAGAAGTCTTAGAGGATTGGTGACTCCCAGACTGGATTCACTAGGTTTACATAAGAGAGAGTGTATGGATATGATTGCTAAACCCACACTAGCAGAAGTCAAGGAGAAGGAAACACTGGCACACTTACTAAGTGGACTCGTATCCATTTTTGAAACTTTCAAAACCAGCTGGGATACATATCTACAGTTGTTGGTTAAGGCTTACCTAAAAATTTTGAAGTTAGTCAAGCTTCGGTAAAATAAACAGTATTTATTCATTCTTTTGTTCTGGAATTATTTCACCAGTCTTTGGCATTGATACCCAAGGGGGAGTGTATATATGTAAAAAATATCAAAAAAATATCAGACAGGAACACATGGGAAGGATATCAGAATATCAGGATTGTATTGCTCAGGGGGGGAGTTTTTTAGTTGAACTGGCAGGGAATCTATTTTTCACATGAGTGTTGCCATCAATGCCAAAGAAGGAGATTGTTGGCAATTGACACTCATTGGATTCATTTTGTTGTCATTGATGGCAAAAATATTAGATGGGAGTCATATACTGGCATTAGGAGGCATTCACCGATAGACACTAGCATTGGAGCATCCAGGGTTACAACTGACACGGGCACTAACATCCAACACTTTAGGGAAGCCGACATCAAGGAAGATTTATTTAGAAAATCATTTTTGTAATTATTGTATATGGCCGACATTGTATATATTTTATATTGTAAGCCAACATAAGGCATATTGTTTGTATGGATATATAAGTTAATGTGTTCGGTCATTATGAGGACAGATGAGATGATAAGAAATTTATGTGAGGATAGAACTTGTAGATGAGGATTGTAGAATGTGAAGATCATTTATATGTGAATGTTGTATCATGTAATAATCTGTAAATGTTCTGTAAGACATTCTTGGAGGGAAGGTGATACCGGTAGTAGTATTCAAGGTTATGAACCGGTACATAGCAGAGCTACAACTGGAACTCTATTTTGTATAGAAGATGCATTTTGTGAGTTAATTTTCATTGTTTTACTTCAGCAGAAGCTTGTACTCAGTGAGACTCTTTTGTGATGAGCAGTGTGCTCTAGGAAGCGTGCCTTCTTGCATGTGCAGGCCCCCATTATATGTAATATCTTTCATATGGCCAATGAACTGATATTGTGGGTCACAAATCCCACCATGGTTTTTCCTCTTTGAGGTTTTCCATGTATAAATTCTATGTGTTTTGGTGTTCATTCATGTGGATGGTTTATTTACTTCAAGTTATATGTCTATTTGTTTACCGGTTTATATGTGTATGGTATAAAGGCATAAAATCTTATCTTACCGGCACAACACTGATTCACCTCCCCCCCTCTCTCAATGTTCTTGGATCCCAACATATTCTCCAATGTACAACCTTCTCTTCGTAATCTACATAAATGGGTTTTTTATTCTTGGAGGCCTCTTGTGATGGGTAATATTGAACTCTTCCCATGTGCTAAAGGTTTTCTTCTCATGCTTTGCCTCCTCTAATGATAGAAATTTGGTTCTAGGAAAGTTGTGGGCCTGGGCAGTGTACTCTTCTATATTAAGCCTTGGTCAACCTCCTTCAATCCTCTTGTTAAGCCACTAAATGTGAACCTAGTGTGCATTAGACTTCCCAACATCCCTTTATAATTTTGGGATCCTTCTTGTTATGACCCAATTGGTAACCCTATTGGTCATTTATTAAAATTTGATGATTCTACTTCTTTCATGGGTCACGCCATATTCACACACATTCTTGTGGATGTTAACATCTCCAAGCCCCTTCATGGAGATGTGGTTCTTATGATTGAGGGTTGACCTTGGACTTAACCTCTTGGATTATGAGGCCCTCCCCTTCTGATGTTTTTTATGCTTCTCCATTGCTCAAAAAATTATGAATTATCCTCTCACACATCGCAAGGGATTTTCTATGTGGTGGAAGGATGCTACTGACGACCATTTAACTATCAATTCTTTTGATTTTTTAAGTGATTCCACTGAGAATGATGATGTGTATCTTTCTTTTGATGAGGCTCTTATATAAACTCTCACCTATCTTGTGTAGACTAAGTTACACCTTCAAAATCTTCTCGTTGTTACACTCATATTATGATTCCTTCTTTGTCTGGTATCCTCTACGCATCATTTGTTGTAGGTTTTCCTATAGTCTTTGGTGCAACCACAAGTTCTTCTATTGTCATTATGACTTTTGTTTTGCCTACTACTTTTTTTCTATGCCTTTCACCTAATCATCTTGTTGCCCCCTCTTTTTGTGTTGGGTCTTCCATGGAGGTTTCAACTCTTTCTTCCCCTTGTATTAGATTGTTGGATGGCAGTATGCTTGGACTATTGTTAGTCAACAAAGGAAAGGTCTTCCTTCTTCCAATTTCCAAAATCATACTCGAGTTATGGTTGTAAGTTCATCCCACTCTTAATGTGGGTTATTTGATTTTTTTTCCTATGTGATGTAAGTGGCATGTTATGGCATGTGTGCTATAAGTGGCATGTTATGGCTTGTGTGTTATAAGTGGCCTTTTATGGCCTATGTTTCCCATCCCATAGGGCATCCATTGTAAAGGTTCCAGACCCTAGTTTGTTTCTTATCTAATCAAAAATATGAAAATACAAAAATTAATGATAATTTAAAATATAATTCAATTAAATTTTCAAAATCTACATGTTAGGATTTACAAAAAGTTTTTTTTTTTTTCATAAAAACATTTTAAAATTAATTATCGTTCATCACCATAATTAATGAAATTATATTTAAAATATTATGTAGGTTTAATTTAATTGATCAACTGTAAACCCCTATTGATTAGTTCTTCCTAAAGAGATTATTTTATTTATTAATTACTCTTCACTAATTATCATTAATTTTTTTTTTAATTAAAAAATTAGGCCAAATCACCAAATGTGTCATCATGTGACAAGTGTCCATAATAATCTTCAATGCTTGCACATGTGTGAGCATGCATGGGACACCATCACCTTATATCTCATCCTTAGACCACACTTCTCATTGGTTGAGCACACATGTGTGATATCCTCCCACATATTTGTACCCACCCTACAATTTCCTCTTTCTACCCCATGTCACACTCCTTGACTTCTCCTCTCTTACAATTTTTGCATTTTCTCCACTTGTCAAACTCATTCTCTTCTTGATGTGTGCTCACATATGTGTGAGTACACCTAGACTCTTCCTCATGCCACATGTCTCTTTCTCAATCCTCCACCTTATGACACTTGTCACAAGGGTAAGATTGTATCCTCTCATGCAATCAAAAAACTATAAATTGGAGCCTTGTCCTTTATTAGCCATCTATAAAATTTGAGTTGAACTTAAGTTGTTATTTTTTCTTTAAAATTTATCCAATCCTATGAATTTTATGCTAATTTTGAGAGTAATACACATGCATTAAATCTTTGCAATCATTCAAATTAAAGAGCATACCAATTATGAAACGGTGCTTTTACTTCAACCTCAATTGAAGGAACAAGGTGCTAAAAGGTATAAGGTACATTATCTTAATTTATTTACCTTTTATTTTATTTCCTTTAACCATTGTTTTACCTTGATTTTTTCGTATTCCCCATAGGACCCATGTCCCTATCTAATAATAATGTTCCTTGATTTTTTTGTGGTTTTTAGTGATAGGTCTCAAAATGGTTCATTTTCCCTATCAATTGATGCTTACACTTTGGGAATGACACTTGTGATCTATACCTTAGTACTTACACTTTTCATAGTTCCACTATGGTTCTAATGCTTCTAACTTACTTTGGTATTTTCGGTCTCTTGTGTTGTAGGTTGTTTCAAACTAGTTTTTATAGGTTTCTAACTCTATGTTGTTTCTTGTATTTGTTTTATATTTTTCACTATCTATTTGGTTTTCTTAACCCTCTATTTTATAGGAAGATAAAATTTTCCTTGTAATTCCTATTATTCAACATACCTCGGCACTTTTTCCACATAGATCTATGCTTATGTTATTCAATACTTCCACCACCACAATCAATGCTTTCACTTTATTTCTCTTTTTCGACATTCTTTTCTTATTTCACCTTTCTAATTCCACTTTTCTTTGTGTTATATTTAATCTAACTATTCTCACCATTCTTTCTTTTTTTTGTCTATTTTATAAAAAAAAATTAATGTTTTTCTTATCTTTGTGTAGGTTGACACTTATATTCTAGTTTTAGTGTGTATATCCTATTTTGGCACTTCTACTCTATAGATCGATAGTTCTACAATGTTTAAAATATTTTAGCATTTTTTAACTTTCTTTAAGCGCTTGCACATTTTCATACTTGTGTTTTTTGTTTTGACTCTTTTGCTAGTTTTATTTTGTGATTCTTCAATTTGAGATTTGGACTCAACCTCTATCTAATTTATTCCTTAACCAAGTTGTGTAGCTAGTTTTTCCTTCCAAAGAAAAAATAAAATAAAATTACTAACATATCTTTTTCAATTTTACATGTCAAATTAGTTTATTTCTATTAATTTAGGAGCTAAATTAGTTAGAGGGTAATTAATCTTGTTTTATTTATCTTTAGAATTTGGGTTGACATATGTTATCCCCTTGTGCCTAGTACATTCATGGGAATCAAAAGTATCACATTATCCTTTCATTGTTTTAAATTAAATATCAAGGAGTGTTAATTGTGTATTTTATCCCATTGCACTTTGTGCAATCTTGATTAAAAAAAAACATAACATTTCTTTTCCCAATAGGAGTCATGCTTCATGATTTCATTTCCCTAAGGAATAATCTCAACCATTATTTTGATGTGATATATAAATAGGGGGAATGAAATTTTTTACCTCAATCTAGTCATGTCATGTTTGTTGAATCCTTGGGGTCCCTAATGATTCAAGACCCAAGGTGAAGAGTTGGATTGAGTGGATTTATTTCTAGACCACATTTATAGAAAAGCTAGTATTCATGGACTTCCTAAGGCCTTCAACCATGTTTAAGTGAGGTGCAAGGTATGTGTATCACCTCCTAAAGATACTCATAATATACATCTATGTGGTGAGATAAGACTAACCAATATAAATCCTTTGGACACCTTTGGTGAGGGATAGGATGTATATTTTGCTATCCCTTCTTATCCACGCATAGACCTATATGGTACTAAATGGTGTAGACCATACTAGGAGTCAAAATGTAATGATTTTAGATAATTTGTTCATGTGCTCGGTGTTTCTTAATATGATAAACTAGTAAAATCCATTTATCCTTCAAACCTAAAAATTCAAGTAAGTCATTGTTCCTTATCGCTTGCTAAATCTCTTGCCAAACCATCAACATAATCAAACTTTTTGTGTTGGCATTTTCAACTTGTTTGTTAATGAAATATGGGTGAAAATGGATCCTTGGCCTAGAAATGTAAACTAGGACCTTATTCATTCATCATTTTCAATTTGGTGTATCATCTCATATCATATCATGTATAACCCTAGAATCATGCTGTATATATAGATCTCTTACAGCGGTGATCTGATTCATTGCTTTGATCTTACAAAAAGATTCTTCGAATGAATAACTAAACAAAATATCTCATAGGTTAGATTGGCCTTGTAATCATACACAATCTCCTAATGCAATTCCCAATGCAAAAACAGTTAGATGTGCCTCGATCTTGTAACATGATTTCATATGCATGTCCAGGTTCAATATATCTGGTAAAACGTTTCACTCGGTGAGTTAACTTTACCACTCGGTAGCCATGAAACTTTACTCGGTAAACAGCTCAGTGAATATTGTGTTCTGTGACTGCTTTCTTCAGTAACTGACTAGACTGTTCATACCGACTTCTCTGTGTGTACCGACTGCATGATTTGGTAATACTAACCGACTAGAATATAGTATGACTTTGGATATGAAACTAATGGCAATTTGATAAGTAGTAACAATCTCCCCTTTTGACATTAGTTGAGATGTTTGACAAAAACTACTTACAAAGTCATAACTCAAAAAAAAAAAACTATATACTTGACAAAATGACTATACTTGACAATATGTACAATAGTCAATAGTATATGTAGATATACTCCCCTTATCATTATCCTGTACATAACTTTGAATTTTGCATGTTCGGTTCTGTTCTGTAGTTGTGTGCTCTGAATGCTCTGTATATTCTGCTCGGTATAATCCCCTTGTATACAATACTCAAAATTGTGCTATCAAAACTATACTACTCTCCAAGTGTAGAATTACTCCCCCTTTGCTAGTCTTTCCTCTATGTAGTAACATAATATTACTCCCCCTTTTTGACAAACATTAAAAACTTAATTTGCATCCGGAGGCGATAACTGATCAAAAATAGTCTTATACTTGGTCCGGACGTCAGTGAGGGCAACTGAGAGTGAGTCCTTGAGACTTTCCATTAATGAGTTATGTGCTTGAATATCAGATAAGAGTGATATCAAGCCATCAAGAGTGCTTCCCTCTTGTGTAGTTGATAAGCTTGTAGCTCGGTTGAGCTACTCTTGGACTAATGAGAGATGATGAAGGAATAATGTTTGAAGGGTCATTATATCCATCCTAATTTTATGCTTTTCATTCCTCAGTTCTAACTATTGAGCCATGAGTTGTAGTAGCTTTTTGTAAACATTCTGAACTGAATTAGGCTCAGTGGTCAACTTGGATGAGAGATCGATGATCTCTTTCTCAATTACATCAGTTTTATTTTTGATGTCTTTAATAAATAAAGAAAATGTACACAATTTCTGGAATAAATAAAGAATGTGCTTGAGTTGAGGGGACAACTCAACAATGAATTTGACAAGTTTTACCTTGTCAACAGCAATTGATTTTTGGACTTCCTCTATCATTTTTGCTGTGAGCTCTTTAGCCTTGAGCTTGCTTAGGTACTCGGATGCATCAACTCCAGATGTTTCAATCTGATTAAGGAGTTCATCCAACTGAATATGGATGGTTGCATCAGTTGACACTGTTGCTAATGGTAGTATTTTTGTGAGCAGTGTCCTAACCTTTTGAAGTACCTTGTTCTTTTTCTATATGGCCAGTTGCTTTTCCTATTCGGCCTTTGCTTTGCATAGTTCACCGAATTCAATGAGTGCTTTCCCTTTTAATTTGGAAATGTCAACATTGGGCAACATGATCGGTTTAGATAAGTCAAATTTAAAACCATGCTTTCTCACCTTCTTCTCTTTTCCTTTGGTCTATGGCACTAAGACAAGTGCTTGTGAGGCTTGCTATCCCTCGATAGGTTTCTCGGTAGATGCAACACTTTGGACTATTCCTATAGCAGTTGCAGTGTCTTTGGATGGCTCGGTGCTAGGGGTCTTAGCTGTAATATTTGTTGTGATTGTCTGTGCTTGAGACGTTTGATCATTGGTTGTGTCTACTACAGCTTCAAATTTGTTACCTTCGGTAACTTGTTCGGTGTCCTTGGGAGCTTTGGTTGGGACTGGTGGCTTCACTGGCGGATAAGGTTGAACTTGTTCTAAGACCGATTCACTAGACACAAGTTTTGCATAAGTGGTGCCTTCAATCATTTCCTGCTCCGGTGTGGCTTCATCCATTACATCTTCATTAATTTGTATAGTGTCAACCGAGTCTGGACCTTGCTCGGTGACATCTGGATCTTGCTTGGTGACATCAACAATTTCAATTTGAGATTGTTCACCGACATCCTTTTGTTTGAAGATCTCCTACCACTTGGCCTTAGTCTCATTCTCCACATCAATATATAGCCCATTCATCAATTTTAAGGCTCTTTGTTTCACAAGAAATTTTGAATTGTATGTGATCAGATGCTCCTTAATTTCAGCTACAGACATGTTAGGAAATAAATGGACAAGACTTCTTTCTCTTATTTGTCTCTCTGAATCCATTGCATATTTCCACCTGTTATCAATATGTGAGTAGAGTTCACTCGTAAGTGACTTTGCTAGTTCTAATGGTGCTAACCGAAACTTCAGAAGTGTACATATGATAGCTTCTTCAATCTATCATTTCTCATCATTATTCCTAGTCTCATACTTAACATATCTAAATCCTGCAAATCCTCTGTATTCTTTAAGATTGGCACAAAAGTTTTCAACACTGTGAATGTTTACCTTTTTGCTCTTCACAATCTGGAATTTGTTTGCATTATCAGACTCTGTATCACTCGACTCTTTTGCCAAAATGAGTCTCTGAGTAGATTTCTTGTAAGTCTTAGTTTCCTTAGGAGTGGCAATAGTCTTTTGCTTCTTTCTTGGTGATGCAGCTGATGCTCTAGTGTTGGGTCTCTTTGTTGGTGGGGTCGGCAGGGCCTTTGTGATGTCCTGTTTCTTTCTTTTTGGAACTTTTCCCTTTGGCAACTCTGTGCTCAATGTTATTGCAGCCTCCTGTGCTTCTAATTCTTCCTCGGTAATGGCAAGATTGCCTTTGATAGTTGTAAATGAGGATTCTTCTCTGAATTTCTCAGATAAAGCTTTTATCATCTTTGTAGCTTTTCTTGTAGCCTTAGGAACTACAATGCTCATTTTTACTTTCTCCTTCACCTCTTCATAGGTTCCATACCTTAGTTCAGTTGCATGCCTTGGCAATGATAGATAGGCATCAATTTGTTGCTATGTGATATCATAATCAATTTCATAACCCATTGGTTGCAACGATTGAATCCTCGGTTCAATAGCATTTACATAGCAATAATCAGTGTCGACTTCAAAACATATATTGTCCTTGTATTTTTTGACCAGCTATCATGGGATCCTGTACCTGTTGTGCATTTTCTCTTGGAATTTGCTAAAATAATCATCCATGAAATCATTAAAGTTATCTCCTAACTTCTTGATGTAATCATTGATCTGATGGGTGATAGGTTGGTGTAGCTCCCATACTACTTTACCGACTAAGGGAAAGAACTTCTCAAAATAGAAAAACATACATACAAGTAGTGAACCAAACTTTAGTGTGTTTGCTGAGTTGTTCTTCTTTGGCTTCCTTATTGTGTTCAGGTTCTCAAATAGGTTCTTTAGTAGCACTTCACATAAGTCTACTTTCATTCCCTTTGTTACTATTTTATAGGCCAGGTCCACTGCAGCACATGGTACACTATTTTCTCTTGCAGGTTGGAAGAAACAGTAACCAATAACTCTGATTGCAAATTTTAGTTTAGCATCAGTGACGTTATTTAATTTCAGTCCTCGGTAATCAGATTCTACTCCGGTTAGACTGATTAGCTCCTTTTGTGATATCATTTTCTGTGCACGAGCATGATCGTAGATGGGATATCCGGTGATCAGGTGAATGACTTCCTCCGTGATCTTGAACGGTTTCTCTTGTAGCCACATGAAATCATCATGTACTCTACTCAATACAAACTTAACCCATTGGGGTTTGAACACACAAGGATAGACTAGGGCTTCAGTTAATCCCTTGATTCTGATATGTTCAAATTTACTATCTAGTTTGTCGTCAGTGCATAGTTCATCATAAGTGTCACTAATCTCTGCATGACCAAGTTCCTCAACATGGCACTTGGTAAAGAATCTGACATCTTCTACCAATAAGACTCGATCCGGGATGAGTGAAAATGCAATTTTATCATCCAATTCTGAGGTGACTTTAGGAGTTAGGGAATACTTCAAAGATGTCTTCTCCACATTTTGGACAACTACAGGGTCTTGGATCTTGGGTGCCATGGTAGATCTTGAGTAAAATTCGACAGGTTATCCTTAGGGTTTACAAGTGACTTACTCTTCACACTCGGTAGACATTAGCAATTTGACTAGATCGGAAACCAGCTAAATAGTGTGAATAGATTGATGTAAATACCTTGAAATTCGCTCTGAATGAAGTTTGATCACTTTGATTTGCTCTTCTCTACTTCTTGAAAACTTGGGTGAATGATAATGACCGCGAAAACACTTTTAAGTACTCAAAAATACCTTATCGGGCTCCGTGCAAGTTAGGTCAAGATATTAAATGCACTCGGTTCACCTTTTACTGATTTACTTCATTTTTTGTTTTCACCAAGTACCCAACTTTGCTTTATTAACCAACTTGACAGGTTTCCTGTATACACCGACTTGACAGGTTTCCTGTATAGTATGCAAACTGACTAATTGCATCTTAACTATGCAGATTTTGAATTATGTTCGTAATAAAATAGGAACTATTATGATTTAACTTTTAAAGAATGTAGTCCCTTCATACCTTTTCTTGACTAATTTGAAATAGGTGCACCTAACTCGGTAGGTAAGGTGCTTTCTTCATCAGACATAATTTCTTTCTTTTTCCAAACCATCTTGAATTTTTCTTTTATCTCCTCAGTCTCTTCTTGGTTGATCTCTGCAATCTCCAACTAAATGTCCAGCTTTGTGACAATGAAAACATGCCATACCGGGATTTCTCCATGATCTCCAGTTGTTCATTCCAAACCTTATAAAATAGTTGGCACTTATATGTCCATATCTTCCACAACATTCGCACCATATCCTTGTATTGTAATCCCATGGTACTGCTGCATATTGTTGGTAAGGATCTATGTGAGTTTGGTAACCTCCAATGTTTGCTCGATGTGGATACTTCATGTAGTTCTTTTGCTTAAACCAGCACTTCTCAGTACTATGTCCATATCTATTGTAGTTTTTACAAAACCCTTTGAATTTTGCCTTCTGATGGTTGTTAACAGACTTTGTCCTACATTGATTAGGTATGTGACCATATTTATTGCAATTATAATAATATCCATTGGACTTAGAGATATTTGGTTGCTTACCTTTTCTGATCTGGCATATGTTGGCAGTATGACCTTGATTTCCACAGTAGTAGCAAATAGGCTTCTTCCTTTTGATGTTATTCCTTTTTTCAGCTTGTTTTGATGATTCTCCTCTCTCGGTAGTATGAATTCCTTTCTCGGTAGAGTCTTTTCCTTTGTAACCGAGTCCTCCATCTTTGTAGAGTCTTCTTGTATTTAGTTTCTCATCCAACATCTTTGATGCTTCATAACTTTTCTCCAATGATTCTTTGGATTTCTTTTCTGTTTCAAGTTCACCAGTCAACCTTGATGCTTCAAGTTTCAATGATTGATTTTCATCATTCTTCAGAATTGCTTCATGATGTGCATAACCTAGTTGATCTGTCATATTTTGATGAATATCAGTTAACCTTATGATTTCATCATCCTTATCAGATACTAGAGCTTCAAGTTGTTGTTTCTCTCTTTGTAGATATCTTGCTTTATCCTCAGCTATCCTTAATGCATCTAGATTTTAAGTCATTTGTGTACTGAAATGTTCATGTTCTCTTTTCATTGCTTTTATTTGATCATCCAATGCTTTGTTCTTTTCTTTCAACATTCCAATCATTTCTTTAGTCTCTTCAGATATACTGTTCTCAGATGATGTCTCGATTTGTTCCACTAGCTCTTGAGAATCCTACAAGTCATCAGATAATCTTCTCCTTACTTTCAGACATTTTTGCATTTGCCTCTGCATGTCTGCAATCACTTGATTTGCATTATCTAGCTCTTCTTGAAGATGCACAATCCTCCGAGATTGTTTGTAGCCTTCCATTGCTAAGATCTTTCTCTTTAGGTAGTTAAACCCTTTTCCAAGATTTAAGCTTTGATACCAATTGTTAGGCCCAATATAGAAAGCTAATGTACTGAGAGGGGAGGGGTGAATCAGTACTCCAAAACTTTTCCTTGATAATAACCTTACTGTTATGCATAAACAGAATAGTGCAGTAACATAAAATAAAACTATAATCAACAGATAACAATCATACATGATTCACTCCATAACACATATATTTTGGTCATGCAAAAACTCTTGGTTAGAGAGAAAAACTGCAGTGGGGATGGCACCCACAACTTCACTACTGCAATAATAAAGAATGCTCGGTTAGAGCTACATTTAGCTATTTATGATAGCTTACCCTATTAGGAGTATTAAGATCGGTTAGATCTGCCTTACTAAAGGATTTTTACAACACTATATAAGTGTATTAGTTGGTTAAAGGATTTACAATTTATAGACTTGGTTAGAGTCTTTTACCCTGTTAAAGGTTTCTCTTACAACTTCAAAATATTACAATATAATCATTACAAATATCTGCAACTTTACATCTGAAATGCTAAAGCAGATTCTATGTGCTCTGAATAAGATTACCTAGCTTGTAGCATACCTCGATAACCCATAATGAAACTCGGTAAACCCTTCTGTTTACTCTATTCTTTGACAGTTCACTGATAACCTTCTCGGTGAGCTCTCTATGTCTCTGTAATAGTCTTCCTTCATGCATACACACTGCTATCTCATCGCATCTCATATCATATCATGTCTAACCCTAGAATCATGCTATATATATAGATCTCTTACAGCGGTGATTTGATTCATTGCTTTGATCTTACAAAAAGATTCTTCAAATGAATAACTAAACAAAATATCTCATATGTTAGATTGGCCTTGTAATCATACACAATCTCCTAATGCAATTCCCAATGCAAAAATGGTTAGATGTGCCTCGATCTTGTAACACATTTTCATGTGCATGTCCAGGTTCAATGTATCTAGTAAAATGTTTCACTTGGTGAATATCAACTCGGTGAGTTAACTTTACCACTCGGTAGCCATGAAACTTTACTCGATAAACAGCTCGGTGAATACTCTGTTCTGTGACTGCTTTCTTCAATAACCGACTAGACTGTTCATACCGACTTCTCTGTGTGTACCGACTGCATGATTCGGCAATACTCACCGACTAGAATATAGTATGACTTTGGATATGAAACTAATGGCAATTTGATAAGTAGTAACAGAATACTCATAAGAATTGAATTTATGTGTGAGATAGATGTTCAAATGAGAGAGGGATTTATATTTACACACAACTTACACCTTTTCAATTTTAATTTTTTGTTAGGGCTGACATCAAGGAGCACTTTCCTGCTACTCACAAAGTCGATCATTATGATTTCAAATTTGTAGCCAAAATGCTTGGACAAGGGTGATAGGAACCCTAGTCTAAGATGATACAGATGCTAGGCACCCCAGTCCTTGCATTCTATGCGAGGAAAAAGGTCTGTAAGTATGGGATTGCACTAATCTTCTAGAATTAGTCCCAAATTTGAGCATAATTAGATATGAATCAAGAACATGAGGCACAAGCACCAAAGTGGGTCTAAATTTAGTGTGAAATTGTAAATGTATACAATTTACTACACTACATTTAGCTCTCACTTTAGCAAGAGTATGAACTTATGCTCATACTCTCAATAAACTAAAAGAAGAAAGAGAGACTTCAATCAAGACATCAAAGCAACAAATCAACACCAACCTTCGCAAGATGGTAGTCCCCAAGGCCTAGGATTTTATCAATCTAAAATATCAAGATAAAATTGAGCAACATGATCAACATAACTAACACAAACAAGTAGCATGCCAAAAAAAAGGGTATGGCATTTAGGATTAGTAAGATCCTTTGGAAATTACTAGGAACCAGAAAATAGAAAATCATGATTGCATGAACAATCTAGTCTAGCAAATCATATGCCTTCCAATATTACTCATCATCAGATAGAGATGGTGGACAAGATGCTAAAGGATCTATGGCTAGTATAGTAGATGAAGCTATATCTAATGCCAAACATGGACCATGCTCTAATGATGGATAACAAATACAATTTGTATTACTAGTAGCTAAAGTTAGCATTTTAGATAACATCAAAGACAAATCATCATTTTTAATAGTTTCAATCATATAATCATGATCATCATCCAAATTAGTCACTATACGTGATTTGATAAGAGGATGAGAATCTCTTGGAATCAACAACTTCATTTTTTGGAAAGGTTGGGCAAGGTAAGCTTCTTCTCTAGGTGTGTGTGATAACAAGGTTGAGAAGGCATGAACAATTCAACATTTGACTTCTTAGGGGAAAACTCGCTTCTTATAGCAAGTTCATGAGCCTTGGCACAACATCGTCTTTAGCCTTGTCTCGCACTACAATTTTATTATTTATGGTTTGAAGCTTTTGTAGGAGGTTGGATATCACTCAATGTCAATTTTGTTTCTTCCTTTTATCTATGAATAAAAGGAGGAATAGAAGGAACCTCTAAATAATGAGAGACATGGGAGTTCTAGATGATGTCAAGTATTTTCTTCTTTTTCCTTTATAGGATGTTGGAGGTGGAACCACAACATATATTATAGGAACTTTAGGAGTAGGGAGGATTCCCAATCAAGGATGTGGTTCACTTGCTACCTATGGGGTAGGAAGAGACACTTGTATATCCATATACATCTAAGGATCCTTAGGGGTAGTAGTCGAATAGGATCCTAAAGGATTTCCTCAAGTTAACTTATAAATTCTTTAGGCTTTAAACTTTTGGTAGGATAGGAATAAGACATCTTCCCAAGGTTTGATTGGTTGAGGTTTCTAAGTCCAAAAGTAATCAAGTGTAATTTTTCAATGATTATAAAAGGGTTGGAAACCACTACAATGTATAGTTTTGACTTGTACTTCAATTGGGAACTTCAAACACTTGTGTACTACGGAAAGGATTGCCTTCAACAATGTGAGCCAAGGATGACCCAACATCACACAAAATTATTCTAAGGTAGGGATAATGGTAAAATAAATATCTAAGCATTTAAATCCAACTTCAACTAGAAGGGTGATAGAACCTATGGTGGGGTAAGTAAAATCATCCCGAATCTTAAACAAAACTTCATATTTATCATATCTATCTTGATATAATTCATGTGTGTAAAGATATTATTCTATAATCACATTCATCATACATATTGGATCAATAAGCGCCCCACATGTGGGTTTGTTATTGATTCTAGAAATAATGTATAATGGTCCATTAGGTGCATTTAAGACATCACTTAAGGTAAAGCTGATATTAGAGCTTAGGTTTCTCTTGTTCTATCATATTCACAATATCATAAGCTTGGTTGGATTTGTTCTCAATGGTTATACAACTATCATCATTAGGCTCAAATAACATTTGTGAAAATGGAATACAAAGGATTGGTAAATTTTTGCAAGTTTTCATTAAGTGGTGCTATATCTATTTATTCCCTTTATCATTCACACCATCCTTTGGTATGGTATTAGATTCAATGAGATCTTGAATTTAATTTTTAAGATTCATACATCTCTTTGTATCATGTCTAGGTGTACAATGATATTGACAAAAGGCCTTTGGGTTAAACGAAGGAGGTGAAGGTTTTGAGGTATCTATGGGATGGATGGAGGAAAGCTTCATCAAGTTGTTAATAGTTAATTGAAACATAATGGATTCTAAGGACTCATAAAGTGGTTGGCAGTTGTGATTATTTAGTTTGGAAGAAAAGTGAGCTACAATAGAAGCTATTTCAATATGGTTGTAACTTTTAACATTTTTTGAAGAATGGTTGTTTATCTTCATGAAGTTTTTGCTTTATTTTCTAAATCCTTGATAAGTTTTATAAGCCTCTTTGGATTTATCAACTAGAATCATAGATGAAGAGTCTTCATATTGACTAACTTGAAATTGATATTCACATACTATTATGCATATGTGTGTGAAACATGGGTATTTCATAAGAAAAAACTTATCTCTAATGGGCGATTGTAAATTACCAATAAAATTGTTTGAATATCAACGTCGATAAGAGTAAGAAATTTGTGAATACAAATTTTGATATCTACAATGAAATCAAACACTATGTTTAACACTTTGTTTGCAATGCACCAAATTAATTAATGTACCAATTAAAAAAAATTCAAGGATATTTTGTTCAAACAAAAAGTCACTATATAAAGTGATAAATATTGACATGAGTATGACGACCACCTTTTCCATTGTATTTCACAAAATGAGGTATCTCAATATTTTATGGGATTTTAGTTTGAGGATGACAATGGAAAGTGGGCTACTTGTGTAATTTGAAGGAATAGTGGATTGGGATTGACTCGTGTTGGTAAATTATTATAAAGATGAAACATTTTGCAAAAAATGGTTTATGGCAATATTGGTGGGTGAATTGGCTTGAAAAAATGGATTTTAATGGAGGATTTGAAGGGATATTATGGTAGGTGTGTGTAACATTTTGGTAAGTGGGTGGAGGAGATGGTTGATGCATGTCTTGAGAAAGAAAAGGAATATTGATTTAAGATGGAAAATTAATATATTTATTGATAGGAATAGTCTCATTACTAACATGGATGGTATTACCATTTTGTGTAGCGGTAATCATGATAGAGGATGTGTATGTAAAAACATTGGTTATTATTGTAGGCATAGGCATTGGTATCTCAACATGGTATCTCAACATGTATTTATTCATCATTTTCAATTTGGTGGATCGTTTCATTTGGGAAACAACTAATTAGGTCCAAATTTAATTCTCAAGGAGGGTTGGACGCAACTGTTAATTATTCCCCTTTTTTATTTAATATGACTAGATATGATTATGATTATGATTATACAAGATCTAGGTAAAATTATAGAAATTTGACGATATTCAACAAAAATAGAAAGATATAGAATAGTAAGTAAATATAGAAGTATGGATCTATAAATGAGATAAGAGGGGAATGGATTAATGTAAGATCATGAGGGTTGAAACTAGGTCCTTTAGTGGCAATGAAAATTTTTAAAAATAGAGTTAGGAAACTTCATATAAAATTTTGAATAGGTTATCAACATAAAGTGAAAAATATGTAAGAAAGAATATGTAGAAAATATGCTTGTCTGCCTTCCTAATCCATACCTTCTTATACCCAAAGCATGTTTGGCGAGGAATGTTTCAACTGCATGAAAGATGGTGAAATACTATAGGAAACCATGGAAATTGATTCCCCGGCAGATCCATTTTTCAAGAGCTAATTATTCAATTAGGGGTTAACCAGCCCTAAAACCCTGATATTTTCAGATCGATTTGTCATCTACTATGAATAGATTGAAGCATCAGCTGTAGGGAGAGTTTTAAAAAAAAATCTGCTATGGTAGGGTTTGTTAAAATTTTCCTCCAAATGGTCGTCCATGGTATTGTTGTATACACTCAGCCGCTACTCTTGGTGTACTGCAACAGGGAAATTGACCAATACAAAGGAAATATAAGGAGGCTGCACCAACATTTAAGGAAATAGTTAGCGACAAGTCTAATCATTGTGCATGTTTGCAGCTATATTTATATTGCATTTAGTATTGTAGTAGTCTGTGATAAGAAATTGGGACCTAAGGTGCTAAGCAGGGCACGCCATTCACCAATTTGAGGGGTATTTGTGTATACAATAGGTTCAGTAGAAATTTAACATAGTGATCAGACATGGCTGATAGAGGACATTTGGGTTCATGGGCGGATGTGGGCTGGGAAGACCCGCCTCATGTTCTGTAGGGGGTCTACACGAACAGCAGATGGAAGGACATGACAATACAGGTAAACCAGAGAGGAAATAACAAAATTTTTTGGCCAGTTTCAAAATACTTTCAAGGCTTCTTTGGGAATAGACGCAGTGTGGCATGGAGGCAGAATAACAATGGAAGGAGATTCACTCAAGGGCATTTTAATAATGGTGTGAATCAAGGGAATTCTAAGAAGCAAATCAAGGGCTTTTTGAGGAAATGGTCTTTGGTCTCGGCAATCAGTGAACGTTTGCTAGGGTTGTTGGCTTGGCAAATAAGGAGACTGCGGTTAGGGTTTCTATTTCTTTACAGCAAGTGGGAAATAAGGTAAATGTGAACCTCAAGGAAGCTAGTCCAGAAAAGGTAAGTAATATACCTATTGATTCTATTTTGTCAGGGGTTTCTTCATCACAGGTTTGGGCTCCTATCCCTTGTATCGATCTTTTGGGTTCCTATGTCGATAAGAAAGCGAATTGTTAAAGCTTAATCATAAATTGTAGAAAAGATGGGGGGATATGCATTATTTTCAATTATTGTCTAGCTAGAGATGAAGTATTAAGAACTTCACATCATTGGTTTGGAAAACATTTAATTTCAATTGCAGCTTGGAAACCTTTTTTTGTTCCTTCTTGGTCTAGTTCGAAACTTATTCCTTTCTGGTTTGGTTTACCTAAAATTCCTTTTGAATTTATGAATCTAGATGTTCTTGAGAAAATTGGAAATACTATTGGAACTTTTTTAACATCTAAAATGGACTTTGTGGAGGGGAAGGTTCTAGTAAAAATTTGTGTTCTTATTAACCCTAACAATGTTTGCCCCCGTACTTGTAATATCAAGTCTCATGATGGTATTTGGCACCACTCAATTGAGAAATTAGATACAGAACTTCTTAAGTCTCCTTTACTTTTGGATGCTTCGTTACTTATGGATTTTAAGAAAAACCAGCAGGTTGTTGGCTTTGTCCCTAAATCCCTTAATAAAGATAGTTTGTCGGTGGGACCTTCGGTTGAAGGATTTGGAAATGTCTCTTTGCATAAAATGGTAGAAATGGGTCACATTAATCTTGAAAATAATCCATTGTGTCATAGTTCTGGGAAACCAAATGATCACACTTTAGGTTCGTTCTCACTTTCGTCTTTACCGAAGACATTTTCTAATAACGGAGGTATAGTGGATGGTAATCCCCCGATGAATGGAGTAGATCATCCATTGATGATAGATTGCCCTAAGATGCCAAATAATAATACAAATGGTAACGATGACAATTTGACTTCATGCACTCAACAGGAGGTTTTGGATTCTTCAAAGAATGTGAATTTAGATAAAAATGCAATGGTTGATATGAAAACTATTAAACAGGTACCTGCCATAGGTTTTCCTAATGATGTTTCTTTAGTTCAGGAAATTAAGAATTTGGTGTCTAATAATTCCCCTCTAAATGTTGAAATTAATATGGCTAATGAATCTTCCTTAGGGAATAGTAATCCATCAGAGGTTGTCCCTGTTATTATGCCAGATGAGAATCTGGTTCAGCAAGTAAATGATATTTTTAACAATCATGCACATCAAATGGATGAGGGTATTACTGATAGAGTTGTTTGTTCAATTGAGAATTATTTGGGGGGTATAAACTTGACCCTTCCAATTTCTGCATCTGCTAATCCTTTTACGGTTTTGGCTACAACAGAGTTGGGTTTTGAAGATAATCCAATTATCATGGCTTCTCTAAATTCATGCAAGAGTTTACCAATTGTCCAAACAACTTCAGTTTTTTCACCATCTGTGGTTTCTCCTAGGAGAGGTAGGCCTGCAAATATTCTTAAGACTCAAATGGAAATTGATGCTAGAATTCAAAAGGCTTTGTTCCTTTCTCCTACTGGTGGGCAAGGGAGGCATTCAGTCTCTCTTGGTAGGCCTAAGAAAACATGTCTAACTCATGTAAGTGTAAAAAGAAAGAGGAGTAAAAGATTTGTGACTATTCCTTATGTGACAAGATCAGGGGCTGTGAAACATAATTTGCAAGGTTGCTTTGGGGAAAGCAAAAATTCTCTGATAAATGGGAAGAGGGGAGCTTCGGCCTCCCCTTGAGGACAATGAGAATTATTTCTTGGAATGTTAGGGGCTTAAATGCCGCTAACAAGAGATGCTCAATTAAGTCCCAGATGGACTTAATTAAGTGTGATATTTTTATGTTGCAAGAAACAAAGTTGCCAAAGGAGTCTGCTAATTTGGTTTTTTCATCTTGGAGAAGGTGGAATTTTCTTTCTTCTCCGGCTTGTGGTGCTTTAGGAGGTTTGGCACTGCTTTGGAATAATTATAATATTGAGGTACAGTTAGTGGCATCTGCTACAAATTGGATGTTGGCTTTAGTTATAAGCAAGATTTTGAAGGTTAAATTCTGGCTTTTTAACATTTGTGCTCCATCAAGAATTCAAGGGAAGAGTAAGTTATGGGGTGAATTAAAGAGGATTTCTTCTCCCTTAAAACATGGTTCCTTTATTATCTTCGGGGGTGATTTTAATGCTATCACTGATTTAGATGAGAAAAGAGGAGGTGTTTTCCCTAATAAAAGGATTATGGATGACTTTGGGGATTTCATTTCTGATATGAGCTTTTTTTATTGTAAGTCTCAGAATGGGGTTACATGAGAAGGGATTTTTCTCAGATTGCTGACAGATTAGACCATTTTTTGTTATCTGAGAATTGGATTGATTCAGATTTTGAATTCTTTCCTCTATTTTACCGGTCTCGGGTTCTAATCATTTTCCAATTTCTCTTTTAGTTATTAAGGATAAGGCTTCTTTTAAGTCTCCATTTAAATTTGAGCCCATGTGGTTTAGGGATTCTTCCTTTTTGCCTCTGCTTATGAAATGGTGGAATTCTACTCCTTTTTGTTTTCGGTCCCATATGTTTCAGATTGCTAAGAAGTTAAGTTATTTGAAATTGAATATTAGGGAATGGAATATCTCGCATTTTAAGAACATTTTTCAAGAGAAACAAAGGATTCAAGATATGATTGAGTGTCTTAATACTCATGTGCTTCAACATGGTATGGTGCCACAATTTTTTGATGAATTGAAGTCACTAAAATTACAGCTTGAGGAGGTGTTAGCTAGAGAGGAAATCTATTGGAGACAGAAATCTAGAGAGTTATGGCTTTCAGATGGTGACAGGAACACAAAAAATTTTCATTCTTCAACTAAGATTAAAAGATGTAAGAATAGGATATCTTGTATTCAATGTCAGAATGGGAATTTATTAATAGAGCTAGAGGACATTGCTTCAAAGGCAGTTAGGTTTTTTAAGTCATTATTATCTTCGGAAAATGGAAATCTCAGCAATGATATTATATCTAATATTCCTCCTTTAGTATCTTTGAAAGACAATAAGATGTTGATGTCTCCCTTTTCCTTAGAAGAAGTTAAGAGTGTTATCTTTACCATGAATCTGGATAAAGCTCTAGGACCAAATGATTTTACTCCTTTATTTTTTCAGAAATGTTGGGATTTTGTGGGAAATGATGTTTTATTGGCTCTCGAGGAAGCTAGGAGAAATAGGTCTATTTTAAAAGAACTTAATACTACAATGATTACAATTATTCCTAAAAAAGAGGATACTAAGACTTTTGCTGACTTTCACCTGATTGCTTTATGTAACACTTCGTATAAGATATTTACGAAGGCAATTTCCCTTAGGTTGGCAAAAATTCTACCTAGGATCATTTCATTGGAGAAAGGTGGTTTTGTTTTCGAAAGGGAGACGATAGAGGGTGCAATTGTAGCACATGAGGTGCTGCATTATATTTCCACCCAAAGAACCCTAGCCATGATACTTAAACTAGACATGATGAAGGCTTACGATAGAGTAGAGTGGGGGGCTTTATGTGTTGTTCTTGAGAAGTTAGGTTTTTCCAGGGCCTGGGTCAAATGGATTCATACATGTATTTCTTCTGCAAGATTCTTAGTTTTAATTAATGGTTCTCCTTGTGGTTTTTTCACTTCCTCTAGGAGTTTGAGACAAGGAGATCCCCTTTCTCCCTTTCTGTTTATTCTCCTAGCTGAAACCTTTAGTTGGGCTATTAGGGTTTCTAAAGTGGGGGGGCTTTGGAAAGGTATAAGGATTCAGAATATTCCCCAAAGTATTTCTCATTGTCTATTTGTAGATGATACTATGTTATTTGGACATGCTTCGTTAGTTGAGGCAAAAGTGATTAATGGAATAATATAGAATTATGCATCATTTTCTTGTCAGAATTTGAATGGTGATAATCAAAGATTTTTTTCCTTAATACATCAAAACTGGTTCAACATAGGTTTCAATCATTTTGGGGAATTGAGACTGGAAATCTTCCATGTACTTACCTTGGGATTCCTTTCTTTGTTAAACAAGATAAGATTGGTTTATGGGATAAGATTATTTTGGTCATTTCTAAAAGAATTCTCTCATGGAATCATAGATGGTTAGCTTTGGCGAGTAAAATTGTTCTCGTCAAGTCTGTTTTGAATGTTGTTCCCATATATATCATGTCTGTTTTGAAGTCTCTGAAAGCAGCTATTGTTAGTTTACAGGATACTCTTAGAAATTTTCCTTGGAACAATAATAAAGATGGCAAGAAGAAACTCCCTTTAGTTGCATGGGATAAGGTATGTTTGCCTAAGGAACTCGGGGGAACAGGAATTCGGAGTCTGGAGAATCAGAATTTAGCCTTAGGTGCTAAGTTGGTTTGGAAATTATATGACAAGCCTATCTCCTTATGGGCACAGATTATGTTTGTCAAATATTTAAATAATGGACCGAGAGAGTATATTTTTAAAGTCTCAAATTTGCCTTTGGGTTCTACTATTTGGAATTTCCTTTGTAAATGTAGATCAGTTATTTTGCCTCATCTCTCATGGATTGTTCATAATGGTAGAAAGGTCAGATTCTGGGGTGAAGTATGGAATGGACACACACCTTTGGTGAATATTAGGGATTGGTCTTCTTTGATCACTGTTCATTCCTCCCTTTGGAGTGTTTTTGTAGCAGATTATTTTGAAATTGTGACTAGTGGACCCCTTAAGCTAGCTAGATGGAAATCGATTGATTTCTTAGATGTTGATCAAAGTATGAAATTAGATTTTGAGAATATTTTGAGGGATAGAATTGTATTTCTTTCTGATTCTGAGGATGAACTTATTTGGACAAAGAATATTTCTGGTAAGTACATTGTTAAAGATGGTTACAACTCTCTTATGGTTGCTAAAGATTTATCATCTTGGCCCTATAAGTTGTTTTGGCATTCGGCTTGTCTTCCTAAAACTGGAGCCTTTGCTTGGTTGGCAGTTCAGGACAGAGTCCTTACAGGTATGAGACTAGACAAGCTTGGTATTACTATTGTTTTCCCTTGTATCCTTTGTAACAAAAATTTGGAATCTTCTTCACACCTATTCCTACATTGTGATTATTCTTATGAATGTTGGTAGTGGTTGTTTGAGAAGTTAAATATATCCTTTGTTATTGGTAAGGATCTCATTTCCCATTTTAGATCTTGGCCCTTTATGTTTGCCTCATCTTTTTATGCATGCCTTTGGATCATATCTCTATCTATTGTGATTTGGAATGTTTGGCTAGAGAGAAACAACAAGATATTTTAAAAAAAAGATCTCTTGTATCTGAGTTTCTATTAAAAATTGTGTCTTCAATCTTTGAGGTTGATTTGTCATTTATTTATAAGAATTTGGAAAATCTTACTTCTTTTTTGCACTGGGATAGTAGAGTTACTAGAGTTTGGAAGATGCTGTCAGTTTTACCCTCTCTTGGTTCAATTTTTAAAAAGAATAATGCAATAGGTAAGAGATTCTTTGCTAGATGGAAACCTCCTCTGCAGGGGCACTTTAAACTGAATTTTGATGGGGCCTCTCGTGGTAACCCTAGGCCGACTAGGGTAGGCATGGTAATTTATGATCACAATGCAAATTTTATTCAAGCTAAGTGTCATGCTATTGGTTTTAAAATTAACAATTATGCTAAATTTCATGCTTTGTCTTTTGGATTGGATATGGCAATCTCTTTGAGAATTAAGGACTTAATAATTGAAGGTGATTCTATGGTGATTATTCAATGTGTTATGAAAAACAAAATCGAATTGTTGAAATTTGTAGTATATACTTGATCCCATTTTACAAAAATTAGAATTGTTTGAATCTTTCTTGGTATCCCATTGTTACAGAAAAGTTAATAAGATTGCAGATTATTTGGCAAATTTAGCCATTGATAGCAATGCTAATCAGTGAGAAGTGGGTTTTGAGGAAATTCCTTCAAGGGTATGGGAAGGTTTGCAGCAATAGTTATGTGATTTTCTTGAGTAATGTTGATGTAAATTTTTATGATGATAATTATTCTTGCTTTCCCCTTTCATTTTAAGTATTCATGGTCATTGTCTGGAGGAGTATTCGAGCTCATGGCATATGATACAATAGTGTTTTTCCAAAGGTTTTTTGATACTTTCTTTTTTTGCAGCAAGGTTTTTTGGCTCATGGGATTTGGCATAGGGCTTTGGAAAATTTTGTCTTCTTCCATTAATAGCAGCTGTGGAGTCTACATTTGAAAATTATCCGATGGGTTTTTTCGGCAAATTGTCATATGGGCTCTATGCAAAACTGATATTATATGTGTTGTGACCGCATTTTGTATGTGGTAACTGGTTTTGGGTGGGGTGTATAAACTAATCTGTTAGATACTATAGGTTTATTTTACGAGTTGTGACCGAAGGTTTTCTTCCCAGGGTTCTTTCCTTCGGTATGCTCTTTGAATCCTGTGTAAAAAATAAAAAATATTAATAAAAAAGTTTCATGGAATAATCCACTTTTATTAAAAAAAATATATATGTAGAAAATTGAATGTAGCTTCTAAGCTAATAGCTACTTTCTAGAGAAAAAAGTAAATCTATTTGGTAAAATTTTGAAATTTCAATGAATTGAACTAAAAATTTTAGCAAAAATAAATAAAAAATGGGTGTATGTCTATCTAATCTAAGTACAAGTAAAAAATAATACTTTTTTTGAAACTTTTAATATAAGTAGAGGACACATGCTCAGATGTGATTCATATTTTTTTATAATTTTTTTACAATTAAATAATTAGTTATGAATTTTTTATTAGGACTTTTTAAAAGTATTAAAAATCATTTGTTCCTTAACCATAACTTGGTCAAAAATTTGTGAAATTCAAAAAAGATTAACATATAGTTTGTGAATCATAGAGTGTGACACAACTTTCAAATTCAAAAACTATGAAACCATTTGAAAGTAATAGATGTTTTTCAATTAGCCTATCAATCAAGACTTTAAACATGATGCATGTAGAAAATCAATAATAATTATTTATTAAATTCAAATTAAGGTATATCTTATATTGTTGGAAAACTAACAATTTCCTTAATGATACCCTTTTCGTTTAACCAAATTTGGATAATAATAAAAAAGTTGTTAGCATGAAGAGCAAAGTTGAGAAAAGAGGATGAAACCTCTAAACACATTGGAGTAGTTGACCTTTTAGCCTTGACCCTCCCAAGCCTAATTCCAAAGCTTTTCCAAGGCAAAAATGGAGGGAAAAAATATGTTAGAAAAAATGGATATCGATTTTTCAATGTCAAAAGCAAATATCCATTTCTTGACTTTTTTTTCAAAATGGGTATACATTTGAAACACCCAAAAAAGCACATTTTAGTAAAATAGGTATAACTTTTACATTTCTTGTCAAAAAAAAAAATTATAGGTATTGGAAAGGTGACTCAAATCTTGACTCAATGGAATAGGTAGTGTTTCTAAATTATGCGTCAAAAATTAATTATAACTAATTTAAATTCATTCTTCATTTTTGAAACATCAAATGCTTACAAGTTTACATATGAAGTCCCTTTTTCATGATTTTTTTAAACAATCATATCAAAATACTTGAAACATTAAATAAGTAATCAATATTAAAAAAATTGGGCCTTTTACTAAGGAGACTTCTCCTCAAATGCCTTGAATATGCTTCAATAGAATGCTCATAAGAATTCAATTGATGTGTGAGATAGATTTTCAAATGAGAGAGGGAGTTTAATTTTTATACAACCCACACAATTTCAAGTTTAATTTTTGGTTGAGGCTGACATTGGGGAGAACTTTCTCAATACTCACAAACCAATCATTATGATTTTGAATTCGAAGCCAAAATGCTTGGAGAGGAGCACTAGGTACCCTAGTCTAGGAGGATAAGGGTACTAGGAAAGGTCTCTAAGTAAGAGATTGCACTGAACTTCCAGAAAGAGTCCCAAAATTGAGCACAATCAAAGTTGAACCAGGATCATGAGGCACAACCACCAAAGTGAGTCTAAAATGAGTGAAATTATGAAGGTATATACTTTACTACATTGCAGTTAGTGCCTATTCTTTTTTAGCACTTTTGAGATATTCTTTATTTTTTCATCTATCACTGCATGCATTATATATCTATGTGCATGTGCTTGTTACCACTTCTTTGTCAATCAATCCATAGACTTTCCAATACTTATGATCCATCCCTTAGCACTTTCATTTTGGTTCAAAACTTCTACTTCAATGAATACACTATTTCACCAAAAATAACCAATCAAATTCCTCATATTAATACATTGGACCTTGTTTGATTGAAACTTTAGCATGAGTAACCTTAGATAAACCTAGAATATCTATCAAACCATCCCAACACCCAAACAGTTGTCATTTCTCTATATTATAACCTACTTAAAATTGTCACCTCCATTGACCATAGGCCCTTCTAACCATCCTAATATCCATTTCTCTTTGAATTTTTCACAACATTAATTTTGAACATATATTAAACACCCAACAATATTTCATCATTTTGCTACTTCTTTTCAAAAAAAAAAAACTTCCACTTTCTCATGACAACTATAAACCTAACATTTTTTCTTCCATTTTGAACTAAGTACTCGTAGACAATTCCTCATCTAAAATTGATCATTCAACTTACACCTTAATTTTCAATCATCTTCGAACCAAATCAAAATCATTATAAAATACTGTTGAACACTAGATGTCACTGAGAGGGGGGGGTGAATCAATGATTTATAATCTTTTTCCTTTTCTGTCCTATGTGTGTATACCAGTTAATAGATCTAACATAAAAAGACATATTGATTAGATGGGAGACTCACACAAAGGCAACCACACATAAAAGGGACATCACATAACACCAGATGTACAAGGAAAACCCAAGATGGGAAAAACCTTGGTGAGAAGTGTTGTTGGAGACTGCTACTCCAATCTAGCCTCATAATGAAAACCTCAGTTACAACATTTAGGGCACCAACCCAAGGAGTACCACTCCTACTTTAGGGCACCGAGCTCCAACTCAATGATTACAATATCATATTTTGAATACAAAAGTTATCTTCTTATTACAAAAGAACTTTGTAACTCTCATGTATGTCTCTCCATCAGTTTTCTTCTCTACAGATCTTTGTCGGTTCTCTCTTCACCCTTTTCTCTACAGGAACCTTATCTCCTGCTGCAACCCACTCTTTGTTGCACCTTACTTTATGTTGCACCTTTCTTTGTTCAACCTCTTCTTATTCCCTATCAGTTCTTCTCTCTACTAGTTCTACTCTCTGTTGGTTCTCAGCTTGCCTTCTCTGCAATCTTCTACAACTCTTGTCTATCGGTTTGGTCACCACTAGTTTACTCCTCTATCAAACTCAATGGTCATCTATCAGTTGCCTCACTATTATCGGTTGAACTCTTCAACCCGATTATCTCTCACACTTAGTCTCTTCTCTGATTGACTTTAAGAACTTGACTAATTTTCTCTCACATGTAGCAGCAATCCTCTCTCATTCAGCAACACAAATAATATATTTGGCTCGCACTCTTATAGCCCAATTTTTCTATCAAGACGTGAGTTTGAACATTGGTGCGGTTAGGGTTTCCACTATGCACTGAATTTACATCCGATTTGATCTCTAATCATCCTGGCATATCAAATTCAATCTATTATCATGTCCTTGATCAATGTTCAACACTCAATCAATGAGCATCGCCCATCTGTTTATTTTGAAAAACATGTCTCCTCTCTTTTGTTGTCTGTAGCATGTTTTCGGCCTTTTGTCTAATCGATCACGTGAGTGATGCATTTCCCTTCATCCTCTTTAATCTATAAGATCAGTCTTTTTAGGATCTCTATTGTTTCCTTCATCTTGAGCCACAATCCTCTGCTTTTCTTCCTCGAGCTTCACAGTCGCCATTAAATGTTGGACCAGTCACCAATGACCTCACCGACAAATCACACTAACCTATGCATGCATGCCACTTCACCTCCATGTGGCCCCTTTTTCGGCATCCACCTTTTCTATGTCTTCTTTGTAGGTCCATACAAGATCACTGACCAACCACTCACCCGGGTTCATCTACCGCTTCACAAACCCTATCAGTTATATCCTAACTAGTCTTCCTTCAACCTTTCACTCTTCTTCTCTTTCAGTGGAGCACCTAAACTGGTCAACAGACATGCCAATGATCTCATACACATCTTCATCAGTTAAGAGCCTTCTACATCTACACTTTGATAGCATTACTGGTGGACATACTTACAAGTAAACACCTTGACGATATCATGTCATCAACTTTCACCATACTGCATATGTCTGCATCTGTGGCAACACCTTTCTTCACCACTGGACTGGTTCTACAATTATGATTTTTGTCAAGGTGACAAACATATCCTTCCTTCTTTGTACTAGCAACTCAACATGTCTACCTGGCTGATCCGGTGCATATCTCTGATCTTATGCACCTAAGGCAACTTAGTGTTTCACCAATTGATCTAGTGTGAGCCTTCAAACACTTTCCTTTAACTCTTTTATCTTATCTCTGAGAACTATGATGCATTCCAAGAAAAATAGGAGATAAGCTTATCTTACAGGTGGGAGTGGATCCTTGTCATCTACATCCTGCATTGCACCAATATGGCTTCTCTATTTGAGTAGCATATCTTCAAATAGGCACATGTGATCTAGTTGGGGCACATTCACTGTCAGTCATCTCTTCAAATGGTGACTGCATCTTTATCTGGTGGGATTCCTATAGTTTCACATCCACACGGGATATCGGTGACCTGCACATACTTCTCCTTCAGTGTTGATGTGATTTAGGTAACATTCTCCCTCTTCATCACAATCAAAAGTCCAGCATCTTGCTCTCTTCTTGGTTGGCAACTATGTACTACCAACATGTCACTTACCGGCCTACAGTCCTTATGTCTTCAACACAAGTCAACACTAACTTGTGTACCGGTGACTCCAAAGGCCAATATGCTAGCTGGCTTGTTCTCCCTTACCGGTGACCTACTATGCTAATGAAATCAAAGACATCTCATCCAGTGTGGATCAATGACAATACTGCACACACATCTCCCATACCAGTTTCCACCCTATATCGGTTGACATCAATAACAACACAATGCCAACAAAAACAAACAAAACTCAATCTTTTCTAAAAGTCTTGAAATCTATATCTTTAAATCTCTTGTCTCTAGCTTGTATTTTTCTGGAGAACTTGCCTATCTCAAGTAAGGTGATAAGTTACCCTTATCATTTTTTTTATAAAATAGCTTAGAACTTTGGCAACTCCTATTTTAGTGAATTCCAAAGTTCTTGTCCAATTTTTGATAGGAAAATTGCCTATCCTAAGTTATCAATAATTTAAAATACTCTATCATCCCTAATAAATCTAGATTAATTAGATCAACTTTGACTTTCATCCAACATCATCCTCTAGTCTTCCATTACGTCTTCTACCCAAAATCATCATTTCAAATATAATCCAAAAGTTTAAAACTTCCTACTCCAAATCAAAACCATCAACCCAAACATTTCAATCCAACTACACACATCTAGTCCTCACACATAAATGCTTAAGTCCAAAAATAATCACTTATCCTTGCACTTTTACTTTCTAGATCATTTTACAAAACATAAATAAATCAATTTCCATTACAGGTACATTTCACATATTAGAACCAACCCAACTAGGTCCACCTTTCTATGCCACTTATAAGGTTTTAGACCAGGAAGCTAATGGAGTCAAATACTCATACTACTAGAATGCATAACAAATGTTTAACCAACAACATAAAACAACATACCAACACACATCTTTTTAAGAACAAATTGTAGATGACACTCTTGTAGTGCAACTCAAATATTCTCCAAGGTTACAAGAGTTTGCCCAAAATCCCTAAAATATAGATTATTTGGATAAAATTTTCAAAGTGGACAAGGACCATTTCTTGCTACAACTAGTCCAAAGTGGGGCAAAACTTCCACCAAATTTTGACATCACAACTTAGATGACAAGATGGCATAACGATAACAACCACAACATCCACCAACCCCTTAGATGATTTATGGAGATCACAAACTTTCCAACTATTTAATGTTTCCAACCTTTCACACACATTGAACATTCAATCATTCTCCCAACCCCTACCCAACTCACAACAAATTCTAACCAATCCATTTATACAACATCAGGTCACAATACCTATAAATATAGTTCACCCTAGTATAAATGCTATCATACCACAACTACTAGAGCATATTTAGCTATTAGTTATTGTTTTTACAGCTAGTTATACTTGTTTGCTTAAGTTCACTTAAGAGTACTTATTTTAGTTGTGCATCTTGTCTAGCTTTTATGCATTTAATTTAGCTAGAGTTGAGCTTTATTTAGCTTCTCATGTTTGTACTTTCATTATCCTAAATTTAGTTTTGTGCTTTCTTTATAAGCACCTAAATGTACAATTGTAACTCATTCTGTAATTTTGTGTTCTTTGTTTTTTAGTAATATAGCATTCATTTGTGCAACTCTCATTTGTGGAAGGTGTTCTTATTTGTCATTTGATCTTGTAGGCTTGTTGCAAACATTTGTGTTGTAAAATTTAACTTGTTATCAGATATTTGAAAATTCATGGTATTAAAATTTTGTAACTCAACATGGTATCAAAGCATAGATTCCACAAGCCCCTTCTAGGGTCACAGATTTATTTTTTTGTGTATTTGGTTGTGAGCAATTTTAAATCAACTTTGGAACAAACCGAGCATCACCTCTACATCTGCAACGTCAAAAAACCCTAAGATCAATTGTCACTTCATCAAAATCCAAACAATTGAAATTTAGAATCAAATTTGTTGAGAGCATATTTTTTGAGGCAACTTCTAGGGGTAGCTCAAACATTTGCTCATTTTTGGGGCAAAATGGATGTCACCATTGTGCTTAGGAGGCTCAAGAATACTAAAATTGCCTATCAATTTGTCAAAATTGGAGATCAGAAATTCTTTGCAAAAAAATTCAAAAAGTTTCTATTTTCAACAAGTTTTCATTTTCAGCAAGTTTCTATTTCATAAACTTTCTATTTTCGGCAATTTTTTATTTTGGAAACATTCTATTTTTGAAAAGTTTCTATTTTGAAAACTTACCATTTTTCAAAAACTTACTATTTTTGAAAAGTTGCTATTTTGGGATTTTTTTCTTTTTTGGGGTCCCTTCAAGCCTTCCAAGACCTAAAAAGTAGTCCAGTGTTTTGCTCATAACTTCGTCATATGGAGTTGAAATTGGGCAAATGAAATATTGTTGGAAATATGGTTCAAAGGGCTATCTAATTCTGAAGGTTTCCTCATTAGATTATGCACCAATTTTTTCGTACTAGGCCTCCAAAGTCAGCTTTTAAATTTTGTGCTTCCAAGACCATAACTTAGAGAAATAGACTTTATTTTTCAACTTCCACATATAGTCAAAAAGCTCTCAGAGTCACCTATACATATTTGCTATTAGATTTTACATATTCTTCTCTAGATAACTTTTATTCAATCTTTTGTGTTTTCACTTCATGGCTGATTACTTGGTCATTCTAGCTCCTAAAATATTTCTATTTACAGTGGATGGCTTTGTTTGGGATGTCCTACATGTATTTGCAATACTTTGCCCAATTTGAGCATTTTGAGTATCTTTTTTAAGCACTTGTTCCTTGCACACACGCTAAGATAAAGTGTCCCTCTTGTATATGATTTTTGGGGACTTTGCACATTTTGTTGTGCCTCACTTTGTACATACACTGTATTACAAACTATCGTGGAGGGTTGTGTAGTGCCTTTTTTTCCATCACACCTTTCTCCGATGAGTATCCTCCATAACAATATTAAATCCTAGAGATTCTTGTCCCACACCTGTGCATTAGTTGCTTGCCCTTTTTAATTGTGGGTACTTTCTTGAGAACATTCAGATTCTCCTTCATGCACCTCATGGTGACACACAGTTTAATGGGCATGACATGCCTCTCTCTTGACAGCATTATGGGGGACTTTATACTATTGGTACTAATGCTTCCTTGGTTTTCTCTTGGAGGCAATCTTCCATCCTCAATTGATCAAAGTTCTACAAAATATTGGCGCCTGTATTTTCTACTAGCATTTTTCTCTTGCATGGTTGAGTAGTGTTGTGGAGATCACTCGTGCAGATTCATGTGCCATCTGTGTCTTCGACTGAGTTTTTTTTCTTTTGTTTGTCATCTAATTGTTTAAGTACTGTCATTAGGGATACTCGTGCATATTATTGTCTTCTTGATCCTGATCATCTTTGTTTCAGAGGAGTTTCTTCATTTAGCACTATAGCAGTTATCATTTGACGGTTGTCTATAGCTTCTTTTTAATTTGATAATGTTCTTAATATTCCTATTCCTTCGCTTCTTAGTCCTTCATTCCTTTTTAGCAGTTTATGTTTCTTTTCATACACTGCATCTCTCGCTTTTGGAGAGGGGTTTTCTTCCCATGTGGTTTTTCTCATTTTCTCTGCTTAGAGAGACTTCATTGGTTTGTACATGGGTACCTAATCAGACCTTTTGTTGTCAAGACCCATTTTTGCATTTATAATTTTTTTACTCACCCTAAGTTTCACTTAAGGGGGGGTGTTAGAGCATATTTATCTATTAGTTGATTTTTTACAACTAGTTATGTTGTTGTTGGCATTCTACACTCTAGTGAGAAATGATGGTGTTGTCATTGATGGCAACCTACTGGCAACCTATAGGTAACCACCCAACATTCATCTGGCAAACCACCGGCAGCGGCAACAATGCATACCGGCACCCCAACCGACATGAATAAACTTTTGACAATTTTTAACAACCTTTGTCATGTATGTCAAAGGGGGAGTAGTGGATAGAGAAAAATGGCTATTCAGAGGAGATCATCTGCTCAAGTGGAGTACATCTTTTTGGTAAATTTTTGGACTTCACTTTTTGGAAACAGTTTTTGGATTTTTCTCATGAGTGTTGCCATCAATGCCAAAGGGGGAGATTGTTGGCATTATACACTCTAGTGAGAAATGATGGTGTTGTCATTGATGGCAACCTACAGGTAACCACTCGACATTCATCTGGCAAACCACCGGCAGGCACCAACACCAAGAGACACTTCATCGACAACGGCAACAATGCATATCGACACCCCAGCCGACAGGAATGAACTTTTGTTTATTGTATTTAATTGTAAAATATTTTGTAAATCCAACATGGCATATTGTAATAGACTCATATATGTATGAGATCATGTAAATAATTTCAAGAGAGAACATATAGATATGGAATAGGAGATGAGATAGGAATGAGTGAATAATAAGGCAAATCTTGTATAAGGTTTATGGTTATAGTATGAGCTTAAACCGGTACTGAACCTAGCATAGTTGATGCTAATTTGAAGTAGTACATTGTATTGGATTTTGATAATCCATTTTGTAAGTCAGTGAGACTTCTATTTTATAGATTGAGCAATGAGCTCTAGGCAGTTGGTCTTCCTACATGTGCAAGGCCCTTATTGTAAGTAATATTTATTCTTTGGCCAGTGAGTGAATATTGTGGGTCACAAATCCCACCGAGTTTTTTCCCACATCGGGTTTCCTCATTAAACATCTTGTGTTATGGTGTGTTTTCTATGTTGTCTTTATTGTTCCTATTTACTGCATTAATTCTTATTTACCAGTACACTGTTTTGGAATGCAAAATACTTAATAAGGTTAAATATTTTGTTAACCGATTAGATACTCATTCACCCCCCCACCCCTCTCAGTATCTTTGGGACTATCATTAATCCTAACAATTGGTATCAGAGCTTGGTCCTCTATTTTCAAAAGCCTAACAGCTTGAGGAAGATTCTGACAACGGTACAGATGGAGAACTTAAGAAAGCAATTGGAAGGAGCTCTTGTAGACTATGATTCAGAAAAGTTGAAGAATATCAAACTTGAAGATGATCTGAGGACTGCATAGGAATTCATTCAAGGACTTCAAGAGAACCTTACTATTGCTAGAAATAAGAGAAAAGAACTTCATGAGAAGATGTAGAATGACAATGATGAAAAGGAAACTCTTAATGAGCTTGTGAACAAGATGAGGCAAGAAAACATGACTATGAAATTTTGTAAAGACATTGAAGATAGAAAGAAGAATGAAGATGACTTGAATAGGAGACTCAATGATGCTGGTAATGAAAATCTAAGACTCAATCATGAAAATGACATGTTAAAGACAAATCTAATTCACATACAACATGATAAAACTGAACTTATGAAGCAGATGGGAATTCTAGAAAATGAGTTGGCTACTGCAAATCAACATAAAGAGAAATTCAATAAAACTTCAGAAGAACTTGATGATATGCTGAAAAATCAGAAACCTAATGGAGATACTAATGGACTTGGATTTGAAGTTGGTGAAAGTTCTGGTATTGCAAACAATCATGATCACAGTAAACTGGTAAGACAACCTAATGCTTACAAATTTAATGGGAAATGATTTAACTATAACAAGTTTGGTCATAGAGAAAATCTATGTAGATCTAGCAATAATTAAAACATTAATGCACCCACTGGTCAATGTTCTAAATGCAACAAAGCTGGTCATAATTCAGAAAACTGCAAAATGGATGTAAGATGTTATGTTTATGGAAGATTTGGGCACTTATCTAATCAATGCAGAACACAAACCGGCATAGGATATGGAAAGGCCATTCAGAAGAATAATGTGACTTGTTATGCTTGTAACAAAATCGGACATATTATAAAATTTTGTAGAAGCAAGACTTCACCGGCAAACAACAAAGGACCCAGTTTAAAAGGCAAAGAAAAGGTTGACGAGGTAAAACAAGAATTTTCAAGACAATGGATTAGAAAGACAGATCAGAATGTTGATGAGACTATTTCTTCACCCGTAGAACAAAGTATTACTCCACCAACAGGAAATTATTCATACAATTGATAAGTAACCCTTTGGGGGTATTGTAGCAAGTTGAATATCATGCAGATTACCCCCGGTAGATGGTGAGAAGATAGATTTCTTCTTTACCAGTAGATATGTTAAGTTTTCACTTAAGCGGTGAGCATTTATTGCGGTTGTTGAATGAAATTTTATTATAAATCATCGATTTTCCCTCTCTTTTTTTTCACCAAGCATTCAAACTAGCAGAGAGCGCGAAAATTTGAGTGAAGGCATTCAAGGTGAAGAAGTGAAGCGATTTCTTTCAAGCACTCAAACATTATCAGGCATCTTATGTTGGCATTTTGATGATGTTTTGATTGTCATTGATGGACACACACTTTCTTGATGATGGACACACACTTTCTTCATGTATGAGTTATGCTCAATTGGTAATTGTTCCAACTAGTATTGTGTATTATTGAATGTATAGTCTTTAGACTATCAATATTTCACAGAAGATGTTTACCGGTCACAAATTGACTGAAGACCTCAAGCGGTTCAAGGATCACAAGCGGTATGAAGGACCCAAGCGGTAGTTAACTTTTGATCAGAACACTATGTTCTACCAGTCTTCATTTTTGACAACCGGTAATCAGTATATTGTATTAACCGGTATAACTCTGTGATGAGTTACCAACCAGTACTTCTGTAATGTGTGATGAGTTATCATCCACTGACACTTTGGCAGTGATTTTGTGTCGTGTTACCAAATGTGTCTAGATGCACTGAACCTAGGAACTTGTAGTCTAATCCTATTGGACTGACATGAAATCAGTTTCCTTTATAAGGACATCATGTCTAGGGTTTGCATGTATGATGTATGAGATGTGTGATAGAAAAGGTTGTGTGATCTTTGTAGAGAAGATTAAGTCTGTGTGAAGAGATAGAGTGTGGAGATATTGAAGACTTAAGTAATGCTGAAATGCATTAACAATGAGTTATCAAGGATCTAACCATACTGTGCTAGTATCTAGATCACTCACTTGTTGATTACTAATATCTTTGACAAGTCTGAAACCATTAACCAGGTAGGCCCAGCAAAGCCTTTGTAAATCCTCTAACAAGGTGGTTCACAACTGTGGATCTAAAATCCTTTAACAAGGTAGTATTTAACATGACTTATCTCCTAACAGAGATCTAGATTCCTAATAGGATCTGTTATGGAGAAGAACATTGTATGACCTTAACCGGTCTGGTTTCTATTCTGCAGATAGTTACTTGTGAGTTTCTGCTCACTGTGGTTTTCCCCATTTGGGTTTCCACGTCAAATATCTTGTGTTATGGTGATTGTTCTCTTGTGGGTGAATGCTTTGTTTTCTATTTGGTTTGCATTTATCTTAACTGGTTTATTAGTGAATCTATTTTACTGGTTGTCTGCTAAACTATTTAAGAGTTTGTTTACAGTATTTATTGGTATACTAATTCACCCCCCCCCCCCCCTCTTAGTATTCATCAACTTAAGGTATTTTTCAAATGTCTTCCTCTTTTGCTCCCAAATTTATTGCAAACCCTACTGTTGTGGAAATTGTAAAACACGCTAGGCCCGTTTTCAAAATTATTCCTGAGATAGCTAAGCAAGATGATTCCATAGGTGCATTTTCAAAATTCCTAAAGGAGTAGCTTATGTTGAAGACCCTAGAATTTATATTCACTACAATATTGAAGAGTTAGGTTTTGTGGAAGTGTTAAAGATGTTTAAAACAGTAATTTATGATGAGAATGGAAATGTCAAACCCAAGCACAAGGTTATTGAGACCTTGGGCTTTGTAGAAATCTTGAACATCCTTGAATTTCTGGAGGAGGTAGTGAGAATTGTCCTAAGTAGGGCACATGGAGAATTTTTTTGGCTAGACTCAGTGTGCAAATTCACTCGACAAGCAATTAGGGTAGTGACAGGATTACCCTCTACCGGCAGTAGACCAGACAAAACAAAGAAGGTACCTAACAACACAGTCATGGCCTTAACCGTGAAACATCCAATAGTAGATCTCTGAGAGTAAATGACATCAAGGATATCAACGTGAGATTCATAAGTATGATTTTAGGCTATAAGACTACACATGCAAACTAACTTAACTCAGTTTCTAGTCTTTGCATTGAAAGTGCTTATGATTGTTAGGTCTCGGAGACAACTGAGAGGGGGGGTGAATCAGTTGTCAAATAAATTCAAACCAAAAACAACTTATCCAAAATTAATGCTTAATACCAGTAAACCAAACTTTATGTCAGTAGACAGTTTATCAGTCAATTGCAGTACCGGTAAAGATTAATACATGAAATAGAAAGACAATAACATCCACAACACATAACACCAATATTTGTACGTGGAAACCCTGTAAGGGGAAAAACCACGGTGGGAAACCTTACCCACAATCAGATGATACTACTACAGATAGTATGTGTATACAAATGGGGTCTGCACATACAGAAAGGCCAAGTGTCTAGAGCTCACTACTCAAACACAAATAGGAGTCACACTGACTATAATTGGATGGTTAAATCCAATAATGATGTACTGCTTAAAATAGCATCTTTATATGCTTGATTCAGTACTAGTTCAGTTCTGATATACCTTCACAAAAACCTTACTTCACCTTCAAATGATGTCTGCATGTATAGCTCTACTTATTCTCACATATACTTTCTTACAATTCTTTTTTCCATTCGCATATTGATCTTACAAATAAGATCTTACATATATACCATAACCTAAGACCAATTTTAGTAGGTCGGCTCTAGAAGATATTACAATAAAAAAAATTTACAAGTAAATCAATATCCAATTCAACATGTTGGCTTAATGCATTTACAATAACAACAAAATCATCTCCAAAGTGTGTCATTCTGATCTAGAATAGATAAGCCTGTCAGTGCTTATTCTGGACCTATTTGCCGGTAACAACAAATATGCAAACACAAATATACCAATGAAAAAATCTCCAAGACAAAGTGTCCAAATGATGTCTTCAACATAACTAAGTGTTTTCCATGTCATTCCAGGTGCCAGTGAACAATATATCCTACCGATGTACCAGATACTGGTGACTATGCACAAGTCACTTGCTTGCCGGTGAACATAACCAATTCTCCAAAGTGCTAGAGTTGATAAGTGTTAATAGGTGTTGACATCAATGACAAAACCATATCAACATATCCAAAATACCAACAATGATATGGTAATAATGATGTAAAAATAGATGCATGTGAATGGTTGAGAGATGAACTAGTTGATAATTTGAAGAAGATAAAAGGAGACAAGAAAGGGACATTTCGTTCTGGCAATCTTTTGGTATGTCTTATGTTGTATTTTTTAAAATAAATTCCCAATATTGGACACAAATATTTTGGATATGACATACCAGTAGGAAAACAATCACAAGAAGCCTTCACTGGCATGGGTACTACTAGGGAAAACAATATGACTGAATATTTCAAAGCTTTCCAAGCCAAAATGAAAACCAGAGAGAGACTACCACAAAGTATAGTAGATAAATATGATAAGGAAATTTATTTTTTGATTAAGAAAGATGAAATATGGATGGAAGCAGTTCTTCCTAGAACTATATAGGTAACTAAAATGGGGTATGAGGCTGATGTAAATATTATTGAGACTTATGCCAAAGCCCTGTTAGAAGCACCTAGAGAACCAACAGAAGAAGTTTTTGGTAGTGTAGAAACAATTGAGATTGGTGTACATATATTGAAACAAAGGAAGAGAATAGAAAAGTATATAAGAGATGCATCAAAACAAGTAAAGGAAATAAAAGAAAATATCATGAACCTTACTAGAATAAAGGAAAGTGAACTGGAAGGATTGCAAGTGGAGGCACATATCTCATTGGTTGGCACATCATCTAATAGTGAGATACCTGTTGAGTTTAAGAGAGTTGATAGGAAGAGAAAACCTTCATCAATACCCTCTCCTCCACCAAAGAAAACAAAAACTCTGAGAAAGAAGCAACAAGCGGTAAGAAAACTGGCAAAGAAGTTGACACCCAAGAAGAAACAAAAACAGGTGATACCACCTTTGGACAACTTACTAAATGAAATCACTGATGACGGTAACTTGGCTAATGTGAGAAAGTTGTATAACACATTCACTGATTCTAAAAAGGAAAGTGTTGAAAACAACATTATTCTACATCTGGACATCTATAAGAAAGTGTTGATTGAAGTTATAGATGATTTACCAAATGAACTATATAGAAGGTTAGATGCAAAGAGGATTGCAGTAATAGAGTTAGACAAGAAACTTAAGATTGAAAAAATTTTGGTTGTTCATTCAGTTAACTCGAAAGAGGAGATTGATGAATTAATTTGTGAAGCTAACAGATCAGTTTTTGCTAGTGGTCACCAGCAAGTGAGCTTAATGGCTGGCAGAGTAAATGAAATTGCAGAGGAAATAGCTAACAAATGGGATATCTTTTTTGTAGAAAAGGAAAAACAGGAAGAATTAAACCGACCTAAGAAAAAATTCAAGGTTTATCAAAAGGATGAGGACAAAGGGAAAGGTAAAGTTGGTGGAATACCAAACATCAAAATAACTGACAACTTACCACCACCCTTAGATACTACACCGGTACACATTGATGATACACTAGCTACTGAAAATATGGACATAACACATGATGACACTAACCTTGAATCAGAAATTCTATTCACCATGAATGTTGATACTCAAGAAGTGAAGATTGTTGTGGACAAGGACAGCACAGAGGTACATGATGATATTGTTGGCAATGGAAACATTACTGAGCAACCAGCAGAAAATGTAGAGGTTGAAATACAAACATAGCAAACTGAGCAAACTGAGCAACGTTTGGATAGTGGAATGAATACTGGTAGTGTAGATGTTGGCACTGTGAAACCGATAGAGACAGAGATACTGGCAGTTGATAACACAGAGATACCGGCAGCTGATAACACAGAGAAACCAATAGAGAAACTGAGAGAGGCACTGGTACATGTTGAGATAGTAAAATTGGAAATCATTGAGAAACCCAAACTACTACAGGTTGAAACACAAACTCGGATTGATCCACCAGAGGTTGATACAAGCAAATTGGTTACTAACACTGGAAGCACTGAAATAATAAAGATAGTTGGTCAGACATTTGAATTCAGACCTACTAATGTGACAGAGGTACTTCTGGACTCAATTAAGAAGATAATTGGTTGTAATGCATTGGACTACAAGGCAATTGATGATACCATACCTATTCTTAAAATGATTACACCAAAATGCAATGTACATAATGTAAAGGATTCTTTAGGTCAATTAGACACATTGTCCAAATTTATTGCTGGAAATGTAATAATAGTGGATAAGGTAAATGAAGATACATTCAAAGAGAAAATGGAAAAAGAAAAGAAAAAATTCTTTGAGGAGACAATAAAGAAGTACATTGAGAGCATATTAACACACTTTTACCAGCACTGAATACAACAATTTTGGAGTATAAGGAACTGTACAGAGAAACATGCAAGCCACATCTGTTGACCTAGGACATTGAAAAGGAAATAAGCAGAGTACAGAAGGAAATTGATGATATAGCTAATAACATCATTGTTCATCCGAACCTATATCATTTATTGAGAAAGAAATAGCAGGATTTGAGGAAAAGATGGAGAAATTTGAGAAAGAAAAAGCAAGGATCAAGGCAAATGCCAGAGAGCTGAAGTATAAACTTAGTCCTAAACTGGATAACCTTATCTCTCTAAGAAATGAGATTTCTAAGGCATTAATTCAAGGGGAAAGATCACCGAAGGAGCATATGCATCATCTCACCGGCACGATCCAATGAACTGAGGCAACGATGAATGATAGCAACAGATTCATGCAAAGTTTAAATTTGGTTTTGGCTGATATATTTAAGATTGTAATCAACTGGTTACAAACCTTAAGGTGAAATTTTGCACTCGTTTGACAATTTTTGACAACCTTTGTCATTGATGTCGAAGGGGGAGTAGTGGATAGAGAAAAATGGCTATTCAGAGGAGATCATCTGCTCAGGGGGTGCACATCTTTTTGGTAAATTTTTGGACTTCACTTTTTGGAAATAGTTTTTGGATTTTTCTCATGAGTGTTGCCATCAATGTCAAAGGGGGAGAATGTTGGCATTCTACACTATAGTGGGAAATGATGGTGTTGTCATTGATGGCAACCTATAGGTAACCACCCGACATTCATCTAGCAAACCACCAGCAGGCACCGGCACCGATAGACACTTCACCGATAGTAGCAACAATGCATACCGGCACCCCAGCCGACAGGAATAAACTTTTGTTTATTGTATTTAATTGTAAAATCTTTTGTAAATCTGACATGGCATATTGTAATAGACTCATATATGTATGAGATCATGTAAATAATTTTGAGAGAGAACATATAGATATGGAATAGGAGATGAGATAGGAATGAGCAAATAATAAGGCAGATCTTGTATAAGGTTTATGGTTATAGTATGAGCTTAAACCGGTACTGAACCTAGCATAGTTGATGTTGATTTGAAGCAGTACATTGTATTGGATTTTGATAATCCATTTTGTAAGTCAGTGAGACTTCTATTTTGTAGATTGAGTAGTGAGCTCTAAGCAATTGGCCTTCCTGCATGTGCAGACCCCTCATTGTAAGTAATCTTTATTCATTGGCTAGTGAATGAATATTGTGGGTCACAAATCCCATAGAGGTTTTTCCCACACCGAGTTTCCTCATTAAACATCTTGTGTTATAGTGTGTTTTCTATGTTGTCTTTATTGTTCCTATTTATTGCATTAATTCTTATTTACCAGTACACTATTTTGGAATGCAAAATACTTAATAAGGTTCAATATTTTGTTAACCGGTTAGATACTCATTCACCCACCCTCCCCCACCTCCCTCTCAGCATCTTTGGGACTATCATTAATCCTAACAGTTGTTTTGCTTAATTTCACTTAGGAATGCTTATTTTAGTTGTGCACCTAGTTTAGCTTTTATACATCTAGTTTAGCTAGAGTTGAAATTTATTTAGGTCCTCATGCTTGCACTTTAGTTATCCTAAATTTAACTTTGTGTTTTTTTATAAGAAGCTCATTATACAATTGTAACTAATCCTATAATTTTGTATTCTTTATTTTTTAGTAATATAGCATTCATTTGTGTGGCTCTCATTTGTGGAAGGTGTTATTGTTTATTGTTTGATCGTGTAGGCTTGTGTTGTAAAATTAAACAGGGTATCAAATATTTAAAAATTCAACATGGTATTAGAGCTTTGAAATTCAAAAACCACCTCTAAATCAATCAAAAAACTATCCAACAACATCAGCTACCCCAAAATTCCACTTCACCTATGAACATTACAAAAACATACCTTTCATCTCTTAGCATTACACACACATGTATTCCTCAAAATAGAACATGCCTCACAAATATGTTAAGGTGTGAGCAAAAAGATAGGGAACCAAAAAATGGCCATGCCTACTTTTTAGTCCATCTAAGACATAACATGAATATATTTTGTCTAACATAGAATTAGAATTACAAAGAGGTTGAGCTCGTTTGAACTTGGCCTCTTACCTTTGTAACAACAAATCATGAGCAAGATAAAATGTAGACATCCTTGGACCAACCAAGACACCATCAAAATGCTACCATAATATCCACGATATTAAGGAGGTGGGTTTTAATAGTTTTTTAGTACAAAAATTAAATTAAATAATCATTTAGAAATTATTTTGATTCAATGTTGTTTAGTTTTAAAGAATTGAAATTACCTCACTAATTCATGAAAACCCTAGTGAAGAACATGGACATCCATACCCTCAAAAACATTCTCCAACAATTCTAAGGCATCCCCACAAGACAAGAAAACCAAATAGGTCAAAGGAAACAATAAAAGGGAACTCAAAATATTCATGAATAGGTAGATAAATCTAAGTGGAACTTGTTAGTGTAGGTTTTTTATATTTATTTTTCCTACACATTATTAAGCATACTTAGGTAATATTAAGATGGTTAATATAAGTGTTGGCATTATGGATGAATTTATTATGTGTTGCATTGATGTTTTGTCATTGATGTCAACACTAGCTATTATGGATAGTTACCGGTAGAAGATCTAGTGTTACCAGCAGAAGAGACTATCTGTTGGACACTTCCGGTATATTTGGATCAATGAAGTATGTTTGATTTTATGTGTTGCATGCTCTTGGGAAATGTTTTGGTTAGTTGGTATTGACTTGGTAATTGGATGCTATCATACATTCTTAGAAACCCTTACTGGCATTGGTTTAAGGTTTTACCGACAGAGCTTTCACTAAGGAATCGTGATAGGATGCATAAGTGGTGTTGATGCATCTTCTAAATGGATTTCAGGATGTTGGAGATGTTCTTTGATCGTGCTTCAATGCTTGAAGACATTGCTTTGGAGTGGTGGACCCAGAATAGTTCTGGTGCCTATTTAGGTTATGGACCGGTATCATGTTAACGTGTACTCTATAATGCCCCGCCAGGAACCCTAAAAGAAAACAACTCAACTAGGCAACTAAAGGGTGAAATAAAAAAATTTTAAAGATTAAGTGCATTAATTATAACAATAGCACGTTTAATAACACAGCGGAAGTCTAACACATGATTTCCTAAGGGTTACCAACGAAGATTAATTCACAAATTATATTAACACCATGGTTAATCCAATTGTCCATTTAATTAGGTAAATTAAATGCTTATGATTAAAACTACACATACATCTAAATTCTATAATGAAAGAATCAAAGTATTCCAAAGCATTCAATTTTACATAAATCATTTATACATAAGATCAAGCAACTAAATTAACATACATTCCACTGACATAATATTACAATATCCATAAATATATGGCTTCCAATAATACCACGGATTACAAAGTTACAATATCAAGGTTACATAAAAGTCTGATACAATGACCACAAGGTCTCAACTAAACAATGATCATGAACAAGAGCCGGTACATGAACCACGAACCAAGAAACACCAACGAAGCCTTTCCTCGCCTGAAGATACAATCCAGAACATCTGATGGGAAGTGGCACTACCACCCACCTGACCATGTGATCCTAAAATGGAACCACCCCACCGTGCTAGGAGATAGTAGAAAACCCTCAAGCAAGCAAAGTAAAACAAGTACAAAAGAACTACAAGACTTTGCAAACATCCATGTGACTCAACTCACAAACACTAGTGACTCTAAGGAGAGAGTGTCATCACATAGCTTAAGATGGATACCATGGTACAGCCTCCATAGGTCCCGGCTCACTATCCTGGTAACCTCTCCCAAACCTCCAGTTCCAACTAAATCTCATGCGAACCCTACCAATCCTTTTGTGAAGACAAGGTGATAAGTTTACCATTCCAGGCCTTCTCGCAACATTATGAGCCCTATACTAGCACTTCACCTATGCACAAGGTACATTATCTTAATTAATATTTATTTCACTCCCCCCCAATATATTATTAGTTTATCACTTTTTAACTGACTTTCGACAGGTTATCCTGTCATCCACTTCGGGCACAACCCCCACTCGAAAGCCACTCTCTCTCATAGGACACTAACAGGAAAGGTCTCTCTACAAGAACTCTATGGCGAAATAGAAAGCCATAACTAATCCTGACAAACCACAGGTGAAGGATACACAATCACTAACCCAAGATTGATCATTTGGACAAAACACACAATGGCTCACACCAACGGGATTATACAACAACACCTGATCAAGGAGATATAATAACATAGGACACAATGACAACTCAACCAGAATTGCGACGAAATTAAGCTTGACTACAAACACCATTTACACAAGATCCTAATACAGGCAATCTTTTCTTAAAACAGCCAAAAGCATAAATAACTTGCAATTAAAGATTTTTCAGAAAATAAGAAAATACAACTATATTAATACAAAGAAATCAATTTTGTCATTTGTCCGATAAGTTAAATCAATCACATAAAAATTAACCCCCTAATTATACGTTCATGATTACTTTACAAATAAACTCAATTAGATTGTATCAATAATTTAAATTAAATTCCAAATTAAAAATTATATATAATAATATAATATAATTACATAAATATATATATTCTACGAATATAATATTATATAATTATATCACATTAAAATATATAATAAAAAGATGATTTAATTTGAAATATCTTTCATTTCCAAAATAACATAATTAAAATGACAGAAAATACTATATATATATTTTTTATTTTATTTTTAATTAAATTTTTTTTAAAAAAAAAAAATTTAATTAATTAATTTTATTTTTATTTTTTATTTTTATTTTGAATACAATAACATAAAAATAAATTTCCAATTCCAATAAAATTCACTTCCACAGAATTTTATTTAATACAATTTTTTTTAAATAATTAAATAAACTATTTTTTTCCCAAAATTAAATAACCCAATAAATTTAATTAATAATTAAATTTATTTCTAAAGTAAATAAACAATTTCACAGAGATACAATTATTAAAAAGACTGCCATAGCCAAGTATTGGAACAAAATTAAACAAGAGGGAATAATTTCTCTAGTAAACCCCATTCCTCCCAAATCTTGCAATTTTCATGCACAACAAAAATCTTGGCAAAATTTGTCATAATAACTTTTCCCAATTTTCTTAAAATTTAATCTACAAACACCCGGGAAATAACTTCTTTCCATAAAATAGAAATTAACTTCAGGAATGGACTTTAGCCAAGAACAAGAAATAATCAGATAGGATATGACAAACACACATCATTCAGAAGATAGAAGAAATAGAAATATTTTCTTTAAAACAAACAATCAAAGAAAGCCACCCAACCTGGTATAGCTTTCCTGGAAGAAATTTGTAGAAGAGAACCAATCTTTCAACAAGCTTCCAAATAATTTTCTTCACCTAAATCCCTAACCTGTTTCTTGTGTATCCTAAAATAATGACCTATTCCTCTTCTGAAACTAAAATTCTAGGTTGAATATCTTTTTTCCCAAAAAACCTAAATTTAGAAAAAAAGCAATTTTATTTTCTTTTTTAATTTTCTAACCAAGGATAAGTTAACAAGCAATAATTAAAAATCATTTTTCTTTCTTTTCTTTTCTCATGCAGATAATTAATTAATTTTATAAATAAAGAAATTAAAGCAATACTTTAATTCTAATTAATTCTTTTATTCATTTATTAATTTATTTATTCTTTTATTCTTTTATTCTTTTATTTATTTAAAATTCTAGGAAACTATAAATACAATTAATCTAATTTATTTTTCCACTAAAATTTAAATAAAATATATTTCTAATATCATGCAACTTGCAACTTAATTTAATAACTTCTTTTAAATTAACTAAATTTATAATCTCAATGCATAATATACATAATTCCCAAGAATACCAACTATGAGACGAATCCATAAATTTAATTAATTAATTAAAACCACTAAACACACAAACTGAGCAAACCTCAAGCAAATACTCATAAAAAGATCAAACAACAAAATACGAAGGCCGAACAAACTGACAGGATGACCAACTGACGACACTCACATGAGTGTAAATGAGTAAAATAGGGTCAACTACTATCTCCTCCACTTCCATCGAAAAATATAAGGCATGCTCAGACCTGTGAAGCCAGGTGGAGACGATACCCTATACCTACCCGGTACTTGTACTTACAATATCCTGCATCACCGAACCACATATGCATATATAATATAGAAAACACGGCATAGACACCGATGAAGGAGAATCACGAAGTTCCCTATCTCATCAAAATGAGTGAAGGAAAATCATCCCCTTGCATCCAATACACTCTCAGACACACAACATATAATTCCACATTGCATAGATAAAGTAAAGTGTCAGTATATAGCAATAATCCATAAAATGTCATAAATCACAAGTACTGAAATACTGCAAATAAATTATGCATCTCATATCCGGATAAAGCATGAAATAATGTCATAAAAATCTGAATAACACATCATGGTAATGTATCCACTGAAAACAAACAATAAAAAAAATATGAGTCTAATAAGTTCATACGAGGAAGGGTACTTGGTGCAGGAGCACCCTTCTAAGGTCTTCCTCCTTTTGGATTTTGTTTTGGATTTTGCTTCTTTAAGAAGCCATGTAAATGTAATAAGAGCCAAGAGCTCATTGGTCTTGTTTAGGTCCTAGTTTAGGTCCTAGGTTCACAAGTCTAGGTTGAGTTTTCTTGTGGAATAGAGGATATGTGTGTCATTGATGAGTTTGGGGTCCTTTTAGCATGGTTGTGTCCATAGGATAGCCCAATGTAGGCCTAAAAGTCAAGAAAAGCAACATTGCAAAAGTTGCTCAAAAGTTGCAAAAAGTTGCATGACAACTTTTCAAAGTTGTCAGGCAACTTTTCCACCTAATAGGTCACATCATTAGCTTGGTGTGGAGAAACCTAACCTTGGCACACAAACCGAGGCAAAGACATTATATATTGTTGCAAACCCTAAAATGAGGGGTTGGATGTCAGATTGTATGGCCCAAGGACAAAGACCTTGACTATGACTATGTTTTTGTTGCCAGCCGACACAAATGGAGCATTAAAAGATTGACAATGGATTGTTTTGTAGACTAAACTATGTTGAGAGTCTTGTATTGTGTTTATAATTTCATTTTGAGCATTTAGGTTAGGTTTATTGTGCAGGTTTTGTGTGCTTTGTAAATATTTTGTGAGTTACTCTTTCACTGTCCAATTTTGGACTATTTTGTGTAAATGGGTTGACAACTCCTATCCCTATCGTGGAAACACCATGAAACCATGGGGAATAGGAGTGCAGACCATGTATAGTATCTCAGAGGAAGAAGGGCCCTTGAAGATGCAGGAAAGCCTTTCAAAGACCCACTCCTAGTCGAAACTGGACTGTGCCAGGCTAGGAAGGGTTGAGGTTGCAGAGGTCCGTGAGAGCGAGGAAGGAAAAGGAAGGAGGAACCCTTTGGAGGAGTTGTAGAGGGGTGTGTGGAGCATCATTGGTGAGAAAGAGGATCTTCCACCAATCCAGACAAGGTGGTACAGACAACAAACCATCATTGTGACCCTGGCAGACCTAAAAACCCTCAAAAACCCCTAAATTCACCTAGGGCAGTGTACGGACACTTGGAGGCCCAAAACCAGGAAAATATTTGAGCCTTTGCCAAATGAATAGCAGTCCCTTTGGGAATTTTCACAAGTTTAGGCATCATTTGCAAGAGGGAGCCCTAAAAGTTCAGAATGGAGGCCTAATTGGGCACATTCCTTGTAGCCCTATTTTGTAGGAAAGAAGCAAAATAGTGAGATCGGCAACAAATAGGAAGGTCAAAACCTCTTGAGGGCACATGAATGGGTGGAGAACTATGTCAAAGACCTATCCTATCCTTGCTAGGATCTAAGAAGGTATAGGAAGAGTTAAACCCTTATTAGCCTATGTGAGGGTATTTGGAGCTTGTGAGTAGGTGAGACCTTAGGAGAAGAATCATATGTTGTTGGTGGGTGGATTGGGCAAGGTCAGGGGATTCCACAAGCAAGGGAAGTCCTAGAGACCCTAGGGTGTGGTTGGAACACCTGGTGATCCAAGGAGGGGATCAAGGAGCATAGACTAGGCTATTCTATCCCATACCTATTCCCATCAATACTACATACTCTACATGTTACCGGGATGTTTCGAGATGATTTATGGATTTTTTATTTTTTGTTTTGGTCTCAAGGAGACATGGCATATCATTGTAATATGGATTTATGTAATGATCTTATTGTAATATCTTTTAGGTGAATGACCTAATTGGATTAGGCCTTAGGGTTGATATAAAATGATGTAAGATATCATTGTAGATCAATGGTATGGAATGTAATGTGTGAATATTGTAATATCATTCAGGCAGAAGATTAGGTCAATCATAGGTGATCGAATTGGGATTAAGAAAGAGGTCAAATTCCTCTAGTATTGAGCGTAATCAGGACTGTAATCAGGCATGGTAGATGTTATCTCTAGCAGTTCATTATTCTAGATTGTTGTCCATTTATCTTGAGATGGTTGTTGCCTCTTTGTAGTCAGTGAGACTCTTTTGTAATAAGAAGTATGCTCTAGGTAGTGTGTCTTCCTGCATTTCCAAGCCCCTCATTATATCACATACTTTCTACAGAAGTATCATCTGACTGTGGGTAGGCTTCTCACCGTGGTTTTTCCCTTTTCAGGTTTTCCACATACAAATCATGGTGTTATGTGGTATGATTGCATTGTGTTGAGTATCTATTTCATTGTTAAGTTTAATTTCTTACTGATATTTGTTTCTGCTTTACCAGTACTTAATCTGGTTAAAGGTTATTAAGTGGATTAAATGTTATAATCTGTTAACAACTGATTCACCTCCCCCCCTCTCAGTTGTTCACGGATTATCCTAACAATTTTTATCAGAGCTTTGGTCCTCATTTGCAGAAGCTTAACCGCTTGAGGTAGATCCTATGGCAGCTAACACTTCTAATCCACCGGAAACTATTTTTAGAAGAGAAATCCCTAAGCTTGATGGAACAAATTATGGGATATGGAAGATTCGAATGGAGACTCATCTTAGATGTCTTGGCAAGGATATTTGGGAGATCCCTGAGAAAGGATACACACCTTATGATCTAGCATCTGGCAATCCTACTCCTGCAGACTTGGATAAGAATATTGAAAATGATTGCAGAGCTAGAGAAGCCCTCTTATGTGCACTTACTGATCAGTAGATCATGGGATTGACTAATAAATCATCAGCAAAGGTTATGTGGGACAAATTGCAAACTCTGAATGAAGGTGACTCTACTATCAAAATTGCTAAACTTGATGGTTACTGAGTAAGATATGAAAACTTGAAAATGGAAGATAATGAAAGAATTGTTGTGTTTATGGAAAGAGTAAATGAGATTGTTATGTGAATTCAATGTTGTGAAGGATTTTTGAGTGAAGATGAAATAGTTTCGAAAGTCTTGAGAGCCCTTCCACCATCTTACAAGATGAAGGCAACTGCAATTAATGAGTTGAGAACAATGGCAAACGCTTCAGTTAACAGAGACATTCTAATTGGGAAATTATCTGCTTTTGAGCTTGAAGAATTTGGATCTTCTAGAATTGTAAAGTTTGAACCTGCTTTTCATGCATCATCATCATCATCATCATCATCAATCGGCAAAAGTGATTGGAAAGTCCTATATGCAAAATAATTGGAAGACATGAGGAAAGAAGATGAATAACTTAAGAAACTTGAAGCCTTACTTGCTAGAAGAGTACCTAAAGGACCGACAGGAAGTAAGTATGAAGGAAAAACACCTTTTAAATGTTTTACATGAAATAAGATTGGTCATTTTGCATCTAGATAACCTAAAAGGAATGTAAGGTTTGAGGAAAGAGTTAAGAAATCTTTTAAGACTAACCAAAACAGATATAGATTCAAAAAAAGTAAACAATGCTACATAGGAGATGAGGATAGAGTAACTGATGACTTTGAGGATGAACTGGTAGAAGACTCTGCTAGTGGATCCAATAATGGAAAGGAATGGGTATTCTATGCTTTAAAGGAAGATGAACTGGAACTGGCTATCAAGAATGAAGAAAAGGCCCTGGCAACAAAGTTGAAGATAAGGATGAATGGGTAATTTATAGTGGATGCTCACATGATATGACTAAAGATAAAGGGAAATTTTTGTCCCTGCAAGAATACAATGGCGGTCAAGTCAGATTTGGAGATGACAAAGCATGTATGATCAAAGCTAAAGGTATTATTTCTTTGGATGGAAAGCACAACACTGATAATATCTATTATGTAGAAGGTTTAAAGCATAATCTTTTGAGTATTGGTCAATTGGGGGATAAGGGTTTCCAACTTCAGTTTAAAGATAGAAAATGCAAAATCATTAACAAGATTGGTTTGGAGATTGCAACCGATATTCAGACTGGACATAACATCTTTCACTTAAACACTGGTAATAGGACATGTTTGATTGCTCATATTGATGAGAGTTGGCTATGGCATAGGAGGTTGTGTCATGTTAATTTTGATTGTATTGTTAAGATCAATTCAACTAAGTAAATTAGAGATATACCTAAGATTATGAAGCCTCAATCTAGTATGTAAGGAATTGCAATTGGGAAAACAAGTTTGAAGTTCTTTTCAGAGCATACATGATAAATATACTGATGTACTTGATTTGATTCACACTGACTTATCTGGTCCAGCAAGGACTAGAGTCTTTCAAGGTGATAGGTATTTCATGTTGATTATTCATGACTATTCTAGAATAATGTGGGTGACTTTCTAAGGGATAAGTCTATGTTGGCATTTTCATGATTATGTTGTGATTGCAATTGATGGACACACACTTGCTATGAGATCACTTTGTGAATGTATGAATTATGCTCAACCGATAATTGTTCCAAACTGGTCTCATGCTGTAGTCTTTAGACTATTGATGTTATGCAAAAAGTGTTTACCAATCTCAAGCGGTATAAAGACCCAAGCAGCATAGAGAGATCAAGTGGTTTAAGGATCTCAAGTGAAGCGGAGAAAAGGAGCCAGAAGCGGCAGTTATCTTTTTCTCAGTCTTCAATTTTGTCAACCGAAAATCTGTTTGAACCGGTATTACTCTGAGTTACCAACCGATAATCGAAAAAGTTGTATAAACTGGTAATACTCTGTGATGAGTTACCAACTGCTATATTTTTGTGATGAGTTACCATTCACCGACACTTTGATGGTGATTTTATGTCATGTTACCAAATGTGTCTAGATACAATGAACTTGCAATGTAATCCTATTGGACCGACATGAAATCAGATTCCTTTTAAGGACATCATGTCTAGGGCTTTGTATGTATATGTATGAGTGTAGTTGTTAGGTTTTGGTGGTTGTCAAAGCTCTTGTATGTGTAATCTTAACTGAGAAGATCAAGTCTAGGTACTGCAATAGAGTGTGGATTTACTGAAGACTAAAGTAATGTTGTAGAGCACTAGCTATGAGCTACAATGGATCTAATCAAGCAGACTATGCCATTTGCTAGATCATTCACTTGTTGATTACTCACATCTTTGACAAGTCAGAAACCCTTAACCGGGTAGGCCCAGAAAAGCCTTTGTAAATCCTCTAACAAGGTGGTTCACATCTGTGGATCCAAAATCCTCTCACAAGGTAGTCTTTAATCGGACTTATCTCCTAAAAGAGATTGAGATTCCTAACAGGATCTGTTCTGGTAAAGAACATTGTATGACCTTAACCGGACTGGTTACTATTCTGCAGATAGTTACTTGTGAGTTTCATCTCACCATGGTTTTTCCCATTTGGGTTTCCACATCAAAATCTCTTGCGTTATGGTGATTGTGCTTCTATGGGTGAATGCCTTATTTTCTATTTGGCTTGCATGTGTGTTAACTGGTTTGTTTGTTAAACTGTTTTACTGGTTTACTACTAAACTATTAAAGTGTTTAAGTATACTATTTTTTGGTATACTAATTCACCTCCCCTCTTAGTATTCATCAATTGGTATCAGAGCCAACCTTTCTATAAGTCTAACCACTTGGAAAGAGATATGGGGGAATACACTGTGAGGGAACTTACTCATCGTCTCACTCAAACTGAGCAAGCCTATGATGAACTTAAGGTCAAATATAAGGCCTCTCAGGTAAAAAGAAGAGAGCATGCTGAAAAACTGATGGAGCTAACTGAAAACAGTTCTTCTGATGAAGCAGACATGGAAGCCCTAGTCCAAGAAGTTGAAAAACTGAATGAGTCCAATGCCAACCTAAGAAGGGAACTTAAAGGACTAACTATCAGAATGTGTCACGAGCTTGAGAACCGGAGGAAAGCTGAAGATCTGGTAAAAGATAAAGATCATGAGATCTCCAAGCTGAAGCAAGAGATTAGTGCACTTACTGCTCATCTTCATGAAAGAAAAATGGAAAAAGAAGAAGTGCAAGGTGAATTAAACATGGCTATCTTTGAGAATGCAACCTTGAAGGAATCCAATGCTGCTATTTTCAAAGAACTCACTGAGTCAAAGGAAATACTTGCCAAATTCAATAAGAGCACTATCAAGCTAGAGCAGAAGCTTGAATCAGCTAAACCAGTAAAGAATACCAATGGACTTGGTTTCTCTGATTATGAGGAAGGTGAGACCTTTGGAACAAAAGATGGAGCATCAAAAAAACAACTGGCACCAAAAGATAAAGGTAAGCAAAAGTTCAAACCTATTTGCTTTAATTGTGTCAAGGAAGGACATACTGTTAATGTATGTAGAAGGCTTACAATAATTTTCCTTATTTTCTAAACGATAAGCCTAGACCTAATAGATTTAATGGTAATTATTATGCATGCAACAAGTTTGGACATAGAGCATTTGAATGCACGTCTGTCATGCACAATACTAAAAGGTATCCTAAAAGGAGTCAAGGAGTTTTTCCTGAACCCTCTAGGAACCAGAATCCAAACCGGTTTAATACCTATAATCATCAGTCAGGTAGCGGTGGCTATCAAGCAGCAACCAGATGGAGAGCAAACTATTGGATTTGTCATGGTCATGGTCACACTGCTATAACATGCATAAGGAAGAATAGAAACATGAATAATTGACCTTGGAGAGCACCCAAAATGGTTTTCTATCATTGCAACAAATCAGGTCATACAGCAAGATTCTGCAGAACAAGAAAGAGTATATCGGATGATATACTAATCACTCCAGAAGGAAATATTGATGTTGAAATTGTTCAAGCAGTATGAAAAAAACCTAGAAGAAGAAGCCAGAAGAAGTGATTCAAGTAGAACGGGTTTCTACACCTAGTGTGGAAGTCATTGAACCGGCAAACTAAGCATCAAAAAAAGCTTAGGGGGAGCAAACGATGAAATATCTTGAACCCCCAATTTACACCGGTAAAAGACCTCAACCGGTATGTGATACCTGTCAGCTGGAAGAAGACTGGAAATGGTAAAAGGTAAATTAGGGTTTATGCCCTAATAGTGGAGCATTTATTGTGGTAGGTGAAGAACTTGTTTAAAAGAATTTTTCAAAGTCATTTTTCACTTATCAGTTCACAAGCGAAGAATTTTTCAAACACAGAGTGAAGAAAAGTGATTTGGATTGCGATTCAAAGAATTTATCAAAATCCTAAAGAAGAATCAGAAGCAAACATCTGTTGGTGAAGTATAGAACACAAAGTAGTATTTCAGCAACCAAAGGAGTGTGTAGCGAAGTTTAAATTGTGAGCCCTAAATTTCAACTTACGAAGGTATTTTTCAAAAAATCTCTATTTATCATGGCTTCCACATCACATGCTAGTTCTAGTGCACCTGTTGATTCTGTAGACTTCATTCAATGGAAGGCAAAATACAATGCCCTATCTCAAATATCTGATGGTGTTATAGTGGAGGAAGGCATTTCTGATTACATTGATTGTAAGATTGAAGATCTAGGATCTCTGATGATACATTCTCAGTTGAGTTTGTTCTATGGGACGAACAAAAAGATTAAACCGGAATTCAGCATTCTAGAAAAGAAGAAACTTCACAATGTTGTCTATTTCCTTGAAGAATTTTCAAATGATCACATCCGCATTATTCTGAGTAGAGTACACGGTGATAAAATGTACTTAGAGCGAATGCATGATATTACACTAGAAGCAATTCATGCCATCACCAGTTTTTGCAACGCCGGTGAAGTGCCAGCCCTAAGGAAGATTAGCAAGACAGAAATGACTAAGCTCACCGGTTCAGTGAGAAATCCACGGAGAATGACTGTCAATTCCATCAAGGATGATCTGGTCAAATATGCGTGTATGGTGATAGGATATCGGACATTCCATGCCAGTAGAATCAACTATGTCTCTACTACAGCAGTAAATGCTGCCTACAGGATGATCAAGGAAGATGCATCATTTGATTAGTGCACTTGTATGCAAAGACAACTTTTGTTGAACCTCAAGTCGATCAAACAGGACAATGCCTTGAGATTTAAGTTTGGACAACTATTGGTTGGGTTGTTTGTCTACTTTCAAAGCTATTTTCTAGGAGTAGGTGATATTCAGTAGTTTGCTGACCAACCGGTTACAAAGCAAATCAAGGAAAGCCTACAAGCGGTAGGAACCGGTTATCTGGAAGTGCTGAACAAATACTTTGATGAGTTCAGATGCAAAATGAACCAAAGGGTGAGAATATTAGATGATATTGTCAAGAAATATGAAGATAACATCTGCTTCACTATCAAAGTTGATGAGTGTATAATGGAGGTGGTTGAGCCTAGATAGAAAGAAGTGGAACAAATGGGATATGAGGTAATGTATGACATGCCAAATGGGTATGCCTCACCCCTTGATCCAAAGGCAAAGAGAACCAACACCTATTTGGAAAGGGTTACACTAGTTGAAAAACCCTTAGTAAAGAAGGGAAAGGCAGTGCCTTCATCATTGGCACCGGTTACCCCAGCAAGTCCCAAAGTGACCAAGCGGTCACCAGCAAAGAAGAAATCGGAAGTAGCACCCACCAAAGTCTTTGAGAGGAAGTGGAAGCCAAAAAGCAATACACCAAACTCAAAGGACATTGTCTCTGAAGAACAGCCTAAGAAGACTAGGCAAATGAGGAAAAAGAAAAAGAATGAACTAGCAACATCGACACTGGTAAATATTGATATTTCCTCTTACAAACCTTTGACACGTTGTCAAAGAACAATTAAGAATATTAGAAGAAAAGTGCTTGGTGATTTGAAAGAGTGCTTTGATGATTTTAATGATGATGAAAAGGAAGAAGTTGAACAGGAAGTGATTAATTATTTATGTATTAATGACTGGTGGCCTTCAGAAATTAAGTCTGAGACACCTGATTCTTTATGTAATTCTTTAGATAACAAATGGCGCATTGCCATAGAGAAAGAATAGGAAATAAGAGAGGAAGTATTCACACAATACTTCACTGATGTGCCTAAAATAGAACTGTATAAAGTGGTGGAGAGATATAAGGGCCTCTTCTTCATAAGAAGAAGAAGACTCCTGTTGTTGGAAGGAAAATTTTCGGAAGTGGTCAAAGATACCCACTCCCTTGCTCAATCAGCTTTAAGATTGCATCAAGTGGCTAAAGCCAACAAAAAGGCTGAGCAAGAACTGGAAATCACTCAACCAAATGAAGCATATGACAGTGAAGGAGAACTGGTCACTACTCAATTGGACCCGATTGATGTTGATGCCTTGAACAGTGAAAATGTTATTTCGGATGCACCAATAGAAACATAAGGTCAGGAGGAAGACAAGAGAAAACAAGTAGAGAAAGAGAAAAAAAAATAGGAGGAAGAAAATAGAAAACAGGCAGAAATGGAAAAGAAGCAAAAGGAAGAAGAGAAGAAAAAAGTGGAAGAGGAGAGAAAAGAGGAAGAAAAGAGAAAAGAAGAGGAGAATAAGAAACAAGAAGAAGAGAAGAAAAAAGCGGAAGAGGAGAGAAAAGAGGAAGAAAAGAGAAAAGAAGAGGAGAATAAGAAACAAGAAGAAGAGAAGAAGAAGGAAGCAGAACAAGAAAATGAGAAGAAAAAGGAAGAGGAGAAGAGAAAGGAAGAGGAGAAGAGAAGGGAGCAAGAGAAGAAGAAGCAGGAAGAGAAGAAGAAGGATGAAGATGAAGAGAAGCAGAAAGAAGAGGAGAAAAAGAAGGCAGAAGAGGACAAGAAAAGAGCTAAAGAGAAAGAGGGAGCAACACAGAGCACTCAGATGGAGACCCCAAAGGCAACTGGTAGTCAAGCTAAACCAGCTAACATTACCAGTCCCATTGACCTCCAATCTGCTAAAGAATTAGAGCTGTTACAAAGTATTAAGCTTGCTTAAGAACGCTTGGAAGTAATAAGGAGGAAGAAAGAGCAAGATGTGATCCAAGCTGCGGTGGACACTCTTACCGGTTTGATACCCGGTACCAACCTCCCTAGTACCGATTCCTCTCTTGCACAATTAAAGCTCCTATGCACAGTTGTAGAAGACCAGGTGCAAAGCCTGGAAGAGGTTGCAAAAGAAAATGCCAAGAAGGAGCATCAAAAGGCTCTAGACACTTCCTTGGTGAAAAATTTAACAGAGCTCCGGTCTTATCTACAGAAGGCACAGAAGGACATTAGAGATGCAATGGATGAGGGAAAATTATTGCTAAGTAAGATATGTCAGCCTCATCTATTCTATGATGATTTGCTTGCTCAGAAAGTCAAACTGCAATCTGATATGCAATCATTTATAAGCACCTTCAAGACGCCATATGATTCCTTCTCCACATATGGACAAACTGCTCACTAGTTTCAACTCCAGTCTGCAAGAATAGAGGCAGAGATAAGCAACCGGACACATAATTTGCAAGAACTTCAACTGATCCTACTGCCAAGACTACAAATTCTTTAGAAATGCTATCTAAATTTGGATTCCCTAATGGTCACTCAAGAGATGAGTACCTTGGATGCCATGGAAGAGCAGGTCTATCATATGCAAACAGAGAATGAGGTTGCTACCTCATTGCTTGAATCATGGTCTTTATCCATGAAGACATTCATTCAAGACTTTAAATCAGTTTTTGACAAGTTTCACGCTTTATTGTCATAAACTCTTTAAATCAATTTTTAATGCTAATGGAACAGGGGTTTTTCAGCTGTACTTTGTCATTGTTGGCAAAGGGGGAGTAGTATTCTATGTTTTTTAAATTTTGATGGGGAGTAGTATTCTGTATTTTGATGCATGCTATGTATACTTTCATGTTTATCTCAGTAAGGAAGTAGTATACATTGAATTTTTTGCAAAAGGGAAAGTGTATATGCTTAGGGGGAGTAATTTTAATTATGGCATAATTTTGTTGTAAAACACTTAGATGTCAAAAATTTTCCTAAGTGAAGTAATTGTTCCAAATCGGTATCATGTTGTAGTCTTTAGACTATTGATGTTATGCAAAAAGTGTTTACCGATCTCAAGCGGTATAAAGACCCAAGAAGCATAGAGAGATCAAGCGGAGCGAAGAAAAGGAGCCAGAAGTGGTAATTATCTTTTTCCCAGTCTTCAATTTGTGTCAACCGGAAATTTGTTTGAACCGGTATTACTCTGAGTTACCAACCAATAACCAAAAAATTTGTATAAATCGCTAATACTCTGTGATGATTTACCAATCGGTATATTTTTGTGATGAGTTACCATTCACTGACACTTTGACGGTGATTTTGTGTTGTGTTACCAAATATGTCTAGATACAATGAACCTAGGAACTTGCAATGTAATCCTATTGGACCGACATGAAATCAGATTCCTTTTAAGGACATCATGTCTAGGGTTTTGTATGTGTATGTATGAGTGTAGCTGTTAGGTTTTGGTGGTCGTCAAAGCTCTTGTATGTGGGATTTTAACTGAGAAGATCAAGTCTGTGTACTACAACAAAGTGTGGATTTACTGAAGATTGAAGTAATGTTGAAGAGAATTAGCTATGAGCTAAAATGGATCTAATCAAGCAAACTGTGCCATTTGCTAGATCATTCACTTGTTGATTACTCACATCTTTGACAAGTCAGAAACCCTTAACCGGGTAGGCCCTGAAAAGCCTTTGTAAATCCTCTAACAAGGTGGTTCACATCTGTGGATCTAAAATACTCTCACAAGGTAGTCTTTAATTGGACTTATCTCCTAACAAAGATTGAGATTCCTAACAGGATCTGTTCTGGTAAAGTACATTGTATGACCTTAACAGGACTGGTTACTATTCTACAAATAGTTACTTGTGAGTTTCATCTCACCGTGGTTTTTCCCATTTGGGTTTCCACGTCAAAATCTCTTGTGTTATGTGATTGTGCTTCTATGGGTGAATGTCTTATTTGCTATTTGGTTTGCATGTGTGTTAACTGGTTTGTTTGTTAAACTATTTTACCGGTTTACTGCTAGACTGTTAAAATGTTTAAGTATAGTATTTTTTGGTATACTAATTCACCCCCCCCCCCCTCTTATTATTCATCAGATTGAAGCTTTTGAGAAATTCAAGATCTTTAAAGAAAAGGTTGAAACTGAAACTAGGTTGAAAATCAAATGTCTAAGATCAGATCAAAGAGGCGAGTTCACTTCTCATGAATTTAATAGTTATTGTGAGACAAATGGAATCAAGAGACAACTATCTACACCTAGGACTCCTCAGTAGAATGGAGTAGTGGAAAGAAAGAACAGAACCATTTTGGATGCAGCAATATCTATGATGATGGAAGTCAAATTGCCTCATATCTACTAGAGAGAAGTAGTGAATACATCAATCTACACATTCAACAAAGTTCACATCAAAGGTGAAACCGGTAAGACCCCTTATGAACTATGGTTTGGACATACACCTACTGTTAAGTATTTCAGAATTTTTTGAAGTAAATGCTATATCAAAAGAGATGATTCAATTGAAAAGTTTGATCCTTGATGTGATGAAGGGATATTTCTTGGTTATTCAATTCAAAGCAAAGCATATAGATGTTATAGCAAAAGTGCAGAAAATTATGGAGAGTGCTAATGTCAAAGTAGATGAGCAGTACAAAAATCATTCTATATCATATGACAGGGAACCGGCAGTGGAAATGATCATAACTTAACCGGCAATGCCTCAACCAGTATAGGAAGCTGAGACAGTTACACCGATACAATCAGAAAATTCAACTGTGACTGATGATCAGAGCAGTGAACCTGAATTTCAGAAGACACCAAGGTATGTAAGATTAAATCATTTTGAAGATCAAATCATTGGAGATAGGAACAAGGGAGTTATGACTAGAAGGAGACTAGCTAGTGAAGAGTTGTGTCTTATTTCTCAAATTGAACCGACAACTGTTATTGAAGCTTGTAAGGATAAACATTGGTTAAAGGCTATGGAAGATGAATTAGATCAGATAGAGAATAATGAACCTTGGACTTTATTTCCCCGACCTAAAAATAAGAATGTTATTGGAACTAAATGGGTATTTAGGAATAAACTGAATGAGGATGGTCAAGTTGTAAGAAACAAGGCTAGATTGGTTTGTAAAGGATATTCTCAAATGCAAGGAATTGATTATGGTGAGACATTTGCACCTATATCTAAAATTGAAGATGTTAGACTATTTCTTGCCTATGTAGCTTATAAGAACTATAAGGTTTATCAAATGCATGTTAAATGTGCATTTTTGAATGGTGAACTTGAGGAAGAAGTATACATTGAGTAGCCTGATGGATTTTCACTGACAGATGATAAAGATATGGTTTACAGATTGAAGAAAGCTTTATATGATTTGAAACAAGCTCCTAGAGCTTGGTATGCAAGGTTGGATAAATATATTTTGAAGCTTGGTTTTACTAAAGGTAGTGCTAACAGTAATTTTTATTACAAAATTAGTGATGATGATATTTTGATTATTGAAGAATTTGTTGATGATATCATTTTTGGAGGGGAAGATAAATTGTGCATGGAATTTGCTAACAATATGAAGAATGAATTTGAAATGTCCATGATTGGTGAGATGAAGTTTTTCTTAGGTTTGCAGATTACTCAAACTAAAAAAGACATTTTTACCTGTCAAACTAAGTATCTGAAGGAATTGTTGAAGAAGTTTGGTATGGATAATTCCAAACCGGTAAGTACTCCTATGGTGACAAGTGAGAAATTATCTATCAAGGATACTTCTACACCAGTAAATCCGACAAGGTATAAGTCTATGATTGGTGGTCTGTTATATCTAACTCAGACTAGACCAGATATTATGAATGCAGTAAGTATTGTTTCAAGATATCGAAGTAATCCTAAAGAAAATTATGAATGTGCAATAAAGAGGATATTCTGGTATTTTCAAGGAACTACAGAATATGGCTTATGGTATTCTAAATTTTATGATTTCACTTTATGTGCATATACTAACTCGGATTGGGCAGGAGATAATGATGACAGGAAGAGAACTTTTGGTGGAGCTTTCTTTTTTGGAAAGAAACTGGTTTCATGGATCAGCAAAAAATAGTCATGCATTTATTTATCTACTACAGAAGCTGAGTATGTTGCATCAGCAACTAATTACAGGCATGTCTTGTGGATGAAGCAAATGTTGAAGGATATTAGGGTAAATTATAGTGAACCGGTAGTTATCTACTGTGATAACTCTAGAGCTATTTACATGCCTAATAATCCAGTATTTCACTCTAAGACTAAGCATATATCAATAAAGTATTGATGAATACTAAGAGGGGTGGTGAATTAGTATGTCAAAAATCTTTGTACTTAAACACTTTGCTAGACTAACAGTAAACCAATAAAATAGTTTAGCAAACAAACAGGTTAGCACACATGCAAACCAAATAGAAAATAATGCATTCACCCACAGAAGCACAAACACCATAACATGAGATTTTGACGTAGAAACTCAAATGGGAAAAACCACGATGAAATGGAACTCACAAGTAACTATCCGCAGAATAGGAACCAGACTGGTTAAGGTCATACAATGTGCTTTACCAAAATAGGTCCTATTAGGAATCTCAATCTTTGTTAGGAGATAAGTCTGATTAAAGACTACATTGCTAGAGGATTTTAGATCCATAGATGTGAACCACCTTGTTAGAGGATTTACAAAAGGCTTTTTGGGCCTACCCGGTTAAGGGCTTCAGACTTGTCGAAGATGTGAGTAATCAACAAGTGAGTGATCTAGCTAATAGCACAAATTGCTTGGTTAGATCTTTGATAGCTCATTCCTAATGCATTCCAGCATTACTTTAGTCTTCTACACATTCATACTCTCTCTAACTCATAAACCACCTTAAACCCTAGCAACAACCTAAAACCCTAGACATGATGTCCTTATAAAGGAACTTGATTTCATATCGGCCCAATAGGATTACAATACAATTTCTTAGGTTCAATGCATCTAGACATATTCTGTAACACAACACAAAAAGCCCCGTTGAAGTGTCAGCACCATCAAACAATTGGTGGATGGTAACTCATCACAAAATATCGATTGGTAACTCATCACAGAGTATTATCGGTTCATACAAAAAACCGGTTTAAGCAAAATACCGGTGGCCGGTTTGACAAAATGAAGACTGGGAAATATGTGTTCTGTTGCTTTGATCCTTCGTATCGCTTGATATCCTCGAACCTCTTGGGGTCAACATACCGTTTCAGATCGGTAATCACTTTCTGCAAAACACCAATAGTCTAAGGACTATAATGCATCATACCGGTTGGAACAAGTACCGGTTGAGCTTTAACTTATACATACAAAAGTGATCTCAATGCAAGTGTGTGTCCATCAATGACAATCACAACATAATCATCAAAAATGCCAACAATCTCCCCCTTTGGCATTGATGGCAACACTTGGGAAATTTTGACATCTAAGTTTTTTACAACAAAAATATGTCGGAATCAAAATTACTCCCCCTAAGCATATACACTATCCCTTTTGTAGAAAATACAATGTATACTACTTCTTAATAGAAATAACATGAAAGTATACATCAAAATATTCAAAATTTATACTTCTCCCCCTTTGCCAACAATGACAACAAAATATTACAGACTAACCCCTGTTTCATTAGTATTAAGGGAATAAAAGTTTATGACAATAAGGAATAAAACTTGTCAAAAATTGATTTGAAGTCCTACAAAAATTGTTTCATAGATAAGGACCAGTACTCAAGTAGGGAGGTAGCCTCTTCCTTCTTTGTCTGCATCTGGGAAACCTGTTCTTCCATGGCGTCTATTGTGCTCATCTCTTGAGTCACCGTTAAAGCATCCAGATTGAGATAATATTTCTGAAGAATCTGCAGGCATGGGAGTAGAACCAGTTGGAGTTCCTACAAATTTTGAGTCCGTTTGTTTATTTCCAACTCTATTTTGGCAGAATGGATATGAAATCGGTGAACAATTTGCCCATAAGTTGTGAAAAAGTCATACGGCAGCTTGAAGGTACTTATATATAACTGCAAGTCAGTTTGTAGCTTTTGCTTCTGTACAAGCACATCATCATAGAAGAGATGGGGTTGGCAAATCTTACCCAGTAGTAGATTCCCCTCATCCAAAGCATTCCTTATGTCTTTTTGTGCTTTTTGCAGTTTGGACCGAAGCTCATTAAGCTTCTTCACCAGGGCAATGTTGAGAGCCTTTTGATGCTCTTTCTTGGCATTTGCCTCTGCTACCTCTTCTAGGCTCTGCACCTGATCATCCACTACTGTGCATAGGAGCTTCAATTATGCCAATGATGAATCAGCATTGGGAAGGTTTGTGCCAGGTAACAAACTGGTAAGAGTGTCCACCGCAGCTTGGATCACATCTTCCTCCTCCTTCCTCCTTAACACCTCAAGGCGTTCTTGAGCAACCTTAATGCTCTGTAGCAGCTCCATTTCATTTGCAGATTGGAGGTCAATAGGACTGGTGAGGTCAGCTAGTTTGGCTTGACTACCGGTTGCCTTTGGAGTCTCCATCTGCGTGCTCTTTGCCACTTCTACTTTCTTGTCCTCCTCTTCCTTCTTCTCTGCTTCTTTTCTCTTTTCCTCTTCCTTATCATCCTCTGCCTTTTTCTTCTCTGCTTCCTTCCTCTTCTCCTCTTCCTGTTCCTTCTTCTTTTCTACTTCCTTTCTTTTCTCCTCTTCCTTTCTCTTCTCCTCTTCCTTTTTTTTCTTCTCATCCTCTTTTCTCTTTTCTTCCTGTTTCCGTTTCTCCTCATCTTCTTCCTTTTTCTTCTTCTCTTCCTTATCCTCTTCTTCTTTCTTCTTCTTTGCATCTTCTTGTTTCTTTTTCTCTTCATCCTCTTCTCTTCTTTTCTTCTCATCCTCTTTTCTCTTTTCCTCCTATTTCCATTTCTCCTCATCTTCTTCCTTTCTCTTCTTCTCCACCTGTTTCTATACTACCTCTTCCTATTTGTCCTCTGCTTGCTTTTCAACCTATTCAGCCTGCTTCTCTTGTCCTATTGCTTCAGATGGTGTGTCCTACACAACATCTTCTACATCCAGAGCATCGACACCAATAGTGTCTGTAGGTTCAACAACCAGGTTTCCTTCAGTATCAAACACTTCATCCAGTTTTGTTATTGTCAATTCTTGCTCAGCCTTCCTATTGGCTTCAGCCACTCAATGCATCTTAAGAGCTTCTTGAGAAAGAGTGTGTGTATTCTTGAGCACTTCTTGACCTTTTCCTTCCAGTAATAGGAGTCTTCTTCTTCTCATAAAGAAGAGGCCTTTGTATTTATTCATAACTTCAAACGGTTCTAAATTTGATACATCAGGAAAATATTTAGCAAAAATTTTCTCTCATTTCTTGTTCCTTTTCTATGGCAATGTGCCATTTATTGTCTAAGGAATTATACAAAGAATCTGGTGTCTTAGATCTAATTTTTGAAGGCGACCAGTCATTAACACATAAGTACTTAATGATTTCTTGTTCAACTACTTCTTTTTCATCATCATTGAAATCATCAAAACAATCAATCAAATCATTCTGCACTTTTCTCCTAATATTTTTTTATAGTTCTTTGACAATGTGTCAAAGGTTTGTAGGAGGAAATGTCAATATTTACCGGTGTCGATGATGTCAGTTCATTCTTTGTCTTTATCTTTGCTTGTCTTGTCTTCTTAAGTTTTTCCTCAGACATAGTTTCTTCTGAGTTTGGTGAGTTATTCCTTATCTTCCTCTTTCTCTCGAAGACTTTGGCAGGTGCCACTACTGGTTTCTTCTTTGTAGGTGACCGCTTGGTCACTTTGGGACTGGCTACAGTAACCAGTGTCGATGCCGAAGGCACTACCTTTCCTTTCTTTTTAGGAGGTTCTACAACCGGTGCAACCCTTTCGAGATAGGTGTCGGTTCTCTTTGCCTTAGGATCAAGAGGTGAGGCAATTAGGGTAGAAGCATATCCGTCCAGCATATCATACATCACCTCATAGCCCATAGGCTCTACTTCTTCCTGTCTGGGCTCAACGGCCTCCATTATGCATTCATCCACATTGATGATAAAGCAGATATCCTCTTCATATTTCTTGACAATGTTACTGGATATCCTCATCCTCAGACTCATCTTGCTTTTGAACTCATCAAAATACTTGTTCAAAACTTCAAGGTAGCCGATTCCAACTGCTTGCAGGCTTTCTTTGATCTGCTTGGTAACTGGTTGGTCCGCAGACCACTGAATATCTCCTCTAGGGAAGTAACCTTGGAAGTAGAAAAATAGTCCTACTAGTAGTTGTCCAAACTTGAATTTTAATGCATTATCTTGTTTGATTGATTTAAGATTCAATAGGAGTTGCCTTTGCATACCGGTGCAGAAGTCAAATGATGCATCTTCCTTGATCATCTAGTAAGCGGCATTTACCGCTACAATAGATACAGAGTTAATTCCACTGGCATGGAACGTCTGGTATCCAATCACCATGCACGCATATTTCACGAGGTCATCCTTGATGGAATTAATAGTCATTCCTCGTGAGTCGCTCACTGAATCGGTGAGCTTGGTCATTTCAATCTTGATGATCTTCCTCAGGGCTAGCACTTCACCGACGTTGCAGAACTCGATGATGGCATGAATAGCTTGTGGTGTGATATCATGCGTTCTCTCCAGATACATCTTGTCACCATGAACTCTGCTCAGAATTATTCTAATGTGGTCATCTGTGAAATCCTCTAGGAAGTAAACCGCATTGTGAAGTTTCTTCTTCTCTAAAATGTTATACTCCGGTTTGATCTTTTTATCTTTCCCACAGAATAGACCTAGCTGCGAATGGATTACTAGAGACCCTAGGTCTTTAATTTTACAGTCTATATAATCAGATATTCCTTCTTCCACTATTACTCCAGTAGGAACTTGTGACAGGGCATTGTATTTGGACTTGCATTGAATGAAGCTTACTGAATCGACAAATGCACTAGAGCTAGTATGAGATGCGGAAGCCATGATAAAAATAGAAAACTCGAGAAATACCTTTCGGAAATCGAGAATTTAGAGGTTTCAGATTCTACTTCGCCTCACACTTCGTCAGTTGCAGAATCACCACTTTGCATTCTTCTCTTGACCGTTTATAATTTGCTTTTGAATTTCCTTCAAGGTTTCTAAATTTCTCTTAATCGCAGCACAGATCACTTTTTCGTCGCTCTGCACTTGAAAACCTTCTTTGCTCGAAAAATGATAGTGAAAATTGATTTGAAAATTCCTTTTAAGCATATTCCTCACCAACCGTAATTAATGCTCCACCATTAGGGCGTAAACCCTAATTTGCCTTTTACCGTTTTCGGTCTTCTACCAAATGACAGGTATCGCATACCGGTTAAGGTATTTTACCGGTGTAAACTAGGGGTTCAAAACATTTCGCTGTTTGCTCCCCCTAAGCTTTTATGATGCTTAGTTTGTCGATTTTGTTATTTCCACACTAGGTGCAGAAATTGGTTCTTCTTGTAACACTACCGGTTTCTTCTTCTAGGTTTTTTTCATATCTGCTTGAACATTGTCAATATCAATCTTTCCTTCCGAAGTGACCGATATGTCATCCGATATGTTCTTTCTTGATCTGCAGAATCTGGCAATGTGACCCAGTTTGTTGCAATGATAGCAGACCATTCCAGGTGCTCTCCAAGGTCCATTATTCATGTTGTCATTCTTCCTCTTGCATGCTGCAGCAGTGTGACCATGATCATGATAGATCAAACAGTTTGCTCTCCATCCAGTTGCCGCTTGATAGCCACCACTTCTTGACTGATGATTGGAGGTATTAAACCGGTTGTGATTCTAGTTCAAAAAAGGTTCAAGACCAACTCCTTGAGTCCTCTGACGATATCTTCCAGTGTTGTTCATAACAGACCTGCATTCAGATGCTCTATGCCCAAACTTGTTGCATGTATAATAGTTACCATTGAATTTATAGGATTTAGGCTTATCATTTAGAAAATAAGGAAAATTATTGTAAGCCTTACTCCTACACACATTGGCAATATGTCCTTCTTTAAGACAGTTAAAGCAAACAGGTTTAAACTTTTGCTTACCTTTAACCTTTGATGTCAGTTGTTTCTTTGATGCTCCAGCATTTGTACTAGAGGTTTCACCTTCCTCATGACTAGAATAACCAAGTCCATCAGTATTCTTGACAGGTTTGGCAGATTCAAGCTTTTGCTCTAGCTTGACAGTACTCTTGTTGAACTTAGCAAGTATTTCCTTTGACTCAGAGAGTTCTTTGGAAATAGTAGCATTTGTTTCCATCAAGTTTTCATTTTTAGAGATGGCAATGTTTAGTTCTCCTTGCATGTCTTCCTTTTCCACTTTGCTCGCATGGAGTTGAGCAGTTGGGGCACTGATCTCTTGCTTCAGCTTGGAGTTTTCATGTTCTTTGTCTTTGACCAGATCTTCAGCTTTCCTCTGATTCTCAAGCTCTTGACACATTTGAATAGTTAGTCCTTCCAATTCTTTTCTCGGGTTGGAATTGGATTCATTCAGCTTTTCTACTTCTTGAATCGGGGCTTCCATGTCCGCTTCATCAGAAGAACTATTTTCAGATAGCTCCATCAACTTTTTAGCATGTTCTCTCCTCTTTGCTTGAGATGCCTTATATTTGACCATAAGATCATCATAGGCTTGCTCAGACTGAGTGAGCCAATGAGTAAGTTCCCTCAATGTGTATTCCCCCATATCTCTTTCCAAGTGGTTAAACTTATAGAAAGGTAGGCTCTAATACCAATTGATGAATACTAAGAGGGGGGGTGAATTAGTATGCGAAAAATCTTTGTACTTAAACACTTAGCTAGACTAACAGTAAACCGGTAAAACAGTTTAGTAGACAAACCAGTTAGCACACATGCAAACCAAATAGCAAATAATGCATTCACCCAGAGAAGCATAAACACCATAACACAAGAGATTTTGATGTGGAAACCCAAATGGGAAAAACCACGGTGAGATGGAACTCACAAGTAACTATCTGCAGAATAGGAACCAGACCGGTTAAGGTCATACAATGTTCTTTACCAGAACAGATCCTGTTAGGAATCTCAATCTTTGTTAGGAGATAAGTCCAATTAAAGACTACCTTGCTAGAGGATTTTAGATCCATAGATGTGAACCACCTTGTTAGAGGATTTACAAAAGGCTTTTTGGGCCTACCTGGTTAAGGGCTTCAGACTTGTCGAAGATGTGAGTAATCAACAAGTGAGTGATCTAGCTAATAGCACAAATTGCTTGGTTAGATCCTTGATAGCTCATTCCTAATGCATTCCAATATTACTTCAGTCTTCTACACATTCATACTCTCTCTAACTCATCAACCACCTTAAACCCTAGCAACAACCTAAAACCCTAGACATGATGTCCTTATAAAGGAATCTGATTTCATGTTGGTCCAATAGGATTACAATACAATTTCCTAGGTTCAATGCATCTAGACATATTTTGTAGCACGACACAAAAAGCACCATTGAAGTGTCGGCACCATCAAACAATCGATGGATGGTAACTCATCACAGAGTATTACCAGTTTATACAAAATACCGGTTTAAGCAAAATACCAGTTGCCAGTTTGACAAAATGAAGACTGGGAAATATGTGTTATGCCGCTTTGATTTTTCGTACCGCTTGAGATCCTCGAACCACTTGGGGTCAACATACCACTTCAGATCGGTAATCACTTTCTGCAAAACACCAATAGTCTAAGGACTATAATGCATCATACCGGTTGGAACAAGTACCGGTTGAGCTTTAACTTATACATACAAAAGTGATCTCAATGCAAGTGTGTGTCCAACAATGACAATCACAACATAATCATCAAAAATGCCAACAAGTATAACTTTCTGAAGGACAATGTAGAAGGAAAGGAAGTCAAATTGGTTTATGTGAACACTAAAGAACATATTGCAAATATATTCACTAAACCATTGTCTAAGGAATCATTTGAGTATTTAAGAGACGGGTTAGGGGTTTTTGCCCCTCCGGTAGAAACTTGATTGATGCAGTTTGTCATCAATCTGACATGCATTATCAGAGATATTATTCATTCTGGCACTGATGAGTGGTGCTACTACTTAGGGGAAGTAGTCAGCTTTGTGATTCAGAAGATTGCATTATTGCTTTGATATTTTTGTCAGATTTATGGCATTGATGTCAAAGGGAGAGATATTGATGTGAAAAATAAAAAAGGATTTGTATACATTAGGGGGGGAGATTTATTCAGAACTTTACAGAGATATCATTCACATAGGGAGAGTTACTGATATTCAGGAGATTGTTGATTGTCTTCCATAGGGGGAGACTTGTTTGGCATTTCTTGGTACTTAGATGTTTTTCACATCTAATGTTGACATCAATGCCAAAGGGGGAGATTGTTGGCATTATGGATGAATTGATTATGTGTTGCATTGTTGTTTTGTCATTGATGTCAACACTAGCTATTGATGGTTACCGACAGATGGGTTTTGGTTACCAGTAGAAGATCTAGTGTTACCGGCAGAAGAGACTATCTATTGGACACTTCTGACATGTTTGGATCAATGGAGTATGTTTGATTTTGTGTTACATTATCTTAGGACATGTTTTGGTCAATTGGTATTGACTTGGTAATTGGATGCTATCATACATTCTTGTAAACCCTTATCAGCATTGGCTTAAGGTTTTACCGGCAGAGCTTTCACTGAGGAATCGTGACATGATGCATAAGTGGTGTTGGTGTGGCTTCTAAATGGATTTCAGGATTTTGAAGATGTTCTTTGATCATGCTTCAACTACTTCAAGATATTTCTTTGGAGTGGTGGACCCGAAATAGGTCTAGTGCCTATCTAGGTTATGGACTGGTATCATGTTAACGTGTACTCTACACGTTACCGGGATGTTTCAGGATGATTTATGGATTTGTTATTGTTGTTTTGGTCTTAAGCCGACATGGAATATCATTAAAATATGGATTTCTATAATGATCTTATTGTAATATCTTTTAGGTGGCCGACCTAGTTGGATTAGACCTTAGGGTCGATATAAAATGATGTAAGATCCCATTGTAGATCAATGGTATGGAATGTAATGTGCGAATATTGTAATATCATTTAGGCAGAGCATTAGGTTGATCATAGGTGATCAAATTGGGATTAAGGAAAAGGTCAAAGGCCTCCAGTATTGAGCTTAATTGAGACTGTAATCAGGCATGGTAGATGCTATCTCTGGAAGTTAATTATTTAGGATTTTTGTCCATTTATCTTAAGATGGTTGTTGCCTCTTTGTAGTCAGTGAGACTCTTTTGTAATGAGCAGTACGCTCTAGGTAGTGTGCCTTCCTGCATGTGCAGGCCCCTCATTGTATCACATACTTTCTGCAAAAGTATCATCTAACTGTGGGTAGGCTTCCCACCATGGTTTTTCTCTTTCTGGGTTTTCCATGTATAAATCATGGTGTTATGTGGTATGATTGCATTGTGTTGAGTATTTGTTTTATTGTTAAGTTTAATTGCTTACAGGTATCTGTTTTTGCTTTACAGATACTTAATCTGGTTAAATGTTATTAAGTGGATTGAATGTTATAATCTATTAACAATTGATTCAACCCCCCCTCCCCCTCTCTCGGTTGAATGTCACATCCACTTTTGGATTTATTAGCCACCTCCCCATAACCATTTATTTGTCTTTACCTGAGTTGGCATAACCACATGCATTTGACATTTTCCAAGTAGGCACAACTCCCACCTAATTTGGTTTTTAGGAGTTATTATTCCTCTTGGAATCATATGCTCACATTTTTCTATATAATCAGCACTCACCTCTCCCTTACAAGTTAATTTAGATGAGTTCATATCAACTCGGTCAATACAAGGGAGTGTTGATCCATTTATATCATTTGGAATGTGATAATATCATTATTCTTTTATTGCACCATATTCTAGCATTTCATCCTCTTTGTTGCTCTCATGTAGAAGTTCATTAGTGACTCTAACATGGTATCAAAGTTTCCAGATCTGTAAGCCCCTTCTCGAATTCGGGAGAAATTCAACATTGAGTTTTTGTTGGGTGTATTTTTAGTTAAAAAGAACATCGACATCAAGTCTAGAAGGATGAACAAACAAATTTTAATATAAGATACTCTATATTCTGCTAAAAATCAAATTCAAGCCAAAAAAATTTACATGTGGGACCATATGGCCCCACCTGCATAATTATGGTATGAAAAATATTTTTTGTTAATATATATATATATATATATATTTGCAAAAAAAATATTATTTATTTTTTGAAAAAATCATTGTATAAAATTTTGGAAAAAAAAATAAAAAATCAAAAGTTTATTTTAATTTTTTTTTGAAAATTTGTAAAAAATATATATATATATAAATTTTTGAAAGGTACTCAACAAGTACACAACCCTGTCGAGCCCCTCCCCCGGTAGCCGCAAGAGGTATGCGGGTACCACCTTTGGGCCTTATGCCTCTCTTGGCCCTTGTGCAAGCATTAAGCCCTCGCAGCTATGGGACCTCTTCCCTTGGGTTGGGGTGTGGTGTTAAGGCCTCCCAAAAAAAAATTCAAAATGTTTTTTTTTTTAAATAATTCAACAAAAAGACTTTTAATTTTCTCCATGAAATACCCTTCTTAGCCTATATGTGGGCAAGACCACTTAATCATACTGCTACAACACCATACCTGAAGCTAGCCCTAAACTCTATGGAAGTAATTCAGCCCTCATGCCATTCATTTGACAAAGCCTACCAAATTTGGTGTATTTTTGGCAAAACTTATAATTTTTTCTAAAGGTTTTAAAAACTTAGCAAGAGCTCCATCAAAGTTGGTGAAGTTGTAAACCATCTGCAAAATTCCAAATTTGTTGGCAGACCAAACTTTGTGGCAGTTCAACTAAATTTGGTGGGATTCTACATTTAGTAAACCTCTGCTAAAATTAGCAAAGGTTAATTTTTGCTAATTGGGACCCCATTATGTTGGAGTTCTCAATTTTTCACCTCAACTTCATCTTGCGAGCAATTTTTTTAATTTACAGTAGAATTTCACAAGCTTTGCAGTGGTGGAAACATTTTTTTCTCAAGAGGTCCAGATTTTCTAGAAAATCAGTTTTCTCAACAAATCTAAAGGATAATCTTAGTTTTTCCAACTTCAAACGGACATAACTTTCACATATGACCTCAAATCAAGATGTCATTTTTTTTTTAAGTTGATATTTTTTTACTACACATTAGTGTTGGTTTTAGGTTCTCATTCTAAGATAGTTGTGTACTTTCAGTATTTGGGTCCAACTTTGGACATTATAAAACTCTAGAAAACAACTCCAGTATTGTAAACACATTGAGTTATAAAGTGTCACCGTCATATTTTTTTGGTTGATTGAGTGAATTGGGAGGTGATCTTGTGTTGTTTTTTTTTGTTGTATTGGTACAATAGGGAAAACTTGAATTGAACTCCTAACTCCATATAGTTATGAAGCATGGAAAAAACCAGTATGGAATTATCTAAGAAAAAAAGATTGCATCGGCTATGTTAATGAAACTATTCCTACACCTACTGATGCTAATTCTCTTCAAACTTGGGAGATCAATCATGAGAGAGATCTTGGTTGCATATGTTCACTAGTCCCTTTTGATTTACAATTTCATCTTGAATCATGCAAGACACCTAAGGAGGCTTGGGATACTCTTGAAAAGTTGTATGGTAAAACTAAAAAGATTAAGGGTTATCTGATTGAAAGATCTAATGAATCTTAATCCAAAAACTTTCAACAACATCCAAGACTATATCTCCAAGATTAAGAAACTAAGAACATAGTTAAAGGATTGCAAGATTACTAAGAAGGATTTACTATTGATTCTAAATGTGTTATCCAAGCTTGGTCCTAAGTATTCTATGTTTGTTTCTGGCTTTCATACAAATAAGGTTTCTATGGGAACTATATATGTTCAAACCACTGTTGATTCATTTTTTAGATCTTCTAATCTAAGAGGAAGCAAAACTAATTCAAATGGGTATCATCAAAACTTCCAAATCACAAGCATTGATTGTTAGTGAACCTAAGGTACAGAAAGAATCGGGATATCTTGATCAAAAATAGAAGAAAAAGAACAAGTCACTGAAAGAATCAGAATCCTCTTCCCAAAAAGGGAATCATCTAAAAAGGAAAAGCCCACATGTGCATATTGCAAGAAATCTGAGCTTGATGAACATCAATATTATCTAAAACAAATTGAAGAGTTGAAGAATCTTTTAACAAAGAATAAAATCAATCTACCTTCAACTATGTCAAAGGATTAACTTCATCTAATTCAAAGTCAAAGAAACAAAAGGGGAAAGCACTTGTTGCAATTGCATATTTTGAGTCAGGAGATTGATCCTTGATTCTAGAGCTTCACATCATATGGCTTCATCACAGAGTATATTCTCTTCATTTGAAACTTGTTTGTCACCAAACATTTTGATGGCTAACAACACATATGTATGTTTGTGGGAAAGGATCTATTTACATAGATGAAGGATAATTTAAAGATGTCCTTTGTATGCCCTCATTGTCAACAAATACCCTTTCTATTTATCAGATCACACATGGTGGAGAAGGAAAAAGTGTTGAGTTCACTCCAGATTCTGTGATTATTTGGGATTTACATAGCAAAGATATTGTTGTAGTTGGGGAGGTAGATCATCAATCTCAAGTATACACCTCACATTTTTCCTTTGTTGTTCCTTCGGCTAATGTACACACTTAGGCATCTAGTATTGACACTTTTGAGGAGATTCAATATGGTTAAGTGAATCTTGGAATCCTTTCAACTAAGGTTCAAGAGACATGTTTCATATCTTACATCAACGGTTGTTTCTAATGGATATGGTACTATAAAATCGATGGCTCTTATTGATTCAATGTGGCGGGATATTCATTCGCCAATTCTCACAATATGTCATCTTTGTCAATACCCTTTATCGACGGGATCTAGATGGTACTCTCCTTAGATGTTTAGAAAGTGACGAGGCTCAAATTGTGCTACATGAGGTTCATGAAGGTATATGTGGTGCTCACTCTAGTGGTCCAACCTTAGCCAAGAAACTCATGAGGAATGGATACTACTAGCCTACTATGGAAAAGGACTCATACCAATTTGTCAAAAAATGTAAGAAGTGTCAGATTCATGGAGACCTCATTCATGCACAAGCTCAAGAACTTTGATAGATCACCACTCAATGGCCCTTTTGTCAATGGGGACTCAATCTTGTGGGCAAGATTCACCCTCCATCTTCCAATGGCCACAAATTCATCATTATAGTCATAGAGTATTTCATGAAATATATTGAGGCCATTCCTCTCACCCAAGTTGTCAGTAAGAAGATTGCAACTTTTATCCTCAATTATAGCATTTTTTGATATGGTGTCCCTCTTTCAATCATCATAGATAATGTGCGCCCTCTCAAGAATTAAGATGTTCATGATCTTTGTGACTAAATCCATATCCATCACCACTTTTCCACTCCATATTACCCCCAAAGTAATGGTCAAGTTGAGACATCCAATAAAACCATCCTCGGAATCCTAAAGAAGATTGTCGATGACACTGGCTGCAATTGGTATGTCCAACTCAATCCTACATTATGGGCCTATCGCAAAAGTGTCTGCACACCCACTGGAGCCAATCCCTACTCACTTGTCTATGGTATAAAATCCATCTTTCCTATTGAGTTCGAGTTACCATCTTTATGGGTCTCCTTGTGCAATCTTATCAGTGATGAAGACTATAGGGTCTTTCGCTTACAAGATTTGATATTGTTAGATGAGCGTATACAAACTGCATTTAATCATCTCAAAGCATATCAAAAATGTATTATTCGTAGCTACAATCACAAGGTAAAGCCTTGCACATTTGAGGTGAGTGACTTAGTTTTGAGATAAAACCCTAAGAATAAGCAAGACAGAGAGAAAAAGAGTAAGTTTAAACCAAATTGGCTTGGGCCTTATGTCATCACAACGGCCTATGGATCAGATGCATATCAATTATCAACACCAAAACAAGAACCATTGGATGATCATATCAATAGCATGCACCTTTGTGGGTTTAATACATAGTTTTTCAAAGTATCCTAATCAAAAATACAAAAATACAAAAAAAAAATTGGCACTTTGGTGAAAACCTAGCAAACAAGCGCCTTGTGACACAATTAAAAAAATTGAAAAATCAAAAAAAAAAAGTAGAGAAAAAAATTCATCCAACAATGAAAACCACTTTGATGGCACCCTGAGCAAGTACCATGGTGAAAATCGGGTTACTCATGCCATGTGTAGAGACTTTTGCTCCTCCCTCCTTCAAGATTCAGTTTCGCCTTTTTACTTTACACACACTCACAGCCTTTCATTCTATAATAAAATTTGCCCATTCCCATCATGGCTTGTTATTTATCTACCTAAGATTAGTTTGCCATTTCATAATAAAATCTTTCCATTCCTTTTCTTTCACCCATAATAAATCAGGTCCTATCTATAATGGGAAAATCCTAAACCTAGTGATGAGAATGGATTTCTTGACATCACATGTTTTGAGGAGCATCATCTTTTCATTCATTCCTTCTTTTTGTGCATAATCTGCAATAAAAGATCACCTACTTTATTGATCCACAATAAATTTTTCGCTCTTCTCTACAATAAAGTATCAGTTTCATGGAGTATGTCAGTTTTAGATGAGATACAAACAACAGTGAACTTTCAACAAATCAATCTTTCGACAAACTTTGACTAGAGTAGGATTTTTCAGCATTATCTATAATTTATTGGGATGATAGCATTATAACCAGATCAAAAATGTTAACATATGTGGCAAGAAACACTTATAACTTGAGGATTTCATTGTATCTTGGTGTTAAGTCTTTGATTTTATTTTGATTTTATCTTTTGCGGTGACATGTCTTTTAGCTTTTCCAAGATGTCTCTAACTATAGATTCTATCTCCAAAAATGTCTTTGACTAGAAAGGCGAGGATGGGGTATGTTCACCTATTTTTTTGTTTGTGGATTGTCTCTTACTAATACTATGGCTCATCCAAAGATATGAGGACATTGTGAGTCTAGTGTGAATTGAGGCATTCCTTGTCTGTGATTTTCTAGTCTCCATGAAAATGATATGAAGACTATCTAGGTCGAACATATATTTGGATGGTCATAATACATTTGTCATAATAAAGCTCAATGATGATAATAACACAAGAAACTGATTCGACTCCATATCTTCTACCTTCCATCCCTCTTTCTCATTTGTCCTCCATCATCCCTTCCTAAGTCCATGTAGACCAGAATCACATGACAGAGTATAATCATACCAAAAATATATGCCTCTCATGTAGTATCCATCTGCATTATCACATGTTAGTTTGCATCATGCACATCATAGAAATAATATTTGCATCCATACTGCATATATCATGAACATGTACATATGAGCACGCACCACTTATAAACATAATTATCATTTTGCATTTATCATATGTCATCCTAGTCATAAAACATTTGCATTACATCATCGCCATGCATAACATAAACATAAAAAAAGAACAAAATCATCTATGCATTTTATAAGCATTGCATCATGCATCACAACATAAAATCATCAACATCACATGTATCATAGATCATATAAGAAGCATTATGCATCATCATAATAGACATTATAAGAACATAGAAGCATAACATCACATGTAAATGCATCACATAGAATCATACATGTATATAAATGTCGCCAGGATATATCATCTCATACATATTAATAATAAAGTGTCGTGATACAACGATGTCAAAAATCATATGACTACAAAATCACTTGAAAGTGTCTACATCATCATATTAAACTGATACAAAAAGGACCCAAAAGAGATATGATGAATTCCCTTGCTCAGATTTGATAAGCCTTGATGAAATTTGAGCCCCTGAAGGTCTGGCCCATGGATCATCTCATCGGCCTCTTCCTGGTGGTTGTGGTGGTGGTGGTGGTGGTACTCCACCACTCAATGCCCTCTATATGTCTCGTCCTATAGTGGTGGATCGAGACGCCCGTTGATAGCTCCCATCCTTGAGATGAGGTGGCACAACTACCTCATATAAGCTCCTCCAGTAGCTGATCTCCTTTACTGCCTTGATGCAATAGGCATAGCCAGATATTATGTCTCCCTGCTATGTGGTTTTGGCCACTCGAATGCTTTTCTTATCACTATGTACCGCTCAATGGTCCTTTCTTTCTCATCTCTGGCCTCCTACAGCTCTCGTCTCAATTGAGTCAACTCTCTCGAGATCATCATTCTCATCAGCATGGCCCTGTGTGAGCTCTCTAATAATGGTGAGCTCATCCTCCTCATCTTCATCTTCTTCCTCTATTGGTCCCTCAGCTCTCTCTTGTCTAGGGGAATCATGTCCCTATACCTATGCATGTCCCTATACTTGGGCTGCAATCTATAGAGGTTGTCCACCTTTGCCCCTATGTGGCCTCGGTGGCATGTCATCGCTGCCCTATCCCTATCTGGAACCCTATGGTGGTTGTCTCTCCTCAACTCCACCTCCTCTGCCTCTCACTACCCTCCTTTCTCCCCCTCTCCCCCATCTCCTTTTGTCTATGACCTACATCCTCATCATCGTCATCCTCCTTGTCCAATCCTAGTGTTGGCTCTCTCTGCTCTGTCAATCATGAAAATAGATGTGCAGCAAAATAGGCCTCATACTCAACCATCATCCTTGCATCTTCTATATTCATTATTAATTCCTATGCCATCAACACCATCTCCTAAAAATGTGTCACAACAACATCATATGATAGTATGGGTTCATAGTGTACAATCCAAGAAAACTCACCTAAACACCGAGGCATCTAATGTACTTTATTGAGCTGCTTGGACACCCTATCTGGTAAATATCTATCTAAAATGTAAGGTATCCTCCCTATCGGATACATGTTGCAGAAACAAAAAGTTAACTCTCTATCATCCTCTACCCATACCTCACAATCTAAATAAGGTCTCCATATCACATTATCAATGTCCTCAATGACCCTCCGCCAATACTCTAACTTCCCAATTCATGGTTGGGAAGTAATTATGTCATATATATGTACATAAGCTTGTCCATAACCCTTAGATCTGAAGTGAATAGGCCTAGTCACTAGTATATGCTCATGAGCCCACACCCATAGAAATGTAACCCCACATCCTAACCTACAACCACTGAGGTATACAAACTAATACAACTCATGGTACAGATGCACCAATATGCAATGATCCCCAAGCGAACCTGGTCCTTTGTGTCACCAAAATCTCTAATGCTCTGCTCCATCCAATAGCCAATCCACGAGTAGCCTTCTCGGTGTTAATCCTATGAGGATCTGATTAATACTGAGAGGGGGGGTGAATCAGTATTAATACCAACTTACAAGATTAAGCTAAAAACAAACTTATATCAGATCTGAAATCATTTATCAAATATCTCAACGTCTTTTATCAGATCTAACAACCTCTTTATCACATTTGCTAACACACTAATCAAATCATTTACCACATCTATCAGTTCTTTCACCACTTAAGCAATCATATAAATTTGATCATTTACCAACTCATTACCCTCATCTATCATATCAAACACTTTATCTACCAACTCTTATCAGTATCAATAACCTTTGATAAACCTCTGATAAAACATCATAACCGGTGTACTCAAAAATAGTGCATGAAATGTAACATAAACAAGAACATCACATGAACACCATAATTCTTGATGTGGAAACCCAAATAGGGAAAAACCATAGTGGGAGTTGGCACCCACAAATATTTGTACTCTTTTGAAGTACGCCATGTTAGGAGCTTAGTGATGTTAGGATCTTAGCAATGATAGGAGCTTACAATACACCCTATTAGGAGCAAACCCTGTTAGGAGTCACCCGGTTAAGGGATTTTCCTAGCAGCCTGGTTAGGAGCTTGATGATCTGTTAGGATCAACCTCGTGAGATGATTTACCACTCTTTTTGAGAGCTACCCTATTAGGGGACTTAAATGTTTAAGGCCTATTAGGACCTACCCGGTTAAGGGATTTAACCTACTGCAACTGTTAGGGATCAATAGTGAAAAAGTGATATGTTACTGGCACTTCTCATCTTGCTAGATCAGATCCAGTGTTTCTCAAGACTCTGCAACTCTCAGGCAAATCTCACACTTCTCTTGGACAGCTCAACACATTCTCTTAAGACCACCAACACAATAAGCATCAATTGTGCCATCCTAAATAGCCATCTCAACTAGGTCGGTCACTAAACCCTAATTACATCATGAAACTACAATACAAATCATAAGAGATCATCTTAGATAAATATACAAATCATTACATAAAATTACAATGCAATATCAACCGTTGGTTGATCGAAACCCATCACGAAAATCTGATATGTACCAAAGTCAAAACCTCAAAACACTCCACTAAGAGTTTCGTTGTTTCCCAATAAATTCTTCCTTGAATCGTACCAAAACAACAATCAAACATTTCACGCGGGTTATGTCATGTTACCACCTTCATGTAGACTCATCGTCAATCACCGCCATAACAAAAATCATTACCGGTTTGATGATTTCTTCACCGGTCATTAAACCCTACTAAAACCTTAGCAAAACTTCATCAAAAATTAGAAACAAGCCTTCTAGTAGTCATCACAAGTTCCAGTTCTGGTCAGATACTCCTTTCCATGATACAAGCTCACATTCCAAACCGCAAATCACCAATCATCATCGATCGCCCAATTCAACCAAAACATCTCTACTTTATTGGTTAAAGTCCTATTTCACATACTTTTGTTCTTTGTCGGTAAACCCTATCTTCCAGTAAACCAAATCACTTAGATGACAAAGCAAAACATCAGGAACATCAGTAATCATCATTTGACATCAGTTGTCATCAATGACAACACAAATAATTGATCAAGTCATCTAATCACAAAATCTCAATCTCTTCATCACAAATAGTTTTATATCCTCTACTGATGCAATCATCAGTCTTTAACTGCATCACCTGCATCATCTCATTCTACATCAGTTATGCCAAATGCCAATAGTCAGGACATAAGAACCCACTGATAACCCCTCCCACCACTACAACCAATGTATGTCCATTGGTGTACATCACCTCCCAGCTCAGGTGTCCTCATTTCAGCTCTAATTTTGGGTCTCCAAAGACTTGTTTCAGTGCATCCACATCTCCCTCTCATTCATATACCACTAGTTCCCTTGTGATAGGAATCCTCAAAATCCGATAAACATCCTTGAAAGTGACAGACATCTCACCCATCGGAAAATGAAATGAGCATATATCTGAGTACCACCTTTTTGCAAGAGAAGTCAGCAATCCTATGTTCATCTGAATCGCAAGCATGTACATAATATGTCTCAACCCTATGGCCTCGATCACCTCATGATCCTCAGTAGTCAAGTCTAGTCGTAGCCATTTTGTCATAGGGAATCTCTCTCATGACTCTATCTGTCCTAGATATTCTGCAATGAACCAAGTCAATCATGTCAATCCTAGTAGTACTCATTTTTATCACAGTGTTGTTTATCGTATCCTAGCCTAGTGGTGCTTATGTTTATCACATGGTACTGGTCATCAAGATTTATCCTAGTGCTTATGTCTATCACATGGCACTCATTTATCCCACTTATTATGTTTATCACATGGCACTACATGCTAGTGTATATGTTTATCACATTGCACTTGATCATATTTTTGCTAGAGAACTCACCGGATTTTATCAATTTGACAACTTATCCTAAATTTTCTTAGCATCCTACCTGCCTAGGGGCACCTATTTGAGTGTATCCTCTCAACAGTTTATCCAATTGGCGATGCATGTTTATCACATGGTTGTTGATTCCAGTCCTAGTCCTAGCTTGTCCTAGCTAGGGTACCTTCCTGAGTGAATCCTCCCGACAGCTTATCCAATTGACAATTGATGTCTATCACATACCTATCAATTTTGGCCTTTTGGGACATAGACGTGGTTATATTTATCATATACGCACCTTTACTGCATAAATGCAATTTTACACTACCTAAACATGTTTTCCCAATGTAGATGTGACACTAATCTACACGCATGCGCCTTTATAACCTAGACACAGCTTGAGGACATAGACGTGCACATACATGATGTGAATGTGATTACATTCATAAACATAGTCATACAAGACTCATATGCTTTTGTGCGCCACAAACGCGCCCTAAAGATACCTAGACGTATTTTTCTATCTATACACTAATTTTGTGTTTTGTTCAATCTACCTATCTAGCCTAATAATTGCATCATAAATGCTAAATGATTGAGCAAGTTTGAGGTACATACCAACTTGCCCATGTCAATCGACCACTGGAACCGTTGAACGTGATCAAATCTATGTAGTCTGACTGCCATGATCTCCTGACCATTGACTGCTCTTCTAAGCTCTCTAAGTGCTCTACGCTTTCATCTCTCAAATGTTGTGGATGCAAATGAGGATGTTTTTTCCTATAGCCTCTATCTATAGGTTGTGAAACCCTAATTGGTCATTCTTTCCTCTCGTTATTGTTTCTTACTCGTTTATCCCTTTTGAGACCATTTTTCACCTACGTAACCCTGTCGCTCTATCCTTATCCATTTTAACCTTTCTTTCTTTTCAAAAGATTGTCTGCAATTTTTTTCAAGTTTTTCCATCCAATCACTCAAGGGGGATATCACTCCCATCTTGGGGCAAACTTTGTATCAGTTTATCTTATCTTCTTTTAGCCAACGCGACAAGTTGCATTGTCTCAAAGAGGGGAAAAATGTAAACACCTAGAATTGTCCTAACTTTTATTCTAAGCCTTCTGTTAATTAAATAATTTTTTATTTATTTAATTAATTCACTAAGCCTCTTCTAGCCTTTCCCTATTTTAAAAAAAAAATTATTTATTTAAATTATCATTTTCCTAAATTAAATAAATATTTTATTTATTTAATTAGTTTCACTTCATCTTTTAATTAAATATTTTTTTCTTTATTTAATGAATTCACTAGCTTTTTTCCCCATGACACTTGTCATTTATCTCTTGATTTTATCCTAACCACCTTTCTAATATTTTATCCTTTTCTTGAGCTACCCTTTAATCCTAGCCGACCATTTATCCTTTGACCTCTTAATCATATCCCTTCATTTTTTAAAGTATTCTCTATATAAGAGGATTCATTCATCCTTTCATAACCCTAATGACATATGCAATCAAGCCTTCAAGCAATCAAGAGACTTCACAACCACAATATGTTCTTTGTTGAGCTCTTGTGCACACATAAAATCTGAGAACAATCACACCAAGAAAGATCAATGGAGATAGGAAACAATGGAGATCAAACCCTACTAAGCATGTGAATGGTATAATCTTTCCTATTTTGTTGTTATTTGCATGATTTGGGTTCTTCATTGGTGTATGGTGGATTCTTGATTATAGGACTAGGGTTTATGTGGTTGAATCTTTTATGGTTTTACAATATTTTAACATTCCAAATTTTATTGTATACAACTTTGTCTTCTTTAGAAGTTGAGGGGGAACCTTATAACCCTCTTGATCATTACCCACATGATCATCCCTCATAGTTTGACATGACTATGGCCACTATTGAGCAGCAATTGGAGGAGGCACCTTTATCTTCAGAGGAGATACCTTTGTCTCTAGATTTTGTTCTACATCCATCTCCACTAGGTTTTGGATTGTCATCTTCTGTAGTGTGTCCTAGAACACCTGATTTGATAATGAAAAATTTTGACATCAACATGGGGACACTTGAGTAGAGTGTAGAGAGATCATACATCTTCATCATTCTTCCTACTTATTCTTTTCAGGAATGAGAAGGCATCCTACATTCATCCTTGGTTTTATTTCTTCCTAAGTGGAGGAATATTGTTCAATGATCTTGGACCATCTACAGCATCTTGTGTCAAGCATTCACTAACAATGCAGGAGATTATACATTGGGGGATTGCATGGTATCTCTTCTTCTTCTCTCTTGGGGGGGGGGGGGAGAGTTTTGTCCTATGGGTTTTCTCTTTCTAATCTTTTGAGAGATTATTTTGTACATGGGTACCTAACATGGCCTTGTAGTTGGGACCCATCTTTGCATTGTTGCATCTTTTCACCCACCTAAGCTATGCTTAAGGGGGGGTGTTAGTGTAGGTTTTTTATATTTATTTTTCCCACATATTATTAAGCTTACTTAGGTTGTATTAGGATGGTTAGTATGATGACACGTGGCATAATACTACAATCACATGTGTCATTCACACCCACATTTGGGTAGTTGAATGTCATGCCCTCTTTTGGATTTATTAGCCACCTCCCCATAACCATTTGTTCCTCTTTACTTGAGTTGGCATAATCATGCATTTGGCATTTTTCAAGTAGGCACAACTCCCACCTAATTTTTTTTCTATTAAATATAATGCAGTTTTATTACAAATAGAGGTTGGTCAAAAAGTTCGCTATACCATGTCCATATACAAACCCAGACTAAGTCCTACTACTCGTCAGTATGATCCAAAATATACATGAAATATCATCTAACTACGTTGTCCATACAATGAAGAGCATATGCAAAAAAAGAATCTAATATTTAAAGTGACAGATCATTCAAACTCAATCTCCCCATCTCGAGAGCTGGAGTCTCCTATTTGCTCCATCCATGTCATCCAACCAAGAGGTCCATCATTCCACAACAGTATTTTGCCCCACATTATGCAGTCAAGACATGGATGCATAATAGGTTGTGCAATAGGTAGATTATGCCCCTGTACCACATTCCTTCTATGCTCATTCAGCTCTCTCATAAAGTTGGCTAGTCCTTCTTCAAACAAGGTTCTCTCTTTATTTTGCTTGGTCCATGAAAATCCATGGAATATTTCCCATGTGAAGATCCTTGTCTGCCCCTCTTGCACCCATTTTTTAAATTTCCTTCTCTCTAGCTTCATGGTAATAGTGACCTACACATCAATGGTTTGAAAGATGAGTCTCCTCAGAGTCTCGGTGAGAATTCTAGTACTCCTACCACTAAATAGATTATCATTTCTAAACTTTCAAATAAGCCAAATAATTTCAACAAACAAGATAGACCATAAAACAATGCAGTTTTTCTTAAGGCTTTGAACATGAACAGTAATAACATCTTGAATAGTAACATTTTTGCCCACATGTATACCAAATAATCCCCACTTCCCTGGAAAAAAATAGTCAAAAATATATTAGGGACGGACTCAAGAAGGCGGCAAAATGAACAGATATTGGCCTCACCATTAGGCCTGTTGGTAGACAACCTATGAATAATAAGGTGTCAAACAAACATCTTTTTCTTAGGCTCAACAGGGATACTCAACAAGGAATCAAAGGTTCTACACCACTGGGAAGGAGAAAGGGTCAAATTCCAACGAGAGTTAGCATGGGAGAACACATCCTCATTATCAATAATGAACTTATAGATATCTTTGGATTTGTAATTAGAGAGCATGGATCCATCAAGCCATTTATAGGAAATATGTATGCGATTATCTTCCACACAATCTTTAGGTAGCGCAAGGCAATCACAAGCTAGTTTAAGCACTTAATAGGTATTAAACTAGGAGGGAGGAACATTAAAATTTTGCATAATATCATTCCAACTCAGCAGAGCCCCATCTTTGATGATATTTGAAAACTTCTCCAAACCCTTAAGGGCCCAAGCTTTGGTTGAACATCCTTACAGTAGAGCCAAAGATTTCCCATTGTGTTGCAAATTCAACCATATGGACTATTCCCCAAACACCTCTTTGTTATCCCATACAATTCCATTGTTTGAAATAAATTTCCTCACTGAATCCCAAGTTTTCCAGACAAATTTAAAGACAACAGACCCAACAGGTTTGACTTCAAAGGATCCAACTATAATGTCACTGATTGATAATCATTTTCAATTAACATTTCTCTTCGATATAGATAGGGATGTGTTATGTCCTACTGTAATGTAGTGAAAAAGGGTGAGGGAGAAGTCAAGAGGAAAGCTTTTCTCTCCTCAAGAAAAGGAGTGAAAGTTTCACAAAAAATTCTCTTCAACCTCTCACACATATTACATTTAAAAGAGGGGGGAGAATTCACTAGATCCAATCTCAAGAGATTGAATGCTAAGTGAATTGAAAATTAATTTAGAAAGTAAAAGTAACCCCTCTTTTGGAATGCAATAGGTTGAATTATGTTGTTTAAGACTAAGTGTAAAAGCGACAAAGAAATGATTATAAGTTCAGATAGAAATGATAGGTTCAATTATGTGATTTATGACTGTGTAAAAGTGACAAAGAAATGATTATAAGTTGAGATAGAAATGTCGGATGAAGTTTTGCACCTAGAATTAGTAGTAAAAGGTCGAGATGAAGCTCCCTTGCAAATTTGGGTGAAAGTTGTCGGGACCATGTTGAAAGTGCACACGGTCCTCCAAAAAATTTGTGCGCCGAAAATGGTTTTTCCGCCTCTGAAAATGGAGTTTGAATCTGCAAATACAGTTGTGCACCTGCAACCTACACACATAAAATAGAGAAAATGTTGTTGGGATGGTGGATTTTCCTTCAGGTCAAACCCCTGTTTTGAAATTAACCAAATGATGAAAAAGTACTTGCAAGTAATGAAAATAAATGATTGAAATAGAATTCACCTCAAGAGAGTATACAATTCAAATGTTGATAGAATTGTTTGAATGATATGCAAAATAGGATATCAAAGAGATCTCATCTTCAATGGTTGAATCCTTGACTTGAATGCAACACTTATCCTTGAAAGGAGAATTGACATGCTCATTGCTTGAAAGGATACTTGAATGCTTGAATGCTTGATTGTTCGAATGCTTGAATGACGATAATGCGTGTTCACCTTTCTTTCGCTTCTGCAAATAGGAAGGGAAAATGTGTCTTATATACTTGCCAATTACGGTTAGTTGACTGATTTTTCGTCATAGGCCGACATAGGGAAACTTTTCCCACTTTCTAAATGCAAAGTTTGATCAGAAGAGGCCCAAAATAGGGAAAGGACAGGGGCACCACACCCTTGTCCATGCCCTTGTCCATGCCCCTGTCTTAGGAGGACAGGGGCACCATGCCCCTGACCTACCCTAATTCAAGATAGGAAGCAGCAATAGGGAGTGTGGGGTGAGAGGAAATGCAAACTTCAGGCAGTGTGAGCATGTCTCGAGTCTCCAATCAGGCTTAGGGATTTTTTTTGCCAATGTGAAGACCCAAATGTGGTTAAAAATTGTAAAGTCACAATTTTATGATGCTACATTTAGCCCCCACTTTAGCGGGAGTATAAGCATACACCAATACTACCGATAAAGTACAAGGATACAAGATTGAAAGACCTTCACCACGTCAAGGAGGAAAGATACACCAAGCCCCCTGTGGACTAAGCATCTTCCGACATCGATTGATAAAGTAAAAGGGAAGATCAAGAGGGAAGGACCACGACTGCATGTAGCAAGGTTTCCCTCACTATGAATCATGAAAAGAAAGGATACCAAAAATTACAAAGTAAAGCCAAGTTCATTAAATAACTTTGAGTATCAAGAAGGAAAATAGGAGCGGAGTGTATGCCCCCATGTTAAAGTGATCGTACACGCCTTATCAGGAGCGATTACTTTAAGGTAGGATACACCCAAGACAAAAAGAGAGAGAATTATCGCAAGAATTTAGCCCTCAATTGAGGAATAAACCCAAGGATAATGAACACAAACACTAATCATGAGGTAGTTTCACTTTCCTCGAGGTCAGTATGTTGTATGATAACTCATGTATATCATATCCTATATATATATATATATAGAATAGTCGTCATTCCCTAAAGAAAGGAAACTATCTTGGAAGAAAGGGAGTAGAAGGTGTCTATTGAGTCAACATGAAAGAGACCAAAAGAGATCTCAATACTTTGCATCATCCTCAAGTAGACATTACTAGGGAACATAGAAGAACAGGGATACACATAGAGGAATAGTCACAAAAGAGAAAGAAAAGAGAGAGATGTAGAGGAACTACGGTGCTAATGAAGCTAATCTAGCACGTCATCCACCTCCCAATCTTGTTGATCACTATTTCAAGAAGGTGGGAAACACGCCAAAGGAGAAACATTGAGCACAATAGATGGAGCTAACACAAGATCCAAACAAGGACTATGCTCATGGGATAAGTCACTTTGTTCATTTATAGGAGCTAGGATTAAGACTCTTGAAAACTTTGCCGATAAATGTTTGTCCACATCAACATATTCATAGTCACAATCAAAAGCATTAGGAGTTGTATTGCCATCATAAATAATATTTTCACCTATTTCTTCATCAAGATTTATAGAAAGAGGAGCACGAACTCGAATGGGAGTAAAACCATCACATGTTTGCAACTTATGATTTGGAGATTTAGGTTTAACATCTTGTTGAGTAGAAAAGGGAATCATGTAAACTATTGGAGTTTTGGGAGATTGAACAGCTTCACGAGCTCGAGCACACCGCTTTCGTCAACGGTCTCTCACACAAAGATTTCGTCGAGTCTTAGCGTAAGATTGAGGAGGAATATTTGTTGAAAGAAGAATATTCTCATCTCTAATAGTTGAAAGTTTAGGTTGAGTTCTTTTAGGTTTAACAAGAGAAGAGGCGGGTCTCTTCTCTCTACAAGAGCAAGGAGGTGGAACTGCACAATATAAAAGAGAAATGTTTGGCATAGGAAGGAGACCAGGTCCATCATGAAGAGGAGCTACAGGTCTAACCTTAGGAGGAATATTGTTATTCTTCTTAGGAGAAGGCATAGTTTCATCTATTGGAATAAGTTGGGAAGCTTCCTTAGGAGGAAGGTTAGTTCTATCCGTCAAGGGAAGAACCTCATCCTCAAGAATGATAAGAATGTCAAGTTTTGGAGTTCTAGGTTGGCTTAAGGATAGGATCATATCTTTCTTCCACTGTTGATAAGATTGAAAGAGAGCATCGCTTCTTGGCGGAAGAGATTGAAATTGTTTAGGCCAAAAGAAAAAATCAATAGGAAAACCTGGGCTTCTTTTAGCTAGTCAAAATAAGCTATGGTTAATAGTTATGATTTATCCATTGTGGGGAAATTTCAAACATTTATGGATTGGAGAAGCAATAGCCTTCATGGAAGATAGCCAAGGATAGCCCAACTACATACGGAATTGCTCAAAGGAAGGAATGATAACAAAGTTGGCATCCATAGATTTAGTGTGAACCTTAATAGGAAGTGTGATAGAACCAATGGTAGGACAAGAGAATCCATCAAATAACTTAATGACCACATTAGTGTTATCAGAGATTAGTTTATGCAAACATAAAGTGAAAAGATACTCCTCAGTGATTACATTAACCATGCAAGAGGGATCTATAAGAACACCACGACAAGTCATGCCCTTGATCTTCACAACTATGTATAGAGGTCCATCAAGTGCTCTAATGGTCTCACTAGGGTCAAATGTGATACATAGATCCTTAGGTTTTCTTTGTTTCTCTACCATATTCACCAAATTTTGAACTGTGATAGTCACATCAGAAGGAGAGAGAGAGAGAGGTATGTTCAATCTCAATCACATTAGAGGTATAAGAAGGTAAAGGATCAGTAAAAATCTTAAGATTTTGATTAGGAGGGGCTACTGATTTGTTTCCCTTATCATTCACACCTACCACAGATATAGTATTATTATCATTCAAATCTTGAATCTTACTTGTTAATGCAAAACACTTCTCAGTGTCATAACCAGGATTTATTGGAGAAAGTTTGATAACATTTCTTTGTAACAACTGTAACATAATGCTATGTAAAGATTCATTCAAAGGAGTAAATTGTCTTTCTCTTTTGAAAAATTTAGAAATAGGAGGCACACCCATTGTAGCATTCAAATTGTTGTTGTTGATGTTGTCATTGAGTTTGATGAATCCTTTGCTTGGTTTGAACTTCACAAATGGTTGTTGAGCATTGTCACCCTTATCACTCGGAGCCATAGGAGTAAATTGCTCCATTTGACTCACAGTCAGTTGATAATTGTGAAGTGTTGTGCACAACTATAGAAAGGAAGTAAACTCGGAAAGGAGAAATTTTTCTTTAATATCTTTTTGCAAATTAGAAATGAGAGTTCTTTTAATATCATTATCAGACACTTGAAAAGAAATTTGAAAATACAAATGCTTATATCTACCAATAAAATCAGTCGCTTTTTCATTAACACCTTGTTTACAATGCATTAAATTAGTCAAAGTGATCTTAGGACCTATGTTGTTTTGAAATTGTTGAATAAAAGCATTTGCTAATTGTTGAAAAGAAGTAATAGAATAATAAGGCAAAGAGAAATACCATTGTAAAGTCTTATCTCTTAATGTTCTACTAAACAATTTTGCAAGCAATCTTTGATCATAAGCAAAGTTAGTACACAAAGTTTGGAATGTCTTGACAGGTGTTAAAGGATCACCTTTTTCATTATAGAGTTCCAATTAAGGGACTTCAACATGTTTAGGAGGGATGACTCTAATAATATCAAGAGAAAGTGGGCTCGCAATATCAAACGTAGACGCACTAAACTTGGATTGACTCATAGAAGTGATTTGTCATTGTAGTGATGACATGGTTTGAGAAAGATTATTAATGGTTGCTTCAGTTCAAGAATTCATGTTAGACATGTTTGATTGAGAAGGTGGTGTGATGTTGTTGAAAGAAGGCTTTGATTGAGAATAAGGTGGAGGAGTACTATGGTAAGTAGGCATAGGAGATGATTGAGTAGGAAATGGGACACTAAAAGGAGGAATAGAATGATTGGATGAATTGCCCCCTTGCGTCACATTGATTGGGTGAGAGACAAGGGAAATACTTAATTGAAGGCATGGGTAAGGATGAAGGGCTTATTGAAGAAGAGGGATTTCCCCCATGACTAATGGTTGTAGGTATGACATGTTGAGTTGATGTAGCCATGATGTTTGAAGTGAAAGTAAGAATACTAGCCATCGGAGTAGTCAAAGGAATAGAATGATTGATTTGTGTAGAAGGTTGTGAATAACCTAAGTTCTCAACACAACTCTTTATAGGCATGACATTAGAAGCAACAATATGAGTGATGCCATGTAATATATCAATTCCATTCTTATCATTTTGAATCATGTGCTTTAGGCCTTCATTTAATGGAAGAGCTTCGCTATTAGGGTATTCTTGGGACATCCATTGTTGAAAGTTGTCAAATTTATTATCCAATTTTGAAAGTTGATCTATGGAAACTCTAGTCAAAACTTCTTCTTCATCATTAGAATCATCAATTGGGTAGATAGGGATGTTATTAGGATGAGAAGAATTAGCATTATCCTCATTGAAAAAGTCACCCAAATTAGGTTTTATCTCCTTGGTAATTAAACCTTGGGAATCCTTAATTCTAATGCTTCGTCTAACAGGGATAGTAGAAGTAGGACTAATAGTGGTAAAACTCATGAACTAGAGGGAAAATTTGAATTTTGAATTTTAGGAACAAAGTTTGCAAAATTGAATAATGCAAAATTCAAGGAAATTATGATTACACAATTTAAACTTTGTTGAAAGGAGAAATGATAAAATTTCCAAAATAATTTGAGAATTTGAGATTTAAAATTAGGGCCAACTGAATACCACTTAATTTCAAATTTAATTTTGTCAAAATTTGAACTTCTAAAATCAGGGCAAATTATAATTAACCACTTAATTTCAATTTTTTCCTTGAAAGTTGTGATATTGAAATTGGGGAGCATTTTTTTATTTTAGAGTGCAAAATTTGAGAAAATTAGCCAATTTTTTGGATTTAAGCAATTAAATACAGTCATAACAGTCTCCTAAAATTTCAAGAAAAAAGTCAGGGACCGTGTTGAAAGTGCACATGGTCCAACCAACTTTTTCAGAAATTTTTAGGGATGAAAGTTACGATGATTTGAAAGCTAACCCCAAAAAATTGGTTGATTTGATGATATTGTGATAGGCGAAATTTAAGTTTGAATGTGAAAATAGGACCCTTATAGGGTTTTGAAAAAGACAAGAAGTTGAATTGCAAATTTAAAAAAGGTCAAACCTAATGGATAGGGCCACCTTGAAAAATGTTTAGAAAACTAAAATTGATTTGAAATGGATTGAATTTTCAAAAAATCCAATTAGTTTTGAAAATTGGGGTTTTAAGACCTAACCACTGAATTTTAAAATTTTGAATTTTGAAAAAGGGAGGGAAATTGAAATTTTGAATTTTAGGCAAGAAGACAAATCTAAAAATTAAATGTAAATTCAAGTTTTACACAAGTTCAAATTGATTTTTTAAAATTAGGGTTTCGATAATTAACCTCTTAATTTTGTAAATTTGATTTATAATTTAAACAAGACAATTATGAAATTGTATTTGACAATCAATGCAGTTTTCAGATCTAAAACAATAGATAGCAATTTTTACAAGACACAAGTTCAATTCCAATTTTTGAAAACTAAGGTTTTGATTGAATTAACCACTAAGTTTTATAATTTTGCAAGAAAATTAAACTTGTAAATGAAAAATATGCAATGATTTGAAATGTCAAGCATGTAAGATGTCGGGTTCACCAAAATGTAATGTGGTGAAAAAGGGTGATGGAGAAGTCGAGGAAATTTTTTCTCTCCTCAAGGAAAGGAGTGAAAATTTCACAAAATATTATCTTCAACCTCTCACACACATTACATTTAAAAGAGGGGGGAGAATTCACTAGATCCAATCTCAAGAGATTGAATGCTAAGTGAATTGACAATGAATTTAGAAAGTAAAAGTAACCCCTCTTTTAGAATGCAATAGGTTGAATTATACGATTTAAGACTAAGTGTAAAAGTGACAAAGAAATGATTATAAGTTGAGATAGAAATGTGGGATGAAGTTGTGCACCTAGAATTAGCAGTAAAAGGCCGAGCCGAAGCTCCCCTGCAAATTTGGGTGAAAGTTATCAGGACCGTGTTGAAAGTGCACATGGTCCTCCAAAAAATTTGTGTGCCGAAAAGGGTTTTTCTGCCTCTGAGAATGGAGTCTGAATCTACAAATACAGTTGCGCACCTACAACCTACACATAGAAAAGAGAGGAAATGTTGTTGGGATTGGGGGTTTGCCTTCAAGTCAAACCCCAATTTTGGAATCAACCAAATGATGAAAAGTACCTGCAAGTAATGAAAGTAAATGGCTCAAATAGAGTTCACCTCAAGAGAGGATACAATTGAAATGTTGATAGAATTGTTTGAAGGGTATGAAGAATAGGATGTCAAAGAGATCTCCTCTTCAATGGTTGAATCCTTCACTTGAATGCAACACTTAGCCTTGAAAGGAGACTTGAGATGCTCAATGCTTGAAAGGATACTTGAATGCTTGAATGCTTGATTGCTCGAATGCTTGATTGACGATAATGCTTGTTCACCTTACTTTCACTTCTGCAAATAGAAAGGGAAAATGTGTCTTATATACTCGCCAATTAGGGTTAATTGATTGATTTTTCATCATAGGTCGACATAGGGAAACTTTTCCTGCTTTCCAAATGCAAATCCCAATGCAAAGTTTAATCGGAAGGGGCCCAAAATAGGGCAAGGATAAGGGCATGGTGCCCCTATCCAGGCCCCTTTCATAGGAGGAAAGGGGTGCCACTCCCCTATCCTAGGGGGGATAGAGGCACCACGCCCATGTCCTGCCCTAATTCAAGACAGGAAGTAGCAACAGGGAGTGCGAGGTGCGAGGAAATGCAAACTTTGGGCAGTGTGAGCATGTCTCGAGTCTCTAATCAGGCTTAGGGATTCATTTCGCCAATGTGAAGAACCAAATGTGCTTGAAAATTGCAAGGTCGCAATTTTATGACGCTACACTTACCAATATCTTCCAAGGCTCTTCCCCTTGCAAAGCCTTGATTGTCCACTTAACAGCCAAAGATATTACATGTCGCCTCAAATCCTTCAATCTTAATCCACCATTACTCTTACTCATGTCGCGCCACTGCCATTTTACCGCATGACACTTCTTACCCGATTTCCCATCCAACCAAAGAAAGTCTCTAATTTGCTTGTGAATATGAACTAATGGGTAGTTAATAAAAAGCCAAGCCAAGGCAAAATAAATATTATATGAAGAGAGAATCTTTTGACAAATCTAAAACCTCCCAACAAGAGATAGGAAGCGCTCATTCTGCATTCCAAGTTTTCTATCAATCTTGTTTTTAATCCACTCTCACATCTATTTCAAGTTAGGGCAAATGGCAAAAGGCACGCCCAGGTATCTAACCACATGATCAAGTCCCCCCCACATCAATGAGTGTTTCTGAGTCTAGTTAGGAGGATATGTATCCCAACCCAGCATAATGGATTTGACAAGAGATACTTTTCTACTTGAAGCCAAGCAAAATATATTCAATTTTTCCATATGAATATCAATATTGCTCTCACTTAGTCCAACTAGGATGGTTGTATCATTAACAAACTGAATGTTAGAAAGGTCTTCTCCGTTTAGAAGATATATGCCTCTAAAGGAGGGAGAGACAGAGGAGTATCTTAAAAGGTAACATAGGGCATCGGATATAGTTACAAATATTGTTGGTGCCAAAGGACACCCTTGTTTGACAGATCTTGAAAGACTAAAAAATTATGATTGCACCCCATTGGCTTCCACACATGCAATAGAATCTTTCATCAGAGTGTTAACCATTTTACAAAAGTGATCAAGGAAACCTAAGCTCTTTAGCATAGTATTGACAAAACTCCATTATATCCTATCATAGGCTTTCTCAAAATCCAATAGCAACATAATCACCTTCTGATTAGATTTTGTAGCCCAATTTATCACTTGCCAACATGTGAGAAGGTTTTCTAGGATGTATCTACCCTTAACAAAACCCACCTATGTGGGGTTAATGACTTTGGGGAGTATATTATTGAATCGAATTGCTAATGCCTTGGCAAAGATCTTATAGGACACATTGAGCAGTGTAATAGGATGCCAATTTTTTATAAGTGACTTATCCCCCTCCTTAGGGATTAGTTTGATGAGACCTTTATTAATATCTCTACCCAATGAGACCTTATCCACTGCTTCTACATATAGCTCCAAGAGATCTCCTATCCAGTCAATGCATTCCTTATAAAACTCAATCGGCAACCCATCTGGTCCTAGTGCCTTATCATTATTAAGAGCTCTACTATCAGGTTCCTATCCATTATTTTAGCCTCCTCAACACCAATCTTCCTTGGGATTATATTCCTAATGTGATCCCTAGCTATTTCTTTGTTCAGTCTATCACCTTCTAAGGTAAATAAGTTCTAAAAGTATTGTACAAATCTCTTAAGGATTTCATCCTAACTAGATATGGTAACTCCAATATCCCAAATACTATCAATGTTGTATGTGGCTTCCTTATACTTTAATAAGTTGAAAAACTACTTGGAGCCTTTGTCTTCATGCTCCAGCCAATTCACTCTGTCTCTAATCTTAGCATCGCAAATCCGATAATTTTGTATTCTCCTAAGTTTTTTCTTAGCATTCTACAAATTGTTTAACTCTGAGGGTCCTACAAGGTTATATCGTAGGTACTCTTAGGCTATCAATACTCTAAGATGAACCTATGTTTCCTCCTTTCTAAAATCCTTAGCTCTTTTCTTCCCCACAGTTTGGAAGATGTTCCTCCAACTAACCACATTTTGATTCCAACTATCGATAGCACTATCATGTTTGATGATAACAAAATTGAACTATTTGATAATGGACACTACCTGCTTCATCTCATCTCCCTTTAAAAGGCTTGTATTAAGGGCAAAATCATCTCTCCTCACAGAGGGCATTCTTTGAGGTCCGTCATGAATAATAACAATATTGATAGGATGATGATCTGACAACGTATTAGGAATTGTTGTCACACGGTTGTCCTCAGCATCAGCTCTGGCCCTAAAAAATAATAATTAAAGTAGAATATGTCCAACCTACTATAAATTATTTTATGTCCTCGTTGAAAATTACACCATGTAAACTAGATGGTACTGGATTGTGCCTTCCTGCCAGCTATAGGGTCCATAAATCTGAATTTATTAATCATTCTTGACCAAAAGAACCTTTCATCTCCCTTCCACTCAAATCTATTACCACCATGTTTATCCGATGGAGATTCAATCATGTTAAAATCCCTACCCATAATCGATGGAATCTCATCAAGCTGACACATCCATTTCCATAACTCTATCATTTCCCTGACATCATTTGAGGCATATATGGAGAAAATACCAAATTCAATATCTTTATATTTCAATGCAACCATACCAGTCTATTACAAGGTGAGTAACCCCGTTTGGTAATGTATTTGCTCCATGTATTACTTAAAAGAATGGAAGTCCCTCATCTACCTTTATCATGTTTAGTAGTGTAGTACTTTGCATCTCTCCATATGTATTTTAGACTAATATCTAACCAATAGTTAACTTTGAGTTCTTGAAGAAGCAGTATGTCAATTCCTTTATTCATGTTCAAAAATCTCTTTGCAACATATTTCTTGTTAGGGGATTCAAGTCCCCTAACGTTCCAAGAGGAGAGGTTAACATCAATGGAAGGGATTAGGGGGTAATATTCATAGGAGACCTAAAGTTGTCATAGCATTTAGGTAGGAATCCCTTGCAAGCTTTCCCTTCCTAAGCTAAGGCAATATATTTTTCAGGCCTCCCTCTTTTCCTTTCGAATTCAAAGATTTGTTTCGATCCTAGTAAAGGGGTACTCTTTTTATCCTTTTTCTTAGATGTTCTAAAGGATTTCTTTCTACGTGCTTTGCCTTTGACATATTCCATCATGGCTTTATCAAGGAAGTCTCCATCAAGAGTCCCTTTGAAGGAACTATGGCCCAAGCAACAGACTTATCCACCTCATCAACAAGAGAAGATCCATCCTCCACAACCATATTCTCCCTAGTTGTGTTGTCAAAGGAAGGGGCACTACACTCCAAAGAATGCCCTTGAGCTCTGATGAATTTATGCCCTAGCATGAAAGGGGGGGTACAAGATGAATTCTCCCGAGTCTTGTAGCCCTAGCAGGTATCAGAGGCGATTTCATAGTTTTTACTGCTCAGACTCTCAAAGCAAGAGATAGAGTTATTATTATCAACTTTATTTTCCCTACCCATCTTCTCTTTCACAAACTAAAAAATTTTCATCAAGGTCCAGGGGGTCCTTTCAAGTGTATTGTCCCTTTCACTGGTAGTACTAACTTGGGAATTATTCACCTCTTGATCACCAGGGACCTTATTATGATCAAGGTTATTCTCCATATTTAATGATCCTGAGCCAAGTGGCATTCATTTTTTTGAATTTATCAAGGATTAATTGTTGGGCATTGAGATTTTTATGCTTGGGATTTGAATCAATTACAAGAGAGCATTCTATATCTTCCTTAGAGTTGGGAGAGGGTTGAGGGGTACTTAAGTAGCGATTTGCCTTATTGATTTTACTACATATAGCATCCATTTTTTCTCTCGATGATTTGTTATTATTGTCACACCCTCTGTCCAATGAAGCCCCAACAGGAGAGATAGAAACAGAGGGGGGAGATAGGGTAAGAGCCAAGATCAGCAGATTCATCCGACTTCTCAAACTGTTAAGGAGGGTAATTCTTGGCCAAAACAGGATCTGAGCAGGTAGAAATCAAAGGTAAGGAAATAAGGTTTAAGATAGTCATCATTAAAAGTTCCAAGATTGGGCACAGGGAGAGTTCTCTTAGAATTTATTTTAATAAGTGGACAATTTCTCCTCACATGCCCTCCTTTTCTACACAAGAAGCATGCATAGATTCCCCCTAGGAATTCTATAAGGCAACTGACTACCTAATTGGGTAGTTCAAATCTGAGTTCCTTTGGTAAATATTTGTTAGGTTTTAAGGAAACCAAAATTCTTGCATCCATATGTGACAGTAGGTTTGTAGTATTATCAAACCTAATGATTCTACCCAAAGATTCAATAACATTAGGTAAAACATTCCAAAGAAAAGGCAGAATGTTCTTGATAGCAATCCATCTAGGGACAAGGTCAAAGATCTCTTCCACATTAACTTCAAGGTCCCAACTTATGGCTCTGAAACAAGTTGAGCCTATAGACCAAAACTGCTTCTTAACCGCTTATTTTTTACTACTAAGGCTATAAAAAAATATGATGAAGAGCCCCTTTTGTACCATTCTACATAATAAAAAAGTAAACCCTAGTTTTTTTGCCCCAAACATTATGTAACCAATTATTCATAAAATTCCTAGATGGTAACATATCCACATTCAAAGCCACCAAAAAAATAGCACTATCTCTTAATCTAGTTTTCTTTGTGTCAATCACTTCTACCATTTGGTCGTTAGGCATGATAGCTAGTGCAGAGTTAGGAGAAGTCTCACTTCTTCATCTGTCGTTTGCATCTTCCTTGATCGTTGCCTCAGCTGCAAGGAATTTCGCAACCTTTGGGACCAAATGGGGTTGCAGCAGTTGCTTGAAGGTCCTCTCGCCACAACCTTGTATTCAATATTAATTGCAAGAATGGCAAAGCTTGCCCACCTAATTTGGTTATTTGGGAGTTATTTTCTTCTTGGAATCATATGCTCATATTTTCCTATATAATCAGCACTCACCTCTCCCTTGTGGGTTAATTCAGATGAATTCATATCAACTTAGTTAGTACAAGAGGGTGTTGATCCATATTGTATCATTTGGAGAGATAATATCATTATTCTGGTATTGTACCATATTCCATCATTCCATCCTCTTTGTTGCTCTCGTGTAGAAGGTTGATTTTGATTTTACAAGTGATCATGGGAGATAGAGTCCATTAGTGACTCTAAAAAAACTAGTTCCCGTTGACCAATCCTAACCACTTCATTGGATTCTATCATGTATCTATATTCCATGAGTGGTGAAATTATCATGTGGTCGAATAAGGAGGAAGAAAGGAAATTAACATACAAACTAAAACTTGATAATTGAAATGACATGCAAAGAATCCACTTAGCATGCATGGCAAAAAAAGCTTTGCATGAAAAGAGCCTACGTGCACAACTCCACTTGTTTTAGAAATTTCCAAAATTAACTCCTATTTAATAGTTCCACAATAATTAATTAATAATATTGACTTAACTCATAAAAGGAGGGACAATTATCTCCTAAAAAAATAAGAACCATGGCATCCATGCCATTTTACATGTAAAATGACAACTTAAAATGTCACTCCCACAAATGACATCATCTGATGCACATAAAATTAAATACATGGGCAAATTAACAACATAAAATCAACATGGATAACTAGATAATCAATGCTATGAAATTAAAGGTTGAAACACCTTATTCTGAATATCCTCCCACTTGTTGAACACCTTTAAAAAGCCAATGAAAATAATAGATTCAACTACTAGGGGTTGTAAGGCTCATAGACTCTTAATACAATCTAAACTTATGTGTGCTCACGGACTTTGTCAATGCATCTACAACATTTGCTAAAGTGTCATTCTTCTTCAATTTCACCTTCCCATATTCCACCATATCATGAACAAAATGAAACTAAACATCAATGTACATCAGTTTGGCATGGAAAGTAGGATTCTTTGCTAAGATAATGAAACTCTAACTATAACAACAAACGATAATAACCCCTACATCAAACCTAACATTAGAACACAAACGTCTAAGTCAAATGGATTCCTTACTATACTTCTACCATGGACAAAGTGACTACAACATATTGCTTACTCATCCAACAGATATCACCACCAAACATCATGAACACATATCCACCGGTAGATCTTCTATTGGTAGTGTCACCTACTCAGTTAGAATCCACATATCCATGAATAAAAAATAATTTTGAGGTCTAGTAGGATAACCATGAAAACAAAAAGAATACTTGAAAGTACCTCACAAGTATCTAAGCACTATCTTAATTGCATCACAATGTACCCATCCAGAATTAGCCATAAATCAACTCAAGAATGTCATTTATTGGATAATATATATCCTCATACAAACCATGGCATACATCAAATTGCTAACAACACTCGCATAAGGTACTCTAGTCATGTTCATCTCAATGGAGATTTTGGACAATCCTCTAAATATAATTATGTTCCTTGCAAACTAGAAACTACCAAGAATTTTCATGTTATCATGTTGAATATTTCAAAGACTGATTTCACATACTTGATCTAGCTTAACCAATGATTTTTGTTGACTATATCTCTTTGGATCTCCATTCCTTGAATGTACCTAGTTGCACCTAGATCTTTAGTTTCAAACTATGCTAACAATTGAGACATCAAGTCAAAAATTATAGATTTTTCATTCCCAAAAAATGGCATATCATCGACATACAATGCAATAACGAGAATTGGACCATTATCAATTTTATGATAAACACAATGATCAAGTTTAGATCTTTGAAATACCAAACTCAACATAGGTATCAAAATTTTGCTACCACATTCAATGAGATTATTTTAGACCATACAAAAAGTACTTAAACTTACAAACTAGACTCCCTTTGACTTCTATCGTGAAATGCTCTAGGTGTGACATGTAAATCTCTTTGCCAAAGTCACCATGAAGGAATGTTGTCTTCACATCTATCTACACAACGTCTAAATTGTAAGTTGTTGGAAGTGATAACAAGAATCGAATGGATGTTAGTTTTATTACATGAGAGAATATTTTACCATAGTCAATTCCCTCCACCTGTGAATATCCCTTCACGAACAACGATGTTTTGTACTTCTCAATATTATCGTTAAGACCAATTTTTTCTTGATCATCCATTTACAATCAACAAGTTTTTGTCGTTCAAGAAAAGGTATGAGATCTCATGCATTAGTTTTCTTCAATGCAATCATCTCTTCAAACATGGCTTTTATTCAATAATTTGGATCACTCATAGCCCATCTAGTAGTCCTAGGCTCGTCATTTTTAGTAATCAAAGCAAAAATACAATTGGAATCTAACAAATTATCACCTCTCTTGAAAACCTCCTCAACTATTAAGGTTGAGTTTCTTCTTCTTCAAAATTGCTAGAGTTCTCCTCATCATCAAGTCCAATAGTAGTAAATAGTTAAATTTTCATTAGATTAGGTGGTAACTAAACTACTTCCTTTTGTTTCTCTTCTTTTTCTAGCTACAATTCAACAAACGAAGTTTTCATCTATTTGAAAAATTACATTTCTTTTGTAGAGAGCCTTCTCCACCACTGAATCCCAAAGCTTGTATTCTTTCACATCGACACCATAACCAATGAAGATACATTTGACTATCTTATTCTCCAAGTTAAACCATTTTGCATTTATCACATGTGGATATGTCTTGCAACTAAATACTATGAGATGTCTCATTGAAGACTTTTGTATTAACCACAGTTCAATGGGTATCTTATCAACAAGAGTTGATGTAGATCTATTTACTAGATAGAAAGTAGTGGCGACAACTTTAGCCCAAAACTTATGCTCAAGTCCAACACCATACAATATACTCCTCTCTCTCCATCAATGCCATGTTCATCATCTCCACAAATCCATTCTGTTGAGGGGCATATGGAGTTGTCTTATGCCTCTCAATCTCATGCACTTTACAAAACTTTTTGAATCCTAACAAACAAAACACATCACTATCGTGAGTCTTCAAACACTTAATCTTTCTACGAGTCTAATCTTCAACCAAGGACTTGAACTCCTTAGACCAGCTAAAGATTTCATATTTACTCTTGAGAAAATATTCAAATGTTCTATTATAATCATCAATGAGTGAAACAAAATATACATATTTTGAATTTTGAAAGAACATTTACTAGACCAAACACATCTCAATAAATATAGTCTAAGATCCCACAAGACTGATGAAACCTATAATAAAATTGAACATGGTTTTGTTTTCCATAAATGCAATGTTCGCCAAAGTCAAACTCGACATTACAATTATCAATCTCCTCAATGAGGCATTTATTTTTCAGGGCTCTAAAACACTTCTCACCAATATGATTGATTCTCTAGTGCCAAAATAGGGTATTGGTAAACAAATGTGTCACTTCACAAATTTATATGACTCACCCAATGGGAAGTGACAAAATGTTCCCACAATTGGATAGATCGTGATAGAATAGTGATATTCCTCTACATTTGAGAGAGGCGGCTCTATCATATGATATTAATTTGGATTTTTAAAATGTGCTTTTAACTAGAAAGTACTTAAAGATAAAAATTCTTTAATAACAAATATACAAGTGTTATTATCAGTGTTTAAAACTGAGTGAATTACATCACAAGGTTAGAGTGTACACTTAAGAACCTAATGATGGATACATATCTCGCATGCTAACACATTCATTCCGAAAAACCAAGAAATGAATGAGTGTTTTAATAGAGTTTTTAATTATTGACGATTGCCTTCACAAACGAGACCATCAGTAAACAAAGATAATTATCAACTCGAAACATACGAAAGACCAATAATGACATTCAGAAAAACATCTTGGATGCACATTAGAAATTGCTTTTCATTACTTTGTAGAATTGCACAATCCCAAAAATCTCTTCTATACAATTGGTGAACATTCAAAAGTCCTTTACAATTAATACAACTTTGTATTTATATAATTTCTCTTGATAGTTGTTTTGTAACTACCTTGAAACTACCCAAGTAACTACTTTTTAATTTATGAAGAAAATAAAATAAATTTTAATCAAGTTATAAAATTCTTGATTTTTACAAAAATAAAGCTTATTTTGTGACCTATTAAAACTATATGACAATCACTTTTTACAAAGGATAATATTTACAAATAAAACATGTGACTTTTGACTTCAAACTACAAATGAAATTTATCAAGAAGTGTCCTTTTCTCTTTCTGAACTATCTTTGATGCTTTCTTTAGTAGAATTCCACAATGTGACCTCCTTTCTTTGAAGTGAATATGATCTAGCTTTGAAATTCCTAAATACCTTTACTGTTGGGATAATCACATTGATCATTCTTATCCCCCAGATAGAAAGATTTTCTTGAGCATCTATCACTTCATGATTATAATTAAATATGACTATTGCAAATATCAAGACACACAGAGATGTTGCTCAATTTCTTCATAACTTTTCTACCAAAGGCATGTCATCAAACATTTATGCATTAATCACATTCTCAAATTTCCTTTTTATAGCCCGAATGTCCATATTTTGGATTCCTTCTTTTACTAATGAGTCTGAGATTAATAGAAGATCATTTTGAATACTAACTTTCACTTGTTCACAAATTGCCTAGAGCTTCTCATGTTCTAGTAGAATTTGGTCGATATTCATAAGGTTTCATTCCACACTTCATATCCACAAACAATATTGGTTTTCCTCTATTTTGGAGAAAATGTTCTCAACAATCAAAATATTGTCATCTACTTGATCATCTCCTGGAAATCTTTCAAGATTTAGTGCCAAGTGGATTCTTCCTTTTCAATATCCTTTAACTCCTTTGTAATTCCTTCTTTCTTAGAGACTACTTGCTTATAAACTTCTTTGGCTTTCTCAATGAAAACTAAGGAATTTCTTCTTATTTTGTCTATCCGTACTTTAGCCCCTTTCCCCTATGATTGGTATCGACAAACATTCTCTATAACCTCCTTTTCAATGACACCTTCAAAAAGAGGAATTGCAAAGTTAGGAACCACATCTATAGGCATGGAAGATGTATCCACAATAGACTTAAGCTAAGATGTTATAATTTGCACTTATTTCAATTGATCCTTGGTATGCTTCTCTTTCTTCATCCTTTACACTACCTTAGCTGCAAATATCAGAAAATTGTGAATGTCACCTTCATGTGTTGAAGGACCAAAATCTATTTTGGTGATGTCAAAGTTGTGGCTTCACTAGCTTCATCTATAATCTTTTCTAATATGTCGAGCCACCTCTACACACATGTTCCCTAATGAATGATTAACCATTAGCCTCAATGCAACTTTGGACTTCTTGGGTTTATTAGATTTCTAGATCAAGTTGGTTATTGTATCAAATTTAGGAATGACTAGCTAAGTGACTTTCTTTTTTCTTAAGCAAACTTTGTTGTCAACAAGAGGGAGCATTTATAGGTGGAGAACTTAAGATGTTTTTAATCACTGGTTCCATAGGGGTAGATGTACTAGGGATGTCTAAGAAAGGATTTTCATTTGGAATTGTATCCTCAATCAATATGGACGAAGGTTTTGGAGGAGGAGGTGGCATATCATGAGGGGGGGATGAACTAAGAGGGGAGAAAGAAATAGTGGGGATTGATTCTTCACCACCAAAACCATTTTGAGGACTCTCACTTCCTTCTCCTTTGACCGCTTCTCTAATCGGATCTAATGACTTATCTTTAAGCTTGGATCTTTTTTTTTCTTATCTTTGAATCACTCTCACACATACCTTTGAAGCCACCCTTCCTATTCGGATCTTCACCATCATCACCCCCTTGAGCATTTTGATGTGGATTAGAAAGAGAGATTGAAAATTGAGTAGTGGAGGAGGAAGTACTTTCTTCTTTATCATCTCTCTTCTTTGAAGAATTATTTATGTTTCTAGGTCTAGTTGTAGTAGCTTCAATCATCATCGTTTTTACCCACTCTTCTGAGCTTTTGATAATATGAGCAATTCTTTCCCCCAAATCCCTCACTTCCTGCCTTTCCCAATTAATGGGAAGCAATGGTTGCAACATAATCTTTTCAAAGTAGAGTGGATCTATCAAGTTTGAATGATCATCTTCAATTCCGCTTATATCCCATCTTAGCTCAAATTGCTTGATTTTCTCTAAGGTGAAGCGCATCCAATCTCTTCTCCTTACTTTATAATCATCTTCAAAATGTTCCCAAAAATCTTCAATTCCTAAAAAATGGTAATAACTTGGGCCAAGATCCAATTTTTTTGACATAATTTTTATTATCATATGGATACCTCATGTTGTCAATGTATAGATTGATCTTCACCAAAGAACGTTTATATTTTGAGCATCTAAGAACGACTTGCAACTATAATAATCTAGGCCAAAGAGAAAGAAAATACCATCTTTTCTCCTATATCTACACTCCTTGTGATCCACAACAATATGTCTACAAAGTTCCATTAGGACAAGTCTATCATCTACATACCTTGGCAATTTGTAAAGATATCCATCAAACCCTCTTACTCGCAAGGAGGTGAATTTTTGTAATTGAATGAAATAGCCTCCGGATTGCCTAATCAGACTCATGAACTCTAGAGAAATTCTGAACACAACATTTCCCTAGAGTACTCTTGTTGTTAGCATTGTGAAGCATCATTTACCCGTAGGAAATGTTTATAGCTTTCTTCTAGTAGCAGTTGTGGGTAAAAATAATATATTTGTATTGAGTCTTGGCCATGTCCTCATACTAGCAATTGAAAAGAGGTAATGTAAAAATACTGATTCTGCTCAAAACAAACCATTTGATTATACAAATCGTCATTGATGATACTTCCCCAATTAACAAATTGACTTCCTTCACATATGATAGTTATAAACAGATACATCCGTTGTTCGAACACACTTCACTCCTTATTCCCCATTAATTAGTGAAGACAATCACACTGGATATCTCTTCGACAAAGAGGGATCTATAATTGGTCTTCGGCAGTCGAAATTTCCCTCCTTTTGGGGTTTGCAACCAATTTAATTTTTGGCTATAATGTCGAGACAATGATTTTTATTCTTAGGAAAATATTGTTGTGCAGTATGTTCGTTTATGCTCGCAAATTGATCCCGAGCAGGCAACCTGAGAATAACGTTAAAGAAACACAATCTAGCTTGACTATCAACTTATCATCCATCGTTCTGATTTCTCTTGTTCCAGGGTTGTAACACTTCACACATTCCAAGACTAAGTCTGAACATTGAACTGATATTAGAAAACCCGCTTCATGAGCCAAACTGCTTTCAAATATTTTCTACGGCAAGGGATACCTCTTTCACTCTTCCATGATGTCCCAGAAATCCTTCAAACTAATATTTCCCAACTTCGTATCTGAGATTTGGGGAAGTGTACATTCTAGTACAGACATAAATTTGTACCCTTGATATCTGTACCTCATGTTGATATAAACTTTAGTGCTAGTTATGACAGAGCTGTCTTGGTTTGAAAAGATGCAATTGGACTTCTTTGGCACACCTCGAATCTTGAGCTCACCAATTCCTTCTGTGGCCACTGTCAATCTGAAAATCATGCATCATATGAAACTACAGTCTTCCTTATTTGACTACAAACCATTTATGAGCTTTTTCACCTTTCCAATATTGCAGCTTTAACGTGCTTTTACCTAAAAATTTCTGAAGCTTCTTGAACAATTCCAACATTAATTTGTGCACATTCTGCAATTATCTCACTTCACGAGACAACATTCTGTCAGATAATTTAGGTGCTTTATCTGTGATTCCACACTTTGTGTGTTGTGCTTGCTAATTATATATCCAACAAAAACCTCCATACACTTAAGCTCTGGTAGCTGTCCATAACTTATTCCAAGCTCTTATCTTTGTGTGCGCGGGGAAGAAAAACTGGCAGAAGTTTCAAAATTTAGCTTTACGCTTGCCAATCAAATTTGTTCGAAAACTTCCATTGCCTTTTCATCGAATCCATATTATTATCCTAGAGTCATGGTAAGCCCACGAGCTGGCATTATTGTTTTTGCATTGTGTCAGACAAATCATTTGTGTTGTCTATACCCTCATATTTTGCATGCATGTCTGATAAAACCCCTTGTTCTGCTACACTTTGATGGATGAGCATACTTCTTCCTAAGCGCTTTCATTTTAGCGCAGCAGTGAAGGCTTTCAGAAAGGTGGAGAAATTTGGCTTTACGCAGGCCATTTCTATTTGCTTGATAGTTTATAAAGCCTTTTAAACTAAATTATACATACACAGCAATCATTGCAGTCAATGAAATAAGATTTCATTGAGGAATTATGTCAAACAGTTCACGTGCAATGTCTCTGCTTCCTCATTTAGCATACAAATATATCAAAGCATTTCCAACTACAATATCTTGATAAAAATCTGACTTTGGCAAGCACAGGAAGGATGCCGGGAGAGGAATTCGACTTTACACTAGCCAATTGCATTTGCTTCAAACTTCCTTCAGCCTTTTCAGCAAATCCATTTTGTGCAAAGACTGCAATCATTGGATGTCATGCGAGCACATTTCCTTGAATCATTTCTCCAAACAGTTCTTGGGTTATGCCTATTTTTCTCCATTTTGTATGCATGTTCTGATTCCATGTCATCACATGTCTGTCAAAACATTGCAGAGATTTGCTTTTAATAATCCTCTGATGAGTTTTCACGTATTGCTTTGAGACGCCTATTTCTGCACAGGTCGTGAGGATGCATGCAAATGTTGTATGGTTTAGTCTCATGCTACCAGTTGTATTCTCTTTAAAATTTCCATTTTCTGTTTATACAATTATTAAAAAAAAAAAACATCCATTTTCTGTTTATACAATTATTAAAAAAAAAAAACAATTACAAAGTTCTTTTTCATTCTGATGATGATTTACAGAGTGTAACCCAAAACATTAATACAAAAATTCTTATAAATTGAATCCAGCAACTAATTATAATCAACTACAAAGTTATCATTTGAAAGTTTTCATAACCTTCTTATCAAACACAAAATGGCTTTTCATGGCACGACATCTCTTTGATATATTCCCTAGATGAAATAGATTTATTTGGAAGTTAAATTAAATTCTCCTATGCACATCAAATCACTTTTCTTTGAATCCTCCCTATTAAACAACTCACATGCTTCGAAGATGCTTTTCAGGCGTAGGTTCTTTGGCTTCAAATGCTTTTCAAAACTCACACAACCTCTGAATTTGAATTTTCACATCCCTTAGCATTCCGTTTTTTAAACTAAAAAGTTAGTTACGCAATGCACATTCACTTTTCAAAAGTCACAGGGTAACTTGTGCATTGCATTTTCTCTATTTTCAAAAGTCACAAGCTAATTTGTGCATTGCATTTTTTTATTTTCAAAAGTCACAAAAGTCAAATGAAAATTGTTGTTTTTTTCTTATTTTGCTTCTGACACAGATTTTGACGTGTTGGTAAATAGATTTGTCACTGTGGTCGTTTACCTGAAACTGATCCTGTTTGCCCGATAAACAGTGACAAACGTTCCAACAGTTGGAGAGATCGTTCTAAGAAATACGATCTTCCTCTGCGTTTGAGAGGGGCAGCTCCCTCATATGATAGGGGTATTTAGGATTTTGTGTACTTTTAACCTGAAAGTACATAAAGGAGAAAACATAAAACTAAAGAGAAATAAGGATAGAAACCCCAACAATAGACTTACGACCATCGATTGAAATTTCCCAACATTAGCAACAAATTACAAGGGGAGTTCATAAGGTAATATGCTTAGCCATGACATGACGATAAAGAAGAATGACAAATCTCAACATACGGAGAGATAAGATACTTCAACACATTCAAACTGAGATACCAAAGGTTGCTTGTGCATCATCACATCAATCGTACAGATCACATATCCATAAAAAGACTACCAATTTGACATATGAGAAATCGGCAATAATAACACATGAATACATTTAGAACATACGAACTAAGACGTATTCTTCATTATCCTTTTGGAAATATACAAGTCCAAAATCCTTTCTATACATAGTGCAAATCAAAATGTCATTACAAGTTTCTCCTGGAATTCCAGCAGAGTTTTCCCCTCTGTTAAAAGTCCCCCCCCTTTAAATTACAAATAGCCTTGTCTTTATAGGCTTGTAGGATAACCACCTTATAACCAACTTCAATCCTGGGTTGATAACTAACTCTTTTCTGCGTAAATTTCAATGAGTTAGTAACCTACAATTTTATGCATAGAAGAAGTCAACTTTCCAACCTCGGTTACAATAAGTGACATAAGTCACTTTTTACAAAATAATTTCAAATCCATTACATTGAAGAAATAACTCATTTGTCGATTTGGTCGAGGTGGCCTCCATTTTCATTTGTCGATTTGGTCGAGGTGGCCTCCATCTTCATTTTCTTCATTTGATCTCATAATCATCTCACCATCTAGCCCAAAGGCTACTCCATGAAGTAGGAAAATATAAGAATCCCCTAGAATTCTAAATAAAGAACTCCTATGCTGGAACCATTTTCAAGGGAAGGAATTTTGTAACAAGTAGCCAAAAGTTCTATAAATTAACAATTGGATGCTACAATTGTCTATCTCAGAAGCTTGATTTAGACAATCCCCTCAATTTGAATGGTTCACAGGCTGTCAAACCCACAAATGACGCAATGAATAAATCAGAACTTGCACCAATTGTAGACATCTTGACTATCAAAAGCTTTTTTTTTTAATTCGCAAGACAAGACATTTATGTGCTTGGTTGTAGCTTCCTCAGAGCAATAAAAACCCAAATGCAACTGAAGCTGCATATTTCACAAAGTTGTAGATAAAGCATAAAGTCTGGATTCAACCTTCCAAAAAAGAATATCAACTTTCATGTTTTCTCTAGTTCTCTTGGAACTACCAACGAGAAGCAATACTTTTTACCAGTTCACGCTCCTTTTTCTTCGTTTTCGTGAGTGGCATTGCCTCATTATTTTTCCCAGCAGGCAATGAATGTGATGCACTAGTTAGCCATGCTAATGCTTCCATTGCAGCTTCTTGCTCTGCAGCCCCTTTCTTGTAACATGGTCTTCCCACAAACTACATCCCATTAAATTCCACCATTGCTCTAAATTGATTATCGTTCATACGCTTTGTCTTATAATGAGGTTGACCATATCCAGCTCTTGACACCAGCGTTTGTAATAAACTTTTGGGATTTTGACTAGAACTCACATCATTAACATTCATGTCTTTATATTTATTGACTTTAGTTTTCTGGACTTGGGATACACGGACTTCATGGCCAAACACAGACCTCCCTTCACATCTATCTGCAGACAAGAGCTCTCGAACAGCTTGCAACAGATGATCAGCAACTTTGTGAATATCCAATAATCATCGCATTTCATGTGACCACATTTCTGCGATTATCGCATGCCATGAGATAACTTTTCTTTGAGGAATTCTGTCAAACTATTCACGTGCGTTGTATGTGCTTTCCCTATGCCCACGATCTGCTTCCATGCTATTCTGTCAAAACAGATACATGACTGGCAAATGCTTGAACGCTCCACTAAAGAATAAGGGTTTTAAGGAGAGGGACCCCTCCCTACTATGGGATAAGTACTCGATCGCCCGAATGCAATAACGAGGCCAAAGTAATTAATTTACTATTCAGTCGGGCTCATGACTTGAATGAAGACCACACATCAGACCAACACTCTAACCGAATACATCGGATGGATTCTTCTTATTCCTAAGCATTCAGACTATGAATCTCGAACTATAGTAGATCGGGTACCTGATGATGACCCACAGATCCTTGGATAACCATCAATACTGGTAAGAAATGACAAGAACAAGAATGACTAAAGGTGAACTATATTTTGGGTCACGTCGCTCGAAGATGACTGGGCATTGTCAGCCAATTCGTTTGGTCTTCTCCTTACATCGAAAACAAGATCAAACCATCGAAGCAACATTCCCACATTGGCTTGTGAAATTTAATGCCTTTTCAACTAATTCATTTTGCACATATCATGCAGCCATTGCGTTCCATGCGATGACATATCTTGGAGGTATTATGTCAAACAGTTACTTGTGCAATATCCATGCTTCCACGTCTGTCATTCAACCCGGGCAAATTGCAGTTGCTTGAAAGTTTCTAAAGCCTTTTCAACAAATTCAGTTTTCATATGTCCTTGAATCAGGTATTTAATGAGATGACATCTATTTGAGGTATTCAATCAAACAATTCACATGTCACTGTATGTTTCCACATCATGTGTTCCATAATATATATTTTGTCAAAGAATGGCTTCACTTTTTGCTAGCTTGAGCTCCTCTTCAAATAATTTTGACAAACAGTTCACATGCCACGTCAAGGCTCCCATGATTTGCATTCGATGTGTTCCATATCTCCTTGAGGCGGTCTTCCAAATAGTTAAACACCTGTGAGCGGCATTAATCCAAACACTTTGAGAGCTTCCTCGCAAACTCCATTCCATGCATATCCTGTATTCATCGCATGCCATGAGACCACGTTTCTTTGAGGAATTCTATCAATGGTTCACATGCATTTTCTATGCATCCATAACCTACAACATACATGATATTCTTGTCGAGCGTCTCATGAATATTTTCTATTCTTCCTCATTCTACAACATTCAAACATGTTACGTATATTGGCTTATCAGAGTAGTCACGACTACAACATCTGACACAATTCCCTCTCTTCTTCAATTATTTGATGAACGCTCATAACTTGCTCTCTGAATCCTTCTTTTATTTATTGTTTTTCTTTAGTATCTTTCCTTTCTTTGATAAAATCAATATGAGGTTAAGAATGCTTAAAAATTGAGCATTTATAACCTTCTTGACAAAGTGGAGCCCGAAAGGTTAAGAAATGGGGTTAGAAATGCTCAAATTTTGAGCATTCTTAACCTTTTGGGGATAGGTTAGAAATATGGGTTAGAAATACTCAAAAAGTGAGCATTTCTAACCTTTTTTGGCAAAGGTTAAAAAAAGAGGTTAAGAATGCTCAAAAATTGAGCATTTCTAACCTTGAGCTTCACGAACTATCCTTTAGACCTTGGAAACCATTGATCACAGCGAGGAAACAAGGAAGAGTGCAACCGATGCTTTTGAACAACTTTTTAAGCACAAAAGATTAGACATATTAAAATAATTTAAAATATTAAATTATTATTTGAGAAATAATTTAAATATTTCAAATATATTGCTTTGGCCGAAGAAAAATGGCATAACTTTCAAACGATAGAGAGTTAGGTCCTGAAAATTGAAACACGAATCAATGGTAGAGAAATAGATCCACACAATTATTTACACCTCATGAAGAAACCTTAAATGAGATATTTTAATCATTTGGGGACAATAGATACCAAAAATTGAAAGTTTAAAATATGACAAAGTGTAAACTGGGTTCAAGTAAAAGTTGGACATGTGATACAAAATGATATTTAGACCCTGACTGTTAACTGGTTTCTCCCAATTTGTGGTAATTCTCAATATTTTTCCATTTTTTTTGGATTTTGACTAGCAAGGACCTTGGATAACGCGCTCATTACCTATGCGTAAACACTCATTGGACCTTTACTCGACATTGAGATTGATTTGAAGTTCAAATTTTATGTAGGGCAAATATGGGGGCAACAGCTGGCTCTAACTGGGGACAAGGTCTGCAAAGGACGCAGGATGAACTCAAAATCTCTGGTTCACAGGCTAGTGCACTATGCATTGGGCAACAGAGTCAAAGAAGAGACAACATAGGGAAAAGCTGGAGAAACTAGACACAAAACAAAAATGGGACGAACACAACAAAACTCCAACTAAATTATGTACATGGTAGGCAATGCCTACCTCAAAGCTCTCCACGATTATCATACAAAACCACTCACGGGCTGAGAGAAATAGGCACCTTTGCGGAACAGTGGAGTGCATCCATGTGATACTTGTGAGCTCAGTAGGCTGGCAAGATCAACATGTAGAAGATGAGAAATATCTTTGAGCAATGAACCAAACAACCATATCTCATCATAAATCTGCGAGCTCTCTTGAAAGATTTGGGTACCATTTTGAACATTATTGGCAATTTGTGGAATATTCTCAAGTGTACCTATATCCTCTATCTGAATGTCTCTTTGATAGTCTGGTTTGGAAGAAATCAAGCCTCGAATTGGACAACCTTCATATAATCTATGATGTGAAGAAACTTGAGTAGACGCAACCATTGAATCAGGTTCATGACTATCAGCTTGAAAATCACCTATAGAAATACACTCATCCACGAACAAAGGATTGAGACACACACTTTCACCATAGGAGAAGTCATCATTTGAAACCTTCAAACACCAATCTTTAATACAAACATTATGAGAATTAACTTCATTGGCTTCCTTCATTAGATCATCCATTACCTCATTTATCTCTACATTCCTGGTATAGTTCCCAAAACTATCCTCTTTGATGGGAGAGTTTTCTTAATTTAAAGATTCAAAAGGAGGATTGCTTTGAACCTTGAATACTCCATAAGGCATAGATTGCAATTCCATCAAGATAGGGACATTTGTTGATATTCTTACATGGATTTCATCTTCAACCTGCTCATAGACATCTGTATTACCTTTTATGTTCTCTTGTCCCAATGATTCTTCTTCATCACATTCTTCATGAAATTTGAAAACTTCATACTCAGGTGGCATATATGGTAAAGAGCGGATGCTTGATGGTTCATATTCTTTCTCTTGGGGTTGATCTAGAAGTTCGGTAGAGGTCTCCATTTTTGAAGATAAAGAATATGTCTGTAAAATTTTACTTTTGGTTGCTTCTCCATTGGTCGTATCCATACAAGATTGTCCATTAGGTATCATACCTTTAATTTCCATGGAAAAGTTTTCATCTTCAACTGTTAGTGATGGATGAATGAGAATATCCTCTCCACATATAAATTCATCGTCAGAATAGTTGATACACCAAGTTGGAATAATAACTATAGGAGATTCATGTTTATACCTTTCCTCTTCACCATTTTCCTAAAGCTTGGGCTGCATGGAAGTCTTGAAATCATTTATTCCTCCTTCAAGCTCCTTGATTTCAAGTTCATGGGATACTTCGTCCTTGCTATGGTGATCTTCATAATGCTCATGACATATAGGAACACAGTCTTCTTCTTTTTTCTCACACACTTCATCTTGATCTTTCTTTTGACATGTATCCTTATGAGCTAATACAGCTTCACCTTCCTTAACACATGCATAGTGTGATGGATATTTTTCAAATTTTGGATCACAAGACATCTTATCAGGAATGCACACATCTTCAAGAAAATAATTTCTTCCCTCTTCTTTTTGTTCAACCTCTTGCAATGTTTGGAGCAGAGAAGGATGTACTTTGGCATGATCAAGTTTCATATTTCCATAGAAGCTTTTCAAAAACTTTATATGTGAATCGGTGAGAACCTGATTTTGTCAAGAAACAGGTGAAGGAGAAGGAGCATCATTGTTATTATCCATTGTTGATTCAAGAATACAGTCATGAGCAAAAATTTGGTTCTCTCTTCCATCTTTTTCCTCAATCTTTTGTAGAGTCTGGAGTAGATAAGGATTAATTTTATGAGGATCAAGTTTCTTTCCACTATTGACTCTCTTCAAGCAATTGACATGTTCAGGTTCATCATGACTTTGATTCAATTGAACAATTTGTATAGGAGAAATGTCACTTTTTGTCTTCATCTTTGTTGATTGTTAACTTGGGTATATAATCGCAAGCGAGAAAACCAATCTCCTTTCCATCTTTTTCTTCAATGTCTTGCAACACTTGACATAAGGAGGGATGAATCTTATCCGGAGTAAACTGCATGCCACCATAAAATTTCTTCAAGAAGTCGACTTGTATGGGCTCATCAGGAACTGGCCTCTTTGGATATATATAATCTTCATCATCACTATCACTGTCATTTTCGAACTTTCCTTGGTACCAAACCATTATTCTAAATTCAATATTTCAGACAGAGTCGCCAACCTTCATTCTAAAGAAGGTACCTTAAAATTTCTGAGGAACAAAGCACACTGGTATGTTCCTCCCCAGCAGAGTCGCCAAAAATTTTTTGGTAAATAGATTTTTCACTACGGTCGTTTATCTGAAACTGACCCTATTTGCCCGATAAGCAGTGACAAACGTTTCAACAGTTGGAGAGATTGTTCTAAGAAATACGATCTTCCTCTGTGTTTGAGAGGGGCAGCTCCCTCATATGATAGGGGTATTTAGGATTTTGTGTACTTTTAACCTGAAAGTACATAAAGGAGAAAACATAAAACTAAAGAGAAATAAGGATAGAAACCCCAACAATAGACATACGACCATCAACTGAGATTTCCCAACATTAGCAACAAATTACAAGGGGAGTTCATAAGGTAATATGCTTAGCCATGATATGACGATAAAGAAGAATGGCAAATCTCAACATATGGAGAGATAAGATACTTCAACACATTCAAACTGAGATACCAAAGGTTGCTTGTGCATCATCACATCAATCGTGCAGATCACATATCCATAAAAAGACTACCAATTTGACATATGAGAAATCGGCAATAATAACACATGAATACATTTAGAACATATGAACTAAGATGTATTCTTCATTATCCTTTTGGAAATATACAAGTCCAAAATCCTTTCTATACATAGTGCAAAACAAAATGTCATTACAAGTTTCTCCTGGAATTCCAACAGAGTTTTCCCCTCTATCAAAAGTCCCCCCCTTTAAATTACAAATAGCCTTGTCTTTATAGGCTTGTAGGATAACTACCTTATAACCAACTTCAATCCTGGGTTGATAACTAACTCTTTTCTGCGTAAATTTCAATGAGTTAGTAACCTACACTTTTATGCGTAGAAGAAGTCAACTTTCCAACCTCGGTTACAATAAGTGACATAAGTCACTTTTTACAAAATAATTTCAAATCCATTACATTGAAGAAATAACTCATTTGTCGATTTGGTCGAGGTGGCCTCCATCTTCATTTTCTTCATTTGATCTCGTAATCATCTCACCATCTAGCCCAAAGGCTACTCCATGAAGTAGGAAAATATAAGAATCCCCTAGAATTCTAAATAAAGAACTCCTATGATGGAAACATTTTCAAGGGAAGGAATTTTGTAACAAGTAGCCAAAAGTTCTATAAATTAACAATTGGATGCTACAACTGTCTGTCTCAGAAGCCTGATTTAGACAATCCCCTCAATCTGAATGGATCACAGGTTGTCAAACCCACAAATGACGCAATGAATAAATTAGAACTTGCACCAATTGTAGACATCTTGACTATCAAAAGCTTCTTCTTTTTTATTCGCAAGACGAGACATTTTTGTGCTTGGTTGTAGCTTCCTCAGAGCAATAAAAACCTAGATGCAACTGAAGCTGCATATTTCACAAAGTTGTAGATAAGGTATAAAGTATGGATTCAACCTTCCAGAAAAGAATATCAACTTTCATGTTTTCTCTAGTTCTCTTGGAACTACCAACAAGAAGCAATACTTTTTACCAGTTCACGCTCCTTTTTCTTCGTTTTCGTGAGTGGCATTGCCTCATTATTTTTCCCAGCAGGCAATGAATGTGATACACTAGTTAGCCATGCTAATGCTTCCATTGTAGCTTCTTGCTCTGTAGCCCTTTTCTTGTAACATGGTCTTCCCACAAACTACATCCCATTAAATTCCACCATTGCTCTAAATTGATTATCGTTCATATGCTTTGTCTTATAACGAGGTTGACCATATCCAGCTCTTGACACCAGCATTTGTAATAAACTTTTGGGATTTTGACTGGAACTCACATCATTAACATTCATGTCTTTATATTTCTTGACTTTAGTTTTCTGGACTTGGGATACACGGACTTCACAGCCAAACACAAACCTCCCTTCACATCTATCTGCAGACAAGAGCTCTCGAACAGCTTGCAACAGATGATCAGCAACTTTGTGAATATCCAGTAATCATCGCATTTCATGTGACCACATTTCTGCGATTATCGCATGCCATGAGATAACTTTTCTTTGAGGAATTCTGTCAAACTATTCACGTGCGTTGTATGTGCTTTCCCTATGCCCACAATCTGCTTCCATGCTATTCTGTCAAAACAGATACATGACTGGCAAATGCTTGAACGCTCCACTAAAGAATAAGGGTTTTAAGGAGAGGGACCCCTCCCTACTATGGGATAAGTACCCGATCGCCCGAATGCAATAACGAGGCCAGAGTAATTAATTTACTATTCGGTCGGGCTCATGACTTGAATGAAGACCACACATCAGACCAGCACTCTAACCGAATACATCAGATGGATTCTTCTTATTCCTAAGCATTCAGAGTATGAATCTGGAACTATAGTAGATCGGGTACCTACTGATGACCCACGGATCCTTGGATAACCATCAATACTGGTAAGAAATGACAAGAATGAGAATGACTAAAGGTGAACTATATTTTGGGTCACGCTACTCGAAGATGATTGGGCGTTGTCAGCCAATTCGTTTGGTCTTCTCCTTACATCGAAAACAAGATCAAACCATCGAAGCAACATTCCCACACTGGCTCGTGAAATTTAATGCCTTTTCAACTAATTCATTTCGCACATATTGTGCAGCCATTGCGTTCCATGCGATGACATATCTTGGAGGTATTATGTCAAATAGTTACTTGTGCAATATCCATGCTTCCACGTCTGTCATTCAACCCGGGCAAATTGCAGTTGCTTGAAAGTTTCTAAAGCCTTTTCAACAAATTCATTTTTCATATGTCCTTGAATCATGTATTTAATGAGATGACATCTATTTGAAGTATTCAATCGAACAATTCACATGTCACTGTATGTTTCCACATCACGTGTTCCATAATATATATTCTGTCAAAGAATGGCTTCACTTTCTGCTAGCTTGAGCTCCTCTTCAAATAATTTTGACAAACAGTTCACATGCCACGTCAAGGCTCCCATGATTTGCGTTCGATGTGTTCCATATCTCCTTGAGGCGGTCTTCCAAATAGTTAAACACCTGTGAGCGGCATTAATCCAAACACTTTGAGAGCTTCCTCGCAAACTCCATTCCATGCATATCCTGTATTCATCGCATGCCATGAGACCACGTTTCTTTGAGGAATTCTGTCAAATGGTTCACATGCAATTTCTGTGCATCCATAACCTACAACATACATGATATTCTTGTCAAGCGTCTCATGAATATTGTCTATTCTTCCTCATTCTGCAACATTCAAACATGTTACGTATATTGGCTTATCAGAGTAGTCACGACTACAACATCTGACGCGATTCCCTCTCTTCTTCAATTCTTTGATGAACGCTCATAACTTGCTCTCTGAATCCTTCTTTAATTTATTGTTTTTCTTTAATATCTTTCCTTTCTTTGATAAAATCAATATGAGGTTAAGAATGCTCAAAAATTGAGCATTTCTAACCTTCTTGACAAAGTGGGGCCCGAAAGGTTAAGAAATGGGGTTAGAAATGCTCAAATTTTGAGCATTCTTAACCTTTTGGGGATAGGTTAGAAATATGGGTTAGAAATGTTCAAAAAGTGAGCATTTCTAACCTTTTTTTGGCAAAGGTTAAAAAAAGAGGTTAAGAATGCTCAAAAATTGAGCATTTCTAACCTTGAGCTTCACGAACTATCCTTTAGACCTTAGAAACCATTGATCATAGCGAGGAAACAAGGAAGAGTGCAACCGATGCTTTTGAACAACTTTTTAAGCACAAAAGATTAGACATATTAAAATAATTTAAAATATTAAATTATTATTTGAGAAATAATTTAAATATTTCAATTATATTGCTTTGGCCGGAGAAAAATGGCATAACTTTCAAACGGTAGAGAGTTAGGTCCTTAAATTTGAAACATGCGTCAATGGTAGGGAAATAGATCCACACAATTATTTACGCCTCATGAAGAAACCTTAAATGAGATATTTTAATCATTTGGGGACAACAGACACCAAAAATTGAAAGTTTAAAATATGACAAGTGTAAACTGGGTTAAGGTAAAAGTTGGACATGTGATACAAAATGATATTTAGATCCTGATTGTTAACTGGTTTCTCCCAATTTGAGGTAATTCTCAATATTTTTCCCTTTTTTTTGGATTTTGACTAGCAAGGACCTTGGATAACGTGCTCATTACCTATGGATAAACACTCATTGGACCTTTACTCGACATTGAGATTGATTTGAAGTTCAAATTTTATGTAGGCCAAATATGGGGGCAACATGACGTAACTGTAAATCAGTTGTGTATTTTTTTTCGAAATTTAGCAATAAATTGTCAAAAAGTCAAAAGTTACAATTTTCAAAACTAGGAACTCGATCGTTATAAGAAATGGCCATATTGAATAGAATGTTACTTAAGATATCCCTGCTAAATGGGTTTTGCATAAAACACCAAAAATCTTGAATTTTGATTGTTTTACCAATTTATGCCGGATGTAGAGAAGTCGATCTTGAGTGAAAACTGGGTGATAAATAAGAATTTGTCTACCACAAGCTAGAAAAGGAAATTGAAGTCAGCAACTTGATCCAAGTACATATGACCTCTTTGCTCTGAAAATATTCCAAAGAACTATAAATGCATGGTGAAGCCCAATTAGCACATGACCGACAAGTGATAGGACTTTCAGGTGGTCATATCATGACTCATATATATATATATATATATATATATATATATATATGGTTAAAGGCACTTAAAAGATAATCATCATTGATTAACCTAATGTTAAATTTGTGATGAAGTTTGAAAATTGAGTTGATCAAAAGTAGGGGTAACATAGTGTCTTCTTTGCTAGTAGTGTTGTAACATTTTCACACATCGCTCCATTGCAAATGGGGACCCCCTACTTTTTAGGTCCTCTTGGTCTTTTGGGTTTTGATCTTTGAGTCTTTTCACAGCAATCCTTTTGGTCTCCCCAATCTGCAAGTGTTTTGGGTGAATTTGATCAAGTTTGCAAGTTGTTTGAGCAAATTTGGCTAAGTCTGGAACTCGTTTAGTCCATTTAGGGTTTCACCCTTCAGACTTAGACAGAAGCCAAGTTGTTGATAAAACAAATCACTTCAATCCGGGCATGGCACCCCAATCTAGAAAATGAACAAAAATTGAGGTGAAAAGCATGAAAATTTTCTAAGGAAAAGAAAATTCCTCCATGGCAAGGTGCACATTCAAATCTGGAAGGAGGCTGTCAAATTGGAAACCTGCAAGAATTCCATCACCAAGCAAGAATCCTCCACAAGGAAAGTTTAGCACCCATGCATGAGGTTGGGCACTAGATTGGATTCATCGAGGAATTTTCCTCCATGGCCAAAATTCCAGAAGACCATTAAATCAACGCCCAAGGAAGGTGGAAAGTGCTAGGCAAGAGTAAGGTAGAAATTTCCTTCCAAGGTAAATTCTTCCACAACATGTAATGACATTGAAAGGACATGGAAATTAAGTCTAGAATAGAGAAGAAATGAAAATCCCCTTAGGGAGGTTCAAAAAATTTCTTCCCAAGGAGAAAATTACACCGAAGATGAAGAAATTCTTGGAAAAAGTGAAAAATTAACAAAGTGTTGGAAATCCCTTCCTTTAGGACAAAATTCCTTGAACATGGTCAATGGTCAGGAAAATCTCCCTACAGGATGAAGTATGAACTAGAATGCAAAAAATTTCCTTCAGGGTAAAAAAATTCTCTCTTCAAGATTTTCTCTCTCCTCTAATTTCGAACGTGCAAAAATCCTTCAGAAGCAGAAAAGATTGTTAAAATTCTTCCGAAGCAAGAAAATCTTCCAAAATGTCTTTTGTGAGCCTCGAATAGAAAGATTCTTGCAAAAGATGAGTTGGCAACATGCAAAGAGAATATTTTGTATTAATGAAGCACAACTCGAAAAATTATAAAAGTTCCTATGACAGCGGGGTCCACTTGCATGTCGAGAATCTACTGAATGCATGGCGACGTGATGGCACATTTACTATTGTTGCAATATTTGACCTAGTGGCAACAGAATGCATGGCAGTCATCGTACTTAATGCAGTGGTGGAGCATCTTTTGCATGTAACCGATTTTGGAGGTGATGGTGCATTTGTTACACATAGGGCAAATTTGAAAGAAGTGCATTTAATGCACAATGGGCGCCATTTTGGGCAGGAAAGAATTTATTGTAAATGAGCACGAGGGCAATTATTATTTATTCCCACCTTTTTGCATCATGTGTGTGGAATCTTTTGGGTCAAACCCTAATTAGGGTTTGCATGTAATCAAGGCTTTGAAACCTATATAAGGGGGTGACCCCTTAATTTGTAAAGGAAGGGAGATTTGTATGAAATTGTTGCAGTAAGTTATTGAGATAATAACAAGGATGTATTGTTCTCTAATGGTGTTCACTTGAGTTATTTTTCAAAAGTTGCGTAGATTCACCTTCCTCACTTAGAGCAGATTTATTTCAAGCATTTAGATGAACAAGATTGATTGCAATGTTTTAAGGTGTAGATCGAATGCTCATACCTTTTGTTGATAGATGATTTTTATCAATCAGTGCAAGGTTGGATTGAGCTATTCTTATGTGTATGCTTAACCTAAATTGTTGGATAAACATTGTTCTCTGATGGTGTTCATCAATGGTTTAGAATCTTTCGAACACAACCTTTGAAGATTGCACTTGTTTTATGTAGTTGTCTACTAGTGGCGAAGTAAAGCATGGTAGATCTCATCTAAAGCATTTCAGTCCATTCCAGTTCAGTTCGTTTGAAGTAAAAGCATCACGAAATTGCTATATCCAATGTTAAAGTCTCAGCTACAACAAAGAAGTGAAAGAACGTTCCAAACGTAATTCCCCTTGGATTACCAGCATATCACATCAAGCCAACTGAATCACATCCATTGCATAATTGGAACCTTGGAGTTAATTGTTTGAACTTATTGCAATCTTAACATACAATTGAACTTTGATCAAGAGAGAGTAATGTGACCGTTGGAAATCTTTATTCTGCTTTGCACATGGTCACAAAACACGTGTCAACAAAATTGGCGCTAGGAGGCCCGAACATCAAATCATTCATTTTCATGTGTAGAAATTCAAGCTAGCCCAAACCAATATGAGCTTGCAAGTACAAAATTAGATATATGTTAGATCTCTTATATGTCTGAAAATCCAAAATCAAAAAAAAATCAAAAAATAGAAAATCCAAAAAGATTTCTCAATGGATGGGCAACCATTTCATATTTCTTGCTATTAGGACAGTTCCTTGTGGACATCGCTCAAATTCAGGAAGATTTGAATGCACAACTGCTCCCCAGGAATTTTTCAAATTTTTCAAATTTTGCCTTACCAGGGAGATGCTGGATTCATGAAACCACCAAGCATGATGAGATGAATTGCTTGTAGAATTGGTTCTACGAGGGAAAATCTTATTTTGGGATGTTCCAAAACTAGAATTGTGGATAAAGTCTGACGATGAGATCAATGGAAATTATCCTTTCTCAAGATTTAGGTTGAGAATTCAAAATCAAATAGAGTTGAGCAATGAATGACGTGAAAGCATGTTGCTTCATCGTTGGTGTCGAATTCACAATGCACCTCACTCAGAATTCACTTGTTCAATATGTGAAGAGGCCATCAACCAAGCTAGATGTCAGTTGGGATTATCAAAATTACCAAGGAAATGCATCTGGAACAAGCATCTTAGTTCTGCATCAAAAGGACAAAGCCTTGCAACATCATCAAGTTGTGAAGGAAGAAAATTAGAAGAAGATAGTATAATTGAATTTGGCATTCAAGTGGATGAAGATTGTTTCTACATCACACTAGAATGAGAGGTCGTTGGAGTAAAGATCAAAGAAACAATGGAATACATCCAAGCAAGGAGAACCACCCAAGGCGACTATCAGAATATGGAAGCGAATGAATATATAGAATTGTAAGTTATTGAAGATCATCAAGAACTAGAAATGGAGAACTTAGCTCAAAATAGAGATGATGTGAGAGATTTCCAAAGTTCAGCCATCCAAGGAGGAAAACATGAAGAAGGAAGTGATTCCAATGCACTTCGAGAAGGAATATTCCTTGATGAAGAAGTTCATTCATGCATGCTCAAGATGGAAGAAATGATAAGCAACATAAGGGAAGAAGGAATATTTGATGATCAATGGGTCACCAAGATGGAAGCAGAGTACAAAGAGTAATTCGGGTTGGGGTTAGACCTGTTACTAAAGACTCAAAAGGAGCTAGTGGTTGAAATTCTTCATGTTTCCAAGTTTCCATTTGAGTCTGGATTTCACCACTGTGTGCCTACTGAGGATTGGGATTCTGAGTTGCATGTTGCGGATGCAAATGGGATGGTACATCACCAGCTTCAACCTCCTAATGAAGCAGTGGATGGCACACAAGAATTCCCACCCATGCACAAAAACCACCAAGTTGTCTCTTTGCTATGAACTTGATTACGAAAATTTAGGATGAAAACTTGCTTATGGATTAATCATGGTCCATATGAGTTGCCACAATTGCTAATATTTCCTGAAGCTTTGTTTGAATTTGGGATGTGTATTGTGAAAGATTACTTCTCTAAGTTTAAAAATGAATTTGCAAGGCTTCGAACCATGACTAATGCCATGTTGCTCCTGCACATCCTGGGAAATCATGTTAGGAGTAGTATATGTAGTCACACAAATCTGTCCATTTTAATTAAATGAATATTTGCTATTTATTTGATTAAAAATCCACTAGTCATCAATTAATTAAATTAATATTTAATTAATTCATCTCCAAACATTCTTCTATTAATTAAATAAATTATTCAATTTATTTTAATTAATTCATTAAATCAAATTCAAATCAATTAAATAAATAAAATCTATTTATTTAATTAAAATCCCCCTTTTCCTCTTTTAAATAAATTAACATTTATTTAAATCATTTTAAACCCCGCCTCCCCCCCCCCCACTTGCATTTTCCTACAAATGCAACTTGCACATATTTATTGAAATAAATGAATTTTTATTTTAATAAAATCCTATTTTCCCTCACCCACCAAAATCCACTTGCAAATCTAATCCTCTTCTAGATTCTTCTAACCCCTTCCTAATTAGCCTAATCCATCCCCTAATTATTGTCACATTCCTAAGCAAAATGGAGTCACTTCTCAAAGACTCCAAAGTCTTTGAAAAGCATTTAATGCTTTGTGTGTTCAACAAATTAACCCCAAAGTCTTCCAAGACCACTAATGGCTCTTACATGACCATTTATGGCTCTTACATAACCATTTATGGTTATTTCAAGCTTGTCTCTCCAAACATTTATTGTTTTGACCATATTCATCCATTTCACATTTGCACAAGAGTTTATCCATTTAATAAAATCTTTATTCTTTGAATAAAGAGTTTATTCATTCAACCAACCTTGACTTTAACTCCCAAGGTCATTTCAAGCATTAAATGCTTATTCCCTCTCCTCTCAACCTATCTCACATTGACACTTGTCATCCTGAGATTGGGTTGAAGGCCCTCACATGGATTTGAAATCATTCAATCCTGACCCTTGTTGAGATTACTCAATCTCAACCATCCATTGCTCCATTTTTCCTATAAATAGAGCCCATTTCTTCATAATCCAGATCCTGAAAACTTGTATGCATTTAGGTTATAGACATTTTTAGAGAGCATTTTAGCATAATTAACTCATATCTTGTTATTTTGGTTAAAATATATCATTTTAGCATCAATAGATTAGTATTAGTTTTTCATTTCACATTTAGAGTTATACTACAATCTCAATCCTCCATAAGCATCCATAGTGCAAAAAGCTGCTGAGAGCTACACTATTTTGGAACTTGGAGAGGAAAGGAACAAGGGAGAAGAAGCCAAGAGTATGTTAGGAGGCATTTGGAGATGCCTCATCGTATTTACCTTCCTAGTTAGACATTTTATCATCCTTTTGGTATCTCTTTTGATATGCTTGTGTAGGAAAGTGTTTGGTTTATGATTTCTAATACTAACAACTTGGCTTTTCTTCTTATTTGTGTTTTGTTATCATTGCCTAACCTTGTCCATTTTACAGAGCATCAGTATATATTTAGATCTTGTGACTATTGTCCATTCAAAATTTGTGCTCCTATTAGACTAGGTTTCCCTTTTGTGGGTTTTGGTTTGTTTTGTTTTGGGTTTTCCCTTTCCTTTTTTGGTTTTGGTTTGTTTCATTTTGTTTTGCTTTGGGATTGGATTTTGGTTTTCAGCCTTTGGTGTTGGTTTCCCTTGAGCTCATCCACTCAAGTGGTTTTTCTATAAAGGTTTATAGGGTTTTGAGTGGCTTGAAATGTTTGGAGTCTTTGTTTGCAAGTAGGGTGATGATGTTTTCCCTTGTGCAAGCTCAGTTATATTCAACTAATGTTGTAACTTGACACAAGAATCAAGATTGTCATACTTTATATGCTTAATCAATTGCTCTAAGTCATTTAGATTTCTTGGGAAAAGTTATGGTTGGTGGAAATCCTATATCTTGCTTCAACACCACTAGAATTTCCAAACCCTTAATGAGCTTCACTGCTTACGAGCTAAAGGAATTGACAAAACCGAAAATTGCAATATCAAAAGAAAAGAAAAAAAGAATATGAAAAGATATATCAAATTATTGGCTTTGGTAATATCTAGATAACACAATCGGGGCTATGAATGCCCTGTTGGCAGTGGAGCAATATTCGTGGGAAATTCAAAGACAACCTCGTCGAAGCTATGGACGCTTGACAGGCAATGTCTAGGATGCTTTTAAAGTATAGATACCCTTAACTTTCCATAGCCGATTCTAGGAGTCTAGATGGTCTTGTGAGATGCATATGCACACACTTAAACAATCTCGGATGAAAGTGTTTTAATCTAGGTTCTAGTCCTAAAGTATTTTTTAGCACTTCCCCCATGGATTGGTTTTATCTTTGAAATGTTCAAGAACATTTATTTAGGTGGGGGCTAGATGTTGTGACGTTTTCACACATCGGTCATGGCAAATGGGGACCCCCGACTTTTTAGGCCCTCTTGGTCTTTTGGGCTTTGTTCTTTGGGTCTTTTCCCAACAATCCATTTGGTCTCCCCGATCTGCAAGTGTTTTGGGCGAATTTGATCAAGTCTACAAGTTGTTTGAGCAAATTTGGCTAAGTTTGAAACTCACTTAGTGCATTTAGGGTTTCACCCTTCAAACTTAGATTTGAGATCTTTTCCTTAGGGTTTTAGAAAAACTAAGTGTTGCATTGAAATCCGGACCCTTCAAGAAAACTACCAATGAAATTTGAGCAAATCCTGAGAAACTTTCTATTTTTAGAAAGTTCCTATTTTTAGGGATTTCAATACCTCTCGAATTGTCTTTATTTTGCCAAAAATCAAACATACTATTTTTTGCAGTTTCTATTTTTAGTAAGTGCCATCATGGCCTGATTTGCCCTAATTTTGATGTTTTGAATTACATACTATTTTTAGTAAGTCTATTTTTGGCAAGTTCTTCAAAGGCAGAGGTCTCGACATTGAAGACTCATTCCTGAATATTTGTCTAAATTCAAAAAGTTGGAAAAAGTAGGTTGTTGATCAAAAACATGACTTGAGTGTGGAATCCATTCCAGAAATGGAAAGGTATTGAAAAATCTTCCAAGGCATACAAAATCACTTCAATCCGGGCATGGCAACCCAAGCTGGAAAATGAACAAAAATGGAGGTGAAAAGCATGAAAAACTTTTAAGGGGAAGCAAATTCCTCTATGGCAAGGTGCACATTCAAATCTGGAAGAAGGGTGCCAAATTGGGATCCTACAGGAATTCCATCCCCAAGCAAGAATCCTCCATAAGGAAAGTTTAGCGCCCATGCATGAGGTTGGGTGCTAGATTGGGGTCATGGAGGAATTTTCCTCCATGACCAAAATCTCTGAAGACCATCAAATCAACGCCCAAGGTAGGTGAAAAGTGCTAGGCAAGAGTAACGTAGAAATTTCTTTCCAAGGTAAATTCTTCCACAGCATGTAATGACATTGAAAGAAGGGCATGGAAATTAAGTCTGAGATAGAGAAGAAAGGAAAATCCCCTCAAGGAGGTTCCAAAAAATTTCTTCTCAAGGAGAAAATTACACCCAAGATGAAGAAATTCATAGAAAAGGTGAAAAATTGACCAAGTGAAATTTCCTTCCAAGGTAAATTCTTCCACATCATGGAATGACATTGAAAGAAGGGCATGGAAATTAAGTCCGAGATAGAGAAGAAAGGAAAATCCCCTCAAGGAGGTTCAAAAAATTTCTTCTCAAAGAGAAAATTACATCCAAGATGAACAAATTCTTAGAAAAGGTGAAAAATTGACTAAGTGGTAGAAATTCCTTCCTTCAAGACAAAATTCCTTGACACAAAAAAATTCCTTCTCTCCTCGAATTTTAGACATGTAGGAATCCTTCAGAAGTGGAAAAGATTGTTAAAATTCTTTCAAGGTAAGAAAATCTTCCAAAATGTCTTTTGTGAGCTCAGAATAGAAAGATTCTTGCAAAAGATGAGTTGGTGACATGCAAAGAGAATATTTTGTATTAATGAAGTACAACACGGAAAATTATAAAAGTTCCTATGATGGCAGGGTCCACTTGCATGTCGAGAATCTATTGAATGCATGGCAGCATGATGGCACATTTACTATTGCTATAATATTTGACCAAGTGGTAGCAGAATGCATGGCAGTCGTCGTATTTAATGAAGTGGTGGAGCATCTTTTGCATGTAACCGATTATGGAGGTGATGGTGCATCTATTACACAAGGCAAATTTGAAAAAAGTGGTGCATTTAATGCATAGTGGGCACCATTTTGGGTAAGAAAGCATTTATTGTAAATGAGCATAATGGGCATTTAATATTTTGTTCCCACCTTGTTGCATCATGTGTGTGGAATCTTTTGGGTTAAACCTTGATTAGGGTTTGCATGTAATCAAGGCTTGAGACCTATATAAGGGGGTGACCCCTTCATTTGTAATTAAGGGAGATTTGTATGAAATTGTTGCGATAAGTTATTGAGATAATAACAGTGATGCATTGTTCTCTAATGGTGTTCACTTAAGTTATCTTTCAGAACTTGCATGAACTCACCTTCCTCACTTAGAGTAGATTTATTTCAAGCATTTAGATGAACAACATTGATTGCAATGTTTTAAGGTGAAGATCAAATGCTCATACCTTTTGTTGATAGATGATTTTTATCAACAGTGAAAGGTTGGCCTGAGTTATTCTTATGTGTATGCTTAACCTGAATTGTTGGATAAACATTGTTCTCTGACCCTTTAATTTCAGTCCATTCCACTTCAGTTGGTTCGAAGTAAAAGCATCACAGAATTGTTATATCCGATGATGAAGTTCCAACCACAACAAAGAAGTGAAAGAACAGTCCAAACGTAAGTCCCCTTGGATTACCAACATATCACATCCAACCAACTGGGTCACATCCATGGATGTATAATCAAAACCTTGGAGTCAATTGTTTGAACTTATTGCAATCTTAGCATACAATTGAACTTTGATCAAGAGAGAGTACATCAATCTTTATTCGGTGTTGCGTGTTGTCACAAAACGCACATCAACAAGTAGCTTCATCTCCAAAGAATGAGCAACTTTAGGTACCAAAAATGCATGACCATCGGAAGTAGATGCAATAATTTATTTATTACTTAATCAAACAGTGAGAACAAAGAATCTTAGGCTCTTTTCTTCAGCTTGCCAGAATAACTATTGCACTAAATAATCCATGCATCCAACTTGAACAAGGTGTTAATCTAAACACCCTTAGCCCCACACCATGTCTCTTATTGTCATCTTGCATCCTCCACTTGAGAAAACAACTTGCACACCCACATCATTCGACTTACAGAAAAGAGGTTTTTTGCCAAACTTGGAATATGCAGAACACCATTGATCCCCTTCCCTCTTTCATTAGGGAATCTGAGTTTGACTCTTCCATAGCCAACAATCTTTAGATGAAAAGCATCACTAGATGCACCTTCCCACCATCAAACTATTCATAATTCAAGAACCAACACCTATGTGAGGTCATGCAAAAGAGGCATATGATTCAATTATCCACACATATTCATTTGCATGTGTTGCCAAGGTTTACAATGAATTCTTCAATGCCATCCTGAGAGAATTTATCTAAATCAAAATTGAAGGCATTATTTTTATTCTTTTTCTCCTTACATTATTTGCAAAAATGACTAATAGGGACTTGGACTTTCAATTCTTGTCCATCTTATTGCTTTTTTTATCTACCATGAACAGCAAGAGCCTCCTTAGCCATGTCCAAAGATTTTTTCCACATTTTTTCAAAAAGCAACATTGCAAACATTTCATTCATCTTGAAGGTGGTAGTGGCACTCCAAATAGACATCACAAGGTGATCTCATAAGTTTGACAAAGAACACAATAATGGCTTGCAACAATCCTCATCCTCCATCTAAAAACTAGATATGAATAAGAATTTGTCAACCACAAGCTAGAAAAGGAAATTGAAGTCAACAACTTGATCCAAGTACATATGCCCTCTATGCTCTAAAAACATTCCAAAGAACTGTGAAGGCATGGTAAAGCCCAATTAGCACATGGCTAACAAGTGAATCATCATTGATCAACCTAATGTTAAATTTGAGACGACGTTTGAAAATTGGGTTTGAAAATGCATGACCATCAGAAGTAGATGCAATAAGTTATTTGTTGCTTGAATAAGGTGTCAATTTAAAAACCCTTAGCCCACAACATGGCACCTCTTATCATCTTGCATCCTCCACTTGAGAAAACTTGCACACCCACATCATTCAACTTACAAAAAAGAGGTTTTGTGCCAAACTTGGAATATGTAGCACACGATTGATCCCCTTCCCTCTCTCATAAGGGAATCTGAATTTGACTCTTCCATAGCCAACAATCTCTAGATGAGAAATGACTAATTTAGTTGTAGTTATAACACTTTGCCTTAACTTATCAAGAGATTTAGATCTCCCTAGGGACTTTGACTTTGACTTCGACTTCTTGTCCTTATTGTTTTCTTCTATCTACCATGAACAACAAGAGCCTCCTTAGCCATGTCAAAAGATTTTATCCACATTTTTCAAAAAGCAACATTGCAAACCTTTCATTCACCTTGAGGGTGGTAGTGGTACTCCAAATAGCCATCACAAGGTGATCTCACAAGTCTGGCAAAGGACATAATAATGTCATGCAAACATAATAATGTCATGCAACAATCCTCATCCTCCATCTTCACACCAACAAAACCCAACTAGGCAACAAGCATGTTAAAGGCATTTAGGTGATCAGCCATGGAGCTTCCTTCTTCCATGCTCCAAAGAACATAAGCTTTTTCCTTAGAAAAACTTATTTACCAAGGATTTAGTTTGATAAATTTCTCCAAGCATTTTTCTTAGGAGTGTGTCATTGTCTTCTCTTTACGAACATTTAATAAAACAAAGTTTGCCAAACAAAGTCTAAACAAAACCCAACTAGGCAACGAGCATGTTAAAGCATTTAGGTGATCATGGCACAGCTTTTTCCTTAGAAAAACTTATTTACCAAGGATTTTGTTTGATAAATTTCTCCAAGCATTTTTCTTAGGAGTGTGTCATTGTCTTCTCTTTATGAACATTTAATAAAAGAAAGTTTGCCAAACAAAGTCTAATCAAACACTGGTTTTACATCAAATATTGTAGCCATAGATCTCTATCTATTAACATATCTTCCATCTTAAGCTTTGATACCAACTAAAAGGAAGCTTCAACTGAATTCTAGAGTACTTTTGACAACATAATAATACTACTTGTGAATGAATCATAATATTAATTAAAAATACAACACTTCAATATATAATAGTACAATGCATAAATTAGATGTTTCCAAAATGGTGTGCTTAAGAATGTAACGAGTCATAATCATCTTCATTGCATACATACAAAACTGAAGATGAACATACAAGGCACCTATCTTAACCTAAACAAGCAAACTAAAACCTACTAATTGTAAATAGAACCTACAAGACATCTGCTTAACATGCAAGCATGCAAGCATGCCAAAAAAAAAAATACTTAGAATGAAAAGTGCCTACATGCACAATTCCACTTGTTCAATTTTCAAAATTGACTGCTCTTTAATAGGTCTTTAATAGGTCTGCAATTTAACTCTGCAATTTTGACATCAAACAACTCATACAATACATTTCTCTAAAAAAAAATAGGAACCATGTCGTCCATGACACTAACATGTAAGATGACAACTCAAAATGCCACTCCCACAAATGCCACTATACAAATGATACCGGATGCACATGAAATTAATTACATAACCAAATTAACAACATAAAATCAACATTAATAATTAAATAATCAATACTAGAAACCAAAAGTTGAGACCCCTTATTCCTAAGGAGAACAATTTAATAACACAAGCAACTAGAATCTATTTTATACCCAATGTCATTCAACTCCTACAACTGACATTAATTCTAAATATAAACTTTAATCAACCTACTGAATTCAAATCAGTCAAGACTCTCATTATGATGTTGTGGACAAGGCCAACCAAGTAGAAGAGGTAGTGCTTCGTGTCATGAGATTCTAACTGATGAGTGGCCAACAAAAAGAAACCAAAGCAGCCAAGTGCAGGATTACGATGCCACGTGCCATAAGCCAAAGCAACACGAGCTATCTAATTGTAAAAAGATAATGGAAAGACAAAGCCCGTTATGGAGCTTTTTATATTATATCATTAAAAAAATTATGAAAAAAAAAAAAAAAAAATTGATTAGTAAAATGAAAAGTATTTACTTATATTTTATGTGAAGGAAATGTAAAATTAATATTAATTATTTGACTATTAAAATGAATAATATTTAAATCGACATTAAAAATTGTTTTCAAATTAAAAAAACAAAAAAAAATTGTTGACCTGCAATACTGAGGATATAGAAAAACCTCTGAACAAAAATAATGATCAAAATTCAAATCATCAACATTTCAAACCACACCACCAAAAAAAAAAAAAAATCGTTGACCTGCAATACTGAGGATATAGAAAATTAGCTAGCCAAAATATTTCAACGTGATGATGATCATTCACACAAACAATTTGAGAATGCTAATGCAAGTGTGTTATACAACACAAAACAAATTATTTAATATAAATGCCTTCTGAACAAAAATACCACACCACTTGATATCACTTGGCACAATTTAACATTGGGAAAGGATAGAACTAGAACATACTTCATATATCTGTCAATAATGTGTGTCTGAAGTACTGGGCTAGCTCCCAAATTTCTTTCCTACACACCGCAATTGCCCTACTTGCTTCCTTGCTCTCTTTACCACCAACCTCTGCTTGACAAACCCCATCACGCTCATCTTCATCGTTGAGAAAGGAAACCAAAACCCTCATCAGCTAGGCATCCTTGCCAGACTCAATTACAATGCTGGGCATTGAGAGTTCTTCTGCCCTGTTCCAATTCCACATCCTGACAGCCAACACTGCTATTTCACAAGTATGCCCAATTTCCCTTCCATTCAACTCCTCTCCAACAGAAAAATCCTCTGTATTTAAAGCACGTGCTCTGCCACACACCAAATCATCAGGTTCCCTGACTACAAAGGCTTCTAGTATCGTTAGTGTATTTTTCTTCTTATGTCTGATATTTTGTAGTTGTTCTTTAAATTTTATCCATCTATGTGTGGGGGGGACCACATTTCGTTTGGATGCTACTGTACTTGAGTTATTTACCCATTTGTCACTTCCGAGTGGTTGTTGTCTTGAGTTTGAAGCATGAAGATTTTTCAAATGGTCCTTTCGGGTGTTAGGATCTAACACTTGATATTCATGATATACCACCCTGTCAAGTCATGTAACATCATCTAAATATCACATTGGAAATCCAGGACTTCTCTCTGTCTCGATTAGTTCTATGAGAGTCTTGTCCACCAGTTTGTTCTTGAACTATATTATCTCTACCCACGAGTGTGGTTGGTTGAAAAATTTCTCAACTAATATGTTCTCCTTTACGAGCAACTAACAATCTGTCTGGCTCATTACTTCGATCCTTGCCAAGTTCTGGGCATCTGTACTGAGTTCTTCACAATCATTTCTTAGGCCCTTGATTTTGTCAGCCAAGCTCTTGATTTGGCTTTGAAGCTTTAGGCTTTATCCATCATTTTACAACTTTGGTCATACAATCCCTCCATCCACCATTCTATTTCTCTTGCTACACATTTCACTTTGTCTAGTGAAGAAGGCTTATTTCTGTAATAGTTACATTGGAGTTATTGATCCGTCCACAACATGGAGGGGAACACTAGTTGCTTAATGAAGCAATTAATTCTACTACCTGCTCTTTGAGTTCTCTCTTGGTCTTCTAATATTGTCCCTCGTATCTCTTGCTCTCTTGTCTAAACTCCCTAGTGAATAGCAGTGATCCGAAAATCAGTTGTTACAAGTTCCTTGTCATCTTTATCTACCACAGGAGAGGCTATTTTAGCATCTTGGTTCTAGAGGGAACAACAAAAGTTGAAGATAAGAGTTTTTGGCTTCATTTCAGGTCTAGGTGCCTCTATCATGGCCATGATGCTAGACGAGTCCTTAGATGCTAGATTTACTACAAGTTTACTTTGAATATTCACTTCAAGCCAAGTGGGCACCAAGGAGGGAGATGTGACTAAGACTTGAGAATAAGCAGTATCCACTTCCAGTACCTAGTACAAAGGAGATTATGGAATTTTCCATGGTGGAGATTGTCTAACTAGTTGCATTTGTTGTGGTAGAGGGGTTTGAGGTGTTAATACAGCTTGTCGGAGTACAACTTCTTGTTAGTCTTTTTCTCTCTCCAACTCTTCCAAAATCTGTCTCCTTTAGCCATCTCCTATATGGTCAACAGTGACCTGTTAGTGTATCTTGGAGCTTGGGCTATGTGGACTTGGGTACAATTACAGGTGATTGTGAATCCAATTGAACTTCTTATTCTTTATCAGCTATATCTTCCTCCTTATCGCTCAGGCACACACAACTTCCTCTAGTTGTATGTCCTTTAGACTAGTAGGTGCTTGAATGCTTCAATTTGCTCTACTTGAAATGGTGTCTGACTAGTGTGCTGGCCTCCTCCTGCTACCGGTGCTACTGGTGGTTAGCTCCTTGGACAGATAAAGACTTCAGTCTCCAATGCTCTTTCTCAGCTTGTTGCTTTTGGTCTCCTTTAGTAATTTGTCAGTGTTGCTCCTTCTCAGCTTGTTGCTTTTGGTCTCTTTTAGTAATTTGTCAGTGTTTGACAAGGATAATGGAGATTCAGTAGGGAAGGAGTTGGTTGACCTTGTTAGTGATGGTGAAGGATTTTTTTGCGATATAGTAGCTCTTTATTAAGTTTATTCTATATATCAATCAAATGAATGGAATGAATGAGGTTGTAGCAGTACGTGGAATGATGATTCGGAAAGAATGAGTTGACATAGAGGGAATGATGGTAGGAGAATGAGAAGGAGAATGAACTCATACAACAAGCATTTAACTCCACTGAACACTTGAATGACTAATGGAAATACCTACTGTATGGCGCATAAAAGGAACAGCTTCAGTTGAAGTCTCCAGTGAGAAGGCCTGTGGAGAGTTGGGAGTTTCAACTATCTTCACCCTTTTCTTTCTTTTGAAGGGAATATCTTCCTCTACTTCTTTAAGTTCTGCAACTTTTCTCTTGTATACCTTCTTGACAGCTTGGCTACTTGTAGCCCTTGTTCCTTTGTATGCTTCTCTTCTCTTCTCTTTTCCTTTCTTGATTTTACATTACGTTTGTTCTTCTCCATGTGTGAAGACTACTGCTATGGATGCCAGTTGGTATATCTTTCTTTTTACTCATAGATAGACCGGTTGTACTCTTAAGACCTTTTTAGATATCTCATTAAGAGATGTAACTTCTGCAACCTAGGTCTGGGACTGGAGATATCCTAAGGCTTTTATTTAAAAAACGGTCAACCCATAGTATCTTCTCTTCCTTACTTCATGTTCATTAGCACGATCTGCCCAGAAGTCTTCAAGATGAGGTAAATGCTTCATGTGGGCTCCTACTGCTTTATATCAAATTTAGTCCCCATTATATTGAAGTGTAGATTAGACCCGAGTCTATACATGTGAACCTTTGGCACTTGGTAATCTAGGAGGGCATGCATAGGATCCTATCGATTAAAAACTGGACCCCTCCCCTATACATATCCCCTAGATCCTTATGAGCCTCACATAGCTGCCTTGCCAATTGTAGGAGTATGATCTTGTAAATTGGATGATTTGGCAAATGTAAGGAGCACCAGTAAATCCTTCCATCCTTGTATGTGTAAATTTGAGAAACTAAATGAACCAACTCCATACCGTTGAATCATTTTATGCATTAAGTGATAGCCTTCTGTGAGGTCTCCTTCCAAAGTCCTTACTATACACATCAAGATCATTGACCCTCTTGAAATAGATCATTGAAACCTTTTTGCTGGTTAGGGAAAACAATCATAGGCTTTCATTTTTTCCTAATGTTCATTCGACTATTCCTCTTCTTGTTCAGTCTAGGTGTATAGCATTCCTTGTCACAGAATACACCAAATATGATGTCATGTGGAAGTCTCCGGTGACTTGGACTTTGGAAAACCACTCATGGATATTTTCACTAATTATCTAGACCCAATGTACCATCTCCTTGTCTTCAAGAATGATTGTAAAGTATTATAAGATAAATGGAGCAAAAGTTGAAGCAATTAACTCCATTATCCTACTCAAAAGAGTTCCCCATATCCCCCCCTATGTCTTGGCGATTTTTGAAATTGTTTATCTAGAAGTGACCATTCACATTTTATTAATTTCTCTTAAGTAATTATCTGGTTGTTGATTGTAATATTCTAGTGCTTCAGCCATTGTCAAATAAACTACCTCTACATGATAAAGGAGACGGAAAGCCATTCACATTTTATTAATTTCTCTTAAAGTAATTATCTGGTTGTTGATTGTAATATTCTAGTGCTTCGGCCATTGTCAAATAAACTACCTCTACATGATAAAGGAGACGGAAGGTTTCTACTATTGTTATATGCTGATAGGCACCACACTGAGAGCATTTTTGAGGTTAATGATATGGTGTTTTTGAGGTTGCAGCCCTAACGGCAATCATCTCTCCAAGGGAGTGGAGTTGAGAAGCTAAAGTCACATTTTTCTAGACCATACAAGTTGGTAAGAAAGATTGGTGAGGTGGCTTATTGGCTAGACCTTTCACCCAACAACATGATTCATAACACATTCCATGTTTCATGCCTTAAGAAGGCCCTTGGACAGCAGGCCACTCCTTCACAAGAGCTACCACCACTTGACTACAAAGGCAAATTGATTCTCAAACCTCAAACAGTACTAGATACGGGGGAGAAGAGATTAAGCAGAGATTAAGCAACGAGGTCATTCCCGAGTATTTAGTGAAATCGAAAGGAATTCTCCTCAGAGATGCTAGAGCTAGATGGGAGGAGGTAGACTGTGACAAACCTGATTTTTGCCGAGTTCCTTATTAAATAGATAATGAGTTAAAATTATAAATAAGCGCTAAATATTTAGTAACTTTAATAAAATCACCCCTAGGGGCTGACTTGTTGCATTATTTTTAATTTCAATAAATTCCTTAAAAGGCTGACCTGTCCTTGTGTCAGATTTATTTTGGGTCAGTTTACCTTTGGTGGCCAACTTAGCTGGGTATGTGTATATAATAAATATAGTTGTGTGTTGGGTTGTTTCAAGCAACTAAGTGTAATTATCTGCTCCAAACCTGATTTTTGCTGAGTTCCTTATCAAATATATAACGAGTTAAAATTATAAATAAGCGCTAAATATTTAGTAACTTTAATAAAATCACCCCTAGGGGTTGACTTGTTGCTTTGTTTTTAATTTCAATAAATTCCTTGAGAGGCTGACCTGTCCTTGTGTCAGATTTACTTTGGGTCAGTTTACCTTTGGTGGCCAACTTAGCTGGGAATATGTATATAATAAATATAGTTGTGTGTTGGGTTGCCAGCTCTTTCATTAGCAACATCTGTCTTTTCGTACTAAGTACATTTCCACAACTGGTGTTTACCTAATTCATTCTGCCTTTTAGGAAATTTTCAGAACCTGCGGAAGGCAGCCTGAATTTATATAGTCAGACCGTGAGTTCAGTGTGTAGTTTATTTTTTGTTTAGGAAATAGTTTATTTCTGAGTTTGTTGTTATCAAGTATCATCAAAATTCTGTATTGATCTCACTCGGTTGTCATTAAGGATTGCAAATTTGGAGTTGGTTTATTTCAAATTCCAAGTTTAGGAAAACTGGTAGATTATGCATTTGGAACATAAATTCACGAGTATTTTACAAATGTAAGGTAGAGAATCCTATGTACCAATTTAGGAATTTTTATTCAAGTAATAAATATGGATGGTTGACCATAAGAAGAATTCCCTAGCTGATCCCATGGCCTCGTGAATGAAGGCACACGTGAAATGCCCTCCTGTCAAGTTATACAGGTGTTGAAGGCGATAAATCAATCTCAAGCTCTTGCAATAGTGTTTTGAGTTTTTTTTTTAAATTACAAAGAGATCAGAATTTCAAGAAAGCAATAATGTTTGGAAGTAAAGTACAAAAATGAAAAGAAAAATAAGATCTATAGTCATCTCGGTTGACACAAGGTCATCACTATTGCAGGATGAAGGTTTGTTACAAAAGCGGAGCAAACATGTGGAAGATTGAGTGACAAAATAGCTATCAGAACTTGCAACTACAATCCTCACAAAATTTTGGCATTACTATTGAACTTACTTATGGGATAGACTCAGACTACCAGCTTTTATGCTTATCTAGTTTCCAAGCAGTGCCATTTTTGAGACAGAGACCAATTCTTAGAGAAGATTCATGATACAGGTGTGCTGTAGCTTGAGGCAGAATGTCACGCTCCCCAAAAAAATATCCATCACAGCTGAGGTTTAAGGCCACTAAACTAACTGCAATCTTAATCTGCCTTTTTGCATAAGTTAATTTTTTTGCCTCCTAATGTGCATGAATACGAAATGGAGATGATTCTTTACATGTTCAAAGCCTTTTTTAAGTGAGAAATGGTGCTGACAGGCCAAAGGTGGCCTATCTATGGAAGTGCAGGATAAGGAAGCCAGCATACAATACATCCTTCTTCAGTAGCTGTATGCTGCATTATGGCAAAGTCCCAAAAAGGTAACAGAAGTAGGGTTTAACCCAACCCTTGATTAATGTGATTGGTTTGCAGAAGTGCCCCTTCTTGCTTGAATTTTACAAGATTATAACCGTGTCCTTTTCATATGGTGTCCAGGATCAACAGCCTCCTTTTGGTTCATATTCAGAAGGATTTCCTTCAAGGCAGCTGAAAAGTTTGGAGAGCTCCGTTTTACATGGTGTCCAGGATCAACAGCCTCCTTTTGGTCATATTCAGAAGGATTCCCTTCAAGGCAGCTGAAAAGTTTGGATAGCTCCGTACTTAGTGTTAAAGCCGATTTTCAATAAAAGTGATAAGGAAGTTTACTACAAATCCTATTTCAACCATCTCGTCGCATTTTGAGTAGGTAGGAAGGTATGATCTAGCCTCCCAAATTTGTTTATTTATTTATTTTTATTTTCTATTTTCTTTTTTAGTATGTTGATTAGCAGCAATAGATTTGATCCGATGAAGGTGTCTGGCAATCCTAATATTTCCTAACAAGCCACCTATAGACAAGGATCACAAGCTTAAAAAATGGAGCACAAAATTCGAGACAGAAAGGTATCCCTTTTAAGCCCGCCTAATACCTATTTAGCCATGTTACTGCAACTGTGTTTATAGCTTTCAGGTTTTGTAATTAGATGGACATACCCTGAAGTTCTCTTTACATCCAGAAAGAGACCCTTCCATGCTACCACCAGATAAAACCCTCTTTTATCAAAAAAAAGCTGGTGTGAAGAAGGCAAGAAAGCTAAATGTGCCAAATCAGAAAAAGCTGTGGCTCTGATGTAACCTTATATTCTAGAAACCTAACAAAGATTCAAACCCTCCCCAGCAGCAATAAGACAGCCTACTACATAGATCTAAGTTCGTATACTTCTTTTACCAAAAGAATATATCGACTGACTAACATCAAAGAAACCCTAAAAACAATACCCAAAACCCTTATATGAAAGCATTTATTAGATTATGAAATTGGCCAAACGAAGGCCCCGCAAGTTAAGAAGACATACCCATTGCAGAAAAAAATACAAAATTTAGAAAGTAGAGCTTACCGCGCATTGGCAGATTTTGAAGGGTAACATGACAACGTAAAGGAAGGACAGGGTTATGCAGGATGAAGCGAAGGCTTTGGAGGGACTGGTAAGATTAAATCATCGTCATCCAACCTAATTTTACCTATCCTCCAAAGCCTAAAGCACCTCATACTGCAAGAAACCCTGTCGTACCCTCACTGAATCCTCCTCTCCTTGCCTTGCATTTAGAGGTATAAGGCTATCATCATAGATTCGCACGGGGCAAATACATTCCAGGCCGTTGGTAGTGAAACCCTATTCCTTATCCAACAAGCAGAGATCATCCAATTTATAGACTTTCAAGTTTGATAAACATAGATACGCACAGAGCAAAATCGTTCCAAGCCGTTGATAGTGAACCCTATTCCTCATCCAGGCCGTTGAGATCATCCAATTAATAGACTTTCAAGTTTGATAAACATAGATACGCACAGGGCAAATTCGTTCCAAGCCGTTGATATTGAAACCCTATTCCTTATTCAAGCCGTCGATAAAAAAATTAGAAACATGATAGGGAAGAGGAGCCTATGCGTGCGAACCCTAATTTCGGAGGTCCACGTGAAGTGTCATGCGGACTTCCAACTCAATTAAAAATGTCTACCACATATGATTTCTTAAATGTGAAAAAATATTGTCGATTTGTTCAAGATGCCAAAATTTTGTCTTTTAGTGCGATGATGGATACCTATGTTGGCCCACTTCCACAACTTACCATATGAAATGGACATAGGGGAAAGGACCCAGTAGTTGAGCATGTACCAATTGTTGTGAGGGTTGTTGATACCTTTTGTTTCAAAAATTGAACAAATAAAACCTATTGTTTGAAACAAAAAATATCAATTTTTGTTAGGAAATGTACCAACAGTTGTTAGGAAATGTAACAATAGTTGTTAAGAAATGTACTAATATTGTAAAAAGTAACCCATCAAGTGATGCCATGTCAGCTGCACAACTATTGGGGTCTCTTTTGCACGCCTATTGGTCTCACTTTTTTTGGGGGCTGTTTTGGACACCTTGGCAAAAAGCATGCTGATGTGGCATTTCATCACATGGCCACCCTTCTATTCCACTTGTGCGCATTTATTGCATGTTGCCACCCTACACTCTTCTTTGTGATATGGCATTAACTATGTGTCCCTTCTCCTTACTGCCACTCAATTCTCGAGTAAAAATGCATTCAATTCTCCTACCTCCTCATCATTTCAACCAGCTTTCACTCAATTCTCTCTTGCATTTTCTTTAGTCTTTGTTTCATTACGCGCCAAAATGTGTTCGTCCGGGGTCTCTACAAGTTATGGTGATGCACCAGAACATGCTCACTTCTGACACCAATCTCCCTTCCACTTCGTCGATGGCTATGTGGGGTTTTTTCGATGATTGCAATGCCCTGGTTCTTCAGCATGTATTCATTGAGGTAAATGCTACACCCTAGTTCTTTGGCTTTATGTTTAGCTCTCCATTTATCATTCATATTAACAATGGTTCCATGATTTGTGTGCTTGTGCTTGTAGGTATGGATGATAGGAGTTGACAACCACCTTGCATGTGCAAATGGACTTGCAGTCTTTGACCCAGGTAAGGATTATTCCTCACTAAGGGCGCCCATTTTTCTATTTTCTTTTATCTTTTGTTGGTTTTTAAATTTTAACTATTATACATAATTTCTAACATTCGTGCTCATCTATAAATTTGTGGGTGCTTGTCTATAAATTTGTGGGTGCTTGTTCTCTCCAGTTGTTGGTGCGGTTTTTCGTGGGTGCTTGTTCTCTAAAATTGTTATGCATTAGGTATTTATGAACACTAGAATTTGTTTTCATAAACACATAAATCTTTTAAGGGAAATGTAATCTTGTGTTCAGACATCACTAGATATGTATAATGAATTTTTTTAAATAAGTTGTTGCATTTCAGATATGGAAATGGTATTTTGAAGTATCATTGTTAATATTCGTTATACATTTTTTTATTGAGATAATATGGTTTTTAAAGGGTTTATGATATCATTGTTAAACCCTTTTTTTTAACAATGATGTTGTAAACCCTTAAAAAATCAATAATGTTGTTTTAAACCCTTAAAAAAACATTAGGGTTTATGTAATACTCATGCAATTGTTAAGTTGGTTTTGTCTTTGTGTCCTCCCGACATTCCATCACCTTGTCGTTAAGACAATAATCCATCTTGCTATTTATCGCCCTCCATCACCCTACACTCTTCCTTGACAATGGCATTAATAATGTGTCCCTTCCCCTTAATTCTACTACATTATGCGCAAATGCTGAGCATTTATTCATTCTTAGTCTATTCCATTTCATACTTAACCAAATTCAAGCATACTACAATTTCTAGGCCAGATATATCTTCTTAAGAACCTAATGTATGTATGTAGATATGTGTATACATCAATACACACACACACATGTATATATATGCATAAATGTATGTATGTATATATACATTCATGTACGCATGTATACATATATATATTGGAGTTGAGAAAATACAACACCACAGGAGTCTAAATGATCTTTGCAAGCTGAAAACCCTATTACAAGGAGAAGCAAGGAAGCAAATCACAGAAGAAAGAAATACATCGAAAATATGCTCAAGAAGAGAGAGTTCAATATTCACAAAAAGTGTAATGTAATAATCATTCTTCTTACAATGAAAAGAAAGAACTCAACCTTTAATAGGTCAAGAAACTCTAAAAGGGAAAACCTAGGTTTGCACATAATAATTAATAAAAGAATTAATTATTATGCATTTAAAGTTAGCTTAAGTGTAAAAGAGATAAAAGGAACTTAAATAATTAAACAAATGTTTAATTAATCAAGTAAATACCCGAATACTCTAACACCCCCCCTTAAGCTAGACTTAGGGAGAAGCTAAAACCTAGAACAACTACTGAAAGCAAGAAAGATGGGTCCCAACAACAAGGCCTGATCAAGTACCCAAATACAATGAAATCTCTATGAACTGGAGAAATGGAGAAAACCACGTGGGAAAAAAACTCTACTCCAAAAAGAGATGGAAAAGAACACCACTGAAGCATGAAGAACCTACAAACTCTGTCGAAGAATAACTGTTGATCTGAAGAACCTCCACTGAAATAAAACATGACCAGGTAGAGAAGACTGTAATCTATATGAGTGCCCTCAAATGACACTAATCGAATCAGAAGGCAAATAAGGCAAACAACTGGAATCAAAGATATAGATGGCATGAAAACACCAAAGCCTAAAGAGTTGATCAATCGAAACACGAAAGCATTAGAACCAACAGGACAAACCTCCCCATAATGCTGAAGAGGGACGGGAACAATGAAAAGAATGACCAAGAAGAATTGCATGACGAAGAACCAGGAACATCAAAGGTGTTGTGAAAAGTACATGGTGTCGTGGAAGGAACACTCACTTGACACACAACATGAGCTGAATGTCATGGAAGGAACACTCACTGGACAAAGGTGGATGGCAAACAAGGCAAATATCAACCCCCTCATGGCACTTTATAAATAGTGCATGTACAGTAAAGCACAAAATGTGCAAGATCCCAAGTAAACAATGCAGGATGGCACTTTATCTCAATGTGTTTACATAAAAGAAGCTACAATGATAATAAGACTGGAAATAAAAAGGAGAACAAAAATAGAGACATCCTACCCAGAGAAGAGATCCCAGGACCTGAAACAACCAAGATATCCACTAGAGTGCTAAAAAGAAAAAAACTGAATAAAATATGCATGGAGTAGAATCTGGAAATAAAAATCAGATGGTTGGAAAGTACACAACACACGCTTTCCAAAAATATAAATTTTTCGAAAAACGGAGTTCGGATGCTCATTTTATGGCTCCCAAAGTGCAAAAAAGAGACCTCACTTTGACTGGAAAAAAACATAGTCAAGTAGAAAAATTGGAAAAAAAATACCAACATCACAAGGTCCGGCTCGGAACCAGCTTTCCGACATCTATTCGTTTTTGAAAAAATGACTCTCTATGCCCAAGATATGACCAAAAAACTAAACCCCCCTTCAAAACAAGAGGAAGGGGTAGTCTGGTGGCTCTGGCGAGCGGAGGTGGCCAGTGGGTGGCGCTCCGATGTCGGGCAGGTGGAGCCCTAGTGGCCAGGAGGTGGTGCAGCGGTTTCCGGCGGCAAGAGACCGACAGGCGAGGTCGAAGGCGGCGGCGGCGGCGGCAATGGCCGGGCGACGACGGCGGGGAGTTGCGGCGGCGGGTCCGGTAGGTGCAGGGAGGGTGGCACTGGCACTTCGGAGGTGGGCGGTGCAAGCGGGCCTGCGGCGAGCTGTAGGTGGCGGGCCGGGAAGCGACGGTCGGGCGCGCAGGGGACTGGAGGCTAGGGAGTCACAATGAGGTGGAGGCCGAGGGGCCGGGTCACCGGTGGGGGCCGGAAGGGCGTTGGTGGTGGCAGGAGGACAGTGGGGCCCGAGGCCTGGGCAGCATCAGGGGACCGTACTGACACCTGCAAGGGCCCCACAGTACCCTGCGTACCGTGGGAGCCCCCAAAAAATTTTGAAAACCCTCCCTTTTTTTTATGCCTTTTTTTGATTTTTTTGATTTTTTTAAAAAATAAAAAATCCAGCCTGCATGTCATAAAGAGGCAAAAATATGTTTGTTTGTTTTTTGAATTTTTTTCGATTTGCATGCCAGAGTCGTACGACCTGGTTTTAGAGAAAAAATTCACCCCAGATGCTCAGGATTTAAAACTAGGCAAATTTTATATGACTATAGGAGTTTTTGGGTCTTCTGAGCACGATGGTGAGGTCCGTTTAGGCCCCAAAGTGCTCAGAAAAAGGCCTATCCCTAAGTACACAAAAAAAAAATTGCCTGAAACCCCAGATCTACTTCTAATGCAAAAGTTCTAAAAAACAGGAACAAATAGCTGCAGATTTGAGCTCTGATACCATGTTGGAGTTGAGAAAATACAACACCACAAGAGCCCAAATGATCTCTGCAAGCTGAAAAACCTGTTACGAGGAGAAGCAAGGAAGCAAATCACAGAAGAAAGAAATACACATAAAATATGCTCAAAAAGAGAGCTCAATATTCACAAAAATGTGTAATGTAATAATCTTTCTTCTTACAGTGAAAAGAAATAACTCAACCTTTAATAGGTCAAGAAACCCTAAAAGGGAAAACCTAGGTTTGCACATAATAATTAATAAAAGAATTAATTATTATGCACCTAAAGTTAGCTTAAGTGTAAAAGAGATAAAGGAAACTTAAATAATTAAACAAATAAATACCCGAATACTCTAACAATATATACATTTATGCATAAATACATGCATACATACATCGTGTATGTATGCATGTATGCATACATGTATGTAGATGTACATACATACTAATGTAAAGAATATTTCATTAAGGCTCTAAAACAGTAAGAAAAGGGATTTAACAAACTAAGACTATAAAACAAAATAGAAAGAAAGTGTTTTACAAACTAAGATTGCAAAATAGTAAGGATGTAAAATAGTAAGTAAGAGTTTAAGAAACGAAATAAAGCATGAGGATGTAAAACAACAAGGGTTTAGAGAAGTGTGTGTGTGTGTGTGTGTGTGTGTGTGTGTGTGTGTGTGAAAGAGAGAGAGAGAGAGAGAGAGAGAGAGAGAGAGTACGTGTGTGTGTTTTACAATCTTATACTCTTACTATTTTACAGTCTTGGTTTTTAAAACCCTTTTTTTGTTTTACATCATTATTGCTTTGTAGTCTTAATTTGTTAAACCCTTTCTTACTATTCTATAGCCTTGATGAAATATTCTTTATATGTATGTATGTGAACATAGTTTGTAAAATCCTTTCTTATTGTTTTATATCCTTATCGTCTTAGTTTGTCAAACCATTTCTTACTATTTTATAGTCTCGAGGAAATGTTCTTTATATTGTTTTCTTGATGTTCATTTTTTTACATATACATATATACATACTCACATACACACATACACATACACATACACATACACATATACACATGTATGTATGTATGTGTGTGTGTATATACATACATACACACATATATATGTACATAAAAGTGCACACACACACATGTACATATACATATACATGTACATGCACATGAACATATATATATATATATATATATATATATATATATATACGCACACGCATATGTATTATATATACCCCCTACACCCTACAAACATAACTATTATATATATGTGTGTGTGTAAATATTGTTGGCAATGTTGTACGCGTACATGTGCATCTGATCTAATGTCTTCACCTTAGTCTTTACTTTGTTTACATCCGCCCTTAATTTTAATATGCTTAAAAATACTTTGAGATTACCTTAATTGTGACTGTCTTTGCCAAATGCTTATCATGGTCACCTATCTTGTAGCATATTGTTCAATTTCATAATAGCCATATACATATAGGTAATTGTATTTGGCAAATAGTTGCCATGACTATTTATGTTGTAAAATACTCATGTATTTTGTAACATTGGTTCCCATTGAACAATCATTTGGCAAATCCATAATACCTTTATGCTTGGCATAAATTGTGACCATCTTCCTGACTAGATTGATAGATATGCTATCCATATTGGCATCTGTGCACTTGATTTGTTGGAGGCCTGCAAGACAACAAGCAAACATCAAATGCACCCATGAAACATTATATCAAGAAATCTAAATGAAGAAAACATGTTCATCAAATCAAATTGCTCAAAATCATCTCATGGTCCTCTATCTCCAAGGATCTTCGAGATGCAAGGTGGCTCTCAGCTTGGAAGAGCAATTGATCTTTTAGATGACAACCTAAAGAACGAGATTGAAGGATAATCTAGGATCAAAATGGATGCAACTAAGATCCTAGAGCTTAGATGAAAAACTATTGATATGACATGGATGAAGAACTATGATAGATGATATGCAAGATGGAGGTGTATTTCCAAATTGAAAGATTAAGTGATGTAATTAAGTTAAGATGAAGATGAGATATGAGAATGCTATGAAATTGATACGAAATTAAGCTAAATGATAATCTAAAACATGATATAATCAAAAGTATGATGGCAATTAGGATGGCCTAGATGCTTGAGGGTGAACAATTAGAGCTCCTTGATAACTTGCACAACAAAATAACTATAATATGGATGCAAAAGATGATGGATCCTTAGATTGAAGAAATTGGCTCTATTTATAGAGAAGATAGAAAAATGGATGGTTGAGATTGAGCGATCTCAACAAGGACTAGGATTGAAAGTTATAAATCCATGAGGAAGATTCAATCCAATCCAAAGTTGACAAATGTCACCTTGAGATGACTTGAGAGGATGCTAAGCAAGCATTAGATGCTAAGTAAGCATTAGGGATGACATCATTGGATAATGCCATCATCTAAGGGAGCATGTTATTGTCCAAGAGGTAAACTCTTGTGCAAAGTTGAGGGATGGTCAAAGGGACAACCATCATGGGCTAGGATGATGTCTTGTAAGAGACATTAAATGCTCTTTGAAGACTTTGGAGGATAACTTTTTGAAAGTTAGATAACCTTGCAAGTTTGGAAGACTCAACAAGTTAACTTGTTGAAGAAGGTAGAGTCTTCAACACATTTTGAAGACTTTCCCCAAATTTGGAGAAGTGACTCCCCAAAATTTAGGGATGTGACATGATTATAGGAATCAGGATAATTAATGAGGGGTTAGAGGGGTTCTAGAAGAATATTAGCATGTTAATGGAAAATGTAGGAGAATGCAAGTGGGGGAAAACAGTATTTTTAGATAAAATAAAGGATTTATTTTAGCCAAAAGGGGTGCAACTTGCATCTGTAGGATTTTGCAAGTTGGGGGACAATTCACAAATAAATAATGATTTATTTAAATGCAAAGGGATTTTAATCAAATGTATTGGAGTTGAGGAAAAATCAACTCTACAACTCCCAAAGATCACCTGCATGCAAACCTGTCACAGAAAGAGAAGCAAAATAGCTATGGAGGCCAGAATTCAGAGATCCAGAAAAGAAGAATCATATTGATTGTGCAACAAGAATGCAATTCAATAATTATAGTTGTTATGAAAATACAAAGAGAGAATCCTTATAAAAGGATACTCGAAACCCTAAAGGAGAAAACCCTAAAGAATTATAAGATTCATAAGTTTAGCTTAAGCATGGAGTATAATAGACTAATAATTAAATAAATAGTTATTGTCTAATAAAAGATAACTCCAACAAAATGTAAATTCAATTAGAAGGGAAATGGGGTTTTTAATTAAATAAATAAAATTTATTAAAGGGGTTTTTAATTAAATAAATAAGATTCATTCAATTAAATGGCTAAAGGGGGACTTAATTAAACCTTAGTTTAATTAACTAGAAGAAAAGGATTTTAATCAAATATTTTATTTGATTAATAGGCTGATTGGAAGAATAGGGATATTAATTAAACCTTAGTCTAATTAATAGGTGAATAAATGATGATTAAATGAATAAAATTCATTTAATTAGTTGTGCAAGTTTTAGGTGTTTACAACATCTACCCTTCAATTCTTTACACTTTGCCTGATATTCTTTACATGTTAATATATGATTTCAAAGTTCATATCTACTTTGATTTGTAGACACCTTGTTGGTGTAAATAATTATTCATCATGGATATTATTACACCTTACTTAAGTTTATTTAGGATAATGCATTTCATAGTAGTTTGGGTATGAGACACTTGGTTGTTTGTGCCACATTGGGATAGTATGTGTAGGAGAATTTCCACCTTTTATGGTGTTGATCTTATCTTCTTGTTACATTCCACCTCATGTGAAATATTATATTGTTTCTCCTACCTACCCACACCTATTTCCTACCAACCCTTGTTTCTTATTGAGCCACGTGTCATGTTTGTGTGCTCACATATTCATATAGCCTTGCCTATATAAGCAGGCTCATCTACATTGTTTGTACGGGCAATCATTGAACATGTCTTGTAATGATCCAGCTGATCATATTTTGCATCTTGATAGAATATAGTTTATTCCTATCATACATTTTGTCTCTCTTATTTGTGCTTTCCATTTCCTCTAGATCTTGGCAAAATATCACATGGTATCAGAGCCATTAGAGTATCATTGGTTTGCCAATTGAGAGAAATTTGATGTTATTTGGAGTCGTGTATTTTGGAGCTTTCTATTGCAGTTTATTATTGAAGCTTGATGGGTCAAATTGGAGGTCACCATTGGATTGAAGAGGTCCAAGAAAGTCAGTTGTGCCTTTTGTTTCATCCAAATCGGACTTCGGAGGCCAAATCTAGAGGCATTTGAAGTTTGAAGCCGCGGCAAAATTTTTCTAGAAATTATAATTTTGCAGGCAATTTTCAAATAGTGATATCTCACTCATCTAGACTCCTTTTTTCGAGCATTTTGTTTTGTTTTGGGGTATAATTTCATGCTCTGTATAGTGGTGCAGGAGTTTTTTGTTTGTCGGATATAGGTTTTTCGGAAACCATAAAATCTCGATTTTTACAACTTTGGAGGTTTCATTTGGGCTCATATGGACTCCTTTTCAGGTGCTGTTGTTTTTTAGAGTGCCTAATTTTTTGTCTACTTTCATAATCTACCATTAGTTTGCAGTGATTATGAGTAGAAATTGTACTTTCAATATTTGGTCATTTTTTGGCCTATTTGGTACTTGTATTTTGCTTGGATCTCAGTTTAGATCACTAGCAGTATTTGTTGAAGTCTCTTGTATCTTATTTTGAGAAGTTGTAATCATTGAAATTAGAAGTCCACTTTTCCATTATTTGCAAGTGCCAACATGACCTTTTTATGGGGGGTCAATTGTTCATTTATATCTCTTAGTGAAATTTCATTCAGAGGCATCTTCATATGCAGTATTCTACAGGGCTTCTTTGTTGGTGGCATCATTTTCATGTTTCCACATTTGAATATTTTATCATGTTGTATGCTCTTGCATGAGAAATGTTGTACTCGCACTATCATAAAGTGTCACACCTCTTTGTATCTTGTTTTTGATGATCTATTTGATGTAATCCTCTTGTACACATGGATTAGGAATATCTTGACTTGGTGCATGGCTCCAAGTGAGACTTGGATTGTACATATTTGTGCATGACTCCCATGAGACTTGGATTGTATCGGTATTTATGCTATTTATGAGTATCCAGATGATGCTCAAAGCAGGTTGTCTCCATGCCTGATCTTCATTTTGTTGCAGCGAGTGATTCATCGTCATCGACTTGGTACCTAGTTTTGTCACACTTTGACATTATTGGTGCAACATTGGCTCTCTTTCTTCCTCATGGGGAGGTATTTTGGTCAACATCATTGGACCATCCTTGCAGGAGATTCTACATTGAGGGAGGGCTTCATGGTCTCTTCTTCATCATCGAGAGCATTGTGTGCTTTCATCATCTCTCTTTTGGGGGGGAGTTTTTTCCCATTGGGTTTTTCTCTCTTTCTTCGTTTATGGGAGATTGCATTTGCATTTGTACATGGGGTACCTAACATGGACTCATAGCCGAGACCCATCTTGCATTGCTTAGTTGCATTGGAGACTTTAATGCATTCCCCTAAGTTGCACTTAAGGGGGGGTGTTGGTGTAAATAATTATTCATCATGGATATTATTACACCTTACTTAAGTTTACTTAGGATAATGCATTTCATAGTAGTTTGGGTATGAGACACTTGAGTGTTTGTGCCACACTGGGATAGTGTGTGTAGGAGAATTTCCACCTTTTACGGTGTTGATCTTATCTTGTTGTTACATTCCACCTCATGTAGAATATTATATTGTTTCTCCTACCTACCCACACCTATTTCCTACCAACCCTTGTTTCTTATTGAGCCACATGTCATGTTTGTGTGCTCACATATCCATATAGCCTTGCCTATATAAGTAGGCTCATCTACATTGTTTGTACGGGCAATCATTGAACATCTTGTAATGATCTAGTTGATCATATTTTGCATCTTGATAGAATACAGTTTTTTCCTATCATACATTTTGTCTCTCTTATTTGTGTTTTCCATTGCCTCTAGATCTTGGCAAATTCTCACACACCTTATTTGAATTGTAAACCTTATACATATAGGTGAATGTATTTGGCAAATGGTTGCCATGGGAATTTATGTTGCAGTATACTCATGTATTTTGTAACACAGTAAACCTTATTTCAATTGTAAATCTAATTTGAATTGTAAATCTTATTTGAATTATATATCTTATTTGAATTGTATATCTGATTTAAATTGTACATCTTATTTGAAAATTGCATACATAATTTGATTTATTATTAATTGTGCACATATATGATTAGAATTATCCAACAAAATGGAAACATACACATGTACACGTAGACATAATGATGCAGGAGCATCCCCGGTTCTTGGCAATCTTGCATAAACCAAAAAAATATTTCTTTATGTTTTCTTTTATGTTTGTAGTTTCAACATTTCTTTTTTTACTTTCCGGATTTGGCTCATCGAAACTTGTGGAGTTGGATTTTTCTTGAAGACTCGATCATCTTCCTTATTCCCAAACCACAGAGCATTTGTATCATTTTCCAGCAAGTTATCACTACCGATTTTTGAGACAGTTTTCTGTTATCGATTGCCTGGACCTATTTGCATTGGTGATCTACATAATCTTTTATGTAGCTTGTGGAGCCCTGAGCATTGATTTTGTTGTTCCTTGGTTTGTGGTCGGCCTTCCCTTTGATTCTCACTTCATCCTTTGGATTTTCCAAAGAAATATCTTTGGTGTAGGCCGACCTTGTTGGTTTTATACGTTAGGTCTTGTTCTTCGAGTTTTTGATCCCTTTCTAGGCCGATCGGATCCCCTTGGATCATATAAATCATTGTAATCAAGCATTAGAATGTAATCAAAGTTAAGATATAGAACATAGAAGATAGATCTGAAGATTTGAGATCCCGGTTGTGACCTGTTATGTAATTAAGCATGTTTTAGCAGGCCTGTGAGTCGGTCTTTGTAACTTGGTTGTTACCGGTCGATTATAACAGGTTTTTTTGATATAATTCAATCTATTATGCATTGGCTCCATCATATACTTGCATTTCTGTTGTGTTTACTCTTGCTAACCGGTCCAGACTTATCTCTTTGAGGTCCCTCCTAACCAGTGACATCATCAAGTGGTATCAGAGCGATTTCATTCTGGAAACGATGTTTTCCTGAGAATTTTGTTGTGGGGTGGTGGATTGTGGATCCAACCCGCAGCTGCAGAGGACTGGCGTGAAGATGACACGAAGAGGAAATAGGAATGGTGGAGCGCGTGGGAATGCAGACTCTGCTGTGATGGAAATGTTGAGAGGAATTTATGCCCAGTTGGAAGTCATTGAGACAACACAGAGAAGAGGCCAACATATAGAAGATGTGAGTGAAGATGAAGGAGAGGAAGTCCTGACGGAACAAGGAAACCCACTGACGGTTGATTTGGATGAAGAAAGGTTCTTGAGGGTTTTGAGTAGGGAAAATACTAAACCACATTTTACCCCACCGGAAGATGCAGGAAAGTTGAATTCAGATGAATTGATGGATTGGATCTCGGAGATGGAGAAATATTTTGATTTTGAGAACACCACGGAGGAAAGAAAGGTGAAATATGCTTGTACTCGGTTGAAAGGTCATGCATCTCTTTGGTGGTAGCATTTGCAGGTTGATAGACAAAGAAGAATTAAAGAGAAGATCAAAACATGGGATCAGATGGTTGCAAAGTTAAAATCAAAGTTTGTGTCAGCTGATTATCAAGTGAATTTGTTCCAAAAGTTGCGGAATTTGAAGCAGAAGGAATCTAGTGTGAAGGAGTATACTAAAGCATTCTACAAGCTGAATATCAGATCTGAACATGTTGATGACGAAGTTGAACAAGATGCCAAATATTTGAATGGATTGTGGATGTCTATACAAGACGAACTCAATTTGATCAAGTTGCAGAGTGTTGAAGAAGCTTACTAGTATGTCTTGAAAGCAGAAGAGAAGTTGAACATTGAAATACATGAGCAAAGACAGAGAGGTAGAGGTGGAAGAGGATATACTGGAGGAAGAGGTACATGTACATATCAGAACAAGGACAAGGAAGTAAGAAAGGATGATAGTTCATACAAGAAGGATGATAGAAATTTCTACCGGAGAAGAGAACCTGATGGTTATTGGAATGAGAATTTTGGAAAAGATGACAGAAGACAAGACAAGAGAGTGTTTAGAGGTACTTGTTTTAAGTGTGGAGGAGAAGGACATCGTGCTTTCAAGTGTAAGAAAATTGAGAATACTAGGAGAACAACCTTGGTGGAAGAAAGCCCCACCAGATCAGCTAACAAATCGGAAGATGGAGAATTGTTGATGATGCAGAGAGTTTTGTGTCATCTCGGAGAAGATGAGGAGCCCTTGCAGAGAAGGAACTTGTTCAAGACCAGATATAAGGTATCCAGTAAGTGTTGTAAAGTTGTTATTGATAGTGGTAGTTCAAATAACCTTGTTTTAGAAGAGATGGTGACTAAGTTGAATTTGGAAAGATTGAAACACCCTAAGCCTTATCAGATAGCATGGATTCGGGATGAACATAAGTTGTTAGTAAGTGAGCAATGTTTGGTAAAATTGAAAATTGGGAATTATCATGATGAAGTCTTGTGTGATATTATGTCGATGGATATTTATCACCTTTTGCTGGGTAGACCTTGGCAGTTTGATAGACAGGCAATATATGATGGGATGAAGAACATATATACTGTTGTGGCAAATGGAATGAAGCAAACCTTGTTACCCTTGGAGGATCCTTTAAAGAGTGCATTGTGTATGAATGTTAGGATCTGTTTGATGGATGGAAGGAACTTCCTGGATGGAATGAGACATGCGAATGTATGTTTTGCCTTAGTTCCTAACAAGGTTGAGAATCCAGAACATGAAGAAGAAGAACCAGAAGAGATAGAGGTGTTTCTAACAGAATATGAATATGTCATTTCAGGGAATGTGCCTGATGGATTACCACCAGTAAGAAGTATCAGTCATTGTATGGACCTAATTCCTAGAGCTAGTTTGTCTAACAAATCTGCACACTGGATGATACCGACAAAGAATGAAGAGTTGAATAGACAAGTGCAGGAATTGTTGAAGAAAGGTTTGATCAGAGAAAGTTTGAGCCCTTGTGTAGTACTAGCAGTGTTAGCACCTAAGAAGAATTGAGAATGGAGGATGTGTACAGATTCCAGAGCAATAAACAAGATCACAATGAAATACCGATTTCCTTTGCCTAGGATGGATGCCATAATGGACTGTTTGAGTGGAGCCAAATACTTTACAAAGATAGATTTGAAGAGTAAATATCATCAAATCAGGATCAAAGAAGGAGATGAGTGGAAGATAGCATTCAAGACAAATGAAGGACTGTATGAATGGTTGGTGATGCCTTTTTGGGTTAACTAATGCACCAAGTACTTTCATGAGGTTAATGAACGAGGTATTGAAGAAATTCTTGGGTAAGTTTGTTATTGTATATTTGGATGACATTCTAATTTTTAGTAAGACAGAAGAGGAGCATTTGTTGCAGTTAAGACAAGTTTTGCAGAGGTTGAGAGAAGAGAAATTGTTGATAAACTTGAAGAAGTGCACTTTCATGAAGGAAGAATTAGTCTATTTGGGATTTGTGATATATGTTGATGGACTGAAGATGGACCCTAAGAAGGTGAAAGCAATTATTGAATGACCTACACTTGAAAGCATTGGACAGGTAAGATCATTTCATGAATTGACTAGTTTCAACCAAAAGTTTATCAAAAATTTCAGTTCAGTTTGTAACCCTATGACTGAGACAATGAGGGGAGATAGAAAAATTCAAGTGGACCACCGGAGCAAACAAAAGTTTTGAATTGTTGAAGCAGAAAGTGACTGAGCAGCCTGTGTTAGCTATACTGGATTTCAACAAAGTATTTAAAGTTGAATGCGATGCAAGTGGAACATCAATTGGAGCAGTCTTGAGTCAAGAAGGGAGAGTAGTAGCTTATTTTAGTGAGAATTTGAATGATGCTCAAAGGAGATATTTAGTGTATGATCGGGAATTATATGCCATAATTCAAGCCTTGAAGAAGTGGAGACATTAATTGTTGCCTAAGGAGTTTGTGTTGTATACGGATCATCAAGCCTTGCAGTATTTGAACAGTCAGAGTAAGTTGAATTAGAGACATATGAGGGGTAGAATTTTTGTAGAGTTACACCTTTGTGTTGAAGCATAGAAGTGGGAAATCTAACACAGTTGTTGATGCATTGAGTAGAAGAAGGAATTTGTTGGTAGAGATGAGAGTGATAGTATTAGGATTTGAGGAATTGAAGACCTTGTATGATGATGACCCAAATTTTGCAGAACCTTGGAAAGTATGTAGAGAACCGGTTATGGAAAATAGGAGTAAGTGGTTGGATTATTTCATTAAGGATGGGATGTTATTCAGAGGAGTTCAGTTGTGTATACCTAGGAGTTCTCTGAAGGAGAATTTGATAAAGGAGAAACATAGTGGAGGATTAGCCAGACACTTTGGTGTTGACAAAACAATAGCATTGGTGAGTGAGCATTGCTTCTAGCCCTAGATTCCTAAGGATGTTAGCGAATTTGTGCAGAATTGTAGAATTTGTCAAGTTGCAAAAGGGAGTAGTCAGATAGTGGGACTGTACAAACCTTTGATAGTACCGGTAAGACCTTGGGAGGATATAAGCATGGATTTCATACTTGGATTGCCTAAAACACAAAGAGGGAATGATGCTATATTTGTGGTGGTGGATAGATTCTCGAAAATGACTCATTGCATACCTTGTAGGAAGACATCAGATGCAATGCATGTGGTAGACCTATTTTTCAAAGAAGTGGTGAGATTGCATGGATTACCTAAGAGCATAATTTTAGACAGGGATATTAAGTTTGTTGGTTATTTTTGGAGAACACTTTGGAAGAAGACGAAGATAGATTTGGAATTCAGTTCTACTTTTCATGCATAGACTGATGGACAAACAAAGGTAGTTAATCGGAGCTTGGGAAATATACTGAGATGTTTAGTTGGAGACAAAACTGGAAGTTGGGATTTGATTCTTGCACAAGCAGAGTTTTCCTACAATAATTCAATGAACAAGAGTAGCAGAAGAACACCCTTTGAGATAGTTACCAGAGCACACCCTAGAGGTATATTAGAGTTAATAGATATCAATAGTGAGGATAAGAGAAGTGCAGAAGCATAAGACTTTTTTGATCACATGGAAACCTTGTATATTCAGGTTAAGCAACATTTGGAGGACATGAACACCAAGTATAAGGAGAAAGAAAATGAGAAGAGAAGACATAAGGAATTTGAAGTTGGTGATAAAGTGATGGTGTATCTAAGAAAAGAGAGATTCCTGGTTGGAACCTATAATAAGTTGCAGATGAGGAAGTTTGGACCTTGTAAGATCTTAAGGAAATTCAGTTCCGAAAATGCATACGAAGTGGAGTTACCAGATGATTTGAGTATTTCACCTATATTCAATATTGTCGATCTACATTAGTATCATGACCCAAAATTCAGTGAGAACAATATTGCAGACTTGGAGAAACATTTGCCCCAGAAGGAACCAAATCAAATTGAAGACATTTTGGATAGTAGGATTGGGCATAGTACCCAAAGCAGTCAATATAAAGAGTATCTTGTGAAGTGGAAAGGCAGACGAATCGAAGACTTATCTTGGATTTCTTAGGCAGAGGTAGACTGCCTTGGTTTTCCTCTGATCCCAGCAAAGTGAGAGACTCACTTTTTCAACAACCTCAGATGTCTGATGCAGGAGCATCCTCGGTTCTTGGCAATCTTGCATAAACTAAAAAATATATTTCTTTATGTTTTCTTTTATGTTTGTAGTTTCAACATTTATTTTTGTACTTCCTAGATTTGGCTCATCAGAACCTGTGGAGTTGGATTTTTCTTGAAGACTTGATCATCTTCCTTATTCCCAAACCACGAAGCATTTGGATTATCGCTATTGGTTTCTGAGACAATTTTGTGTTACCAATTTCCTGGACCTATTTGCATTGGTGGTCTATCAGATCCTTTCCATAGCTCGCAAAGCTCTGAGCGTCGATTCTATTGTTCCTTGGCATGTGACTGATATTCCCTTTGATTCTCACTTCATTCTTTGGATTTTTTGGAGAAATATCTTTGGTGGAGGCTAACCTTGTTGGTTTTACACGTTAGGTCTTTCTCTTCGGGTTTTTTATCCCTTTCTGGGCCGACCAGATCCTCTTGGATCTAATAAATCATTATAATCAAGCATTAGAATGTAATCGAAGTTAAGATATAGAACATAGAAGATAGATCTGAAGATTTGAGATTTTGGTTGTGACCTATTCTATAATTAAGCATGTTTTAGCAGGCATGTGAGTCGGTCTCTGTAACCCGGTTGTTACCGATTGATTATAATCAGTTTTTTTGATATAATTCAATTTGTTCTTCATTGCCTCCATCATATCCTTGTGTTTCCGTTGTGTTTACTCTTGCTGACTAGTCCAAACTGATCTCTTTGAGGTCCCTCCTAACCAGTGACTACATCACATAAGCTTAGAAACAAAACATATAATTTCAATGTAGGTATTTGATTTGAATTGTAAACACCAATGATCATATTAGAGATTTATAACACAATTCAACACTAATAAAGGTTTCAAATGGCAATGTACCCTTGTTTCTTACCTTCATACAACACATTTGTGGTACAAGGGCCTATTTGTGGTACATCATATACACATGTGCATAGCATTGCTAACAAGATTTATTTCAAATACAACGTAACAATGCTAACTGGTTTGTAGTCCTAGCAACCATGACATGCATTTTTTGATACCCTTAGAGCATTAAATTTTGTTGCACTCTACCATTGAAAGTGAATGGGAGAGCTCTAGAACACAATTTAATACTATAAATTCTGTCAAATGGTAGTGTGTCCTTGTTGCACTACTTAATTCAGAGTGGTTCTGAATGTGTATTGGAGTTGAATTGTCCAAGAACTAGGGCATAGCCATTGTCAAGGTGGAAGGGACATTGGTGTTCATGGTGAGCATGTTCTAGATTAACACCTTAACTTGCAAAGACCTCAGGCAATACATGTTCCGATATGTAATGAAATGAAGACTATAGAAGAAGCAGGAGAGAATGGAATGAAAGTTGGTTGAAATGACGAGGAGGTAAGAGAACTGATTGCATTTTTTCCTAATATTTGTGAACAATGTGATGGCAGTAAGGAGAAGGGATGCAAAGTTAATGCCACTACAAGGAAAAGTGTAGGATGACACAAATTCACTTCTGGTTTATGGTTTTAGCAATTAGGACTTGTAGTTATTTGATATCCTTTTAGTGTGAAAATTTATTGTAGTCTACCAATCAAGGTGAGTGGGAGACCTTTGCAACACAATTTGACACTTAAAAGGCTTTTAAATGGTAGTTTGTCCTCACTGCAATAATGAATTATGAGTGGAGCTAAACATGTATCAATGCCATTGCAAGGAAGAGTATAGGGTGCCAACGTGCACTAAATGCACACAAGTTAGATTGAAGGTTGACCATGTGATGGAATGCCACATGGCCACAATGTCCATTTTAGATGGTACACCACACAAGTTGTATGGATGGGCAACATAAGTAAAGGCCACTACACCAAAATGGCAAAATCTTGACACCCTGGACAAATCAATTTTGCACAAGTGGAAAACACACTTAAAAGTAAAATAAATAAAATGATTTTTTGTATTCACCTATGTGCATGCATTTGTTGACACCTTAGTCGAAGCATCAAATTATAGATTTTACATTACATCCAAGTACATGTGACACCAATTGAACATAGTTGAAAAAAAAGAACATGTCATATCCTTATATTCATCATACATCATTGTAGTTCCATATGGTAGTACAAATAAAAAAACCAAAAAAAGTGTAGGATGCCTCTAAAAATTGCTCTTTTCGAGCCTCCTTGTCCTTTTTCTATTGTTCTTTGAGCCTTTCTTTTTCTTTACACACAATTTCCTTTTCTATGATTTCATGCTTCTTCTTTTCCTTTGCCTAAATATGTGTTGCCTTATTCTCTTTGGTATGTTCTTTCTTTCAGACTTTGATCTCCTCAAGTTCTTTCTTCCTCGAATCCTACTCCATTAAAAGATTTAACTAATCATCTGATGTTAAGAGTTGAGATTGGTGGCTCAACCGATTTCTATAGTCAGTCTCCCCTTCTACCATCCACGATTGTTGTGTTTTTGGTTCATAATGTGCACAAACAACTTTAAGAATTTGTTGATTATTAGTTCTAATGAAGAAGCTTGAGTCTCATTCACTTGTGAGTATATGTTTTCCTCTTCGTCATTACCAACTGTTGTTGATTTTTGTGTGAAATCTGCATCATTTCTATGATCTAAAATGATACACTCAACATAGTAATGCAGTAATTCCAATGGGATGGTTGTGGGTGGTGGTGATGGGAAAGAGAAAGTCCCTTGTTCTTACTAGCCTTGCAAATCAATACTTAGATGCATCACCTCTTCTACCATCCACAATTGTTGACTAGGTGTCGAGGGAAGACTCAGACTACCCTCCATATTGTCAACTTAGCTTTCCTCCATGTTATGAGGTAGCTAATCATAGTTGACTTGTGCATTTGAATTAGTTTGACTATTTTGAGCAATGTTTTATGCAACATCTTCAGTTGAAATAGAAACTCCTAATTGACTAAGTATGTTTTGCATTGCTAAAGCATCTTCATCATCATTAATTTGGAATGTGTTGTCAAGTTGCATGTCCTTAAGGAGCACATCAAGATTCAAGGGCCAAATCATGATCCTTTTAAATATTACTACAATGTTAGAAACCATCAATGCAATGGTCAATAATTTGTTGCCTAGTTGTGCAAGTTTTGCCCCCCTGATTTCTTTGTTGGGAAACCTTGCCAACCATAATGCTTGTTTATATTTGAAGTATGTTTGGAAATGAGAAAACACACCCACATCTAGGGGTTGTAGTTTATATTATGTTTGAGCCAATAGTTTTAGTAAATCAATACCTATCATCCTTGACTCTTGGATAGTTGTGAGTGTGACATAGCTACCACGACAATTGAAAACCAACAAGTGCCTATTTGTGGGTGAAACAACCCTTGGAAATGAGCGTGAAAAGTGGTGAAAACAATTCATGAAGAGTTCCTTTGTCATCCATGTATGTGGCTTGGTTGCCATGCAAGCACTTGGTTCAGAGTTGGAAATGTAATTCTTTAATTACATCTTGCCCTTAAACAAGTAGAAGCCAGAAATTGTCTACCTAGAAGCATTAACGCAACATAGAATGATAATCCACTCTCAACTCTTAGGAATTATGTAAGAGACACTCCTACTTCATCTTCTATTTGACACCCTCATAGCCCCATATTTGCCCACTTAGACACCAGTTTTTTTGCAATTCCATATGTGACCAAGGTAAGTGCACAAAGATGAGGGGCCAAAAACGGGTCTTAAGATGTCACTTTTTTTTTTTTTTTTTTTTTTTTTTTCTGAAATCAACAAAGTTTGAACTTCAACAATAAATTGAAGATAGGTATGCTCAAAATTTGAAGATGCAACACGAATAAGAGTTGAAGTGCTTGGATTCTACTTTCTAAACTAATAATTTGTTTTCAAAATGGTGGAGATTAAGGGTTTCAAAAAGGGGCACCACATTTATTGGTCCTATTTTTATCAGAAAAATATAACATAGCACCAAATATGATGCCCCTAAAATGTTTCTTTTTTTGTAGAATTTTGAAAATCATTCCAATGAGAAACTAGCTAATACCATGAAGTTTATGCCAAATTTTTCGACTAGTTTTTTGATGAATATATGATTTTTTTCAAATTTTCGAAATGGACACATTTTGAAAAACATAAATTTGAGCATGATCTCCCAAAAAATTGTGAAAACTAATCAAAAATCAAGTTGTTTTTTTAAAATTGTGTAGAATGGAGTCTAGTTTCTAAAAATGTAATTTATTTCAAAATTCAATGAATGAGTAAAACTCCATGCCCAAAATATGACATGTTGGTTTTTGACAAAAAATGGACACACTAACAAAAAAAATTAGAGATGGAAACCTTAACATAATCAAAATGTGAAAATAATTATGATGCTCTGCAAAAAGGAAGGTTAGGATGTTAGGAAGACAAATACACAAACACACAAGAAACAATCCAAGTGTTAGTGTTAGAAATCACAAATCAAAGACTATCATAAGCAAGCATATCAAGAGAGACACAAAACACAAAATATAAAACTTAACCAAACTAAGAAATGCAATAAAACATCTCCAAATGCCCTCCACCATGTTTGTAGCTACTCCTCCCTTGTTCCTCTCCTCTCCTCTCCAAGTTCCCAAATGAGTGTAGCTCTCAGTAGCTTTTTGCACTATTCTGGATGTCTTATGGAGGTTCAAGATTGTAGAATGAAAGCTTATGAAAATGCAAATGTGAAGAAACGATAATTAGATATTATCTAATTATCGAATGTTAATTTTAGTCCAAAAAGACAAATGTAAATTATTATGCTAAATGCTCTCTAAATTTCACTCTAAATTATATGCATACAAGATTTCAGGATCTGGATTATGAAGAAATGAACTCTATTTATAGGTAAAATGGAGCAATGAATGGTTGAGATTGATTAATCTTAGCAAGGGTCAGGATTGATGGGTTTATGATCCATGTGAGGGCTTTCAATCCAATCCCAGGATGACAAATGTCAACAAGAGATGGGTTGAGAGGGGAGGGAATAAACATTAAATGTTTGACATGACTTGAGAGTTAACTTGGGATGTAAGGTTAATGTTGAGTTAAATGAATAAAGTCATTATCCAATAAATAATGTCTTTATCCAATGGATAAACTCTTGTGCAAGAGTTAGTGAAGATAACTATGATCAAAGCAATAAATGCTTGAAGAGACCCATGAGTCAAATGAGGGTTGAGTTAGAGGTAAAGTCTCTAACCATGTGGGTGAGTTGAGTTAACCATAAATGGCTATGTAAGAGCTATTAATGGTCATGTAAGAGTCATTAGTGGTTTGGAAGACTTTAGAGGTTAGCTTGTTGAGCACATAAAGCATTAAATGCTTTTCAAAGACTTTGGAGTCTTTCATAAATGACCTCAAGTTGCTTAGGAATGTGAAAATATTTAGGAGATGGATTAGGCTAATTAGGAATGATTAGAAAGTGGTTAGAAGGGTCTAGAAGGGCATTTAGGATTGCAAGTGGGTTTGGTGGGTGAGGGAAAATAGGATTTTAATTAAAATAAAATTAATTTATTTTAATTGTAGTTGCAACTTGCATTTGTAGGAGAATGCAAGTGGGGGGGATTTGTTTAGGGATTTAAATAAATATTGATTTATTTAAAAGAAGAAAGTGGTTCAAATTAAATAAATATGATTTATTTATTTAATTGATTGTGAATTTGGTTTAATGAAATAATTGAAAATAAATTGAATAATTTATTTAGTTAATAGGAGAATGGTTGAGGATGAATTAATTAAATATTAATTTAATTAATTGATTATTGAAGGTTTATTAATCAAATAAACAGTAAATATTAATTTAATTAAATGGATAGATTTATGTGACTACATTTGCCCCTCTTTGAGACGGTGCGGTTAATCGCATCGTTTCAAAGAAATAAAAACAGGCGTGAAGAAATATGCCCCATAAATGTTAATTTAACGGGTGGTATGCCCCCTCGAGAGAAGGGTCGAAAAATTTCAAAAAATTGGGCGATCTCTCGAAAAAGAACGAGAATTGGTGAGGAGGTAGTGATAACTCAATGATGAACCACTAGTACCAAACCGGTACTGAGAGGGGGGGGTGAATCAGTACAAACACAAATACTGTCCAAAATCGGTTTGACACCTAATACTCCAAATGACTGACAAACAGGGATACTGGTAGAACAGAGTGCAATCGGTAACATCCAGTATAGCTCAATCAGTCATGAACCGGTCACTCAATAAGCTTCCCTCTTAGCTCAATACTACAGTATTATTATATTCTCATGCATAAACAGGTAAACTTAATCATTAGATTTTCACAACAGTGAGTTCAATATGTTTTATAGACAGGCATAAAACATAGAACCTTCATATGCTTAATAGGTAAAACAAAGCATCACAAGACAAAAGCATTTCACATGACACACATATTTTTCACATGGAAACCCAACTGGGAAAAACCATGGTGGGGATGAATACCCACAAGCTACTTTTTGAACTCTTTAGAAGTTCGCTCTGTTAGGAACCTTGTTCGGTTAAAGACATTACAATAGGTTCTGCTAGGAACCAATCCTGTTAGGGATCACCCGGTTAAGGGATACACGGTTAAGGGTTAAACCCGGTAGGGTCACCTTATTAGAGGATTTCAAGAACTCAATAGCTGAAAGGATCTCCTAAGCTCTATAGCTTCTCAGAACTCATTAGCTTCGAGTTACCCGGTTAAGGGATTTGAATCAAGCCTGTTAAGACCACCCGGTTAAGGGATTTTGAATCAAGCTAGTTAAGGCTACCCTGTTAGGGGATTTTACAACTATTGAAGTGGTTAGAGATCAATAGGTATTACAATGCTAATGCAGATCCATTTAGGCTCCTCTTTACCTTCTGCACATTCACTTTGTAGGTATCACTTCTCTCTTTTGGTCTGGCAAGAATTACGTATCACTTCCCTTGGATACACATTCACAACTTTTGCCAACAACCTCAGAAAGAAACACAACATCGACCTTATAGGAAACATACAGGTCGGTAGCAAAAACCCTAAACCCTAAACCTGTTAGGTTAAGCAATTCAAACGGTTTGATCTTGACCATTGAATCATACTACATTAAATGCAACAATCTTGAATCGATCTCAAGACATTCTCCATCATCCATTATCCACCGATTTCATGGCGGCTGATAACCCATCACGTGTTATCACCGTTTGACAGACTTCACACATTCCCAAGGTAGATAGGAATAGTCTTCTTCATGCAAGATCCTTCACGCACACAAAGCTTACGTGGCAACATGATCTGTCCTCCATCATACTGCTAACTCATCACACGAAGATCACCGATTGAGTCACTTGAGGTGCTCCAACTGGAAACCCTGAAGTGGAAGCTACCTACCAACCGGTAGTCATATAATGCTTCCATGTTCCCATAACTACATGCTGGTTCATCTTGAACAAATATGCCGCTTCACTTTGACATATAAACCGGTTCATACATATGTTGGTTCCTTTCTCTTTTCACCTATCACATATGCCGGTTCTCTTCATAACACATATTGACATCAATGACAACATACAATGTCATTATGTCTTCATGTCGGTTCACATAATGCCAACAATCTCCCCCTTTGGCATTGATGGCAATATACAAAGATATCTCTCCGCTTCACTCCTTCTCCCCTATTTGTTGCAGATATCTTTTCCGCTTCACTCCTTCTCCCCCTTTGACAACAATGCCAAAGTGGAGGTACAAACATCTCTATTCCATCATGTTGCTCCCCCTGAGGAGTAGCATCCTTCAACACATCAATCAACCAAAAATTTGTCTATCCAATACCTGACTGATGTGGAACAATTACGTTTAGTTCACCTCCTGGAGGGGCAATACCCCTAATTCACCTCTCAAATGCACAAATGTTGTCTTTGGGAGAGGCTTGGTGAATATGTCTGCTAACTGCTCCTTACTGGACACATGCTCCAGTGCAATCTCTTTATTCTGAACCTTTTCCCTCAAGAAATGATACTTAAGCTCAAAATGCTTGGTTCTAGAATGTAAAACCAAATTCTTTGATATATTGATAGCACTTGTGTTATCACAAAATATACTTACCGGTTCAGATACAAGGATCTTGAAGCCTTCCAGTACATGCTTCATCCAGATTGTCTGAGTGCAGTTCATGAAAGCTGCAACATACTCCACTTCCACTATAGACTGAGAGATACAACTCTGCTTTTTACTCATCCATGAGACCAGTCTACCACCGAGAAAGAATGCACCACCGGTTGTGCTTTTTCGGTCATCCACATTACCTGCCCAATCAACATCTATGAACACTTTTAGATTGAAATTATTGTTGTATGGGTAGCACAATCCATAGTCAACTGTTCCCTTCAGATACCTAAGAATCCGCTTGACTGCAATCAAGTGAGATTCTCTTGGACTCTTCTGGAACCTTGCAGTAATGCCAACTGCATGTGCAATATCTAGTCTGCTATGCACTACATAATGCAACTTACCAATCATTGATTGGTATTCCTTCTCATCAACCAGTGTGGAATCATCCTCTTTTGTCAATTTGCAACCGGTCACCATCAATGTACCAACCGGTTTGCTATCTTCCATGCCAAAAGTCTTCAGTACCTCTTTGACATATTTGGACTGAGTGGTAAAGATTCCATCTTCCATCTGCTGGATCTATAGTCCAATGAAGAAATTAATCTCCCCTATGAGTGACATCTCAAACTCTTTTTTCATCTCATCAGCAAACTCATGACTCATCTTGTCATCTCCTTCAAAGATGATGTCATCAATAAAAACTTCACAGATTAGGATATGATCTCTTTCATACTTCAAGTAGATATTGCTATCTTCACTTGTTCTCTCAAATCCAATCTTCACAAGATGGGAATGTAGGCACTCATACCATGCCCTAGGTGCTTGCTTTAGACCATATAATGCTTTATGTAGCCTACATACCATGTCACTATCTTCAGATAGGGCAAACCCATCTGGTTGCTCAATATACACCTCCTCTTCAAGTACACCATTTAGGAATGCAGATTTTACACCCATTTGATATACTTTGAACCTCTTAAAGGCTGCATATGCAAGAAGCATACGAACTCCTTCCAATCTGGCTACAGGAGCAAAGGTTTCCCCATAGTCTTCTCCTTCTTCTTGAGCATATCCTTTGCATACCAATTTGGCTTTATTCCTAATCACTGTGCCATCCTCATTCAGCTTATTTCTGAACACCCATTTGGTGCCAATGACATTTTTATGCTCAGGTCTAGGTACCAAGGACCATGTACCATTTTTTTCTATCTGATCAAGTTCCTCTTCCATTGCTTTGATCCAGTCTTCATCTTTATGAGCCTCTTTGAATGATTTAGGCTCAAATTTAGAGATCATACATGAGTTTTCTTTGATCTTTCTTCTTGTAAGGATTCCTGCATCCTTATCACCTATGATCTACTTGGGATCATGATTCAACTTGACATACCGAGGAATGGTCTTAACTAGTTCTTCTTGCTTTTCTTCTTCATCCTCATCTTCATCAGTATCAGCATTCACCGGTCCAGGGACACTGTTACTGGTACTTGGTTGGCTAACAACCGGTTCCCAGAAGGTTGCAACCGGTTCATTTACAGCTTGCTCACTGCCAGTTTCCTCAGTCTTCTCATAGGATTCATCAACTCTTACATTGATGCTTTCCATAATTCTCTGAGTCCTATTGTTGTAGCACTTGAAAGCTTTACTCTTGGTGGAATATCCTAGAAATATTCCCTCATCACATTTAGCTTCAAATTTGCCCTGATGTTCACTCCTCTTGATGTATCATTTGATACCAAAGACCTTAAAGTAGTTAACCATAGGTGTCTTACTGGTCCAATACTCATAAGGAGTTTTGTCCTTACCCTTTTTGATGAGTACCTGGTTCATAGTGTAGACTGCAGTGCTCACTGCTTCTCTCCAAAATGTGTGAGCTACCTTTCCTTGAATCAACATGGTTCTAGCTGCTTCAACCACAGTCCGGTTATTTCTCTCTGCTAGGCCATTTTGCTATGGAGTCCGAGGGGCAGATAGTTGTCTCTTGATGCCAAATTCTTCACAATACTCGTTGAATTCACTAGAAGTGAATTCCCCTCCTTGATCAGTTCTGAGACACTTGATCCTTTTGCCACTTTCCTTCTCCACTAATGCTCTGAAAGCTTTGAATTTCACAAAGGCTTCGGACTTGTCTTTCAAGAATGTGACCCACATCATTCTTGAGCAGTCATCATTGAGAATCATGAAGTACCTATCACCCTGCACACTTCTAGTTTTCATAGGACCACATAGATCAGTATGCACAAGATCAAGCAAGTTGTCAGTAGTGAGAGATTTACCTTTAAAGGTTGAGGAAGACATTTTCCCCAGTTTACACTCTCTGCATAAGGTATTATCTGGTTTGCTCAGCACCGACAACCCTCTAACTGCCTTGATCTTACTAGCCTTCACAATGTTATCAAAGTTCACATGGCAGAGTCTCCTATGCCATATCCAGCTATCATCAAGCTTAGCCATAAGACATGTACTTATATTTGCATTTAGATGAAATAGGTTACCTTTAGTCTGCATGCTGATGGCCACCAATTTACCATCTTTTTCTTTGATTCTGCAAACTCCATTTTTGAATTGCAGAGTGAGGCCACTGTCATTTAGCTGGGTAACACTTAGAAGGTTGTGTCTGAGACCATCAACCCAGTACACATTGTCAGCACTACTCTTTCCATTCAAAGAGATGGACCCTCTGCCTTTGACCATGCAAGGTGCATCATTGCCAAAGCGAACCACACCACCATCATACTCCTCTAAGGATAGAAACTTGCTCTGGTCACTAGTCATATGGTGAGAACAACCACTGTCAATAATCCACTCATTTGAATTTTCAAACCGGGAGACAAAAGCCTTCTTGTCTGCCACATCTTCCTTTACAGCAACAAACATAATGTCTTCATTCTCTTCATCTTCTGATTCCTCATCTGTGACACCTTCATCAACTGCCACAAAACAGTTTCTTTGGTTTCCTCCTTTGAATTTCTTGAACCTTTCCGGTTTATCCTTGTTGTCGCTATTAGGACAGTTCATAGCAATATGTCCTATTCGGTTACAGGAAAAACATTTCAAAGGTAGCTTACCTTTGTATTTACCAGTTCCTTTTGAAAATTTCCTGTCAAGAAGAGCTTCAAATTCCATCAGAAACTCTTCATCATTCATTTCTTTGCTCTGACTAGGTTCCCTACTAGTGCTAGCCTCTTTTCCTTTTCTGGATGGTATAGCAGAGGCTTTAAAAGGTTGATTTTGTCTTTTGAACACTGCCATCAAAACTATTCAGCTCATAGGCTATCAACTTGGCTATGATAGAGTCCAAGGACACCTTAGACTTGTCTATTGATTTCAGCTCCTGAATGGCAGCGACCCTTATTGCATAGACCGGCAATAGGGATCTCAGGACTTTACTCACCATAGTGGAATCTTCTATTTTGCTACCTGCACTCTTGATTTCTCCAACAACCATTTTGATTCTTATTCCATACTGCTGAATGGTCTCTCCTTCAACCATCCGCATGTCTTCAAACTTCCCTCTCAAGCTTTCTTCCTTAGCCTGTTTTACATGCTCATCACCACCATAGATATTTTCAAGAGCATCCCATACCTCTTTGGGATTTGCCTTGTCATGAACATCAATAAATTCAATGTCAGATAAACTACTGATGAGGGCTTCCATGACTTGCCCATTTTCTTGTATCTCTCTCTTTTGGTCATCGGTGAGAGTACCAGTAGGGACAACATAGACAGTCTCAACATAACTCCAGTGTTGAGCACCCATGTTTCTGATAAATATCTTCATCCTATCTTTCCATATACCAAAATTTTCCCTCTTAAACTTTGGACCTTCCCTCTTCATCATTTGACTGGGATCTTTACCTCAAGCGGTTAAGCTTACAACACAGAGGACCTAGAGTGCTCTGATACCAATTGATAACTCAATGATGAACCACTAGTACCAAACTGGTACTGAGAGGGGGGGGGGGGGGTGAATCAGTACAAACACAAATACTATCCAAAACTGGTTTGACAGCTAATACTCCAAATGACTAACAAACAGGGATACTGGTAGAACAGAGTGCAACCGGTAACATCCAGTATAACTCAATTAGTCATGAATCGGTCACTAAATAAGCTTCCCTCTTAGCTCAATACTACAGTATTATTATATTCTCATGCATAAACAGGTAAACTTAATCATCAGATCTTCACAACAGTGAGTTCAATATGTTTTATAGACAGGCATAAAACATAGAACCTTCATATGCTTAACAGGTAAAACAAAGCATCACAAGACAAAAGCATTTCACATGACACACATATTTTTCACGTGGAAACCCAATTGGGAAAAACCATGGTGGGGATGAATACCCACAAGCTACTTTTTGAACTCTTTAGAAGTCCACTATGTTGGAGCCTTGTCCGGTTAAAGACATTACAATAGGTTCTGCTAGGAACCGATCTTGTTAGGGATCACTAGGTTAAGGGATACACGGTTAAGGGTTAAACCCGGTAGGGTCACCTTGTTAGAGGATTTCAAGAACTCAATAGCTGAAAGGATCTCCTAAGCTCTATAGCTTCTCAGAACTCATTAGCTTCGAGTTACCTGGTTAAGGGATTTGAATCAAGCCTATTAAGACCACCCGGTTAAGGGATTTTGAATCAAGCCAGTTAAGGCTACCCTGTTAGGGGATTTTACAACTGTTGAAGTGGTTAGAGATCAACAGGCATTACAATGATTTGTTAACAACACTCAATGCTAATGCAGATTCATTTAGGCTCCTCTTTACCTTCTGCACATTCACTTTGTAGGTATCACTTCTCTCCTTTGGTCTGGAAAGAATTGCGTATCACTTCCCTTGGATACACATTCACAACTTTTACCAACAACCTCAGAAAGAAACACAACATCAACCTTATAGGAAACATACAGGTCGGTAGCAAAAACCCTAAACCCTAAACCTGTTAGGTTAAGCAATTCAAATGGTTCGATCCTGACCGTTGAATCATACTGCATTAAATGCAACAATCTTGAATCAATCTCAAGACATTCTCCATCATCCATTATCCACCGATTTCATGGCGGCTGATAACCCATCACGCATTATCACCGTTTGATAGACTTCGCACATTCCCGAGGTAGATAGGAATAGTCTTCTTTATGCAAGATCCTTCACGTGCATAGAGCTTACGTGGAAACATGATTTGTCCTCCATCATACTGCTAACTCATCACACGAAGATCACCGATTGAGTCACTTGAGGTGCTCCAACCGGAAACCCTGAAGTGGAAGCTACCTACCAACCAGTAGTCATACAATGCTTCCATGTATCGGTTCCCATAACTACATGCCGGTTCATCTTGAACAAATATGCCGCTTCACTTTGACATATAAACCGGTTCATACATATGTCGATTCCTTTCTCTTTTCACCTATCACATATACCAGTTCTCTTCATAACACATATTGACATCAATGACAACATACAATGTCATTAGATCTTCATGCTGGTTCACATAATGCCAACAGGTAGAACATAAGAATTTAGCAATAACGATGAAAGAATAGAAGAAATTGGAGTTAAAACGGAGAAATGAGAGACAGTTGAAGTTCACGGGGACCACAGCGGTGAGTGGGGTGAAATTGGTTTAGGGCTGAAAGGATATATATGAAGGGGAAGGGGTAAAAACAGGGTCATTTTCATCCATTTCCACAGCGATTTAGAGCTCTGATAGTGGTTTTGGTGAAAGGGTGAGTAGCAGTCAGCATGCCGGTACCTATAGCAGATCATCGACTAGAGCGGATCCATCAATTCCAGCGGCCAGATGACTATGGACCAGCAGTACACAAATTTGAATTTTTGCTTTTCATGTATTTTTTATATGTTTTTGCAAGTGTCCAAGTCCAACCAAGACAATGTTGTAACCTAAAATAGTGCTTTTGTGCCGCTATAGCGCTATCGGTTATTGTAGCGCAACCGTAAAGTAGTATTAGCGCTAATGCATTTTTAGCGCTATTGAGTCAATGTTGTAGCGCTTTTGTATAGGTCTTGTAGCACTTTTGTTGTTTTAGCGCTAGTGTGTAGTGTTTTTAGCATGATTGTCAGCATAATAGCGCTATTGTCCAAAAAAAATAGATGCCCCAGTGTTAGGAAAAATGACCTCCTGATGCCTGTGTTGGGTGGATGGATGGATAAGTTGTTTTGAATCATAGCAGCCTCGTTGAGACTAAGTCATTATGGTAAATGCTTGTTGTAGTCTAGGTTTTCCATGATCGCTTACCTGTTAAGACCCGAAGATACTTGATCAAAGTATCTGTTGATAGTCTAGGTTTAAACTTAAGAAAGTTTGAAACAAAACAACTGATGATAATGTTGATGTGTGTAGGAGGATTTGCCCATTTTACAGATGTGGGAGTGACATCTGGCCACATAGCAGTTGCAAGATCAGTTGACCGAGGTGAAGATCGATTGCGTCGCAATGACTGGGTTATATGACACGATGCACATGCTCATGATTCAGACAAATCATGGATTATTGACAACATTAGTTGAGCAGTGGCACAATGAGACCTGCACATTCCATTTGTTGATGGGAGAGATGACCGTTACACTAGAGGATGTGTGGCGGATTTTGCATATTCCTATCTGAGGGGAGCTAGTGATGTATGACCGAGGTGTAGGGACAACGGATGTTCGCGGAGGACGTCTACATTCATGATGGCTCAATCGCATGGGAGGAGATAGCGGTTTTATATGAGCCATTACCAACGGTATTATCAGGCATTGTCGGGGGTTTACTGTGCCTCGATCGATGATCGCATGAACTGGTCATGGGTTGGGGCCAAGTTATTGAGCACATGGTGATAGATGGGACCCGCTATGTATGGGGACCATGCGTGCTGTCACACTTATACAAGGAGTTGCATGAGGTGGTATACCGGGAGACAAGTTCTCTGGGGGTCGACATTACTTTGCTACATATTTGGGCATGGGAGCACCTGCCAATTACACTGCAGGTGTGTCTGAGATTTAGGGCAACAAATCAACCCTATGTGTATATGTACAGAGGTATGATGAGTCAGCCCCACTTGGGGAAGTTGGAGTGGTGGCGGCGGGCATTAGATGATTTGGATACATTGATATGGAGGCTATATATTGAGTGTGAGCCTTGGGAGGATGATGCAGAGGCCTTGCCGTATGTTTTTATGACATGGTTTTTGATTGGTAGGACATCCTACAATGTAGAGAGACAGGTACCAGGTAGAGTGATGAGACAGTTCAGGTAGAGGCAGGATTTGCCGAGGGGATCAGGGGAATATGCATGGGCGGTACGAGAGAGATTCCAGTGGGGGCCAGTAGTACCGTATGATCAAACCTTAGCCGATTTCTGGACCTTATAGGCGAGACCATGGCATATGAGGCCAGGGATTGTGGATGCAGGAGTGACAGAGGAGTATACGCAGTATTGTGCCGCGCATCCTATTTCGCACCTTTCAGATCCAACTGAGTCAGTACCATCTTTTGAGGATGATAGGAGACAACGACAAAGGAGGAGAGCAGGCAGAGGAGTAGGAGGAGGAGGTAGAGGTGATGGAGGAGGAGGAGATAGAGGTGATGGAGGAGGAGGGGATGGTGGAGGAGGCTTTGGGGGAGCAGGAGGGGGTGGAGGGGGTGGATTTGGAGGTGAAGGTGGTGGAGGAGGTCGACTACAGAGGAGAGGGAGGGGCGGGTAGCCATTGCGACTCTCACAGGGTCCTTTGATTCAGGGAGTAGTCAGAGTAGGCGGCAGGGATTTCGAGGAGGGAGAGGCACCTATGGAGATGGGAGAGGGAGCTACAGGTGGAGGAGAGGGAGCTACAGGTGGAGAGGATCCTATGAGGATGGGAGGAGGAGACCTGCGAGAGCATATGATAGTATATTTGCAGACTCGTCTTACAGTAGCCCAGGCAAGATGGAGGAGATGGAGGCAGAGGTTGCAGCTAGAGATGTTAAGTTGTTTGCACGAGAGTCAGAGTTGATAGTAGTGAGGTGAGAGTGGGATGATGTTGTGTATAGGGTGATCTAGCTGCGGGAGAGAGTTCGGGTCTTGGAGGGAGCACAGGGACATGGTCCGTCGGATGTGTTATTGAGTGCACTCCAGCGGGTAGGGGGAGAGATTGACTACTGGCGAGGTTTATATGAGTAGGTGGTGCCATCTAGTTAGCGGGCACTGAGTTATTCACAGATGCGTCAAGCAAGATTAGAGTGGTCTTAGAGGATGCAGAGCAGTGGTGGTGTTATGGGTCCTCCATGATGAGATAGTGCGGGTGGAGCAGGGGGTAGTGGTGGTGTAGGGGGTGATGGTGGTGCAACATCTAGCCAGAGTGCCATTTGAGAGCACTTATGTACTTGTGACATTGTCTTTTTTGGACTATGACTTGGATGGCTCTTGGTAACCGATATATTTTTTGACATCATTGTACTCTGATACATGTATGTTTTTGCGAGATGGTATATGAAGTGATATATGAGGAGATCCCATATTTTGTGATGATATGCATATTGATGATATGTATGGGTTCATGCAAGATGATGATTATGAGTTTATTCTTTTATATGAGATGTTTTTACTTGCTATATGCATATGTCGATGAGATGATTTCTATATGCATGTTTTATGGATGAGTTGCTAACATGTGTATGCAGGTTACTGGATGGATACTGCGAATATGTGTATGTAGGTGACATGTGTATATTTTATGGATGATTTCATATTTTGCTATGCATATGATGTAATGATAATGATGTATGTTTTGAAGATAATGATGATTTGATGATATGAGTAAATGATGCATGTGTTTAATATGAATCTAGATGAATGTATTTATGTATGTTTTCAAGATGAATGTGTTGTAAATGGATGAACACGTGTTAATGCATATGGAATGTATGTTTCTAGATGAATGCAACTAATGATTAGAATGTACTGTTTTAGGAATAAATGCATGTTTAAATGATTCCTAACATGTATGTAAGTAAGCAACTAAATGATGGAAATGATCGAAAATGTGAAAATGAATCTAAACACATGATCATGATTTTAAATGCAAGCTAATAAAACAAATGTATCTAATGGAAAATGAGTAACTGCACCTTAATGCTTTTTAAAAGGAAAATAGATGCATCTTAATGAATCCTGGTGAAACTTTAAGATGAGAATGAAAATGAATGAGTATAAGAATACACTGGATGGATAGATGAATGTATTTGACTAATAGATAAATAAATACAAATGAATGCAACTAAATGAATCTAAATGAATGTACTTTAAACAAACTTAAATGATGATGAATGATATTTAATGATTTAAGATACAACTAATTGTACCTAGATGACTAAATGAATGTACGTTAATGTCTAACAATGGAAGTAAATAAAATGATTGAAAATTTATCCAAATGAATCTAAAATGCCCTTATTGCAATGATGAAATGATGCAATGATGATAATGAATGCAACTAAATGATATTAGATGCACTTAAATGAGTACCTAAAATGGATGTAATGAACCGACATGCAAGTAAATGATAATGAACTAGATGCATTGAAATGCCACTAAATGTAATGGAATGATAATGCCATGCATTCATGATATATGAATGCAAGTTGGTGAGAATTTGCATGATGCAAAGATGATGTATCAGAGAACTCCATTATGATTGTATCCAAGATCAATTTATATTAAATAACCTCTCGTATTTTAACTTGTTCACATTTGCATACAAAATATGATTAATGAATGATAATTGGATGGGCGATATGCAACAGAATGCAATATAAATAGATGAGATGGAATGACGATCCATAGAGCTTTATTTTTCATCACTGAGAAATGGTAGTATCAATCTTGGACGAGGCAATAGGAATCAAGTTTGGAGCATGTACCTGTAAGAAAGTAGTATAGATAAAAGAATATGGACCCTCCATTTTGGTTCATGTGTAGATGGTTGAGGTATACATTGTAGTCAGTAAGCCATAGTGATCCATGACTATATTTTCACATATGATCACGCAGCTTAGTGAACTTCCCACGTAGACACCCTTAGTACATGCCCTAGAACTTCATTGGAACAATTTGCAGACAATAAACAAATGATACTTAGGAACCATCCCGACTACTCTAATCACTTGTGGATATCCCGAAGTAGTGTAGGAACCTGATATAAATGAATAAATAACTTATCAAACTGACCAAGTACTTGATAGCTTAAAAAAAAAATTATTGTCAAAGAAAATGTTATCATGTCTTTGTTTTGGTAAGGAAGGATGCATCCTTGTTTAAGAGAATTGTGTGTACCTGCGTTGATTGTGTGGTTGATTTGATAAATGATCATTGTTTGGGTAGTGAAAAATGTTTGTTTGGTTTCTGTTTGCGATGTGTATGTACAAAGGATTTTATGTGTTTGCTATTTTTTTGATTGATTTTTGATGTTTTACGATGTGTTTGAATTTTGTGAGTGTTTTTTGAATATTTTTGAATTTTGTGAGACAGTTTTGAATGAAGAACTTGATGAATCATAAGCAATTTAGAATCCATTTCCATCAATAGATTAAGAGCATTGGCCCCAGTTTAGATATGACTATGAAAAGCAGGATGCAGGACGCATGAAGTACTATCCCTGATTGCAGATCAATAACAAGCCATGGTTGGACTAATGGATGAATGGATGCAATGAATGCGATCGCAACAAGTTTGAAAGACAATGGAGCCTTAGCCTTTATGAGTGGCGCCTGTTTGCCAGGTTTTCACCATCGCACTTACCCAAGGTGCCACCAGAGTGGTTGTTCACCATTCGGATGCATGATTTTTCTCTTTATTATTTTGATTTTGATTTTGATTTTCTTGAGGACTTTTATCTGAATGTTTTGGTGTTTTTCTGGTATGTACTGAAGCCTGATGCTCTGTACAACTATGTATGAAACTGTTTGAGGTGCATTTTGTTGATCGGATCTGCTAGCAGTTCTCCTTCTGAAGTAGCCAACTGATATGCCTCAGACCCAAATATCGTAGTGATAACATATGGACCCAGCCAATTAGATTCAAACTTTCCTTGATGTTCTCTATTTGGTTGGTTTTGAGGATTTTCCCTGAGAACAAGATCACCTACCTCAAATGTACATGGTCTAACTCGATGATTATAGCTTCTGCTCATGCACTATTGATAGGCCTTGAGTTGGTTGTATGCAGCTTGTCGCCTTTCATCAAGTAGCTCCAAGTCTTGAAGACGTGATACTCGATATGCTTCATCATCTATCAGATTATGCAAAGAAACCCATAGAGATGGTATCTCAACCTCGATAGGAAGAATGGCTTTTGGGCCATAGACCAGTGAGTTGCACCTATAGGGATTCGAATGCTAGTTCGATACGCCCATAGTGTTGGATTTAATTGAATATGCCCATCACAAGAAACATCGTTGATTGTCTTCTTGAGCATTCTCAATATGTTCTTGTGTGATGCTTTGACCTGACCATTGCCTTGTGGGTAATAGGGAGTGGAAAAGCGGTGTTGGATGTGAAACCTCTCACAGGGCTCATAGCCATCCTGATTTTTGAAAGGAAGTCTATTATCTGTGATGATGGACATGGGTACACCATACCAACAAATGATGTGTATTTAAGGATGAATGAGGCGATATGCTTGTTGGTAACTTGGGTAAGTGGAACAACTTCGATCCACTTTGTGAAGTATATTCAGTGGCGGTAATGATAAGTTTGTGGCCGTTGGATGAAGATGGATGGATTTTACCCACAAGGTCAAGTCCCCATTGACAAAAGGGCCATGGTGTTGTGATTGGTTGCAATTCTTGTGCTGGTGCATGTATCAAGTCTCTGTGAACTTGGCACTTCTTGCATTTTCTAACAAAATAATAGGAGTCTTTTTCCATGGATGGCCAATAGTATCCAGCACACATGATCTTCTTTGCTAATGAAGGACCACTTGAGTGAGTCCCACAAATTCCTTCATGTACCTCTTCCAAGGCCTTTGTTGTCTCATCCTGTTCCAAACATTGAAGAAGAGTACCATCAAGACTGCGTCGGTATAGGGTTTCAATAATGATGGTGTATCGAGCAGTTTGGCGAATGAAGGTTTTGCGTTGGTTATTGGATTGGTTAGGAGGAAGTGTGTTATCATGTAGGTAGGCGTAGAACTCACCATACCATGGGGATTCAGAACCGACAAGGTGACATATCATCTTGGATTCGGGGATATCATAAGCGGGAATCCAAAGATGTTGTACCAAGAACTCGTAGCGTGTTGAATTATTTGGAAGATCTAAGAGAGATGCAATTGTAGCCATGGCATCAGCAACTCAATTTTGATATCTGGGTATCTGCTCGAAGGTGATAGTTGTAAATGATGCTTTTAAAATATCCACCATTTTCTTGTACGACATGAGTTTATCATCCTTGGTTTGATACTCATCTATGACTTGTCAGATGACTAGTTGGGAGTCGCCATATATCTGTAGCTCTTTCAGTTTCCATTGTATGGCTAATCTGAGTCCTGTGATCAAGGCCTCATATTCTGCTATGTTGTTTGTACATGGAAAAGTTAGCCTGTATGACTTTGGGATGCTGTCACCTTGAGGTGTAATAAAAAGAATGCCTACCCCCGAGCCATGTCTAGTATATGAGCCATCAAAGTATAACTTCCAAGGTTGTGCTGTTGTGATCATGAAGATCTCTTCATCTGGGAAGTTAGAAACAAGAGGATGATCGTCTATGAGGGGTGCATTGGCCAACTGATCTGCAATAACTTGGCCCTTGATAGCCTTATGATCCACATACTCAATGTCAAATTCACTCAGAATCATCACCCATTTGGCCAAGCGGCCTATCAATGCTACTTTGTTGAGTAAGTACTTTAGTGGATCGATCTTTGCAATGAGTTGTACTTTATGCGTCAACATGTAGTGCCTCAGTTTAGTGGCTGCCAAAATAACTACTAGGCAAGCTCGCTCAATAGGTGTGTAATTGAGTTCATAGTCGACCAGTGTGCGAGAGATATAGTATACAACACGCTCTTTCCCTTCTGCATTGTGTTGTGCCAACAGTACTCCTAATGCCGTATTTGTAGCTAAAATATAGAGCAATAGTGGTCTACTTGGATCTGGTGGGATCAACAACGATGTATTCATGAGATAATCCTTGAGCATCTGGAATGCTTGCTGGCCTCTAGCATCCCATTGAAGGTGGATGTTTTTGTGTAACAAATGTTTAAAGGGGTGACACTTATTTGCCAGTCGTGCAATGAATCTTCAGATTGATTTTAGCTGCCCTTGTAGTGTCCTTAACTGACTGATGTTCTTGGGAGGTGGCATGTCCATGATTGCTTTGACCTTTTCCAGATCTACTTCAATGCCTTTGCTTGAGATAATGTATCCTAGAAGCTTCCCTGAGGTTACTCCAAAGACACATTTCTTTGGATTGAATCGAACATGATATTTTTCTAGTCTGTCAAAGATTTTATCTAATATTTCCAGATGACCTTCTCTTGTTAATGATTTTGCCAGTAAGTCATCGACATAATCCTCCATTATGGTATGCATCATATCATGAAAGATGGTGGTCATATCTCTTTGATAGGTTGCCCCTGCATTATTTAGACCAAAAGGCATCACATTCCAACAATATGTTCCCCATGGGCATGTGAAGGCGATTTTATGTTGATCTTCTGGTGCGATCTTTATCTGGTTGTACCCTGAAATGCCACCTATAGAAGAAAGCATGGCATGTCCTGTTGTTAGGTCCACGATCATGTCAATGTTTGGTAGGGGGAAGTCATCCTTAGGATAGGCCTTGTTAAAATCTTTGAAGTCAGTATAGACACGGATGCCCCCATTTGGTTTGCTGACAGGTACAATGTTGGAGATCCAATCTACATAATCGATTGGTTAGATGAAACCAACATCCAAGAGTTTCTTAAGTTCTGCTTTGACTAGTACTGCAATCTGGGAGTGCATCTTGCGAAGCTTCTGTTTGACAGGCTTAGCTCCTTCTGCCAAAATGAGGGAATGCATGACCAAATTAGGATCTAGACCAGGCATGTCTACATATGACCATGTGAAGTTGATCTGACATTTCTGGAAGAATTTTAAAAATTTAGACTGTTCCTCTAGAGTTAAAAGAGATGCCAGATGTATTTGGTGAGGAGTCTCAAGGGTTTCCACATTGAATTCATTTGTTTCCTCGATGAGGATCATTGATCATTCCTGATTTGTACTGGAGGGGAGGATGTCAAACCTTTCATCCTCAGGCACCTTAGAGAGGTTTTCACCATTGGATATGCTCTTTCTTTTTACTTTTTTGGGATCAAACAGTGCCACAGTGTGGTTTTCATTGGAAGATACATGTTTTATCATGATATTTTTGCAGCTAAAAGGTTTAGCATCCACCACAAAGTATGCTACACTATTAAGTTCGATGGTGAATCCAACTTTGTGATCCCCGCTTGGTATGTTATCCCATAGTTCCAAAAAGTCAATGATCGCCTCATCATTTTGGAATTGGTCAAGGAATGGGGGATTATGTTGGTTCTATTTGATGAGTTCAGGATAAACAATGGGCATTACCTCATCAATTAAGTTAAGTTCAGAGGAGGTGTCAGTGAGGGTTAAGATAGATTAGCGAAGTTCATCGATGATACTCTCCTTGTTAGATTTTGGTGTCAGATTTGATGTACGACCTGTGGAAGGTGTTTTTGGCTCAGGAGCCCAAAAGGTTTTAATCCATGCCTCCCCGTAAACTAGGATATCCTTATGGGGTGAGGGAGGCAATGTATCTTCCTCATCTGAAGTATTTAGGTTCACTGAATCAAATTCCCACTCATGAGAGTCGGTCTCCGAATCACTTTCTAACATCTAGTTACTGTACCATGTTGGGATATCTTTTGTATTGAATAGTGCATTGGTCACGGGTTTATGCACTTTTATGGATGAGATTGATGGTGTTGCTGATAGGATTATTGGTGTTGGGGATGCCATTACTGTGAGTATCAATATTGTTGGCGCTACTGTTGTTTCCGATGGTGATGTTGTTGATGGTACTGATGTTGTTGATCGAGATACGAGGTTTGTGCGATTGTTGTTGTTATCGATGGGATTGTTGGTTTGATTGGTGGGATGATTGGTGTTGCAGGTAGTATTATCGGTGCTACTATTGGAATAATGGGTCTTGCAGGTATTTTTAGCGGTGTGAGTAGTGTTGTGGATGATATTGATGGGATTCTCGGCCTTGTTGGGGTAGTTGGTGCGGTTCTTGGTGCTGCTGATATAATCAAGGGTGGCCTCTTTAGAGTATTAGGTTGATATAGAGGTTTGTTGGGTTTCCCCTTGAATCTGAGCTTAGGAAGAGCCTCCTTTTGAAAACCTATGCCAGTGCTATCTTTGGGTTTTAATTCTGGTTTCAACGACTTGTGTCATCCTTGCTTGCAAGGTCCTAAAGCACTCTGACCATCATATCCCATTCTTTGCATAATGGTAAGTCCTTTTCCATATTGATCTGTAGGAAGCTTAGCCTGTGGGATTTCTGTGGTGATAGGGTCTTTATAGATCTATTATGTTAGGTCCTCATCTCTGGTCTCCTCTTCTTGACTTTTTCCAAGGATAAAAGGCGCCAAAGTGCATGCTGGCTTGACCAGTGGTGGTTGAAGTAACCTTTGAGGTTTTCCATAAGTTCTAGGGGAAGTGGGTAGTTGCCCAAGAAAAAAGAGTTGGCTTAGATTATATTCCCTAGGTCCTTCCTCTGCCATTTTCATCTTCAACTTCTCTTGATTTGGTATAGGGGTGTTTGAGCTAGAAAGAGAGGCTAGACCAATTTATGATGTGGATGGGATAGCTTCTTTGTTGTTAGGAACAGTAATCTCTCGCTGATGGTTAATATTGTTACACTATGCAAATGGATTTGCATCGCACAGGATTGTGATTTCTACATCGTTATGGGGAAACTTGATACACTGATGATAGGTAGATGGCACGACTTGCATGGCGTGTATCCAAGGTCTTCATAACAACAAATTATATCGCAGAGGAAGGTCCAGAACTTGGTAGATGATGTGCTTCACCACTGAGCCCACTCGGATTGGTAACACAACTGCTCCTTTTGAAGAACGCTCTGCATCATCATAGGCTTTTATGGTTATCTTTTTTTAGGGTCCACTGATTCTATTGCATATCCCAATGTTGTGACCAACTGTAATGTACATATATTCAGACCAACGCCATTGTCAATCAAGAATCGCTTGATCCCGTGTTGGTTGATAAATCCTTCAATGTGGAGTGAGGTGTTATGAGGTTGTTGGAAGGATGTATTGTCACTTTCAGAGAAAGTGAGACATGGTGATGACCTCAGATTACCAACCATAGCTTGAAATTGATCCTTATTAAGATTGGCAAGGACTGTCGCTTCTTGGAGAGCTTGATCCAAGATTGTTTTATGAGATGGGGATAGGCACAAAAGCTCTAATATGGATATAAGTGTGGGCACCTTATCTAACTGCTCTACAAGATTATACTGCTTTGGGATGGAGGTTGTGCCTTGTGGAGCTGCTTTAATGGTGATTTTGCTGCATCGTGTGACAACATTGTAGGTAGGGTTCGGATCTTTGATGGATGGTTGCTATTTGTTCATTGGCATCATATAGGTGATTCACAATTATAAGCCGCTCACGTATAATCAGTTGTATATGTGTTTCACCCTGAAGTGGAAGGACCCCTTTGATCTTGTGATAGAAGCGGATTCTTGAACATGAGATGATCATTATTTGAGGTTTTGGGTCATTTCCTTTGATTTCAATCTCTCCTCGATCAATAAGATCTTGAACAAGATCTTTTAGTCTATGGAAGGTACTTATTTTATGCCCTTTCCCTTGGTGGAATTCACAATATTCATTATCTCTCCACCATGGAGGTTTGACCTGAGGTTCGTAGTTAGATGTCTTTGGTAAGGTCACCAGATTTGAAGAGACCAACTGACGCAATACTATTTCGATAGGTTCCCCTAAGGGTCTATATGTACGTTTTGGTTTATAATTTTGTTGTTGTTGTCTTGGTTCCTCTTGCAATGCATTGTGACCTTGATTTTGTGGAGGAGAAACCGTGTTGTTTTTAGGAGGGGGATTTTGCTCCGCAAATCGGACCATAGGTTGTGCACTTTTTATGGTCCTTGCATCTACGACCCCATCATTGACAATGTTATTGTTCTTATTCCATAAGTTAGGTTTATCACTATTAAAATGCAGGTGAGGACCATCTTTTGATTTGGTGTATATCTTGATAAGTCCCTTTTTGATAAGGGCTTGTTCACATTTAATCCCTGGGTGATCATGTCATCAAAGGACTCTGTGGCCTTCATGTCTAGGTAGAATTCCATTTCATCGTTTAAGCTGGAAATAAATATTTCCACTAGCTCTCGTTCAAGTAGATGAAGAGAACATCTACTAGATAGTTGCCTCCACCTTTGCAGGAAAGCTGAAAATAGCTCCCCTGGCCTTTGTTTGGTATTGCACAGATCTGCCATGGTAACATCATGTTCTATATTGTGTGAATAATGTTGGATGAACTTTTGGACTAGTTCTTCGAATGTTGTAATGTCACCTGGGAATCGGGAAAACCATTGTGTGGTCGTCCCTCCAAAACTTTGAGGAAATAGGCACATTAGATATGTGTCTTCATATGCCACTTCTAGGCAAGCTAAGTGAAATTCCTTGAAATGATCTCTAGGGTCTCCTTTTCCCCTATACTTTTCAAACTTAGGTGTTTCAAACCCTCATGGAAAAGGTGGCATGTGTAGATTCCTATCAAAGGGATAGGGACAAATATCATTAAGTGAAAACCGGGTAGTTTTCACACCACTGTGGAGTTGTTGGGCTAGATTCTTGACTTGTTGCCTCAACATGTCTACGTCGTTAGGAGGAGGACGTGGGGGTTTTCCTTGATTAAGGTCATATCTGAAGTTATCTTGACCTCTTCCACCCTCGTTATGGCTATGGTTCTCTGATGCTTGTCGTATTTGAGTGGTATCAAAATCAAGGGTTAATTTAGCTCCCTCTTGAGCAAGTCTCAAAAAGTGAGCATCTGCGTTGTTTTTGAGGATTTTATCGAAAAGTCAATTGAATATGGGGTTGTGTTGCGCTCTTTGAATATGGGGTTGTGTTGTGCTCTTTCTATTGCTTCAAGTGTTGGGGTACTAGGATCTTTATTATTTGTACCTCCTCCAATGGCCTCATGGTAGTTGTTGGGGTTTTGTTCCTCCTCTTCAATCTCTAGTTGTCTTGTTCTCGATCTGGTGTGAGCCATTTTGTTTTGAAAGTTGTTTTTGAAGTTTAGTGAAAGTGTTTGTGAGTTGGTGATGGAATGAGAGATGAATGTTTTGTGAGGTGTTTAGAAGATGGATCTCTAACGCTGAAGGTTTGATGTTACCAAAGTCCTTGTGTGAATTGCTTTTTGTGTTGTCAACAATGTTGATGTGATGAGGTATGACAAGGTCTGAGATGTGTTACAAACCAAGCTACCTAGTAATGTGAGGATGCACTCATAGACTAGTTTAACCTGCGTAGAAATGACTCTTAGGATGAGTTTATCCTAGATGTAGAAACACTCTAAAAAGTGATGTGTTGTTTTGATTTAAGCAATATCTAACAAGAACTCAAGACAAGACCTTTTTATGTTTCAAGAGTTGAGTGGATTGATGATGTATGAATGTGAGAGTGGATAGAATGGGAACTTCAATAAAAACTTTGTGTTACAAATGGGACAAATTCTTCCTCTTCTTGCTCAGGGGTTGGTGGTTCTTCCTGAGCTATGTTATATGTAATGCAAATGTTTGGAAAGAAAGCAGGGTTGGTTTTGCCTCCTTTGTTTTTATGATAACTCAAAGCTTTATACTGAGTAAAAGCTCCGTTGTTCAAAGGCTTTCTATCAAACTCGTTGGATTTTCCTTGAAGATATAGATGCATATGACGCAAGAAGGCTCTGTGTGAGATAAAAATTTGTCTATTGAGATAGAAAAATTTCCTTCTTTTGATGAAAGCCTTTGAACTCAATGGTATTTTCTTCAAATTGATATATTGATAAAGATTCCTCTTTCTCAAGATTTGGAGAATAGTCATATAATTTGATATCTTGTTTGCACTTTGTTTGATGTTTGTCAAATGTTGGATTGAAAATTTGTGTAGGATGAATACTTGTTTTTTAATTGGTTTTGCGTTTCTTTGACAAGAAAATAGAGCAAGCACACAAGCACAATAATGTTGCCTCAAAAAGGCACAAATAGGTGTGGGTCTAAATCAACCCAATCTTTGAACTTTTTGACCCCTTTTCAAATATTTTTGTATGTTTTTCCAAAAGCCTGAAGTCGGCTCAATTTATCATTGGTCTGACACAAAATGAAGACACTTCAAACACACTTTATCCCTAAGGTCAAATGACCAGTTGCGATAATTTCAGCCCACATCTTGATATTTCTTCAACTTTGGTACTACATACCTTATGAATCCTGCAATAGCAGGTAAGGATGTGATATAATAAGTCTTGCGTGAGCATAATATATAGATGATCTCTATGATGGGGGAGTCACCACTTTTATCAAGCTACAAGTAGCCTTTCAAAAAGCCCTGTTTCTATTCAAGGAAATATGTATGGTGAGTATCTTGGGAGCAAAACCATCTATGCTCTTGCATTGAACTTATCACAAATATCCTCAATCAATAGAATGGGTGGGTTTCTATATAAAAAGGTGTCTAGTAATGTTCGATGTTTTTGGACATAAGTTCATTTTGCAGGGACTCACTTAAGAGACTTGTAACTTATGGTGGGGCCCATATGTCCTTTTGACAAGTTACACTGTAGGAATAGTTATACCCAAGGCTACAACTTTTGCTCACACCTGATTTCTATAGCAGCTCAAAGGATTTACCGCGCGAGGTCATTCCCAAGAGTGATGTGTCTCTTGGCAGGCCTCTCTTAAAAAGTTAAAATTTTGAGTGTTACTAACACTTTTCTCTTGCACCTAGGACCACGAAAGCCAAGGGAGAGGATAGTGTGTGTTAGAAGTAGGACCACTCGACAAACTTTGCACAAGTGTGCCAATCACCAAAAACATTTGTTCTTTTTAACCAAGTTATAGCAATGTGATCTAACTATTTGGAGATGTTGCTCCAACAAAAATGGTGTTATTTTTAACTTCAATGGCAATTTTTTTTGTAATCTAGGAACTTTAAAACCTGGTTAACTGAATTTGAAACACGTTTTGCTTGAAGTAAATTGATTTGAACTTGAAGGGACAAATGGTTTGTTCTTTTTAAACTTGTCCAAAACGAAGTGTTGATTGTGATTTTTAATTTGATGCAAGAAATAAAATTTGTCTTGTTGATTTTAAGCACCAAATAAAAATTGTTCCTAACTTGCAAAAAGAAATTTTGTTGGGTTTTGAATTTGTGGTCCTTTTTAACTTGACAAATGAAGTTCTTTTTATAAGCCCAAACAAAATATGTGATTCATTTTATACCCAAAAAGGAAATGTGAAGTTTATTTAAGCTAAAATAGAAAGTGAATTCATTTTAAGCCAACTTTGAAAAGTTGGTAAAAAGATAAATTTATTTCCTAATCTAATTTAAAAACCTGCACAAAAGAAAAACAGTTAGTAAAAATGAAAAATGAAGTTTTGGTGGGCTTCTACAAGCCTAGATTTTGATTTCCAGTTCCAAAAAGTTTTTTACAGCTCTCTATTACAATAGTGCTACTCTGTGTGAAAATATAAGCACTATTTAACATGAAAGCGCTAAATAACAAAGAACCACGCTAAAAGAAGTGCAAAAGCGCTATAAAAAGAGACATAAGTGCTAAAAGACTCTATCAGACAAAATAAATTCTGTCAAACAATGAGCTAAAAGCGCTAAAACTAGACACTAGCGTTATTTAATGGTCAATAGCGCTATAAGTTGGACGGTAGCACCAGTTGGGAGACAATAGCGATACTATTGCAAACAATAGCGCTAAATCACCAACTTTTGAAGGCGCTAGAGCGTGAACAATGGTGCTAAAGCGCGACCTGTGTGTCAATTAAAACATAAAAAGTTAGTAGTTTTTCAAAAACATAATCAAAAGGTTGCATGTTCGATTCATGTTGTGTTCACCAAATGATGCTCTGCAAAAAGGATGGTTAGGATGTTAGGAAGACAAATACACAAACACACAAGAAACAATCCAAGTGTTAGTGTTAGAAATCGCAAATCAAAGACTATCCTAAGCAAGCATATCAAGAGAGACACAAAACACAAAATAGAAAGCTTAACCAAACTAAGAAATGTAATAAAACATCTCCAAATGCCCTCCACCATGTTTGTAGTTACTCCTCCCTTGTTCCTCTCCTCTCCAAGTTCCCAAATGAGTGTAGCTCTCAGTAGCTTTTTGCACTATTATGGATGTCTTATGGATGTCTTATGGAGGTTCAAGATTGTAGAATGAAAGCTTATGAAAATGCAAATGTGAACAAACTAAAATGAGATATTATCTAATTATCTAATGTTAATTTTAGCCCAAAAAGACAAATGTAAATTATTATGCTAAATGCTCTCTAAATTTCACTATAAATTAGATGCATACAAGATTTCAGGATCTGGATTATGAAGAAATGAACTCTATTTATAGGTAAAATGGAGCAATGGATGGTTGAGATTGAGTAACCTCAACAAGGGCCAGGATTGATGGGTCTATGATCCATGTGAGGGCTTTCAATCCAATCCTAGGATGACAAATGTCAACAAGCGATGGGTTGAGAGGGGAGGCAATAAGCATTAAATGCTTGACATGACTTGAGGGTTAACTTGGGAGGTAAGGTTAATGTTGAGTTGAATGAATAAAGCCATTATCCAATAAATAATGTCTTTGTCCAATGGATAAAATCTTGTGCAAGAGTTAGTGAGGATAACTATGGTCAAAGCAATAAATGCTTGAAGAGACCCATGAGTCAAATGAGGGTTGAGTTAGAGGTAAAGTCTCTAACCATGTGGGTGAGTTGAGTTAACCACAAATGGTTATGTAAGAGCCATTAATGGTCAAGTAAGAGCCATTAGTGGTTTGGAAGACTTTAGAGGTTAGCTTGTTGAGCACATAAAGCATTAAATTCTTTTCAAAGACTTTGGAGTCTTCGAGAAGTGACCCCAAGTTGCTTAGGAATGTGACAATATTTAGGAGATGGATTAGGCTAATTAGGAATGATTAGAAAGTGGTTAGAAGGGTCTAGAAGGGGATTTAGGATTGCAAGTGGGTTTGGTGGGTGAGGGAAAATAGGATTTTAATTAAAATAAAATTAATTTTTTTTAATTGTAGTTGCAACTTGCATTTGTAGGAGAATGCAACTGGGGGGGATTTGTTTAGTGATTTAAATAAATATTGATTATTTAAAAAGAAGAAAGTGGTTTAAATTAAATAAATATGATTTATTTATTTAATTGATTGTGAATTTGGTTTAATGAATTAATTGAAAATAAATTGAATAATTTATTTAATTAATAGGAGAATGGTTGAGGATGAATTAATTAAATATTAATTTAATTAATTGATTATTGAAGGTTTATTAATCAAATAAATAGTAAATATTAATTTAATTAAATGGACATATTTATGTGACTACAAATTATATGGCTGGATAGCTAAGAGAGAGATTAACACTATTATGGTGTTTATTTTTGTTTTTATTGATACACACGCAAACTTGACGAAAAGCATGAACAAAAAAGTGCGAAAACTTTACATGTTTGTAAAAAACACATCTCAAACTTGAGAAGGACATCCAAGCCTTTGGGTTGGATGCCCAAGGCAAATCCAAGCCTAAGGCTTGATGTTTTCCAAGGCAGTTACTTTGGCATACGTCAAATTCAAAAACTGCAAATATTGCATTTGTTGTGTGCCTTATTTGGTGTGCAACAAATATGGCACACGCCAAATAAGGTGCATGCCAAATGTATTACATTAAAAAAAATTCAATCTGTCTCTCTCCCTCTCTCTATTTTCTAGTGCAATATAATATTTAAGTATAAGTCATATTGACAGGATGTTTGAGAGTGGTTTCATATCTCTAGGAGTTATAATATAGATTTTAGTTTTTAGAATATTCATATAATTTTTAGACAGCCAAATTTTAGTAATCAACATGCTCGTATAAACATTCTCTCTCTCTGATCTCTCCCTCTCTTTCCTTGCATTCCTCCTCTCTCTCTCTCTCACACACACACACACACACACACACACACACAGGTCTCTCCCTCTCTAAACTTGAGCTCTCTTTTTTTAGTCTCTCCCTCAACCCCCAGCTCTCTCTCTCTCTCAACCCCTCCCTCCCTCTCTCTTGCTTGGTCTCTCTCTCAATCCCTCCCTCCCTCTCTCTCACATGGGCTCTCTCTCTAATTTCTCCCTCTCTTTGTATCAACCTCTCTATCTGGTCTCTCCCTCTCTTTCCATAAACCCCTCTCTCTCTCTCAGGTCTCTCCCTCTCTTTCCCTCAACTCCTACCTCCCTTCCTCCCTCCCTCTCTCTCACATGGCCTCTCTCTCCCTCTAGTCTCTCCCTCTGTTTCCATCCCTTCCTCCCTCTCTTTTGGGATTTTCTCTCTCTAGTCTCTTCATCTCTTTCCATCCCTTCCTCCCTCTCACTCAGGATCTATCTCTCTAAAGTCTCTCTCACTTTCCTGTTGGCATTTTTGATGATTGATGTTGTGATTGTCATTGATGGACACACACTTGATTTGAGATCACTTTTTGTAGGTATGAGTTAAATCTCAACTAATGTTTGTTCCAATCAGTATGATGTATTATAGTCTTTTAGACTATCAGTGTTTTGCAAAAAGTGTTTACCGATTTGAAGCGGTATGAAGACCCCAAGTGGTTCGAGGATCTCAAGCGGTATGAAGGAACGAAGCGGCACAACTCATATTTCCCAATCTTCATTTTGTCAAATTGACAATCGATATTCTGTATGAACCGGTAATACTCTGTGATGAGTTACCAACCGGCATTTTGTGATGAGTTACCATCCACCGATTGTTTGGTGGTGCCGACACTTTAACGATGCTTTTTGTGTCATGTTACCAAATATGTCTAGATGCATTAAACCTAGGAAATTGTATTGTAATCCTATTGGACCGACATGAAATCAGATTCCTTTATAAGGACATCATGTCTAGGGTTTTAGGTCATTGCTAGGGTTTAAGGTGGTTGAAGAGTTTCTGTAAGTGAGAATATAGAAGAGAAGTTCAGGTCTGCGAGAAGAGGCAGAGAGTGACTGTGTTGAAGACTAAAGTAATGCTAGAATGCATTAGAAATGAGCTATCAATGATCTAACCAAGCAATTTGTGCTATTTGCTAGATCACTCACTTGTTGATTAGTCACATCTTCGATAAGTTTGAAGCCCTTAACCGGGTAGGCCCAAAAAGCCTTTTGTAAATCCTCTAACAAGGTGGTTCATATATGTGGATCTAAAATCCTCTAGCAAGGTAGTCTTTAATCAGACTTATCTCCTAACAGAGATTGAGATTCCTAACAGGATCTGTTCTGGTAAAGAACATTGTATGACCTTAACCGGTCTGGTTCCTATTCTGCAGATAGTTACTTGTGAGTTTCATCTCACCGTGGTTTTTCCCATTTGGGTTTCCACGTCAAAATCTCTTATGTTATGGTGTTTGTGCTTCTTTGGGTGAATACATTATTTGCTACTTGGTTTGCATGTGTGCTAACCAGTCTGTTTGCTAAACTGTTTTACCAGTTTACTGGTAGTTTAGTAAAGTGTTTAAGTACAGTAATTTTTGGTATACTAATTCACCCCCCCTCTTAGTATTCATCAATTGGTATCAGAGCCAACCTTTATATAAGTCTAACCACTTGGAAAGAGATATGGGGGAATACACTATGAGGGAACTTACTCATCGGCTCACTCAATCTGAGCAATCGTATGATGATCTTATGGTCAAATATAAGGCCTCTCAGGCAAAAAGGAGAGAACATGCTGAAAAAATGATGGAGCTATCTGAAAATAGTTGTTATGATGAAGCGGACATGGAAGCCCTAATTCAAGAAGTAGAAAAGCTGAATGAATCCAATTCCAACCTGAGAAAAGAGTTGGAAGGACTGACTATTTAAATGTGCCAAGAGCTTGAGAACCGGAGGAAAGCTGAAGATTTGGTAAAAGACAAAGATCATGAAATCTCCAAACTAAAGCAAGAGATCAGTGCCCTAGCTGCTCAACTCCATGTGAGAAAAGTAGAAAAGGAAGACATGAAAGGAGAACTAAACATAGCCATCTCAGAGAATGCAAACTTGATGGAAACAAATGTTGCTATTTCCAAAGAACTCTTTGAGTCAAAGGAAATACTTGCTAAGTTCAACAAGAGTACTGTTAAGCTAGAGCAAAAGCTTGAATCGGCCAAACCTATCAAGAATACTGATGGACTTGGTTACTCCAGTCATGAGCAAGGTGAGACCTCTGGTGCAAGTGTTGAAGCATCGAAGAAGCAACTAAAATTCAAAGATAAAGGTAAGTAAAAGTTTAAACTTGTTTGCTTTAACTATCTTAAAGAAGGACATACTGCCAATGTGTGTAGGAGCAAAGCCTACAATAATTTTTCTTACTTTATGAACAATGTACCTAGATCCAATAAGTTTAATGGTAATTGTTATGCATGCAACAAGTTTGGGCATAAAGCATCTGAATGCAAGTCTATTATGAACAACACTGGAAGATATCCTCAGAGGACTCAAGGAGTTGGTCTGGAACCTTTTGTGAACAAGAATCACAACTGGTTGAACACCTTTAATCATCAGTCAGGAAGCGGTGGCTATCAAGTGGCAACCAGATGGAGAGCAAACTATTTGATCTGTCATTGTCATGGTCACACTGCCGCAACATGCAGGAGGAAGAATGATAACATGAATAATGGACCTTGGAGAGCACCTGGAATGGTCTGCTATCATTGCAACAAACCGGGTCACATTGCCAGATTCTGCAGAACAAGAAAGAACATATCAGATGACATAATAGTCACACCAGAAGGAAAGGTTGATATTGAAACTGTTCAAGTGGATATGAACAAAACCTAGAAAAAGAAACCAGTGGTGTTGCAAGAAGAACCAGTTTCTGCACCTAGTGTGGAAATCATGAAACCGACAAACTAAGCATCAGAAAAGCTTAGGGGGAGCAAACGGCGAAATACTTTAAAGCCTCGGTTTACACCAGTAAAAGACCTTAACCGGTATGAGATACCTGTCAGTCAGTATAAGACTGGAAATGGTAAAAGGCAAATTAGGGTTTACGCCCTAATATTGGAGCATTTATTATGGTAGGTGGAGAACCTGTTTAAAAGGAATTTTCAAATCATTTCTCAGTTATCATTTTTCGAGCGAAGAAGTTTTTCAAGTGCAGAGCGAAGGAAAGCGATTTACACTATGAATCAAAGAATTTATCAAATTCCCGAAGAAGAATCTAAAGCAAACATTTGTTGGAGGAGTGTAGAATGCAAAGTGGTATCTCTGCAACCAAAGGAGTGTGAAGTGAAGTTCAAATTCCGAAGCCCTAAATTTCAATCTGCGAAGGTATTTCTCATAATTCTTCATTTATCATGGCTTCCGCATGTCATCTTAGCTCTAGTGCAACTGTTGATTCTATGGACTTCATTAAGTAAAAGTTGAAATACAATGCCCTGTCTCAAGTACCGGCTGGTGTTATAGTAGAAGAAGGGATTTCTGATTACATAGACTACAAATCAAAGAGATAGGGTCTCTTGTAATCCATTCCCAACTGAGCTTATTATGCGGAAAGGATAAGAAGATTAAACCCAAATTCAACATTCTGGAAAAGAAGAAACTTCAAAATGCAGTTTACTTTCTTGAAGAATTTTTGGATGATCACATTCGCATTATTTTAAGTAGGGTACATGGTGACAAGATGTACCTAAAGAAGACACATGATATCACACCAGAAGCGATTCATGCCATCACCGGTTTCTGCAATACAGGGGAAGTGCCAGCCCTAAGAAAGGTCAGCAAGACTGAAATGTCCAAGCTCACCGGTTCAGTGAGCGACTCACGTGGTATGACCATCAACTCAATCAAGGATGATCTGGTCAAGTATGCCTGCATGGTGATAGGTTACCGGATGTTCTTTGCTAGCAAAATTAATTTTGTCTCTATTATAGCGGTAAATGTCGCTTATAGGATGATCAAGGAAGATGCATCGTTTGATCTATGCATTTGTATGCAAGGACAACTTATGTTGAATCTTAAGTCGATAAAACAAGACAATGCATTGAGATTCAAGTTTGGACAACTACTGGTTGGGTTGTTCTTTTACTTCCAAGGCTACTTTCTAGGAGTAGGTGACATTCAGTGGTCTGCCAACCAACTGGTGACAAAACAAATCAAGGAGAGCCTACAAGCGGTTGGTACTAGCTATCTGGAAGCACTGAACAAATACTTTGATGAGTTCAGACACAAGATGAGCCAAAGGATAAGAATATCCAGTGATTTAGTCAAAAATTATGAGGAAGACATCTACTTCACCATCAAAGTGGATGAATGCATAATGGAGGCCGTTGAGCCTAGGCTGGAAGAAGTAGAGCGTATGGGCTATGAAGTAATGAATGGTATGCTGGATGGGTATGCTTCTATCCTAATTTCCTCACCCCTTGATCCTAAGGCAAAGAGAACTGACACCTATTTGGAAAGGGTTACACCGGTTGTAGAACCCTCAGAAAAGAAAGGAAAGGCAGTGCCTTCAGCATCGACACCGGTTACTGCAGCAAATCCCAAAGTGACCAAGCGGTCACTAGTTAAGAAGAAACCGGAAGCGGCACCTGCAAAAGTCTTTAAGAGGAAGTGGAAGACAAAAAGCAATACACCTGACTTAGAAGAAACTATGTCAGAAGAACCGCCTAAGAAGAAGACTAGACAATCAAATAAAAAGACAAAGAATGAACCGACATCATCTACACCGATAAATATTGATACTTCTTCTTACAAACCTTTGACACATTATCAAAGAACTATAAAGAATATTAGGAGAAAAGTGTTGAATGATTTAATTGATTGTTTTGATGATTTCAATGATGAAGAAAAGGAAGAAGTTGAACAAGAAATCATTAAGTATTTGTGTGTTAATGACCGGTTGCCTTTAGAAATTAGATCTAAGACACCAGATTCTTTGTATAATTCTTTAGACAATAAATGGCGCATTGCCATAGAAAAGGAATAGGAAATGAGGGAGGAAATATTTGCTCAACATTTTCCTGATGTATCAAATTCAAAACTTTTTGAAGTTATGAATAAATACAAAGGCCTCTTCTTCATGAGAAGAAGAAGACTCCTGTTACTGGAAGGAAAGGGTCATGAAGTGATCAAGGATACACATACTCATGCTCAAGAAGCTCTTAAGATGCATTAAGTGGCTGAAGCCAACATAAAAGCTGAGCAAGAACCAGAAACTGGCAAACTGGATGAGGTGTATAACAGTGAAGAAGAACCGGTCACAGAACAAATGGACCCCATTGATGTTGACGCCTTAGGTGGTGAAAATGTTACTCAGGATACACCATCAGAAGGAATAGGACAGGAAAAGAAGGCAGAAGAAGAAAAGAAGCAACAAGAAGCTGAAAGGAAGAAACAAGCAGACGAAAAGGATAAGAGAAAAGAAGAGGAAAAGAAAAAGAGGAAGTGGATAAGAGAAAAGAGGAGAAAAAGAAGAAAGAGGAAGAGGACAAGAGAAAAGAGGAGAAAAAGAAGAAAGAGGATAAAAGAAAAGAAGAGGAGAAGAAGAGAAAAGAAGAGAAAAATAAGAAACAAGGGGAAGAGAGGAAGAAGAAGGAAGAGGAAAAGAAAGAAGGGGAGAAGTGGAAAGAGGAAGAGGAAAAGAGGAAGAAGGAAGAGGAGAAGAAGAAGGATGAAGAAGAGAAGAAGCGAAAAGATGAAGAGAAGAGACAAGAAGAAGAGAAAAGAAAGAAAGAAAAAGAGGAGCAGAGGAAGGCTCAAGAAGACCAGCAAAAAGCTAAGGACAAGGAAGTAGCGGAAAAGAGCACACAGGTGGAGACTCCAATGGCAACCGATAGTCAGGCTAAACCGGCTGCAATTACCAATCCTATTGACCTCCATTCTGCATATGAATTGGAGCTGTTGCAGAGCATTAAGATTGCTCAAGAGCGATTGGATGCTCTAAGGAGGAAAAAGGAGGAAGATGTTATCCAAACTGAGGAGGAAGATGAATTGGAGCTGTTGCAGAGCATTAAGATTGCTCAAGAGCGATTGGATGCTCTAAGGAGGAAAAAGGAGGAAGATGTTATCCAAACTGTGGTGGAAACACTTACCAGTTTGATACCCAATAGGAACCTTCCCAGTACCGATTCCTCACTTGCACAATTGAAGCTCCTTTGCATAGTTGTAGAAGACCAGGTACAAAGCATAGAAGAGGTTGCAGAAGCAAATGCCTAGAAGGAACATCAAAAGGCTCTGGACACTGCCCTGGTGAGAAAGCTACCAGAGCTCCGGTCTGATCTCCAGAAGGCACAAAAGGACATTAGAGATGCAATGAATGTGGGCAATCTACTACTCAACAAGATTTACCAACCTCATTTATTCTATGATGATGTGCTCACTCAGAAGGACAAATTGCAATCTGATATGCAGTCATTTATTAGCACGTTCAAGATGCCATATGATTGCTTTTCCACATATGGTCAAACTGTTCACCGGCTTCAACTGCAGTCTGCAAGACTAGAGGCAGAGATAAGCAACCGGACATGAAATTTGTAGGAACTTCAACTGGTCCTACTGCCAAGACTACAAATTCTCCAGAAGTGCTATCTAAATCTTGATGCCCTAACGGTCACTCAAGAGATGAGCACGATAGATGCCATGGAAGAATAGGTCTCCCAGATGCATATAGAGAAAGAGGTGGCTACATCCCTACTCGACTCATGGTCCTTATCCATGAAGAAATTTTTGCAGGACTTTAAATTAGTTTTTGACAAGTTTTACTCTTTACTGTCATAAATACTTATTATTTTAATGAAACAAGGGTTAGTCTCCAATACTTTTGTCATTGTTGGCAAAGGGGGAGAAGTATAAATTTTGAATGTTTTGATGTATACTTTCATGTTATTTCTGTTAAGGAGTAGTATACATTGTATTTTCTACAAAAGGGATAGTGTATATGCTTAGGGGGAGTAATTTTGATTATGACATATTTTTGTTGTAAAACACTTAGATGTCAAAATTTTCCTAAGTGTTGCCATCAATGCCAAAGGGGGAGATTGTTGGTATTTTTGATGATTGATGCTATGATTGTCATTGATGGACTCAATGCACTATCTTTATGAAGGTTTTCAGTTGTCCATAATGTGAGTTCTATATATTGGGCCTGAAAGCTTGTCCACTAAGATTTCTGAGGCAACCCCACTAAGATTTCTGAGGCAACCCATTCTTGAAAGGGTTGGGTCTAGTTTCGTAAATACTAGTGACCTCTACCTTCAAGTTGACAATCTCAAGTTCACAACCAACTATTGCCATCTCTTTGCACCATTCAACAATCGGATCTTCTTCATCACTAATGAGTATAGTTTGGGGACCTTTCTTAGAGGTGGTTATTAGACCACCTAACCATTTGGAGAGAGTGGCTACTGGGATGCTCCATTTTTTTTTATGCACCCCTTATTGACATGTCATTTTACTCAACTTATTTGAGTGCGCCTTTCATGTCATTTGCAAACCACAACTTATGTTGCATTGTAATTTTTGTTAACCTCTCAAGTGTAATAACCTCCACTGGTGGTGCTATAGGCTATGGATTTCTGCTAACTTGAGGTGGGGCTTCAAGCTCTCAAGAGAATCTGACTCCTCTTTTATGAGTAGGCAACCTTGTGGATGCTCTTTTCTTTGCAACTTGGGTCATCATCCAGTCTCCCTTTGTCATCTGTAGACAATAAGTATAATTAGAATCTCACCAGTGAAATCAACAAAAGAAATATTTCAATAGCTTCTTATGAGAGTGATGCTTGAGATTATCAAATTTCATATCTAACCTGAAAATTCAAGTATGGTAGAAAATGGGTAACTATGAAATGGAACGACCTAGCCATATTATTTTTTATAATGATGCTTGATAATCAATATTAATGGTGATGCTTGATGATTAACTGTTATGCATTTTCATATTCAATGACATAATAATTGTGTAAGATGAAAGTGATGCTTGAACATAAGAAGTATGCTTCCCTATGCATAATGTTTTATTTTTTTACAGTGATGCTTGGACAAAAGAAGTATACTTCCCTTACATATATTTTTTTTAATAGTGATGCTTGGACATGTTAATTGTTAACTTGTTTGGACATTAGAACAGTAAGGATGTGAAACAATAAGGGTTTAAGGAACTAAATAAAGCACGCGGATGTAAAATAGTAAGGGTTTATAAAAATAAGAAGGAAATGAACATCAATGAAACAATCTAGAAAGAACATTTCCTTAAAACCCTAAAATAGTAAGAAAGGGTTTAACATACCAAGACTGTAAAATAGTAATGATGTGAAATAGTAAGGGTTTAAGAAAGTAAATAAAGCATGATCATATAAAAAAATAAGTAAGGGTTTAGAAAATTGAGAAGGATATGAACATCAAGGAAACAAAAGATAGAACATTTCCTTAAGACTGTAAAATAGTAATAAAGGGTTTAACAAACAAAGGTTGTAAAGTAGTAAGGGTGTGAAACAGTAAAGGTTTAAGAAACTAAATAAAGCATGATGATTTAAAACAATAAGAAAGGGTTTGGAAAGTTGAGAGAAGAAAATTAACATCAAGGAAACAATATAAATAACATTTCCCTAAGAATGCAAAACAATAAGAAATGGTTTAACAATCAAAGATTGTAAATCAATAAGGATCTGAAACAGTAAGGGTTTAAGAAACTAAATAAAGCATTGGGATGTAAAAAAGTAAGGGTTTAGAAAATTGAGAAGGAAAGTAACATCAAGGAAATAAAAGAGAGAACATTTTTTAAGACTGTAGAACAATAAGAAAAGGTTCAACAAACTTAAGACTGTTAAATGGTAAGGATTTAATTCACAAAATAGAGAATGAGGATGGAAAACAATAAGGGTTTATAAAATTGAGAAGGATAAGAACATGAAGGAAACAAAAGGAAGAACATTTCCTTAATATTGTAAATCAGTAAGAAAGGGTTCAACAAACTAACACAATATGAACATGTACAAGCACAACAAACCATGAACTACATCAAACATATAAAAAATATTAGAAAAATGCAACAAGAGAAATACCTGGAACAAATATGTGTCTTCTTCCTTCTCTTCGATGACAACTATATCTTCTTCCTCCTTTTCAATGGCTATTGTGTCTTCTTCTTGACTCAAATGAGATGATTTCATATCTATTTGAATGTGTCAAACAAATGTTTTATTGGTGTGGCTTCTTTAATGTATGTTCTCTTTCCAATTTGAATTTTGAATGGACATTGAGTTTGCAGTGCCAATTTGATTTCACCATTTATTTATGTGTTGATTGGTTTTCAATGGAAAATGGTGGCCTTACAGGTTTTTTGTGGTTGATGCAGGTGGGAATGGTGGTGATATGACCAGTAGGTGTGCGGTGAAGTGACTAGTACATGTGCGATTGAGTTGGACAGATGGGATAGAGGGTGCAATAATGTGTTAACATACCCATGTCTTAGTAGGCACACATGGTCTCTAGAGGGAGTTGTATGTAGTTATCTATGGTGGGAATGATTTGAGTCAATATATTTTTGTTGTGGTGGTTTACAAGTAGGGTGGTGAGCCTCATATGACAGTCAATCTCTCTCTCTCTCTCTCTCTCTCTCTATATATATATATATATATATATATATATATATATATATATATATATATCTAATTTTTAACTGGGTAAAAAATTAGTAACTGTAGACAACTAAAAGTTGCACAATGAATTAAGTGAATTTTATTTTATTTAATTATCCTTAATTCTTCCTATTAATTAAATTAAGATTTAATTAATATACCCTTCTTCTATCTAAGCCATTTAATTAAATTCACATTTAATTAAATCCCCCTTCTAGCCCAGTTAATTAAATCCCCCCCCCACTTGCAAAATCCTACAAATGCAAGTTGCAACCACAATTGAATTAAATTAATTTTATTTTAATTAAATTCTATTTTCCCCACCCACTTGCATTTTCCTACATCCCCTTCCTAAATTCTTCTAGAGCCTATCTACTCCTAATCAATTAGCCTAAACCCTTCAATCATTTCTTTTCCCTAAATTTGAGGATGTCACTTCTCAAATTTGGAGTAAAGTCTTCAAAAGGCATTAAAACCTTTATGCCTTCAACAAGCTAACTTGTTGAATACCCCAAAATTTGGAAGGACTCTTACAAATTTGTCCCCAAAGTCTTCAAACCATTAATGGTTAACCAACCCTTAGTAGAATGGTTAGAGACTTTTTGCCTAACTTAACCCTCATCTAACCTAGGGGTCTCATCAAGCATTCATTGCTTTGACCATGGTTATTCCTTTAACCTTTGCACAAGAATTTATCCTTTGGGTAAAAGCTTTATCCATTGGATAACCCTAACCTAACCTTAACCCTTACCTTCTAAGGTAACCATGAGGTCTTCTCAAGCATTTAATGCTTCTTACCTCTCCTCTCAAGCAGTCTTATGTTGATAATTGTCACCATTTAATTGGTGGAAATTGTAAACATGGATTGATAACTTTCAATCCCAACCCTTGATTAACTCCTCCAATCTTGACCATTCATTGTCCTATTTTTCCTATAAATAGAACCCTCATTCCTCCATTTCAAGATCATTCAGGCTTTTAGTATCTCACTTATGCTCAATTTTATCAATAGATCTAGCCTCTCTTTGTAATAGGAATTAATCTAATAAGCATTTTATAGTATTTCTATTATCATTAACTTAAATCATTAACTAGTATATCATGTTAGGATAGTATTGCTACTAACCTTGTCATCTTATAACCTATTTTAACTCATTTGTAGAGTCATGCATAAATAGGATGCATTTCATGTTAAAATCAATCTAAAGCATCCCTTGTTCTTGCATTCGTCATCGCTAAGTCACTTTGCTCAGTGATATGAGAGCAAAGGCATTGGCTTGAGGGACCTTGTGAGATAGAGAACCATGGAACCTACCTTGGGAAGTTGAGTCATTCTTCATGACTCCATAACTTGCATCAAGAAGTTCTGTGGGTGTGTGGACAAGCCCTTTGAACATCATTTTTTACATTTTGAGTTTCATCGAATCGCTTTTCTTGCATACATTTCTGGCACCCACCGTGGGGCTCAACCCCATTAATCAAATCAGTTTTTGAATCTAACCACTTTTGCAGGTACACGGAAAATAGGAATTGATGCGTGGGGAACATCCCTTAGCGTATCTGGTTAACATTCTAGCGCATCCAATATACTGTTCAACATGTGGGACTCATTTCCTAGTGTGTGCAGACCATCACTTAGGGCATAGACTTTTTAACATTTTTCCTGTAGGTCTCGGTGCGGGAACTTAACAGAGCAACACATTTGAAAAACATTTCAGCGCATCGGGTTTGTTTGATAGCGCATCCCGGTTATCCTGTAGTGCATACAGTCTTGTCTGTAGCGTATCACAGATAGAAGGCAAAAAATTAATTTGTAACTAAGATTAAATCTAGACTTGTAGAAGTCCACAAGAGCCAATGTTTTCTAACTGTTTTAATTGATTTTTTTGCAAGATTTCTGACAGTTTCTTGCAGGTTGGAGCTTAGTTTTATTTTAAGAGTTACAATAGTTTAAATTTTTACTAACTTAGCTAAGTTAGTTAAAATTTAATGTCTTTTAATTCTTGTTTGGGTAAAATGGAACTCATCTATATTTTGGACAAATAAAAAGAACAACAAAAACATCTTTCTTGCTTTTTGAGGAGAATTTTTTTTATTTTGGGCTCTAAAAAGAACAAGACAATGTTTTTGTTTTGCAAACAAAAAGCTTTAAAAAGAACCTCACCATCCTTTGGTGCATAAAAGGATCAATTTCAATTTTTGCAAGAATAAAGAACCACACTTGTTTAAATTTTTGTTTCAAGTTAAAGAGGGAAGATCTTCCCCTTTTGCCGATTTTATTTTGTTGACATCAAATCGGAGTTTTGCTTTGTTGACCAGGTTCCTTTACTAGATCAGAAAATCATTGCTTTGAAGGGATAAAATAAACACCATGTTTTTGTGGAGCAACATCTCCATATAGATTTTACCAAATCATTGCAATAAAAGTTAAAAAGAACACTTGTTTGTTTTGCTGCGAAAGTGGAAGGAATATGCTCTCCCCTTAACTAGGTGATCAAAAAGCTAGACCACTCTTATGCTTTCAGTGTTTATTGCATTAAATCCTTTAGCAGGCCTGCCTTCCCGAGGGGTTGAAAAAATCTTAAATCCATTCTTTGGCCGGTGTGAAGGGAACAACCTAAGTGGGAAATGACTTTGATGCCAAGTGTTCCAACCCACTATAATCAAAAGTGAAAAGTGACGAAAGTCCTTTTCAACGGTTGCATGTAGCAATTAGCCTTCCGCAAATATCCTTGAGATACGTAAAGCCTTTGTTCTAAAGGTTGGGAAGCCTCCTGAGGGAGTTTATCACTAACGACCGAACGGAAAGCCTGATTACGAACTTTAGCATAGAAACTTTGAGCCAAGTCAGTATCCAGATATTTGTAATATCATATTGCAAGGGTGGGGAAGAATCCGCCCCCAAGATCGCTTACCATATATCTCCTAAGATAACTACTCAATTGTGAAGCAATTTACTTTGGGTTAATTTCTGGCAAAAGGCAAAAAAATGGGTGCCCCCTAAGGGGTGATAAGGCTATTTGAGCTGACGAAGTATCGAGACTAGTGAGCTATGATATTACTTATGACCCTTGAATAAAGAGTCTGACTGAATTGTATGTTGTTGTATCTAAACCTGTTAAAACATTGGGGATTTGAACACATCCTCACAGAATATACACTCATTGTTTAGACTATGCAGGTTGCTTCTTTCGTGCCGTGCTTTCATTTATTACTGCAGGAAATCATCCATCATCATTGAAAACAAAATCCAAAAATTGCAGAAAAACAACCAAGTCAAACTATCAGGGCAGTTTAGCACATAAGAGCAACATCTTAGCACTTAGAAACCATCCTTTAGCGCACTCGAACTTCACTTTAGCGCATTCATTTTGAACTTTAGTGCTTCATCAAAATCCAACACTATCAGTTTAAACTTAGCGCTTTCTAAAAACATTTTGGCGCATTGAAGCAACAACTTAGTGCGTGGGGATCAAGAATTAGCACGTGGAGACCAGCAGTTAGTGCATTGGCAGCCCATATTAGCACATAACCTTTTAGACCAAAACAAATTCAAAACAAACCAGTTAGCGTGTTGCCGATGGCAACTTAGCACGTGGAGTCTGTTCTCTAGCGTGTTGAGGAAATTCAGTAGCGCACTGCGTTTTTGTCTTAGTGCGTAGCAAAAACTAAGAAAACAGGGGGCAAAATAGAGGCTACTTTTGAAAAATCTGAAAGCAATTTAGGAAGCTTTCTTCCTCAGCTTGAACTTCATCAAACAGACAATCAAAATAGAGTATGAAAAACTATTCCCAAAGCAATTTCTCCGTAAAACAAAGTTGTCAAAATTTGAAAACTAGTCGCAAGATAAAACGCATCTCTCCAATCAAAATCAGGAAACATCATCACAAGTATCAATAGGTCCTTCAATCAAAAGGATTTCTATCAAAAAACACACTTGTTTTAAACTCCAAGTTGTCAAATCAAGTTTTCATATCGGGAAATCTCTTATTCCATATCATTTGACATGCTTTGCTGTGAGGGGGCATCCAAACCTTCATTTGATAAAGTAAAACTTGAGTTTCCAAACAAGATAACTAAATCCAAAATAAATCAAAGGAAACCATTGATCACTTGTGCATGACGAATCCCCATATTCTGAAAAGAAAGAGTATTTATCATAACACTAAGTTGAGGAAACAACAACCCAGTTCTTTGAAACTTGCCAAAAGGAATAAATTTGTATACATCAATCGCCAACTCTTCAAATCTCATCGAACATTCCTTCATCATATCTGCTTGTATCTTCAAGACAAAACCAACGAATTTGACAAGGAACCATTGAGGAGCAGAGAATTCTATCAAAATCAGCATTCAGTCAATGCCTAAATCAAGGAGGAAAAATCAATCCGACTTTATTCCCTGAAGTGTGCATCACTTACGATATACCTTGATTTGAACCACCCACCCCTGAGCAACACATCGAAGAGGAGTTTGTTCCCTTTGTCACAAAAAGTTTCTACTAGATGCCCACTGTTACTCGCTCTCAATGAAACAAACAAACCAAAATGCAACTAGAGTCCAGCATGGATCGAAGATTATCAAATCCTTTCGAGTGTCCAAATCTAGAAGACACCGAAATTTCTAAGGAAATCCTCCAAGATTGTCAAGAAAGCGCTTCATTTCAAAAACTTATGGAAAGACTCATGGAAAATGACAAAGAAAAATATCTACTCATGCTCACAAGCAAAGGAGTTAAGCTCCCTGATGACTTTGACACTGACATATTTAGAACAAGATCTCGACATTATGACCATCAAGAATGACAAAGAGAGGGTGAAGCACGTGAACCTGAACAAAATATACCAGAGCAAAATCTACCAGAACAGAATTTGCCCGAGCAAAACATACCCCACCACACGCCATTTCAACTTAGAAATAATGCAAGGGAAGAACTCTTCCCTCGACAGGAAAATGCACCTTTGATTGCTCTCACTCAACAAATGCAAATGTTGTGAAGACAAATGCAAGACATGCAACAAGGGACAAAAGTACAGTACTCCTTGACTGAAATTTGTCCTTATCCTTTTAATAGACGGTTAAACATGGTACCTTTTCCCCCAAACTCAGATATTCCCAAATTTGACAAATATGATGGGAAAAGTGATCCTCATGATCATGTTTGGGAATTTTGTACCACGAGTCTTGAATTTGCCCATGATGACACCTATTTGATGAGGTTATTCCCAAGAAGCTTGGGAGGACAAATAATGGAATGGCTATCCAAAATCACACCTCCTGTCAGATCATTCGATGAATTAGTCAACAGATTCATAACTCAATATTCCTACAACATTCAACATGCTATCACTATGCTAGATGTTTGTAACACCAAGTAGAAAAAGAATGAAACATTCATGGTATTTCTTCAATGTTAGTGATGTATGGTTTCGAGATATCCTCGAGATATGCCCAAAAAAGAAAAGATGGAAATTTTCATCGACAACTTGAATAGTGAGATGAGTTACATACTCAAACTTCAATGCATACCATCTTTTGCCAAATTGATTGAAAATGGCATCCAAGTAGAGGAGGCATGTGTCAAGAAAGGAACATTAAAATTCTTCAAAGAAGGAACAAATTCATCCTACTACAACAACCCAAACAACAACAACTTAGATAAATCTAGATTCTGGACCAGAAACAAAAACACTGGAAATGAAGGAGGAAACCAATCAAACGATGCAAAATCCAAGCAACCAGTGCTAGCATTATCAGGTAATCCTCAAGCTACAAAGAATCCAAAAGGTGCTAACCAAGGCACTAACACTTATGCACCAAATGCCAATCAAGATCATCTCAATGCAAACAAAGCCCAAAGCAATAACACTAATCGAGGACCAAATACAAACTCAAGAGGTAACACCAACAACTTTCCAAAACGCATTTACACACCACTAGGGCAATCATTGGAGTCAGCATTCAGAGAACTCCTAGCAAACAAAATTATCTCCTTACTAGCGATCAACAACTTTGAACCACAAATCAAACCACCTTGGTGGAATGACTCACACTTTTGTGATTTTCATCGCAACAAAGGTCATCAAACAAATGATTGCAAGAGATTGAAAAACATTGTTCAAGACATGATTGATAGAGGCGATTTAACATTCGATGGTCTAAAGACAAATGGTGACCATGGAGCCTTTAAGAATCCTCTTCCAAACTACAACAAGGATGGAGCTTCAACCTCAAACAATACACGTGGAGCTCGTATCAATCATATATACAATAACACCATCAATCATATATCAGTCGAGGACTATCAAGTAAACGTCATCACAATCAAAGACAAGCATGAACATGAATCCATCAATGTAACAACCAGAGCTCAAAAATATGTCTTGAAGGGGCATACATCAACAACAAACACCATACCCAAAATTCAATATGATCTAGTCAGTCAACTGCGCAAAACTCTTGCTCAAATATCTATACTGGAGTTGCTAAAACTTTCCCCAAAACACAAAGACATCTTAGAACAAGCACTATTGGAAACAAATGTACCTCAAGATCTGGATGCTGACAAATTCCAAGCCATGGTGGCTCATATGACATGGCCTCATAACCTTACCTTTTCTAAGCATGATAATATCTCATTGAGCCATCCACACAATACTCTACTCCACATTGAAGTCTTGGTCTACAAGCATCAAGTAATAGATGGAGGAGTTGGACTCAATATCTGTACCTTGAAACTTATCCGTGCATTAGGCTTTTTTGAGCAATCTATTGATCTATGCAAAAGGATCACTATCAAACCATACGATGATGAAGAAAGATCATCCAAAGGAATAGTAATGTTACCAATTCAAGTAGGACTAATACAAAAGGACACTATGTGCCAAGTCTTAGACATAGACCTCACATATAATATCTTATTGGGTCGACCTTGGATACATGAAATGCAAGCAGTCCCTTCTACTTATCACCAATGTGTTAATTTCCCCTACAATGGGCAAGAGATTTCTATATCAGCAGATCATAACCCATTTCAACATTGTAATGATATGGGGGCAGCCCAAGACAACTTGGTTCCACATAATAGAGAAAAAAAAAAGTTCTTCAGCACCAGATATTCAACAAGAAAGGTCTAAATCACTATCTATGGATTTCAAGCAGAAAATGAAAATCAAAGAGCAAGGCATGGGAGAATACTCTTTGGAACCTTTATGTTTAGCCAACTTACCGGTATCACCTAAATCTCATGGATTACCTACAATATCAACACATCAAGCAACACAGCCCATCACCAAGTTTGATGGCAAATTTATCCAACGAGGCACTCTAGCACATGAATCAGAGGAAAAAGACATCCTTAGTTCGCTATACAAGGAAGAGGAATAAGACAAAGTGGCTACTATGGAGGTAGCTATACCAACACACCTGTATGGAAAAGGCTACTTAATCATGCAACAAATGGGATACAATGGCAAAGGACCCATCGAAAAATGTCAGGAAGTCATCACAGAACCATTAGATCCTCCTTCACAATTCAGTAAAGACAAAACATGATTGGGCTATGAACACACTCTACTACCAAGGGAGACACCAAGCAAATACCAAAAACCTCAGTGGAAAGAAAAGAAGAAATACAAGGAGGACTCCTGGCAGGAGGCACTATTTGAGTCAGCAAAGACAATACGCAAAGAACGTGAATATCAAGAACGAAAGAAACATAAAGAGAAGCCTATCAATCAAAAGAAGGAAGCATCTACTGCAGAAGTACATCATGTTCAAGAACTAGTGTATGACAATACACCCATCTCTTGAGAAGAACACGACATAGAACCTAGACTACTTGAATTTGGTCCACATAATATCTATGACGCCAAAGAAAACGAGCAATGACATTACGAGCAAGTCTACATAGAAGATGATACCATCAAAGACCTCGACAAAATCCTTAACTTCTTTAATATCCTGGCCAACCATGATGATACCTCCATCCTGACACTTACAGCGGCTGAACTTGATCCACCCAATGATTCTTTACCACTTATCTTTCTTGACCTCATAGATTAGGATGAACCTGAAAATCATGACATACCAATTTTCCTGAATGATGAATCCATTATCCATTACTTGTGTACCGTTAACCTGAAAACAAACTCTACTAGTAAACAAAGTAACGACATCTGCAATCAGGGGAGTGCCAAGTCTCTTAGTCCTAAAAATGAACAAAATAAAGGATCTATTACTGAAAACCAGTCAATGGCAACACTAGATCACAAAAAAGTAAAAACAAAGGACGCATCTGAAGGTGAAAACCTTTTTAAGGCACCTAAAGATGGGAGACTTGACACTCTTCCTGAACATTATCAGGAGCTATCACCCATATTGATTGAGCCCACTCAATCGATTAACATTGGTAGAACAGAAGCAACCAAAAACATACACCTTGCAGAATCTTTGATAGAGGAAGAAAAATCAGAGTTTATCCAAATTTTCAAAGAAAAGCAAATCAACTTTGCTTGGTCATATGTAGATATGCTTGGGATTGATCCATAATTAATCATGCATCACTTGTCCATTGCTCCAGGAGCTAAGCCAGTCAAGCAAAAATTGAGAAAGATGAATCCACATGTAGCACTCATGGTCAAAGTTGAGCTGAAGAAACTATTAGATGTCGGATTTATTCGACCTATCAACTATGCTGAATGCATTTCCAACATCGTACCAGTATCTAAACCAGATGGCAGTATCAGGATATGCACCGATTTTAGAGATGTCAACAAATCCTATCCAAAGGATGAATTTCCTTTGCCCAGTATCGACATAATTGTAGACCTCACAACAGGCTATGCAATGCTATCACTAATGGATGGTTTTTCGGGCTATAATCAAATCAAGATAGCCCCAGAGGATCAAGATAGAATAGCGTTCACCAGTCCTTGGGGAACGTACTGTTGGAATGTCATGCCTTTTGGGCTAAAGAATGCAGGGGCAACAACGAGCAATGACAACAATCTTTCATGACATGATGCATACCTTCATGGAGGACTATGTGGATGATTTACTAGCTAAATCATTTACCCAGGCATAACATCTAAGCATCTTAGAAAATATTTTTGACAGATTGGAGAAATTCCAAGTCAGGCTCAACCCCAAGAAGTGTGTCTTCGGGGTTACATCAGGCAAGTTACTAGGCTACATAGTTTCAGCAAAGGGCATTGAAATGGATCCAGCAAAGGTACAAGCCATAATGGAGATGCCGCCACCAAAGAACATCAGCTAGCTCAGATCTCTACAAGGATGACTCTAGTCAATCAAGTGATTTATCACTCAACTAACAAATAAAAGTCTCCCATTCAACCATTTACTACATAAAATGTAGCATTCAGATGGGAAGCCAAATGTGCAAAATCATTCTATCAAATCAAACAATATCTAATGAACCCACCAGTTCTAGTACCACCAATAGCAAGGAAGCCACTCATTCTCTACATTTCAACAACAGATATATCACTGGGGGCATTATTAGCACAAGAAGATCAACAAGGCAAGGAATGAGCTATCTATTACATCAGTAGGACATTAAACGGATATGAACTCAACTATACATTCATTGACAAGGCTTCTCTAACAGTGGTATTCGCTTCTCAAAAGTTCCGGCATTACATGCTAGCTCACACAATTAAGCTGGTCACAAAAATTGATCCTCTCAAATATTTTCTCAGCAAAGCAGCTCTTACAGGTAGATTGGCTAAATGGGTCATGATTTCAGTGAATTTGATATCCACTACACAGAGTGACGAGCTATCAAGGGACAAACAATTGTAGATCAACTAGCTGAAGCACCACTACTAGGAAAACAACCAATGGAGATCGAATTTCTGGATAGGGATGTTCTTGCTATTTCCACCAAACAATGGACCCTATACTTTGATGGATCCTATACTCAACATGGCTCAGGTGCTGGCATTCTGTTCATCACTCCTAACGGGCACACCATACCAAGATCTTATAGGCTCATGTTTCCATGCACAAATAACATTGCCGAATATGAGGCACTGGTTATAGGCATCAAAATGGTTGTGGAATGGAGAATCACAAAATTAAAAGTCCACGAAGATTCACAACTAGTCATCAATCAGATCAACAATGACTATCAGACGAAGGACGACAAGCTGCTACCATATAAATGAATGATGGATGATTTCAAACAATATTTTGTACACATCACCTTCGAACAAATACCAAGGTTGGACAATAGAGCAACCGATGCAATGGCTACTATCGCTTCACTACTGCAAATTCCAGAGCAATAGAGTCGTTACGAGTTTCTGGTAGAGCAACTGTTCTCCCTAGCCTATGACCATTCCGATTCCCATGTTATCTATGCCTTGACCAGTTCTGACTCTCCATTATACGGATTGATATATGACTATCTTAAAAGAAATATCCTACCCATTAACCTATCCCGAAACCAAAAATGCAACTTTATCCGACAAGCGGCCTATTATACTCTCACTGCTGATACTTTGTACCGTCGAGGTCTAGATCGTACTCTTCTTCGTTGCCTTGATCGTAATGAATCTGACTCTGCTTTACAAGAGCTTCATGAAGGTATCTATGGCACACATTCAAGTGGTTCTGCTCTTGCTAAAAAACTTCTAAGAATGGGATATTATTGGCCGACAATGGAAAAAGACTCTTACCATTTTGCAAAGAAGTGTCCTAAATGCCAAATCCATGGCAATCTCATACATGCACCAACAAAGGAACTGCAACCATTCACAACATCCTAGCCCTTTTGCCAGTGGGGACTAGACTTAGTCAGAAAAATACATCCTTCATCTTCAAACGGACACAAGTTCATTATAACTGCAACAAAATATTTTACCAAATGGATTGAAGTGGTTCCCATGACCACAGTGACTGGGAAACAAATTGCCTCTTTTATCCTTAATTATCTAATCTACAGATATGGCATTCCAAGTTCCATCATCATAGATAATGGACAACCTTTCAAGAACCAAGATGTGTGAGAACTATGTGAAAAATTCAAAATCCAACATCATTTCTCTACACCTTACTACCCACAGGGGAATGGTTAGGCAGAAGCATCCAACAAAACAATATTGAAAATCCTAAAGAAAACAGTAAATTATGCAGGCAAAGATTGGCATGTACAACTCAATCCAACACTTTGGGCATATAGAACTAGCATCCGCACACCCACGGGAGCTACACCATATTCATTGGTATATGGATCAGAAGCAATTTTACCCCTAGAGGTAGAAATTCCATCTCTCAGAGTCTCTTTGAAAGGCCTAATTCCAGATGAGGAGTATCGAGTCAACCGACTGCAAGAGCTTGAACTTCTAGATGAGCAACACCAACATGCCTACACTCACCTCAAAGCATATCAGCAACGCATGTGCAGAAGCTACAACCACAAGGTTATTCCCAGAATTTTTAAAATTGGTGATTTAGTACTCAAGGAAAATCCTAGAAATCAACAAGATCGGGAAAATAAAGGGAAATTTGAACCTAACTGGTTAGGTCCCTATGTCATCATATCAGCCTATGGATCAGGTGCTTATCAGCTAACAAATTCAGAAGGAGATATGCTCGATGAACCAACTAACAACATCCATCTGAAGAAATACTACACTTGAGCAGTCTAATGCACGGAAAAATAAAAAAATATCAAAAGTCAAGAAAAAACAAATAAAAAGGTACAATAAAAGCAACTGGTGAAAACCTGGCAACAGGGGCTATTGCGAGAGCACAACTCCTCTATCTATCTATCTTAACAAGCCATTATATCCATAGTCAAGCACTATCGGCCATCACCCACCATTTTATCACATTATCTAGGACATACTTAGCATAGTCACTATCCTAGTTTATCCACATATCCTTTCACCGCATCCCACCATGGCTTGGTAATCACTGTACATATCCGCATTAAGAGGAAAACTCAGCTAGAGGCAGCATTGATCAAAACTTGCAGTAAATTCAGAACATCAAAAACTTGCAGCAAACTCAGAACATCATATCCAACAAACAAATCAACAATCACACAAACAAACAATGATCACTTAAAAAGATTCACAACACATGATGGATGATTTTTTGTAGTATCAAATGTTTGCATCTTGCATGAAGTTTTGACTATTTTTGCGCTTGAACTTTTTGAACTATTGGATCCTCTACATTTTCCCAACGATGCATCAAGCTAGAGAAAGTCATTGGGACTCCAAATATTTTTTTCGTTTTCTGTCTATGAGGTGATCACTTGTACTGTGCAAATACTTGTCTCGAGACATGATTCAAACAAATCATTGAAGACATGATTCTACTTTGTGCATACAAATGGTTTAATCTTGTCTGTTTATACACAATTCGCACTCAGGTTGTCCTGGTTTAATTATACCTTGACACTTGTGCTATCTTACAAAATAAAAAATCATGCAAATTTTTCTTAGGTCATTATGGTTCAATTATACCATTATGCTTGTATAAATTTTCAACATATCCCAACAAATCAATGCTCAATCATGATACCTACAAAGAAAGCAAAAACATGTGACTATACAGGGATGACAAACAGAAGCATGAGGATGCTCAAAATAGCTGCATATCATTTTACAAATAGTTGCATATCATTTTACAATTAGTTGCATATCATATCATACATCTCATTTTCAAGATACATCTCATAAATCAATGCAATACATCATCACTTTTTTGCTTATCAAAATCATGAATCATACATTCACATCATAATCAAAATCAAGAGCATTATTTATCTAACAATCAAATCCTCCTCATAGAATCTCATATCGAAACATAATTCATATCATTCATCATTCATCATTGCATCCATCACATGCATATCTATCGTATCATCATGGAATCTTTCTTTACTTTCATATCTTCATAATTCTTCCAAACTATCTTCTATCATGTCTTATATAGGATGTATCTTTCCTGAAACTAGATGTTTTGATTAGTTCTTATACAAGATATATAGTTCCTAAAACCAGATGTTTTGATAAGCTCTTATACAGGATATATCGTTCCTGAAACCAGGCATTTTGATCAGCTCTTATACAGGATATATCGTTCCTGAAACCAGATGCTTGATCATCCATGTCATATACAGGCGGTATCATTCCTAAAACCAGATGCTCGATCATCCATGTCTTATACAGGTGGTATCATTCCTGAAACTATATGCTCGATCATCCATGTCTTATATAGGAGGTGTCATGCCTGAAACTAGACTTGATCTCAATCCAATCAATCTAATCAATCTTATCAAACCCATGCATGTAATCACTATCTACTCTTCTATCTTTCAAACAACATTATTCTTCTTTCGAGAGATCATTCATGCCTTTTGTGCATGAATGATCTCCCGATGGGGCATTATCATATCAAATCTCGACATCAATTTCATATCAGTTTCATATCGACATCAGTTTCATATCAAATTTTCATATCAAATCAATTCTTCATATCTGGGGCATCATCAATATCGTTCATCAAATATGGGGCATCGTACCAATTTTTCATATCAAATTAATTTTTCATATCCACAACATCATATGTGACAAATTTTCTTTGAATCAACATGTGGTCACACATTAACTCAAAGAGGGGTAAAATGTAGACACCTAAAAGTTGCACAATGAATTAAGTGAATTTTATTCATTTAATTATCCTTAATTCTTCCTATTAATTAAATTAAGATTTAATTAATATACCCTTCTTCTATCTAAGCCATTTAATTAAATTCCCCTTTTAGCCCATTTAATTAAATTTACATTTAATTAAATCCCCCCCACTTAAAAATCCTACAAATGCAAGTTGCAACCACAATTGAATTAAATTAATTTTATTTTAATTAAATTCTATTTTCCCCACCCACTTGCATTTTCCTACATCCCCTTCCTAAATTCTTCTAGAACCTATCTAATCCTAATCAATTAGCCTAAACCCTTCAATCATTCCTTTTCCCTAAATTTGAGGATGTCACTTCTCAAATTTGCAGTAAAGTCTTCAAAAGGCATTAAAACCTTTATGCCTTCAACAAGCTAACTTGTTGAATACCCCAAAATTTGGAAAGACTCTTACAAATTTGTCCCCAAAGTCTTCAAACCATTAATGGTTAACTAACCCTTAGTAGCATAGTTAGAGACTTTTTGCCTAACTTAACCCTCATCTAACCCAAGGGTCTCATCAAGCATTCATTGCTTTGACCATGGTTATCCCTTTAACCTTTGCACAAGAATTTATCCTTTGGGTAAAAGCTTTATCCATTGGATAACCCTAACCTAACCTTAACCCTTACCTTCTAAGGTAACCATGAGGTCTTCTCAAGCATTTAATGCTTCTTACCTCTCCTCTCAAGTAGTCTTATGTTGACAGTTGTCACCATTTCATTGGTGGAAATTGTAAACATGGATTGATAACTTTCAATCATGACCCTTGATTAACTCCTCCAATATTGACCATCCATTGTCCTATTTTCCCTATAAATAGAACCCTCATTCCTCCATTTCAAGATCATCCAAGCTTTTAATATCTCACTTATGCTCAATTTTATCAATACATCTAGCCTCTTTTTGTAATAGGAATTAATCTAATAAACATTTTAGAGTATTTCTATTATCATTAGCTTAAATCATTAACTAGTATATCATGTTAGGATAGTATTGCTACTAACCTTGTCATCTTATAATCTAGTTTAACTCATTTGTAGAATCATGCATAAATAGGTTGCATTTCATGTTAAAATCAATCTAAAGCATCCCTCGTTCTTGCATTCGTCATCCCTAAGTCACTTTGCTCAGTGATCTGAGAGCAAAGACATTGGCTTGAGGGACGTTGCGAGATAGAGAACTATGGAACCTACCTTGGGAAGTTGAGTCATTCTTCATGAATCCATAACTTGCATCAAGAAGTCCCGCGGGTGTGTGGACAAGCCCTTTGAACATCATTTTTCACATTTTGAGTTTCACCGACCCGCTTTTCCCGCATACAGTAACTTTTCAATAAAATATTGACACGTACTGGGGGTTTAGGTGCACCATTGAAGGCCTTTAATTGCCCAAGTACCATTGCACGTTTACGACCCCGCACACGTATATGCCTCTCTCCCTTATTTTACATTTTAATAGATATTGGAATTAAAATGGTAGACGAGTTGCAAAATAAAGAAAGATTAGAAAGTAAAGAAAGATTGATTCTTTTATAGTCCACCTTAAGGGTGGTCTGTATATGGGACTATCTTGTATCTCTTGTTACAAAATGAGGTACACATGTCTTAAAAAGCAATCTATAAAGAAGAGTTTTCAAAAAAAAGTTTAAGTGTCTCCTCTATATACATTGCCTTTTAATTGGTTGTATAGTTATATGATTAAGCACTTTTAAAAATTATTAATTGTCATATAAATGTAGGCAATGTGCTATTTTTAACTTGTTAAACATCTTTTCAATCAATCACATATTAGAATTTTTTTGTTTTCCACCAAAGTTTAAATACAATTTTTAACAAATTATTTATTGAAAGATTATTTTGCTTGAATCTAATTGGCTCACAACTTCTTACCTATATGAGCAAATAATATGAAAAATTGGTTAAGAAGTATTATAAAAAAAATTATAACTCTTAATTTTAGGAAATGTAATATGAATGAAATGTGCATTGGTTTTTACTACAATTAAAGTATTATATACACCCATTAATGGGCAGTTATGGGTTGACTCATTGGGAGGTAAGGAGAACAAAATAGAATGGGCTAGACCAAAAGAGGGATGGATTGAAGTTAACTTGATGGTGTCTTTAAAGGCAATATAGGGTCATCGGGAGTAGGGGTTGTGGCTCATGACTAGAAGGGGAATATTGTAGCAATATGAGCTTAGAGGATAAAAGACCCAAAAAAATGAGGTTGAGGCTCAAGAAGCCTATCCAGCAATAAATTTGGCTAGTAAGCTCTTCATTTTGAATCTCCATTTGAAAGGAGATTTGCAAATTATTATAAATTCTATTTTAAATGGGCAATCTCAAGTTTAGAAAATTAATAAATGGATTAAATAAATTACATTAAAAAGAAATTTTTATTTTTTTTGAATTCACCCACACATTACATGGAGGTAATGGCGTGGCTAACATAGTCTCCAAGTGGGCAGTGACATTGAAGGCCTATCATCATGAATTGGTGTGGGAAGCAGTGTAAGGGAAGCGACTATTGGGATTCATTCCATCAAAGAGTACATTCTGGAGAGAGAGAGGAGGAGAAACGCACATGAAGGAAGGTGGCCTAAAACCAAAAAGAAAGAGACTGAAGTTCATGTAGGAAGATGTCTAGATAATGATTAGTTTGATAGTTTTTTGGGTGGTGTCAAAATATTAATATGTTGAATTATATAGGTTTTATATAGATAGGATGATAGGAGCAAATATGTAGGGTGACTGCTATGCATTCGAATGTAAATTTTGTCTATATGGTATGCAGGTAGATATATAGTTTGATTTGATGATGGATAAGATACTCTTGATGCTGTAATTTTTTTATTTCAATATAATACTATACTTCACCGATAAAAAAATGATAAAGTTTATATAAAAATTATATTATATAATAATCTTATAATATTATTATTAAGTTGCATATATTATATTAGTGTATTATATTATATAATATAATATATAATAGTATTATAACATTTTATATTATTATATTTTATTAATATAATATAGTGTAGCATTTTTTTTATCTTAATTATACATTAAAAATATTAAAAAAAAATTATATTATATATATTAATATTATAATAACAATATTGGGTGCTAGGTTGGGTCGCGGAAATATCTTTGGTGTAACAAAAAATTATAACAATATTACATATTATAAATTATTATTATATTATATAATATTACAATATTATTATCAAATATTTCTTGCCATCGAACTATAGTGGAGTCTGAGTACTTTTATTAAAACTATTAATTAAAGTGGATAAAAATCAAGAAGAGCCTTTCATTCCATCAAATTTTATTATAGTGGAGTCTTAGTACTTTTATTACATTATTATTATTGTCAAATATTTCTTGCCATCTAACTATAGTGGAGTCTGAGTACTTTTATTAAAACCATTAATTAAAGTGAATAAAAATCAAGAAGAGCCTCTCATTTTCCACTTACAAATAAAATAATAATAAAATCAATTAAATTCATAGCCATGACATCATATACAAACTCACCCAACATAATACTTTAATTTTAATAATTTTTTAAAGAAAATAATATCAAATTAAATTATTTTCAAATCAATACATTAACTATAACTGTTGTGCTCTGTGAAGTGTACCTGTACCTGCAAACACAATGCACTCAATAAATCATTACAAGCACGATTAGAAGATTTAAAACAAAGAAAGACAAAACCATAGCTAATCGACTTATTGCCTCCTAGTAAATGCGAGTATGAAAAATGCTTTCAAATTGGATTATGCAAAATTCAGTGACTTGACTACACTTAGATGGAGGATTTGAATGATGAAAATGCGTGATCTAGCAAGAATAGCATGATTAAGCTATATGAGTTCATGATTGATCTAGAAAATGAACTAGAATTAAGATGCAATTAAGCTAAAATGAGCATGATAACATTGCTAAGAAATGATAAACTAGAAGCTAGATGCCTATAATAATAATGCTTAAGCTACGAATGAGATGGGATCCATATTGCTCAAAATGAGGTCTATTTATAGAATTTTCCAAGGCTAGGGGTGAGTTGGCATGAATCAACGGTTGAGATTGTTTTGAAGATATCAATGGTTAAATTGGAGGAGGTTGGCAAAGGGGGTTGGATTAAAGGGAACACTTAGTGACAAGTGTCACAAAGGTTCTAGAAGAGGTTGGATGAAAGGGGACATGGGGGTAGGTAGAATGGGTTAGGTTTAGGAATGGTTAGGTTTAGGAGTGGTAGAAGTTAGGAGAATATGAATTTAGAAATTCAAATAATATGAAAAGGATAATTAATCTCAACAACTCATTGATTTGATTTGTTTTAATTAATTAAGGGATTAGAAGAAATTATTTTTGGATGGAGGGAATTAATTAATTTGAAATAATTTATTTAAGGGGTGATATGAACCTATTTAATAAATCCTTAGATTTATCAATAAGTAGATGAAAGAGAGATTTAGTCAAATTGCTTAGTGAATTCAATTAAATTGGGGAGGAGAGATTAATTAAATAATTGCTTATTTAATTAATTATCTTCAGACCATTTTTAGGTGTATACATTTTGCCCCTCTTTGAAGCAAGGTGTGATGACGCGTTGATTCAAAAAATAATCTCATTTTGATGATGGTATTGATTTGATAGGATGCCCCAGCTCTTGATTGCTAAATTCCGGTATGATGATGCCCCCTCGGGAGATCAATTGAGATAATTGATCTTTGGAGTTTTTGCATGATTGATATCCTGATAGATTTGATTTGATTTCTGCAACTATGTTTGATGAAAATGCTAGGTCTTCGATTAGCTTGATTGCTTAGATGGGTAAGATTTGAAAAATCTTGATTGATTAGATTCAGTTTGGTTTCAGGAAGGCTTCATCCTGTATAAGACAAAGATGATCAAAGTGTCTGGTTTCAGGAAGGATTCATCCTATATAAGGCATGATCAGAACGTCTGGTTTCAGGAAGGATACATCCTATATAAGACATGAATCAGAATCAGATCGTTTGGTTTCAGGAAGGATTCATCCTGTATAAGACGTGATAGAATTCATTAGGTTTGATTGATTGATTTGATTTGATAAGGTTGATTAGATAAATAACTGACAGTTTGTTGATATCAAGTTGCAGAAATATTTGGATATGCTGATTGTTGATTATGTTGAGAGAGATAACATAAGATTTGAGCTAGGTCGATAATATCATGAGAGAAATATGAGTCATTATTCTGATTGTGTATACACTTGTGGTGATACTTTGATGATTCCTATGATAGATTTATCCTTGGATAAAAGGAGCTTTGCTGGATCCCATGCAAGAATGAAATGCAAGCTAGAATGCAAATGAAAATGAAACGGAATGCAAAGCTATGACCGGACCAATCACTGGATTATTTTGCGTTTTTGTCATCATTGAGCTTTTGAAATGTGGGAAGTGAGTGCAAACATCGATGGTATAACTAAACCATGATGACCTGAGCACTATTTTCCTGGATTTTGATATAGCAAATTAACACAAGCATTGAGGTATAGTTGAACCGAGATGACCTGAGTGTTGTTTGCGTAAAACAGGCAGTATTAATTATTTCAATACACAAATCGGAAATGTCTTCAATGATATTCTGATGATCATGTACCGAGACAAATTTGCACATATTAATGAATAATTTTCAAACAACAGACAAGAAAAATATCATGTTTCTTCCTTGTTCCTCTAGTCAATGACATCCTGGAGTCACTCAGAAATCATGATAGCGAAAAGAAATATAGAAAAGTTGAACAATCATGTTACAATCATTATCCAAAAAGATATTATCCACTGAAAAGTGTGTGATGTGCTTTGATTGATTTTGTGATAGCTTGATAGTTGATAGTTTGATCTTGTGTTCAACATTGGATGTGTCTCCGTTTTCACTTGATAAGAGTTGTCTAACTGTTTGGTCTACTTGTTTGATTAAGCTTAGAAGGATCAAGAGTTTTGCCCCCAACTAGGTGTAGGATTTTGCCCCAAGCCTAGAAACAAATTCGTTATGATATATCCAATGATCCAAACCATGGTAAGAAGCCACCTGGGATGTCTGCGTATGTATAAAGGCTTTATGATGGTCAACACTGATGGAAGAATGAATGCATGAACTAATAGATGGAAGAGCCAGCCGACAAATAGCGCCTGTTTGCCAAGTTTTCACCATCTATTTTTATTGCACTTTTTCTAATATTTGATTTTTTTTTTTATTTTTCTGCTTTTTCACTTTTTTTGATTTTTTTGATTTTTCCCTATTTTTGATTTTTTCTGATTTTTCACTGTTTTTGATTTTTTCTGATTTTTCACTGTTTTTGATTTTTTTTGATTTTTCAAACATAGAAAATTTTCAGGTGCATGCTATTGATAGGTTCCTTGAGTTGATCTCTATCTTGTGTTGATAGCTGATATGCTCCTGATCCAAATACTGCTGTGACCACAAATGGACCTAACCAGTTTGGTTCAAATTTGCCTTTCTTTTCTTGATTTGATTGGTTGCGTGGATTTTCCTTTAGCACTAGTTCTCCAACTTGAAAGATTCTTGGTTTAACCTTATGATTATAGCTCTGGCACATTCTTTGCTGATATACCTTTAGATGATCAAAGGCATCGTGTCCGCATTCATGGATCAGTTCTAACTCTTGCAGTCTAGATACTCTTTGTTCTTCATCTGGGATGAGACCTTTTAGTGATACACGTAGAGAGGGTATCTCTACTTTGATTGGCAATATGGCTTTTGATCCATATACAAGAGAGAAAGGTGTGGCACCTGTCGGTGTGCGGATACTGGTGCGGTAAGCCCAGAGAGCAGGGTTTAGTTTTAGTTGGATATGCCAATCTTTCCCAACATCGTTCACTATCTTTTTAAGAATTTTTAGGATATTTTTGTTAGATGCTTCTACCTGCCCATTTCCCTATGGATAATATGGTGTGGAGAATCTGTGTTGGACTTTGAACTTCTCACATAGCTCTTGTACATCTTGATTCTTGAATGGTCGCTCATTATCAATGATAATGGTCATTGGTATTCCATAGCAACAGATGATATAATTCAAGATAAATGCAGCAATTTGTTTTCCTGTGATGTTTATGAGAGGTACTGCTTCAATCCATTTTGTAAAATATTCTGTAGCTACAAGAATGAATTTGTGTCCATTAGATGAGGAAGGATTTATCTTTCCTACTAGATCAAGTCCCCATTCACAAAAAGGACAAGATGTTGCTAAAGCATGTAGTTCTTGTGCTAGTGCATGGATCAAGTTCCCATGGATTTGACATTGTTTGCATGTTCTTGCTATCTTAAAAGAATCTCGTTCCATAGTCGGCCAATAGTAGCCCAAGCATATGAGTTTTTTTGAAAGGGTAAGACCACTTAAATGAGTGCCGTAAATGCCATTATGGACTTCATGTAAAGCCTTCTCAGATTCTTCTTGTTCAAGACATCTTAAGAGAGTACCATCTAGACCTCGTTTATACAGGGTATCCGAGACGAGAGTAAAATGGGAGGATTGGCGAATAAAGTTTCTATTTTGGTTTTTCGATAAGTCAGGAGGTAAGATATTATCTTTCAAGTATGTGTAAGTTTGGCCATAGTGGGAGGAATCATGTCCAATAAGTTGACAAATGATTTGGGAATCAGGACAATTAAAGGCGGAATGAAACAACTCTTCAACCAAGAATTCATAACGTTGTTGATTTTCCTGTGTTTGCAATAGAGAAGCAAGTGTAGCCATGGCGTCTGCTACTTTATTATCATTTCTTGGAATCTATTCAAAATTTATTTCTACAAAGTACTTCTTGATATCATCCACCATCTTTTTGCAAGGCATGAGTTTGTCATCTTTTGTTCGATAGTCATCATTGATTTGATTAATGACAAGTTGAGAGTCTCCAAAGACTTGAAGTTGTGTTATATTCCATTCTATATCCATTTTGATAAATAGAATGTCTGCTTCTGATTTATGTTGTGTTCCTTTATTGATGCTTGCTCTTGATCCATGTTGTGTTCCTTTATTGATGTTTACTCTTGATCCATGATGTGTTCCATTATTGATATTTGCTCCTGGACTGATATTCAGGTGATGTATTGTAAGATATGAATTAAACCCTGAAATGTCTATATATGAACAGGTAAAATTGACTTGCCATCTTTGGAATGGTTTCAAGTTCTTTGCCTTGCTAGCTCTGATTGAGAAGTTGCTGCCAGATGTAGATCAATTGTGCTAATGATAGTTGCATTTGTTGGTGCTATTATGATAGATAACTTCTCTTGATAACATTCAGGTAAGGTGTCAAATCTCCCATCTTCCGACGCCTCGAGGAGGTTTTCACCATTAGATGCGTCCTTTATTTTTACTTTTTCTTGGTCTAATGTTGCCAAGAAATGGTTTTCAGCATTAGACCTGATATTGTTTTCTTGATTTTCACTTTTGCGACTAGGAGATTTGACATCCATTTGACTCAAAGATACGTTAGCGGAATCCCTGGTGAAAGTTGTTGCAAGTTTGATTTCATCAAGATATAAGGATATGGCATGGTCATTTGGAAATGTATCAATAGTAGTATGTCCTTCATTTTCCTAGTCCATAGGTTCAGGATAACTTAAGGATAAAGGATCTTCAGGTTGAACAGTTTCAAAGATATTTGGGGTCATGATAGAGATGTCAGAGTTTTCAGTATGTATGTCGATGTCTAGAATGGTACTCTCGTCAGAATGACCTCGTATAAGAAAATCCTGATCGTCCTCGGTTAAGTCCACGTCAGTCGAATGTGATTCTGATTCAAGTAGGCTAGTTCCTAACATTTGTTCTGCATACATGTGAACTTCATTGACTACTATATTTGCTTCTTCATCCCTCTCAATTTGAAGTTGCTCTTGTTTGTTTTTTCATGATAGCAAATATTCTCCAGTTCCTTGATCTTTTAGCTGCATTTGTTCTTCCATATTTGACAAAATTGATGCAAATGATTGCTCCTTGGATTGTGTGCTTGAAGCTGCTACCTCTTTGTTATGTGAAACAATGACCTCCTGAGCTGATTTTAGATTTTTACAACACTGCAATAGATTTGAGTCTGCTAATATAGTGATTTCTTGTCCATTGTATGGAAATTTTAAGCACTGATGACCTATTGATGATATAGCCTGCATGTCCTGAATCCATGGTCTCCCCAAGAGTATATTGTATGGTAGGTCCAAGTCTAAAACTTGGCATGCTGTGTCTTTTTCTCGAGATCCCACTATGATAGGTAATATCACAATTCCTTTGGAGTAATGTTCTTCTTCACCAGATGTTTTGATTTTTATCTTTTCCAGGGGGTCAACTGCATCTTCTGCATCTTTTGAATATCCTAGATCATGAACAAGATTCATAGAGAAAATGTTCAAGATAGCTCCCCCATCTATTAGGACACATTTAACAAGCGTTCTATGAATGAGGAATTCAATTTGCAAGGAAGTGCTATGGGGATTTTGCAATGAATTAATGCATGGATATGAGCTTTGAATAGGATCCTCTGAAATAGGTTTGATGGCAATCCTGGATATCGCTTAGGGAACTTCATCTTTGGATGCATTATTTGGAAAGGATGCTATGGAAGGTTCTTGCAAGCTTTCAGGAGGTGTAGGAATAGATTCCTTTGGAGCGTCAATTTGCTTATGGATGGATGGATCATTGCTAGACATGGGTGCATGATTTTGATCTTCTTTAGCCAAATCCTTTAGGGATCTCTTTAAGATTTGCATAAAAGAGCCACCTTTCTTTTGAGGTGTGTTTGAATCCTTGTGAGGTTTTAACATAGTTGGATTTTGATTTTGGACTTGTTTGATTGCTTTTATATGTTGGTTTGTCATGTGTTCTTGTGTTTTGCTTTGATATGTCACGTTGATATGATTTTCAGCTATTGCAAATGTTTCAGTGATCTTATGTCTCCACACTCTATTTAGAATGAGCATACACGTGTGCTATTTTGCTTAGGATTCGATTGTCCACAAGATTTTTTTGGGTAAGTCATCAATAGTCAATTTCAAGGCCATAGAGTGAAATGACACTAAAAGAGGATTCAAGTGTTTAAAGGTTTGCAAGTTTTTCGATCTTCGGTTTAAGAGTGCAATGGTGATGATTTGATAAGAACCAAGTCCAGTAGGAACGATATATCCTACGATGTGGGACAAGGTTATCCTGACCAAATGTTTTAGTTTCATGATAAAGGATGATTGGTCCTGATGAGAAACTATGTTCGAGTGATCAGTTTATCAAAGAGGGTGATAATGCACTTTGAGATGTTTAGATCTTGAACTTGTTGGGGGTGAACACTTGAAAATCTTGAGGTGTATATTTTCTAAAGTCTGATTTTGATGGATGATAACTTGACCAAGCAAACCAAGCAGACAATTTAAGCACAAACTGATAGATAACACGTGTTTATGTTTACTGCAAATTGATCAGGCATACATGATAAATCTGAAATAGGCATGTAAGACACAGTTCTGGACTGATAGATGCAGAGTTTCATACGACATAAGATTCAGCTTAGGATGACATAAGATACAGGTCTATACGATAAAGCAGAAGTTTTCATGTAAAAAACAGAGGCTCGTATGACACACTTTTCTTAACCATACGACAAAATAGTTGTCTCGTATGACACAGGATAGTAGATAGTATGACAAGTGATTTTATGCAAGCAGGCTCGTACGATAGAGATTATGACTCATGCTATAGAGAATTAAAGCTCCTACAACAGGTTATTTTAACAGGTGTAAAAAGTGTTTGTTTTTCTGATTTTGATCTTTGAATTCTGGTGATGTTTTGCTGATGTTTTCTAGTTTTAAGTGTCTGATTTTTCATTTTAGGGATGAATACACAACAAACACATGATGTGATACATGAATCTCAATCAAGCTAAACCCTAAGGAAGTTGGTTGAGAATGAAAACCTTTGCTTGCTGACTTAGGTACACACCCAATAGCTAATCAGAATACGACCGCTGAGTCTCACACAATGGATTCTCAACGCCGTATTATCCGACTCCAAACGCTAATGGGGGCACGATATGGAAAGTGTCTTGGGAGAGTTACTATCTCTCTTACAAAAAGATTATCACCCTTTTGGAGGTGAATTGGGTAGCTTCTATTTTAACTGACACTAGTAAGGGATCCGTTCGGCACATCGGGGTATAAACTCAATTAAGAGGTCTCCCAGCCTTGAAAACCAAGGTTTGATATAATTGAAGGTACAAAGGAGAGCTATTCTCGAGCATTGCTGTTGCTTTAATTTTCATCAAAAACACATTTATTTTATAGTGGGTTGGATTACTTGGCGTTAGTCGTTCCCACTTAGGTCGTTCCCCTCTCACCAGCCTTAAGGGCTAAGAGTTAATAACTCCTCGGGAGGGCAGGCCTGCTAAAGAGATGCACTAATGAAAGTAAAAGATGGGTATAGATTTCTGATCACCTAAGAAAGGTGAGAGCATAATTGCCTATCATCAAAGACACATAAGACATAATAGTTCATTTTTTAAGCCCAAATTGAAGTGTGCCTAAAAATCTTAAAGAATACACAAAGTTTTTTTTTTTGCTGAATCCTTAGGCAACCTGCAAAATAGATCCATTAGTAGTCATGATTGTGTTTTGAATTTGTCTTTGACAAGCATATCTTTGACAAGCGTCCCGCATAAAAGAGTTAGGCTGCAAACATCTCATAGACATAACAAGATTAGCATTAGTGATCCGAACTATGAAATTTTTAGGAAAAACTATATGAAATTTTAGCCTAACTTCAAATAGGCATAACTTTCCGCTCGGGACTCGAAATTATGAATCGTTTAACTCATTGGAAAGGTCTCACTTTCAAGGGCTAACAATGATCATAAGGCCTTAAAAAATGCAAGTTACCAATGCATAGACAATCTTGAAAATTCTAATTTGCAGTTTTATGGAAAAATCACAGATGCAGAAACTTGTACGACATGATTTACCAGTTAGTACGACACAGATTTAGATTTCACACAGGAATAAAAATAGACTCGTACGACATAAGATTTTGAAGCCAGAAATTCATACAAAACAGGATTAGCTCTAGTACGACAGTAAAAATCAACTCGTACGACATAGGAATGAGCTAGAATGAATAAAGAATTTTCAATGTAAAAGCTCGTACGAGTCAGAATTATACTTAGTATGAGTTAGGATAAAGTGTTGTCCAAGGCTAAAAGGTAGTTCGTACAAGTTGGAAAATCAACTCATACGACATTCTGATTCTGATCCGGCAGAGATGAAGTTTGCTAAAGATTAAGAGGCCAAAAATGACGATTTCTGCCCCACGGTGGGCGCCAAAATGTCGTGCTCTGTGAAGTGTACCTGTACCTACAAACACAATGCACTCAATAAATCATTACAAGCATGGTTAGAAGATTTAAATCAAAGAAAGACAAAACCATAGCTAATCGACTTATTGCCTCCTAGTAAATGCGAGTATGAAAAATGCTCTCAAATTGGATTATGCAATATTCAGTGACTTGACTACACTTAGATGGAGGATTTGAATGATGAAAATGAGTGATCTAGCAAGAATAGCATGATTAAGCTATATGAGTTCATGATTTATCTAGAAAATAAACTAGAATTAAGATGCAATTAAGCTAAAATGAGCATGATAACACTGCTAAGAAATGATAAACTAGAAGCTAGATGCCTATAATAACAATGCTTAAGCTACGAATGAGATGGGATCCATATTGCTCAAAATGAGGTCTATTTATAGGATTTTCCAAGGCTAGGGGTGAGTTGGCATGAATCAACGATTGAAATTGTTTTGAAGATATCAATGGTTAAATTGGAGGAGGTTGGCAAAGGGGGTTGGATTAAAGGGAACACTTAGTGACAAGTGTCACAAAGGTTCTAGAAGAGGTTGGATGAAAGGGGACATGGGGGTAGGTAGAATGGGTTAGGTTTAGGAATGGTTAGGTTTAGGAGTGGTAGAAGTTAGGAGAATTTGAATTTAGAAATTAAAATAATATGAAAAGGACAATTAATCTCAACAACTCATTGATTTGATTTGTTTTAGTTAATTAAGGGATTAGAAGAAATTATTTTTGGATGGAGGGAATTAATTAATTAAAGGGGTGAAATGAACCTATTTAATAAATCCTTAGATTTATCAATAAGTAGATGAAAGAGAGATTTAATCAAATTGCTTAGTGAATTCAATTAAATTGGGGAGGAGAGATTAATTAAACAATTGCTTATTTAATTAATTATCTTCAGAGCATTTTTAGGTTTATACAATAACAAATATCATTTTAAAAATAAATTAAATTTGTAACTTTTTCATTGAGACACTAGATTTATTAACCAACCAATACAATTATCACATTAACTGAAAACAAAATCGAATACAATCTCAAGTCTTTCTTGCTAATGGAATTCTTCCCATGAGTGTTTCTCCATGAATATCTAGTGTTCATATACTTTGCTAATTTTAGAAATATACACCTCTATATTTTATTCATATATTTAATAGTTTAATAAAAAACCTAATTAATATTAAAATTACATTTTTTTAATATAGTGAAAATGCACATAGAAGAGGAGGAGCAAAATGCATAGGAGAAAGATGCACATAGAAGAGGAGGAGAAAAACACACACAAAGGGACTGCAGATGCAAGTGAAGGAAAGGAAGACAAAGATGTCGGATGAATGCACGTCTATTGAGAATGATAATGCTTGGGCTCTGGGAATCTACTCATCAAGATCAATGTAGAACTCAATGTTATTTGTTAGAAGGGTTTGTAGATGTCTGTTGGTAATGCTAACCTAGATATCTCAAATGTCTAGTTCTACAAATCTACATTCCCGAGGAGTTCCTTAATTCCAAAGTTGAAAAGTTGAAGAAGCAAGCAATTATAGCCAAATATGTTAGGATCTAGCCCACTTTGGATAAAAATTAAATCTTGGATCAGTTGAAATTAGGTTGGCCTTTCCTTGGAAGTCAATTTTTAAGTTTTAGGGTTCCCCAAAATATTCTTCTAGTTGGATTTTGAGGGAGACTGTGTGCCTAAAGAGGGCCTTAGTTTATGGAAAATACATAGCTTTATATTAGGGCTTGGATGCTTGGTGTTGATCCCCAAATGGAAGTGATTGGGGAAGCTTCAGTTTGGATTTGAATGTCCAAGTTACTGTAGGAATTATGGTTAGAAGAAATATTTAAATTAATAGGTGATTCACTTGGTGTATATGTTTGTAGCTCTAATCTATCTCCAAGTTGGGATTCAACCTCCTATGCTAGGATTTGTGTTTTGATGGATCTCAAAAAGCTAATTCTACACTCGATTATGCTTTTATCTATCTTGGGGGAGTGACTACAGGAGCTCGATTATGAATGTCTTCCTATTAGATGCTTCAATTGTGGGAAGGTTGGCCATCAAGATAGACGTTGTTCAAATGATCATGTTATTTCTAACACTCATAGGGATTTCAGAAGGGACTCAAGGAATGGACATATTAAGGACAATGTAGATATAATTTGAAATACAAAGAAGCTTTCTTCTTGCTCTCCCTATGGCTTGGAGGAGGGGTTGTTGGGTGGGATGTTAACAAGAGATTCTCCTTCCCCTAAGTAGAAGTCACATTTGAGAAAGGATTTAGGGGTTGGGATTGATGGTCCTCAAACCTATCTAGCTTTGAAACTTGACTTTTGATCTTACTTTGAGAGGAATATTGGAGGCCTAAATTTGGCTCCCCATAGGCTGATCAAATCTGAAGGTAATAATATCCCACTCCAAGAAATTTGATTGAGGGAGGAACATCCTCATGGAAAGTTTTGGGCTAAGTTCAAGAAGGAAGAGGAGGATCCAAGAAAGGATGTTTTTGAAGAGCATAAGGAAAACTCATGGAGCATGGTGACAAGAAGTGAGAGGATGCAAAATAGTAGTCTAGTATTGGATGCAATAGGAGTCAATCCTAAGGGTAGGAAATTAGAAGCTAGTTGTAAAGCGGAAAATTGAACCCTAGGTGTTCTCCCCCACTCCAAGGAGAAAGGGGGGCACTAGGATTGACGGTTTTCACTTAGGAGGGACTTTACATTCAAAAGAGGGGTTGAAACCCACAAGATCCAATCCCACACAATGCAAGATTGGATTCTAAATGAGTTTCAAGGGTTAAGACAGCAAGGCTACCCTCTTTTGTAAAGATTGTAGATAGAAAGATTAAGCTAGGAATGCATGAAAAGTGAGAAAGATTCACTTATAAACAGAGATAGGAATATAGGATGAAGCTGCGGACCTGGAATTAGCAGTAAAATATTGAGACGGCGCTGTCCTACAAATTTGAGCGAAAGTTGACGGGACGATGGCGCCCGACGTGCACACGGTCCTCCGAAAAATCCACGAAACGAAGGGGGATCTGTCCGTCTCTGCACAAGGATTCCAGATCTTCAATTACAGCCATGTACCTGCAACCTACACACAGAAAAGCAAAGATGATTGGGGGGTTAGGGATTAGGGGTTTGCCCTTAGGTCAAACCCCGATTTTGGAATTAACCAAGAAATGAGAAATGCTGTAAATGTAAATGATTGTAATGTAAACAAGTACTTGATACCTTGTTGTAAGAATGTTTGTATTCTTACATGCGAAGGTGTAAATGTTGTTGTATGTTGTATGTTGTATGTGATCTCCTCTTCAATGGTTGAATCCTTGTCTTGAATGCAACACTTAGCCTTGAATGGAGACTTAGAATGATCAATTGCTTGAAGGAATGCTTGAATGCTTGAATGCTTGAATGTTTGCCTAGCGCTTTCGCCTCTTGTACACATATGTCCTCCTCTCTCAAATGGGAGAGGAAATGTAGTTTATATACTTGTCAATTAGGGTTGAAAGACTGATTTTTCCGACCTTGGGCCGACCAGGAAACGATATTTCCCGAATTGCAAACTTAAAGACCCGAGGCCCCAAAAGAGACCGGGCCCAAAATAGGGCCAGGGACCAGGGCGCTGGGCGCCATGGTCCCACCTCCAGGGACAGCAGGGTGCAAGGAGGATCAGGCTAGGGTGCTGAAAAATGCAGTTTTTGATGTCATGGACAAGTTTCGGGGTCTCCATTCAAGTTCAGTGTTGCATCGCCATCGTGAAGACCCAAATGCGGTCGAAATTGCAAGTGTCACAATTTTAGGACGCTACATTTAGCCCCCACTTTAGCGGGAGTATAAGCGTACGCCCATACTTCCGGTAAAGTACAAGGAAACAACATTGAAAGACTTTCACCACGTCAAGAAGGCAAGATATACCAAGCCCCTAGTGGACTAAGGATCTTACGACTTCGATTGACAAAGTAAAAAGGAAGATCACGAGGGAGAACCATGACTGTCAGTAGTAAGGTTCTCTCACTATGAGTCATGTAAGAAAAATACCAAAAATTTTCAAGGCAAAGCTAAGTTCGCCAAGAAATTTTCAAGTATCCTGAAGGAATAGACAGGGTGTATGCCCCCCTATGTTAAAGCGATCGCACATGCCTGAACGGGGGTGATTGCTTTAAGGTAGTGATACATATAAGAAATGAGAAGGAAAAGAGCACGTTATCACAAGGATTTAGCCCCCAAGTGTGAGATAAGCCCAAGGATAATAGACACAAAACACAAAGCACAAGGTGACTTCGCTTTCCTCAGGGTCAGTATGCTGTATGATAATTCATGTATATCATATGTATGTATGCATAATTGTTCTTCATTCCCCAATCAAGGAAGGTCACCTAGAAGAAGGGAACACATGTGTCTTTTGAGTCAACATGAGAGAGACCAAAAGAGATCTCAATGCTTTGCATCGTCCTCAAGTAGACAACACTAAGGACAACAAATAGAAGAATGAGAATAACACATAGAAGCAGTAACAAAAGAAAAAGAGGAGGAGAGAATCTGCTATACTAATGAACTAGTCTAGCACGTCATCTACCCCCTGATCTTGCTAATCAATGTTTCGGGAAGGTAGGGAACACGCTAGAGGAGGAACATCCAACACAGCAGATGGAGCTATCACAAGATCCAAACAAGGGCTATGTTCATGTTCCAAGCCACGTTGTTCTTGTCTAGGAGCTAGGATAAGTGCTTTAGAAAATTCGTTAGATAAATGGTTATCAACATCAACAAGTTCATATTCACTATCAGAAGCAAGAGAAGTAACATTTTCATCATGAATAACATTTTCATCTATATCGTCATCAAGATTTATAAAAATAGGGTCTTTAACTCACACAGGATCAAGACCATCATGCATCTTATGTTTAGGAGATTTTGGCTCAATTTCTGGCTGAGGAGAAAATGGAATAATGCTAGCTGAAGGTGTTTTTGGGGATTGCAAAGTTTGAGAAGCAGCTGCTTGAGCTCTAAGACGACGCTTTCGTCGGCGTTCACGTGCAGAACGATTTTGTCTAGTCTTAGTAGGAAGTTGAGAAGATTGAGGAGGAGGAATGTTCTCATCCTTATCACTTGGGTGTTTAGGTTGTGGTCTCTTAGGTTGGATAATAGGAGAAGAAGGAGGTCTCTTCTCTCTATAAAAAGAAGGAGGAGGAACTGCTCCGTATAAAGGAGGAATATTTGGTTTAGGAAGGAGACCAAGTCCATCATGATGAGGAGGTATAGGTCTACTTTTAGAAAGTTTATTAGACATAGACATAGTCACATCCATAGGAATGGGTTGGGAATCTTCTTGAGGAAAGACATTAGTTTTATCTTTCAAAGGAAGAACTTCCTTCTCAAGAACGATAGGAATATCAAGTTTGGGTGTTCTAGGTTCACTTAAAGATAGGATCATATCTGTTTTCCACTTTTGATAAGATTTGAAAAGATGATCACTTCGCGGAGGAAGAGATTGGAATTGTTTAGGCAAAAAATAATCAATAGGAACGCTACAAGTTCTTTCAGTTGGTTTAAAGAGACTATGATTGACAGTAACAACTTCACCATTATGGGGAAATTTCAAACACTTGTGAATAGGAGAAGCAATAGCTTTCATGGAAGATAGCCAAGGATAGCCTAGCTTCACACGAAATTGTTCGGAAGAAGGAATAATAGCAAAGTTCACATCAAGGGATTTGTTATGGACCTAAATAGGTAATGTAATAGAACTGATTGCAGGAGAAGAAAATGCATCAAATAATTTCACAATCACATCTATTTTGTCATAGATCACTTGATTCAATTGCAAAGTAAAAAGAAATTCTTCAGTAATAACATTAACCATGCAAGAAGGGTCAATAAGCACTCCACGACAAGGTGTATTCTTGACTTTTGCAACTATGTATAAAGGACCATCAGGTGCCCTGATAGTTTCACTAGAATCAAATGTGATGAAAGGTTCTTTAGGGTTTTCTTGCTGCTCTACAAAGTTAATCACATTCGGAGTCATAGACACAAGACCATTAGATGAGAAAGAGGAATCATTAGTCTCAATCACATTAGAGGTATGAGAAGGTAATGGATCAGTAAAAATCTTAAGATTTTTGTTAGGAGGAGCTACAGATGTGTTGCCTTTATCATTCACTCCAGAAACAGAGATAGTATTATTATCAATCAAATCTTGAATTTTACCCTTTAAAGCAAAACATTTTTCAGTATCATGCCTAGGTTGACGATGAAATTGACAAAAAGATTTGTTATCAAAATAGGGTGAATTAATCTTTGCAGGATCTATTTGCCTTATAGGAGGAAGAGTAAGCACATTTTGTTCCAATAACTTATTCATAATACTATGCAATGATTCATTCAAAGGAGTAAACTTTCTTTCTTTCTTGAAAAACTTAGAAATAGGAGGCACACCTGATGCTGCATTCACATTGTTGTTGATGATGTTTTCATTGAATTTAACGGACTCTCTGTTCGGTTTAAACTTCCCAAATGGTTGTTGACTACTATCACCCTTATCACTCGGAGCCATAGGATGTGATTGTTACATTTGACTCACAGTCAGTTGATAATTGTGAAGAGTTGCACACAACTGTTGGAAAGAAGTAAACTCAGAAAATAGAAGTTTATCTCGAATATCTTTTTGTAAATTAGAAATAAAGATTCTTTGAATATCATTGTCAGGCACTGGAAAAGAAATTTGAGCATACAAATGCTTATATCTACCAATGAAATCAGTCACTTTTTCTTTAACACCTTGTTTACAATGCATTAAATCAATCAAAGTAACTTTAGGACTTATATTGTTTTGAAATTGTTGAATGAAAGCATTTGCCAGTTGTTCGAAAGAAGTAATAGAATAAGAAGGCAACGAGCAATACCATTGTAGGGCTTTGTCTCTTAATGTTCTAGTAAACAGTGTTGCAAGCAACCTTTGGTCATAAGCAAAATCAGTACATATTGTTTGAAAAGTCTTAACATGTGTTAGAGGATCACCCTTACCATTATAAAGCTCCAAATGCGGAATTTCAACATGTTTAGGGGGAATAGCTTGAACAATGTCAAGAGAAAGTGGGCTCGCAACATCAAATGTGGGCACACTAAACTTAGATTGATTCATAGAGGCAATTTGTTGCTGTAAAGAAGAGACAGTTTGTGCAAGATTGTTAATGGTCGCTTCAGTTGAAGAGTTCATATTAGACATGTTAGATTGTGTTGGAGGTATTATGTTATTGAAAGAAGGTAGAGAGTAAGGTGGTGGGACACTATGATAGTTAGTCATAGGAGATGATTGGAAAGGAGGAACACTACAAGGAGGAATGGAATGGAATGGTTGAATGAATTGCCCCCTTGTGTCATGTTCATTTGTGGAGATGTAATAGGAACACTCATTGAAGGAATGAATGAAGAAGTCAGATTAAATGAAGGAAAAGGGTTAATTGAAGAAGGAGGATTGCCCCCATGACTGGTGATCATAGGGGGAAGGTCTTGTATAGAAGTAGTCATTATGTTTGATGTAAAGGTAGGTATGCTAGCAATAGAAGTTGTCAAAGGAATAGAATGATTGACTTGAGTGGGAGGTTGTGTATAACCTAAAGTTTTGGCACAACTCTTCATAGGCATCACATTCAAATCCACAATGTGTGCAATACCACGCAAAATATCAATTCCATTCTTATCACTTTGAACCATACGTTTTAGACCCTCAATTAAAGGAAGAGCTTGACTATCGGGGTATTCTTGAGACATCCATTGTCAAAAATTGTCAAATTGATTATCCAATTTCGAAAGTTGTTCTTCAGAAACCTCATGGAGAGCTTCTTCATCATTAAGAGGATTAGAGGAATTACCCACGTCCTCATTAAAAAGGCCATTCAAATTAGGTTCCATCTCCTCGGTAATTAAACCTTGGAAAGACGTAATTCTAAGGCTTCGTCTAACGGGAATAGTGTAAGTAGGGCTTATTGTTGTAAAACTCATGCACTAAAGAGAGAGAGAAGATTTTGAATTTAGAGGTAGCAAATTTCAGTAAAATCAGCCAATCTCCTAGATTTAAGCTGTTAAATACAATCACGACAATCTCCCGAAATTTCAGAAAAAATGTCAGGGACTGTGGCGCTCGGGGTGCACACGGTCCTCGCAACTTTTTTCGAAATTTGCAGGGATGAAAGTTATGATGATTTTAAAGCTAACCTGAAAAAATTGAGTGATTTTATGATCTGTAGATAGGCCAAATTAGAGTTGCAATCTCAAAATTGAACCCTACCAAGATTGTCGAAAAATGCAAAATTTGAATTTTGAAAAAGAGAGGGAAACTGAAATTTTGAATTTTATGATTTTTGAGGAAATACCAAAAGCAATGCAAGTTTTGAAATTTAAAAGTTGACTCAATTTCACGCAAAATTCAATTTTGAAAGTGGAAATCAAGGTTGTTGTAATTAAACATCTAATTTCAAAAGTCACAAACTGCAAAAATTTGAATAAAGCACTGAAATTTCGAATGAATGCCAACACACTTTTCAGATTTAGGATAGTAAGAAACACAATTTTGACATGAATTTCAGTTCCAACAATTTTTGAATGATTAGAAGCCTTAATCCAAGCAATCGCTAGACCAACTTTGACTTTAATTTTGAAAGTGTTAGAATTGATAAAATCAGCCAAAATTCTGGATTTTAGCAGAAAAATACAGTAAGATCTAACTCCCGAAATTTCGGAAAAAATGTCGGGGACGATGGCGCTCGGGGTGCACACGGTCCTCGCAACTTTTTTCCAAATTTTCAGCGATGAAAGATATTATGATTTTGTTGCGGAATCCAAAGTTACAGCCGATTTGGAGATGTTTTGATCAGTGAAATTATCAGTCAAAGGTTGAATCAAGAAGGTTTTAAAAATTAGGGTTTTGACATTTAACCACTTAATTTTCAGAATTAAAGCACAAATATGAATTGATAATTTGCAATAGAAGGGTAGATCTGAAACAAGCATTAACAATTAAACATTTCACAAGCTCAATTACTAAAAAGAAAATTTTAGGGTTTTATGCAATTAACCTCTAAAATTTGCAAAAGATCAAACATGAAAATGTAATTAAGGAAGCAAATTTTTTAGATCTAACCATGAATAATCAGAAAGGATGTTCACGTCAGGTTCACCAAAATGTAAAGCGGAAAATCGAACCCTAGGTGTTCTCCCCCACTCCAAGGAGAAAGGGGGGCACTAGGATTGACGGTTTTCACTTAGGAGGGACTTTACATTCAAAAGAGGGGTTGAAACCCACAAGATCCAATCCCACACAATGCAAGATTGGATTCTAAATGAGTTTCAAGGGTTAAGACATCAAGGCTACCCTCTTTTGTAAAGATTGTAGATAGAAAGATTAAGCTAGGAATGCATGAAAAGTGAGAAAGATTCACTTATAAACAGAGATAGGAATATAGGATGAAGCTGCGGACCTGGAATTAGCAGTAAAATATTGAGACGGAGCTGTCCTGCAAATTTGAGCGAAAGTTGACGGGACGATGGCGCCCGGCATGCACACGGTCCTTCGAAAAATCCACGAAACGAAGGGGGATCTGTCCGTCTCTGCACAAGGATTCCAGATCTTCAATTACAGCCACGTACCTGCAACCTACACACAGAAAAGCGAAGATGATTGGGGGGTTAGGGATTAGGGGTTTGCCCTTAGGTCAAACCCCAGTTTTGGAATTAACCAAGAAATGAGAAATGCTGTAAATGTAAATGATTGTAATGTAAACAAGTACTTGATACCTTGTTGTAAGAATGTTTGTATTCTTGCATGCGAAGGTGTAAATGTTGTTGTATGTTGTATGTTGTATGTGATCTCCTCTTCAATGGTTGAATCCTTGTCTTGAATGCAACACTTAGCCTTGAATGGAGACTTAGAATGATCAATTGCTTGAAGGAATGCTTGAATGCTTGAATGCTTGAATGTTTGCCTAGCGCTTTCACCTCTTGTACACATATGTCCTCCTCTCTCAAATGGGAGAGGAAATGTAGTTTATATACTTGTCAATTAGGGTTGAAAGACTGATTTTTCCAACCTTGGGCCGACCAGGAAACAATATTTCCCAAATTGCAAACTTAAAGACCCGAGGCCCCAAAAGAGACCGGGCCCAAAATAGGGCCAGGGACCAGGGCGCTGGGCGCCATGGTCCTGGGGGACCAGGGCACTAGGCGCCCTAGTCCTGAAGGACCAGGGCGCTGGGTGCCATGGTCCCACCTCCAGGGACAATAGGGTGCAAGGAGGATCAGGCCAGGGTGCTAAAAAATGCAGTTTTTGATGTCATGGACAAGTTTCGGGGTCTCCATTCAGGTTTAGTGTTGCGTCGCCATCGTGAAGACCCAAATGCGGTCGAAATTGCAAGTGTCACAATTTTAGGATGCTACACTAGTAAATTGAAGCATAATGCTCAAGTGGATATATGGAAAGACACATAAGATACTTTTAATAAGTATGTTAACAAGGGAGGTGAGCACCTCTTAAGTCACATAAGAAATAAATATTTTAAGTTGGAATATGCACCCTAAATGTCCTTTATAAATATCGTCTGTTTAAGTGGTTGGTGGAGGTTGAAGGCTCGAAGGTGATGTTATTGCAGGAAAGTAAAGTTGATTCTACTTCTATAACTAAGATGATTATGAGGCTTTGAAAAAATGGGGAAGGGATAACAATGGACGTCATTCACACTACTAGTGATCTGGCAATGGTGTGGAATAAATTTAGGTTCTTAGGGGTGCCAATTGATGAATCTAATCACTATTTATCTATAAAGCTAAAAGATATTTAAGGACCTAATAATGTGGTCCTTAGTAATATCCACCTAGTTCTAGTGTGGACAAAGAAAGGAAGTTATGTTGGGATAGATTGAAAGCTTTTAGGGAGACCATTTCAGAGGAAAATTGGGTGGTTAGAGGCAAATTGAATGCTATCATTTTCCCCAAGGAGAATAAAGGTGGTAGGCTCTTTGGCTCCTCTAGCTCTATTGAATTTAGAGAATTATGTGATGATCTTTCCTTGGCTAATGTTATTCCTAAATTGGTATGGTTTACATGGAGTAATAGAAGGGTTGGAGATGAGAGTATTCTCTTCATATTGGACATGTTTGTTGTGAATTTAGAGTGGTTATTGCTGACTATAAGCTTTGTTTCAAAAGTCTTGCAACTTAGAGACTTAGATCATTAGTTGATTCCTCTCAATGTCAACCTAAACCAAAAGCCTTTAGAGATCCCTTTCAAAATGGAATATTTTTGGTATGGACATCCCGATTTTCAGAGGGCTTTGGAAGGCTCTCTGAAGCATGGATGTTAAGGGGAATGAGAGATTTGTAGTAATAAATTTAGAGAGACTAGAAAATTGGCTAGAGTGTGGAATAAGAAGGCTATGGGAGATCTTTTTTCAAATTAGAGAAGGGTTGAGGATGAATTAAATATTATTTAGAAATAATTAGTTGAGAATTGTTTAACCTTAGAGCTCAAAAATAACTAAGATTGGCAAGCTTGATTTGTTGGGAAGAATACTGAGAATGGAGGAGATGTTTTTGTTCCAAAAGTCAAGAACAAATTGGTTGAATGCTAGAGATAGTGATTTTAAGCTCTTCCATTTAGCTACCAACTTTAGGAGACAATTGAATAAGATCCTTATGATCCACCAACTTTAGCAAACCCGATTTCCTTAATTGAGAATGGAGCCAACAAACTCTTATTCATAGCCTCATCAACCATGGTCAAAATGTTGCTCAACATATCCTTATATACTTACAAATTAACTCTATATTCACACCCAAAAGTTCTTTAAAATAATTGAACCCAACTACAACTAGGGAGACAAAAGGAATAAAAAAAATGCTTCTTGGGATTAGGAGTTGTCGGTTGGACAAATGGTCAACACTAGTAAGTCTCAGATCTTCTTTTGAAATATTATTATGTAGATTATTCATATATTCAAAGGATTTTGGGGTTTGATATTGATTATCTTCCTATCTCATACTTGGGGTTGCCCTTAGTCGATAAGAGAACTTTAAAATTTGAATGGAGAAAAGTGGTAGATAAGGTTCAAGTTAAAGTTGCATCTTGGAAAGAGAAGTTTCTTTCTCTAGTTGGTAGGATTACTCTCATCAAGGATTCTATTGATTCCATTCCTATATACATGATGGCTTCTTTCTAGATTCCCAATAAGGTCACTAGGGTGCTCAAGGCCGCTCAAAGGATTTTTCTTTGGAGAGGTACAAATGAAGTTCTTAAATTCAATTTAGTTAAATGGGAGGATGTGTGTAATACTAAATGCATGAGTGGAGATGGTTTCAAGAATCTCAACGAAAATGAATATGGGTGCCAAGATAGCTTTGCATGTCTATGAGGAAAAGGATAGCCTGTGGAGCAGAGTCTTGCAAGCCAAATATTTATAAAATTTTCATGAGTACCTCCTTGATAACTCTATTGTCTTGCCAAAGGGATCTAGTATTTGGGATCTTATGCACAGTTGTTGTGATCAGATTAGATCAAAAACTATATGGAAAGTTGGTAGAGGAGATAAAGTTCCTTTTGGAGATATTTTTATCTTGAGGAGAAGGTTCTTAGGAAGTTTCACATTTTTTGTTCTCTAGCTATAGTTTTGGAGCCTAGTGTGGGTTCTATGGTCATGCAACATAGGTTTGAGAAAATGAGGCAGTGGCATTGGATTACTCTTGATCTTCTCAGAGGAGACTAGAGGGAGAGGTGGAAGGAAATTTAGGGGAAGTTGTTCAAATGGCCTATCATTGGCTCAAAAGATAAAATTTTGTCAAAAGTTAGTGGGGATCGACTAACTCCACTTAAAAGTTTTTGTTTTTTCAAGGAAATTCTATTATCTCAATAGTGTTGAAGAGAATTTGGTTTAATAAGGGACTCCCTAAGGCCAACTCTTTCCTTTGGATTGCTTAGAAAAAAACATGCTTAGAATTGGGACAAGTTGATGTTGATGGACAGACCTGGGGCATCTAGATGTATGATGTGCAAGGTTGGTTGTGAGGATAACAATTATTTATTCATTCATTGTGAGGTTGCTAGGGATATTTGGTGTAGATTGATTACCAAGTGGGGGATTTATTAGGTGACTCCTTAGAAGCTATCAAGTTTGTTAGAAAGTTGGATACTCAAGATCAAAGGCCTGGGATTGAAATTCATTTCGAAGGTCCCCAAGATTTTAGTATGGAATCTTTGGCTTGAATGTAATAGGATGAATTTTTAATACGAGGAGATTTTTGAATTGGGGAAGGTGCACAATAGAGATGATTGGGAAGTGAGTGAGGAAGAATTGGATTGGGCAAATAATGGGCCTAGTTTTAGATCCGATTAAGAAGGAAGAGTCATATGGATGATATAAAGGAAGCTAAGAGGGTTATGAGCAAGTGGACTCATCCTGAATAGGGCTAGATTAAACTCAATTTTTATGGGGTTGTTAAAGGAAATCTTGGTAGGGCTATAGGTGGAGGGGTGTTTAAGGATCATAGAGGACAAACTCTGGGTATTTATGCTTCTCATTATGGGATAAACTCTAATAATACTTTAAAAGATAGAGCTTTATGGAAAGGTTTCCAAATTGCTAGTAAGGAACAATGGAAGGATGTTTGGGTGGAGGATGATTCCAAAGTTGTCAAAGGTATTCAAAATGGTTGTTGCTACAAGAATTGGAGGTTATATTGGTTGATCGAAGACTACAAATACATAGCTTGAGGATTCAACAATGTCAAATTTTCTCATATTAAGAGAGATGACAACAAAGTGGTATATTGGGTAGCTAATCATGAGATTGGTCTAGAAGATGAAGGCATTATTGGTTTTAGATGGAAGGAAAATTTCCCCTCAAAAGTGCTCAGATTGATGCAAAACAACATCAAATAACATTTTCCTATTGATCCTATGGTAATTGTCTTGCTACTGATTGATTGGAATTTTGTGGGTGAATTGACCCCTTGGTTGTTGTCCTGTTCTTAGAATTCTATTGTTTGTCTGACAAATTCTGTGGTTTGATGTAGGTTTCTACTTCAACCTCTCTTTGGTTTTTGTTATGCAACCCTGCTTAGACAATTGTTTTGTAAGTGTCTTGATTGGGTTGGTTGTATATGCCTAGTCTAGTTTTGTATTATTCCCAGGCTTTGCCCTTTTCTTTTTTGGGTTCTTGGTCCCTCATCCAAGTTTCTTATATCGAAAACATATTGAATAATTTAATCAAATTTAAGTATACTTTTTTGTTATAATTCTTATTGCACTATTCACATTCTAAAGAAAATTTATAATCATATATTTTTCTATAATTTGAATAAATTAAATTATTTATTTATATTTATATACTAATGGTGTATTCATGTGTCTCAAATGTCTATAATATTTTTTCATTTATCCAAATTTGAAAAAAAATGTAATTGTTTTAGGCTTCATTCTTTTCATATTATCGAACTTTAGTTATTTTAAATTTTATTATTCATGTGGAAGTTATGTGATACATGTGCTCAATGACCAAATTTTCAAGATGCATTCACTTAAAAACTTATAACAAGAATTCAATAAAAATACATAACTTAAAGTACATACTCTACCCATTATCTTTCATCAATTGATTTACAAAAAATGTTAACAAACTAAAATAATTGAAATGCTAGATGCTATGTTATATTTTAGTGGAAAAAATAAGACCATTTTTATTGGCCCTTATGTTAAACATTCTCAATCTTGACCTGTTTTAAAAGCCTTAGTAGTTTAACAATTATATTTAACCACCACAATTTGTTTTCCTAGATAATATCTTTAAATTTTCAGTGTAAGCATTCCAAATTACACAAAAAAGTTCAAGTTCTTTTTGGTAAAAGGTGGAGTACACCCTAAATAGTTTATTAATATAAAGAGAGATGTAAAAGGAAAAGCTAGGCTAAAGAAACTAGCAATAAACTAAAAGATGCAATGGAGGCTTTAGGATCTATTTCCCCTCTTTCAAATAAAGGAGAGGAGCAAACATGATGTGGTCTTGAATCATTTTGAGAGGAGCTCTCACACATTTCTGCATAATGATCACTTGTATTGATTTGACAAAAAAAAAGTGGTCACTTTTGACCTTTTATTTCCTCCTCATCATAGCCTCCTTTTTCATATACATGATGATCTATATACTATAGCTTGAGAAAAAATTAACATAAATTTACTTTCCACATATACAATATTCACACAAGTTGACCAAAAACACTTTTTGTTTTTTATTATTAAAGAAGGAAAGTGCCCTAATCTCGAGAAACAACAAAACCAAGGAAAGGTGAGCCAAAAAAGCCTCACAACTAATCCTCAACCAGAGAACCAAAGTCTAAACAACACTTATCAAAGTACCAAAATATTAAGAGCAATATTTTTGTGATATAAAGGCATGCAAACCAACCATAAAGCAACAAATAAAAAATAGTACTAAGGAAAAACAACAAACTAGGACATCAACACACAATGGCAACATCATTTGATGAGGTTCCAGTTAGCCCTGAGGGAGTCCAAGGAGTCACCCCAACATTCTTTGTTAGTCATAGATCACTATCCTCATTCTTGTCTTGACCAACATCTATGTCCTATTTTTTCCTCTATTTTTTGATCTTGGAGCTCACTAGGACAACTTGCATGAGTGCTTTGTTCATTATACCATTGGTAATATCAATGATAGTATTGAGGCCTTGTTCTATTTTGCTAAACTTTTCATTATTCCTTTTGTCCAACCTCTCCTCAAGAGCATTCACCTAGTTTTGTATCTTCTCAACTTGATTCTTCAAAGAGAGAATCATATTGTTCTCCCTATTTTCATTCTTTCAAGTTGACCGGTATCTAGTGTCTTGATTCTCCATCATATCCCTAGCCTCATGCATAATCCTATTATCATCTTCATCTTTCTTGTCCTCATCTCTTTTTTCTTCACCATTGTCCTCATCTTCTTTACTAACAACATCTTCCTTTTTAGTTTGCTCCTATTTTTAATCATCCTTGATGCCTTCAGTTTCCACCTTATCAATGTGTTTTTCAACATTAGCCTTCTGAGCAATTCTTGTCAATCTATGACCACCCTGAGTGCCATCATTAATAACCTTATCAAGTTTCCCTTATTAGTTTGTTATTTGTTGTCTTCTCTTATTTCCACAATAAAATGAGGGTTGAGGTTTTTCAAATCCCTTTTAAATTTCTTAGGAGGGGACACAACATTAGGTGATTGGGTTTTCCTCTTATTTGGGGTAGCTTTAAGAAGCTCAACATAAAATAGAAGGATATTTGGAATCACATGGGAATCCAGCCCCCACAAAAGGGTTGGGAGAATTTTTCTTTCCTTTACCAGCTTGTTTATTATCAAGTTTTAAGGTTTTAAAAGCACATGGTCTAAAGTGATAGAACTGGAGCTAGTGGGGAAAGGTTGGGGCGAAATAGATAACTAGAAATTACAAATGTACATTAAGAGACCTTGGTGGAGAGGAGGATTAAATCCATCATCAAAAGAATTTTAAATTAATGAGAGAAAGTATAAGGGAGAACTTATTTTTTCACCACATGTGTTTAATGTGGTTTAATAGGGGGAAATGATATTTGTGGACCGTAGTAAACCTCCCTTCTATAGTAAAGTATTTCATGACATAGAAACTCACTTGGTCCCAAAGAGGAGGTAGCTTAGTTATCTTGTAACCATTGTGACACCTTTTAATTTTCTTTTTTCTTTTGAATAAATTGTCCATAGATTCCTTGTAATCTTTGTTTCTCCTTGTAGTGATATCTTGACCTCTATAGCTCAAACCAATCACCTCGCCTATCAGCTCCAGAGTAACCTCAAACATTAAGCTTCATATAGTGACTCACAAATTCTCCTAAGAACTATATAACTTAATAGAGAGTTGTTTGTGTAGACACATAAATTTGTCCTCATATCTATCACAATTCTTCTATTTTATTAAATGGATATTATTATCTATTTAATTTAATTGATTAATATATTTCTTCTATAATTAATACATTAATCTACCTAAATTATTAAAATATTTTTACATAAATTCATGAACCTTCACCATTGCCTTAACTCATACTATTTATCCCCTTCTTTCCCCACCAATTACATATAATTAGAAAATGTGGGACAAATGCTTATCTCCAACCACCTTCTTTATCCCACATTTCTTCTAAAACTTTATTTCTCCCATGAGGACTCATATAAATTAATTTCCCCTCTCACTTATAAATCTCTCTCTTGCTTATTGAAACTTGGATGTTGTAATGCTATTTCAAAGTCTTTTGCATACTTAATTTTTTGAGAATCACAACAATCCTCATATTTCCAATCATTTTTATCAATCAACCAACCTTGTTCTTCTGTAGCCTCTTGTGCATTGTGCTACAAATATGAGAACAATTATAACCAAATACAAGATCTTGGTAGATAGAGGAACAACAAAATCAAGTGTCTCTTGAATGCATTTTTGTGTTTTTGCTTGTTTTTTGTAGGATTATATATTCTTGAGGAAGTGTTCTCTTGATATGGTGTTGAAATGGTTATGAATCTCTTTTGTTTATGGCTGGGCATTTGTAGAGTTCATAGTTAGGTTTTCTAATTTTAGCATGGTACCGTTTATTGTAACCACTCATTGACAAAATGAACTGAGTGAGCACAACCTTTTCAAATATTCTCTATAATTTAGCATCTTCTTGTAGAGTTTCATAAGAAGAGGGCTCCATTATTTTGATGGAAGTATGTATTGTTGAGGTTGTCATTGATGTCAAACTTGTTGTTCTGGATAGTTATTGGTCCATAATGTTTGTGGTGCAGAGATATCTTGTTATATCAGTGTTGTAGTTATTCTATTGGTTATTTTGGAAGTGTTGCTAATGTTGCTTAGTGTTGTTAGCCTTTTTGGTTATGTTTTTGGCATTGTGGATATGTTAGTTTTGTGGTTCATAAATATCTTTGTGTCCGCTATAAGTTGTAGTGTGTCTCATTTTTCGAATGTGATATCCTGTGTTAATCCTACTTTTTGGTCCGAGTATGTTTTGTAGAAGGCAATTTGATGTGTTATGGGTCTCATTATATCGTGTGGAGATCCGAATAAGAGTAATTTGCATTGGAGAATATGTTTTGGCCAGTTGATTGTCTATATGGAAATGTTGCATGTTGGAATGTCGAGTTATGTTCTGGTGATTGTGGATCACTGGATTGGAATTTGGAAGATGTTTTTTATTCCCCTCTTTCTCTTAGAGTGGATCAACATGTGTGATTTTGGTCAAGAAGGTGTATTTTTTATTCAGGCCGACTTGGTTCAAGCTTTGATGATCTATCTTGTATATAAAGAATGTATATGGTTGAGTTGTGACATGATGGAGGAGTATGATAGAGAGTGTGATGTGGATATAGAAAGCAAAATTCAGTGAAGAGCAGAGAAGAAGAGTTGTGTTCGAATGATATGCAAGCTATTTGAGACTGTGGTAGAAGTATGAGACAATGTGTTGATAGATGAGATCAAAGTTGTGTGTGTTGATGTTGGTCACTTGATGTAGAGTTCAAGGATAACTTCATGATCAAGAGATCCTTCTTTCAAATGTATTGGTTGTATCTTACCCTATTGTAGTTAGCATCAACTTTACAAGGCTAGAGCAGTGAGGCACACTCTTTCATTGTAATATGATATACATAGTGGATATATTTTGTGAGTTGATGCTCACCATGATTTTTCCTTGTTTGGGTTTTCCATGTATAAAATCTTGGTGTTGATGTGTTGGTTTTGTGTTGTTGACTAATTGTTTATGTGATACATTAATTTTTGGTTTGGACTAATTCAACCCCTCTATCAATCCTCCCTTGGGTTCAACAATTGGTATGAGAGCAAGGTTCCTCTTGAATAAGCTTATCTACTCGAGATAGATCTAGTATAGCATAGGACGCACATTACAAAGTTTTGATATTCGATGGCACACAGTTCCCATATTGGAAGGAGATAATGGAAGAAAATTTGGAGACATTATAGAATGGAATATGGGACAACACTCAAACTAGCTATACACCCCCACAAGATGGTCCTCAGACTTCAGATGAGAAAAAGTTACAAGAGACTAATGCAAGAACTAGAGCTATAATTTTTAGTTGTATGAGTGATATAGTGTTTGGAAAAGTAAGAGGATTAAAGGAAGTGGAAGCTATATGGAACAAACTATGTTTGGCATATGAAGGAGATCCAAAGATAAAACAAGCTAGTTTGATGAATCTAAAGAAAAAGTATGAATATCTGAGAATGCTTGAAGAAAAAGGTGTTGAGAAATATATACATAGAGTGACTGATCATGCTGATGGTATTAGAGCTGCTAGTAGACATTTGGATGAAAGTGATGTTATTCAAAATATATTGTTGACGTTGCCTAAATCCTACAAAGCAACGAGGTGTGCCATATAGGAAAGCAATTATTTAAGTATACCATTGATCAACTTACCAGTACCTTAGGAACTTTTGAAATTTTAGAAATGGAGGAAGAGAAAAGAGAAAAGAAAGAGGCAACATTTTATGTTTCAAGACATGATGATCCAAAATGTAGTAGAGACATGGATGAAGCTGAGGCAAAATTTGTGAAAAGATTGCAGCAAGGCACCAAAAGATACAAAGGTAAGTTACCTTTGAACTATTTTTCTTGTGGTAGAATTGGACATTATGCTTCTCACTGCACTTACAGGGAAGACTACAAGAGATCGAATGATGATGAGAAGAAGAATAAAACTAGAAGACACAACTTTAATAGAACAAAGAAAAAAGGCTTATGTTCTATAGAGGAGCACTTGTCTGAAGATGAAGTTGATGATGACTCAAATGAAAAATCCTTGTTTTTGGCAATTTTAGAAAAGAAGAATGTATCAAAGATACCGAAAGAGGAGAAGAATATCAAGAATACATTCCATGCTAAAATAGAACCAAATACATGGATCATTGATTTTGGACATGTTCAAATCATATGACTGGTGACAAAGACAAGTTTATTAATCTGAAGAGATATGATGGTGGATCAATGAAATTTGTCTGAGAAGATGGAGGGGCTATTCAAGGTATTGGAAGTGTTTCTATTGATGGTAAGCATAAAAATAATGATGTCTAGTATGTTGAAGGATCAATACATAGTCTATTAAGTGTTAGTCAGATGTGTAGAAAAGGTTATGAAGTTTTGTTCAGTAGTATCAGATGTGTGATAAGAAAAGAAAAGATTGGTAAAAAGGTTGCAGAAGGGTTTAGAACAAATAGAAATGTATACTACATCAAGGATAAAAAGGAGAGAAAATGTTTTCTAACTTAGAGTAATGAATGTTGGTTGTGGCACAAAAGAATGGGACATGTAAATTTTGACACTATGATTAAGATTTGCAGATCTGAAGCAGTTAGAGACCTACCTAGACTTGTGAAGCCTATTGATAGAGTGTGTAGAGAATGTCAATTGGGGAAGTAGAGAAAGAGAAGATTCAAGAATAAGGAGTATTCCACTATGAAACCACTAGATCTGATTCAACCTACAAGGACAAGACGATTGAACAGAGAGAGGTATTTCATGTTGCTTATTGATGATTTCTTTAGAATGACTTGGGTTACATTTCTAAAAGATAAATCTAAGGATTTTAATAGATTCAAAATTTTCAAATCCATGATTGAAATTCAAGTAGATGCTAAGATTAAATGGTTGAGATCAAATAGAGGAGGGGAATTCACTTTATGGAAGCTTGATAATTTTGTGAAATTAATGGAATTAGAAGGCACTTTTCTACTCTGAGGACTCCTTAGCAAAATTGTGTTGTGGAAAGAAAGAATAGGACTGTTATAGAGATGGCTAGGACCTTGTTGAAGGATGTTAATTTAGCTAATGTGTATTGGAAAGAGGTAGTACATATTGTTGTACATCTTATTAACATGGTGTAGATCAGGGTAAATCATATTAAAACCCCTTATAAGTTGTGGAATGGAAGACCCCCTACTATGAAATATATATTTTTTTTTGGAAGCAAATGTTATATTAGAAGAGATGAGGATAGTCTTGGGAAGTTTGAATCTAGAGTAGATGAAGGGATTTTATGGGATATGCTACTAATAGAAAGGCTTACCGGTGTTTCAAAAAAAGGTTGAACAAAATAGTAGAAAGTACAAATATGAAGGTATGCAAAGAATGGAATCAGATTGAGCCTAACATTGAGATCGAGGTTGAGATTGTTCTAGTCATTACAAAGAAGACAAGTAATTCAAAAGAGAACAAGGAGAAGGAAACAAATGAAGAAGAAGAGGGAGACATTGCAAAAACTCTTGCTCAGTATGTCTGAAAGCATCATTTAGAAAAATAAATAATTGGAGATAAGACAAAAGGTGTTCAAATAAGAAGGAAAATTGTAGAAGCAGAAGAACAAGCCAACTACTATTTTCTATCAATGACCAAGTCGAAGACTTATGAGGAGGAAAGTAAAGATGAAAGTGGGGTAAAAGCAATGGAAGAAGAGCTAAATTAGATACAAAAGAACAAGACTTGGGAGTTGGTAACTAGATTGGTGGACAAGAATGTGATAGGAACTAAATGGGTATCCAGGAACAAACTAAATGACCAAGGACAAGTCACAAGAAACAAAGAAAAAGTGGTATGTAAAGGATATTCTCAGGTGGAAGGCATAGATTTTGAAGAAACTTTTGCTCTAGTAGCAAGGATGGAAGCTATTCATATGTTTCTTACATTTTTTGCTTACAAGAACTTTAGAGTCTACCAAATGGATGTCAAGTTATCATTTTTGAATGGAGATTTGGAAGAAGAAGTTTACATTGAGCAACCAGATGTGTTCAGACTATCAGAAGAATCAAATATGGTGTGCAGACTAAAGAAATCATTGTATGGGCTTAAATAGGCACCTAGGGCCTAGTATGCAAGATTACATAAGTATTTGCTACGACAAAATTTTAGGAAAGGTACAATAGACAGTAATCTTTATTTCAAGATTGATTGAGATAAGCTATTGATTTTTATAGTTTATGTTATGACATTATATTTGGAGGAAATGATAACTTATGTAAAGAATTTACTTAAGAGATGTAGAAAGAGTTTGACATGTCAATGATTGGTGAGTTATCTTTATGTCTTGGGTTACAAGTTAGTCAATCTAAAAATGGAATTTTTGTCTCACAGAGAAAGTATGTGAAAGAAATGTTGAAGTAATTTGGGATTGATGATTATAAACCTGCTACAACTCGTTTGACCATTGGTTGTAAGTTGAGCAAAGATGATGAGTCTCCAGAGTTTGATCAGAAGAAGTGCAGATCAATAATTGGTGTATTACTGTATCTAACAACATCTAGACCAAATATCATGCAGGTTGTTTGTTTGGTGGCTAGATTTTAGGCTAATCCAAAGGTGACACATGAGTAAGCTATGAATTTTTTTCCATATATTTGAAAGGAATAATAGATTTTGGACTTTGGTACAAAAAGGGTGGAGAGTTTATGTTGAAAGCTTATATAGATGCAAATTGTGTTGGAAGTGTTGATGATCGAAAGAGTATTGGTGGCGGTGCTTTCTTTTTAGGAGACATATTGGTCTCTTGGTTCAATAAGACACATGATTCAATTTCTCTATTTACTACTGAAGTAGAGTATATTGCAACAACATCTTGGTGTACTTAGGTAATGGTGATGAGACAGACTCTTGTGGATATCAAAGTAACATATGATGAAGCAATTTCAATTATGTGTGACAATACAAGTGTAATAAATATTTAAAAAAATCCCATTATGAATTCAAGAGAAAAACACATTTCAATCAAATATCACTATTTAAGAGAGAAGGTTGCTGAGAAGGAAGTTCGGTTGGAATATATTTCTACAAAGGAACATGTTGCAAATATTTTCACTAAGGCATTGGTGAAAGATACATTTGAGTTTCTTTAAGAGATGCTTGGGGTTATTGCCCCTCTTTCATTTGACTAGGTGCATTGTGAAGGTGCATATTTCTAGAGGGATCTTTCATGACTATTCTTTTTCCTAGATTGATGTTATGGTTGTTCTTAGGGGGAGCAGTGGAGTATGTGTCAGTGTTGTGGCCTTTGTCTTTGACGACAAAGGGGGAGAGAAAGAGAAAGTTGTAGTATTTGATTGAGAAGTATGTTTTGCAGATTGGTCAAGTGTTGCCATCAAGGACAAACAAGGAGTGTTTTGGAAGTATGTGTTACTGAGGTTGTCATTGATGTCAAACTTGTTGTTTTGGATAGTTTTTGATCCAAAGTGTCTGTGGTGCAAAGATATCTTGTTGTATCGGTGTTGCAATTATTCTATTTGTTGTTCTGGAAGTGTTCGGGTCTAGGAAGTGTTGCTGATGTTTCTTAGTGTTGTTATCCTTTTTGGTTTTTTTTTTTGGCATTGTAGATATGTTAGTTTTGTGGTTCAAAAAAATCTTTGTGTTTTTTGAATGTTGTAGTATGTCTCATTACCAGATATTATATCTTGTGTTAATCCTACTTTTTGGTCCAAGTATGTTTTGTGGAAGGTAATTTGATGTGTTATGGGTCTCACTGTAATGTTTGGAGATATAGATAAGAGTAATTTGCATTGGAGGATATGTTTTGGCCCATTGATTGTCTATATGGACACATTGCATGTTGGAATGCTATGAGTTATGGTCTAGTGATTGCAGATTAGTGGATTGGACTTTAGAAGACATGTTTTGGTCCCCTCTTTCTCCTGGAGTAGATCAGTGTGTGCGCTTTTGGTTTGAAAGGTGTATTTTTTATTCAAGCTAACCTTGTTCAAGCTTTGATGATCTATCTTATATATAAAGAATGTATGTGGTTGAGTTATGACATGATGGAGGAGTATGATAGAGAGTGTGATGTGGATATAGAAAGAGAAATTTAGTGAAGAGAAGAGAAGAAGATTTGTGTTCAAATGATATGCAAGCTATTTGAGACTGTGGCAGAAGTATGAGATAATGTGTTGAAAAATGAGATCAGAGTTGTGTGTGTTGATGTTGGTCACTTGATTTAGAGTTCAAGGACAATTTCATGATTAGGAGATCCATCTTTTCAAATGAATTGGTTGTATCTTGCCTTGTTGTAGTTGTAGACGTATAAAAATGACCATATTCCTAAATGAATATTTAATGTTCAATTTATTCTCATTCCTCTATTTAGTTAAATTTAATTTAATTTAATTAAATCATCCACATTCTTCTATTTTATTAAATAAATTATTCAATTTATTTGCTTAAATTCACTTAAACCTTTCATTTAATTGAATAAATCATTTTATTTAATTAAATCCCTTCTCTCGACTTTTAATTAAATTTACATTTAATTAAATAGTTCACCCCAATTAAATAAATCTAATTTATTTAAATCCCCAACTTACGACCAAAATGAAATAAAGCAATTTATTTTAATTAAATCCTATTATCCCTCACTCACTTGTATTTTCCTACATCTCCCACTTGCCTCCTAACCCTCTTCCTAAATTCTTCTAGAATCCCTCTAATCCTAATCAATTGAGCTAAACCCTTCATTTGTCCCTTTTCCCTAAATTTGAGGAGGTCACTTCTCAAATTTGGAGTAAAGTCTTTCAAAGGCATTAAAGCCTTTATGCCTTCAACAAGCTAACTTGTTGAATACCCCCAAATTTGGAAGGACTCTTACAAATTTGTCCCCAAAGTCTTCAAACCATTAATGGTTAACTAACCCTTTGTGGCATGGTTAGAGACTTTTTGCCTAACTCAATCCTCATCTAACCTAGGGGTCTCATCAAGCATTCATTGCTTTGACCATGGTTATTCCTTTAACCCTTGCACAAGAGTTTATCCCTTGGGTAAAAGCTTTATCCAATGGATAACCTTAACCCTTACCTCCTAAGGTAACCATGAGGTCTTCTCAAACATTTAATGCTTCTTACATACCCTCTCAACCAGTCTTATGTTGACAATTGTCACCATTTCATTGGTGAGAATTGCAAACATGGATTGATAACTTTCAATCCTAACCCTTGATTAAATCCTTCAATCCTGACCATCCATTGCCCCGTTTCTTCTATAAATAGAGCCCTCATCCCCTCATTTTATCATCCAAGTCTTTAGTATCACACTTATACTCATTTTTACTAAGCATTTCAATCCCTCTTTTAATAAAAATAATATAATAAGGATTTTAGAAGTATTTTGTTTTCATCATAATAATCACATTAAGCTAGTATATCATGTTAGGATAGTTCTTTACTAATCTTTTCATCTTATCATCATATACATACTAGTTTAACTCATATTTGTTAAAATCATGCATAATTAGGATTGCATTCATGTTAGATTGATCAAAACATCCCTCATTCTCATGATTGTCATCCCTAAGTCACTTTGCTCAGTGATTTGAGAGCAAAGGCATTGACTTAAGGGGTCTTGTGAGATAGAGAACAATGAAACATCCCTTGGGAAGTTTAGCTATTACACATAGCTCCATAACTTGCATGGTGTGTGGACTAGTCTATCTGATGTGTCTATAGTTGTAAATCAAACCAGTGATAACATCGGGGATTTGAACACATCCTCAAAAGAACATACCCTCAATGTTTAGCATTAGGATGACCATTGTCTTCATGTGTGCTATGTATTCTTGTCACAAATGTTAAAATATCTTGCAAAGTATCCAACAATCAAACTCAAAAGTCAGTTCAAACAAGGAAAAATCATAAAGTGGAGAAGATTTCCAAATCCAACAAAGCATCTTTTGAGATGGTTATCAACATTTCAACTATCTTTAGGAAAGACTTTCATCCAACAAGATTAGGGGAATATAAAACCAAGTGATTAAGAGTTTATCTGTTCGACTTAGTAAGCTTGAGTATCCAAAACAAAATCATCCATCAAAATCACAAGTGTTAAAATTCAAAAATAGCAAAAACAGAGCAATCATGACAATTTGGCGCGTAGGAACAGCTTCCTAGCGCATCTAGAACATTCTCTAGTGCATACGAGCCAAATCTTAGCGCTTTCTTCAATCAAAATAGCGCATAACCAATATCATACTGGTGAAATTTTAGGTAGTGCTTGTCAGCATCAATCTAGCGCATTTAGACATCAGTGTAGCGCATTCGAGACATATCATAGCGCTTTCAGTCCAAACAAAAGTGCATAGTCAAGACATATTAGCACATAACCTATCCAGAGAAGTCATTTTCAAACAATCTGAGTCAGCACATAGGAGAGGCAACTTAGCACATCGAGGTCTTCTTGTAGTGCATCTAGAATATTCGTTAGCACATCCAGTCTTTGTTTTAGCGGATGGTAAAAACCAAGAAAAACAGAGAGAAAATCAGGTCTTTACGAAAATTTTCATCAATAGTCTTGCGTACCCTTTTAGGTCTTCTGTCAAACTCAACAGTCAGGATCCAAATCCAATTATCAGAGAAAACAATTCCAAATCAAGAAAGCATCCTGAAAACAAATTTGTCGATCTTAAACTAGCTAGAGGTAAGACTTCATCCAACCAAAATCAAGTAGTACCATCACATTGATCAAAAGGTCCACCATCTAAATAGATTCTATCAAACAAACAACATACCGAGTTTAAACCTTAAGTTGTCAAATCAAGTTTCCATATCGGGAGACTTTATCCATATCATTTGACACACTTTGTCGTGGGGGTGAATCTAAGCCTCTACTTGATAAAGTAAGCTTGAGTTTTTCAAACGAAGTATCTCAATCCAAACATTGAAGGAAACCATTGATCATTCGTGTATGACCACTCCTCATATTTTGAGAAGAACAAGTCTTCATCACAAAACTAAGTTAAAGAAGAGACAACCTAGTCGTAGGGCCCTTATCAAAAGGAGTAAATTTCTCTACGTCAACCTATCAAAAACATCAACTTTGATCATTCATATGACATTCATTATCAAACCAAGAAAAAGGAAACTCAGTCAAAGGAAATGACTCCTAGCGTAAATCAAGATCAAGATATCATGGCTCTCCAATCTAATCCGATTTTTGATCAAGATCCCACCTATCAAGAATCTTATGATGATCCCCTAATCTTTTGGTATTCCATCCATGATGATCCCCTTTCATCTCAAGAGCAGAGTCCCATTAAACATCCACCTCATAAGAAAGAGAATGATATCCCTTCCATCTCCTCCACTAATCTAATTCCAAATCAAGAGGAAAGCAAAAAAATCAAATGATCCTACTCCAAGTCAAGATCAAGATCAAGGAATCTCTTCATCCTCCAAATCTGTCTTAGGTCTTTTCATTCCAAAGTCAATCTCTTCATCCTCCAAATCTATCTTAGGTTCTTTCATTCCAAAGTCAAACTCTTCTTCCTCCAAATCTATTCTAGGTCCTTTCATTCCAAAATCAAACTCTTCATCCCTTCCATCCATCTTGAGTCCTTACCTCCCTCCATCCACCATTCCATCACCTCAAATGATCCATAAGAAAGATCAATAAAGGCACATGTCTTTGAACTTATTTCAACCCTCTATCTAAACATCTTTCCAAAACTATTCTTCCATCATTTCCTCTATCTATTTTGGGTCCTTATGTCCCAAAATTCAATTTTCCTCTATCTCTTCATCACTTCTCGTGTTGTGTACCAACACTCATCCTAAATACATTTCCATCTATCCTCACACAAATCTTCAAACATTCTATCTATTATCCAACACCTCTTTTCTATCCTTCAATCCCTATCATTCATTCCTTTGCATAAATCTTTCATCTGTGAAATAGGCATTTGTGTCATTTTGTCACATACTTGCCCATGCTCGAATCTAATGTTCAGTCCTTTTCCTAGATATCTATTCATGAAATGGTTAAGAATCCAAGGTTGTTCCTCTTTAACATTTTCTTTTGGTTGGGATACACGCTCAATCCAGAAAAGAACCACTTATCGTATCTTGGTACTGACATTTTTTGATTACTATATCTCATAAAATTAATCAATTGCTCTAAATCATTCTGATCTCTTCAATCGAAGACATGGCTAGTGAAAAATCTAAAATCTTTCTTCAGCGCCACTGTAATTATCAGACCTATGTAAGTTTCATCACTTACAAGCCAATGCAAGAAAAATAAAGAGAAAAAATAAATAAATATCAAAAGCATGAGCAAGAAAATGAATATCAAGAAAAGTGAAAAAATAAAATAAAAATTTGTAACAAAGATTTCGAGAGTTACACTTGTGGAAGTGCACAAAGCCATTATTTTGCTAACTGATTAACTGTTTGTTCTGTAGGTCATTAATGGTTTAATTACAGGTTGGGAGCTTATTTTTATTTAAGCTAGATTTAAAGTAATTGGAATTTTTTTTACTAACTTAGCTAAGTTAGTTAAAAATTTAAATTTCTTTCATTTCTTGTTTAAAGCTAAAAATTGAACTCACACCTTATTTGGGTACTTAAAAGGAACCACAACAAAAATCTTTCTTGCTTTCCTAGGAGAAAACTTTCATTTGGCATTTAAAAAGAATCAACAAACATTCTTTTTTGCAAAAAGAGCTTTAAAAAGAACCTCACCATCCTTTTGTTGGAATATGTGCAGAGTATGTTGATATGATGATATTGTGTTGTCATTGATGTCAATATGCTGAAGAGTGAACTAGTAATATGCTAAAGAGTGAACCCGTATATTGAAGTTAAGCAACTGGCAAAGTGAACTGATAATATGTTGAGAACCAGTATATGTGAAACAGTGAAGTGGTATGTTTTTTCAAGTGAACCAATATATTCAAAGGTGAACCAGTATATGGAATGTTTTCTATCAAGGTTTAATATGGTATGACTATCGGTTGGTAGTCTCAGCTTTAGGGTTTCCGGTTGAAGTGTTTCGAGCCTGTGTGATTCAACCGATGGCATTGTATGATGAGTTAGCATTGTAATGGAGATCAGGTCATGTTGCCACATCAGCCTCGTGCGTGTGAAGGATCTTGCATGAAGAAGATTGATCCTATCTACCTCGAGAATGTGTGAAGTCTCTGCAAACAGTGGAGAACGCATGATGGGTTATCGCCTCCAAGAAGCGGTGAAGAACGAACGATGGAGAATGTCTTGAGATCTATTCAAGACTGTTGTATTCAAATGCAAAGTGTTCAATGGTCAAGATTGAATTGACTAAATTGCTCAAACTAAATGTTTAGGGTTTAGAGTTTATGTTACCGACCTATCTGTTTTCTATAAGGTCGATGTTGTGTTTCATGTTGAAGTTGTTGGCAAAAGCTGTGTGTGTATCTAAGTGCAAAGATACGTGATTCTTATCAGACCAAATAAGAGAATTGATACCTTCAGAGTGTGTGTGTAGAAGGAAGGAACTAAAGTGGATCTGCATTGGCATTGTGTGCTATTACCAGATCATTGTAATACCTGTTGATCTCTAACCACTTCATTAGTTGGAAAATCCCTTAACAGGGTAGCTTTAACCAACTTGCTGTAAATCCTTTAACAGGGTGACTCAAAGCCATTGAGTTCATAAAATCCTCTAACAAGGTAACCTCTAACAGAGTTTAACCCTTAACCGAGTATTCTAGCCATCCCTTAACTGGGTGATCCCTAACAGGATCGGTTCCTAATAGAACCTGTTGTAATAGTGTTTAACCGGACTAGGCTCCTAATAGAGAGGACTTCTAAAGAGTTCAAAAATAGCTTGTGGGTATTCATCCCCACTGTGGTTTTTCCCAGTTGGGTTTCCATGTGAAAAATATGTGTGTCATATGTGATGCCTCTTTCATGTGATGTTTTGTTATTTCTTGTTTTGTGGTGAATCATGTTGATCTAGCAAGTTATTAGATTTTTGATTGTAGATTACCTATTTATGCACAAGGATAAAGTGGAAATGAGGGTGTAGGTTGTGTGGAAAGATAAGTGTTTCCGGTTTATATCTTTCATAGTCTCATTGTGCTTAACCGACAGTAATCTAGTTTAAGACCGATGTTAGTGATTGCCAGTTAAGTTCATTATTTGTAGTCAAACCGGTTCAGGAAAAGTTTTTGTGTCTGTACTGATTCATCGCCCCCCCCCCCCCCCCCCTTAGTACCAGTTTGGTACTCACTAATCATCATTGAGTTATCAATTGGTATTAGAGCATCCTCCAGGTCCTCTATGTTGTAAGCTTAACTGCTTGAGGGAAAGATCCTATTGTAATGATGAAGAGGGAAGGTCCAAAGTTCAACAGAGATAATTTCAAAATATGGAAGGACAAAATGAAGATATACATTAGAAGCATGGGTGCTCAACACCGGAGCTATGTCGAGAATGCTTATGTTATTCCTACCGGTACTCTCACCGATGATCAAAAGAGAGAGATCTAGGAGAATGGGCAAGTCATGGAAGCCCTAATCAGCAACTTATCTGACATTGAGTTTATTGATGTCTAGGATAAAGAAAATCCCAAAGAAGTATGGGATACTCTTGAGAATATCCATGGTGGTGATGAGCATGTGAAACAAGCTAAGGAAGAAAGCCTTAGGGGAAAGTTTGAAGACATGCAGATGGTTGAAGGAGAGACCATTCAACAATATGGAATAAGAATCAAAACTGTTGTTGGAGATATCAAGAGTGCAGGAGGCAAAATTGATAATTCTACTATTGTTAGCAAAGTCTTGAGGTCCTTATTACCAGTCTATGCAATAAGGGTTGCTTCTATTCAGGAGTTGAGGTCAATAGACAAGACTAAGGTATCCCTAGACTCCATCATTGCAAAATTGACAGCCTATGAGCTAAATAGTTTTGATGGCAGTATTCAAAAGACTAAATCAGCTTTTAGAGCATCTGCTGCACCATCCAGAAAAAGAAAAGAAGCAAGCACCAGTGGTGAACCAAGACAGAGCGGAGAAATGGATGATGAGGAGATCCTGATGGAATTTGAAGCTCTTCTTGCCAATAGACTTCCTAAGGGAACCGGTAAATATAGAGGTAAGCTCCCTTTGAAATGCTTTTCTTGTAACCGGATAGGACACATTGCTGTAAATGAAGGTGTCAGTGATGAGGAATCAGAAGATGAAGAAAATGAAGATATTGTGTTTGTTGCAGTCAAGGAAGATGTGTCAGACAAGAAGGCTCTTGTCTCCCACTTTGATAATTCCAATGAGTGGATTATTGATAGTGGCTGTTCTCACCATATGACTAGTGACCGGCGCAAGTTTCTATCTCTGGAAGAGTATGATGGTGGTATGGTTCATTTTGGTAATGATGCACCATGTATGGTCAAAGGCAGAGGGTCCATCTCTTTGAATGGAAAGAGAAGTGCTAACAATGTGTATTGGGTGGAAGGTCTCAGACACAACCTATTGAGTGTTGCCTAGATGAATGATAGTGGACTCACTCTCGAATTCAAAAATGGAGTGTGCAAAATTAAAGGAAAGAATGGTGAACTGATGGCCACCGGTATGCAGACCAAAGGTAACCTATTTTAGCTGAATGCAAATATAAGTATATGTCTTATGGTTAAGTTTGATGATAGCTGGATATGGCATAGGAGACTCTGCCATGTAAACTTTGATAACATTGTGAAGGCCAGTAAGATCAAGGCAGTTAGAGGACTACCGGTGCTGAGAAAACTGGAAAATCCTCTGTGCAGAGAGTGTCAACTAGGGAAAATGTCTTCCTCAACCTTCGAAGGTAAATCTTTCACTGCAGACAATTTACTTGATCTTGTGCATACTGATTTGTGTGGTCCTATGAAAACTAGGAGTGTGCAGGGAGATAGGTTTTTTTATGATTCTCATAGATGATTGCTGAAGAATGATGTGGGTCACATTCTTGAAGGAAAAGTCTGAAGCCTTTGGAAAGTTCAAAGCTTTCAGAGCACTGGTAGAAAAGGAAAGCGGTAGAAGAATCAAATGCCTAAGAATTGATCAAGGAGGGGAATTCACTTCCCGCAAATTCAACAAATATTGTGAAGAGAATGGCATCAAGAGGCAACTGTCTACCCCCTGGACTCCACAACATAATGGCTTAGCAGAGAGAAACAACCAAACTATGGTTGAAGCGGCTAGAACTATGTTGATCCAAGGAAAGGTTGCTCACACCTTTTGGAGAGAAGTAGTGAGCACTGCAGTCTACACAATGAACCAGGTACTCATCAAGAAAGGAAAGAATAAGACTCCTTATGAGTACTGGATCAGTAAGACACCAGTAGTAAGCTACTTTAGAGTATTTGGTAGCAAATGTTATATCAAGAGGAGTGAACATTAGAGCAAGTTCGATGCAAAATGTGATGAGGGAATATTCCTAAGATATTCCACCAAGAGTAAAGCTCTCAAATGTTTCAATAATAGGACTTAGAGAATCGTTGAAAGCATCAATGTTAGGGTTGATGAAAATGCTGAGAAACCTGAGGAAAGCGATAGTGAGCATGTAGGAGATGAACCAGTAGTAACCTTCTTGGAACCGGTTGCGAATCTGCCTAGTACCAGTAACTATGCTCCTACATTGGTAGATGTTGATGCTGATGAAGATGAGGATGAAGAAGAAAAGCAAGAGGAATCTGTTAAGAATATACCTAGGTATTTCAAACTCAATCATGATCCAAAGCATATCATAGGAGACAAAGATGCATGAATTCTTACAAGAAGAAAGGTTAGAGAAAGCTCATGTATGATCTCTGAATTTGAGCCTAAATCATTCAAAGAGGCACATAAAGATGAAGACTGGATCAAGGCAATGAAAGAGGAACTTGACCAGATAGAAAAGAATGGTACATGGTCTTTGGTATCCAGACCAGAGCATAAAAATGTCATTGGAACCAAATGGGTCTTCAAAAATTAGTTGAATGAGGATGGCACAGTGGTAAGGAACAAAACCAGAGTAGTGTGTAAAGGATATGTCCAAGAAGAAGGAGAAGACTATGGAGAAACCTTTTCTCCAGTAGCAAGATTGGAAGGAGTTCGTATGCTTCTTGCATATGCAGCTTTTAAAGGATTCAAGGTATACCAAATGGATGTAAAATATGCATTCCTAAATGGAATACTTGAAGAGGAGGTGTATATAGAGCAACCATATGGGTTTGCCCTATCAGAAGATAGTGACATGGTGTGTAGGCTACACAACGCCTTGTATGGACTGAAGAAGGCACCTAGAGCATGGTATGAACGCTTGCACTCCCATCTTGTGAAGATTGGATTTGAAAGAACAAGTGAAGATAGCATTATCTACTTGAAATCAGAAGGAGATCAGATTCCAATCTGTGAAGTATTTGTTGATGACATAATCTTTGGTGGAGATGACAAGATGAGTCATGACTTTGCAAATGAGATGAAAAAGGAGTTTGAGATGTCACTCATAGGGGAGATTAAGTTATTCATTGGACTATAGATTCAACAAATGAAAGATGGAATCTTTATTACTCAATCCAAGTATGTCAAAGATGTGTTGAAGACCTTTTGCATGGAAGACAATAAATCGGTTGGTACACCAATGGTGACTGGTTATAAACTATCAAAAGATGATGACTCAACATTGGTAAATGAGAAGGATTACTGATCAATGATTGGTAAGTTGCATTATGTAGTGCATAGCAAACCGGACATTGCACATGTAGTGGGGATTACCGCTCGGTTGCAGAAAAGCCCAAGAGAATCCCACTTGGTAGCAATCAAACAGATTCTTAGATATTTGAAGGGAACTATTGACAATGGATTATGGTATCCATACAATGATGATTTCAACCTAAGAGTGTTCATAGATGCTGATTGGGCTGGTAATGTGGATGATCAGAAGAGCACAACCGGTGGTGCATTCTTTCTCAGCGGTAGACTGGTCTCATGGATGAGTAAGAAGTAGAGTTGTATCTCTCAGTCTACAACAAAAGCAGAGTATGTTGTAGCTTTTATGAACTACACCCAAACTATTTGGATGAAGCATGTGTTAAATGGCTTCAAAGTTCCTGTATCTAAACTGGTAAGCATATTTTGTGATAGTACAAGTGCAATTAACATCTCCAAGAATTCGGTTTTACATGCTAGAACTAAGCACTTTGAACTCAAGTATCATTTCTTGAGGGAAAAGGTTCAGAACAAAGAGGTGATATTGGAACATGTTTCCAGTAAGGAGCAGTTAGCAGACATATTCACCAAGCCTCTACCGAAGGCTACATTTACCTATTTGAGAGGTGAATTAGGGGTGCTGCCCCATCAAGAGGTAAACTAAAGTTTTGTGCTCCACATTAGTCAGATCTTACTTTGCTATATCTTTTCAGGATTGATGTGTTGAAGAATGCTACTCCTCAGGGGGAGTAGGATAGTGGAACATGGAAACTTGTGCCTCCACTTTGGCATTATTGTCAAAGGGGGAGAAGATGTGAAGTGAATAAGATATTTGCAGTATTAAGGAGAAGATGTGTTGCAGAAAGAGAGATATCTTTGTATATTGCCATCAATGCCAAAGGGGGAGATTGTTGGCATATGTGCAGAGTATGTTGACATGATGATATTGTGTTGTCATTGATGTCAATATGCTGAAGAGTGAACTCATAATATGCTAAAGAGTGAACCGGTATATTGAAGTTAAGCAACTGGCAAAGTGAACCGATAATATGTTGAGAACTGGTATATGTGAAATAGTGAAGCGGTATGTTTGTTCAAGTGAACTCGTATATTGAAAGGTGAATCGGTATATGGAATGTTTTCTATCAAGGTTTAATATGGTATGACTACCAGTTGGTAGTCTCAGCTTCAGGGTTTCCGGTTGAAGTGTTTCGAGCCTATGTGATTCAACTGATGGTATTGTATGATGAGTTAGCATTGTAATGGAGATTAGGTCATGTTGCCACGCCAGCCTCGTGCGTGTGAAGGATCTTGCATGAAGGAGATTGATCCTATCTACCTTGGGAATGTGCAAAGTCTCTGCAAACGGTGGAGAATGCATGATGGGTTATCACCTCCAAGAAGCAGTGAAGAACGAACGATGGAGAATATCTTGAGATCTGTTCAAGATCGTTTTATTGAAATGCAAAGTGTTCAATGGTCAGGTTTGAATCGACTGAATTGCTCAACCTAAATGTTTAGGGTTTAGGGTTTATGTTACCGACCTATCTATTTTCTATAAGGTCGATGTTGTGTTTCATGTTGAAGTTGTTGGAAAATGTTTTGTGTGTATCTAAGTGCAGAGATACGTGATTCTTGCCAGACCAAATAAGAGAATTAATACCTGCAGAGTGTGTGTGAAGAAGGAAGGAACTAAAGCAGATCTGCATTGGCATTGTGTGCTATTACCAGATCATTGTAATACCTATTGATCTCTAACCACTTCAACAGTTGGAAAATCCCTTAACAAGGTAGCTTTAACCAGCTTGGTGGAAATCCTTTAACAGGGTGACTCAAAGCCATTGAGTTCATAAAATCCTCTAACAGGGTTTAACCCTTAACCAAGTATTCTAGCCATCCCTTAATCGGGTGATCCCTAACAGGATCGGTTCCTAACAGAACTTGTTGTAACATTCTTTAACCAGACTAGGCTCCTAACAGAGCGGACTTCTAAAGAGTTCAAAAACAACTTGTGGGTATTCATCCCCACCATGGTTTTTCCCAGTTGGGTTTCCACGTGAAAAATAGTTGTGTCATATGTGATGCCTCTTTCATGTGATGTTTTGTTATTTCCTGTTTTGTGGTGAATCATGTTGATCTAGCAAGTTATTATATTTCTGATGGTAGATTACCTGTTTATGCACAAGGATAAAGTGGAAATGAGGGTGTAGGTTTTGTGGAAAGATAAGTGTTTCTGGTTTATATCTTTCACAGTCTCATTGTGCTTAACTGACAGTAATCTGGTTTAAGACCGGTGTTAGTGATTGCCGATCAAGTTCATTGTTTGCAGTCAAACCGGTTCAGTAAAAGTTTTTATGTCTATACTGATTCACCCCCCCCTCTCAGTACCAGTTTGGTACTCACTGATCATCATTGAGTTATCACCTTTGGTGTATAAAAGGATCAACTTTTAATTTTTTTTGCAAGGTAAAAGAAGCTCACTGGTCCAAATTTATTCAAAGTAAAAGAGGGAAGTTCTTCCCCTTTTATCAATTTCTTTTGTTGACAAAAAATCAAAGTTTTGCTTTGTTGACCAGGTTTCTTTACTAGATCAGATAATCATTGATTTGAGGAAATAAAATGAACACCATGCTTTTGTGGAGCAATATCTCCATATAGATTTTAGCAAATCATTGTGATAAAAGGCTAAAAAGAACACTTGTGTGCTTCACTTCGAAAGTGGTAGGTATATGCTCTCCCCTTAATCGGGTGATCAAAAAGCCAGACCACTCTTACGCTTTCAGTGTTTATAGCATTAAGACCTTTAGCAGGTCTGCCCTCCCGAGGATTCAACAAAATCTTAAAGCCATTCTTTGGCCGGTGTGAGGGGAATGACCTAAGTGGGAAACGACTTTGATGCTAAGTGTTCCAACCCACTATAATCAAAAGTGGAAAGTGATGAAAGTCCTTTTCAACAGTTTCGCATAGCGATTAGCCTTCCCCCAGTATCTTTATGATACATAAAACCTTTGTTCTAAAGGTTGGGAAGCCTCCTGAGGGAGTTTATCACTGACGACCGAACATGAAGCCTGATTACAAACTTTAGCATTAGAAACTTTGAGCCGAGTTAGTATGCAAACATTTGCAGTATCATAGTGCAAGGGTGGGGAAGAATCCGCCCCCAAGATTACTCACCATATATTGCCCAAGATAACTACTCAATTCTGAAGCAATTCACTTTGAGTTTATTTCTGGCAAAAGGTAAAAAAATGGGTGCCCCCTACGGGGTGACAAGGCTGTTTGAGCTGACGGAGTATCGAGACTAGTGAGCTATGGTATTGTCGATGACCCTTGAATAAAGAGTTTGATTGAATTGTATTTTTTGTATCCAAACCTGTTAAAACACTGGGGATTTGAACACATCCTTGCAGAACACACACTCATTGTTTAGAATAGGCAAAATGGTTATCTCTTTTGTGCTATGCTTTCATTTCTTACTTCAGAAAATCATCCATCATCATTGAGACAAAGTTCACAAATCACAGAAAACTACCAAGTCAAAATTATCAGGGCAGTTTAGCACGTAAGAGCAACATCTTAGCGCTTTGAAACCACATTTTAGCGCATACAAGCTTCAAGATAGTGCATCAATACTGAACTTTAGCGCATAATCAATCTCAAATTAGCAGTTCAAACCTTAGCGCTTTCTGAAAACAACTTAGTGCATCGAAGAAACAACTTAGCGCTTCAGGACCTAACACTAGCACGTTGAGATCAACTATTAGTGCATTAATAGAGCGTATTAGTGCATAACCTTTCAAACCAAACCAAAATCAAACAGACCAAGTTAGCGCATGGAGACCATTCTCTAGCGTGTTGTGAAAATTTGGTTGCGCATTGGGTTTCTGGCTTATCGCATAGCCGAAATTGCGAAAACAGGGGGCAAAACAGAAACTATTTTTGAAAATTCTGAAAACAGTTTAGAAAGCCCTTTTTCCTCGCTTGAACTACATCAGACAGAAAATCAAAATCAGAGTATCAAAACTACTCCAAAAGCAAGTTTTCCTTAAAACAAAGTTGTCAAAATCTGAAGCTAGTCAAGAGATAAAACACATCTCTCCTATCAAAATTAGGAAACACCATCACACGTATCAAAAGGTCCTTCAATCAAACGGATTTTTATCCAAAAACATACTTGTTTTAAACTCAAAGTTGTCAAATCGAGTTTCCATATCGAGAAAGCTCTTATTCCATAACATTTGATGCGCTTTGTCGTGAGGGGGCATCTAAACCTTCATTTGATAAAGTAAACTTAAGTTTCCAAACAAGATATTTAAATCCAAAACAAATCAAAGGAAACCATTGATCGCTTGTGCATGACTAATCTTCATATTCTGAGAAGAAAGAGTATTTATCATAACATTAAGTTGAGGAAACAACAACCCAGTTCTCTGAAACTTGCCAAAAGGAATAGATTTTTTATACATCAATCGCCAACTCTTCTAATCTCATCGAACATTCCTCCATCATATGCACTTGTATCTTCAAGACAAGACAAACGAATTTGATGAAGAACCATTGAGGAGTAGAGCATTATGTCAAAAGTCAGCATTCAGTCAACACCTAAATCAGGGAGGGAAGATCAATCCGGCTTTCTTCCCAGAAATTTGCATCACCTACAACACACCTCGAGTAGAGCCACCAACAGCTGAACAAGACCCATAAGAGGAATTCGTTCCCTTCATCATAGAGAGTTTCTACTAGATGCCCACTATCACTCGCTCTCAATGAAACAAACAAAGGGAAACACAACCAGAGTCTAGTATGGGGCGACAATTATCAAATCCTTTTGAATATCCAAATTTGGAAGACTAGAGATCACTGAAGAACTCCTTCAGGTATGCCAAGAAAGTACCTCGTTCCAAAGACTCATGGAAAGACTTATAGAGGCTGACAAAGAAAAATATCTACTCATACTTGCAAGCAAAGGAGTAAGGATCCTAGAGGACTTTGATTCAAACACTTTTAGAACAAGGTCTCGACTCTATACTTATCAAGAACAACAAAGAGAAGAAGATGCAAGTGAGCTTGAGCAAAAAATACCTGAGCAAAACATCCCTGAGCAAAACATACCGTTACACACGCCTTTTCAAACTAGACACAATACGAAGGAAAAACTCTTCCCCTGACAAACAAACGTACCCTTGGTTGCTCTTACACAACAAATGCAAATGTTGCAAAAACAAATACAAGACATGCAACAAGGATCAACAGTACGGTATTCCTTGAATGAAATTTGTCCTTATCCTTTTGATAGAAGGTTAAACATGGTACCTTTTCCCCCAAATTCAAACATTCCCAAATTTGACAAATATGATGGGAGAAGAGATCCCCATGATCATGTCCGGGAATTTTGTACCATGAGCCTGGAATTTGCCCATGATGATACTTATTTAATGAGATTATTCCCAAGAAGCTTGGGTGGGCAAACCATGGAATGGTTATCCAAAACCACACCTCCTGTCAGATCCTTTGATGAGTTAGTCAACAAATTCATAACTCAATATTCCTACAACATTCAACATGCCATCACCATGCTAGATGTCTGAAATACAAAACAGAAAAAATAACAAAACGTTCATGGTATTCCTTCAATGTTGGCGGTGAATGGTCTCAAGGTATCCTCGAGATGTGCCTTGTTATCACTGTTTAAGAAATGGGTTTTCTTTTTGCATAATTGGCTAAGTTTTTTGAAAATTTTGAGAAAGACACACTATCAACTGCTTCAAGTCTGTGTTAGGTCTTAAGGGTTTAGGGTTTTAATTTTAAATCGTTCAATGTTTGATCAAAAACCCTCTTGTTTCTATTCCTTCATTATTTATCCACTTAAGTAATGGGTCTTGGGGTCGTAAGAGGTGTCCCCCCATGTCATTTGCTTAGGCGGTTGTTGAATTAATCATAAAAATTTATGCCTTATGTCTTTTCTTCCTAATGTTGTCGGGCCTAGTAAGTTGTACGCAGCTCTTAGATGGATCTATGGTTTTCGCTATTTTGCTAGGCGAAGTTGTGCGTGGTTTAAGACTTGTGAAATGGTGAAAGGGAAAAACATGTATAACGATGCGCTTTTGGTCCGGTTTAAAAGGGCTCCATCTCGTTCAAGATCTAACAACTGGTGTTATTTCATAGCCGAAACTTGCAAATGAAATACCTTTTGCAAAATGGCAAAAGCGTTTGGTGGGACCCTGCAGCGAAGACTTTCCAAGCGATTAAAAGGTGATCAAGTCCAATCTGATCCGATAGTTCATGCTATTTCGTGGCTGATAGATGCTCGAAGGTTATGCCCTGCGAAATAGCGAAAAGGTTTTTCGGTCTGCAAAAAGGGAGTTTTTATAAGAGCATAACAGATGCGCAAGTCTCATTTGATCTGATAGTTGGCACAGCTTCGCAGGAGGAAGATGCTCGATAGTTAGCTTTCGTGAAGTAGCAAAATTACATGGCATTCCAAGCAGGCAGTCCAGTCAGTCAAAATGGCGAGTAAGATGATGGCACGTGGCAGAAGGTCAAAATAGTCAGCAAGTCAGGTCTAAGGATTAAAAGGTGGGTCCCAGAGGTGAGTCATGTCGTGGATAAAAAATGACCTGGCAGATGCAGGTGTCAAGGATGAGGTGGAGTCCAATGTTCTCTCTCAGCAAAAGAAAGGTTGACATGTCAGTTTAAAAGTGACTAGATGCCGGGTGGATGGAGTTGAGTCAAAGGGCCCACGTCTGCCGAATTCAGTTAAGTTGTTAAGCATCGAGCACGTCAAATATAATCTAACGGCCCGCGTGAATTCGCAAAGGTAAAGTTCTCGTATTTTATGCCCTATGAAACAGCGAAAAGGTTTTTGAGCCCCGAAGATAGATAAAGCATGAAGTTAAAAGGGGATCAACTACGTTTTGATCCAAGGGCCTGCGTTGTTTCATGGTTGCGAACCAACCGAAGGATATGCTTCGCAAAATAGTGAAAGGAAAAAGGGTTCATCTAGGTGTAATGCTAGATGGTGATGTGTCAGTTGACACAAGGTTTCAGAAGAGATTGAGGGCCCGCCAAGGTGTAACCGGTGGTTATAAGGGAAAGACACGTGGCTGACGTTGAACTAAACTCGAAGAGTTTTCCAAAGCTAATGGTTGACTGCCACGTGGTATTCAGTAACCAATGAAAGAGTGGCATAAGTGAAGCAAGCATAAAGGTCTCCCTTAAAGGATAGTCATCTCTGATTTGATCCAACGCTTCACATTGTTTCGTGGTCCAAAGTTGAAAGCGATTTAAGCTCTGCGAAATAGTGAAAAACCGTTAGCCGTCAAGATAAAGGCATGGTTAATGAAGAAGCTGACGGTCCTGGTAAGAGTTAAATGTTGAGAAGTTAAAGTTCCATCTAATTCCTAGCACAACTTTGCGAAAGAAAAGTGCTTAGAGGATAAAGCCCGCAAAATGGCGAAAAGGAGGTGGGGCTCGGTGCTAAGGCAAAGCTGTTAAGTCAGTGTAAAGATCGATCAAGTTTCATTTGATCGGACGGTTGGCATGATTTCGTTTGACAAAATTGCTCGAAGGTTATTCTCTGCAAAATGGTGAAAGAGTGGAAGGAAAAAATGTGCAGGTGTGTTGTGACCCGTTGGAGCGAAAAGTTTGAATTCTTTCATGAATTCAATTCTGAAGGGACGACCGAAGCATGCGGTATCAATGTCGAAGTTAAGAGCCTAAGTACCATATATATCTCGTATCAATTGAATGAAGGTATCATTCCAAAATTTTTTATAGAGGAGTGGTTGTAGAGCTATTTTCTTCAAATACAGAGCAAATTCATTCAGTTGCAGAGAGGATTCCTTCAAGCTAAAACAGGTTTTCTTGTACTTTTGTGTTGTAATTCCTTAGCAGTGTGTCTTAATTGAGGTCTTGATTTGTCACAGAACCAGTTGAGGGTAATAGTATAATTGCTTGCATATCTTAAGATGGCACCTAAGAGAGAGTTCTCAGGGAAAGTTAATTATCAGGAAACAACCATTTGTGATGATTTTCTCGAACAGTTGACATTGTCGACTAATTAGGCATCAAAAGTGAAAGAACTAGTGCCAAGAGCCCCTCATTTGATAATAGGAGAAGGGTTATATGATAAGGGTAATTGGTTGGGGTTGTCTGGGTTTGGGTTATTCAAAGTTGGATTTGGCATGAGAAATTCTCCAGCCCTGCAGAATAGCATCTGGGAGTTAGATGTGGGAAAATTGGTAGTTCTAGAAGTATTCATGGATATGGATCTCCTGACTCAGATTGCACATAATTATGATCCAGTCACAAGGAGCATTAGGGATATAAATGGGAAAGCCCTCATTGAAATAAATAATGAGGAATTCAGAAGTGCTTTTCGGCTTAATGAGTTTACCAATTTCCTAGAGCCTATCAAATTTAAATCACTAGCTCAAGTATATAGTGCACAGAGGAACCACCTTATAAATGGGCCTCTTAAGGAATTTTTTGTGAAGATAGGTGGGTTGACAGTTGTAGGATCCAACACTGAAGAGCCCTTCTCATTGAATCTGTTCACCCTTAGGGCTAAGGGAGTGTATTGGTCACTTTGCCAGATTTTAGGAGAGGATGCTGAGGCAAATATGCTCAATCGGTACATGCTAATGATTGCTCAGATTTTGAATCCTTCTCTTGCAGTAACCTTTGATTATGCTTCTTTTATTACTGATGCTATCCATAGAGGGTTGATAGGAATAAAGAATGGGAAGGTTGATAGGCCTTTTGGATGGTATTCCCTCCTCATGCATCTGTTTTTATTCAAAGGTGGTGATTATTTTGCAAGTGGAATGGACCTTATAAAAGAGAAAGATGGAGAAAAGATGCCAGTGCAATTATGGAGTACAATGTTGTCATGGGACAGAGATGATGCTAGTTTCTTAAAATTTTATAAATGTTTTGCATAAAAAATTAGGACTCTCCTCTGTTCAGAAAATCCAAGAATCCTCAAGGTTCTTTTGGAATTTATTAGACCAAAAGAATTTGCAGAAAATATAAAAATTGGTCATAATTGGGGTGATATTTACTTATACCCCGTCTTCATAGTTTTCAGAGTATTTGGTTTCAGAGGCACTCCATTTTTATTGCCCTATCAGGTCCCTCTCAAAGTGGGAATTGCAGAAGTCCTCAGACAAATTGGAAGTATGCAAGAGGTAGAGCTGACAGGCAGGGGTAAAGTGACTATTTTCCCTACGGTTACTATAGCCCACCAATTTATAATAACCAAGGGAGGTTGGAATTGTTTTGAGGATTTTCTTAAACCTTATCATTTGTCAACTGCAGTGTCCAGGTGTGTCGATCCTGAAGATTTCTTTAATGGCATGTTTAGAAAGAGGGCAATATGCAGAGGTAGACCCCATCAATTCCAATTTCCTGAAGACCTCATTAGAAATGAGTTTGATCTAGATGAACAGGAGCTAAGGAAGGAAAAATGGGTGTCTTATAAAAAGGCCTTAGATTTTGTACATCATTTTGATACCAACTATGACCCATTGTTTAGCTTTTTCCCTTTTGAGGAGAAAATAAAGTTCCTAATTCTTTGCTTTGAGGATGTAATGCAGACTTTGAAAGAAAAGAGGGAGGTTGTGGTTAAAAACAACCCTGAAAAGGAAAGAATGGTTCTAAGTAGGTCTTCCCCCACAAGAGCAATCCCTCCTGGTGACTATACGTTGCACAAGAAGTCTAATTATAGTGTGCTGATGCCTACAACAGGGGAGCTCTCTACCTCTAAAGGAAAGAGGAAGATACAAGATGTCATTGATATCCAAGAGAGCTTGAAGAAATAGAGAGTAGGAAAAGAAATACAATCTGATACACCCTTGTACTCTCCATCCCAATCCCCTATTCATATAGGAGATGAGCAGCCGGTAGCTGAGCAACTTTTACAGTTAGGTAGTCTAGCAGAAATAGCATACACATATGATGAAGTAGAAGAGGGAATGCCAGAAGAGCCCCCTACTGCTGAGATGAACATCACTACCAATGAATTCAAGGGCCAGGAGTGGGATCCTAAGATCAAGAAGGCCAGTGAGGACTTCTTGGCTGACAACAACTTTGTTACATCAGGAGCATTTATGCAATTTGTATGGAAGCAAAATATTGACAAATACAATGCAAGATGTGAAAAGAGAAAAGGTGAGTAGCCTCATAAAGATCCAACTGTGGTTGAGGAGGAAATAAAGCAAGAAATGATAGATGAGTTTAAGACCATCACTCCTGAGCAAGGAAGAGATATGGTGGCACAAGTTGGAGTACTCATTCTCCCTGAGTGGGACATAGTAGATGCCTTGGTATTGGAGGCAGTGAGAAAAGAAACCAAACCCATGGAGGGAATCACTTTTAGCAAAGATAATGCTGCACTAGTCATATGGTCTCTTAAGAGAGATGAGAATAGGAGAAATAAGGACACCCCAGGGTCAAGTTACCTTGGTGGAATGATAGTGAAAAGAGTGCAGAACATAGGGATGGTGGAAGCTGCTAGCACTGTGCTAGAGACTGCAAAGTTTAGTGTTGTAGTAGCAGAATGGGAGGCTAAGGAAAAGGTAGACCTCCAAGTTAAGTTGGAGACAATTTTGAAAGCTTACAACAGTGCTAAGGAAGAGGTAAGGGGCAAGGATAGCATCATTGCTAAGCTGCAAAGCTAGTTGATAGGACAGTACCATCAAGGTGAGTCTTCAACATTGATGATCTCCTCTTCTCCTGCAAGACCTCCACCTACCAACCCCATCATTGAGTTCCCACCATCTCCAGTACCTTCTAGTTTTCAAATGGTTGAGATTACTCCCCAAGAATTGGAGAATTTAAAACAGGCTTAGGCCTTGTATGCAAAGAAGTATGAAGAAAGAGTAAGGGCTACCATCTCAAGTTTTGCAGACACCATGAGTGCCTCACTATTATATAACAATATAAGCAAGATTTTAGATATGTGGAATGAGCTTAATGGAGATAAGGCCATTTTGACGCCTATTTTTGACAAGTGGAAGCCTAGAGAGCAGGATTTGGAGCTTATTTGTGCATCCTATGATGAAGCAGGGTCAGATCCTATTTTCAGATCCACTTGTGACACCACCAAGGACTTAGTAAAATTAGCAGAAGGGATAGACAATGCTAACAGGAAGATCAACTTGTACAAAAAGGAGTACACTGATTAGGTTTTTGAATTGCTCCTAGGAGTTTTTGTCAGCCCGAATCAATTAAAGGACAAACAAGTGTGGCTTAAGGAATTAGAGGCCAAATTGTTAGCTAGAATAAAAGAAATTGTTGACTTAGATGATGCTTCCTTTTTTGTTGTAACAATTTAGGAGATAGAGAGAATCAAATCGCATTATGGTTTTCTCAATTCAAAGGTTAACAAGATGAGGAATTCATGGAAAAGGTTAACCAAGGCTAAAGCAAAAGTGATTAATTTCACATGGCCGGCTGATGATGTGTACAATGAGTGGACAATAAAATATTCCATCCAGGATGTAGAGTAGTTAGAAGGCGCTCCTAAACAGTTAGAAGAGGTTGCAACCAGACAACAAGTAGAAGAAGCTGTAGAGGTTGAAAAGGACTTGTAACCATTTTTGTAAAAGGTTTTGTAACTTCTTCTTGAGAAGCAATAATTGTAACAAATTCTCCTAGGAAAGTCTGAAGCTATGTGCATCCATGTTGTTATAAATGGATACCAGGACTAGTAGAAAAAAGGATCGCAAAGAATTGTAAGAAAACGCTGCAGAAATTTATGTGACCTTTTCCAAGTTTTAATGGAGAATATTCAAAGGTTTCTTGTAATACTTTTTTGAAGAAAATATCAATATACAGACCATTAGTTTTGAGTTAGAACTTTGTGTTGTCTTCAAATGTGTTTACAAGTGTTTACTATTTCATTCTAAATAATCCAGGGTTATTTCGTTTGAATAGGGGTTGTAAGGCAACTTTCAGTAGTTATGTTTCTTAGCTTTTCTCTTCAGGAGGGGAATTAAATATGCAGGATTCACTTCTAAAAGTAAATTCCTTGTGAGATATTTTGAATCTTGATGAGCATAGTTTAATTGGGTATGAATAAATTCTGATGTGTGTCAGGCATATATAGGGATCTACAGAAGCCGAACTAATGGGATATGTAGAGATATTGGATTGTGGGAGTATTGTTTGAACTTAGATGACTCTGTGACCTTGGATAAGGCACTGGTATAAATCAAGGTTGTCTATTACATGTTTTGTAGATCAATACTGAATATGAGTACAATTTTCATTCTTTTGTTTCAGTTAGTTTTAAGGTGATTAGATCCACTGGTTTTCTAGACTGGTTTGCTATGGATTTATCTTTTAAAAAGTGTGAATTTAGTTCACAAAGGTATACCCGCCTGGACTTTGAGTAGGTCCGAAGTGTAGAAGGTTAAATCAAACCTTGTCATATGTTGTCCTGGAATTTTCCTTCTCTTTAATATCTCTTCTGCACACAGAGTTATCATATCATTTTAAGGATGTTGAAGTGAATCAGATTTTGAAGACAACAAAAGTGGCGACTCTACTGGGGAGAGTCATAATAAGGATTCAGACGCAGACTTGTGTTTAAATTTATAAAGAAAATCATTGTGTGTTAGTGAATATAGCAGTGGTGCTGGGAGGTCTTTATCTGGAAGTTCCCTATGTTTTCCTTTGATATATGATTCTGGTCTAAAGATTTTTGACATTTTTCAAAGCTTGTTTTCATAATTCCCATAGTTGGGTGGCGAATCTGTTATCTTGGAACCAGTCCTTGTGAAGTACAAAAAAGAAAAGAAGACAAGCACAATGCAAGGAGGAAAAAACACCAGATCATTCATGAAGAAGCATCCTCATGAAACTTTGCAAGAAGGTTTGCTAGAGCAGTCACAAAGAGGTCAGAAGAGATCAGTGCTCCACGAACCATCAAATACTGCTTGGGTACAAAAGAAGAATAATACCGGTAAGATGCTCATTCGACTTGTTTATGCAAAGTCTAATTCTTCTTCCAGAGATTCTAAACATGATATATTAGGTTTCCATTCTGGATTGTTTGGAAATATTGATAATGCACCTGCTTTAAATCAAGATTTATCCCATTTTAGTGCCTCTGCAAGAGATAGGACCAGTTCAAACGCAATTAGACATTTTGTGCCTAGAACAATCTATGGGAACATTAGTTTGATTGACATAGATCAAGTCAATATATCTGATTCTGAGGAAAATTTCCCTTATGAAGATAAAGTGTCCCAAGAGATTGAAGACTTGAATAGGAGAGTTCACCATTTAATCTCCCTAAGAGCCCAAAAGGAAGCAAATAAGGAGAAGGAAGTCAAAGCTAAATTAATGGAGAGAGATAGGCTTCTTAGACAGATAGCTGATCTTGAGGTGCTAGCTAAGGAAAAATAAAAATGGGTAGATGATGGAAATCGGATCTAAAAGTGCAAAAGAGATTTCTCATAGGTTGTCAGCACATGAGAGAGAGATGGAAAGAATGAGGAAAGAAAAAGAGGATCTCCAAATGGAACTAGAGAAAGCTGAGTTGGAAGCAGCAAATCAGGAAGTGAAGAGAAAAATTAGGTGCTTAAAAGCTCCCCCTATCACGTTTCCATCAGAAGATCTTAATAAGCCTGACCCTCAACAAATTTCCCTTCCCCCAATTAAGATTCAACCTAATGTGCCTACTAATACTGCATCAATGAGTCAAACCCCTGTGAACAATCAGCATGGCCAAGTATCTCAGTCCTTAATTCCAAAAGCCAGAATGAACATGGGAAATAATAATGTTGCTCCCCCTTTTCAAAGGAGACCAATCAATTTAGAACAATATAGACAATTGTTTTTTGATGGGATCCTAGGATATCCTAACCATGTTCCTACTGAGTTAAGGGACAAACTCCATAAATTTGTTGGAAACAATGCAATTAGTGCTGAGGAACATCTAAAATCTTTTGGGGACCTAATAAATGATTATGAGATAGTGGATGAAGATGTCATCATGAAACTGTTTGTTCAGTCCCTGGTTGATGATGCAAGAGATTGGTACAGAGGTCTTCCAGTTAATAGCATTGGGTCATGGGAAGATTTTAAAAATTGTTTTCAAGAGCAATATGGTGATAAAACAAATGCGAGCTTTATGCTCAATGAATTTAATAACATCAAAAAGTCTGACAATGAAATGGTCACTGATTTTAATGCTAGATTCCAAAAAGGTATGCATAGATTGTATCAGGTGATGAGGTTAGATGATAATATGTGTTTAAATACCTACTACAATGCATTTGATTCTAAGATGGCCTATATCCTAAGGGATAAAAATCCACATAACTTGAGAGATGCTTTTAGAATTGCAATTAATGTAGAAAGTAATAGAAAAGCATCCGGGAAGTTAGGAAGAAGAACAAATGGTAGATTATGGCAAGAAACAAAACAACAACCTAGCAAAGCACCTAAGGAGGAAGACAAGATAGAGAAGTTGGTCATTTCTATGAAGGATCTGACTGCCAAGGTAAACAAAAATGATAAACCTTATTATAACTGGCAGGATAGGTCCCCTAGATTGCATGACATGCCTTATAATACCAATTGGAAAGATGGCAAACCCTGTAGGTCCCGGAGGGGTGAATCAGTTGTCAAATAAATTCAAACCAAAAACTTATTAACCAACTTAATGCTTAATACCGGTAAGATAGTTAAGTATGCCGGTAAATAGTGTTAACAGAAAATTGCTATACTGGTAAGAGTTAATGCATGAAACATAAACACAAAGTCATCCACAACACATGACACCAATATTTGTACGTGGAAACCCTGTAAGGGGAAAAACCATGGTGGGAAACCTTATCCACAATCAGATGATACTACTACAGATAGTAAGTGTACAAAGAGGGGTCTGCACATGCAGAAAGGCCAATAGCCTAGAGCTCACTGCTCAATCACAAATGGGAGTCACACTAACTATAGTTGGATGGTTAAATCCAATAAGAATGTATTGTACAAAATAGCATCTTCATATGCTAGATTCAGTACCGGTGTAATGCTGATATGCTTCTGCAAAAACCTAACTTCACTTTCGAATGATGTCTTTGTGTATACCTTTGCTTAATCTCGCATATACCTTCACACAATCCTTTTTCGCATTCCACACTTGATCTTAAAAATAAGATCTTACATTTATACCATACCCTAAGACCAATTTTAGTAGGTCGGCTCTACAAGATATTACAATAAAAATATTTTACAAATAATACAATATCCGATGCAATAACCGATTGAACATGTCGGCTTAATGCATTTACAACAATAATAAATCATCTCCATAGCGTGCCATGCTGATCTGGAAAAGATAAGCCTACCGGTGAAACCCTAGATAACCTGGACCTATTTGCCGGTAAAAGAAAATATGCAAATAAGAGTATACCAATGATTATTACTTCAAAATAAAGTGTCCACATGATGTCTTCGATATTACCAAGTGTCTTCCATGTCATTGTAGGTACCGGTGAACATTATATCCTGCCAGTGAACATTATACTGGTAACTGTTGCACAGTTTACTATTTGTCAGTGAATGTTGCTGGATCTCCAAAGTAGGTGTATTTAGTAGGTGTTGACATCAATGACAAAACCATACCAAAATACCAAGAAACCCCAGAATGAGAAGCCTAAAATTGCCCAAAATTAGGATACTCCAGATCCCTTAAAAGGGAAAAATGTCCATAATATAGAAAACACTCCATGGTGTATTGCTTGTGATGGACCACATTCTCCTCATCAATGTGTAATAGCTCAAGCCCTTGAAGAATCCATGAGACAAGAAGCTGAGCCTGACATTAATATGCTTGAAACCATTATAGAAAGTGATGAGGAGTCTATACAAAGTGAATACAGTGATGTGGTAGACAATGAAAGGTTTGTTCAAGGACAACTAACTTTGGATTGGCATCCTACATTGAATGTGGTAAGAATTGAGGATGAAGAAGTTCATCTTAGAAGGCCTAGTGAGGAAGAAGTTAAAAGCCTCACCAAAGCCGCCATTGCCAAAGCAAAACACAATTATAACTTAAGGAGCACCAAGAAGGACACTGATCAGGGTGAACCTGGTTCCATGTTCATAAAAGAGATTACCCAAAAGGGGGTAGCAAGTAGTGCTACTACTGTTCCTAAGATTGGTCAAGAAAAGAAGGAACAGGTTAAAGATGTACCCAAGAGTACAAAGGATAAAAATACCAGTGATATACAAGGAGCTGCCACAGTTAAAAAGACAAGTCAATTCAAGGCAGAAAGAGTTAGAGCTAGTATTGAAATAAGCAATAGTTCTACATTTGACATGGCTCAAGCTCTTACACAAATGAAGGTCACTGTCCCATTAGTAGAATTACTGAAGATTAAAGAACATAGAGATGCAACTTTGTCTTTATTTTCTAGTATATATGACAGTGACACAATCTTACCCACCGGTTCGGCTAGAATTGGAAAGGATCAAGAATTCCAAACCCCAGAGGTTTATGTGGGAACCACCATTACTCAAGAGCCTTGATAGGTAGATCCTTTCTATGTTACTTTGTTAGTAAACAACCGGTTGATAAAAAACTGCATGATAGATTCAGGAGCTTCTGCTAATGTAATGCCCTACGGTGTTATGAAAGAATGAGGACTGTCAGTAACCACTGTATATGAAAAATGCTATGCTATGGATAACAGGGAAGTACCTGTGATAGGTACAATGAAAGATGTTGAGGTAAAAATAGTAGCATTCCCTGAGGCAACTTATAAAATGGATGTTATTGTTACTGATACCAAGCCCCATTATGGTATGTTGTTATCCAGGCAGTGGGCAGCAACAGTAGGAGGAAATGTTCAACTGGATTTATCTTATGCCACCATTCCAATCAATGGAAATCGGGTCAAGTTGTATGTTGGCATTTTTGTTGTTTATGTTGTGATTGTCATTGATGGACACACACTTGTATTGAGATCCCCTTTATATGTATGAGCTCATGCTCAACCGGTATTTGTTCCAACTGGTATGTTGTATTCTAGTCTTTAGACTAGTGGTGATTTTGCAGAATGTGTTTCCCGGTCTGAAGCGGCATGTCAACCCCAAGCGGTTCGTAGATCACAAGCGGTACAAGGGAGCAAAGCGGCACAACAAATTCTTACCAGTCTTCATTTTTGTCAAACCGGCAACCAGTATTTTGTATGAACCGGTAATACTCTGTGATGAGTTACCAACCAACATTTTGTGATGAGTTACCAATCCACTGATTGTTTGACAGTGCCGACACATTGACGGTGCTTCTTGTGTCATGTTACTGAGTATGTCTAGATTCATTGAACCTAGGAAATTGTAATGTAATCCTATTAGACCGACATGAAATTAGATTCCTTTAAAAGGACATCATGTCTAGGGTTTTAAGTTGTTGCTGAAAGGGTTAATGTCGTGCTAGGGTTTTAAGGTGGAAGTTGAGAATGATCTTATCTGAGAAGATCAAGTTGTAACTGTGAGAGAGATAGAGAAGACTGAAGTAATGCTGGAATGCATTAGCTATGAGCAATACTGGATCTAACCAAGCAGTTTGTGCTATCAGATAGATCAAACACTTGTTGATTACTCATATCTTTGACAAGTCTGTAGCCCTTAACCAGGTAGGCCTCAAAGCCTTTGTAAAATCCTCTAACAAGGTGGTTCAGACATGTGAATCCAAAATCCTCTAACAAGGTAGTCTTTAATCGGACTTATCTCCTAACAGAGATTGAGATTCCTAACATGATCTGTTCTGGTGAAGAACATTGTAAGACCTTAACCGGTCCGGTTTCTATTTTGTAGATAGTGACTTGTGAGTTCCATCTCACCATGCTTTTTCCCAGTTGGGTTTCCATGTCAAATATCTTGTGTTATGGTTGTATTGCTTTTGTGGGTGAATGCTTTATTCGCATTTTGGTTTTCCAATGTGGTAACCGGTCTAACTGTTAGACTGCTTTACCGGTTTATCTTTAGACTGTGTAAGTGTTTTAGTGTAGTGATTTTTGGCATACTAATTCAGCAACCCTCTTAGTATTCATCATTGTACAGAGAGCCACGTGCTCCTAGGGTGATGGAAAATGTAGACCCTAATATGCTGAATTGTATGATTGATGTAGATCTTGATAACTTTAGAGTTCAACCAATTTTGCTTTAGTTGAAGAATACTGACCCCATTGTTGTCGAATTAGAATCACAATAGTATGGTTCATGGCAGATGTATTTTGATGGAGCTTGCTCCAAAGAAGGATCTGGAGCAGGGGTTCTTTTTGTATCCCCATCAGGTATAACTTTTAAGTATTCTTTCTTATTGGCTTTCCAGTGCACAAATAATATTGCATAGTATGAAGCTCTATTGCTGGGGCTTGAAGTTGCAAAAAGGCATGGAATCTAGCTGTTGACAGTGTTAGGGGATTCAGAATTGGTTGTCTCTCAGGTAAGATCCAAATATGCATCCAAGAATGATAGATTAAAGAGATATAAACATGCAGTTTGGGATGTTATTGAGCATTTTAGTGCATTTTCTATTAATTGGATAGAGCGATCAAAGAATATTATGGCAGATTTCCTAGCTAATGTTGCATTAAAAAATGATGATGCAACCCTAACCGACATTTCCATTGTGGAAATAAAATCTAGGCCTGCCATCCCTGATAATGTGTATAATTGGCAAGTTTTTGCTGATGATGAAGATATGCTTAGGTTCATCCAATGTGTTGATGATTATGATGGACAAAAGATTGATTGCAATGCACTGGTGGAGGTGGTTGACAGTAGGGAAACAATGTTTGGAAATGACTTGGTCCAGTTGGAAACCAATGAAATACCTAAAGGGCTGGTAGAGCTGGAAAGCATGTTCAGTTATAATGATAGTCACTTACATCAGCAGTCTACCACCGAGTTGGAAGAATTAGAGGAGGTAAACTTGGGGACTGAATCATCCCCTAAGTATATATTGGGAAGAAATTACCCCCTCATGTCAGGGCTAATCTTATTAGCTTATTGAAGAAATATAAACATGTTTTTGCTTGGTCTTATGAAGACCTAAAGGCGTATAGACAAGATCTTTTTCAGCATGAAGTTCCTCTACTTCCATATGCTAAGCCTTTCAGACAGAAGTAAAGACCTATTAATCCCCTGTTAGAAACTAAGATGCAGCAAGAGTTGACTAAATTAAGAGAAGGGGGGATTATCAAACCTATAAGACATTCTTCATGGGTCTCCAATCTGGTCCCAATAAGGAAGAAGAATGGGGACATTAGATTGTGTGTAGATTTCAGAAATTTAAATGTTGCTTCTTTAAAGGACAATTACTCTTCTCCCAATATGGAAGCTATGTTGCAGAGAGTAACAGGTTGTGATCTTTTGTCCATGATGGATGGTATTTCAGGATACAATCAAGTGTTAGTGAAGGAATCTGAACAGTTGAAAATTGCCTTCACTACTCCATGGGGAACATATGTCTATTGAGAATGCCATTCGGACTGAAAAATGCTGGAGCTACATTTTAGAGAGCCATGGATGTAGCCTTCAAAGAATTCATTAATATCATCATGGTGGTTTATCCAGATGATCTAACTTGTTTCTCCAAAAGGGCTGATGATCATTGTGGACATTTGGAAAAGGTGTTCAATAAAGCCTTGGAATTTGATGTGTCGTTAAATCCCAAGAAATGTCATTTTGGGGTCACTGAAGGAAAACTACTAGGACACATCATTTCCAAGGAAGGGATAAGAATAGACCCTGAAAGAATTGAAGCAATAAACAAAGTGTTTGAACCAAATAATGTTAAAGGTAATCCTTTCTATGCAAAGTGAATTTTGTTAGGAGGTTCATTGAAAACTTTGTAGAGATAGTGAAGCCCATTATCAAGTTGCTCAAGAAGGATGCCAAATTTTGTTGGGATCAAGAAGCCTCAGAAGCTTTTGCTGAAATTAAGAAGGCCATTTAGGAAGCACCAGTGTTAAAGTCTCTTGATTATAGTAAGTCCTTTTCTCTGTTCTCTTTTGCTTCGTATCATACAGTAGCTATAGTATTTTTACAAAAGGATAATGAGGGATATGAACATCCCATAGCTTTCTACAACAAGTCTTTGCAAGCAGTAGAATTTAAGTATGAAACCATGGAGAAACAAGCTTATGCTCTAGTTAATGCTGTCAAGGCTTTTAGGCCATATCTAGTAAATGCAGATATTATTGCTTATGTCCCACATGCTACCGTTAAGGATATTCTGTCCTAGTCTGAAGTTACAGGAAAAAGATGCAGATGGATCAATAGAATCCAAGAATTTGACTTGGAAATAAAGATCACCAAATTGGTGAGAGGTTTAGGTCTGGCTAAGCTCATGACTGAGTCTAATCTTCTAAATGTTGAAATACATAATGTTGAAGTCAAAGATACTTCAGTCACTAGTATTGAAAGACAACCTTGGTACTCAGAGATAGTCCGATTCCTAAGAGATGTTGCATTCTTAGAAGGAATGACACATAATCAGAAATGAACTTTGAAACTCAAGTCACAAAAATATGTGCTCATTCAAGGTGATTTGTTCTCGAGAAAAAGAGATGGAGAATTGCTAATGTGTGTGGATGAATTCCAAGCTAAACAGATATTGATTGAAATGCATGATGGAGTATGTGGGGGCCATTACTCTGCTACGACAACTGCTAGTAAGATAATCTGGGCTAGATACTATTGGCCTACCTTATTCAAAATGGAATCCAAGTAGAGGAGGCATGTGTCAAGAAAGGAACATTGAAATTTCTCAAAGAAGGGACAAATTCATCCAGCTCTAATTACAATAACCAAAACAACAACAACTTAGACAAATCTAGGTTCTCGACCAGAAACAAAAATACCAGAAATGAAGGAGGAAACAAAACTAATGATGTGAAATCCAAACAACTGGTGTTAGCTTTATCAGGTAATCCTCAAGCTACCAAGAATAAAAAAGGGTGCTAACCAAGGTACTAACACTTATGCACCAACTACAAATCAATACCATCTTAACACAAACAACACCAATAATACCCAAGACAATAACATAAATCAAGGACCTAATACAAACTCACGAGGTAACACCAACAACTTTACAAGATGCATCTACACACCCTTAGGGAAATCATTGGAGTTAGCATTCAGAGAACTCCTGGCAAACAAAATTATCTCCTTACTAGCAATCAACAACTTTGAACCACAAATCAAACCTTCCTGGTGGAATGACTCACACTTGTGATTTTCATCAAAACAAAGGACATCAAACAAATGACTGCATGAGACTGAAAAACATTGTTCAAGGCATGATTGATAGAGGCGATTTAATAGTCGATGGTCTCAAGACAAATGGTGACCATGGTGCCTTTAAGAATCATCTTCCAAACTACAACAAGGATGGAGCGTCAACTTCAAAAAATACACGTGGACCTCGTATCAATCACATATACAATAACACCATCAATCATATATCAGCTAAGGACAATCAAGTAAATGTTATTACAATCATGGACAAACACGAACATGAATCAATCAATGTAACCACCAGAGCTCAAAAATATATCTTGAAGGGACATACATCAGCAACAAACACCATACCCAATATTCAATATGACCTGGTCAGTCAAGTGCGCAAAACTCATGCTCAAATATCTATACTTGAGTTGCTGAAACTTTCACCAAAACACAAAGACATCTTGGAACAAGCACTATTGGAAAAAAAATGTACCCCAGTATCTGGATACTGACAAATTCCAAGCCATGGTGGCTCACATGACAGGGCCTCATAATCTCACCTTTTTTGAACAGGATAATATTTCATTAAGCCATCCACACAATACTCCACTCCACATTGAAGTCTTGGTCTACAAACATCGAGTCAAATGAGTATTAATAGATGGAGGAGCTAGACTCAATATTTGTACCTTAAAACTTATCTGTGCATTGGGCTTCTCTGAACAATCTATTGATCCACGTAAAAAGATCACTATCAAAGCATATAATGATGAAGAACGATCATCCAAAGGAACAATGGTGTTGCTAATTCAAGTGGGACCAATACAAAAGGACACTATGTGCCAAGTCCTAGACATAAACCTCACATATAATATCCTATTAGGTTGACCTTTGATACGCGAAATGCAAGCAGTACCCTTAACTTATCACTAGTGTGTTAAGTTCCCATACAATGGGCAAGAGATTTTTATATCAGCAGATCATAACCCTTTTCAAAATTGTAATGCTATGGGGGCAGCCCAAGACAGTTTGGTTCCACATAATAGAGAAAAACAAAGTTCCTTAGCACCAGATCTTTAGCAAGAAAAGCCTAAATCTTTATCTATTGATTTCAAATAGAAGATGAAAACCAAAGAACAAGGCATGGGAGAGTGCTCTTTGGAACCCTTGTGTTTAATCAACTTGCCAGTATCGCGTAAATCTCATGGGCTACCTTCAAAATCAATACTTCAAGCAACACAGCCCATCACCAAGTTTGATGTCAAGTTTATTCAACTAGGCACACTAGCTCACGAATCAGAGGAAAAAGACATCCTTAGTTGGCTATACAAGGATGAAGAGGAAGTCAAAGCAGCTACTATAGAAGTAGCTATACCAACACAACTATATGGAAAAAGCTACCTAATCATGCAATAGATGGGATACAATGGCAAAGGACCTATCGGCGAGCGGCAGGAAGGGTTCACAGAACCAATAGATCCTCCTTCACAATTTTGTAAAGACAAAACAAGAATGGGCTATGAACACACTCTACAACCAAAGAGGCCACCAAATAAATATCGAAAACTCCAGTGGAAGGCAAAGAAGAAATACAAGGAGGCCTCATGGCAGGAGGCACTATTTGAATCAACATAAACGATACGCAAGGAACGTGAATGCAAGGAAAAAGCAAAACATCAAGAGCAATCAGTCATTCAAAAGGCAGAAGCACCTTCAATCGAGCTACATCATGTTCAAGAACCTGTTTCAAACAAAGAAGAAACACCCCCTAACAACATCATTACTCCCTGAGGAGAGACAATATATGAGCAAATGCAAAGAGTAGAAGCAGGATCTGATACAGAACCAGAGAAAACTATCAGACTAGTATCAATCATCAAGAACCTGTTTTCACCCTACAACATACAAGTCCACAACACTGCAAGAATTTGGGATAATACCTCCAAGAATGATTCAAATGAATATGAATGGGGCAGCTGTTACAATGTTACTGAAGATATTGCTACCAATGACAGTCATACACCCATTTCTCAAGAAGAACAAGGCACAAAACCTAGACTACTTGAATTTGGTCCACAAAATATCTATGACGCCAAGGAAAATGAGCAGCGACATTACAAGCAAATTTACACAGAAGATGATACCATCGAAGACCTCAACAAAATCAGTAACTTATTTAATATCTTGGTCAACCACGATGATACCTCCATCCTGACACTTATAGCAACTGAACTCGACCCACCCAATGACTCTTTATCACTTCTCTTTCCTGGCCTCAGACTGGGATGAACTTGAAAATCATGACATCCCAATTTTCCCAAACGATGATTCCATTATCTATTACTCGTGTACCATTAACCCAGAAATAGACTCTACCAGTGAATGAGGTAATGACATCTTCATACAGGGGAGTGCCAAGTCTCTCAGTTGCAAAAATGAATGAAATAAAAGATCTATTGCTGAAAACCAGTCAATGGGAGCACTAGATCACAAAAAAGTAAAAATAAAGGATGCATTTGCAGGTGAAAACCTTTTTAAGGCACCTAAAGATGGGAGACTTGACACTCTTCTTGAACATTATCAAGATCGATCACCCATATTGATTGAGCCTACTCAATCAATCAACATTGGTACAACAGAAGCAGCCAAAAACATACACCTAGAAGAATCTCTGACAGAGATAGAAAAATAAGAGTTTATAAAATTCTTTAAAGAAAAGCAAATCAATTTTGCTTGGTCATATGCAGATATGCCCGGGATTGATCCACATCTAATCATGCATCACTTGTCCATTGCTCCAGGTGCTCAACAGGTTAAACAAAAATTGAGAAAGATGAATTCACATGTAGCACTCATGGTCAAAACTGAGCTAAAGAAACTATTAGACGTTGGATTTATTCGACCTATCGACTATGCTGAATGGATTTCCAACATTGTGCCAGTTTCAAAACCAGATGGCAACATCAGGATATGCACCAATTTTAGATATGTCAATAAAGCCTGTCCAAAGGATGATTTTCCTTTGCCTAGTATTGACATAATTGTAGACCTCACAACAGGCCATGCAATGCTATCACTAATGGACAATTTTTCTAGCTATAATCAAATCAAGATAGATCTAGAGGATCAAGATAAAACAACAGTTACCTGTCCTTGGGGAATGTATTGTTGGAATGCCATTCCTTTTGGTTTAAAGAATGCTGGGGAAACTTATCAATGAGCAATGACAACAATCTTTCATGACATGATGCATACCTTCATGGAGGACTATGTGGATGATTTAATAGCTAAGTCATTTACTCGAGCAGAACATCTAAGCATCTTAGAAAAGATTTTTGACAGATTGGAAAAATTTCAAGTCAGGCTCAACCCTAAGAAGTGTGTCTTCGGGGTTACATCAGGCAAGTTATTAGGCTACATTGTCTCAAAAAAGGGCATTGAAGTAGATCCAGCAAAGGTACAAGCCATCATGGAGATGCCACCACCTAAGAACATCAGTCAACTCAGACCATTGCAAGGACAACTCCAGTCAATCAGGTGATTCATCACCCAGCTAGCAGATAAAAGCCTACCTTTCAATCATTTGCTACACAAAAAATTACCATTCAAATGGGAAGCCAAATGTGCAGAATCATTCCATCAAATCAAGCAATACCTAATGAACCCACCAGATCTGGTACCACCAATAGCAGGGAAACCACTTATTCTCTACATATCAACAACAAACATATCATTGGGGGCACTATTAGCACAAGAAGATCAAGAAGGCAAGGAACGCGCTATCTACTATATCAATAGAACTTTGAATGGATATGAGCTCAATTACACATTCATTGAGAAAGCTTGTTTAACAATGGTATTTGCTTCTCAAAAGTTCTGACACTACATGCTAGCTCATACAATCAAGCTAGTAGCAAAAAATGACCCTCTCAAATACTTACTTAGCAAAGCATCTCTCATTGGCAGATTGGCTAAATGGGTAATGATTCTCAGTGAATTTGATATCCACTAGATAGAGCGATGAGCTATCAAAGGACAGGTAATTGCAGATCAATTAGCTAATACATCGCTACCAGATAAACAACCAATGGAGATCAAATTTCTGTATAGGGATGTTCTTAATCTTAACACCAAACAATGGACCCTATACTTTGATGGATCCTATACTCAACATGGCTCAGGTGCTGGCATTCCATTCATCACTCTTGATGGGCACACCATACCAAGATCATATAGACTCATGTTTCCATGCACAAATAACATTGCTGATTATGAGGCGTTGGTTACAAGGATCAAAATGGCTGTGGAATGGAGAATCACAAAATTAAAAGTCTACAGAGATTCACAACTAGTCATAAATTAGATCAACAATGACTATCAGACGAAAGATGACAAGCTGCTACCATACAAACAAATGGTGGATGATTTCAAACAATATTTTGTACACATCACCTTCAAACAAATACCAAGGTTGGACAACAGAGCAACTGATGCAATGGCTACTATTGCTTCACTGCTACAAATTCCAGAGCAACAGAGTCATTACGAGCTTCTGGTAGAGCAACTGTTCTCCCTATCCTATGACCATTTCGCATGCCATGTTATTTATACCTTAACTAGTTTTGACTCTCTGTTATACAGAATAATATACGACTATCTCAAAACCAATACCCTACTCATTGACCTATCTCAAAACCAAAAACACAATTTTATGCCTTAAGCCGCTCGTTATACTCTCACTGCTGATACTTTGTACTATCAAAGTCTAGATGGTACTCTTCTTCGTTGCCTTGATCGTAATGAATCTGACTTTGCTTTACACGAGCTTCATGAAGGTATCTGTGGCACACATTCAAGTGGTCCTACTCTTGCTAAAAAACTTCTACGAATGGGATATTACTGGCTCACAATGGAAAAGGATTCTTATCATTTTGTAAAGAAATGTCCTAAATGCCAAATCCATGGCAATCTTATACATGCAGTAGCATAGGAACTGCAGCCATTCACAACATCCTAGCCCTTTTTCCAGTGGGGACTGGACTTAGTAGGCAAAATATACCCTTCATCTTCAAATGGACACAAGTTCATTATCACTGCAACATAATACTTTACCAAATGGATTGAAGCGGTCCCCATGACCACAATGACTCGGAAACAAATTGCCTCTTTTATTCTTAATTATTTGATCTGTAGATATGGCATTCCAAGTTCTATAATCACAGATAATGGGCGACCTTTCAAAACTAGGATGTGCGAGAACTATGTGAATGATTCAAAATCCAACATCATTTCTCTACAACTTACTACCCACAGGGGAATGGTCAAGCCGAGGCATCAAACAAAACCATATTGAAAATCCTCAAGAAAATAGTAAATGATGCAAGAAAAGATTAGCACGTGCAACTCAATCTAGCATTTGGGCATACAGAACTAGCATCCGCACACCTACTAGAGCTATGCCATATTCATTGGTGAATGGATCAAAAGCAATTTTACCCCTGGAGGTAGAAATCCCATCTCTCAGAGTATCTTTGAAAGGCCTCATTCCATATGAAGAGTATCGAGTAAACCGACAACAAGAGCTAGAACTTCTAGACGAAAAGCGACAACATGCCTATACTCACCTCAAAGCATATCAACAACGCATTTGCCAAAGCTACAATCACAAGGTCATCCCTAGGATTTTTAAAATTGGTGATCTAGTACTCAAAGAAAATCCCAGAAATCAACAGGATTGGGAAAAGAAAGGGAAATTTGAACCTAACTGGTTGGATCCCTATGTCATCATATTGACCTATGGATCAGGCGCCTATCAACTAACAACTTCAGAAGGAGATGTGCTCGATGAACCAACTAACAACATCCATTTGAGGAAATACTATACTTGAGCAGTCTAATGCATGGAAAAGTTAAAAAAAAAAAAATCACAAAAAAATCAAAAAATAAAAAAACCAGAAAAATAAAAATACAAAGGTACAATCAAAACAACTGGTGAAAAATTGGCAACATGCGCTACTTGTGAGAGGACAACTCCTCTATCTATCTTTACTCTCGAGCTTTTTATATCCACAGTCACACAATATCGGCCATCGCCCGACATTTTATCAACATAGCATTATCCAGGACATACTTAGAGTAGTCACTATCCTGGTTTATCCAAATATCATTTCATCATATCCCACCATGGCTTGGTAATCACTATACATATCCGCACCAGGAGGAAAAATTAGCTAGGGGCAACATTGATCAACATTCCATCCTAAGTCAAAACTTGCAGCAAACTCAGAGCATCCTATCCAACAACAAATCAACAATCACGAGAACACAACATTGATCACTTAAACAAATTCACAACACATGATGGATGATTTTTTGAATGTTTGCATCTCGCATGAAGTTTGGACTATTTTTGCACTTGAACTTTTTTGAATTATAGAATCCTCTATATTTTCTCAATGATGCATCGAGCTAGAGAAAGTCATTAAGACTCCAATCTCTTTTTAGTTTTCTGTCTGTGAGGCGATCACTTGTACTGTGCAAATACTTGTCTCGAGACGTGATTCAAAGCATATAACTGAAGACATGATTCCACTTTGCGTATACAAATGGTTTAATCTTGTCTGTTTATACACAAGCCGCACTCAGGTCGTCTTGGTTCAATTATACCTCGATGCTTGTGCCATCTTGCAAAATTAAAAATCATGTAAATTTTTTCTTAGGTCATTATGGTTCAATTATACCATTATGCTTGTATAAATTTTCAACATATCCCAACAAATCAATGCTCAATGATGATAACCACAAAGAAAGAAAAAACATGTGACTATAGAGGAATGACAAATGCAGAACAAGGATGATCAATTAGTTGCATATCATTTTATCAATTAGTTGCATATCATTTTACAATTAGTTGCATATCATTTTATCAATTAGTTGCATATCATTTTAAAATTAGTCTCACATCATTATCAATATCATGCATCTCATTTTCAAGATACATCTCACAGCATATCAATATCATACATCTCATTTTCAAGATACATCTCACATCATTATCATTATCATACATCTCATTTTCAAGACACATCTCATACATCATCCATCATCCATCAAATATCAAATCAAAAACATCTATCTAAGCATTGCATCATCATCATTAAAGCATCAAGATCATATAGAAAGCATCATCCATGAAAAACATCACATGAGGATCAGAGAAAATGGTGTCATATATATATATATATCTAAAAAATGATCAAGTATAAAATATGTCATGTCTATCCCAAAATATAACAAAATGATCAAAATACAATAGAGACATGGTCTCTCAGGTATGACTATCTCCTGAGGGTGATGGTCTCGTGGAAGATGTCCCAGCACCAGGATCCCTAGGTGGATCCTGACGAGTAGGCCCTGTCATGCCTCTACTCTCTATCCTCGAACCAGTCTGCCTAGATCGACTAGATCTCGTCACTGTGAAACTAGGAACTCTGCGCTCCCTGGGCACCGCATCCTTATAATGCCGTTGGTATTACTCAACCTCCTTGGCTGTATACACCAACTCCCTCAGGGTATCTCTTGTCGAGCCACCCGCCACCTCTCTCTCCAAGCTATCTGCTCGAGCCTTAGCTTGACACAACCACTCCAAAACTATATCTCACTTAGTAGTCAGCTGTGTAATCTGCCGCTGATGCGCCAGTAGCTATGTCTGCAGATGCTGCAGTGACAACTGTAAGGACCTAATTTGAGCATCCTCCTGGTGAGTAGGAATCCGAATCTAGAGGGGTATCTGTGTAGTGGCACCCCCTATCCCTCTCCTTGTCCTCGGTGCTGGTGGGGGTAAAACATCCGACCTCCTCCTCTGGGCCGACCATCTAAAATCATCAATCCCTCCCACAGCTGCTATCACCTCTCCCACTCACTCACCACCACCAGCTCCAATAGGCAAACCTCCCCTCCCTCTATTCTCCACAACCCACCGTAATACTCTCTCCATCCGTATCCCTTTGTCATCACCAGTTCCACCTCTATCCCCTCTCCTCCCCCGATCAATTCTCCCCCTATCCCCACGCCGACCTCGGTGACCTCCTCCACCTCCTCCACCATCTCCACCATCTCCATCGTCATCACCTCCACCATCCCCACCTCCCTCATCTAGCTCCTCTCCCTCCTCTCCCCGTCTCCCTAGCCTCTCAGGTTGCTCATCCTCATCATCATCAAAGGCGGTAATCATCTCTGCTGGATCTGATATCTTGGCCACAACATGAGCCACAAAGAGTGCTGAGAACTCCTCTGTCATACCCGCATCCACTATCCCGTAGGCATAATCCCAGATTTGGCCAGCTAGGTGAAAGAACTCCTCAACTGCCATTGCTCTATCAATAGTGGGTCCCCACTCTGGTACATCTTGCCTCTGTTGAGCATACAAGCATGCTCCCTGTGGAATCCCCTATTGTTGTCCATACTGTCGATGAACCTGGCTATGCAGGAATCTCTCAATAATAAAGGGCGTCCGCCCTATCAAATATCGGGACATGTAGACATAAGGCATCTCCATCCCATCCTCTGCCCACACCTTATAATCCATATATGGTCTCTAGACAACCATGTCAATATCATCCAGCACTCGCCTCCAATGCGTTAGTTTTCCTAGCTTACGCTGGACAACTATCCCTCAGTATCCATAGGCATAAGCGCACCCAATAAACCTGTCTCTTTCTGCAAGTGGCCTCATTGTGAGAATATGTTCCCACGCCCACACTTGTAGCAATGTAACCCTAGATGATAGACTATCATATCCCAAGTATACCACTTGATGAAGGTCCTTGTATAAGTGGGCCAACATAGCAGACCCCCATGCAAATCGACGACCCTGCATCTCCATGTCCTCCAAGACCAATCCCCATCCCACTGCTAGTCCCTTTGACCTATGGTCGGGACATAGAAAGCCACCTATAAATCTTGCCAGCACTGATGGTAGAAGAGCATAATCCAAATCAATGAACTCCTACCATGTGATCTCATATCCGCAAACTGTATCATCCTGTAATATCCGACGAAGAGACTTTGTGCCACCCTTCTCAGTTTGCTCATATGGAAAAAGTGCACCTACCACGGGAATCCACAAAATCTGGTAGCAATCCTCCGATCTCACTGTAATCTCACCTGTCACCAAATGAAAGGTGTTGGTGTCACTATGCCACCTCTCGACCAACATTGTCAACAAACCCCGGTTAATGATATGCTGAGGAATCTCTAACAAAGAGGATAGACCACATCTCTCAATGATATCCCTGTCTGCCTGTGTCAGTCGTGGTATCAAAGACCACAGTCTCAGAAATCTCTCTCGTGGCTGCACAACCCCAAGCCGCTCCCATCACAAGAAAAATATGTCCAATATTAGTTCCACAATCATATCCAACATCAAGTTCATATCAAAAATCAAGTTCAACATCATATCAATCCATATCAACATTAAATTAACATCAACTTGAAACAACGCAAATCAAATCAAGTTATCTATCAAATCCATATCAGCTTGAAAAACAACTGATGTTTCACAACCATATCAACTTGAAAAACAACTCAAGTTTCACATCCATATCAACTTGAAAAACAACTCAAGTTTCACATCCATATCAGCTTGAAAAATAACTCAAGTTTCACATCCATATCAACTTGAAAAACAACTCAAGTTTCACAACCATATCAACTTGAAAAACAAATCAAGTTTCTCATTTATATCAACTTAAAACAATGCATATCAAATCAAGTCCATATCACATCAAATCCATATCAAATCCATATCAACATCAAATTAGCATCAAACTTGAAACATTGAAAATCAAATCAAGTTATCTATCAAAAAATCCAAAATCGGAACTCATATCGGATAATTTCTCAAACCAACACACAACAGGCACGCAGACTGACTATCGCACCCATCTCGAAAAAACTGGCAAACACCTATTTACCCCCAACTATCTTCATTCATCTCAAAATCCTATTTTCCTCAACATTTTCCACCTACGCGCTAAAATTTTTTATCGACACGCTAAGCTTCTAGCTATGTGCTACCCGAAATCCCCTACATGCTACCAAATGCACCCTAAGCGCTAAAATGAACCTATGCACTACCCTGATCTAGCTTTGCACCACCTAGAATACCCTATGCGCTAACTCTATCTATGCACTATTCTACTCTACCTCCATGCTGCAACCCTAACCCTATGCGCTAACTCTATCTATGCGCTATTATACTCTACCGCCGCACTGCAACCCTAACCCTATGCGCTAGGTTATACCTATGCGCTATCCTAACCTACCCATGTGACCCGCTGTTGACCCTATGTGCTAGGTCTTCCCAATGTGCTATCCTAATCCCCCTGAGCGCTAGCCTGCGAACCCGCTGCACTAAAAGACATCTATGTGCTATCCTAACCCCCCGCTGCGCTACCCAACCCTACCCGGATGCTACCCTAGTTCCTAAAACTCAACGCGCTACACTTTGTTTCGTATGCACTAGGGTACAGACCCTACGCACTAAACCGTTAAAATCTGCGTGAAATATTGGAAAACATGACTAAAAATAACAAAACAAAAAGCAAAAAGGGGCAAAAATTGATGACTTACCAGTGGTCCATACATGGTGGGCCTCCGATACCTCCGAACGCGCTTGAATTGATGAGAAGCATGGGGAACCGACATTTTGTCTTCTCTCCAAATGTCACTTTCTCCAAAGTCAACAAACACAAATGATAGAAAAGAAATAACTTTTTACCTTTTTATGGGGTAAACAAAAATTAGGGTTACGTGGTGGCACATGTAAATTGCTCGTGGTCTCACTTCTACCCCTAACAAACATCATTATCGGGAGATGAATCAAATTAACGCATTCAACATGGACAAAATTTTAAAATGCCATGAAATTTATCAAATAAAATCAAAATTTCAAATTTTTGATTCATCTCCAGGGGGGGCATTATCAACATCATTTATCAAATCTGGGGCACGACATGAACATCCCAAGATCAAATTTTGATGAAACATCAATTTTCTTTGAATCAACATGTGCACACACGTCACTTCAAAGAGGGGCAAAATGTAGATGTATAAAAATGACCATATTCCTAAATGAATATTTAATGTTCATTTTATTCTCATTCCTCTATTTAGTTAAATTTAATTTAATTAAATCATCCACATTCTTCTATTTTATTAAATAAATTATTCAATTTATTTACTTAAATTCACTTAAACCTTTCATTTAATTGAATAAATCATTTTATTTAATTAAATCCCTTCTCTCTTCTTTTAATTAAATAGTTCACCCCAATTAAATAAATCTAATTTATTTAAATCCCCAACTTACAACCAAAATGAAATAAAGCAATTTATTTTAATTAAATCCTATTATCCCTCACCCACTTGCATTTTCCTACATCTCCCACTTGCCTCCTAACCCTCTTCCTAAATTCTTCTAGAATCCCTCTAATCCTAATCAATTGAGCTAAACCCTTCATTTGTCCCTTTTCCCTAAACTTGAGGAGGTCACTTCTCAAATTTGGAGTAAAGTCTTTCAAAGGCATTAAAGCCTTTATGCCTTCAACAAGCTAACTTGTTGAATACCCCCAAATTTAGAAGGACTCTTACAAATTTGTCCCCAAAGTCTTCAAACCATTAATGGTTAACTAACCCTTTATGGCATGGTTAGAGACTTTTTGCCTAACTCAACCCTCATCTACCCCAGAGGTCTCATCAAGAATTCATTGCTTTGACCATGGTTATTCCTTTAACCCTTGCACAAGAGTTTATCCCTTGGGTAAAAGCTTTATCCAATGGATAACCTTAACCCTTACCTCCTAAGGTAACCATGAGGTCTTCTCAAACATTTAATGCTTCTTACATCCCCTCTCAACCAGTCTTATGTTGACAATTGTTACCATTTCATTGGTGAGAATTGCAAACATGGATTGATAACTTTCAATCCCGACCCTTGATTAAATCCTTCAACCTTGACCATCCTTTGTCCCGTTTCTTCTATAAATAGAGCCCTCATCCCCTCATTTTATCATCCAAGTCTTTAGTATCACACTTATACTCATTTTTACTAAGCATTTCAATCCCTCTTTGAATAGAAATAATCTAATAAGCATTTTAGAAGTATTTTCTTTTCATCATAATAATCACATTAAGCTAGTATATCATGTTAGGATAGTTCTTTACTAATCTTTTCATCTTTTCATCATATACATACTAGTTTAACTCATATTTGTTAAAATCATGCATAATTAGGATTGCATTCATGTTAGATTGATCAAAACATCCCTCATTCTCATGATTGTCATCCCTAAGTCACTTTGCTCAGTGATATGAGAGCAAAGGCATTGGCTTAAGGGGTCTTGTGAGATAGAGAACAATGAAACATCCCTTGGGAAGTTGAGCTATTCCACATAGCTCCATAACTTGCGCCAAGAGTCCCATTGGTGTGTGGACTAGTCATGATTTCGTAATTCTCATTTCATTGCATCGCTTTTCCCGCATACAGTAGTTAGCATCAAGTTTGCTAGTCATTTTTGTATCTTGCCCCAAGAGCAATTAGCCTTGGTCAGCAAGTCCAGAGTAGTGAGCTCTTTCATTGTAATTTGATATACATAGTGGATATATTTGTGAGTTGATGCTCACTGTGGTTTTTTCCTATTTGGGTTTTCCACGTATAAAATTTTGTTGTTGATGTGTTGGTTTTGTGTTACTGATTAATTGTTTATGTATTGGATTAATTTTTGGTTTGGACCAATTTACCCCACTGTCAATCCTGCCTTGGGTTCAACATCTTTTTGTAGGGCCACCCATAATTCTTTCTGTTTTACATGCTCCCTAGCTTAGGAAATCTTCAATTACCGGAGTAGCCCTTTTAACAGGCATGGGGAAACCTCTTTATTTCTACAGAATGCACTTAGTTTTCTCACTTGAGAATTATAAAATAACACTTCTCCTTTTGTGTTGCCTATAATTAATAGTCAGGATCCAACTGTCACAATCATGTTGAGAGCCCATCTCACAGAGAACACTAGAGGTATTAATGTCTGTCAACAATGAATTAATATATAAATGCCTTTTGGCAACTATAGAGACCCTTCTCATTTGAGGTATACAAGCAAATATCTTGTTGATTTTTTTAAGTAATGATTACTTTGATGGATGGAAGCAGAGTTTTCATTTACATACTAGTTTAACTCATATTTGTTAAAATCATGCATAATTAGGATTGCATTCATGTTAGATTGATCAAAACATCCCTCATTCTCATGATTGTCATCCCTAAGTCACTTTGCTCAGTGATATGAGAGCAAAGGCATTGGCTTAAGGGGTCTTGTGAGATAGAGAACAATGGAACATCCCTTGGGAAGTTGAGCTATTCCACATAGCTCCATAACTTGCGCCAAGAGTCCCATTGGTGTGTGGACTAGTCATGATTTCGTAATTCTCATTTCATTGCATCGCTTTTCCCGCATACAGTAGTTAGCATCAAGTTTGCTAGTCATTTTTGTATCTTGCCCCAAGAGCAATTAGCCTTGGTCAGCAAGTCCAGAGTAGTGAGCTCTTTCATTGTAATTTGATATACATAGTGGATATATTTGTGAGTTGATGCTCACTGTGGTTTTTTCCTATTTGGGTTTTCCACGTATAAAATTTTGTTGTTGATGTGTTGGTTTTGTGTTACTGATTAATTGTTTATGTATTGGATTAATTTTTGGTTTGGACCAATTTACCCCACTGTCAATCCTGCCTTGGGTTCAACATCTTTTTGTAGGGCCACCCATAATTCTTTCTGTTTTACATGATCCCTAGCTTAGGAAATCTTCAATTACCGGAGTAGCCCTTTTAACAGGCATGGGGAAACCTCTTTATTTCTACAGAATGCACTTAGTTTTCTCACTTGAGCATTATAAAATAACACTTCTCCTTTTGTGTTGCCTATAATTAATAGTCAGGATCCAACTGTCACAATCATGTTGAGAGCCCATCTCACAGAGAACACTAGAGGTATTAATGTCTGTCAACAATGAATTAATATATAAATGCCTTTTGGCAACTATAGAGACCCTTCTCATTTGAGGTATACAAGCAAATATCTTGTTGATTTTTTTAAGTAATGATTACTTTGATGGATGGAAGCAGAGTTTTCATTTACATCATTTGAGATCATTGAAAGAAATAAAACCCTAGGCACATAATCTTGACTTGTCCTATCTTTCTTTTCAACTTTGAGAATAACTTCATAAATATCTCCTTTATATTATTATGCCAACTCGCTTTAGTGTCACGTGGCAAGTAGTCAATTCCCCAATCTTTGAGAAAGGACTTTGTGGTTATTTTGATTTGGCAAGCCAAAAAGGTCAATCTATAATTATTAGTTCTTTTGGTCTTTTCCTTCCTTTTCCTCTTTCTATGTGGAAAGTTACACAAACAATTATGAGATTATCCCCTTCTAGCTTTGCAACACAATTAAAGGAAGACACGTAGCATGTAATCTCCCTCTCAATAAGTCCTCATATTTAAATAAAAATTACTTTGGCTCCTTTTATACCTCCCAACCAACATTAGGTGTTTCTTGGTCTTCCCCTTTTTCTTTTTTTCGCCACGTGGCTAGTTTTCACAAACCCTTCTAATATTCTTCCTTTTAACTTTATTTCTATGTGAAATGAAGCCACATGTCAACTCTTTGCCACTCTTATCTCTCTTGCCTTGTAAATTCATTTTGGGCCTTAATCTTGTGGTTGAGCTATCAATTTTTCTTCTTAAATGTATTAGCTTGTAATTTTTCATTAGCAATGATTTTTTTTAATTTTTGGGGGAAGACTCTAATAAAACTAGTAGGTCCAATCTCTACACTTTAAGCTCCAATTACAAACCACATCAACAACCAACTTCCCTTTTTAGTATATATAATGGATTTTAAATTGATCAAGGGAAAACGTACAAAATTGTGTGACACTTTTATAAATGAAATGACCAAAATTGATTCAGTTTTTTAAATTAAATCACTAGAAAGTGACATATGTTTTAAATTTTGAAATGATGTAAACTAGTAAAATATATATTTTTATTGTATTTTATGTTTGTAACTTTTTAGAAAAAATAAAAAATTATTTGAATATAGTTTTTTATAAAATAAACACTAAAATTTAGTTGTTGATAAAATAATTAAAGTTACAGGGAAAGCTACTCTTTAAATAGTAAATCTTATCCTTTTATCTTTAATTTTTATGTGTATTGATACCTTGAAACTTTAGTGCATGGATATATTTTTTTAGCATTTTTATAAATACATTTTTAAATAAATTTGAAAACCTACAAGTACTGAAATATAAGGTTTCTATTTGTTGTCACCTTTTGCCTTAATTATTTATCCAAAATAGAATAGAATTATATTATCTTGACATAGATTCCGTTCTCCACTTCATCATTTTTTTTTTTTTCAAAAAATATAAATAAGTTTTAGTTATTTTCCTTGACAAGATAATCAACCTTATATTTTAGTGAGTTGATGACTACTTTCAATTTAAATAATCTATAAACTATAAAAATTAATCAAAATATAAAAGATATATATTTAAAAAAAATCGCTTATAGATCTACAAAATATTATTTTTAGATTTAAAAAAAAAATTATTTATAAGAGTAAGAGTTGTTAAAAAATTGAGTTTTTAAGTTTTTTTTTGGTAACTGGATCTAGAGTGGTATAAAAAATTGTATTTAGTACACACTTCCAATTGAGAAAGTTGTAGACCATATCTAACTTAGCTAAAATGATTCTATCTAGATCATATATTTGACAAAAAAATATTTTCTTCAAAAAAATACTTAAATTCACTTGTGTTGATAAGTTGGCCTAAAATGTGACATAACTTTTTACTTTTTTTGTTGGATTAAATAAGGATTTATTCTATTTACTCATGCTTAAGTGTACTTAGGCATCATCATTTCATGTTTTACATCTAGGTGAATATCGTTTACTTTATATTTTATAGCCAAGTAGTTGATGCTAGTTGTCTCTATCTACACTCACATCTGATTGAGACACATGTACATATCATGTGATCTCCTACCTACCACCTTTGGCTTTATAAGCAAGACTTATGTACATTATTTCTAATCTCAAAATTAGTTCATCTCTTTGGTTAAATATCTATTTCTCTATATGAAGTTTATATTGCACGTTGTGTTCTTGGTAATGGAGTTTTGCTCCAACATGGTATCAAAGTAGCCTTCGTACATCTCCTTCTACATATTTGTGGGTATCCATTAGCTTTGTTGAGGTTAGTTTCTAGGTGATTTGATTTGCAGTTGGAGACGCTCGTCATTTGGGGCTTTGAATTAATAACCGATCCCATATTTCTACTTGGTATTTTTGCAATTGAAGTTTTTGGCAATCAACACCATTATAATTTGGTGCTCAACACCATTATAATTTGGTGCATATGACATTCACATTCTTTGCTAATAGTTTTTTCTTATTGGCATGATCTGGATCGATATCTTTGGCCTGCATATTGCTTAGGCTATGATTCCCTTATTATGTTGAGGCTTATTTTGGTGATAGAGTCCATGACAAAATACACATGGCAAGATTTATTAATGAACAAACACATTAATATCTATGATTTCCATTTATTCCGATGACATTTCTATATTGGAAAATCCTATTCGATATTAGGTGATGTCCTTACTACCATGTGGTTGTGCTAGATTTCAATACTCTATTGGAGCCATATCTCTATATATTGGGGCCATAATTTTTTTTGAGTTGTGGAAACATCTCCTGTCGACTCAACTCACCTATTCTCATTGCGCTTTGTCCTAGGTTGAACCAGTACAATATTGGTCTGAGTTTCTCCTTTCATAAGCATTGTTCCTTTTGTGAAGGTTTTTTTGTGGATAGCTATTCTTCTTGGTAGGCTTCGATTTAGGCTACAACTTGGATCTAGTGTACATACTAGAGATCAACAATTTTTATCTATTGATCAAAGCATCTTAAGATTTAAAGAGACAAGGCATACTCATATTATATGTTGGGCCTAATCATTTTATTTCTTGCTCTTTGTTCACCACAACACTGATTAGAGAAGTGAATTTTTTATTGTGCATTTGTTTTGTAGTGTCTCCTTATTATATTTGCAAAGATTTTTGTTGCACTAGATTCTATTAGCCTGTGCTATTTGTTTGGTGATCTATTTTGATTGGGGTTTTTATTGTTGTAAATTTGTGTGTACATTATATTTATTCTCATGATAGATTGATGCTGATGTTTGAATCAAGGAACACTGAGAGGTGGGGGTGAATCAATATTCTGCAATTTTTAACATTCTTAATCTGTCCTTTAAGCCACTTAATGCAAATGAATAAAAGTAGAGTGTAAAAAAATAAAGCAAAAAACCACAACACAAAGATTTACATGGAAACCCGGTTAAGGGAAAAACCACGGTGGAATTTAGATCCACAATATTAATATACCTTATTAGAAGTATAATAATATTACATGAGGGGAATGCACATGCATTCATGCACACTTCCCAGAGCTCACTGCTCAAATTATAATAAGGGCTACAACCTCGAAAGGATCACTGCCTTACAAAATGATTACAGGTAATAATTGGAATGTCTGAACTGATAAACAACATCTACAAATGCAAAAAATAGTTCCAGTTAAGCACAAAATACTCTGTTTTGCAACATTGCTCTGTTATGATGTTCTGCTATATTCCGAAGCACAAATCCTTAAACCGCACATGTGAAACTACACATAATCGCTCATACACACTTCACACATATCCACCACTATAAAAAATGATCATATCAATCACTCATATATATCTGCAACATCAAATTAGATCTATTTCATGTCGGCCAAAAAATGCATAACACGCAAATGAAACATGTTACCCAAGTTGGCTCAATCTGATCCAAACCAATCATGTAGACCAAAACAAATTGTCCACATGCTTCCCACATGTCAGCTTAACATTCTCAAACTGTTGGCTTGATGATGATTTTTGTAATGGATGACTTTATGTGTTGTCATTGATGGCACATATTCACACACACACATATGTTCATATTGTCATAGCCATCTTAGTTAAGTCAAACCGGTACTACTCCTAAGTCTTTGTCTTGCAAACCGGTATCATATGTATAGAGAAGTCTAACAGATATATGTAGATAATCGATATTTGTAGGAAAGACAATTGATTTTGGTCAATTCTACTGGCACCAGTTTCAAGATACAATGAAGAAAGGCAAGGAAGTGAATGGAGGACAATCGATCTATGAGCGGGAAGCGGTTAACACTTAACCGGTATCGGTGTTCCAACTGGTTTCATTGATTGTGTGATGAGTTATCACTAGTCATGATGAGTTATCTCTAACCAACATTTTTGGGGGTGATTTGTGATGAGTTATGGAAGATTGTCCAGATACACTGTACCTAGGAAATTGTGATGAGGTACTTGAGCCGACATAGAATCTAATGTCTATAAAAAGACATTGTGATGAGTTATTTTGTAATGCAAGATACAAGTGATATTATGAGTTAGAGTTGATGCGATTTATTGAAGGAGTTGCAGAGTATGTTGGTGATGCAGTATTGAGTGAGCAGAAAAGGATCTATACAAGCAAGATGTGCTATTCCTAGATCATACCACATGTTGTTTTCTAATCACTACAACAGTTAAATCCCCTTGAAGAGGGGAAAATAGATTTGAAGGTAAAATGATCAAAACATAACGAAATAAACATGCAGAATGCTAAAATATCATTAAAAGACCATTTCACCTTGCTATTTTACCTTCTCCTTCAGATTGAGCTTGATGAAGTGAAGGCGCCCCTTGATAATGCTCCACTTGATGTGCTCCTTTGATTGCTAGATGTGGATGGCTCTCCAATGTTGTGCACAAATGAAATGGATTTGAAAAATGATAAGGATGAGATGATCAAATTGCCAAGATGATTTCTTGGGCTCAAAAGGGTAGCATAAACTTACTGGATTTCAAGGTGTTTTGAATGAAGGGATGGAGCCCTATTTTATAGGAAGAGGAGAGGAAAACGGATGGCTAGGATGAATTCAAGATGAAGGGCTAAGATTTACTTGTGAGCTCACACAAGGTCCAAGAGAGGGTGTGGAGACCAAGAAATATGCCTTAAAGACATTTTGTATCTCCACACTCCACAAGATGCATTGGAGGAATTAAAAATTCTCCAAAAAAGGATATCATGGGGATTGGAGGAATAAAAAGGAATTAAAAATTCCTTGGGAGAGGGGATGCCTAGAGGAATGTGTGATTTCGAAAATCTTACATTCACCTAGGAAAAGAGCATTTAAAACTAGTGGCTGGATGAAAAGGACAAAGAGTTGACTTTGTGGCTAATCATGATGATTAACCATTAACGACTCATTAGGAGGGGGATTAGAGAAAATGTTAGGTGGGATTAATATTTGTAGGAGAATTTGACTAGGAGAGAGAATGAGTGGAGGGAATAAAAAATTAGAAGAATAATGTTAAGTGAGTTTAGGGAGTTTCTAGAAGAATGAATTAAGAAGATGATATGTAGGAATCATGTAGGTTAACTAATTAATTGAAATTAATTAGCTAAGAGGAAGATTTGTGAGGATTTGATTTTTTTAGAAGAATAAAGAAAGGGATTGATTTATTAAACAAATCAATCATATGCTATAGTGACAATATTAATTATATTTAATTAATATTGAGAGGAATTTGAATTAACATAATTAATTAATTAATTATGTGAGGAATTAAAAATAATTAAAATAATTATTTTTAAGTGTCTACACCCCTAACCGGGTAAGCTCTAACAAGCTTCATTGTACAAATCCTCTAACCAGGTGATCCATTAGTTTGGATTTGAAATCCTCTACCGAGGTTACTCCTAACAAGGTATTACCTTTAATTGGGTATAGCTCCTAATGGGGCTTTGGGATCTTTAATAGGATTCGCTCCTAGCAGAGCACTTTGCAGACCTTAACCAATCAGTTACCTATTTCTGCAGATAGTTAACTTGTGAGTCCCATCTCACCGTGGTTTTTCCCAGTTGGGTTTTCCATGTATAAACACTTGTGTTATGGTGAATGTTTTACTTGTTGTGAATGCTTTTATATCACTTTGGATTGCATGCAAAGTCTTAAGTAAACTGGTTAATCATTTTTACCGATCTGGGTTTAAAGTGTTATTGTGTTTGCTATCACTGATTCACCCCCCCTCTTAGTGCTTTATAAGTCTATCAATTGATATCAAAGCCTAACTTCCTTAAGGCTTAATTGCTTGGAAGGAAACCATAAAGCCATTATGGGGAATATGAGTTATAGAGAGATGGCTATAGTACTTGATGCAACTGAGGAAGAGCTTGAAACCCTGAGAGGTAGATTTAAGGCTTCACAAGTAAAAAGGAGAGAGTTGATTAAATAATTATTGGAGATCTTCGACAATAATTCTTCAGATGAGGCCAACATTGATGCACTGGCTGAAGAAGTGGAGAAACTGAATGGTGAAAAGCTAAACCTGAGGAGAGAACTTCAAGCCCTAACAATCTGTATGAGTCAAGAACTTGAAGCAAGGAGGGCAGCTGAAGACCTAATCAAAGAGAAAGATCATGAGATTTCTAAGATCAAGCAGGAGAATGTAGCTTTGCATGAACACTGGCATGAGGAGAAGGAAGAAAAAGAAGCATTACAGTTAGATCTTGAGATGGCAATGTCTCTTAGAGAGACTCTTACAAAGCATAATGAAGATCTTACCAAAGAGCTTATTGAGGCTAATGAGAAACTTGACGAATTCAATAAGAGTTCCTCTATGCTAGATGAACAGATCCAATCTTAGAGGATGAAAGGTGACACATCTGGATTAGGATTCAATACATCTGAGAAAGGAGAATCTTTCGGTACCAAGAGCAACATGCATAAAGGTAAAAATGCTCCGAAGACTAAGAAGCCTACCTGTAAGAAAGCTTTCAAACCTGTTTGCTTTATCTGTCACAAACCTGGACATACTGCTAATGTGTGTAGAAGAAGATCTAATGAGAACACAGGCTATAATGCTAATACTAGATATGTGTCTAGAAGATTTAAAGGTCATTGTTACACATGCAATATGTATTTACATAGATCAGTTTAATGTAGATATGGAGCGAACAATCTGGCACCTCACATGAATCCAAGACCTACCGGTGACTGGAGAAGGACCTATGACAACCGGAGAAACATGAACTGGCAAAAACCCTCTATCAACCGGTTCAGTCCCTATGAAATGGAAAAGGTAACAAATGTGATTTGGACAATTTTCAATAACTATGGACATGTGGCTATGAACTATCGGAGAAGGATAGCAAGAGGTAATGCAAGACCTTGGAGAGCATCTGGGATGGCATGCTATCATTGCCATAAACCAGGACACATTGCCAAGTTTTGCAAAACTAAGAAGAACAAACTGGTAAATCACTCTGAAGATAAGAAAGGAAAGAAGAAGGTTGATGTTGAAGAAACTAGAGCAGGGATGAATATGATTTGGAAGAATAAAAGTGAGGACAAGCCAACAGAAGAATCAAACCCTTCTCAGAGTGTGGAGATTGCTACACCGGTTAACTGAGCTTTTCAACAAGCCTAAGGGGAGCATATTGGTAAATCTACTTCCGGACCCCTTGAAGAGTGTATGGTAAGAGAGTTTTGCATTTCAAGTTGTAATATGAGAATTTTTGATATTATTATCTGTAGTCACACAAATCTGTCCAGCTTAATTAAATAAATATTCGCTATTTATTTGATTAAAAATCCACTAGTCATCAGTTAATTAAATAAATATTTAATTAATTCATCTCCAAACATTCTTCTATTAATTAAATAAATTATTCAATTTATTTTAATTAATTCATTAAATCAAATTCAAATCAATTAAATAAATAAAATCTATTTATTTAATTAAAATCCCTTTTTCCTCTTTTAAATAAATTAAATAAAACATTTATTTAAATCATTATCCCCACCCCACTTGCATTTTCCTACAAATGCAACTTGCACACATTTATTGAAATAAATGAATTTTTATTTTTAATAAAATCCTATTTTCCCTCACCCACCAAATCCACTTGCAAAAATCTAATCCCCTTCTAGATTCTTCTAACCCCTTCCTAATTAGCCTAATCCATCCCCTAATTATTGTCACATTCCTAAGCAAAATGGAGTCACTTCTCAAAGACTCCAAAGTCTTTGAAAATCATTTAATGCTTTGTGTGTTCAACAAATTAACCAGCAAAGTCTTCCAAGACCACTAATGGCTCTTACATGACCATTTATGGCTCTTACATAACCATTTATGGTTATTTCAAACTTGTCCCCCCAAACATTTATTGTTTTGACCATATTCATCCTTTTCACATTTGCACAAGAATTTATCCATTGGATAAAAGCTTTATTCTTTGAATAAAGAGTTTATTCATTCAACTAACCTTGACTTTAACTTCCAAAGTCATATCAAGCATTTAATGCTTATTCCCTCCCCTCTCAACCTATCTCACATTGACACTTGTCATCCTGGGATTGGGTTGAAATCCCTCACATGGATTTGAAATCATTCAATCCCGACCCTTGTTGAGATTACTCAATCTCAACCATCCATTGCTCCATTTTTCCTATAAATAGAGCTCATTCCTTCATAATCTAGATCCTGAAAATTTGTATGCATTTAAGCTATAGGCATTTTAAGAGAGTATTTTAGCATAATTAACTAATATCTTGTCATTTTGGATAAAATCAATCATTTTAGTATCAATAACTTAATATTTGCTTCTTTATTTACATTTAGAGCAATAGTTCAATCTCAATCCTCCATAAGCATCCATAGTGCAAAAAGCTGCTGAGAGCTACACTATTTTGGAACTTGGAGAGGAGAGGAACAAGGGAGAAGGAGCTAAGAACATGCTAAGAGGCATTTGGAGATGTCTCATTATCTTTGTTTCACTAGTTAGATATATTAGCATGATTTTAGTGTCTCTCTTGATATGCCTGTTTAGATTAGTCTTTGATTGAATAACATTAACGATTTTCTTGTGTGTTTTGTGTTGTTTCTCTTAGACTAACCTTGTCCATTTTATAGGGCATCATTTGGTGAACCTGACGTGAACAAGGATGACATGAACCACTACTGCCGGAATTAAAGCCCAAAGGTAATACAGGCCTAGGCTTTGAAAAAGAGATCTTTCCTAAACTCAAATTCAAAGGAAAACCCAGCAAACCATTATGTCAGCCTATTGCAAAGAGGACACCTTTCATTATCAAAGCAACATCGGGCACCATCACAACTGCCCCACCAAGGCTCAAAATCCCAGCAAAACCATCACCGATGCCACTCATCCCACCAAACGAACCCGTAATCCCATCAGTAGCACCATTAGCAGCAACAACTGTATCAGAACCCGCAACAACATCTATGGCACCAACAGTTCCAGCCGAAGCCACTAAGTCAACACTGCCAATACTCCCAGTACCATATTCTTTTATCCCCATCGACCGCCCTGCAGCACCAATCACTACAAAGGTACATCAACCAATCACACCTGTAGTATTTAACTCAAAAGACATCCCAGTATGGTATAGTAATCGGATGCTAGAAAGTGACTCAGAGACCGACTCACATGAGTGGGAATTTGATTCTGTACAGCTTAACACTTTAGATGAGGAAGATGCACCACTACCTCCACCACGCAAAGACATCCCTGTTTATGGAGAAGCACAGATAAAGACCACATGGGTTCCTGAACTGGAAACATCTTCCACAAACCCTACGTCTCATCCTACGCCTGATTCTGACAAGGAGAGTACCATTAACAACCTTCACCATAATGTCTTAACCCTCACTGATGCATCTAGCACACTTAACCTAATCGATGAAGTAATGCCCATTATTCACCCTGAACTCATCGAATGGAACCAACCAAATCCCCCATGTCTTGACTTCTTCCAAAACGATGAGACCATCATTGACTTTTTGGAATTAAGGGATAACCTACCAAGCGGGGATCACAAAGCTGGATTCGCCATCGAACTTAATAGCGCAACATACTTCAGGGCGGATGCCAAACCTTTCAGCTGCAAAAATATAACAATAAAACATGGATCTTCCAGTGAAAGCCACACTGTGGTACTGTTTGATCCAACAAAAGTAAAAAGAAAGAGCGTATCCAATGGTGAAAACCTCTCTGAGGTGCCTGAGGATGAAGGGTTTGACATTCTCCCTGCTAGTACACAACAGGAATGATCAACGATTCTCATCGAGGAAACCAAAGAGTACAATGTGGGGACTCCTGAAAATCCTCATCTCATACATCTGGCATTTCTTCTCACTCCAGAGGAACAACCTAAATTTATAGAGTTCTTCCAGAAGCGTCAGATCAACTTTGCATGGTCATATGCAGAAATGCTTGGGCTTGATCCTGATTTAGTCATGCATCACCTCACCGTAGCAGAAGGAGCCAAACCTGTCAAGCAAAAACTTCGTAAGATGCATCCTCAGATTGCCGTGCTAGTCAAAATAGAGCTCAAGAAACTCCTAGATGTTGGTTTCATTAGACCAATTGATTATGCAGAATGGATCTTCAATATTGTGCTTGTTGGCAAACCAAAAGGGGGCATCCGCATTTGTACTGACTTCAGAGATCTGAATAAGGCCTGTCCTAAGGATGACTTCCCCCTTCCCAATATTGACATCATAGTGGATCTGACAGCAGGACATGCCATGCTTTCACTCATGGATGGCTTTTCAGGATACAATCAAATAAAGATCACACCAGAGGACCAACATAAGATAGCCTTCACATGTCCATGGGGCACATATTGCTAGAATGTAATGCCTTTCGGTCTTAAGAATGCAGGAGCAACCTATCAAAGAGCAATGATTACTATCTTCCATGACATGATGCATACTATGATGGAAGATTATGTTGATGACTTACTAGCAAAATCATTCACCAGAGAAGGGCATCTCCACATCTTAGATAAAATATTTGATAGACTGGAACAATACCATGTTCGACTCAACCCAAAGAAATGTGTCTTTGGAGTAACCTCTGGGAAGCTTCTAGGATACATTGTCTCAAGAAAAGGTATTGAGGTTGACCCAGCAAAGGTAAAAGCAATCATGGATATGCCACCACCAAAGAATATCAGTCAGCTAAGGACATTACAAGGGCGACTTCAATCCATCCGAAGATTCATTGCACAACTGGCTGATAAGTGTCACCCATTTATACACCTGCTACACAAGAACATCCGCTTTTAGTGGGATGCCTGATGCCAGCAAGCATTTTAGACACTTAAAGACTATCTCATGAATCCACCATTGCTGATGCCACCAGATCCAAGAAGACCGTTGTTACTCTATATCTCAGCAACAAGTACAACATTGGGTGTACTACTGGCACAACATAATGTACAAGGAAAAGAGTGTACTGTTTACTACATCTCTCACACACTGGTGGGCTATGAACTCAATTACACGCCTATTGAGCGAGCTTGCTTTGCAGTAATCTTAGCAGCCACTAAACTGAGGCACTATCTGTTAACACACAAAGTACAACTCATTGCAAAGATTGATCCACTCAAGTATTTACTCAGCAAAGCAGCATTGACAGGTCGCTTGGCCAAATGGGTGATGATTCTAAGTGAATTTGACATCGAGTATGTAGACCATAAAGCTATCAAAGGTCAAGTTATTGCAGATCAGTTGGCTGATGCACCTCTCATAGGTGATCATCCTCTCATTTCCAATTTTCTAGATGAAGAGATATTCATGATCACAACAACACAACCATGGAAGCTATACTTTGATGGTTCATACACTAGGCATGGCTCAGGGGCAGGCATTCTATTTATCACACCTCAAGGTGATAGCATCCCAAAGTCTTACAGGCTCACATTTCCATGCACCAACAACATAGCAGAGTATGAGGTCTTGATCACAGGACTCAGGCTAGCCGTACAATGGAAATTACAAGAACTGCAAGTATATGGCGACTCACAACTGGTCATTCGACAAGCAACTGATGAATATCAGACCAAGGATGATAAACTCATGCCATATAAGCAAATGGTGGACACTCTAAAGACATCATTTACTACTATCACCTTTGAGTAGATACCTAGAGATCAGAATCGAGTTGCTGATGCTATGGCTACTATTGCATCTCTCCTAGATCTTCCACAGAATTCAACACGCTACGAGTTCTTGGTCGAACAACTTTGGATCCCCGCTTATGATATCCCTAAATCCGAGATGATATGTCACCTTGTCGGTTCTGAATCCCCATGGTACGATGAGTTCTACACCTATCTCCGTGATCACACCCTTCCTCCCAACCAATCCAATAACCAACGTAAAACCTTCATTCGCCAAACTGCTTGATATACCATTATTGCTGACACCCTATACCGACACGGTCTTGATGGTACTCTCCTTTGATGTCTAGAACAAGGTGAGATAACAAAGGCTTTGGAAGAAGTCCATGAAGGAATTTACGGAACTCACTCAAGTGGTCTATCACTAGCCAAGAAACTCCTGCGTAATGGATACTATTGGACATCCATGGAAAAAGATTCCTACTACTTTGTCAGAAAGTGCAAGAAATGTCAAGTTCATGGCGACCTGATACATGCACCAGCACAGGAATTGCAACCAATCACAACACCATGGCCTTTTTGTCAATGGGGCCTTGACCTTGTGGGTAAGATTCATCCATCTTCATCTAATGGCCATAAATTCATTATTACCGCCACCGAATATTTCACAAAGTGGATTGAAGCTGTTCCACTTACCCAAGTCACCAGCAAGCAGATCACCTCATTCATCCTCAACTACATCATCTACCGGTATGGTGTGCCCATGTCCATCATCACAGATAATGGTCTTCCTTTCAAAAATCAGGAAGTCCGTGAACTTTGTGAGAAATTTCATATCCAATACCGCTTTTCCACTCCCTACTACACACATGGCAATGGTCAGGCCGAAGCATCCAATAAAAACATATTGAGGATCCTAAAGAAGACAGTCAATGATGCCAGCCGTGATTGGCATGTTCAACTAAATCCAGTGCTATGGGCATATCGAACTAGCATTCGAACCCCTACAGGTGCAACTTCTTATTCATTGGTCTATGGTGCAGAAGCTATCTTGCCTGTTGAGGTTGAGATACCATCATTACGGGTTTCCTTGCATAATCTAATAGATGACGAAGCCTACAGAGTATCTCGTCTTTAGGACTTAGAGTTACTTGATGAGAAGCGACAAGCTGCATGTAATCACCTCAAAGCCTATCAACAGCGCATGAGCAGAAGCTACAATCACCGAGTTAGACCTCGCACATTTGAGGTAGGTGATCTTGTTCTATGAGAGAATCCTCATAATCAACCAAACAGAGAACATCAGGGCAAGTTTGAATCAAACTAGCTGGGCCCATATGTTGTCACTACTGTATTCGGGTCCGGGGCATATCAGTTGGCTACATCAGAAGGAGAACCGCTTGCAGATCCAATCAATAGCATGCACCTCAAACGGTTTTATACCTAAGCTGAACAGAGCATTAGGCTCCCCTGCATACCAGAAAATACCAAAAACATTTGTAAAAATGTCCTGAAGAAATACAAAAACATTCAAAAAAAGTAAAGAAAAATCATGCATCCAAACGGTGAACAACCACTCCGGTGGCACCTTGGGTAAGTGCGATGGTGAAAACCTGGCAAAAAGACGCCACTCGTAAAAGCAATGGCTCCAGTATCTTTCAGGCTCATCGCGATCACATTCATACATACACACATCCATCCATCTAAACCATGGCTTGTTATTTGCTCTGTAATTAAAGAAAGTACTTCATGCGTCTTGCATCCCACTTTGTCATAGTCATGTCTAAACTTGGGGGCAATACCTCTCAATCTAGTTGATGGAAGTGGATTCTACATTACTGGTGATTCATTGGGTAAAACATTCAAAACTGTTTCACAAAAAACCAAAAAATTCAAAAACAATACAAAATCCAAAAAACAACGAAAAACCATCGAAAATAAAAAACATGGCAACACATTGTACATACTCATCCATGCAGATACCAAAACAAACATTGACATAATACTCACATAATGACCATTTACCAATCGACCACACAATCCACATCAACAATCAAACTATCTTCAACAAGGATGCATCCTTCCTTACCAAAACAAAGACAAAAGTGACGTTTTCTTTGACAAGAAAATTATGTTAAGCTATCAAATACTTGGTTGATTTGTGAGTACAATCATTCATTTATCTGTATTGGGATCTTTTAGCATTGTTTTGCATAGTTTGCGCATTATTTCCGATGAAGTTCTGGGGCATGTACTAATGGTGTCTACGTGGGAAGTTCACCAAGCTACGTGATCTTATGCCAAATACAGTCATAGATCATTACGGCTTGCTGACTACAGCGTATACCTCGACCATATGGGCATGAACCATTACCAAGGATCCTTATTCTTTATTCTTTATGTATATACTGTTTGTTTGCAGGTACAATGCTCATTCTTTGGTTCCTCCTCATCCAAATTGGATAAAGGTTTTATCTCTTAGTACGGTATGCACTTGTCTCAGGATATGATCAGCCTAAGATCAAGGAGGATGATCCAAGTCATGCATGAATAGCGATAATCCTTGTCTGTTCCGCAAGCAATACTCTGGTCGACTTGACCCTTATATCAAGTCGTTTGTATTAACTTGCTATATAAAATCCATGAAAGGAATACTCAGGTCATCTTGAATCATTATGTCAAGATGCTTGCATTCTCTTCCAACATTTTAAAGCTCAATGATGAAAATAGAGCACTATGGATTGTCATTCCATCTCATCTGTTTATATCTTGCATTCCGTTGCATATCACCCATTCATTCATTCATATGTAGGTTTTATATGCGAAAGTGACCATTAAAACTGGTCTTGGATACAATCATGACCGAGTACTCTGATACATCATCAATGCATCACGCAAAGTCTTACAAACCTTGCATTCCTCATGGTCATATCATCATCACATTTAGTTACATCTTGCATTAAGTACATTCATGTCATTTTTAACTTAACATTGCATATAGTTCATTTTGAACATTAGTTTTCATTAAATCATTTGCATCATTGCATCAATCATAAATAATTAGATCCATTCGTGGGATTAAATTGTCTTTGATTATATTAAGCCATTTACTATGCATTCCTTTAGTGTCAGTTATCCATTATCATTTTATTATCCTTTATCATTTATTGTTGTATACATTCATTTATCCATTTAGTGAAAAAGTGCATTCATTGATCCATTAACTAAGTATCTTATTATGCTCATTTTAGGATTCCTTCACATTGCATTCATTATCCTCTTTTTAAATTGCATTAAGGTGCAGTTATTAAAAACCAGGAGTTGTATTCTCATCACATTATCATTCTTACTTAAATCATATTTAAATGTTTAGAATCATAAATCCATTTGTTTCCAAATATTGGTTCATACCATTATATATATACATTATACATATGCATTCGTTTAGACATTATCATATAAACATTTGTATTTTACATTTTTTTTATCCATATTACATTCATCTAAAAACATATAGATGCATATCCATACATAAAATCATTCATTCAACCATTACATTCACATCATTGCATAAATCATCTCATCATTATATTGCAATAGGAAACACCAAAACCTGTTCATAAATAATCACAAGCATGCATCATCATCATCATGGCATTACATACATAAAGCATTACATCAAAAATCAAACAAATCATATATATATAAACTTGCATTCATATGTCAGTATCATCATCAAAACATGCATATAAGAAACATCTCATCAAATGCATACATATACACACATCCATCTAAGCAATCACTCATCATCCTGCATAAACATCCATATAAATCAAATGCATATCATCAAAATATGGGATCTCCTCATATATCTCATCTCATATATCAGAGTACAATGAAGTCTACAAAATCGACTACCAAGAGCCATCCAAGATACAGTCCAAAGAATAAAAACAATCATACAATACATATATGCATGCAAAAATGCTCTCTCAAATGCCACTCTGGCCAGATGCTGTCCCAACACCTCCACCTTCTCCACCACTAGTGCCTGCACCACCTGATCCATCTCTCCGTGGAGGCCTCATCGAACCACCACTCACTCCTGCATCCCCTGATCTCTCCCTCCGCAGCGGACCCATCACACCCCCACTGCTCTGCACCCTCTGCGATCACTCTGATCTGGCCTGCCACATCTGTGAATAGCTAAGAGCTCGCTGACTAACTGGCACCACCTGCTCATATAAACCCTGCCAGTAGTCTATCTCCGCCTGTGCTCATCGCATCTCCCTCATCACCTCCCCCGTAGGCCCCTGTGCTCCTACTCCAACCTGCACTCTCTCCTGCAGCTCTGCCAATCTTTCCACATGGTATGCGGTCCTCCCAATGAGGAATCGGGTCATAAAAACGTAAGGCAGTGCCTCTGCATCGTCATCCCATGGCTCACACTCCAAGTATGGCCGCCATATAACTGCATCCAGATCATCTAATGCCCGTCGCCACCACTCTAACTTCCCCAGGTGGGGCTGACTCATCATGCCGCTATACATGAACATGTACGACTGATCTACTGCCTGGAATCTCAAACTCACCGGTCGAGTCACTGGTAGATGCTCCCAGGCCCAAATATGTAGCAGCGTCATGCCCACTGCTAAGGAACCCCTGCCCTGGTAAACCACCTCATGGAGCTCCTGGTACATGTGCGCTAGCACGCACGACCCCCACGCAAATCGGGTCCCCTCAGTCATCATCATCTCAATAACCTGTCCCCATCCGACGACCAAACCATGTGATCGCTTGTCTGGACAAAAAAGTCCTCCCACAATACCTGACAAAACTGTTGGTAGAGGCTCATATAAAGCAACTATATCCTCCCAGGCAATGGAGCCATCATCAATAAACACATCCTCATCAAAAAACCTCTGCACTGCAAGAGTTCCCTAGGATCTATCATATGTGACCAGCTCCTCTCGAATCGGAATCCGTAGGATGCGCCACACATCCTCTAGGGTCACTATCATCTCCCTCTATGCCAAATGGAAGGTGCACGTCTCGCTGTGCCACCGTTCTGCTAGTGCTATGATCAAACCACGATTCATCTGAATCACGAGCATGTGCATCACCTCATATAGATCCGTCGCGGCAATACAGTCTATCTCCACTTGTGTCAATCAATCTCGCAACCCCTGTGTCGCAGGATGTCGCTCACGTAACTGCAATACACGTAGCTCCTCCTGCACATGGACATTCATCAATCACCATCAGTTGTTTTGTTTTCAAACTTTCTTAAGTTTAAACCTAGACTATCAACAAATATTTTGATCAAGTATCTTCGGGTTTCAATAGGTAAGCAATCATGGCCACCTAGACTTCAACGGGCATTTTATCCTAACAAATGACCTAAGTCTCATCAGGCTGCTATGGTTCAAAACAACTCCCACTTCACCTCGCCATCCATCAATCATTGGCATCGGGAGATTTTCTTCATTCACACTGGGGCATCTCTTTATCCTAAGACAAAAGTGCTGTTATACCAACAAAAGCGCTAGTTTCAAAACAATAGCACTACAACCCTAGCAAAAGTGCTCAATTAGCTATCCCATAGCGCTCAAACTGCAAATGCACTCAAACAACTACATAGTAGCACTATTTAAAAACAATAGCGCTCAATCAAACCCTCCATAGTGCTTATTCATCAATAGCGCTTAAACTTGCATACAATAGCGCAACAACAAAACAAAAGCGCTCAAAAATGGGGCAATAGCGCCATTGCGGTGCACTAGCGCTAGTTTATGGAGCAAAAGTGCCAAAACTATAGTTCCAGCGCTCTTGCTCCGACTTGACTTGGACTCAGCTCAAAACCTATCAAAAATGCATAAAAATTAAAATTTTGAATTTGCGTACCGCTGGTCCGTAGTTGTCTAGGTGCTGGAACCATCGAACTCGCTCAAATCTGTGCTCGGTGATCGGTATCGGCATCCTGACTACTGGTCGCTCCTCCAAAATGTCCCTATCAGAGCTCTGATTTCCAAATGGTCGCGGTCATAAATGATCTTGTTTTCACCTCTTTCACCCCATTTATACCCTTCGCTGTCACCATAACTTCCCCCCGCTCATCGCCGTGGTCCCCGTGAACTTCCTGAGCCCCCCATTTCTCCATTATCCCCCCAATTTCTTCTATTTTTCACCCGTAAAGCTAACTCCTTCTCTTCTACCACCCTGCCAATTTTCATTCTTTTTCGAGAGATCGGCCGATTTTTTGAAATTTTCGACCCATCTCTCGAGGGGCCATACCACCCATTAAATTTACATTTTATGGGGCATACCACCCATTAAATTTACATTTTATGGGGCATTTCTTCACACCTATTTTTCTTTCTTTGAAACGACGCGATAAACCGTACCGTCTCAAAGAGGGGCAAATGTAGTCACACAAATCTGTCCAGCTTAATTAAATAAATATTCGCTATTTATTTGATTAAAAATCCACTAGTCATCAGTTAATTAAATAAATATTTAATTAATTCATCTCCAAACATTCTTCTATTAATTAAATAAATTATTCAATTTATTTTAATTAATTAATTAAATCAAATTCAAATCAATTAAATAAATAAAATCTATTTATTTAATTAAAATCCCTTTTTCCTCTTTTAAATAAATTAAATAAAACATTTATTTAAATCATTATCCCCACCCCACTTGCATTTTCCTACAAATGCAACTTGCACACATTTATTGAAATAAATGAATTTTTATTTTTAATAAAATCCTATTTTCCCTCACCCACCAAATCCACTTGCAAAAATCTAATCCCCTTCTAGATTCTTCTAACCCCTTCCTAATTAGCCTAATCCATCCCTTAATTATTGTCACATTCCTAAGCAAAATGAAGTCACTTCTCAAAGACTCCAAAGTCTTTGAAAAGCATTTAATGCTTTGTGTGTTCAACAAATTAACCAACAAAGTCTTCCAAGACCACTAATGGCTCTTACATGACCATTTATGGCTCTTACATAACCATTTATGGTTATTTCAAACTTGTCCCCCCAAATATTTATTGTTTTGACCATATTCATCCTTTTCACATTTGCACAAGAATTTATCCATTGGATAAAAGCTTTATTCTTTGAATAAAGAGTTTATTCATTCAACTAACCTTGACTTTAACTTCCAAAGTCATATCGAACATTTAATGCTTATTCCCTCCCCTCTCAACCTATCTCACATTGACACTTGTCATCCTGGGATTGGGTTGAAAGCCCTCACATGGATTTGAAATCATTCAATCCTGACCCTTGTTGAGATTACTCAATCTCAACCATCCATTGCTCCATTTTTCCTATAAATAGAGCTTCATTCCTTCATAATCCAGATCCTAAAAATTTGTATGCATTTAAGCTATAGGCATTTTAAGAGAGCATTTTAGCATAATTAACTAATATCTTGTCATTTTGGATAAAATCAATCATTTTAGTATCAATAACTTAATATTTGCTTCTTTATTTACATTTAGAGCAATAGTTCAATCTCAATCCTCCATAAGCATCCATAGTGCAAAAAGCTGTTGAGAGCTACACTATTTTGGAACTTGGAGAGGAGAGGAACAAGGGAGAAGGAGCTAAGAACATGCTAAGAGGCATTTGGAGATGTCTCATTATCTTTGTTTCACTAGTTAGATATATTAGCATGATTTTAGTGTCTCTCTTGATATGCCTGTTTAGATTAGTCTTTGATTGAATAACATTAACAATTTTCTTGTGTGTTTTGTGTTGTTTCTCTTAGACTAACCTTGTCCGTTTTGCAGGGCATCATTATCTATTGGTTTTCTAAGGATTACCAACCGGTTATATACCTAGTAGTATAGGCGAGTTTGTTAAGTGGTAATTAGGGTTTGTTACCTTATCAGTAGTGTAATTAATGTAGTGGGTAAGTTAATAAAAGGAAGTTTTACTAAGATATTTTTAACCTAATTGCATTCGAAGAAGCATTTTGAGCACTTGCAGAGCGAAACAGAGCATTGTTAGCAGATTAAGAGCATATTTGTGCTACGAATTAAGAAGTTGAATCGGATTTGAAGCTAAGGAAAGGCAAAACAGGTGTGCATACAAGAGAACAACCAAAAACTCTACCAACACGAAGGGAATAAGGTATTTTTGTTAATTTCTCTCTCAAATCAAGATTATCTAGAATGACATCATCATCTACACTAGCAGAGAGTCTTATGATTATTGCTGAATCTATGGAGTCAATGGAATCAGATAAAATAGAATCTTATAATGCATTGTCTCAAGTTTCGCAAGGTGTTTTGATCAAAGGTGACTTGACTAGTTATATAGATTGTTAAATTGAGGATCTAGGATCACTGGAAATCTATTCTCAACTTAAATCTCTGTGTGATAAGAGCGGGAAAATCAAACCCGAATATATTAGGGTTTATGAAAAGGGTTTTTATAATGCAGCCTATTTTCTTGAAGATTTTGAGGAAAAACATGTTAGGATTATCCAAGTAATCATGTACATGGTGGGAATATGTATCTTGATAGATCTCACACCATCACAAAGGGGGATATTCATGCAGTAACTGGTTTCTGCCAAACCGGTGAAGTACCAAAAGAGGACAATTTCAAAAGAGACTGTTATTGCATTGACAAAGACCACTGCTGACGGTCGTGTTATATCGGTCAATAACATTTTAGATCCAGGAGTCAGATTTACAACAATGGTTATTGGCTATCGGATATTCCATTCTAGCAGGATGAACAATGTACCATCTGGTGCTGTGCATGCCACCTACATGATGATGATAGAGAATGCAGATTATGATTTGCGTGAGGCAATGAGAAGTCAATTGATGCTGAACTTAAAATCAATTAAGAAGGAAAATAGTCAAAAGTTTAAAAATGGACAATTGTTGATTGGTTTATTTTTCTACTTTCAGAATTTCATTCCAGGAATTGGTGATATTCAATGGTCTAAGGCCATACCGGTTACAACCAAAATCAAGAATAGCATTAAGGCTGTGAAGAACACATTTCCTGTTGCCATGAACAAATATTTTAATGAGTTTCAAAAGAAGATGAGCATGAGATTAAGGATATATGATGAATAAATATCTTTTGAGAACTATTATTGAAACTAGAGGCAAAATTTTGGCCAATACATCTAAAGTTTTATTTTTCTATTTTGATTTGAAGAAGAGGCGAGAAGATACATAAAGGAACTAGAGAGGATAAGTAATGCTTATATATTAGTACAAGATTCGGCTTTAGACTTTGGTAAATCAGTTAATGCTTTGCAACATCTGTTAGATGTTTATGATTTTGAATAGGTTAAGCAAATTAGATCCTTGAAAGAACTAAAGAACCAGTTGGTTCCAAAAGTTGAAATCCTATAGAGGGCATACAAGGATTTAGAAGTGGTTTTGGCTACCCCAGAGATGCGCACAGTGGATGCAATGGAAGAATTTGCTACACAAATTATGACAACTATTGAGATCACTGAAACATTGTTAGAAACATGGGATAATGATTTTGCATAGATGAAGATTCATTTAAGTGATATTTTCTTAAGAATTGTAGTGAACCCACCTTGAAAAACTCTTATATTTATGTATATGCAATTTTTGATGCAAATTTTGATGTAATATGTATGTATTTTACTTTTCAATTTGACATTGTTGTCAAAGGGGGAGTATAAATATGTATGTCATGTGAAAATTTTGTATGTACTGTTAAGGGGGAGTGTGTACATTTTTGTAAGCACACGTAGGTGTGAAATTTTTCTAAGTGTTGCCATCAATGCCAAAGGGGGAGATTGTTGGCTTGATGATGAGTTTTGTAATGGATGAATTTTTGTGATATCATTGATGGCACATATTCACACACACATATGTTCATATTATCATAATCATATTAGTTAAGTCAAACCGGTACTACTCCTAAGTCTTTGTATTGAAAACCGGTATCATATGTATAGAGAAGTCTAACCGATATATGTAGACAACCAGTATTTGTAGGAAAGACAATTGATTTTGGTCAATTCCACTGACACTCATTTTGAGATACAATGAATAAAGGCAAGGAAGTGAATGGAGGACAATCGGTCTGTGAGTTGGAAGCGGTTAACACTTAACTGGTATCGGTGTTCCAACCAGTTTCATTGATTGTGTGATGAGTAATCACCAGTCGTGATATCTCTAACCGACATTTTTGGTGGTGATTTGTGATGAGCTATGAAAGATTGTCCAGATACACTATGCCTAGGAAATTATGATGAGGTTGTTGAGACAATGTGAAATCTAATATCTATAAAAAGACATTGTGATAAGTTATTTTGTAATGCAAGATACAAGTGATGTTATGAGTTAGAGTTGATGCGATTTATTGAAGGAGTTGTAGAGTATGTCGGTGATGCAGTATTGAGTGAGCAGAAAAGGATCTATACAAGCAAGATGTGCTCTTCCTAGATCATACCACCTGTTATTTTCTAATCACTACAATCGTTAAATCTCCTAACCGGGTAAGCTCTAAGAAGCTTCATTGTATAAATCCTCTAACCAGGTGATCCATTAGTTTGGATTTGAAATCCTCTACCGAGGTTACTCCTGACAAGGTATTACCTTTAACCGGGTATAGCTCCTAATAGGGCTTTGGGATCTTTAACAAGATTTGCTCCTAGCAGAGTACTTTGTAGACCTTAACCGGTCAGTTACCTATTTCTATATATAGTTAACTTGTGAGTCCCATCTCACCGTGGTTTTTCCCATTTGGGTTTTCCACATATAAACACGTGTTATGGTGAATGTTTTACTTGTTGTGAATGCTTTTATATCACTTTGGATTGCATGCAAAGTCTTAAGTAAACTGTTTAATCATTTTTACCCCCCCTCTCAATGCTTTAGAAGTCTATCACGAACACATAACCAATCACCAAAATCAATCCGTAAGATCTGCACGATGAATCTTCACACGTTACTGCTGATAAGCACTATTCTAACTGAAAACCTGTCTACTAGACCTTCCAACTCACTCAATACTCAACACCGGAGCACACAAACCTGGAATAAGGTATATTACACATCCACAATGCTTCTTCAAGATCCGTAACACCAAATACTCAACACAAATGATCTCCCAACCAAGACACTATACACTTTGCTGAATTAACTATTCTTCTCACCAGACCTCAATCAATCTTCTGGTATGAATGAATTATGAACTGTGGATGGAATATCTAATATTATTTGCCATCAATGACAACATTTGAACAAAAATGCAACATCTCTTTCCAACAATCTCCCCCTTTGGTATTGATGACAACACTTAGTGAAAATGACTAAGTGTCGAACCAAAACCAAAATAATGTACACTGCAACAAGAATCTATCAACCAAACTCCAAAAATAAATAACTCCCCCTAAGATCAACATTTTTCACTCCTCTGCACTCCCCCTTTGACATAAATGGAAAAGGTAGGGTTTTGAAAACCAAAACTTCAAGCCAAAAATTCTATACACATATGTACGTATAGTCCTTACATACTCATAAAAATTTGAAGATGTCTGCATAAGGATTATTCAAAGAATTTAGGTGTCTATCCTAGCGCTTCTTGAGGCATTCCAAAATTGTTATAAACCTACTGAATAGGTATGAAAGTGCCTCTGCTGATTTGAGATCTGTCGGCTCCTTGGATTTCATGGCACTTTGGGCATCTTGCATAGAACTAAGCATGACATCCAACTCAAGAGTAATGTGGCTCCTAAGTTCACAGACTTTGCTAGCTATTTTCTCTTTTTCCTAACTCAAACTCTTGATTTTCTCAAGTAAAGATATTACTTGATCTTCGTGACTACTCATGGAAACTGATAAGGGATCAAATGATTGAGGACTTCTTAATATCTTGGGTGAACTTAGACAGTGATAAGCATGATTTATAAATGTTTCCTCCCTTATATAGTGCATCCTCAATTCCCTTTACAAAAGAATCTAGAGTGACTCTATCATCAACAATCATCCTCATTAGTGTCCGAAGCCTTCTTGCATTGAATTCATTGTGGACCTTATCTTCACCAGATTTTTCAAAAGATTCAAAATGTGTATCTATAGAGTTAATCAAAATTTTTAGCTGGCTGGATGTGGTGTCTGAAGAGTCCTTATGAAATGATGGCATGAGTTTCTCCAGAACATCGGATTCCATGGTAAGCATCTCACTATCCTTTATGTGAGATTTCAGCAAGTCCTCACTAGCTTTGGCTTCAGAAAATGCAACCAATTTGAGCTCCTGGACGAGGCACAAAGAAGCTAGGTTGATGGGGCCTTGGATGAATTCTGGATCCTCTACATGAATTTTCTTCCCCTTCACCAATTCCTCAGTGTCTCTTGCCTCAACCTCAACTTCAACCTTAACCTCAACCTTCTCCTTTTTTTCATTCTTCTCAAGAATCAGAGGGTTATTTGCACCAACCAAAGGATTATCACTCTTCTCCTTACCCTCATCTGCTTTCCCTGCATCCACTTCACCCTTGTCATTTGCATCTTCAACTCTAACTCCTTCTTGCATATTAACTTCCATTCGAACTTTTGTGATATAAGTATCATCCATTGTCTTCTCGGCTTGTGATGACATGTTTTGAGCTCCTGGATGAGATTCTTCTTGTCCTTTTACCTGATTGACTTCATACTGGTTATTGAACAAAACTTTTGTCAAAATTTTCTTAGTTTCTTTTGCAACCTCATCAATTTTCCTAAACATGATTTTATTCACTTTGTACTTACTCCTGAACTCATTCTTTTCTAACATAAGTAATCTCTCTATCTCTTCCTTAGAAATTACTAAACACAAATTAACTAATATATATTCTTTCAGTCTCTCATCCTTTTTATTTGCAGTTTGTCTCCTAGCATCCAACATTTCATACAAGCTCTTGGGTATGACTAACATTAGTTTAATTAGAGCTTTACTATATACATTCAGGTGTTGGAATCAATGAACATTGAGAGGGGGAGGGGGGGTGAATTAGAGTTTTGCAATTTACAAACTTATTAAGCTGATTTTTAAATCACTAGATGCATAAGAATGAAAGTAAAGTGCATAAACATAAAGGAATCAACCACACAACCAGAACACCAAGATTTTTACGTGGAAACCCGAAAAGGGAAAAACCGCGGTGGGATTTGAACCCACAATATTATTATACTATAGCCAGAAGTATGATAATATTACATAAGGGGAATGCACTTGCATTCAGGCACACTGCCTAGAGCTCACTGCTCAAATACATAAGGGCTACAACTCGGAGGAAGGCTCATTGCCTTACAAGTGATTACAATTGATTACAATGATGAATGAACTAAAGTATAACATCTACATATTCCAAAAAGTAGTTCCGGTTAGGCTCAAATTGACTTCTGCAATTGTTCTCACTCGCTGCTCTGTCATATACTAGAGCACCAAAATATTCAATTACATTCACCAATTTTTGCACATTCTCTCATACACACTTATCACGCTCATCTCATTCATCAAAATGTTCAACCAAATTGATCTTATATATCCGCACCAACGAAATGAATCATTTATTGGTTCGGCTTCCAAAAACCACATAACACGCAACTTGAAACATGTAACCTTAAATAAACTCAATCCATCCACAAATCTATATGCGGACATAAACAAAATGATAACAAGCTTTATACAAGTCATCCCAATCTCCTTGAACACGAAACCAATCACCGAAATCAACCCAAAGATTCCACAATACATGTTAGACCAAAATAGCTCTGCTCTAACTAAATTAGTGAATACTGGACCTTAAATCTTGCCCATGAATCAACACTAGATATCAAAATCATGGAATAATTTGCCTCGAACCTTGAATCATCTTCCTTAATCACCACAACCAAAATTACACAATCAAAATCAAGATATGCATATTGCACTCATATTCTACTGGTTGTTGTATTCCACCTTCTAGACTTATGCCTTATGAACAATATGACTTCCGGTAAATCAAATCTATATGCATCAAATGTGATTTCTAAACTGGGTTACCATCAATGACAACTCCTAAGAATATCTCATGCATAATTCTTCACTGGAACAATGTCTCTTGCCAACAATCTCCCCCTTTGGTATTAATGGCAACACTGTGAAAAAATAACTGTAAACTCAAGACTGCAAAAAATTGAAACTCTCCCAAAATTCTCCAATAATGTACAAGATCCCCTAGAGAATTTGCACCATTTTTCACTCCTCTCTCTCCCCCTTTGATAACAATGCCAAAGATAGGAATCTACCAAAACTTATGCATAGGGATATGTATATCTTCTTACAAAAAACTTGAAAATATATGAAAAAATTGTCCTTAGGGACAGCAAGTGATTATCCCATGCCTTCTTCAGGCTCTCCAAAATGTTGATCATCCCACTGAAAAGATAAGCGTGCATCTTTGCTCCTTTTCTATCTACCAAAATACTCTTATTCAAAGCATCCTTAGCATCTTGCATACTTCTCATTAGAGAATCTATCCAAGGAGTGATAAGACTCCTCACTTCTGCCACTCTACCCAAAATTTTGTCCTTCTCCTGATTAAATTCTTAATCTTATCCAATATACTCATAACATGTGGTTCAAAAATGCTAGCCGAGACTGATTGAGGTGCATATGATTGAGATATGCTAGCAAGCTACCCTTCACATTCCCTTATTTTCTTATCAATGTCCACAAAAAACTTTGGCAAAATTAGGTCCATGACTTGTATATTTGGCCGCCTTCATCTAATGCATCTTGAATACCCTTAATAAAAGTTATTAAACTTACCCTATCATCCTCAATCATCTTCAGAAAAGTTTTCAATCTCATAGCATTAAATTGATTCAAAACTCTAGTATCTATTGCCTTCTCCAAGGACTCAAAATGAGATTCTACAACATTCAACATACTTCTAAGCTTACCAGAGGGGTTCTCAGATGTGTCCAATTTAAAAGATTGCAAAATTTTCTCCAATATATCTCCTGCCAATGTTATTAACTCTTTGTCTGCGGTATGGGACTTGAGTAAGTCCTCACTGGCTTTAGCTTGTGCAAGAGTTTCTAGCTTCAATGCTTGAATTGGAGATAAAGAAATCAGATTAGTAGGACCTTGAGAAAAATCATTTGAATTAGTAGAAATTTGTTTTCCTTTATCAGCTACAGTGTCTCTTGCCACTATCACTGGAGCCTGATCATCCTTCTCCTCTCCTTTCTCCTTTTATGCACTTTCATCTTTACCATCATCTTCACCCTTTTCTTCATCAACCGCCTCCATAGATACCTTTTCTGAAACAAATTCTATCACCGAAGGGTCTTGCTCAAATTCACCAGAGGTATCAACATCATCAACTATTGTATGCACATTGGTCTGCTCTGCTGGAATGACCTTCTCAGATTTTTTATCTTCCTGCACATCAGGAATGACTTCATGCACTTCCAAAACATATGTATCCTATGATTTCTCTCCCAAATGAGTGTCATCATGTGCCAGATTCACATCATATCTGTGATCTATCAAAAATTGTCTCAAAATTTCTTCAGTTTCTTTAGTTAGTTAATCTATTTTTCCGAGCATGATTCTATTGACTCTCTTCTTACTTTGGAATCTTTCCTTTGTAAGCTTTAACAATCTAACAACTTCAGCTTTATAAATTATAGAAGATAAATTTACTAATACATATTCCTTTAATATTTCATCCTCTAAACTTGTTGTATGCCTCATGGCATCCAAAATATCATACAATTCCTTCAAAATCATAAATGACAGCTCAATCAAGGTTTTGCTATAAACATTCATATATTGTATAATTGCTTCCTCATAGATCTCTGGTCTTTATCATCGGAATTCTCATAATATATAGGCACATTTTTCAAGTTTACTTCTTTTATCACTTTATCAATTATTTCATTTACTATCTTTGGAGGAAAAACTACATAATTACCTTCTATTTTTCCCGATTTCAGAGCTTCATCCAATTCTGACTTCTACTTCTTGCTCACTTTGGCTCTACTGGATGGCTCAACTTCAGCTCTTGGCTTCATGGCCGACTAGGCTCCACCAGATTGAGGCTTCTTTACTAATCTTGCATAAGTAGTTGTCTTCTTCACCTCTTTCACCACTTCATTAGATTCAATTTCTATATCCTCAACAATGGCTGCAACATATTCTCTTTGAGGATTTTCCTTCTTCCTTTTCTATGCTCCACCAGTTGACTTGGCTTGAGGCTTGGGTGGAGGAATAGGATTTTGAGCACTGGAGGTAGGTGCAAACTGAGACTGTCTTGGCTTGGATTGTTTGGGAGGATTAGAGACTGGTTTTGACTTCTTAGGCTTTGCCATGTCCTCCTCCTTCAGTATGTTTTTCACCCTAGCCCTTTGTACAACTTCTTTTGATATACTCATTTGTTCAGCAAGCTCTTCAACTTCCTTTCCAAATTTCCTCTTCCTTGTCGGTTTAGTAAATTTCTTATGCAAATATGTATTTCTCCTTATAAGTACCAAACCTCTCTTCCTTTTCATCTACCGGCTTTGATGCAGAGAGTCTTGGAGCTTTTCCTATTCACCTTCTTGGTTTCTTGGCTTACTCAACCCTCTAACTCCTCAAGCCCATCCAATGGAACTTGATTGGGGTTTTACTATCTAAACATCCAAGATCTGATCCATTTTGGCTTGTCTCCAAGGTATATCCACTGATCTTAGACAATCAACTCCTCCTATTGAGGTTGCCACCTCAATCTCTACACACCACTCCTAGGGCTCCAACAACTCCTACAAGGATCACAACAAACCAACTCCTACAATGAGTTCAATATGAATTTAGATAGTGCCTTTGAAGTATTTTATGTGTTTTAGCACCTTTGGTCCCATCACCAAGCTTTTCCAACCTCACTTTGACTCTACCGGTTACAAATAAGCCTAATTCAATTAGCCCTCCTATACCGGTTTTTAGGGCTTAGTTTAAAAACTTCCCACACAAGGCCACAAATAAATTTCAGATTAAAGTACCCTTTTGTGAGTTTCATACAATATTGAATAATTGCATCTGGGTTTTCCATACAACTATGGGAACCAAAACTGCCCTATTTTCAAGGGTTTAGGCCTACTCGGGTGACTGGGAAAGATTTCTTTGGAAAGCTTCACCAGTCAAATCACTTACTCAAATTAATTGAGGATTATTGAAGTTTGTTCATAGGTCTTTCAAACAATGGGTTCATTTCCCTACAACCAATCCACATGTGCTCAAAATTAGCACATCTTCTACTGTCCTAACTCACTAACTCCCAGCAGTGAGCCTAGGGTTTCATTGTAGCTCCTCCACTAAGGCCTGCAAAACAAAAAAACCTAATATAAACTTATGTACAGAACCTAACCTATCATTCCACTTGATTTCAATAGATGCCATCGATGGATGCTCAGGTTAGAGCCATTTTGCTCCTAAACCTTACTATGCAAGGGTTTTACACCTAGTTACAAAGAATGAATGATATCTCTGCAACTAAAGACAATAACTCCTGCTAATTAAAATTATTGGAAATTATATTAAATTAAATCTCATTCCCTGCAAGGAGATCCTTCTATGAAGTCCGTACTGGACCGTACCAAGGCAACAAAAATGAAGAAAACTGTCAAAACGGTGAACAAAACAAGATTTATTGAAAACAAAAAACTTGTTCTTGCATTCCAGATTTTCCAACCCGTACAATGAATTTTTTTTTTGGCTTATATTCCATTTTTCAGTTGGTTGAACCAAATTTCAACGCCATCATCCAAAAATGCAACTTTTGCAAAAATTGTAAAATGTTGCTCAACAACTTTTACATCTTTTTGACTCCTTGGTTGCAACTTTGCACTCAAGTGCTTTCCAAGGATCTTGAAGCCCCTCATGCATCCTAGAAGACCTAGACACAATACAATAGACCCCTATTACATGATGACAATGATCTAGAGAGTTAATCCTGTGATCAACATAATCATTACAACTTCTTAGGCTGATAGCAACCTGAACACAAATGACACACCCAAAGCTTGGACAAATCAAACATGGCTCTACTAAGTCCCAAATGGTTGGTCCATTATTACATCATGAAATAAAACACAAAAAAATTAAGAAAAACCAAAATTTGCTTGCTTGGAGTGTTAGGTGCCCTGCACCATACTCCCCTGGGACAAAGAACTCAAGTCCCTTGAGTTATGAGGTCTGCAATCTCCACTCCATGCTGAAGTATACTTGATTCTGACATCCACATAGAATTTGAATCAGATAACCCTTCCCACTTGACAAGATAATTCTTGTAGACTCCTTTCCTTGTCTTCTTTACTACCTTGGTATCCAAGATACTTTCCAACTTGATTGGTTGGCTAGGTGGCAAATCCCCCACCCAATCCTCATTAACCTGTGATGATATGTCCAACTGATTTGTTGGTGACTCCCCCTTGTATGGATAGAGATCACATACATTAAATATAGGAGAAATACCCAAGGTGGGAGGGAGTTCAACTTCACATGCATTCTATCCATATTTGTGTACCACTTTGAGAGGTCCAATCTTCTTCATCAATAGCTTGGTAGGCTGCCCTTTTGGAAGTCTCTCCTTCCTTAGGTATGCTAACACTAAGTCTCCAACTTTAAATTGCACATTCCTTCTTGTTTTATCTGCATTCACCTTATACTGCTTGAATTTTTGTTTTAAGGTCTACCTTACCTTATCATGCACTTCTTTGATACCTTCTGCAAAGTTCTCACCTTGTGCACTCTTGGGTGCCATATAACTAAGATATTTGAGCTCTAATATACCCCTAGGATGAAATCCATACACTATCTCAAAGGGACTTTTACCTATGCTTCGGTTCACTAAGTCATTGTATGCATATTCTGCCTGATCGAGTACTAAATCTCAAGTATGCCCATGTTGTTTTGTAAGACATCTAAGCAAGTTACCCAATGATCTATTGACTACCTCTATCTAACCATCTGATTGAGGATGATAGGCAGATGAAAAGGATAACTTGGTGCCCAACTTCCTCCAAAGTGTCCTCCAAAAGTGGCTTAGGAACTTCACATCTCTGTCACTAACAATGCTAATTGGAAGGCCATGAATTTTGACTATCTCTTTGAAGAAGAGGCCTGCAATGTAGGTGACATCATCGGTGCTCTTGCAAGGTATGAAATGTGCCATTTTTCTAAACCTATCTACCACCACATACACACTATCAAATCCCCTTGGAGTTCTTGGCAAGCCTAACACAAAATCCATACTCAAACATTCCCATGGCCTCTGAGGTATGACCAAGGGTTGATATAGAACTGCATTGCTTGATGATTCTTTTTCTCTTTGGCAGATTGTACATTGCTCTACAAACCTTCTCACTTCTGATTGCAACTTGGGCCAATAGTAAAACCTACCAACCTACTCCAAAGTCTTATCTATGCCAAAATGACCACCTAGATCTCCTTGATGCTTTTCTTGAATAATGTTTTGTCTCATAGAACATTGGGGTATGAAAAGAAGATGTCGTTTGAATAGAAAACCCTCTTGTATCATATATTCTGAATAAGAGACATGAGAAGTGTTAGAGAAATCAAAACAAACACTATATATCTCTGCAAAATCCTTATTATCCTTGTAGAGGTCTTTTAACTCACTCAAACCCACACTTTGCAATTGTATCTCTTGCATAGTCATGACTCTCCTACTTAGTGCATCAACTACCTTGTTTGCTGTGCCCTTTTTGTGTTTAATAGTGAAGGTGTAGGATTGTAGGTATTCAACCCACTTTAGGTGTCTCTGGTTCAACTTCTCTTGCCCATTGAGGAAACTAAGGGCATGGTTGTCAGTGAAAACTACAAACTCCTTTAACAACGAGTAATGACGCTACTTCTTCAATGTTTGTACAATTGCATACAACTCTAAGTCATATGTGGAGTATCTTTGCTTAGCTTCATTTAAATTTTCGGAGAAGAAGGCTATAGGATGACCTTCTTGGCTTAAAACTGCCCCTATTGCCGTTTGGCTAGCATCACATTCTACTATAAACAACTGATTGAAATTAGGCATTCTAAGGGTTGGTAGCTCTACTAGCTTAGCTTTCAACATTTCAAACCCCTTATTGGCTTCCTCTGTCCACTTAAAGTGACACTTAATCCCTCCTTTAATGGTGTTGAGTATAGGAGCACAAACATGGCTAAATTTTCTCACAAACTTCCTATAAAAAGATGCCATTCCATGAAAAATTCTAACATCACTTATGCCCCTAGGTGTAGGCCAATTATGTATTGCTTCTACATTACTTGGATCCATCTTTAAACACCCTTGAGAAATAGCAAAACCAAGGTAAACTAGCTCCATTTTTAAGAACTCACATTTTTCAAGGTTGATTTTGAGTTGAGCCTCCTTCAAATTCTTCAAGACCACCTCCACATGCTTAAGGTGTTCCTCCTTGGACCTACTGAAGATCAAAATGTCATCAAGATACACAATAACAAGTCTACCAATAAACTCAACTAAGAATTCATTCATGAGCCTTTGGAAGGTACTAGGTGCATTGGTGAGACCAAATGGCATCACCAACCACTCATATAGGCCTGCTTTGGTTCTAAAGGCTATCCTCCATTCATCACCAGGTCTGATTCTTATTTGATGATAACCAAACTTCAAGTCTACCTTTGTGAAGTAGCTTTCTCCACCTAAATTTTCCAATAGGTCCTCAATCCTTGGCATGGGAAACCAGTACCTTATAGTGATCTTATTGATTGCTCTTGAATTAGTGCACATCCTCCATTTTCCTCCCTTTTTAGGCACTAATACAGTAGGAACAACACATGGAATCAAGCTCTTTTTAATGAACCCCTTGTCCAAGAGTTCTTGCACTTGTTTGGCGATCTCTTCATTTTGACTAGGTGTCATTTTATAAGCCGCTTTGTTAGGCATATTTGCCCCTGGTATCAAGTCTATTTGATGATTCACATCTCTCATTGGAGGCAAAGAATCAGGCATATCTTCTCCTACAACTTCTGCATATTGTTTTAGTAAACTTTTCACTTCTTGAGGCACTTCACTCATTGGATCTGCCTTAGATTCATCTTTAGGCTTCAACACTATAGCATGGCCCTGATAACCTTCTTGCTTTAATACTTTGAGAAACTCTTTACCTCTCATCAACATAACACTTGGTCCTATTTTCTTTTCCTATTTTGGATCAAGAAATGGGTCCATCTGATATTTCTTTCCATTCTTGGTGATGAGATAACTGTTCTTTTCTCCATCATGATTGGCTCTCACATCATATTGCCATGGATGGCCCAACAACAAATGACAAGCATCCATAGGCAATATGTCACATAGTAGTTTGTCTTTATACTTACCAATTTCAAAGTCCACCCATGCTTGTTCATCAACTAAGACATGTTGACCCCGGTTGAGCCATGATACCTTGTAAGGAGTGAGATGAGGTAACCTTTTCAATTTGAGTTTATCCACCATTTCAATTGAGACAATATTCTCTGTGGAACCTGAATCCACAACCACCTTACAAATTTTTCCATGAGACTTACGAGTGGTCCTAAACAAACTTTTCCTCTGTGGTGGCTCTTGAGAATTGTTCTTCTCATCATTGAGTTTTCCCCATCTGTCACTAGCCCTGCCTTGTTGATTGGAGAGCTCTCACTTTGAGTGTCCTCCTCTTGCACAAATTGAGTCCTTCTTTCACCCATGTATGAATTTGTTTAACTTGAGGCTTTTCCCGGGCACCTACTCATGGTTGTCCAACTTGATTGCAATGATAGCACCTACCAGTGAAGACTGTATTTCCTCTTCCTGAGCTTCCAAACCTGCTCCTAAAATTGCTTCTTCCTCTAAAGGATCCTCTAAATGTTCCTCTTTGTGAGTCCCCACTACCTTCTTGGCTTTGCTGCTCTTCATTTCTTGGTGTATGCTTCCCTCTACCAAAGGTTCCTCTACCTCTGAAATTCTTACCACCCCTATGTTTATGATTTTGATCACTTCTCCTCTTGATCTTTTCCCCTACCCTTAAGGCCAACTGAAAACACATGAACAATGTTTGGTGTGAGGATACTTATCTCATCTTGTATGCTTTGTCTAAGGCCATTCATGTACCTGGCCAATTTCTCCACTTCATTCTCATGCTTCCTAGCACTTAGACTGAGTTTGTGGAATGCCTCAATGTATGCATTGACATCTAGTTCCCTTTGTTTCATATTTTGTAGTCTCTTGTAGATTTGAACTTCATAATCCCTTGGTAGGAATTGAGCCTTAAGCCTTATCTTCATACACTCCCATGAAGTTATCTTCTTCTTACCTTCTTGTACCCTTTCTTCTTGCATCATGTTCCACCAAACTAATGTTGATCCTCTCAATATTTACTTGGTAACATTGACTCTTTTCTCCTCTGCTACCTCCTTATAATCAAAGTGATTATTTGGAGCCTCTATCCAATCTAGCAACCCTTATCCATTAAGATTTCCTCCATAGGTGGGTAATCCATCCAAGTTATCTTTAGAGATGGATTTGACTACATCCAAGAATAACTTTTGGTCTTGAGGCATTGCTACTTCTCTTGTTCCTCTCCATCTTCCACTTCTTCATCTGTATCATCTCCCCATTCTGTCTTAACCTTCCCTTGCTCCTTCTTAACATCTCTGGTTCCTTTACTTCATTCTGCATCCTTCTATCATCTCTACCACCATCTGTCAGATGGCTTCTGGAGTCATTTCCTTTGGAGGCATTGAAATTTCTTCCGATTCTTCACAATCTAACATACACCAAATCTTTCAAAGAATGGCTCTGATGCCACTTAGATGCAGAGAGTCCTGAAGCTTTTCCTATTCACCTTCTTGGTTTCTTGGCTTACTCAACCCTCTAACTCCTCAAGCCCATCCAATGGCACTTGATTGGGGTTTTGTTGTCTAGACCTCCAAGGTCTAATCCATTTTGGATTGCCTCCAAGGTATAGCCACTGATCTTAGACAATCAACTCCTCCTATTGAGGTTACCACCTCAATCTCTACACACCACTCCTAAGGCTCCAACAACTCCTACAAGGATCACAACACACCAATTCCTACAATGGGTTCAATATGAATTTAGATAGTGCCTTTGAAGTATTTTAGGGGTTTTAGCACCTTTAGTCCCATCGCCAAGCTTTTCCAACCTCACTTTGACTCTATCGATTACAAATAGGCCTAATTCAATTAACCCTCCTATACCGATTTTTTGGGCTTAGTTTACAAAATTCCCACACAAGGTGACAAAAAAATAATAGATTTGAGTACCCTTTTCTGAGTTGCATACAATATTGAAGAATTGTATTTGGGTTTTCCATACAACTATGGGAACCAAAACTGCCCTATTTTCAAGGGTTTAGGCCTACCCCGGTGAATGGGAAAGATGTCTTTGGAAAGCTTCACCAGTCAAATCACCTACTCAAATAAATTAAGGATTCTTGAAGGGTTTTCATAGGGATTTTAAAAAATGGGTTCATTTCCCTGCAACCAATCCACATGTGCTCAGAATTGGCACATCTTCTAATGTCCTAACTCACTAACTCCCAACAGTGAGCCTAGGGTTTCATTGTAGCTCCTCCACCAAGGCCTGCAAAACAAAAAAACCTACTCTAAACTTATGTATAGACCCTCACCTAGCATTCCACTTGATTTCAATAGGTTCCATCAATGGATGCTTTGGTTAGAGCCATTTTTCTCCTAAACCCTACTATGCAAGGATTTTACACCTAATTACAAAGAATGGATGATATCTTTGCAACTAAAGACAATCCATCCTGCTAATCAAACTTATTGGAAAGTAAATTCAATGAAATCTCATGCCATGCAATGAGATCCTTCTGTCAAGTCCGTACTAGACCGTACCAAGGCAACAAAAATGAAGAAAACTATCAAAACGGTGAACAAAACAAGATATCTTAAAAACACAAAACTTGTTCTAGCATTCCAGATTCTCCAACTCGTATAATGAAAGTGTTTTTGGCTTATATGCCCACGTTTCAGTTGGTTGAAACAACTTTCAACGCTATCATCCAAAAATGCAACTTTTGTAAAAATTGCAAAATGTTGCTCAACAACTTTTACATCTTTTTGACTCCTTGGTTGCAACTTTGCACTCAAGTGCTTTCCAAGGCTCCTGAAGGCCCTCATGCATACTAGAAGACCTAGACACAATATAATAGACCCCTATTACATGATGACAATGATCTAGAGTGTTAGTCCTATGATCAACATAATCATTACAACTTCTTAGGCTGATAGCAACCTGAACACAAATGACACACCCAAAACTTGGACAACTCAACCATGGCTCTATTGAGTCCCAAATAGTCGGTCCATTATTAAATCATGAAAGACAACACAAAAACTTAAGAAGAACCAAAATTTGCTCGCTTGGAGTGTTAGGTTCCTTGCACTAGGCTTACTCAACAAGTGTTGATCATATGCATCAAGCGTATTTCCATCCACCTCATACCGCATGGGCATGATCCAAATAGTTCTCGGTTCAACTACCTCCATGTGACATTGATCTTTGTCTACCATAAAGTAGATTGTGTTCTCATATTTTTCAACAATATCTTTTGGGATCCTTTCTCTGCTTTGCATCATTGCTTGGAATGTTTTGAAGTATCCCCACAAAGAAGATTTCTGAGCTATAGTATCACCCAATCCCTGCAAACCTTCCTTTATTTGGATTTCCACTGGTTTATTATAATCCCATTGTACCTTTCCTATTCCTAGGATTTCATTCAATAAATAAAGTGTTAAACAGACAATTAGAGAATCGAACTTAAAAACATATATTTTTTTAATCTTCTTCAGGTTGCTCATTAGCTCACTGAGAAGCACTCCACATAGATCATACGTTTTTTCATCCTTAAGCATCTGATAGGCTACAAATATAGTAGTACTAGATACTGAGTTATGTCTGCTAGACTGGTACACCTTATATCCTATTACCATTGAGGAAAATATCACATTATATCATGTTCAATGATATCACTAATTTTCATCGACCCGCTGTCATGCTGGGATCCGATAACCACATTCACAGTTGTGTTATGAACTTTCCTTAGATCGAGTATCTCATCAGTTGCATTCAAACATGTTACATCTTGAATGGATTTCTTCATGATCTTGTGAGGTCTATCCAGCCATATAAACTCATTGTGCATTCAGCTCAAGAAGTATCTGATCCATTCAAGTTCATCGAATACCAAAAAATGAACAAACTGGATAAAACCCTTCTCTTGCAATGATTTGATTTCAGGCTTTGGATTTCCCATTCCATCCATCATATGCTTGGTGTATAGTGATAGCATGCCCACTTTTCAAAGCTCCTCGATATTACAGTGAATTTATGGCCTAATATCTTCATTATGCAGCACACCATATGACAAAGAGGAAAATATACCTTCTGGATCATCTTCAATGGATTTGAATGGATGTCGCTTGAACACTGACCTTGCTCTCTCAGTAATATCAACTACCAATGGGGTTGCAACATTAGATGCAGATACCATTTTTAAATTAGAGTATGAAAAACAACTTGAACATGAATAAATACCTTCTCAAATTGAACTGGATGCTAGGAGTCACGTTCGGATCGCTTCAAGCTCAGTTATCACTTCTCAATCTTGTTTTCCTTGCTCTTCTTCTCTTTCTCTTTGTTGGAAATGTGAAGAATGAATAATAGAAATGCCTTTTTACCGACTGAAAACCTAATAAATGCACAACCCTAAAGGCTTTCCTGATATCCTTCTTCTCAAGAATTCATCGCCGGATACTCAAATAGGCATGTAATCTTCCGGATACCAACTCCTCAAATAATCGCTTCCATTTTCAACCATCCTTGACTGGTTACAAATCTTTGAAAGGGGGTTTTAAGGATCTACATGAAAAGCTTCTCCCTAAGGCCAAAATGCCTTAGTTACCGGATGAGGTTCCAACACTGGAATCAGGTGTGGAGCCATTCTGAACATTTGAATCTTACTTCTTAACCCACATCTTCTTATGTTTCTCTTTGACTTCTTCAACCATTGCTTTTCCCTTTTCATCTGATATGTTGTTGTCTACCAGAGCATTCTTGCTCACATTCTTGCTTTTGCAATATTTTGCAATGTGATCAGATTTGTTGCATGCATAGCAAACAATATTTCCCTACATAATCCTGAAGTTCATTTGATTTGGTCTCATCTTGAATTGGTTAAAAATGTGTCCAAACATTCGACAAGCATAGCATCTCTTATTTTTGAAATTATTCATCACTGTTCTGCACATGTTTGACTTATGACCAAAATTGTTGCATATGAAACATTGACCAGTAAAGGTAGGACCATTATTCATCATCCCATTATTCATCTTATTTCTGCATTGACTTTCCATAAAACCAAAATTTCCACAAACAAAATATTTATCATTAAATTTGTAGGCATTAGGCTGTCTTACCAGAGGTTTCTTGTTCTTCTAATGATTGCTTTGTCCAGAACTGGAGGATTCTCATTTCTCATATCCAAGTCTTTGCATGTCTTTTCCATGTCTCTGACTTTCCAACATCTCATCTAGCCTGGCTGAGCTAGCTTTGAATTTTTCTTTGTACTCATTAGCAGTAGAAAGCTCATCTCGTAGAATTATGATATGCCTTTCAAGTTCTTGTCCATCATTCTTTCATTGCACCAATTCAAGTTTCAACCGATCATTCTCATAATTCAACCTGCAACATTCATCAGATCTATCCTTCAATGGCTGAGTCAAATTTTACTCATTTTTTTTATTGTCTTCAATCTCCTTTGTCAGCTTCATCATAATGGATTGCATCTCATTCTTTAGGACTACATTTTGTCTAGCAAGATTCTCGCATTCATCTGTCTTGTCTTGTAGGGCTTGATTATCAATGCTTTGCTTTTCTTTCTCCTTGAGTTTATCCATCAGTTCCTTTCTCTTCTCTCTTGATGTGTTGACTTGTTCCTTCAAAGATTCAATAAAAATTTCAACTACTTCCAGACTTCTTCTCAGGTTACTCTTCTCTTTCATATCTACATCAAGATCTGCAAGTGCCACAATAAGTTGCTTCTGCAAATCGGAGTCCATTGATTCAATCTTTTGGATCTTCCTCAAGTTGTTAGGCTTCTTTCAAGGAACTAAGCTTTGATACCAATTGTTGGAATCAATGAACAATGAGAGGGGGGGGGGTGACTCATTGTTTTGTAATTTACAAAATTATTAAGCTTATTCTTAAACCACTAGATGCATAAGAATGAAAGTAAATTACAAAAACATAAAGCAATCAACCACACAACCATAACACCAAGATTTTTATGTGGAAACCCAGAAAGGGAAAAACCATGATGGGATTTGAAGCCACAATATTATTATACTATGGCCAGAAGTATGATAATATTACATAAGGGGAATGCACTTGCATTCAGGCACACTATCTAGAGTTCGCTGCTCAAATACAAAAGGGCTATAACCCAGAGGAAGGCTCACTTCCTTATAGGTGGTTACAATTGATTACTATGATGAATGAACTGAAGTATAGCATCTACATATGACAAAAAGCAGTTCCGGTTAGGCTCAAATTGACTTCTAAAACTGTTTTGAGTCACTGCTCTATTTTCCTGCTCTATCATATAGAGCACCAAAATCTTTAATTACATTCACCAATCTTTGCACATTCGCTCATACACAGTTATCACGCTCCTCTCATACATCAAAGTGTTCAACCAAATCGATCTTATATATTCACACCAACAAAATGAATCATTTGCCATGTTAGCTTCCAAAAACCACATAACACACAACTTGAAACATGTAACCTTAAGTCGGCTCAATCCATCCACAAATCCATAGGTGGACCTAAACAAAATGATAACAAGATTCATACAAGTCAGCCCAATCTCCTCGAACATGAAATCAATCACCAAAATCAACTCAAATATTCCACAACACACGTTACACCAAAATAGCTCTGCTGTAACTAAATTACTGGATACCCGACCTTTAATCTTGCTCATGAATCAACACCAAATATTAAAATTATAGAATAATCTGCTTCGAATCTCAAATCATCTTCCTTAATCACTGTAACCAAAATTACACAATCAAAATCAAGATATGCACAATGCACTCATATTCTACCGATTGTTGTATTCCACCTTTTGAACTCATGCCTTATGAACAATATGACTTCTGGTAAATCAAATCTATATGCACCAAATGTGATTTCTAAACTAGGTTTCCATAATGACAACTCCTAAGAATCTCTCATGCATCAATATTCACTAGAATAGTCTCTCTTGCCAACATCAAGTATTCTACAATTGGTTCCTCTAAAGTCCTTTTCCCATTCTCATCAAAATTATCATACCACTTTGATAGTGGTTTTAAATTCCCATTCTTCACAACCTCATTAACAATCTCATTCAAAGACATAGGAGGCTTAACTTCAAGTTTTCCTTTTTTTAATGCCTTATCAAGTTCAGATGGCTTAGATTTCTTACTAGATTTAACACCACTAGAAGGCTTCTCCTTGACTATGTTAGTAGCCTTGGCTTTAACCTCCTTGACTGCTGCATAAAACTCTGTCTCTTCTTCATTAGTAATAATGAATACTCTAGCTTGTCCTCTCTTCCTCTTTCCTTTACTGGATGGCTTGGCTTGGGGCTTAGGAGAGCTAACAGGTTTTTGAGGACCAAAAGAGGGTGAAGAGCTCCATGATTGCTTTTGCTTAGGGGAAGGGGCTTCCAGTTTAGCCTTCTTTGTCTTTACAATATCTTCTTCTTTCAAAATTTTCTTCTCTCTGGCTCTTCAGACCGCTTCCTTGGTAATCCCCATACTTTCTGCTTATAAGTTCCAAACATTTCTTTAGATTTATCCACTGATTTTCTAAATAAGTGCTGAGCATATGCATCAAGAACATATCCTTCAACCTCATACCCCATGGGCATGATCCATGAAGTTCTTGGCTCCATAACTTCCATAAGGCACTGGTCAGTATCAACCATAAAACAAATTGTGTCCTCATATTTCTCCACTATTTCCTTAAGAATTATCTCTCTACTTTGCATCATTCTTTGCAAGGTCTTGAAGTATCCCCATAGTATACCATTCCAAACTATAGCATCTCTAAGGCCATGAAGTGTTTCTTTGATTTTCACTGCCACCGGGTTGTCATAAGCTTACTGAACTTTTCCCACTCTCGGAATCTCATTCATAAAATAGAAGTATAAATATATAATCAAAGTTCCAAATTTATATACATGCTTCTTATCTTGTTTTATTTTCTTCAAGTTACTCAATAGCCCACTCCGGAGCACTTCACATAAATCATACTTCTTATATTCCTTCAATATTTGATAGGCAACATAAATAGCCATAGCAGATACTAAAATGTCTCGGCTAGAATGATATATTTTGTATCCCATCATCATTGATTCAAAATTGACATCATATTCAAGAATATCACTGATTGTCATCAACCTTTTGTCAAATTGGGAATTGGTAGCATCTATTACCATCTGGTTTTTAACATTCCTTAAAGTAGTCATCTCATCGACTAAGCTCAAACAAGTCATCACCTTAATTTCACTCTTGGTAATCTTGTGGGGTTTGTCAAGCCACATGAACTCATCATGCATTCTGCTCAAAATGTACCATACCCAGTCTGGTTCATCGAACACCGAAAAGTTGATGAATTGTGCAAAACCCTTCTCTTCTATCGACTTAAATTTAGGTTTCAGGATGCCCATTCCATAAATCATGTGTTGTGTGTATAATTTCATCATTTGAGCACTCCTGATCCCCTCAATGTTATAGTGGATGTAAGCCCTAATGTCTTCCACATGCAATACTCCATATGGGATTGATGAAAAAACACCACTTGGATCATCTTCCATTGAATTATATGGATGCTTCTTAAAATTAGGTCTTGCCCTTTCTATGACATCTAGTACCAATGGGGTTGCAATTACATAAGATGCCATATCCAAAAATTTAAGCTTCAAACTGAAAAAGAGTTAACCAATAAATAATTTTCAGTCGGATGGAAGATCGCATGACACATATTGTTTTTACTCTAAATCTTTGGAAATTCTGCTTCATTGCACTCTTATGCTTTCTCACTTTGAATGCAAAGTGAGAAATGAAAGGTTAATTCTCTTTTTATCCTCTGCATACCTAACCTTTAGGTATAATAAATTCTCTTAACCCTAACTCTTCTGGATACCCTTCATATAGATAGATCTTCAATAAATCTTTTGCGGATTATCAAACACTTTGGGAAAACCTTCTACTGAGTCAGTGAAGATCAAATAAAATATCCACAACCTGCTAGAACCAAGTATAGATCTCCAACATGAGGTTTGTAAGCTTTTCATGAAAACCTTCCCCTAAGGCTGAATGCCTTAGCTTAGCTACTAGATGAGGTTCCAACACCGAAATCAAGTGCAAACCCATTCATTGCATTATCATCACTCTTCTTCACCCAAGTCTTCTTCAATTGATCTTTGATCTCTTCAACTTTTTCTTTTCCCTTCTCATCTAGCTTCTCATTGTTGTTCTTGTCTTCCAAACCTCCCCTATTCCCATTTCTACTTCTACAATACTTAGCAATGTGACTGGATTTGTTGCAAGCATAGAAAACAACATTTCCCTATCTAGGCTTGAAGTTCACCTGATTTCCTCTTGATCTTCACTGATTAGTAACATGTCCAAACCTACCACATGCATAGCATCTGACATTTCTCCTATTTTGAAAGTTGTCCATCATACTTCTGCATTCATTTTCCTTATGACCATACTTATTACATTTAAAACATTGACCGAAGAAAGATGGACCATTATTATTCATCCCATTTTTGCATTGACTAGCCATATGACGGAATTTATTATTGTGTCGACTTGAATTTCATCCTCAGAATGCTACCTGTAACAAGTTAGTTTCACAAAATACAAATGGAAATACTATAAGAAATCGAAACTCAACCAATGAAACTACATGAAATACATATGAAATGAAAATACTATTATTATCTTCATGATTTATGTCTCATTGTGTCCTAACTCCACTGTTCCTGGTTGCCGATGGTGTGCTCTCAAACAAGCACTGATAGCTTCCAAGATGACATATGAAGAATGGACTCATAACTGATAGTTAACTAATGCTATGATATGCAATACTACATGATTATGATAAAATGATTATGCTAAAATGCTAATGGTTATTTTCTTCAAGATTAAAACTCACGGATGCATAATTTTTACAAATGATTTGGCTTACAAATTCACTTGAAGTCTAACTCTCTCTCAACTGAAACTCTTGATTTTATAGACCTTGAGAGGACAAGATGATGTGGCTCAGATCAAAGGTCATGATCAGATCTGTAGATTTGGATGGCTATGAGCAAAGTTGAAGGTTGAGAGAAAGGGGGAAGGAGAAGACAAGTGTCACTCATCTCACCTTGACTGGGTTGCTGACTGAGGGAATCTAGGGATGGTTGGAGAAGATTTAGGCATGAGAGGACAAGTGGATTCAAGTCTTTCCTAAGATGTAGGGATGTTGGAGAGAATATAGAAGGAGGTTATGAAATATGTGTACGTACATAATATTTCATTAAATTTGGAGGTTGAAGATAAGTGATGAATTAATATTTAAGAAATATTAATTTCTTTAACCACATGATAGATGAGATTGCAAAGGGAAGATGAAGTGGAGATGGAGGAATGAGTTGGATAAGGGATTAAATAATTTAGGAAATCATTTAATATTTGAGACTATAGGATAGGAGAATAACCATTAAATATTAGATATTTAATTGATTGAAGGAGATAATTAAATATTAGATATTTAATTAACTTGATAGAAGGATAATTAAATATTAGATATTTAATTATTTAGAGGAATAGGATAGATGAATTAATTAATAAAATATTTCAATTAAATTAATTAATAGAAAGACACGAAATGAATTAAATAAATTAATATTTTCAAATTAACTATTTAATAGAAGAATAATTATTAAATAAATATAAAATATTTATTTAATTGCTCATAGCCATTTTTATGTGTATACAATTACAAACAAAACACTTACCATTGAACTTATGAACATTAGGTTGCCTTACTGGAGGCCTTCTTGAATTGTTCTTTTGCTATGTTGATTTGGAAATTTCACCTTTCTCAAATCCAAGACCTTGAGTATCAGTTGGATTCTTCTACCTTGCAAGCATCTCATCTAGTCTGGCTAAACTAATCCAGAACTTCTCCTTGTACTCATTTGTAGCATCCAAATCAAATCTAATAAGAATGATTTTCCTTTCAAGACATTCCTCATGTTTTCTAGAGTCTTGCAATTCAATCTTCAATTGTCCATTCTCATTCTCAAGTCTGCAACATTCTTCAAATTTGTCTTTCAAGGACTGAACAAGTTTCTCCTCATTCTTCTTCCTTTCCTCAATCTCCTTTTTTAATCTCATCACAATGGATTCCGTTTCATTCTTCTAGAAAATATTAGCTCTAGAAAGTCTATCACATTCTTTTGTCTTTTCCTTCGGGGCTCCTTCATCAATGCTTTGACTTTCTTTCTCCTTCAGCTTATCAACAAGTTCCTTTATCTTCTCCCTTGACTTGTTCAACTAATACTTTAATGATTCAATGAAGTTCTCAACATACTTAAGGTTTGCTTTCACTTGCTAGACCTCAGCTTGGGCTTGATCAAGATCCTTGAGTGGTACAACAAGTTGATCTCTAAGACTACCAGAATCCATTGGTTCACTTTCCGGAATCCTCCTCAAGCTGTTAGGCTTCTTTCGATGAACTCGGCTCTGATACCAATTGTTGGAATCAAGGAAAATTGAGAGGGAGGGGGGATGAATTAGTGTTTTTCAATTTTTAACATTCTTAATTTGTCCTTTAAGTCTCTTAATGAAAATGAATAAAATTAGAGTGCAAAATCACAAAGAAAATAACCACAACATCATGACACTAGGATTACGTGGAAACTCGATTAAGGAAAAAACCACGGTGGGATTGAGACCCATAATATTAATATACCTTGTTAGAAGTATAATAATATTACATGAGGGGAATGCACATGCATTCAGGCACACTGCCTAGAGCTCACTGCTCAAATTACAATAAGGGCTACAACCCCAGAAGGATCGCTGCCTTAAAAAATGATTATAGATAATAATTAGAATGTCTGAATTGATAAACAACATCTACAAATGCCAAAAATAGTTTTGATTAAGAAAAAAATATTCTATTATGCAACACTGCTATGTTCTGATGTTCTGCTATATTCCAAAGCACAAATCCTTCAATCGTGCACGTGAAACTGTGCACAATCACTCATACACACTTCACACATATCCACCAATATAAAAAATTATCATATCAATCGCTCATATATATCCACAACATCAAATTAGATCTATTTCATGTCGGTCCAAAAACACATAACACACAAATGAAACGTGCTACCCAAGTCAGCTCAATTTGATTCAAAACAATCATGCGGACTGAATTTTTTTCCACATGCTTCCCACATGTCAGCTTAACATTCTTGGACACACAACCAATCACCAAAATCGATCTAGAAGATCCACACGATGAATCTTCACATGTTACCACTGTTCTAACTGAAAACCTATCTACCGAACCTTCCAACTCACTCAACACTTAACACCAAAGCACAAAAACCTGGAATACGACATATTACACATCCACAATGCTTCTCTGAGATCCATAACACCAAATAATCAACACAAATGATTTGCCAACCAAGACATTGTACACTGCCAAATGTCCTGTTCTTCTCACTAGAGCTCAATCAATTTTTTGGTATGAATGAATTATGAACTGCATATGGCATATCTAACATTAGTCGCCATCACTGACAACATTTGAACAACAATGCAATGTCTCTTGCCAACAAATGTTTGGTTGATTTTGTTGGATATTGCTGCTACTAGGATATGTTGTTGTCATTGATGTCAACTTATTTTAGTGTTTTGTGTTGCAGAGAGTTGTTTGGTGTTCCGATGATTGCTGAGAATTGATTTGGATTTGTGGTTCAGTATGAAGTATCTCTAGTTTCTCTACTTCATTCCTTATTGGTTTCAGTGATCTGAAAGTTTACTTGATCATATCATTTGATCCAATTTGAGGTTTGGTCTTTTTGTTCAATGGCTGACAGAGTCTGTATTTGATTCGTTGTGCTCCGATATGATCATATCTTTGGTTGTGGATTTGGGAGAGTGTTTTGGATTTTCATGTGTATTTTCATTTCAGATGGTTTGTGATTTGGTGCTCTGGAAGCTATCTTTCTTATCCGAGTTGCTGCCATTATGTGTTCTTGAGTGTTAGCATGTTGATTGATGAAGATTTGAATAAGTGGTGTTGGTGCAGCTATTGCAGATGGTTCTAATGTGCTTGTTGGTGTTTCCTAATAATGTCCTATTTTTTTTGGTGGTCCACATTGATTATTGTGAGAGTTCTTGATGATCTTTTTGGTCCAATGACATTCTTCGTGTTATGCGGTATTTTGGTGGTGTAACATGCTGCGGTTGGTCTTGGTGAGATTTGCGGTGATGACGAGTGTTTGGAGATTTGGTTTAGGTCCATGTTATGATATCTATGTCATTGTATTGGTCTGGTAGTTGATTTATGTATCAGGTGGTGTAAATTTGTAATTAGGTGTTAAGGGTTTGGTCGACCTTGTAGTCAAGGTTGATGATTTGTATAAATGGGTGTAGTATTCATGTAATTTGGGTGTTCATGTTGTGTCTGCATTATCAAAGAGTGGTGTATGTGTGAACAAACAAATTCATCCTTTGGTGTGGTGTATTGAGCAGATATTGGTGAAGGGAAGACAAATGAGCTTAACCAGAACTGTCATTAGGCATTAGTAGATCCTATCTTTGCAATTCATGTATTTCAGATTGTAGTCCAATCATTATTGTAAAGTAGTGAACCTTCTTTGAGAGTTGAAGCCTTCTTGGTCATTATAATTTGAGCAGTGATCTCTAGGAAGTGTTCCTGAATGCATGTGCATTCTCCATTATAATATTTACACATACCACTGCAGAGTCATCTTATTGTGGGTAGGTTCCCACTGTGGTTTTTCTCTTAACCGATTTTTCCACGTCAAAAATATTGGTGTTATGTGTGTTGCTATTATTGCTATTATCTTTCTTTTTGTTGCAGTTGATCAGATCTGAGGTTGTGCTTAATTGTTTTAATCTGGTGAAAACTGACTCACCCCTCCTCTCAGTTTTCCTTCCTTGCTGTTGCCAACAAGTGGTATCAGAGCTAGATCCTCCGGAAGAAGCTTAACCGCTTGAGGATATGTATTTAAGAAGGAGAGTCCTAGATTTGATGAAAATAATTATACTGTATGGAAGGACCAAATGGAAGTTCATTTGAAGTGTCTTGGTGAATATTATTGGAAGATTAGAAAGAATGTCTACAATGTTCCTCAGAATGGACCGGTTACTGCTGATGAAATCAAGGAAGCTGAAGATAACATAAGGGCTAAGGAAGTGTTGCTAAGTGCTTTGACTGATTCAGAGATGACTAATATGATGGTACTTTAGAGTACACATGAGATATGGAAAAATCTAGAGGTCTTGTATGAAGGATATGGACAAGTTAAAGTTGCTAAGTTGCAGAGCTTGAAGGGAAAATATGAGACACTAAAGATGGGAGAAGATGAGAACATAACTTCCTTTATGGCTAAAGTGAATGAGCTTGTTATGAACATTAGATGTGTCTATGGAACACTTGAGGAACATGAGATTATTGCTAAGGTGTTGAGATCCTTGCCTTTTGCTTATAAAACTAAAGTTTCTTGTATTGATGAGATCTAGAGTGTGACTGTTGTGACAAGAGATATGCTGGTTGGTAAGCTGGCTGCATTTGAGTTGAGTGAATTTGGAGAATCACATGGTAAATTTGAGACTGCATTTAAATCCTTTGTATCCAGGAAGAAACTGTATGATCTGAGAGAGAGTTCTTCTAGGGTTTCAAAATATGAGAGAGAGATGAGAGAGATGGAAGAGCAAGAGAAAGAGTTGGATGAGCTTGAAGCATGTATTATTCGAAGATTGCCTAAGGGAGCTGGTAAGTATGATGGAAAGTTACCTTTGAAATGTTTCTCTTGTAATAAGATAGGACATTTTGCTTCTAGGTGTTCTGAAAGAATGTCTAGGTATGATAAGCATGAAAGACATGATAGATTTGATAAGCATGATAAACCCTACAAGCGCTACCGGAAGTACAAAAATTAGAAGAGATGCTATTATGCTACTGATGAAGGTGTGACAAGTGAGGAATCAGATAATGGGAATTAAGGAGATGGATTTGTATTTATTGCTATCAAATAAGATGATCTAGTACCAGTGAATCCTATAAGCTGCATTGTTGAGGAGAAATCTCTGGCTACTAAGATTAAAGAGAAAGATGAATGGGTAATTGACAGTGGTTGTTCACATCATATGACAGGTGATGAAAGTAAATTTGTGAATATGGAAAGGTATGATAGTGGTATAGTAATATTTAGTGGTGATAAAGCTTGTGTGATTCATGGTAGAGGTTCTATATCTTTTGATGGTAAGAATAATACTGATGATGTCTTATATGTTGAAGGTTTAAAGCATAAATTTTGAGTGTTGGACAGATGGTTGACAAGGGATAATATTTGCAATTCAAGAATGGTAAATGCAAGATTCTGAATGCCTCTGGTATATAGATTGTTGGACATTGCTGTTGCTAGGATATGTTGTTGTCATTGATGTCAACATATTCCTACTTTGGTGATTGCACATTGGCTCATTAGGATTATAGTTTGGTGTATGGAGTATTTATTATATCATTATATTTTTCTATATTGGTTTTGGTGTCCCGAGAAGCTTAATTGCTCATATCATATGATCCAGTTTTGTAGTTTGTTTTTCTAATCAGTGCTTTGCAAAGTTCAGTATTTCCTTTGGCATATTTCGGTGTGATTAGATCTTGATCTAATTTTTTGGGAGATTGTTTGGGATGGTCTTGTGTATCTTCATTTAAGATAGATCATGATTTGGTGCTCCACAAGTTATCTCTCTTCATGACAGTTGTTGTTGCTTGAGTGTTCTTGAGTTTCAGATGTTGACATATGAAGATGTGATAAGTGGTGTTGGTGTAGCTATTTCTGATGATTCTAACGTGCTTTATGGTGTTTCCTAGTTGTGTCTTATTTTTTTTAATGATCTGCATTGATCCTTGTGCGAATTCTTGGTGATTTTGCTGAACCAATGTTGTTCTTCATGTTATGAAGTTTTTTCGGTGGTATTGCGTGTTGTGGTTGATCTTGGCATTATTTTCGATGGTGTTGCATATTTGGAGATTTGATTTAGGTCCATTTTATTTCACGTACATCATTATATTGGTCCAATGGTTGATCTTTTTATCGTGTGATGCAATTTTGTAATTGTGAGTTGAGGGTTTCGCTAACCTTGTTATTAAGGTTGATGCATTGTATAAATAGGTGATATTGTCATGTAATTTTGGTATCGAGGCTGTGTCTGCATTATCAGAGAGTAGTGTATGTGTGAAAAAGTGATTCATCCTTCAACATTGTGATTGAGAAAAAAATGGTGTTGCAGAGTAGACAATTGTGCTTAACTAGAACTGTCATCAGACATTTGGAGATGCTATTATTGCAGTTCATTTCTTCTAAATTGTAGTCCGAATCTTGTTGTAAGTTAGTGAGGCTTCCTTGAGGGTTGTATCCTTCCGAGTCATTATATTTTAAGTGGTGAGCTCTAGGCAGTGTTCATGGATGCATGTGCATTCCCCATTGTAATATTTGTAAACACATACTATTGCAGAGTATCATCTTATTGTGGGTAGGTTCCCACTATGGGTTTTTCCCTTAATTTGGTTTTCCACATCAAAATCTTGGTGTTGTGTGTTGTGCTATCAATTTGATTATCTTTGTTATTGTTGTAGTTTATTAGATCTATTTTTCTGGTTAAGATTGTAGATCCGATGAAAACTGATTCACCCCCCTCCTCAGTTTTCCTCCATTGTTGCTACTAATAGAGATTGCAACAGGGAATAAAACTAAAGGTAATATCTTTCACTTGAATGCCAGTGAGAGAAGTTATTTGATTTCTTAGATAGATGAAAGTTGGTTGTGGCATAGGAGGATGTGTCATGTCAATTTTGACTGTATGAAAGGGATAATCTCTACTCAGGCTGTAAGAGATTTGCCTAAGTTTTTGAAGCCTTCTAATCCAGTATGTAAAGAATGTCAATTGGGAAAGCAAACAAGAACATCATTTAAAAGCAAGCTGTATACATCAAATGGACTGTTAGATCTTGTGCATACTAAATTATGTGGTCCTACAAGAGTGAGAAGCATGCACGGTGACAGGTATTTCATGTTGCTAATTGATGACTACTCTAGAATGATGTGGGTGAATTTTCTAAAGGACAAATCAGAAGTATAAGAGAAATTCAAGATATTCAAAGTAAATGTGGAAACTGAGACAGGGTTGAAGCTGAAGTGTTTGAGATCTGACAGAGGAGGAGAATTTACATCAGTAGAATTTGATACATTTTGTGAGGAATGAAATTAGAAGATGATTATCTGCTCCTTGAACCCTTGAGCAAAATGAAGTTTTTAAAAGGAAGAACATAACAATCTTGGATGCTGCTAGAACGATGTTGATTGAAGGGAATGTCGCATAAATTTTTTAAAAGGAAGCTGTTAGTGATGAATAATGATGAACAACAAATACTCTAATTGGTATTGAGAGGAGGGGGGGTGAATCAGTATAGACAAAAAATTTCTCAACAACTTATCAAGTTAAAGAAATACCAACCGATTGTCTTCATCACCGAACTTAACCATGGCAATACAGGTTAAACACAGTAAGACTTCAGACATCATAAACTGATAAGTCTGATCACTTCAAATACATTCAATACTTGATAACAACTTCACCCATAAAGATATGCATGTGGTATACCAGTAATACCATAACCTATTAGCTCTGCATGCATAATCACTCAAACACAAAATACATAATCATCACATGAAAAATTCACAACTCATTACACATAGATTTTTCACATGGAAACCCAAATGGGAAAAACCACAGTGGGGATGAATACCCACAAGCTTGTCTTGAACTCTTTTGAAGCTCACTCTGTTAGGAGCCTAGTCTAGTTAAAGACTTTACAATAAGGTTCTGTTAGGAACCGATCCTGTTAAAGATCACCCGGTTAAGGGATGGCTATATACCTTGTTAAAGGTTGAAACCCTGTTAAAGGTTACCTCGCTAGAGGATTTGAAGAACTCAATGAACTTGAGTCACCCAGTTAAAGGATTTACAATAATCCTGTTAAAGCTACCTGGTAAAGGGATTTTCCAACTATTGAAATGGTTAGAAGACAATAGGTAAAACTCTGATCTAATAACATCACTACATGCCAAGGCAGATCCTTTTCATTTCCTCTCTTCTGCAATCACACTCTGCAGTTTTCCTCTTACTGGTCTGGCAAGTATCTCATCACTCGGATACACACACAACATTTGCCAACAACAAACAATAAGAAACATCATTGACCTTATAGACAACACTTAGGTCGGTAGCATAAACCCTAAACCCTAATCATTTAGGTTTACAATACAAGGAGTCCAATCCTGACCATCCAAACACTTTTCATAGAGAAATACAATCTTAAACAAATCACAAGACAATCTGTATTGTTCATTCTTCACCGCATATGGGAATCAGTAACCCATCACTCTCTCTTCTCATACCACTAAGAAGAATGATCATTCTCAAGGTAGACATTTAATGCAATCGATCTTCACATGCAAGATCCTAAAAGAAATCCTTCACGTGTGCAAAACTGACATGGCTCCTTGATCTCATTATCATCTCTTAGCTAACTCATCACAAAATTTATTCGATTGCATCACACAAGCTGGATTGCCAAACTGGAAACCCTAGAGCTGAGACTACCCCGACACCGGTTCACTACAAATACTCATACCGATTCACCATCTTTTTCCAATCTACATACCGGTTTACTTTCACTTATTGACATCAACGACAACATTCATTATCATCATATCATCATGCCAGTTCATCATATGCCAACAATATCCAACAATCTCCCCCTTTGGCATTGATGGCAATACTCAATGTAGCTTTGCAATTGTAAACATCATAGACTAGTGTATCTCCTCCATACATCAGATATCTTCTCCCCATACATCAAATATCTTCTCCCCCTTTGACAACAATGCCAAAGTGGAGGCACAAGTTTCCATTCTCTATTATGCTGCTCTCCCTATGGAGTAGCATCCTTCAACACATCAATCCTAAAAGATTTGACACTATAGTTCCTGACTGATGCTGAGCACACAACTTTAGTTGACTTCATGAAGGGGAAGAACCCCTAATTCACCTCTCAAATGGGTAAATATAGTCTTCGGTAAGGGCTTGGTGAATATGTCTGCTAGCTGCTCCTTACTGGAAACATGTTGTAGTACAACCTCCTTATTCTGAACTTTCTCTCTCAAGAAGTGATATTTAAGCTCAATGTGCTTAGTTCTAGCATGCAGTACTGGATTCTTGGAAATATTTATTGCACTTGTGTTGTCACAAAATATATTCACCGGTTCAGATACAGGTACTTTGAAACCTTCCAATACATGTTTCATCTAGATTGCTTGAGTGTAGTTCATAAATGCTGCCACATATTCTACTTCAGCTGTAGACAAAGAAATACAGCTTTGCTTCTTGCTTGTCCATGAAACTAGTCTTCCACCAAGAAAGAACGCTCCACTGGTTGTACTCTTCTGGTTGTCCACATTACCTACCCAATCGACATCGGTATACACTTTAAGATTGAAGTAACCATTATATGGATACCACAATCCATAGTCCATTGTTCCTTCTAGATATCTAAGAATCCTCTTGATTGCTACCAAGTGGGATTCTCTAGGACATTTCTGAAAATGAGCTACTATGTCCACTGCATGAGAAATATCTAGTCTGCTATGCACCACATAGTGCAACTTACTGATCATTGAACGGTACTTCTTCTCATTCACCAACGCATAATGATCTTCCTTGGTTAGTTTACAACCAGTCACCATTGGTGTAACAACCGGTTTGCTCTCCTCCATGCAAAAAGTCTTCAATACCTCTTTGACATACTTGGATTGGGTAATAAAGATACCCTCTTTCATTTGCTGAACCTATAGACTAATGAAGAAATTTATCTCCCCAATCAGAGACATCTCAAACTCTTTCTTCATTACATCTGCAAATGCATGGCTAATTTCATCATCTCCTCCAAAGATTATGTCATCTACAAACACTTCACAGATCAAAATCTAATCACCTTCATATTTTAGATAGATGTTGCTATCCTCACTTGTTCTCTGAAATCAAATCTTCACAAGATGAGAGTGTAGCCTTTCATACCATGCCCTAGGCGCTTGTTTCAATCCATACAGGGATTTGTGTAATCTACACACCATGTTACTATCTTCTGATAAGGCAAACCCTTCTGGTTTCTCAATATACACTTCCTCTTCTAGTATTCTATTCAAAAACGTAGACTTTACATCCATTTGATAAACCTTAAATCCTTTAAATGCTGGAAATGCAAGTAGCATTTGAACACCTTCTAATCTAGCCATAGGAGAAAAGGTTTCCCCATAGTCTTCTCCTTCCTCCTGAGTGTATCCCTTGCATACAAGCCTAGCCTTGTTCCTTATAACTATACCTTCTTCACTCAGTTTATTTCTGAACACCCATTTGGTACCAATGACATTCTTGTGTTCAGGTCTGGGTACCAAAGACCATGTTGCATTCTTTTCAATTTGATCTAGCTCCTCTTCCATTGCCTTAGTCCAATCTTCATCTGTAAGTGCCTCTTTAATAGTCTTAGGCTCCAATTCTGAGATCATGCAAGAGTTCTCCTTCACCTTTCTTCTCATGAGTATCCCTGCATCTTTATCTCCTATGATTTGCTTCAGATCATGATGCAATTTCACATATCTAGGAATGACTCTAGCTGGTTCTTCTTGCTTTTCCTCTTCCCCATCTTCTTCTTCTCCTACTGCAACTTCTACCGGTATAGGAACACTGAGATCTTTGCTTGTTTCTTTTGTAACCGGTTCCCAGAAAGCTATTCCCGGTTCACCTTCCACTTGCTCGCTGCTGGTTCCCTCAGATTTCTCAGGAGATTCATCAACCTTGACATTGATGCTCTCAACAATCTTCTGAGTTTTGTTATTGTAGCACTTGAGGACTTTGCTCTTAGTGGAATATCCTAAAAATATTCCTTCATCACATTTGGCATCAAATTTTCTCAAATGCTCACCTCTCTTGATATAGCACTTACTCCCAAATACCTTAAAGTAACTCACAGTAGGAGTCTTCCCGGTCCAATACTCATAAGGGGTTTTATCTTTGCCTTTCTTGATAAGTACCTGGTTCATAGTATAGACTGCAGTGCTCATCGCTTCTCTCCAAAAGGTGTGAGCAACCTTTCCTTGGATCAACATTGTTCTCGCCGCTTCAACTACACTCCTATTATTCCTTTCTGCTATGCCATTCTATTATGGTGTCCTAGGGGCAAACAGTTGCCTCTTGATGCCATTCTCTTCACAGTACTTGTTGAATTTATCAGAAATGAATTCTCCTCCTTGATCAGTTCCTAGGCACTTTATCCTTTGGCCACTTTCCTTTTCTACTAACTCTCTAAAGGCTTTGAATTTTCCAAATGCTTCAGACTTGTCTTTCAAGAATGTGACCCACATCATTCTTGAGTAGTCATTAGTAAAAATCATAAAATACTTATCTCCCTAAATACTTCTAGTTTTCATAGGACCACACAAATCAGTATGCACAAGATCAAGTAAATTCTCTACTGAAAAAGACTTACCTTTAAAAGTTGAGGAAGACATCTTCCCAAGTTGACATTCTCTACACAAAGAATTCTCAGGTTTGTTCAGCAAAGGCAATCCTCTTACCGCCTTGATCTTATCGGCTTTAACAATATTGTCAAAGTTCATATGACAGAGTCTCCTGTGCCATATCCAACTATCATCAAACTTAGCCATCAAACACTGACTAATCTTGGCATTCAACTGAAATAGATTACCTCTGGTCTTCTTACCGGTGGTAATAAGTTCACTACTCTTTCCAATTATACTACAGATTCCACCTTTGTCATTCACCTGATCAACACTTAAAAGGTTATGCTTCAGACCTTCTACCCAGTAGACATAATCTGCACTGCATTTTCCATTCAGTGAGATGGATCCTTTTCCTTTTACCAAGCATGGTGCATCATTGCCAAACTAGACAACACCTCCATCATATTCTTCTAGAGATAGAAACTTTCTCCTATCACGAGTCATTTGGTGAGAACACCCACTATATATAATCCACTCATTGGAGTTGTCAATGCGAGAGACAAGGGCTTTCTTGTCAGACACTTCTTCCTTTATAACTACAAACACTATATCTTCACTCTCTTCATCCTTCGATTCTTCATCAGTAACACCTTCATCTACAACAACAAGACAATTTCTTCTATTTCCTCCTTTATACTTTATAAACCTCTATGGTTTATCCTTATTATCACTGTTAGGACAATTAACAGCTATATGTCCTATCTTGTTGCAGGAGAAATATTTTAAAGGTAGCTTACCTCTATATTTACCAGTTCCTTTTGAAAGTCTTTTAGCAAGAAGAGCTTCAAACTCCATCAGAATCTCTTCATCATCCATATCTCTACATTATCTAGATTCATAACTGGTACTAGTTTCTTTTCCTTTTTTGGATGGTGCAGCAGATGCTCTAAAGGCTGAATCAGTGTTCTGAACACTGCCATCATAGCTATTCAACTCATACGCAGTTAACTTTGCAATGATAGAGTCTAAGGATACCTTAGTTTTATCAATAGACCTTAGTTCCTGGATAGCAGCAACTCTAATTGCATATCAGTAACAATGATCTCAAGACTTTACTGACAATGGTGGCATCCTCAATCATTCCACCAACACTTTTGATATCTCCAACCACAGTCTTAATCCTAATGCCATATTGCTGAATGGTCTCTCCTTCAACCATCCTCATGTCTTCAACTTTTCCTCTAAGACTCTCTTCCTTAGCTTGCTTTATATGCTCATCACCACCATAAATGGTTTCCAGTGCATCCCATACATCCTTAGGAGTGTCTTTGTCTTGTACACCAATAAACTCAATATCTGACAAGCTACTGATAAGGGCTTCCATGACTTGCCCATTTTCCTAAATCTCTCTCTTCTGATCATTGGTTAGAGTGCCAGTGGGAATCACATAGGCATTCTCAACATAGCTCTAGTGTTGAGCACCCATACTCTTGATGTAAATCCTCATTCTGTCCTTCCATATCTTGAAGTTATCTCAATTGAACTTAGGATCTTCCCTCTTCATCATTACAATAGGATCTTTTACCTCAAGTGGTTAAGCTTATATCATTGAGGACCTAGAGTTTCTCTGAATACCAATTGATGAATAATGATGAACACAAAATACCCTAATCGGTACTGAGAGGGGGGGGTGAATCAGTACAGACAAAAACTTTCTCAACAACTTATCAAGTTAAAGCAATACCAACTGGTTGTCTTCATGATTGAACTTAACCATGGCAATACAGGTTAAACACAGTAAGACTTCAGACAACATAAACTAATAAGTTTGATCACTTCAAATATATTCAATACTTGATAACAACTTCACCCATAAACATATGCATGTGGTATACTAGTAATACCATAACCTATTATCTCTGCATGCATAATCACTCAAACACAGAATACATAATCATCACATGAAAAATGCACAACTCATGACACACAAATTTTTCATGTGGAACCCCAAATGGGAAAAACCATGGTGGGGATGAATACCCACAAGCTTGTCTTGAACTCTTTTGAAGCTCGCTCTATTAGGAGCCTAGTTCGGTTAAAGACTTTACAATAAGGATCTGTTAGGAACCGATCCTGTTAAAGATCACCCGGTTAAGGGATGGCTATATACCCTGTTAAAGGTTGAAACCCTGTTAACGATTACCTCGCTAGAGGATTTGAAGAACTCAATGAACTTGAGTCACGCGGTTAAAGGATTTACAATAAGCCTATTAAAGCTACCCGATAAAGGGATTTTCCAACTGTTGAAATGGTTAGAAGACAATAGGTAAAACTCTAATCTGATAACACCACTACATGCCAAGGCAGATCCTTTTCATTTCCTCTCTTCTACAATCACACTCTGCAGTTTTCCTCTTACTGGTCTGGCAAGTATCTCATCACTCGGATACACACACAAAATTTGCCAAAAACAAACATCATCAACCTTATAGACAACACTTAGGTTGGTAGCATAAACCCTAAACCCTAATCATTTAGGTTTACAATACAAGCGGTCCAATCCTGATCGTCCAAACACTTTGCATTGAGCAATACAATCTTAAACAAATCACAAGACAATCTATATCATTTATTCTTCACCGCATATGGGAATCAGTAACCCATCACGATCTCTTGTCATACCACTAAGAAGAATGATCATTCCCGAGGTAGACATTTAATGCAATCAATCTTCACATGCAAGATCCTCAAGGAAATCCTTCACACGCACAAAACTAACGTGGAACCTCGATCTCATTCTCATCTCTTTGCTAACTCATCATAAAATGTCTTCGGTTGCATCACACAAGCTGGATTGCCAAACAAGAAACCTAGAGCTGAGACTACCCCGACACCGGTTCACTACAAATCTTCATACCATTTCACCATCTTCTTCCAATCTGCATACCAGTTCACTTTCACTTATTGACATCAATGACAACATACATTATCATCACATCATCATGCCGATTCATCATATGCCAACAATATCCAACAGTTAGCACTGCTGTTTACACATTCAACTGGGTGCATATAAAAGGTGATTCCGGTAAGACTCCTTATGAGCTATGGTTTGGTCATGTTCCTACAATTAGGTATTTTAGAGTTTTTGGAAGAAAATATTATATCAAAAGAGATGAGGATATAAGAAAGTTTGATGCAAGATGTGATGAAGGAATCTCCTTTGGATATTTTGCTAAGAGCAAGGCCTACCAATGTTACAATAAGAGGTTGAAGAAGATAGTGGAAATTGCAAATGTGAAGGTTGATGAATGTTTTGGAAAGCAGATCAGAGCATGCGGATATGAGATTGATGATTAGGATATTGTTTCTAAGTCTGCACAAATTAAGATCTTGAAGCAGATTAATCCGATAGAGACAGTTAATCCAACTATTGCTGCTGTCAGTGAAGAAGTTCAAGACCTTGAGAATTAGAATAATTCGATGACTCTTAGGCATGTGAAACTGAATCATTCTGAGAACCAAATTATTGGCGATGAAAACAATGGTGTAATGACTAGGAGAAGACTTGCTGCTGAAGAGATATGCTTGATTTCAAAAATCAAATCGAAAGATGTTGCTGAAGTATGTAAGGATGAGAATTCAATAAAAGCTATGCAGGAAGAGTTGAATCAAATTGAGAAGATTAATAGTTGGGAGCTTGTTCTGAGACCTAGAGACCAGAATGCTGATTTCATGCTATGTGCCTATACTGGTGCTGATTGGGTAGGTGATGTAGATGACTGAAAGGGCACTAGTAGTGGAGCTTTCTTTCTAGGGAAGAATCTAGTTTCATGGGCAAGCAAGAAACAAGATGCTATATCTCTATCTACTGCTGAAGCTGAATACATTGCTGCTAATAGCAACTGTACTCAGGTAGTTTGGATGAAACAAACGCTGAAAGATATTAGAGTTGTGTATGAGGAGCCTACTTTTATTTACTGTGACAATTCAAGTGCTATTAATATTTCCAAGAATCCAGTACTGCATTCTAAAACAAAACATATATCAATTAAGTATCATTTCTTTAGGGAGAAAGTTACTGATGAAGAAGTAAAACTAGAGTATGTATCTACAAAATATCAGATTGCAGATATTTTCACTAAGCCTTTGCTTGCAGATACATTTTTTTATTGAGAGACAAGTTAGGGGTCTCTACTCCTCTTGATGGGAACTAGGTGCATTGAGATGCATCAATCCGGTGGACTTCACAGTCTTATTTCTTTATTAGGGTTGATGAGTTGGTGCTGCTACTCAATCGGAGTAGTCAGTGAGTTGTTTAGAGCTATGAATTTATCCTAGGGAGAGATTATGTTAGTTCATATCTTTGGCATTGCTGTCAAAGGGGGAGATATGCATGTGAAAAATGGCCTTATCTTTGGAGCTTTATGTGCATGATCTTAGGGGGAGTTTGTTGGAATTTGCTGATGTTGATTTATTCCTTTGCATTGATTGTTTTCACATTCACATGTTGCCATCAATGCCAAAGGGGGAGATTGTTAGATATTGCTACTGCTAGGATATGTTCTTGTCATTGATGTCAACATATTCCAGTGTTTTGTGTTGCAAAGAGTTGTTTGGTGTTCCAATGATTGCTGAGAATTGATTTGGATTTGTGGTTCAGTATGAAGTATCTCTAGTGTCTCTACTTCATTCCTTATTGATTTAGGTGATTCAGAAGTTTACTTGATCATATCATTTGATTCGATTTGAGGTTTGGTCTTTCTGTTCAGTAGCTGGAAAAGTCTTGTATTTGATCTGTTGTGCTTTGATATGATTATATCTTTGGTTGTGGATTTGGGAGAGTGTTTTGGATGTTCATGTGTATCTTCATTTCAGATGGTTCATGATTTGGTTCTCTGGAAGCTATCTTTCTTATCCGAGTTGGTGTTGTTATGTATTCTTGAATGTTAGCGTGTTGATCAATGAAGATTTGAATAAGTGGTTTTGGTGCAGCTACTGCGGATGGTTCTAAAATTCTTGTTGGTATTTCCTAATCATGTCCTATTTTTCTTGGTGGTCCGCATTGATTATTATGCGAGTTCTTGATGATCTTTTTGGTCTGGTGAAATTCTTTGTGTTATGCGATATTTTGGTGGTGTAACATGTTGTGGTTGGTCTTGGTGAGATTTTCGGTGGTGATGAGTGTTTGGAGATTTGATTTAGGTCCATGTTATACTATCTATGTCATTGTATTGGTTTGGTGGTTGATTTATCTATCGAGTGATATAAATTTGTAATTAGGCGTTAAGGGTCTAGCCAACCTTGTAATCAAGTTTGATGATTTGTATAAAAGGGCATATTATTCATGTAATTTGGGTGTTGGTGTTGTGTCTGCATTATTAGAGAGTGGTTTATGCATGAAAAAATGAATTCATCCTTCGGTGTGGTGTATTGAGCAGAGATTGGTGAAGGGAAAACAAATGAGCTTAACTAGAACTATCATTAGGCATTAGCAGATGCTATCTTTGTAGTTCATGTATTCCATATTGTAGTCCAATCATTTATCATGAGGTAGTGAACCTTCCCTAAGGGTTGGAGCCTTATGGGTCATTGTAATTTGAGCAGTGAGCTCTAGGCAGTGTGGCTAAATGCATGTGTATTTGCCATTGTAATATTTACACATACTATTGCATAGTATCATCTTATTATGGGTAGGTGTTGGCCATTTGGTGGAATTGATTATGTGTTGCATTGATGTTTTGTCATTTATATCAACACTAGCTGTTTGGATGCTTTACCAACACCTTTCTGGTTCTGGTAGGTTTAGTGGTTTCTGGTTAACTTGGATCTGGCATGATCCGACAGGCTCTAGTATAATCTGGTAATGAAATTGGTTTGTTCATAATGCTTATACTCTTACTTGATAAGTTGGTTTTGGTCTGGAGATTGGATGCTATCCTGCTTGCTTAGAAGCTTGGTTTTTGGTTTCGGCAAGGATTTCACCGACAGAGCTTTTGATGGAGATCTTTGATGAATTACATAAGTGGTGTTGGTGCAGCTTCTGATGGAGTTTTAGGATGTTGTTGGTAATCATGTTCGAGACTTGGCATTTGGAGATCATTGCTGAAGCATGTGGACCTATACTTGGTCCTGGTTGATCTAGGTTATGGATTGGCATTAATGTAAGGTGTGGATAGGACCTATTGTTGTATTTCCAGGACGTCTTATGTGTTGTTATTACTTGTTTGGTCTAAGGCTGACATGGTTTGTAATTATGTAATCGGTTTATTGTCTGGTGGCCGACCTGACTGTTTATGGTCGAGGGTTTGTATAAAAAGATGTAAGATCTCATTGTAGATCATCATGGTTAATGTAAGAGGTCATGGTCAAGGAATGTTATGTGCAAATAATGTAATATCATTTAGGCAGAGGAGTTGATCGATCATTGGAGATTGAATTGGGCTTGTGTAAGAGGATTTAGTCCTTCGGTATTGAGCTTAATCATAACTGTACTTAGGAATAGGAGATGCTATCTTTTGGAGTTCAACACTTCTCCGGATTGTAGTGTGGATGTATATGTAGTAAGTGAGGCTGCTTTTGTAATGACCAGTGTGCTCTAGTCTATTGGCCTTCTTGCAAGTGTAGGACCCTTCATTGTAATTCATATACTTACTGCAAAAGTATTATCTGACTATGGATAGGCTTTCCACTATGGTTTTTCCCTTTACTGGGTTTTCAATGTACAAATCTTGGTGTTGTGTGGATGGCTTTTATTCTGTAATTATTGTTTATGCTTAATTGGATTAACTGCTCTTCCGGTATTATTGTTTTGGGTTCTGGTATTAAATTTTAAATTCCTAATGCTTTCGGGAATCTATGACAACTGATTCACCCCCCCCTCAGTTGTCTTCTGGTTATCTGAACTATCTAACAATTGGTATCCAAGCTTTGGTCCTCTCCGCAGAAAGCTTAACCACTTGAGGAAGATCCTATGGTGATTAATAGTTCAAGTTTATCCAGTTCTTCTGGAGATATATTTGGAAGGGATATACCAAGGCTTGAAGGAACAAATTAAATAGTATGGAAGATTCAGATGTAGACTCATCTGAGATGTCTTGGCAAGGAGATTTGGGAGATCATACAGAATGGTGTCATACTCTATAATCTAGGATCTGGCAATCCTCCTCTGGCTAACCTAAACAAGGAGCTTGAGAATGATTGTAGAGAAAGAGAAGCCCTCTTGTGTGCACTTTCTGATCAACAAATAATGAGATTAACAGACAAATCATCTGGAAAGGCTATATGGGATAAGTTGCAGACTCTTAATGAAGGTGACCCTACAGTGAAGATTGCTAAACTTGAAGGTTACCGGGTGAGATATGAAAACCTAAAGATGGAAGAAGATGAAAGGATTACTGCATTCATGGAAAGAGTAAATGATATTGTTATGGGAATTCAATATTGTGGTGGAACTCTGAGTGAAGATGAAATTGTTTGTAAAGTCTTGAGAGCCCTACCACCGGCTTACAAAATGAAGGCTACTGCTATCAGTGAGTTGAGAACAATGGCTAATACATCTGTCAACAAAGATACTTTGGTTGGGAAACTATCTGCTTTTGAGCTTGAGGAATTTGGACCTTCTGGAGCTGTGAAGACTGAACCAGCTTTTCATGCATCTACATCTGCAATCGGTAAGAAAGACTGGAAAGATTTATATGCAAAAGAATTAGAAGATATGAAGAGAAGATGATGAGTTTGAGAAACTTGAAGCACTATTTGCTAGAAGAGTACCGAAAGGACTGGTAGGAAGTAAGTATGAAGGAAACACACCTTTTAAATGTTTTGCATGCAATAAGATTGGTCATTTTGCATCTAAATGTCCTGAAAGGAATTCAAGATTTGAAGAAAGAGTTAAAAGATCATTTAAGCCTAACCCTGGATATAAGAACAAGTATAGATTCAAGAAAAACAAAGACAAATCATGCTACATAGAGGATGAGGAAGGCATTACAGATTCAGATGATGAACCAACATAAAACTCTGCGAAGATGATCTGGCACTGGAAGAGAATGTACCTAAGGAGAAGGAGCTTGCTGCTAAAATTGAGGACAAGGATGAATGGGTAATTGATAGTGGTTGTTCACATCATATGATTGGGGATAAAGGGAAGTTTCTGTCTTTGCAAGAATTTGATGGTGGACTAGTTAGATTTGGAGATGACAAGGCATGCATGATCAAGGGAAAAGGAATTATATCATTGGATGGTAAGAACAATACTAGCAATGTTTATTATGTTGAAGGTTTGAAGCATAATCTTTTGAGTGTAGGACAATAGGTAGATAAGGGGTTTCAATTGCAGTTCAAAGATGGAAAATGCAAAATCATTAACAGATCTGGCTTGGAGATTGCAACTGGTACAAAAACAAAAGGTAATATATTTCATTTAAACTCCGGTGAGAAGACATGTTTGATTACATAGATTGATGAGAGTTGGCTATGGCATAAAAGGATGTGTCATGTGAATTTTGATTGCATTATGAAGATCAATTCAACTAAGGTTGTTAGAGATATACCTAAGATAAGGAAGCCCTATAGTCCAGTATGTAAAGAATATCAAATGGGTAAACATGTCAAAACCTCTTTTAGGAGTATACAAGATAAATCAAATGATGTTATTGATCTTATTATAATCATTTGTGTGGCCCTGCTAGAGTTAAAAGTTTTCATGGTGATAGATATTTCATGCTAATCATTGATGATAATTCTAGAATGATGTGGGTTACTTTTTTGAGAGAAAAATTTGAAGCATTTGAAAATTTTAAAATCTTTAAGGCTAAAATGGAAACTAAGACATGATTGAAGATTAAATGTTTGAGATCAAATCATGGTGGAGAATTCACATCTGGTGAGTTTAATAACTTTTGTGACAAACATGGTATAAGAAGACAATTTTCTGCTCCCCGGACACCTCAGCAGAATGGAGTTGTGGAAAGGAAAAATATAACTACCTTGGATGCTGCTAGAACAATGATGATGGAGGCTAATCTACCTCATATCTACTGGAGAGAAGTAGTGAGTACACCGGTTTACACATTCAACATAGTACATATCAAAGGAGAAACTAGTAAGACACCTTATGAATTATGGCTTGGCAATACACCTATAGTTAAGTATTTCAGAATTTTTGGTAGTAAATCTTATATTAGGAGAGATGATACTATTGGGAAATTTGATCCTAGATGTGATGAAGGAATATTTCTTGGTAATTCTAATGAAAGAAAAGCATATAAATGTTATAACAAGAGATTGCAGAGAATTGTGGAGGGTGCTAATGTCAAAGTAGATGAGCTGAACATAAGTCAAATCAGAGTTTATGAGAAGGAACCAATAGTGGAAATAATTATATATGAACCAGTAGCACCTTTACCGGAACAGAGAGTTGAACTAGTTACTCCAGAAACATCGGAGAATTCTACAGTATCTGAAGAACAGGGAAGAGGAACAGAGAGTCAGAAGACTCCTAGGTATGTGAGATTGAATCATTCTGAAGATCAAATCATTGGGGATAAGAGCAATAGAGTGATGACAAGAAGAAGATTGGCAACTAATGAGGTATGTTTAATTTCACAAGTTGAACCGGTATCAGTAATTGAGGCATATAAAGATGAATTTTGGTTAAAAGCTATGGAAGAATCTATTAGATCAGATTGAGAAAAATAACACATGGACTTTGGTTCCCTAGCCTAAAAATAAAAATGTCATTGGAACTAAATGGGTTTTTAGGAATAAATTGAATGAGGATGGTCAATTTATAAGGAATAAGGCTAGATTGGTTTGTAAAGGATATTCTCAGAAGGAAGGAATTGATTATGGAGAGACTTTTGCATCGGTAGCTAGGATTGAAGCTGTAAGATTATTTGTTGCCTATATGCTGCTTATAAATACTACAAGGTTTATCAGATGGATGTTAAATGTGCATTTTTGAATGGGGATCTTGATGAGGAAGTTTATATTGAGAAACCTGATGGTTTTTCACTATTAGATGATATTGATATGGTTTGCAGGTTAAGGAAAGCTTTATATGGATTGAAACAAGCACCTAGAGCTTGGTATACAAGGTTGGATAAATATCTTTTGAAGCTTGGTTTTACTAAGGGTAGTACTGAAAGTAATTTATATTATAAAATCACTGATAATGATATACTAATTGTTGAAGTATTTGTTGATGACATTATATTTGGAGGTGAAGATAAGTTATGCATAGAATTTTCTAAGAATATGGAGAAATAATTTGAGATGTCTATGATTGGTGAGATGAAATTTTTCTTAGGTTTGCAGATTACTCAGACTGACAAAGGCATTTTTATCTGTCAAACTAAATATGTTAAGGAATTGTTGAAGAAATTTGGTATGGGAGATTCTAAACCGGTAAGTACACCTATGGTTACAAGTGAGAAATTGACAAGAAAAGATGTTTCTGCATCAGTAAATCCTACAAGATACAAATCTATGATTGGAGGTCTGCTTTATTTGACTCAGACTAGGCCTGACATTATGAATGATGTTTGTATTATTTCAAGATTTTAGAGTGATCCTAGAGAAAATCATGTGATAGCGGTGAAAAAGATTTTTAGATACTTGCAAGGTACATCAGAATATGGTTTGTGGTACCCTAAGGATGATAACTTTACTTTATGTGCATATACAGATGTTGATTGGGCTGGAGATGTTGATGACCGAAAAAGTAATTCCGGTGGAGCTTTCTTTCTTGGAAAAAAGTTGGTTTCATGGTATAGCAAGAAATAGTCATGTACTTCTCTATCTACTGTTGAAGCTGAGTATGTTGCTATTGCTACTAACTGTACACAAGTTTTATGGATGAAGCAAATGTTGAAGGATATAAAGGTAGATTGTGATGCATTGGTAGTTATTCACTATGATAACTCTGCTACTATTGATATATCAAAGAATCCAGTAATTCATTCTAAGACAAAGCACATATTTATCAAGTATAACTTTTTGAAGGAGAAGGTGGAAGCAAATGAAGTTAGACTGGTTTATGTGAATACTAAAGAACATATTGCATATATTTTCACTAAACCTTTATCCAAGGAAGCATTTGAGTACCTGAGAGACATATTGGGGGTTTTTGCCCCTCTGGTAGAGACTTGATTGATACGGTTTGGAATTAGTCCGACATGCATTATTGGAGATACTATTCATTCCGACACTGATGTAGGATGCTACTGCTCAAGGGGAGTAGTCAACTTTGAGATTCAGAGGCTTATGTTTTTGCTTTGATATTTCTGTCAGATTTCTGGCATTGATGTCAAAGGGGGAGAGATAGTGATGTAAAAAAGATAAAGGAAGAAAATGATAAATGTCAAAGGGGGAGAAATATGAAAAGGGAGAGATATTGATATTCAGAGCTATATGCAGGAGATTGTTGGCTGTCTTCCACAGGGGGAGACTTTTTTGGCATTTCTTGGTACTTAGATGTTGTCACATCTAGTGTTGCCATCAATGCCAAAGGGGGAGATTGTCGGCCATTTGGTGGAATTGATTATGTGTTGCATTGATGTTTTGTCATTGATGTCAACACTAGCTGTTTGGATGCTTTACTAACACCCTTTTGGTTATGGTAGGTTGAGTGGTTTCTGGTTAACTTGGATCCGACATGATCTAATAGGATCTGGTATAATCTGGTAATGGAATTGGTTTGTTCATAATGCTTAAACTCATACTTGATCAATTGGTTTTGGTCTGGAGATTGGATGCTATCCTGCTTGCTTAGATGCTTGGTTTCTGGTTCCAATGAGGGTTTCACCGACAGAAGTTTTGATGGAGATCTTTGATGAATTACATAAGTGGTATTGGTGTAGCTTCTGATGGAGTTTCAGGATGATGTTGGTAATCATGTTTGAGACTTGTCCTTTAGAGATCACTACTGAAGCGTTTGGACCTATACTTGGTCCCAGTTGATCTAGGTTATGGACAAACATTAATGTAACGTGTGTATATGACCTATTGTTGTATTTCTGGGATGTCTTATGTATTGTTATTACTTGTTTGGTCTAAGGCCGACATGGTTTTTAATTATGTAATCGATTTATTGTTTGGTGGCTGACCTGATTGTTTATGGTCAAGGGTTTGTATAAATAGATGTAAGATCTCATTGTAGATCATCATGGTTAATGTAAGAGGTCATGGTCAAGGAATGTAATGTGTGAATAATGTAATATAATTTAGGCAGAGGATTTGGTCGCTCATTGGAGATTTAATTAGGTTTGTGTAAGAGTATTTAGTCCTCTGGTATTGAGCTTAACCGAAACTGTACTCAGGCATAGGAGATGCTATCTTTTGCAGTTCAACACTTCTTCGGATTGTAGTATGGATTTATATGTAGTCAATGAGACTCATTTTGTGATGATCAGTGTGCTCTAGGTTGTTGGCCTTCCTGCAAGTGCAGGCCCCTTCATTGTAATTCACATACTTACTGCAAAAGTATTATCTGATTGTGGGTAGGCTTCCCACCGTGGTTTTTCCCTTTACTGGGTTTTACATGTACAAATCTTGGTGTTGTGTGGATGGCTTTTATTCTATGATTATTGTTTATGCTTAATTGGATTAACTACTATTCGGATATTATTATTTTGGGTTCACCTATTAAAGTTTAAATTGCTAATGCTTCTGGTAATCTGTGACAACTGATTCACCCCCTACCTCTCAGTTGTCTTCTGGTTATCTAAAATGTCTAATAGTAGGTTCCCACCATGGTTTTTCCCTTAACCGGGTTTTCCACGTCAAAAATATTGGTGCTATGTGTGTTGCTATTATTGTTGTTATCTTTATTTTTGTTACAGTTGATTAGATTTGAGGTTATGCTTAATTGGTTTAATATGGTGGAAACTGATTCACCCCCCTCTCAGTTTTCCTTCTTTGCTATTGCCAATAGTTTTGTGTTTTATTTGAGGTTTACTTTATTCCTTGCTAAAGTTGCAAGAAATATTTTTGACTAGGGTTTCTCCTTTGTGCTTGAACTTTCATAGTGGTGGGCATGTGTGCATAATGTATGAGCATATATCCCATATTTGTTTTGGAAAGGGGTACTTCACTCTTTATATACCACTGTGTTGTTCATCATAATGTGAGTTGAAATCTTGCTGTGGTAAGTTTGTGGCTTGCCGTGTGGATTGTGGTACATGCCACATAATTGTGCAATCAAGAATCTCTCAATTTCAAAAGGTCCATTTTTTTCTTAGTACACAATTGTGGTCATATGTAGTGACTAGGTGCCTTCAAAATTCAGCTTCTTGTGCCTTAAAGTGCCTCTTATAGGCCTTTTTTGTTTCACTTTTTCCAATAGAGGCCTTTTTTTGCAATCCAAATATCGACAAAAAGTTTTTTTTGTCAACTTCGTAGTGGAGAAGGTATTTTTCTGTTGTGTGCCAAATTTTATCTGTTGAATTTTTAATCTTGGCTTGCACAAATTCATTTTGCTGATCTCTATTCATGATGTGAGAAGTGTATCATTGATGTAATCATGGGTTAAGTAACACATCCTTCTATTATCACTTTGACTAAGGAAAATTATGAGTCATGGGCAAAAAAATTTATCACACATTGTTGATGGATTAATCTATTACTTCATCTTTATGGACTCATTCTTGAGCCAAAAAATAAATGGAAGCAATTAGTTTGGGGTAATAAGAATGATCAAATAATAGGTTTGATTGTGTAATACCCTAAAAATGGTCATCTAAACCATGAGCCCCTAATCTCGACAACATCACCAAGGTCCTAACCAAAGGCAATTAAATAAATCTTGAGCACACAATTAATTCTAAAATCATCAAATGTCACATGGCAAAATTAATCAATCAATATTAATTAAATATTTATTTAATTAATTAAATCATTCCAAGTAAATCATTTTAAACAATTATCTTATTTATTTTAATTAAATATCTTTTGCATATTTAATTAAATAAATCAATTTGCCATTAAATCATCAAAAAGAGAAATTAATTTGAAAAATAAATTAAAATTGTCATAAATCTTCAAAAATGGAAACAAATCAAGAAAGAGGAATTGGAAATTATGAGCACAAATCTTCAAAAAAGGAAATAAATCAAAAAAGGAATTAATTGACAAAAAAAAATTAAAAATTTGAGAAAAGAAATCAATTGGAGATAATCTTGAAAAACAAATTAAAAATTGATAAATAATCTCAAAGAAAGCAATTAAAACAATTAAATATTAAAATTGAATGAAATAGAGAATAAATCAGTTTTTTCCTGATTTTATCTTAATTTTAGTTCAATTTCCTTTAAAACTAAGAAAAGCATCAAATCACATCAATTCACCTAGATTGTGCTTCCTCTTGGAAAATCTTGACCGCTCATCATCATTTGATCTCAACCTTTTGTTTCTTTATGAATTTTCTATAAATTCAGGCCTTCATCTCTAATTCAAAATTCCTAGAGAATATATTGTTATTATGCTGATTTTGCTCTAGGTTAATTGAGAATATTGCGTACATATTTAGATCATTTACCTCATTTATTGCTTAAATCTTGTTAGATTAATCTTGCATCCATCTAGCATTAATATCATGCTCATATAGATTAAAATCCTTCGTCTTGGTGTTGTCTAGTCATTGGAATGCTTATATAGATCTGAGAGCAATCTTATACTCGCATCTTTTAGAAGGCAATGGGTCGATTTGTTATGGTTTTCATATTCATGTTTATATCTGTCTAACCATGCATGTAATGACTTGATTGAAGTGTTGTGTATTGTAGATACAGATACAGGTCCACTTTTCACACACACATTTCTGGTGCCCACCGTGGGGTAGAAACTATTTTTTTGGCCTCAAAATCATTTTTGTTTATTTGCAGGTTTTGTCCGTACAACCTCTACGAAATATCATACGAGCAGTTTCACTGCATCGTACGACATTATATTGATGCCTGTAGTTTCTCGTACGAAATAAGATCATATCCTTTACATTGTCGTATGAATCAGAATATTCACTCGTACGACATACTGATGCTTTTATAATCTATCATTCTATGTTGAATTCTAACTCATACGACACACTACCTATGCTATCTTTTGTCATTCTGTGTTGATTTCTAACTCGTACGACACACTGCTTATGCTATCTTTTGTCATTCTGTATTGATTTCTAACTCATACGATAAAATCGTCCTGTCGTTATGTTTTATGAAGATTGTCATACGATTCTGTGTTCTGATAGATTAAAAATAGATTACCTTTCAAGATTTTTTGCTTAAATTTTGATTATGCTAATGTTGACCCTGAATTGTCTTCTGTCTACCTGAGATTTTTACAACCTAACCAATTTCTTGCAGGACGCTTGTCAAAGAATCTATCAATCAAACATACGCCTGTCAAAGAATAAAAACAACATGATTACTGATGCGTTGTTTTTGCAGGTTGCCTAAAGAGAAAATTGACCAAATATTGTGTATTCTTTAAATTCATTTTTAGGCACTTAAATTGCTATCTGGTTAATGAACAAATCTGTCTTTTGTGTTTTCAGAAAAATCTAAGAGTTAGGAGAGTATGCTCTTGTCTTTTATAGACAATCAGAAATCTAGACCCTTGAAGCTTTTTTCTAAGTTTTGAGATTTGTGTACCTTTAGCGGGCCTGTCACAATGGGAAAAAGTAATCACCCTATGAGAATGACCCAAGTGAGTACAACTAGACCTGAGCATTCCAACTCACTATAATAAATAGGTCTCTGATGATTAAAGTCTCAGAGGATGGGATTATTTGAGTTTTCTCTTTGAGATCTCTCATATCGGGCATTTTGTAGGGCCTCACGGTCTCAATCATGTTTACGTGACTACAACTTGTTTCAGTACCTTGTCAGGCTATAGGCCTCAATCATGCTTGTGTGACTTCAAGGGGTAATTTCAAATGGAATTCCTGACTAAGAACTATAAGATTAGAAGCTACCCGATTCACCTCCGAAAGGTTGATAATCTTTGTGCAAGAGAGATAGTAACTCTCCCAAGACACTTGCCATATCGTGCCCCCATTAGCGTTTGGAGTTAGCTAATAGGGCGTTGAGAATCCATTGTGTGAGACTCAATGACCATATTCTGATTAGCTATTGGGTGTGTACCTAAGTCAGCAAGCAAAGGTTTTCTTCTCTATGCCAACCTCCATAGGGTTAGCATGTTGTGATTGAATTATTATATATCTTGTGTGTTTTCTGTGTTTTCATCCCTGAAACTGAAAATGAAATACTGAAATTGGAGAAAATGAATGAAACAATATCAAACAATTCAGTGATAAACTCTATCCATGTCCAAACTGGTCATTGTTAGTCATTGAAACATTAGTCCTTATCAAAAACTAGTAGTCGTCAGTCATTGAAACTCTGTTTTTTAGAATCTCGTCTCTGTCCAATCCTCTGTCGTATGAATTCCTGATCTGGTCAGTCAAAACAGTCAAAGTTTCCCAGATCAGTCTACAACAAGCATAAAACTGGTCATTATCCTCTTGAGCATAAACAACCTTGATAGTGTACCCCTGTCGTTGCGTTGCACGATTTTGTCGATCATCTCTCAGCTAGTTCAAACAACATCTTATCAAACCTAAGTTAACCTAGATAACGTCTTACACAGGATAGATCATTCCTGAAACCAAACCAGATCTTAGTTACTTCTCCTAAATCACTACATTAAAAGAACTACTAGCTACAATTTGATCTTGACTTCTGCAACACATTTAGCTCTCGGTCCTCCCAGTTGTAAATGCCTGTTCAAACCAGAAGCTCTTCTAAATCTTTTTTTGACAAAAGTAAGAATCTCATGGATACCTTAGCTCCAATTCCCATGGCTACCTTTGCTCAAATATTTCAAGATATCAAGAAAGAAATATATGACATGGAAATCCAACAAAATAAATCAATGACTCCATTTGAAAAACAAATGCATGATATCAAGAGTGAGAAACTTCAAGGAATGCTAAAACAATTATATGATTTGACAATCAAATACCAACAAATAATTGACAATCAAAAGCCAAATCTCAAACAAGATCACAAAACACCTTCACCAAGACGTAAAGACATTTCCTCCAAATATTCCCTAGATAGACAGTTTACACCTTTGGGGCAATCTATTGAGTTAGCTTTGGAAGAGCTTCTTAAGAACAATCTTATCATATTACCTAAAAAGACCACATGGAGATGGGAATTTTTGAGTAAGTATTGTGCATATCATAGACAAAATTAACATAAGACTTCGCATTGCATAGAATTAAAACATAAGATTCAAGATCTCATTGATAATGGTGTCATTGAAATTGAAGATCCTAATGACTCACCTAAAGAAAAAGAAGGAACTATTTCTAAGCATGATCAAAATCATGAACCTATGTCTAGCAAGGCTCCATATGTAGCCTCCATCCCTTCCATGATGCCTTCATCTCCTAAGAATTCTCAACAACAATCCATACCATCTCCTTCAAACAATGAAACTTCTCGTGTTGACCTTCAAGGGCTATCTCCTATGGAAATCCAAGTTAATGCCAATATTGCTACAAGTTTCTCACATGATTTAAAAATCCTAGATCCTATGCCATCATGCACTCCAATTCCAATCATACCCACTCCAGAAGGCCCTTTCCAAAATGCTTCCCCATCATGTCAAAATATGGAGACCTTCCAAGAATCCCCTACGCCTATGAAAAATCCTATCCCTTCCTTAGAAGTGACTCCATGTCAAGAGGATAATCTGAAAAATGAAGAAACCAGTCCTATCATAAATCAAGATCAAGGCACCAAAACTCCTCAATCCCATCTAATGAATAAAAAAGATCCTATTTCACTAGAATCCCATTATGATCCCATTATACCTTTCCATTTATTCCAAGATGGCCCCCTTCCATCTCAAGATCAAAGCATCCTTCCAAATCCCATTCCTAATCCACTTCCTAAGCAAGATCATGATGCCTCTTCCATCTTTTCAAATGGTCCTATTCAAAATGAAGAGTCAAACACCCTTCCTACTCTATCCAATGGTCCTCTTCCATGTCAAGATCAAAGTATCCCTTCATCTCCTTTTCATAATCCTCCATATTCACCTCAAGGATCCATCATGCCTACAAATACCTATCATGATCCTATCATTCCCTACATTCCATCTCCATCTCATAATGGACTCGTGCCTTCTTTCCAAAGCAAAGTGTATCATACGGGTCAAAATATTTATAAAGGCAAAGGGGTAGATCTCCACAAGCAAGAACCCCTCCATATTAAAGAAAGTGTTAAAGGTCATGGCCTCAGGGACATTTCTCAAGATGTTGGTATCTCTCATAAATCCTGCATTTATCCAGTTAAATCCAAATACATGCCTTCCCCTTCATTGCTTCCATCCATTCTAGGTCCCTATATCCCTCCATCCCTTATGCGGGATCAACAAAGGCACATGTATTCGAGTACCTTCCATCCATCTAAAATACCTCCATATCATTCCTATCCAATCATACATTATTTTCCTTCTCCAAGAAATTTGGATGCCAAGCATAAAAGTCATAAGTTAGGTAATCCACATGTATTCAAGGATCAACATGTCCCATCTAATCGACATGTCAAAACAAAGAAAACTATGATCCAAAAAGAAAAAGAAACATACAAAACGCCACAAAGGCCCACAAAGAAAGAAGAAAATTCAAAAGTTATATGGGTTCCTAAGGAACTTGTACAAGCAATGCGCTCTAAGGAACTACAAAAGCATGAAAAATAAAAAACCATGTGGATCCCTAAGCGGGTTCTTGAAGCACAACAATCTAAAGAAAAATCAAAATCAAAATTGGCATCCAAAATTGTTGTTCCTCCATCCAAACCTTTCGAGTCTATTCCTCCATCACCTCCTTCATCCATTTTTGGTTCTTATGCCCCAAAATTTGTAACCTTTCCTCCATCCAAATCTCAAAATCTGAGATTCACTTCTCCTCCATATGTCCACCATCCCTCAAGGCATGTGCCAATGTTGATCTTTCCAACATTTCCATCTAACCCTACACAATTCTTCCAACATCTCATCCATTATCCAACACCTCTTTTTTACCCTTCCATCCCTCTTATCCAATCCTTTGCATAAATCCTTGCCCTAGTTTCATTTCATTATCCTGCCAACATCTTTGAGCATACCTTCATAGCCATGGTCTATTGCAACTCATATTCTAAGGGTACCATCCAAAGCAGTGAGACATTGGCATCCTTCTTCCATCCCCTATCATGCCTCCATTATCTTCCAAAAGAAAAAAAAATGATGAAAAAGTAAAAAAGAAAAATCAGAAAAAAAAGTAAAGAGAAATATATTTGTCCTTGTGTGAAAACCACTTCTTGTGGCGCCTTGGGCAAGTACCATGATGAAAAATTGGCAAACAGGCGTCATGCATAATCCACTATCCTTTTTCACTTTACACTAGGGGCAAATTCCATCCATGTACATCCATCCATTATCCTTCTTCCTCCATTATCCCTCATCTTCTCTATCTACATCCATATCCCTTTTCCACCTTTGATCTTGACAAGGCTAAGGATCTTTGCAGACTTCATGTGTCATATCTATTACACTTGATCCACACCCTTTAGCTCCTCTCCATCACTTGCTTACATCCTTCATAACTCCCTTTTGATCTTGCTTATCATATCTGCCTCCTATCCAAATCTATCCCTTGATCTTGATCAACACTATAGACAAAATGCAAAAACATGTTTTCCACAAACCTCTTGACATGGCCACTCCTTTGGACCATATGGCTTCATTATGCTATATCCTTGCATCCCTGCGCTATATCCTTGCTTTACATCGCTAAAATCCTTGGTTTACATTGCTATATCTAGACCCTGTGCTTGGATTAACATTTTGAGATAGTCCTTGAAATCGTCCACCATCATTTGTTTATCCAATCATGTACTCAAAATCCCTTTTCCCTTGCTAGACACTAGGAGCAAACATCAAAATCATAAAAATTAAAAAAATCCTGAAAAAAATTCTAAAAATCCTAAAAAGTCTTGAAAAAATCCTAAAAATCAGAAAAAGTCCTGAAGAAATCATTAAAAAAACAAAAAGTCCTAAAGAAAAGAAAAAAAAAAAAAGAAAAAGAAAAAATAGAAAAAAAAGGGAAAAAAAGAGAAAATGCCTTGGTGAAAACCTGACAAACAAGCACCTTGGTAAAAAAATAAAAATGAATCTCTGCCAAGTAGGTGAAAACCTGGCAAATAGGCGCCTCTTGTACTCAAGCGCTCCATCTATCAACTCAACATTGGCATTCTTGCTTTCATGCATCTTTTCTTTTGCTTGTACATATCTTTTGGTCACTTTCGTGACATTTTGGTTCGTTGGAACCCTCATGGCTTGAAAACGATCATTGTCATAGTCTTAGGTTAATCAACAAGAGCACCTTACATGTCCTAAGCAGTGTCAACCAAGTCAATAGTGAAAATTGGTCGTCCACTCCGAGTCAGTTACCTGTCTCCTGACTACTGAAGAGTTTTATCACTGAGTTAACAAGCAAAACAACATATTGGAAAACAATCACTAAACAGTTTGAGCTATAAATGAAAATTTTCTTTGTGTGTTGTCTTTTATACTGGTTTTCAATTATTATCCCTCTGAGTAACTCGAGGAAGTCTATCTTGACTAAGAGGAGCAAGGATTGGGGGCATAATATCTTCTTTGTTTTCTGCTTGTAGGAACGATTCCGATGATCTGAAAAATATCTAATCAGCTGGGTGTCTGTGATAAGTGCCTTCACATTAAGGTGAAATCGCCACACATACCTCAACTCCGCTTATTTGTATGCTACAGGGAGGTTCCCATAATTTCTTTGTTTGTTTTGAGGGAATTTATTTATCATTGAATCCAGGTCCCTACAAAATTTGTCCAAGGATATGAACGAAAAAAGGGTCATTGCAGACAAGATAATTAATATTGCACATGAAAAGAAATGAACTCTAATCTGCCTGCTATGTTTGTAAAACGCTCAATGATGAAAATTAAGCTTTTCAAATCTAGTGACTAGGTTTAGGTTGCATTTTGCATCTCATTTTGCATTTCATTTTGTATTTTATCAATTTAGAGTGATTTCGGTATAATAACAATGCTCTCTTTATCTTCTAAATGAAAGTTGGAAGCTTCATCATTTCTCAACTAAGTGGTCTGTTTTTCATCATCATTTCTCCGATCGAGTACTTGTGTATTGAGATGTTAGTTGCATACATGAGCATCTTATATAGATCCATACATTTCATTTATACTTATTTGCATTCATATTATTGCATGAAGAAAAATAAACATTTGCATTACTAGTTACTCATTCTCCTCATTTATTTGCATAAAAAGAAACAAAAATAAACACCAATATTCCATTTGCATTCATTCATCCCTACTGAAAAGATATGCATACATATAGAATAAAGCATATAGAACATCTCATAATCAATCAACACAAGTACGATGAAATCAAATCAAGAGCTCGTAAATTGACTGTCCTGAGTTCATTTTTAGGATCGAAATCGAAATCTAATGTCAATTCTCTCATCAAAATTTCACTACGTTGACCACTTAGCACTTTCATTAACTGCTCATTCTCTTCTTCAATTTGCGCTCAATTTCTTATAAATCAATGCAAAATTTTCAAAAATTCCTTTGAATCAATTTGTGCTCAAATCATTATCATCGCTCAAAATTGCCTATCATCATGTACCCTCGCTATCTTTCAATTTCACTCCTAAGGGGGCATACTCGTGACCTTATGACCTCACATCTTCAAATGTCGAGGAAAATTTTCAACTCTTCACCGAAAGTCGAGCAAAAATCTTTTTCAACTAAAGAAAATCAATCAAATAAGACCTCATCGCTAGGGGCATCTCAACTTCATCGCTTTATATCAAGTTGAGATTTCTTGATCATCTGAATCAAATCAATCACTAGGGGCATATCAGTTTCATTGCTTCATATCAAGCTGATATTTGTCTTCGTCTGAATCAATCTCTTAACGGTAACTAGTTTCATCTCTTTTCATCAAGCTGATTATTCATTTAAACTCAATCAAGGGTTTAAAGAGTATCTTCGATCACATTCAATCTAAGAAGGTGTTTAGTATTCGTTGCTTTGGATCAAGCTGGACAGTTTATCTTTTCTCATCGTGTCTTGATCAATCAAGTTCAAGATTGATTTTTTTATCATCACTCATTGTGTCTAGATCAATCAAGTTCTAGATCAGTAAGATCTGCTTCTTGATCAATCAAGTTCAAGTTTGATATCTTTTGTTTTCTATCATTCCTAAGTTCAATCAAGTTCGAGATCGGTATCACTTTAATCAGACTTCATTCAGCTTCATCGCTTCGAATCAAGCTAAACACCTCGCTTTTCATCTAGTTTGTGATCAATCAAGTTCAGATTCTGAAGGATCTCTGGAAGACTTCATGCCAATTTGTGACTTTGAAAGAATATTCATGAGATATAGAGCATTCGGTAGAGTTAGGGTTGAGCATTTATTATACCTAAAAGTTAGGTATGCAGTGGATAAAAAGATGATTTAACTCTCATTTCTCACATTGCGTTCACTTGGCGAAGAGATTGTGAAGTGAACCTAGAGTGTTAAGAGATTCAATGAATATTTCTTGCATCCAGTTGAAGACAAAAGGGTATTTTTTAGAGTGCGATAAATTTCTCTGTTCATAACCTAAAAATTGACAAGGGCATCATCTGGTGTGGCAACTCCATTGGTTGTTGACATAGTTGATAGCGAAAGGCCTAAATTCAAGAAACACCCATACAAATCTATGGAAGATGATCTGTAAGGGTCATTTTCGACCGTTCCATATAGTGTTTTAAATGTTGAAGACATTAGGGCATATATCCATTGCAATTTTGAAGAACTTGGGAATGCTGAAATGGTGAAGCCTTACACAAAGGACATGGTAGATGGCATGGGTAATGTTAAACCCGAATTTAAATCACGCCAGGATGAGGGTTTCATCCAATTCGTGAAAATTTTGATCTTGGACGAACTAGAATGGATTAGATTCATTATGAGAAGAATTCATGGCGTGTTTACATGGCTTGACAGGTCGCATAAGATTACAAAGCAAGCAATCAAAGCTATTAAATGCTTGAATGCAACTGGTGTAGTTCCTGCCCTAAGGAATGTGAAGAACACGACCATGATGGAGGCAACTAGTTTTGAACATGATGGAAGATCGATGACAATCAGTGACATTATTGAACATGATGTTAGATTTGTATCCATGGTAATTTATGCTACTTTTTAAATTCTTAAGGAAGATAAGCTGTATGATTTGTGTGAGGTACTCCGTTGTGAGATCTTGAATAATCCAAAGAAGATTAAGTAGGATAAAAAAAATATATTCAAGTTCAATACCCTGATTATTTGTTTGTATTTCTATTTCATGAATGAGGTCCCTGGTGTAGGAAAAGTTCAATGGGCCTATGATAGGCCAGTGGCTATGCAAATTAAGGAAACTCTAAGTGGATTGAGTGATACACAAGCTCAAAGAGCTTCTCTATGGGGTTACTTTAAAAATTTTCAAGGTATGATGCAAAGCAGAGAAAGGACCCCTAAAGAAATTGTTGAGAAGTATGAAGACACCATATGCTTCATGGTGCACACTAATCAATTCTTGATGGAGGTTGTCAAACCAGGACATTATGGATCATGCCCATGGGGTATGAGGTTAGTGGTGATATTCATGATGAATATTCTCAACACATCTTGAGCAAGCTGGTCGACACAAATGAGGAAAGGTTTGGTACATATAAGGAAAAAATTTTGATCCTGCATTCTTAGTTCACTAAAACTAGAATGCCGAGGAGAGTAAGGAAGGAAGTGGAATAACTAGTAGAAGACATGGGAATTAAAAAGGAGGCACTTCGAAGAGCCCGAGAGGAGAATATCCTGAAGGAAGAGGATATGGTGAAACCAAAGAAGACCAAGCTGGAATCTTCTTCCTCGAAGACAAGGCAGATAAGGAAGCCAACACCTTCCTTCGATGCTCAAAATCCTATCCCTCCACCTAAGCCTCAATCAAAACCATCTGTTAGGGATGAGAAGAGGAAGAAAGGGAAACTTGGAAGAGTTTATACAACAACCACTGCAGAAGAGGAAACTGAATCTAATGAAGTAGTGAGGGAAGTGAAGAAGAGTGCTACTGCTGCTAGGGTTGTGAAGTGGCAATCCTTCGGTGGAAGTTAGACCAACAAGAAGCCAAGAGTTGATACTGATCCATCTAGTATAACTCTCAATCAAGTCAAGGAAGCAATAACAAAACAAGGTAACCTTAAATTTCTTTCCCAATTTTATGACTGTTTGGATGAAAAAGGGAAAAGATCTCTAGAAGAAGCTACTATTGTATATTTGAATAAGTATAGCAAAACGCTTATTGAGATTGCTTTTGAAATCCCTAAGAGTCTGTATGATATTTTGGATATGAGAAAAGAAACAATAAGAATAGAAGATGAGAGAATTAGGGAATATGAATTAGTGCAACTTTGTCCGGTGATTTCTAAGACATAAGTTGATATGATTCTTAAGGAAAATAAAGAAAGATTTAGAAGGAAAACCCGTGTAAATAAAATAATGATTGGTAAGCATGCAGAGGTTCATAAGGAGACAAAATAAATTTTGAGGGAAACGATAAAGAAATATGAATATGATGTAGTTCCTGATAGATCTCATGGAAGTGGTCATAAGTCTATTCCTGAAGTCTTTGGGATGCCACCCAAATGTGATGAGCCAAAAATTCTAAAACCATTGAACAAACAACTGAACTTTTTGCTGTAGATGATATTGATAACAATCAACATATTGCAGACTCCGGTGTAGCAATTCAGGATCCTCCGATGATGAATGTTGATTTAGAGAAGATTACTGAGGAGGTTGGTGATGAGAAGGTAGAGGATGCAGAGATGAAAGAGAAGGAGAAAGATGAATGAAATATTGAATAGGTTCAGATGGTAGGAGACACTGCAGAATCTGACAAGGGAAAGCAAATAATAAATGAGAGTGATCTTATTCAAGGCCCCATCAATCTCAATTCACTTTGGGCACAAGTGTTCTTGAGAAAATTTTGCAGATATTCAAGCAAGACACACCCGATTCACCCTCCGATAAACTAAGAAGTATGCTTAAGGTAGTAGATTCTCATTTTGAATCTCTTGAGAAAGCGACATATATAAAATTTTTGAACCAATTTAATGCTATGACGTTAAGGACAATTTTGAGAATGGTTGAAGGTGACAGGGTCAGTCTGATAATCGGTGTGAAGGGCATTTAGGAGGCATTAATTGAAGGTGGAAAAATCTACAAGTCATGTCTTCTATTACAAAAATTCACTATAGAGCTAGATAAGAATATCAAGGAATGTGAAGGACAATTGGCAGGGATATCTAAGTCCTATTCACCCCAAGCCATTTTTGCAAGCAATTACGAGGCTCAGGTAATGTCTTTACTTGATAAAATAAAGAGCTTGAATCAAGAAAAGGATAGGGTAATTAGTAGAGTGGGAGAGTTGAGAAATTTGATCACTCCCTGGTTGGATACACTACTGAGCAGTTAGTAGAATGCATTGAATGCTCTGAATAAGAGTGTTCCTTCTGATCTTAGAGGAGCAGAAATGCATGCCTATCTTTTTAGTGCTCTAATAAACATTTTGGAGAGCCTAAAGAAAGGATGGGATGACCACTTGCAGTCATTAAGGACAATTTTTGCAGACATTTTCAAATTTTTGTAAGTTGCCGTGTATACCCTTGAACATACAATTTTGAGAAGATACCTGCCTTTTCTATTGATGTCAAAGGGGGAGAGAGAAGAGTGAAACATGATGTATATTCTCAGGGGGAGCCTGTTAGAATCAAAGCTTTTAAATTTACAGTGTTTGACATTTTTGGTTTGACACTTAGTCATTTTTCACTAAGTGTTGCCATCAATGCCAAAGGGGTGGATTGTTGGCAAGAGACACTGTTCTAGGAGAGATTAGTGCTTGAGAATTGTTTAGGGGTTATCATTGATGACAACTCAGATCAGATGTGTTATCTGGTATATGCAAATCCATTCTACGGAAAGTCCTAAGCCTATTTTCCTTGTCTGGAAGGTGGAACACAATGTTCGACAGAGTATGAGTACATTGAGTAGAACTCAATTTTGGGTGCACATTTTTGTTTGCGGTAGAAAATATAGTTGATTCAATGATTGTAATTTCTTAGTCCACAATCCTAGCTTTAGATGTTGATTCTAGTGCAAGTTTGATGATCCGATATTCGATATTTTAGGAAGAACAAGGCTATTTTGGTGTAGTGTGTTATGCAGAATCTTCAAGATGATTTTGTTGATTGGTGCCATGTTCAAGGTTGTTGTGCCGACTTATGTGAAGTGTATAATCAATTTGTTTTGGTTTGCATGTGTATTGGTAATCAGATTGAGTCAAATTCTTGTTCCACATTTCATTTGTTTGAAGCTGACATGTTGGTGCCCTAATCAAGTGATGCAGATATATTAGACTGATCTATTTGAGCATTTTGGTGATCGATGTGATTGAGAAAATATTGTATGAGCATTGGTGCACAATTTCATGTGCGCTATTCTTCGATTGATGCTCCGATATATGACAGAGTAGAATAGAACATAATAGTGAGATAGAATAGTGGAAGAAGACTTTTTGTTGTTAATCAGAACTGTATTTTGGCATTTGTAGATGCTATTCATCAGTTCAGACAATCAGTTACCTTTTGGAGTCATTTGTAGGATAGTGAGTCCTATGGGGTTGTATCCCTCTATTGTAATTGAGCAGTGAGCTCTAGGTAGTGTGCCTGAATGCATGTACATTCCTCTTGTAATATTATTATACTCTTGATATTAATATTATGATATTGTGGGTCTGAATCCCACGGTGATTTTTCCCTTTTCGGGTTTCCACGTAAAAATTCCGGTGTTATGTTTTTGTGCTTGTGTGTGTTGAGTTTGTACATTTTACTTTCATTCTTTTGCATCCAGTGGTTTAAGAATCAGATAAATAAAATTACAAATTGTAGAACACTGATTCACCCCTCCTCTTAGCGTTAATCGATTCCAACACCATGCACAGTTTGGACCATTATTTTGGAGTTTTTTAGAGATCTACATGTTCCTCCATTCCTAGATGATCTTGCATTATAGATTGCCTTCTTTTGCTTTTGGATGCCGACAATATTACCTTTGATGATGGTGCCTTAGAGGAGTTTGAATATGAAGTAACACTTGAGCATTATGATGATCCAAAATCTCCTCGTATAGCTCCTACTTCTCAAGTTGAGATCACACATGCATCTTTTGTTGGTGATTTTGACGAGTCATTACAAGAGGTGTCTATTTGTCTTCTTGATTGAGATTTCTATTTGATAGATATCGGCTCATTGTTTGTGGAGTCTCACATTTCAGATTTGGAGGACACATTTGAGGGTTTATCTCTCCTATTTGATGATAGTTATGACACAACAATTGTCACTTCATCTTTGTCTTTGAAGCTTGTTGACAATTAGGTTCCATTGGTTCCTTGTTTGCCACTTTCTATTGTGATTGGGCATGTACCCAATTGGTTTGTGGCATCTTCACCATCTAAGGACTTGGAAACATATGGGAATATTTTAGAGACAACATCATCCTACATTTGGATTCCACTTCCTACCAATTCTTATCCAGAATGGGAAGCATTCTTGCACTTGTACTTGGTTTATCTTCTTCCAAGGGGATAAACATTGTTTGTAAATGTAACGTCATAAATTGTACGCACTTGCTAAAGCAGTACAATTTCACACCTAGTTTAGCACCCGCCTTGGCGCAGTTGCATTTTGCATTGCATTTCTCCTTTAGCACTTAATTAATCAAATTAATTAGGTCTAAAGGTTCTATTTCATCATTTTCCACATCATAAAGTCGGGCCCTTTCATTAAAGCGTGCCCCTTTCATTTTATTCCTCCAATACATCATCTAATCAAAAACCCTAATTAGGCCCTATTCTGAGCTTGGGGGCTTGATTTCGGGGGTCAAAACATCTCAAAATCACTTGTAACTTTGGGATTCTCTCTAAAATCATCATATCTGACGGCCCTGAAAATTTGGAGAAAAGTTGTCGGGACCGTGGCGCCCGGAGTGCACATGGTCCCGGACATTTTTCCCGAAATTTTAGGAGCGCGATCCAATCATAAAATAAAGCTTAACCCCAAGAAATTGGCGGGATATTCAATCTCTAGGTCGGCCAAAAGTCGGAATTAAGACCTAGGGTTCCATACATAAGAGCTCTCTTTCTTCATTTGAAGGGATCCGATTTTTGTTTTGAGGAACCTCATATGCAGTGAAAGGGCAGATCTTTGAAGACTTCAATCACTTTCAACATTCATCCTCCAAGCATTCATCAAATCCATTCATTCACTTAGGGCTTTGAAGGCATTGAAGAGCAATAAGGGATCACCGACTGAAGATTGGCTTGTACCCCTCCCTTGGGGTTGGGTATGATTTCATGTTGTTTTCATGTCTTTACATAAGCTTCATTATATCACTTACATTCATGCTTTAGATCACTTTGCATCTTGATTTAGAGCATTTACATTATCATCTACAAGCAATTAGGGTTTACTTCCTAGGTTGCTCTAGTGTGCTTAATTGCATTTTAGATCTTGCACACACACAAGGTCTGCACACACATTACTTTTACAATACAACTTGGCTATTCGTGGAGGTGGAAATCACCGAAGCGGGGGTTTGACTAAGGCAAAACCCTATATAGCCGCCCAAACACCTTTTTCAGATATAAGTGCAGGTTTCGGGACTCGGACGACGCCGCAAGTTGCAGATCCGGGAAAAGCAGGTCGAGACAGCACCCCACACCAAATTGCAGGGCAAAAGACCAGGATAGGGGCATGGGGCGCCCTGGTCCTGCCAGGACAGGGGTGCTGGGCGCCCTGGTCCCTGGGATAGAGGGGCTGGGCGCCCTGGTCCTCCTGACAGACAGCATTTCAGATAGTTTTCCAGAGTGCAAAACAACAGTTTTAGGTGCAGTTTCAGGTGTAGAATCAGGACAGTGGCGCCCGCACCCCCGTCCCGAACATTTCCATTGTTTAAGTTCAATTCTGCAATCTTGTTATTAGTTCATACTTGCATTTTAGGGTTAGGAATTGGACTTGCATAATCTTACCTTTCAATTACAACAAAGGAATAGAAACCCTAATAGGTAGCCCGTGGCTCTCTCTTTCACCAAAAAGAAGTAGCCAATTGTGCGATACCTCTAGGCTCTTTCGTATTCCGTAATGTGTGACAAGAGGTAGGATAAGGACAGGTTAACCTAGTCTCACTTTTTCCCCCACACATTTTGGTGAACCTGACGTGAATCTATCATTGCTTCCTCTTGCATTGCATTTGTTAGATCTAGATCTAGATTTAGTGTGTTTTCATTTTATTTTCATTAAAAAGAATAAAAAAAAAGAAAAGAGTGTGTTTCTTTGCATTGTGTGTTTAAATTTCATGCAACTTTTATTTCAAAATGTCAGACTTTTATTTGCAAAATGTTCATGCTTATGATGATTATTATGAGTATAGCCAAGATGAATTAGATGAAGCTTTAGATGAGTTTTTGAACCCTAAAGATGCCAAACCTTCATTTTACCAAAAACTCATAAACCTTGTTACTATGCCATTTCGTTGTGATGAGAAAGATAAGTTGAATGATTCCTCTCAAGGGTACATTCCTATCAACTCTTCCACTAAATCTAGTAACATGGTTGTTTTCAATAATCCCCTCTATGAGGAGATGTCTCCTTTTGAATCAAAAGATAAACCTTTTAATAGATATGATCATGCTTTGTTGGATGATGCTCTTGATGACTTTGTGGCTTTATCGAAATCTCTAAACAAGAACAAAACTTCTAAATTGGTTAACATGATAAACTTGAATGAGCATAACAAGCCTCTCTTTGAAGTCCAAGGTGCTTATCCTTCTCCCACCTTTCAAGTTCCTAAATCACCTCTCCTTACTGTCTAAGAAGGGTATGATTCCTTTATTACTCCAAATAAACCTATCATCACTGTGCAAGGAAGAAAACCTATAAGTCCTTATAATTATGCCAAGCAATTAACTAGAGAGAGTTATCATGCGGTTGCCCATACTTATCATACCAGAAATAATAGGCAGCCTAGTCCTCCTCCTGTTATTCCAGTTTCTCTTCCGAATCCTCAACCAATTCTTCCGCAAGCTCCACGTATTTCACAAGTTCTTAGTAAGGAATATGATCTCATAGAACAACTTAAGGCTACCCCTGCTAAGATATCCCTTTGGGATTTGATTCAAACTTCTTCTGCTCATCACGGAATGTTACAAGATGCTTTGAAAGATTTGAATGTTCCTCCACCGAACACATCTAGTAATATAGCATCTTTGGTTAACTCTGTGATGAATCCTAAAGCTCAAATTGTGTTTACCCAAGATGAGTTGCCTACTAGTGAAATTCAACATCAGTATGATCCCTTGATGATTGTGGTTATCATGAAAGACACTGCTATAAGACGAACACTAGTAAATAATGGCTCTGGTCTCAATGTGTGTAGCATTAATCTTTTGCATAAGATGAATGTGGATACATCCCTAATTGAGCCTGACTCTCATCCTATTCGAGGCTTTGACAATGTGGCTAAGACTTCATTAGGTATTATCACCTTACCCCTCACAGTGGGGCCTATTACTTTGCCTACTCCTATCCATGTTATGTCGGGAAATCTAACATACAACTTGCTATTAGGGAGACCTTGGATTCACAGTATGCAAGCTATCCCCTCTACATTGCATAGACAAATTAAATTTATTTATAACAATAAGACATATACCTTGATAGGTGATACTAATTTTCAAGCTTGTTTGCAAACATCTACTTCCAAAGGGGGTTCTTCTAAGATGTCCTCGTCTAGTGATGACTCTTTAAGCAAGATACTTATCGGTGAATCCTTGCTCTCTGATGATCAAAATTCTTTGGATGAGTCTGGAGCTCCTGAAGAAGACTCTTCTCGATTTGAAACTACACATAAGAAGGACTTTGATCCTGAGAAGATTCTCGCAGATGATGATTGGGGATCTCTTGATTTTAACCCTACCTTTGTGGGTGAATATAAGGTTCCTTCTAGAGAGCTTAAAGTTGAAAAGAAGGAAGAAGCTAAAAATCAATCAACATTACCTAGACCTATGAGTAATAACTTCGTGGCCGCTTCTCAAACTTCTTCTCCTCACACCTCTAATTCTGAAGAGTTTGACTCTTTGTCTTATGAAAAACCACCTTCTCTTTCTGAAATGGCTAATCGTTATGGTCGTGGTTTTCGCATTTTTGCTAAGTATGGGTATCATGGAAATGGTTGTGGCGCTCATGAACAAGGGATAAAAGTTCCTCTAGAGAATAATCTTCACAATTATGCCTTTGGACTTGGCTATAATCCCTGTAAGCGCAATAAGGCTTCGAGGAGACCATGTATTAGTGTTAATACTATTTCTACATCTCTATCAATGCAACACCCCGAGTATATTGATGAAGATCCTTCGTGTGCTTGTGCTTTGGATGTTTTTCCTACCGATGATGCTTTAGCTAAGTTTTTAGGAGCATATGATACTCTTCCTTGTTATCATCACAATAGGGGACTCCCTTATTGTTTGAACACTGAAGCCTATTTTGGAAAAGAGATTGATAATGATGAGATTGTGAAAGAATTCCCTCAGCTAAAGGATACTCCTCAACAAAGTAATCTTCTCATAAGTGACACCACTGATGTTAAGATGGATCCTTGCAATGAAGAAAAAGTTATTAAAATTGGAAAATGTCTAGACGAAGAGGAACAAAAACAATATGATGATTTATTGCATGAATTCCCCAAGATCTTTGCTTGGACATACTTTGACATGCCTGGTATAGATCCTAAGATTGTTACCCATAATATTGTCTTAGTCCCTGATGCTAAGCCCGTGAAACAAAAGATTCAAAAAATGAATCCTAAGGTGGCTCTGCTGGTTAAGGCTGAGATTGAAAAATTATTGGAGGCTGGATTTATCCGCCCTATTGACTATTCCCCATGGATTTCAAATATTGTCGCTGTGGCTAAACCAGATAATAAAATAAGAATGTGTACCGATTTCCGAGATTTAAATAAGGCTTCTTTAAAAGATGATTTCCCTCTTCCAAACATTGACATGATAGTTGATTCTATGGCAGGACATGCCTTGTTATCCTTCATGGATGGTTTTTCAGGATACAATCAAATTTTCATTAACCCTCAAGATCAATTCAAAACCGCTTTCACCACTCCTTGGGGTACGTTTTGTTGGATAATGATGCCTTTCGGACTTAAAAACGCCGACGCAACTTATCAATGAGCGATGACCCTTATCTTTCACGATTACATGCATAAGATTTTAGAAGACTGTGTTGATGATGTTTTAGCCAAATCCATTTTTTGTATAGATCATATTAAAATCCTTCGTCAAATCTTTGAAAGAATTCGTAAATATCACATGCCCTTGAATCCCCGAAAATGTGTTTTTGGTGTGGATAGTGGAAAACTATTAGGATTCATAGTTTTGCATCGTGGGATTGAGGTGGATACTAAGAAAATAGATGCTATTGTCAACATGCCACCTCCTAGAAATGTGTCTCAACTCAAAAGCTTACAAGGAAAGATTCAAGCTATTCGTAGGTTTGTATCTCAACTTGCGGATCGTACTTTTCCTTTCACTCAACTTCTCAAAAAGAATATCACTTTTCAATGGAATGAAGACTGTCAACAAGCATTTGAAGATTTAAAAGTATATTTGGCTAATCCTCCTATCCTTCGACCGACCGAACCTTCTAAACCCTTCATTCTTTATACAGCTGCTTCCTCTCATGCTCTTGCAGCATTATTGGCACAACATGATAAAGATGGTAAGGAGTGTCCGGTTTATTATATAAGTCGTACCTTACTCGATTATGAGACCTGATATTATACGATAGAAAGACAATGCTTGGCCTTGGTGTTTGCGACTCAGAAATTGAGACACTATCTCTTAAATTCAGAAGTCCACGTCATGGTAAAGTTTGATCCGTTGAAGCATCTTTTCTCTAAAACTGATTTATCAGGACGCCTAGCTAAGTGGGTTATGATGTTAACTGAATTTGACCTTAAATTTGTTTCAGAAAGAGCAATTAAAGGGCAAGTGCTGACCGATCACTTGGTTGAGGCCCCTTCACCTTTCTCCCTCCCTAACCCTGAGTCTTTTCCTGACGACTTCATCCTTTGTACAGAGAAAGATGAAACTTGGGAGTTATACTTTGATGGCTCTAAGTGTCATACGAGATCAGGGGCAGGTGTTGTTCTGATTTCTCCTACAAAGAAGTCCATTCCCTTATCTTACCATCTCAATTTCCTATGTACCAATAACATTGCTGAGTATGAGGCTCTTATAGCAGGAATAAAGGTAGCCTTAGCTTTGAATATAAAACACATACATATTTTTGGAGATTCTCAACTGATTATAAGACAAGTAACAGGACTGTATCAAGCAAAACAAGACAAGTTATCACAATATAAAGACCTTGCTATCTCTTTGTTACAAAAATTTGATTCTTACACCATAGAACCTGTTCTTCGAAAAGATAATCGACATGCAGATGCAATGGCATGTGTGGCTTCTCTTGTATCTTTAGAGGACCCTATGGTTGATCTTAAATTTGTTATTCACAACCTTACTTCTCCAGCTATTGTAGATGATTCCAGCCTAGTGACATGTTGTGACTTCATAGACTCAGATGAATGGTACTCGCATATCGTAAGATACTTGACTGATGGTACCTTTCCTAATTCCGCCAATAGGAACACCAGGGCTAGAGTTCACAAGTTGTCTGCTAGGTATATCATTCTTTCTAATGTTCTTTACCAAAGGGGTTATAACAGTCTTCTCCTTCGCTGTCTTAACAAATCAGAAATCCCTATTGCTCTTGAAGAGGCACATTCAGGTGCCTGTGGGGGGCATTTTGGAGGTAAATCCTTGGTTCAAAGATTACTTCGTATGGGATATTATTGGCAAACTATGCAGCAGGATTCTTTTTCATTTGTTAAGAAATGTCATCAATGTCAACAACACAATAATTTGATTCATGCTCCTGCCCAAGAACTCCATTCTCAGGTAGCCTCTTGGCCTTTCTCTGCATGGGGGTTGGATCTCATCGGTAAAATCTCTCCTCCTTCATCTCAAGGACATATTTTCATTATAACCGCAACAGATTACTTTACAAAGTGGGTAGAAGTTGTTCCTCTTCGCTCTACCACCGCTGAAGTGATTTGTCGATTTCTTCTAGAAAACATTATTTCTCGATTTGGGATACCTTCCACTATAATCTCTGATAATGGGACATCATTTAAGAATAAAGACGTGAAGCAATTCCTCGAGAAATATCATATCAAACATCGATTTTCTACACCATACTATCCTCAATCAAATGGTCAAGCCGAATCATCCAATAAAATAATCGAACAAATTCTTCGCAAAACCGTGAATAAGCATGGTAAGGATTGGAGTGCTCAGCTAATCTATGCTCTTTGGGCCTACCGAACGAGTGTATGAATTGCCACAGGAACTACTCCTTATAATCTTGTTTATGGTGGTGATGCTATTATGCCTTTAGAATTAGAGATTCCATCACTTAGAGTTTCTCTCAAAGGTATAGTAGATGATGACTCCTATAGAGAACAAAGACTTCAACAGCTTGAGATGCTTGATGAACAGCGTATAAATGCTCTTGGGCATATTCAAGCATATCACAAAACTCTACAACGAAGCTATAATGATAAGGTTATTCAACGTTCCTTCTCAGTGGGTGACTTAGTGCTCTATGAGAATCAGCGCAATGTGAATGCCTTACCTGAAGAAAAGGGAAAATTTAGTCCTAATTGGCTTGGACCGTCTATCGTTATTGAAGATTATGGATCAGGTGCTTACAAAATAGCGGATGTAGATGGTACGCCTCTTAAAGACCCTATAAACGCTATGCACTTGCATAGATACTATGCTTAATTTCTCATTCCCTATCATTTATCTATTTCCTTCCTCACTTCTTCAAAATTGGATAATATGTTAGCATATCTTTGTTAGAGCAAATAGAATTAAATGATGTTTTGTTTAATCTATATTGCTTCGTTCCTGACAAGCATGTTTCTTTACTTTATGGTTTGTCTTGAATTCATTTATGTAAATTACAAAAGATTTACATTTTCATTATGTTGACATATTATACAATGTTTTTATGTGTTAAGTTGAATCATGTCATGTTGTGTTTAAACTCAAATTAAATCACATTGGTTATATGATTTGTAGGCTTAATACATACTTTCTTCCCTATCATCAATGTAGTACTTGATCAAATATTTTTAATTAATTCACACATGTATCAATTTAATCATGGAGCATTGAGAAATCAGTCACATGGAAATTAAATTCAGAACATACATGTGCATCTACCAAATGTATTAACTTTAATCACAATACACATTGTTTCGGCATTAAAGATAACACGTTTGAGACAAAGAAGAATGTATATATATATGTGTGGATCAATATACAAAGGTAGGTCCCTATACACCCAAAATGTGACCTACCCTACATCATAAAATCATCTCCTATCCCTAGGGCTGGTGGCTGGAGAGTGACGACTAGATGCTCCCTCCTGATCCGGCTGTGCAGGTGGACCCATGGGGGTATACCATGATATAGATCGTGAATGGCTCCGAGAGGAACTCCTACGATCCCTATCCATAAGGATAGCGTGATATGAGGTAGCCTCGGCCTGAGATGCTGCTAGATCGCGCTGTGCCCGCTGAAGGTCCTCTGATAATGCTCGCTCTCTCTCCCTCCATATCTCTACCTGCACTCGAAATGGGGAAAACAAATCATCATGCTGACCCGCGTTCCCTTGAGGTCTATAAGCAACCTGTGAGGAACTAGGGATCTGCGCTGTCGTGGAGATATCTGTCACTGCTTGCTGGATCAGGGAGCGCCACTCCTGCACATTAGCTATAACAATAGAACAGATTTTGTGTTAGTACCATTTTATATCATCAAAACATCAATCAATCAATTTAAACCTACTATACCTGGATCTCCCTCACGCCAGTAGGGATCGTGATATGGTAGCATCTGTGACTGGGAACTACTAGGCTCCCCACGCTCGAACGATCTGTGCGTGATAGGTGCAGGTCTCCGTAGCGCCTCGTGTTCCCCCTTTTGGGGAATAACGGGAGGATCTAAGGCTACAGTATCATCTCCTGAATGGTGAGGAGCTGCATCTGACTCCTCCTCATCATCTCTATCCTCCTCCTCCTCGTCATCCCCATCCTCATCTGCATCCTCGTTCTCCTCATCATCATCTCTCTCCTCCTCATCGTCATCCTCCTCCTCCTCCTCCTCGGCACTAGGCTGATCTCCTATAGGAGAATCAGGACCTCTTGCCTCCTCATGACCCTCTCCCTCCTCTGGCTCCTTCGATCTGGATCCCTGATCCTCATCTCAATCTCCATGCCTCCATGGACCTGGATGGCCTGTCGGGTGATCTGGTGGAAAGATAGGCCCTGGGTATGATCTCACAAACCAGGAATGATACCTGCGCTGTGCCCCGGGGTCTGCAGCATAATCAATAACCACATCTTGATCGGACCCCTCTATATCTGTGAGCTCGATATCATCTATCATGGGTCTTGCTACTGCTCTGGGTCTGGGAAGGACTTGTGAGTGTCGAGTGTAGATGGGCACATCGGCTGGAACACACTGCTCTAGCCCAAATTGCCTCCGTACTCGGTCAAAGTAGAATGGGACTATGATGTGTGGATATCGCCTTCTCAGTAGACGGTTCCTCTGTAGGCATGCTAACTGTCTCTCCATCCCATCCCATCTGTGCATCCGCAGATATGGTCTCCACACGGTCACCTCAGCTGTCAATCTGTCAACCATCACTCTCCAATACAATAGATCTCCAAATCTCCACTCACTGGTAAGTGGATAAGCAAATACCCTAGGTCGCTCGCTAGCCATACTCATCGGATAGCCGACAGGCCTGGTGCATGTAAAGTGCTCAAATATCCACACCTGCAGAAGTGTGCATGTCATCAAGCTGCAACCCTGTCCAAAAACATACTCCTCGAGGTCATGATAGAGATGTGCAAGCATACTCCAACCCCAGGCGTATACTCTCCTGTGTCTCTCCATGGCCCTGATGCACCATGTGAGACCCCCATGCATGTGCGTACCTCGCCCGTTAGGGCAGACAGCTAGTGCAATGATGGCTATCATAAGACGTCTCATGAGGGGCACCTCTCCTATAGGATGTAAGAGCCAGCTGACCATGATAAGACCTCTCGTCTCACTCGGCATGACTCTCCCTATGCAATATACCTGCTCCCTCTGATGATCCTCTACTGACCGATCGGTCGCATATGTCACGGTAGCTCCTCTGATCGATAGGCGAAGAATGCGGTACACATCCTCAAGCGTCACCGTCATCTCCCCTACTGGAAGCTGGAACGTGCATGTGTCAGGATCCCATCGCTCCATGAGTGCCATCAGCATCGCGGGATGAAATCGGATGGCCGACATAAGAATCATAGACCACAAACCTACTATCGACAATGTGTCTCTCTCTGCCTGAGTAAGTCGGGGAATCTGATCATGCAAACTGCGAAGAATCTGCCCCGCCGTGTTCTCTCTCATGTACGGGAGACCCTGCATCACAAAAACATAACTATAATCAGTACTCAATCATCAAAATCATTCATGCAAACTGTCGAACATCGTATGCTAACCCTGGTATCTCTTGCCAAGTCCTGATTGGGACCATGGCGCCCTGTCAGGGACCATGGCGCCCCACAGGGACCATGGTGCCCTGTGTGGGACCCACGGTCGGGTTCCAGGGCCCACAAACGATCACAGAAAGTCAAATGCAGAAAATCTAAAGTCAAACATTCAGTCAACTCACCTCGTCCAGTGGCTCGTCGTCGATCACGACCTGTCGCATGATCTCAATCCTCGTGGGACGCTCCGGTCGTTGTGAAGGCATGATGATGGCTATGTGGGCTCTACTACAATGAACAATACTCAGAATCAACAAAGTGACAAATGCAAATGTCTCTTTCAAGGTATATACGTTCATTCCTTTACCTTTAGTTTCAAAACCCTAATTTTCCTCTTTCACTCATTTCATCATAACTTGAGTTTGGGAGATGCGATTTTCGAATTGTTTGTTGCGTAGGAATCGTATTTTCATTCCCCTACTCTCCTGATGTTCCAAAAAGTGCTCTAATGAAGCCTTTTCAGTGAACATCCCTCATCAATACTCTCTTACACAATTTGTCGTAAGTAAACATGTTACCCTGTTTCACCTCCCTAATAAGCAAGTCGAAACAGGGGGGGGCATATAGCTACTCACAAATTTCATCACCTTCCTTAGTAAGCATTAGGTGATTTTGTGATCTAACGTGTGTTTTGTAGGGTGCGGTTCCTAACTATGTACTGCAGATACCGCTGAGGGCTTCGTTCGACAACTTATGGATATATCCTTTTTCAAATAATGTTTACTTTTCTGTACTTTAGCTTGCATATGCACGTAGTACTCATATGACCACTAAAGTGGGGGCTAAATGTAACGTCATAAATTGTACGCACTTGCTAAAGCAGTACAATTTCACACCTAGTTTAGCACCCGCCTTGGCGCAGTTGCATTTTGCATTGCATTTCTCCTTTAGCACTTAATTAATCAAATTAATTAGGTCTAAAGGTTCTATTTCATCATTTTCCACATCATAAAGTCGGGCCCTTTCATTAAAGCGTGCCCCTTTCATTTTATTCCTCCAATACATCATCTAATCAAAAACCCTAATTAGGCCCTATTCTGAGCTTGGGGGCTTGATTTCGGGGGTCAAAACATCTCGAAATCACCTGCAACTTTGGGATTCTCTCTAAAATCATCATATCTGACGGCCCTGAAAATTTGGAGAAAAGTTGTCGGGACCGTGGCGCCCGGAGTGCACATGGTCCCGGACATTTTTCCCGAAATTTTAGGAGCGCGATCCAATCATAAAATAAAGCTTAACCCCAAGAAATTGGCAGGATATTCAATCTCTAGGTCGGCCAAAAGTCGGAATTAAGACCTAGGGTTCCATACATAAGAGCTCTCTTTCTTCATTTGAAGGGATCCGATTTTTGTTTTGAGGAACCTCATATGCAGCGAAAGGGCAGATCTTTGAAGACTTCAATCACTTTCAACATTCATCCTCCAAGCATTCATCAAATCCATTCATTCACTTAGGGCTTTGAAGGCATTGAAGAGCAATAAGGGATCACCGACTGAAGATTGGCTTGTACCCCTCCCTTGGGGTTGGGTATGATTTCATGTTGTTTTCATGTCTTTACATAAGCTTCATTATATCACTTACATTCATGCTTTAGATCACTTTGCATCTTGATTTAGAGCATTTACATTATCATCTACAAGCAATTAGGGTTTACTTCCTAGGTTGCTCTAGTTTGCTTACTTGCATTTTAGATCTTGCACACACACAAGGTCTGCACACACATTACTTTTACAATACAACTTGGCTATTCGTGGAGGTGGAAATCACCGAAGTGGGGGTTTGACTAAGGCAAAACCCTATATAGCCGCCCAAACACCTTTTTCAGATATAAGTGCAGGTTCGGGACTCGGACGACGCCGCAGGTTGCAGATCCGGGAAAAGCAGGTCGAGACAGCACCCCACACCAAATTGCAGGGCAAAAGACCAGGACAGGGGCGTGGGGCGCCCTGGTCCTGCCAGGACAGGGGCGCTGGGCGCCCTGGTCCCTGGGACAGAGGTGCTGGGCGCCCTGGTCCTCCTGACAGACAACATTTCAGACAGTTTTCCAGAGTGCAAAACAGCAGTTTCAGGTGCAGAATCAGGACAGTGGCGCCCGCGCCCCCGTCCCGAACATTTCCTCTCAGATTTTGACTCCGGGTACGCATTTGCATTCTTGTCTTATCTTTGTATTTACAGCTTTCCATTGTTTAAGTTCAATTCTGCAATCTTGTTATTAGTTCATACTTGCATTTTAGGGTTAGGAATTGGACTTGCATAATCTTACCTTTCAATTACAACAAAGGAATAGAAACCCTAATAGGTAGCTCGTGGTTCTCTCTTTCACCAAAAAGAAGTAGCCAATTGTGCAATACCTCTAGGCTCTTTCGTATTCCGTAATGTGTGACAAGAGGTAGGATTAGGACAAGTTAACCTAGTCTCGCTTTTTCCCCCACACAGTAAGTATTGGACTATGTTTTGTCTTCAAGCACTCACCATTTTTGCAAGACATTATCCATTATAGAAGGCTATGTAGTCTCCTTTCCTTCCTATGGGGGATCATTTATTGTATATACATGATGTATGTATTTCTTGAGGGGTATGATTGAGTCCTCCATGCATCATCTTGTTTGTTTCTTATATTTCATTTGGAGAGGATTTTTCTCGCATGTGTTTTTCTCCTTTTCTCCATTTGTGAGAGATTTCATTTCATTTCTTTGCATTGTACATGGGTACCTAACATGGCCTAGTTGTCGGGGCCCATATTGCATCTTGCTTATATTGCATAATAATCTTCTCCCTAGGTTGCACTTAAGGGGGGGTGTTGGAGTAAATAAGGATTTATTCTATTCACCCATGCTTAAGTTTACATAGGCATCATTATTTAATATTTCATGTTTAGGCGAATATCATTTACATTTGCATTCTTTGGTGATAGTTTTTTCTTATTGGCATGATCTAGATCAATATATTTGGCCTACATATTTCTTAGGTTGTGATTCCCTTATTGTGTTGAGGCTTATTTTGATGATAGAGCCCATGGCACAAAATACATATGACAAGATTTATTAATGAACAAACACATTAATATCTATGATTTCCATTTATTCCTATTCAATATTGGGTGAAATCCTTACCATCGTGGGGTTGTGCTAGATTTAAATATCCTATTGGAGCCATATCTCTATATCAGAGGCCATAATTTATGCCCAGTTGTGGAAATGTCTTCTGTCGACTCAACCCACCTATTCTCATCGTCTTCGTCCTAGGTTTAAGTAGTACAATATTGTCTGAATTTATCCTTTCACAAGCATTGTTCCCTTTGTGAAGGTATTTTTGTGGGCAGCTATTCTTCTTAGAAGGCTTCAATTTAGGCTACAACTTGGATCTAGTGTACATACTAGAGATCAACAATTTTTATCTATTGATCAAGGCATCTTAAGATTTCAAGAGACAAGGCATACTCATAATGTGTGTTGGGCCCAATCATTTCATTTCTTGCTCTTTGATCATCACAATACTGATTAGAGAAGTGAATTTTTTACTGTGCATTTGTTTTGCAGTGTCTCCTTATTACATTTACAAAGATTCTGGTTGCATTAGACTCTATTAGCCTATGCGTTTTGTTTGGTGATCTATTTCAATTGGGGTTTTTATTATTGTAAACTTATGTGTGCGTTATATTTATTCCTTCCCATGGCAGATTGATGCTGATTGGTTGATTTGTATTTTATTTGCGGATTACTTTATCCCTTGCTAAAGTTGCAAGAAATTTTATCAGACTAAGGTTTCTCCTTTGTGCATAAACTTTCATAGTGGTGGGCACGTGTGCATAGTGCATGAACATATATCCCATATTTGCTGTGGAAAGGTGTACTTTAATCTTTACATACCACCGTGTCCGGAGTTCCGTTGTGCGTTAAGTGCTTGTTGTAGGGAGTTTGTGGCTTGCTATGTGAATTGTGAAGACTTAATTTGTGGGGAGGGGTATATGCCACATAATTGTGCAAACAAGATTATTTGAATTTCAAAAGGCCTATTTTTGGCATAGTACACAATTGACCACATGCACGTTCAAAATTCAAGCCACATTTTTTCATTTTTGCAAACAGCTAGGTCTTTCTCACAATCCAAATATCAACGAAGCACTCTTTTCATCAACTTCATAGTGGACAAGGTATTTTTTAGATATTTTTTTATAGTGTACCAAATTTTATCTGTTGAAGTTTGAATCTTGGCCTGCACAATGACATTTTGCTGATCGCTATTCATAATGTGTGAAGTGTATCATTGATGTAATCATGGGTTATGCAACACATCATTCTGTTATCACTTTGACTAGAAGGAAAATTATGAGTCATGGGAAAAAAAAATATTCACACATTGTTGTTGGCTTAATCTCTTGCTCATCTTTATGGAATCATTCTCGAGCCAAAAATTAAATGTAAGCAATCAATTTGGGGTAATAGGAATGATCATATCATAGGTTTGATTGTTTGAAGTATTAGTATGTGCTTCTAATGCAAATCCCAACCCAAGTTTATAGGTATTTAGTGCCCATGCACAGTTTGGACCATTATTTGGTAGTTTTTTGGAGATCTACATGTTCCTCCATTCTTGGATGATCTTTCTTTAGATTGCCTTCTTTCACTTTTTGATGTTGATGATATTACCTTTGATGATGGTACCTTAGAGGAGTTTGAATATAAAGTAGAAATTGAGCATTACGATGATCCAAAAGCTCCTTGTATAGCTCCTACTTCTCGAGTTGATATCACACATTCATCTTTTGTTGGTGATTTTTATGAGTCATTGCGAGAGGTATCTATTTGTCTTCCTGATTGAGATTCCTATTTGCCAGATATTGGTTGATTGTTTGTGGAGTCTCACATTTCAGATTTGGAGGACACATTTGAGGGTTTATCTCTCCTATTTGATGATAGTTGTGACACAACAATTTTCACTTCATCTTTGTCTTTGAAGCTTATTAATAATTAGTTTTCAATGGTTCCTTCTTTGTCACTTTCTATTGTGATTGGGCATGTACTCGATTGGTTTGTGGCATATTCATCATCTAAGGACTTGGTAATATATGGGAATATTTTAGAGACACTATCATCCTACATTTAGATTCTAATTCCTACCAAGTCCTATCTAGAATGGGAAGCATTCTTGCATTTGTACTTGGTTTATCTTCTTCCCAAGGGGATAACCATTGTTTGTAATTATTGGACTATGTTTTGTCTTCAAGAACTTACCATTTCTGCAAGATATTACCCGCTATAGAAGGCTACGCAGTCTCCTTTCCTTCCTATGGGGGGATCATTTATTGTATATACATGATGTATGCAGTCCTTGAGGGGTATGATTGAGTCCTCCATGCATCATCTTGTTTGTTTCTTTTATTTCTTTTGGAGAGGATTCTTCTCCCATGCAATTTTCTCCTTTTCCCCATTTGTGAGAAAATTCATTTCATTTCTTTGCATTGTACATGGGTACCTAACATGGCCTAGTTGTTGGGACCCATATTGCATCTTGCTCATATTGCATAATAATCTTCTCCCTAGGTTGCACTTAAGGGGGGTTGTTGGAGTAAATAAGGATTTATTCTATTTACTTAGGTTAATTTTACTTAGGCATCATTATTTAATATTTTACATTTAGGTGAATATCATTTACCTTTTATTTGTAGCCAGGTAGTTGATGCTAGTTCTCTCTACCTACCCTCACATTTGATTGAAACATATCTACATATCATGTGATCTCCCACCTAATTCCTTTAGCTTTAAAAGAAATGCTTATGTACATTATTTCTAATCTCAAAATCAATTCAACTCTTTGGTGAAATATCCCTTTCTTTTTGTGAAGGTTATATTGTAGGTGGTGTTCATGGCAATGGAGTTTTACTCCAACACTTTTACCTTGAAACTCCTTGGCATAATTTATCATCTTTCAAAATTTATCTAATTCTTTAGGGAAGGGAGACTTCCCCATTTAATATTTGGAAGATAGTTTTGAATCTCCCTCAATTTCGATTTTGGAATGTCCCCCAACTTTAAGTCTTTGAATACCCCACAAGATCATTATGGCTTATTGAATTCATTATTGGAGGTCATGTTAAGGCTCTTGGGAAAAAACTCCAAGAACATTTATTTGTCATTGTTGGAGTAATTTTAGGATAATTATTGAATTATTTATTAATTAGGTCCTCTAATTGCCTTTTCACTTAAGCTAGGCTTAGGTGTTTTTTATTATGTAGATTTTTCTTTTCTAACATTATTTCTATATGTAGTTGAGATTAATTTAACTCCTACTTTGCATTGCTTTAGTTCTCCTAATTTTAGCATTAGGGGTTGCACCTAGTGTTTCATTCATCCTTTATAAGGATTCATTCATTCATTGTACTAGTACCTCTAATTATGTATCTCCAATATTATTTTGTGTATTATACACAATTCTCTGGTTGTTATAGAACATATTATCTTTGCGTGATCTCTTTTGTATGATAGATGTTTTTATTGCAGATGATTCTTGGCCCTTGAGGTTGACCATCAACTTCTACATGGTATTAGAGCTATTATATCAAGTTCCTATTTGAATGCTTGAGGGATTCAACCTGAGGTGAATTTTCTATGCTCTTTGGACTCAAATAGAGGTTGTCATCATATTCACACCATAAAAAGCCATAAGAATGATTGTCATTTCATTAAAATTGGAGAAGTTAAAAAATTGGATCAAATTGGTTGAGGACACAAAAATTGTGGCAAAATCCAAGTGTAGCTAAATAATCTAGGCACTTTGGAGAAACAGACATCACCATCACACTCAGAAGGCCCAAAAACCTTAAGATTGCTTATCAATTTGTCAAAATTAGAAACCGGGGAATTCTTTGCAAATTTTTTCAGAAAGTTTTCATTTTTGGCAAGTTTCCATTTTTGAAAATTTTCTATTTTGAAAAAATTTCTATTTTCAAAAACTTTCTGCTTTTAGAAACTCTCTATATTTGAAAACGTACTATTTTTGAAAACTTTCTATTTTTCAGGAATTTGTTATATTAAAAAAATTTCCAATTTTGGGAACCCTTCAAACCTTCCAAGCCTTAATTGACATATAGTTGGTTTTTTGCCCATAACTTCGTCGTACAAAGTTGAAACTGCGAAATTGAGATATCATCAAAAATTTGACTCCAACACCAATCTAATTATATAGGTGGTTTGATCAAATTCTACACTAAAATTTTGTATTGGGCCTCTAAAGGCAACCTTCATTTTTTCACTTTTGGGGCCATAACTTGAGCAAACAAACTCTATTTTTAAACTTTCACACATCATCGTAAAGCTCTCAGAGTTCTCTATTTAGATATGTAGTAAATTTTTCTAGAATATTCACTAGGGACTCAGTAAGCTTATTTTTTGTCATTTCTTGTTGTTGTAATTTCTCAACTTGTACAAGTGCAAAAGGGTTTATTTTCCTTGTTGTGGAGGGGGGGGTTAGAATCATCATCTTTAAAATTCATATATTGTTTTAACCATAGCCCAATTTTGGGTCTTTCTAATGAGAAACTAATGGGCGTCATAACTATCATAGCTGAAAGACTACAATGATCAGATTGATTTGGTCTAGGGATTTATGGTCTTGTTAAGATGAAACCCAACCCAAATTGGCTAGTGATTTTGAGATCATTTAGCATAGGTATAAGATGGATTAGGCTATGGGTTTGATTGGTCTACATGTTTTAAACAATCCTCAATTTCACATTGATTCCTATACTACTGCTAGGGCTATCTAGCTCAAATTTGAGAAAATGTTTTGGGGGCATTAATGAGTTCCATGCACTTTTATTGCAGATAGATTTAACATAATTGAAACTTGATTCATTTCCTTCCATTGAGGACTTTTAGAGAAGTTCAAATCCATCATATTAGATTTACATCATTATGGAAAGCAAAAGACTAACAAGGAGTACATCTTTCTAATTCTGTCTAAGCTTCAAGGCCAATTTCAGTTCATTGCTTCATCATTCTATTCCATCATGGATTCTTTGGGTACCCCATTCACTAAGCCTTCATTTGAGGTGTTTTCTAAGCCTTCATTTGAGGTGTTTTGTGAGTGCTTGACACAAGAGCAGGCCAAGCTGTCATAGCTTGATTTAGTTTTTGGTTCCAAATCTAAAGCCCTGGTTGCTGAGACTCCTAAATCTATAAGGAAACAAAAGAAGAAGTAGAAGAACAAAGGTACACAATCTATTCCTCTAGCTTTAGATTGTCATGCACATGATTCAAATTATTTCACCTCTTCCAAGAGATCTTCATCCAAGAAGGACAAGTCTAACTATGCTTATTGCGCCAAGTCAGTACATGATGAGCATTAGTGTTATGCAGAGTAGATTAATGAGCTGAAAGAAATTCTTTGAAAGAGTAATATTCAACCACCTTCATCCAGTGCATCATCTTCCGCCACTTCAAGAATTGGACATTCTAGGTCTACTACATCGACAGATTATGAAGACAAGATGAAGGGCCATTCTCTCTTTACATTGACACATTTTTAGTCCTCTAGATGACTTCTTGATTCAGGAGCTTCACATCACATGGCATCATCAGAGGGCATGTTCTCTTCTTTTGAGCATCATACACTTCCATAGATTTTGATGGGTAATAACACCTACATAATTGTTAATGGGAGTGGTTCTAATGAGGCTAATGGTGGCACATTCAATAATGTTCTTTGTGTCCTTGTATTATCTTCCATCCTTCTTTCCGTCTACCATATATTACTCACAATGGGATAGGCAAGACAATTGAGTTCACCCTTGATTTAGTGATCATCAAAGAAGAGAGCTTGTTGCAGTTGGTAGTGTTGACCATGCATCAAAGTTGTATGAGTTCTCTCATTTTTCTCCCATTGAGCATGCATCTAGTCCTATCTCTCATGCATCAAGAATGGATAAAACATCTGAAGAAAGATTTGATCACTTGAACCTTTGTGTGCTTCAGTCATCCATAGTGGTTCCTAATACTTTTATTAATCCTCCTTATTCTGCTTCTTCAAATTTTAGTTCAGTTCAATAGTTTGATTGTTCCCTTCCAGTTTCAGTAGAGTGGAATGAGTACTTGTCAAATATTGCAAGTTTATTTGATACATCACACACTCCATACATTACGGACATGATTGAGGATATTAGATATTCCTCTGATGCTACCTTGAGAATTTCTTTCATCCCATATTCAATGCCTTCATAGATTGTTCATCAAGTACCTTCATAGTTGTTTGGATTTGTTTAAGTTGATTTGGCACATCACGATTCAGGCAGTTGAACAATTGAACAATCTTCCATGGCACACATCATGAGACTTTTCCTTTCATGGAGTTATTTTAGCCTTGGTCACTTGATTTTTTTCTTCCTATGGGGAGGAACATTGTTTGCCACTCTTGGATCTTCATTAGCATTTATCCTCAAGCCTTCATTTTTGGCATTAGAGCTTCTCTCTTATAGGGGGGATACATTGTTTCTTCTTTTCTCTCCTATGGGGGGATATTGATTGTACTTATGTGATCGATTCGGTACTTGGGGTCCACTTGGAGTCCTTCATCTTAGTAACATTTAGTACCTTTTTCTTTTTTATTTCATTGCATCTCTTGCTTTTGGAGAGGGGTTTTTTCCCATGTGGTTTTTCTCCCTTTCTTTATTTAGAGAGACCTCATTGGTGTGAGCTGCATTGCTTTACATTTATGCATGCATTTTGCATTCATCATTAGCTATTTATCTTATCCCTAAGTTAATCTTAAGGGGGGTGTTGGAGTAATTTTAGGATAATTATCTAATTATTTATTAATTAGGCCCTTTAATTTGTTTTCACTTAAGATAAAATTAGGTGCTTTTTATTATCCATAGTTTTTTTTTTAATATTAGTTTTAGATGCACAGTGGAGCTTAATTAGCTCCTACTTTGCATTGATTTAATTCTCCTAATTTTAGCATTAGGGTTTGCACCTATGGTTTCATTTGTCCTTTATAAGGATTCATTCATTCATTGTAATGGTACCTCCAATTGTGTATCTCCAATATTATTTTGTGCATAATGCAAAATTCTTTCATTGCTATAAAGTATATATTATCTTTGCTTGATCTCTTTTGTGTGACAAGTTTTTTTCTTGCAGACGATTCTTGGCTCCTTTGGTTGATCACCAACTTCTACAATCATCTCTTATAACTCCACTTGAGGCTGCCACTACAAGGTTCCTTTTAGACCACCCATGAAAATTCATTTTAACCCATCCTACCTCAAGAAGAGTCCTTTTAACAAAATTTTATTTTTGTTAAAACCTCTACAAATAAAATTATTTTAAAGGCCTTAAGGCCTTTCCAAGTAGTCTGATTCTTGTGTCTATGTCATAGTTTTAAGACTTAACCTCATAGCTTCTAGATTAGTTGAATCTCTCCTTAGATATAGATCTCTTATCCCTTTTCTTGTAGAATTACCTACAATGGTTAAATTAGCCTTGATAGATTTTAACTCTTTTACCTCATCTCCTTTGATAATAAGAATCTAAGGACCTCTTCAACTATTGGGTTAAAAAATTAATACTGATTGATATGACAAGGTTGTCCCATGAGTTTGATGAAATAAACATGACAAAGTGATGCATTATTATTCCTCATGTCTATATTCATATTTGCAAAAGTTAATTGAATCACCACAAATTAAAATCATTCAAATGGATTATTTATCATTCATCCTCAAAAAATATAAATTTTCCCACAAAAGAAAATTATTCAAGATAGACTTTTTTTGGTGTACAAGCTCTCTAATTTTGTCTAGATGTTCTTGATGGTGGTTTCTCTTAATACATTTAGGAACATTGAATCTAAGAGGTGGAGAAACCAAACTTATATCCTTAATATCAAGCATTATTTAGACTTTTGCAGACATAGCTAAGGGTTTTCATCTAGATAATGTAACCCATAAATCTCTATCAATAGTAAGGTACTTCTTCTTGAGCTTCCAAATCTTATAATTGAGGGTTATTGAAATTTTTATCCTCCATTTTGGATGCGCATGTCATTCTCTATTCCTTTAGAAAAAAGATAAATATTACAAAGACCTCATTGAGATAAAGATTAATACTCAACTTCCCCTCCCATAGATCTAACAACCTAAACAAAATATGCTATCTCTAATGCTAAATAGAATGAAACTGATACTAGATTCCCATTAATCCAAATAGATATAGGTAATGCAAGTAAGAGTAAATCTAAACAAAATTTGGTAAAGTAATTATAAGAGACACAAAGAATTCCCTAAGAAAAACCACAAAGGGGAAAATCTATCAACAAAGCACACTTAATGTGTTACAACAAAGGAATTGGTTACAATTTACACTAAGAGCATTCATGTTTGAAAAGAGATATTAAATATTAAATCATGGAAGCAATGTAGAAAATTGGCCTTGCATAAACTATCAATACGATCTCCATTCCAAGCCCTCAATTTATAATCTAAGGATATCTTGAAAACCACAAATAGAACTCAAAAATACAAGTTCAAATCATGATCCATACCTTCCTCCAACTCCTCGAAGTTGGACCCATTTACACACTCCAAGTGTCACTTCTCTTAAAATAATATCTCCTCTCATGAAGACTATTGGCCTCGTATGACTAAATTAATTGATCAAAGATACCTTGACTATTCCACTACTAATCCCTTCTATACAACTTCTTACAACAATCATAAAAAATAAAAAAATGATAAAGAGCTCTAATAATTTTTTAAATTTCTTTAATAGATACACTTTATTCTATAAAAACTCATTATTCAAAATAATTATGAATAATAAATTATAATTATTGTTATAATTATTAATTAACTATAACAATATAAACTATTTACACAATATACAAAAGTGATTTTAACAAAATTGTCAAAATTGAAACTTATATCCTAATTCATCTCATCATGATGTGAATTCTGACTATCTTTAAAGCAATCAACATTGTATTCTAAATTAAGCATCTAAGTCATCCACCAATATACAGATATTCAAACACTTTCATTGGCGACATCTAACCTATCCCTTAAAAAACAAGTAATTTGTTCTAGAAAAAGATAAGCATCCCCTTTTAATATATAAAACTTGCACAATCTTAGGGCAATAGAACATTGTTTGGCCTATTCTCTTGGATGATTATAATGCCATAAATGTATTTTTTAATACCTCTAGCCACCGATAACATGAAAGTAAACGGTCATGAGTATGAAGCTAGTAGTAAAGACGAATGTTTCAAAACGAAGTTCATCAGATTTTTTTTTTTTTTTCAATGGGAGACTTTTTAAGGGTGTATATACAATTGTTATGACGTTTACGTTTAAGTATTTTATTGGAATATAGACCTCTTCCAAATCATCACTGGTATCTTTTACGAACCAGACAGAATCATGGCGTAAATCATAATTGGTTTACGAGGTCTTACTATTTTTAAAATCTTGACTGGGAAATGAAGCTTGCGGTTGGAAATTAAAGAAAAAAGAACTGTATCTTGTAGATGCTCAACAAAATCAAAAGGATTATAGAGCTTTACTTAATTAAATTGTTTTTCACAGAGAAAGATAAAGAAAACCTTGCTTGCCAAGTAAGAGCTGGACAGGGAGGAAATGAATATGAATCTAAATTTAAAAGCCTCGACCTTCCTGGTTTTGGGTTTCTGGATATGTGCTGTGTATGCACAACGAGGTGAGATATTCAGGCCCTGGCAAACTTTATTAATAATAATATTTACATAGAATTCATCTTCATAAGCTTCAAGTTTAGGATTTTTCATTTGTGATTAGATTGTTTTATCATTGATTACAATCAGTCTATCTTTGATTTGGGTTTCATTTAATTCCAACACTCTTCTTTAAATCATTCTATAAATGTTTGGGACTCTTAGTCAATTTGATTCTGTTATATGCTGAGGTTCTCACGAACAAACTAAAACTGGAGTGCTCTACCACTGACTCTTTTAAAATCAGTCCATCATTATCCCAATGCGATTGTAACATGATCATCATTCTATAAATGTTTGTGGCTCTTAATCTAATTTGACTTTGTTTCATGGACCAATTTAAACTGGAGCGCTCTATCCCTGAATTACTGCTTATTTTCAAATCAGTCCATCGTTGATCCTAATGTGATTCCAAGAAGATTTAGGAGAATACAGATTTGCATGGAATTTATCTTGAAAGTAATTCTGTTGAGTTTTTCATAAATCAGTTAACATTCATTTATTGTTGGAACCTTCTATCATTGAGTTATTAATCTTTATAAAATTAGCTCATCTTTGATGTGGGTATGGCTTAATTCTAACATTCTTCAACTGTTAGTCTAATTTGATTTCATGTTGAGCTTTCTATGAATCAACTAAGATTCAAAAACTTAAGATCTTGTATTTTAATATCAACCCAACCCATCTTTAATCCGTATATGATTTAATTCCAACAAGATTTACCAAATATAGGGTTTTTTTTTCCCTTAACCTAGCTTCTCAAATCTTTGCATTTGGTTTGATAGGATTCATCAGCCTTGCCTGTGGAGGAACAGACGAGGTACGCAATGATAGCCACGGCATAAGTTGGACGTGTGATAATCTCTACATCGAATCTGGAGAAAGCAACACACCCTCAAATTCAGCCAGTGCTCTTGATTATCAACTGCAACATCTCCGCAGTTTTCCCCAAGGGAAACGAAATTGCTATGTCTTACCTGCAAACCAGGGAACCAAATACCTAATCCGCGCCTCTTTTCTTTACGGCAACTACGACGGCCTTCAGTCGGAGCCAAAATTCGAGTTGCTTATAGATGCCAACCTCTGGACCACTGTTATGATAAACGATGCGCGAGATATTGTTGTGAAGGAAGCGATCATGATGGCGAGGACGACATCAATTGGAGTATGTTTGGGGCGCAGCGGCACTGACACCCCCTTCATTTCTTCGCTGGAGCTTCGACCCATCAAGCCTTCCATGTACGCTATGGTCAGTCTTTCTTTCTCTATGTTTGGCGTCCTGCGTGAAGACTGGGGAGGGCAAGAGGGCTCGTCGATAAGGTTTGTCAATTTTCACAAAATCAGTAATACGCCAAGTAGTAGTGTTTACTGAGTGAAGTTGAAGTTTAATCTTCTTTTTTTTTTTTTAAGTTTCTGTTGAAATGTAAATTAATGATTCATAGAATAGATAAAGCTATTTTTGGATTAAATTATGTTCAATATTTTTGCATCAATGTATTCATCATCAAAATAAAGAGAGTCAAAAAAATCATAATAAATATGAAATTGGAGATCGATTTTATTCGTTTCTTAATTCAAGCAGACACAAGTTTGGCTTATTTCTTCATCTTTTTGTTTTCATTGAGTTTTACTGAACATATATAACGTACCCATTTATTTTTTAATTTATTTAATCCCAAATGAACTGAACAGATCCATTCATTTTCTTTTCATGAATTATAAGTCCAAATGGATTAAATTTAGTTTGCTCTTATTTTTGCTGATGCAGAAATTGTATTTAAAAGTTAAATAAGATATCTCTTGATCTATTTGATGTAAATCAATCATATAGAATTTTCAGACTGTTCATGCAGCAATCAATTATACAGAATTTTTCAGGCTGTAACAATCAAACTTTAAACAAAACTCATATGTGATGATATGAAAGACAATTTATTTTATTTTCAAAACCTAAATTTTTATACAAGCCCAATCTATTCACAGATTGTTACAATGCAATTTACAAATACTCTCACATTCAAAGCTGTAAAGTCTCATTCATTTTTCTCTCCTTATATTCCAACGCACTCCCTTATATTCCCAGTTCTGCAAGATAAAAATAAATTATATTTTACTAAGCGCCTGTATTCTCTGTTATCCTTTTGACCTTCCACCTCCTTTTCCTAGGCAGCCTTTTTTTATTTTAAAAATTGCATTTTAAACCTTTCAAACTTTATTCTTTAACTGCTGTGCCTCATCAGTTCTCTTTCTCAGTCCATGACATATTGCCTTCCTCATTTCTTCTTAGTAATTTCTTCTCCGAAGGATTGTTGCCTAGATTTTCTGTTCACATTCCGTTTCATGACACCAGAAGATTAGTGTGCCGGGCCAACGGTCGAAGTTTTCCCTTGAAATTTTTTCTAAGAAACATAGACAATGCTGCTACAACACATATAAACTTAATATGAATTCTGAAAACAAGGGATAAATAGGGGTAAACGCTTAAACACACAAAAGAAATCTTTTATTCATTCAATCGATTTACAATTTTGCAGACAATATTGTCTTTTTATAGAGCTCTCAGCCCTTTACAATAAACTATAGCATGCAACTAAAAATAGGAGTGGAAAAGATTTTCTCAACATGTATTATTTGCACCACTTTTAACTGGCAGTTATAAAAATAGACTAATGCAAACTAATTCTGAACTGAATGTCAAACTACACATGGCAAACAACCGAACAGGACAAAACTTGGCCTAAACTCTTTGCATGGTGGTGAGGTTCATGCATCACCTCTCAACATACTCCCCCTTGATGCCGAGACACAATATCATCTCAAAGCTTTGACAAACTAGATCTTTGCAACTTGATGTGACTTTGTTGTACAAGATAACTTTGCACGGCAAAATCCAAACCATTGCAACTCACTATGCAATGCCAATCATAGCAAGCAGTCATTAGCTACTTGACTCCAACATCCAAATTGTGTGTGATCACTTCTTTTGTTCACATGCAAACATTTAGGCTTACACAACCTTCTAGACATATTTGTTACCTTTCTCCAATTGGATCCACCAATCCATCCATAATTAATTTGCATACAACCTTTCTTAGATTTTTCATTCATCTCTTTGTTCCAACATGATTTTTTACAATGATTCTTCAATCCACAAATTGAACACGGGTGAAGATCCCAACACTTATCTTCTTTATGTCCTTCCCTATAACAGTGCGAACATTCCATTCTTTGAGCTGATTTGCAGGAGCTTGTAACAATGACAATATTAGATCTATCTTTTTACAATATCTGAGACTTTCATTCTTGGGCCTCATAATTGGCTGAATGGGCTCTTGAATTCCTTGCCCATGCTTTCCTAGTTCTCTTCCTTTATAAACCATTTTTCGCATGATCTCCAAACCAATATTATTTTCAACCCAACCCTTGCTATTAGCATCACAAACTTCGATTGTACATGCACACACATCCTTACCTTCAACTGAAGAATCTTTAGCTTTATTGTCATTATCAATTAATTTTTCAAGGGAACAAAACAAATCTTTTGTGTTGCATGAGACATCAAAAACTAATGACTTTGATTTCAAAAGCTCATTTTCTTTTTCCAATAATTTTAACATCTTTTTCAAATCTTCATTCATCTTCTTGATTTTCTCCAATTCCTTTTCAAGAATACCATTTTCACATGAAATTTCATAGACATTTTTCTCAATTTCTTTATAATTTATATCAATTCTGAATTAGACTTTTTCAGTTTCACCAATTCATCATTTAAACAATCATTCTCACACATTAAATTTGCATTTTCGTTCTTACCTTTTTACCAATATTTCTCATTTGAAATAAAATTTAACTCACTTGACTTTGATTCCACTACTGCGATCTAGCCTCTTTTAATAAATTCACGTTCCTCCACCTCACAAAATCTTCTCATTTCTTTAGATAACTTCACATATACTAGTGCACTACCTTTGATGACGTCAAGCTTCAGCTTCTTCAATCTCTATTACTTTCAGACCTGGCCAAATCTTCCCTGTTGGCAGCGACTGAAGACAAACAAAAACACTTCCCCCTCCTTCTGTTTAACAGTCTCTTTGATTTATTTTTCTTAACAATATGGAAGATTTATTTTAATCAAATAGGGCAGCTTAGTCGCTGTGACTATTCTTTACAACACATATAAACTTAATATGAATTCTTAAAACAGGGGATAAACAGAGGCAAATACATAAAATAGAGCAAATCTTAAACACAAAAGAAATCTTTTATTTATTCAATCGATTTACAATTTTGCAGACTGTATCACAAATAGCGATAATATTGTCTTTTTATAGAGCTCTCAGCCCCTTACAGTAAACTATAGCATGCAGCTAAAAATAAGAGACAAAAATAATCTCTCAACATGCATTATCGTGTATTATTCGCACCATTTTTAACTGGCGGTTATAAAAATAGACTGATGCAAACTAAATCTGAATTGAATGTCAAACTGCACATGGCAAACAACCAAACTCTTTACATGGCGGTGAGGCTCATGCATCACCTCTCAACATCCCTACTTGTTATTTAGTCAAACAAATCATCTACTAGGCATACATAATGCAAAAATCACATACTCTAATGTTTGAAATGATTTTAGTAATGATTCATTAGAACAAAACATTTTGTTATGGAAATTGGTCCAATAATGTCAATCTGTTCACAAAATCGAATTGAAAATCAAATTTAAAACTTAAAACTTCAACTCACACAACTGAAACACAAAAAATGTTTTTGGGATGTCTATATATATATATATATATTTCTTTTTTATTAGGGGAAGTGTATCAATAGTCGTTATAGCATCCACATATCTTAAACAATACATCAGATTTTCACAATTTTTTTGATTGTCTCCACATACAACTTAACTGTTTCTAAGTAGTAATGAACGCACGCTATGAGATCCATTATGTGTGCAAGGGTCAAATCGTACACATTTCAAAGTGTCTAGATACCTACTTAAAGATGCTCCAATAACCATACACTTGAAATTGCCAATACTTATGCACAACTGGTTCGGTAGTTGAGCATACATAAATGGACTAATTATGATCCAAAAATATTAAAATGTAGACAGCTATTGATACATATAAATTTATTAATAGACTTTTAGTTATCGAAAGATTGTTGGCTCTTATCCACTATATTCCAACGCTGCCCATTATCAGAAGCCTATTTGCCTAAACAATCAGCTACTCCAGTCCATTCCCTAGGAATGTGACTAAAAAAACAGATTCCAAGAAATTGCACAACCAAAAAATTTGCGTAATCACCACAGTCAAGTGCCAGCTAACCCTGTCTAACAATTGCTCATTCAGCATAATCACCACCACTTGAGAATTAGATTCACAAATAATCCATTTCCAGTTAAGCTCTTCCCACAATACAATTATTTTATAATTTATAATTTAATTAATAAATTAAAAAATACAATCTAAGGATATATTTTGATCTCTGATAAAAATGTTGCATGGCATACAGATATCCTGACGATGAGTTCGATAGAATCTGGACGACGCTAGGAGGTGGATCGAATTTAATTCCCATCAACACGTCTAAAATGGTGGATACTTCGGTTACAGATGTACCAGCTTCTGTGATGAGCACTGCCTTGGCTCCCCTCAACATTTCATTCCGTCAATTCTATTGGATTCGAGATTTTGAGCAAGCTGGTGGATACTATTTTGCCATGTACTTCCTGGAGATTCAGGAATTGAAACCCAAAGATATCCGGGAGTTCAGTATTAGCATAGATGGCGTTCAATGGTATGGAGACAACCTACGCCCTACATACAGCGCAATCACCGTTTATTCAAATCAAAGCTACCCAATTTCTAAAAAGGGATCATGGAACTTTACGCTGAATGCGACCTCCCGGTCGACGTTGCCCCCTCTCATCAATGCCTGGGAAGCCTATCGCTTTAGCTCCCTTCTTCTCAATGGCACTTACGTCGATGATGGTAAGGTTCACAGCTTCCATCAAAAGTGTTTATCTTAATCAAAACACGATCATAAAATTGGAAAAGAAATTGTGTGATGAATAAAAAGAAATTGGATCCGCTGTCTAACACATTAAAGAATTGGAATGTTGTAGTTATGATAGTTTATTATATAGAAACTATTTTTTTATATAAACAATTGATATATTGATTATAAAGTATTGATTGTTAATATATTTGTTTTTAATTTTATAAATTTTTATTATCTTATAAAGAATTATTATAAAGTTGGTTGCTGACCATTTTAATGTTATGCAGTGGTTACAGTTGTTGATATTGTAAGGTACTTTAATCTAGAAAAGGATTGGACAGGTGACCCTTGCATACCAAAACAATATTCTTGGGATTGGATAAATTGCAGCACAGATTCTTCACCTAGAATTATTGCAGTGTAGGTCATCTTCATAATAAAAAATCGATAAATCTTTATAAATATTATGAGGATAATTTATGTTATTATAGATTAAACTTAATTTATCAAGTAAGGTTATAGACTAGCTTGTGTTGTTGACTTTAATTTGAATCATTATTGATTACTCTTTCATTTATTAAGATCAATCATACAGCTTTGATTTATTAATGATGAGATTCTAAAGAAGAATTTAAGTATTTAATTACAACATACACTTATAAATAATATAGAGTAATCAATAAAGCTCTTCACTAGAATAATAGATTGTAGTGAATATAAATGTGAAATATTCTTTTCTTTTTAAAAAAGGTGATGCAACCAACATATATAGATTGATTAATCAGTATATAAATTTTCTATTTTTAATTAAATTGGCAAAGTATTATTCATTACAATTTAGAGATATTTATTTTACAATAAAAAATAATACTTTCAAAGTCCTAATGAAATGTTATTGTTGAATGTTACTATGACCTCCTCAACATTCTCATTTTTGATAAAACAATGCCCAATTCAATGTTTATAACACAACTTCTATGCCGATTCACTAAAAAGCAATAATTGTGTACCGTCATATGATATATAAATTTAAACATCTGTCAATAATTATATTACATGCAGGCAACTCTCAGGAAAGGGGCTTAATGGCACGATACCTGCCAGTTTCGGTGATCTCTCTGCTCTTGTTATATTGTAAGTAATTTTCAGCGTTTACCACATCGATTGCTGTTTCAATGTTCTATTTCCCCGAGCTATTTGTATATTAGTAAAGCTCTAATTTTTATTTTCAGGGATTTATCAAACAATAACTTGAGTGGTTCAATACCAGAAGAGCTTAGCCAGTTATCCAATCTAAACGAATTGTAAGTTACAACATTTACTTTCTTACTATTGGAAACTCTGTTACATGATGCTTTAATAATGTGGGTATAGACATTTTGTATTCAAATCAACTGCTACTTAGGAAACTCTGTTACATGATGCTGTTATAATGTGGGTACATACATTTTGTGTTCAAATCAACTACAAGTTATGATTTTCTCTTTGAAACTTAGGAATTTGGCAAACAATAAGCTAACTGGATCCATCCCGGAGGGTCTTGCTAATAAACAGCGAAATGCAAATCTGAATTTAAGGTGGAGTTTCCTTATTCAACAATTTTGTACCTGCATCTATGGAATATTATCACTATCTTCTGCGCATGTTTGAAATACTTTTATTTGATATTGTAGTGTCTATGGGAATAATATGGATTGCCAATCCATTGTTTGCAATAATCCTTCTGCTAAAAATAATAGCAAGAAAACCGTTGTGTGGGGGACCATAGCTGGAGTTGCAGCAGTTGCAATTTTCAGTGCAGCATTAGTGGTGTTCATAAAAAGGAACAAGTCAACGAAGACTACTCCATTAGTAGTGAGCACAACAAGTAAGTCATCTTCTTTCCCCATGATATTGGGACACTTATTCACCGTATATTCTCAGACTACTTTTTTCTTCACTGGCAAAAAGTGGTCAACTGCCAGTATATCTCATTTTCAAAAATATGAAAAGCTTAAGTGACTCATAAATGAAAAACCTTATCAGGTAAGACAGAAGAAAAATCTGCGCAGTTAGCTCTTGTAAAAGTGGAAGGAAGCCGATCATACAGTTACCAAGAGGTGATAGAGATGACCGGTGATTTCCACAAGCAGATTGGAAAAGGAGGATATGGACCAGTTTACATAGGTTGGCTTCGAGGCAAGGAAGTAGCAGTCAAATTATTATCTGATAAGTCACATCAGGGTCCAAAAGAATTTTCTACTGAGGTGCACAGAATTGTTTTTTCATATGAATAAGTTGATATCATCTGCATTAAAATGGATACCTATAACTTGCAGTACTGTACAGGTGGATATGCTCTCTAGAGTACACCATAAGAATTTGGTAAAATTCATTGGCTACTGCATTGAGGAAGAGAATATGATTCTAATTTACGAATTTATGTCCAATGGAGACCTGCGACACTCTCTCAATGGTAAAATACATAACAAAGCTGCTGCCCAATTGAACTATATATATACATGCATTTTGATTTAATATTTGAGATAAGAATGTGTAAAATGTGCATTCAGGCCAAAGTTTATCTGAAAAATGCCTCGATTGGGAAACAAGGGTCAATATTGCATTGGATGCTGCTCAAGGTTAGTAAAGCATCATTCCAATAGCCTTACAGTGAATAGCTAACATAGCTTTTGTTTGGGTTATAGTCAACCACTGTTTGTTAAGCTTAGATTTTGCAAGCAGGTTTAGAGTATTTACATCATGGCTGCAACCCATGCATTATTCACAGAGATGTGAAGAGCTCAAACATCCTACTCAATGATCGCATGGAGGCAAAAGTAGCAGATTTCGGATTGTCAAGAATTGTTCCTTTGGAGGGAGCTACTCACATAAGTACAGTAGTGAAAGGCACCACGGGATATATAGACCCAGAGTAATTATTTTCTACACGTTATTACTGAATTTTAAATTTTATTATAGGGATACTGACCACTTTGTTGTTTATTTATGTTTTGCAGATATTACATTCTTCATCGACTGACAGAAAAAAGTGATGTATATAGCTTTGGGGTTGTTCTATTAGAAATTATTTCTGGACAGCATCCTGTGGTTCTTGAGTCCTCAGATGGAGAAGCAGCTCACATCACTAGCTGGGTAATGTAGTCGGAGAAATCAAATGCTGTTGAATTTACTATGAAATGATTAAAGATTGATTTATTTTTTGTTTAATCGCAGACAAGGGAATTCATGTTGAGGGGAAATATAGAGAGAATTGCAGATCCTGCTATGGAAAAGAAGTATAAGATAGAGGACTTATGGAAATTAGCAGAGTTAGCCATGGTATGTTGTTCAAACCAGTCAGTGCAGAGGCCGACAATGAGTGAGGTGGTGATGGAATTGAAGGAATCGATGGTATCGTCATCCCACTCGAATCCAAGCTCAGAACTTCCACAGTGGAGATCCCCAACTAATCTTTCTCCTTCACGTGAAGACCCATACCTATCGTTGTTAAATCCCCGGCCAAGATAATGATCGAGGAGAAATCACAAATGAAAGTTCCTCTGATTGGGACCGTAAGAAAAATAGACGGCTTTGAGTAAACTCTTATGAGCTGCAACGGCGTGGTTTTCAATGATTCATTCAGGCATATTTATTTTGTTACTGCAGATGTTTGTAGTATCTGCTTATTGATTTTTTGGGCGTGGACATTTCCACTGATAAATTGGCTCTGCGTGCATGTTTCCATTTTAGGATCAATTAAGCCTAGAATTTAACGTGCGCGGCCTGCTTTTACAGATTGAAGTACGAATTTTTTATTTTAAAAAAGGTAAACTGCAGATACACAGTTTGAATTGTAGGATTCTTTGAAGTTGTGATTGTAATAAATGCAATTAATTTCAATCAATAGAGTTCTATATAATAATTAATCTGAATTTAGAATGATAAATTAGGTAATTATAATTTTATCTTATACAAAGAAAGATATGGTGTCTCCTTGTAAGTGTAATGCTGTGTACATTTTTAATAAATTACAAAACACAAACAAAATCAATAATATATTTAAACTAAGGATAAGTTTTATCTTTTGTTTAATATCAAATATCGCTTACTAAATCCTAAGATGATCTAACTCATTTTGGATGTAAAAAGGAAAAAAAGTTGCATGTCCTTAACACATTGATTCTAAAAGAAACCCACAGTACATTATGACGAATAACACCAAAATAAAAAAATTCTGAGGTTTTGCTCTGCTAGGGTTTTCTTGCTACCACTGTACTGTTTGACTACGTCTTGTGTTTTTTCCTATCATACCACATTAATTGTGGGATTTTAAGCCTTTTATTATGGGTTCGGCTATTTCCAACACAACAGTTGATGTTGGTGCTGGTGTTTTGGCGTGTGGAGACCATGGCTCTTTCGAATAAACGGCCCTGCAAGTTTGTCTCGAAAGTGTTCCACGATGTAATATTTCTGGTATCCTTGATGTTGTTTTATCATTGGAAGATTTTGATAGTGCTTGTGATTGGCTTGAAAAGTATACTTTGATAGTATATTTTGTGGGGAGGGTTCCACTTGAAAGCATGCTACATGACTAGGTTACCAAAGGCTGGGCTCCTCATGGCATCTGACTTGAGGGAATTCAAAATATCACCAAGGTTTTTTATTTATTTATTTCTCTTTTCAAATCCCACCCATGTCGAGAGAGTCCTCAAAAATGGGCCATGGTATGTGTTGGCATTTTGGCATTAAGTTGTCATTGATGTCAACTGGTTTGGCAAGGTCACCGGCAAGTAAGAAGGGGTGACTGATCTGATGGCACTTTACATGAGAGTGAGCAGACATAAGGAAGGCTTGCCGGTAAAGCATAAACCAAGATGATGGCTGTATGTTTGCATGATGTTTGACAACCGGTAGAGAAATAAATTGGTCTGGAGGTTGGCTATCTGCTTTTGCTGAAGAGGCAAAATGTTAAAATCATCACAAACCACCAGAGGTAAAGATATATTACCGGCGTAGCGAGCATTGCCGGTTAGCAGAAGGAGAAGGTCTCATTGGCAAAGGCATGTACCGATATGAGTTTGCCGAATGCTTAAGTATGAACTAATTGTGTGTCGGTGAGCTAAGTGATTGACCATTATGATGCCATGTGGAGCTGAGGTGGAAAACATGCAGAGGTCGGTGAAGCCTCCATCGACATGGTTGTTGAAACAACTAGTTGACATTAATGTAACAACCACAAATCACAGGATTGTAACTGACTGATGCGGCTCGAGGAAGAAAGAACAACAGAGGAAGATCAAGGAGTAGTTGGCATCTGGATCAATGCAAAGGAAATCAGATTGCAAGAAGACCTCAAAAAGGAAATAGCTGAGCACTTTATGAGTTGATAGATTTCAAGGTAGAAAATCATGTATGAGATTGCTATCTTTAGCAAGTATGCATTGGATAATGGAAAATGTGTACAGATGCATTCCTGGAGTACAAGTGATCGATCCAAGACTGACTAGATTAGATCTCATGAAGATTGTGTCGGGTAAAGGAAACCCTAACCACTCAGTGTTTGAATGCATTCTTCACGGGAAACCATGGTGATAAATATATGAGCTCGAAACAAAGCAAGATGATGCTAGAGAGAAGAAAAAGAGAGAAGAGAGAGCTTAAGGATAGAGAAGGATCACTTTGCCTTAGAATTTATTCTAAGAAAGTTGTAGAGTAAGTGAGCAAGAAAACCGGTGAGAGGGTTTAACCGACAATGTTTGAGTACCGGTATAACTGTAGTAGGTCCAACGGTTAAGCAAACCGGTGAGGTGTGGTAGAGAAAGACAACATCCAAGTGTGACATAGTAAGTTGTGAGACTGTGAGAAAGAGAGAGTGATCTCACAACCGTCAATGTGAGATCATGTGGAGAAGAAAAGACTGTCAATCGGAAGTAAACTATTTGATCAAGTGTTGCAGAATTCATTTGCAACAAGAAGCTATAACTGTATCCAAATTGTATTCTCAATATACATCATCAAGTTGGAGCTTGGTGCAGGGGTTGGTTCTTCTTGGGTTCATGCCCTAAATCAGGAGGGGTTGGTGCTCCTTGGGTTGGTGCCCTAAATCTTTGTAATCCAGTGTGTTACTTGTGAGGCTGGATTGGAGCAATAGTCTCTAGCAACATCTCTCACCGAGGTTTTTCCCATAATGGGTTTTCTTCGTATATCTAGTGTTGTGGGTTACATTTGTGTGATTGATCTCTTGGGTTTTCCTTTTTGCTTCACCTGTTTGATTGTTTAGTGCTTAAGTTAGTAACCGACATTCTAAAGTTGCTTTGAAAAGTGAAAAAGTTTAGGTACCACTAATTCACCCCCATATTAGTGGTACTCTGTGTTCAACAATTGGTATCAGAGCCTACGTTCCCGATTATTTTTTAAACCTTGGGTAGATTCTGGACTTAGAACATAATGACAAGAAATGAGTTTGCTTCCTCAAAAGCTCCCATGTTTGATGGATCCAACTATGCCTTCTGGAGCAGAAGAATGGAGACCTATATTTCCTCTCTTGGTTTTGATGTGTGGATGTCTATCAAGAATGGGTATGTTGTTCCTAGTGTTCCCCCCACTGATCTGGATGCCAAAAGGGAGTATGAGAACAATGCAAAGGCCAAACATGCTATCTTGAGTGGGCTGTATGATAATGAGTTTGTCAAAGTCATGCATCATGTATCAGCCAAGGAGACTTGGGATAAATTATAGAGGTTATTTGAAGGAGATGCAAAAGTCAAAGAGGCCAAGTTGCAAGCACTAAGAGGCCAACTTGAAGGCATCAAGATGAAAGATGATGAAAAGATTGCAGACTACCTTCACAAATTTGATGAAACTATGAACACCATTAGAGGACTTGGAGAAGAAATTGCAGATGAGATTCTTATCAAGAAGGTACTTAGATCTCTCACACCCAAGTATGATACTAAGGTGTCTACCATAGAAGAAGCCAAGGATCTGAAGACTTTTACAATTGATGATCTATTTGGCTCACTGACAACCTATGAAATGATAACAACCGGTGATGCTTCCTTAAGGAAAGAAGTAGCGTTCAATACAACCAAAAAGGGCAAAGAAGTATCTACTCATAAAGAATCCAGTGAAGACTCTGATGCAGAAGTAGAAATTTTTTTTAGGAAGCTCAAAAGAGGATCCGATCGGTATAAAGGAAAGATACCACTTAAATGTTTCAACTGTGGTAAGGTCAGACACTTTGCTGCAAAATGTCCCTACAAAGAAACTGATGGAGATGAGTCAATAGAGTTCATCAAATCTGCTAGCAAAGATAGAGAGAGAAATGTTTACCGACAAGGAAGGAGAGGCTACCGGAGTCAGAACAACCTATATACTATTGAGGATGATACAACAGGTGAAGAAAATGCATCGGAAGATGATTACCATGAGAATGACAGAAAAGTCAATCTCTTCATGGCACTTGGTGAACCAGTTGATGAAGATGAGGAAGAGGAGAATATTGAAGTTGAAGTGGATTTGGAAGGTGAGCTTATCATTGCTCTTGAGGAATTGAGTAAAACAAGAAGAGAACGTAGAAAGGTCAAGCTTGCTGCAGAAGATGAACAAGTTCTCTTGAAGCAATCCTTGGATGAGTCAAGTCAAGTTATATCTAACTTGAAATTGCACCTAGAAGAAACTAAGAGGATATGAGAAGCTACATCCTCTAATTTGACAAAGAAGGAAAAGGAGCATCAAGATTTGGAAGTAGAAATAGTGAAGCTCAGAAAGGAGCTTGAAGAAAGAAAGGAAGAAATAAAAGTAAGGAGCAAATATGAAGGTAGCACCGAGGCCATAGACAAGATGTTGAGCAAACAAAAGCAATCCAAAGACACCAGTGGCTTAGGCTTTGAAGAAGGACAAAGTTCAACCAACAAAGATACATCCGGCAAAGAAATAAAGTTCACCTCTTCAAATGAAGTTAAAGAAAATAAGACATTCACAGTAGGAAAGGATACTGGAAAAAGGACATATGCAGATGCTGTTGGAAATCACCACACAAACTGGTATACACAAGCAATGAACTGGAGGCCACACTCTTTGCACCGACATGCAGATCCAAGGAGAAATGCAAGAGTTGACCATGAAGGATTCACCAAAATCAACAACATGAAGGCAAGACCCCCAATGAGGCAATCCTTTGTAGGACCAAGGCAACCTTACCAGTATGTTTCAAACTTTCATGGTTACTGTTATCAGTGTAACAAAGTTGGGCATAGAATAACTGATTGTAGATTAATCAATAAGCCCTCTATGAGTTATGAAAGTAAAAATCCATTTAATGCACTTTGGGATATGAATGTTGTCTGTTATCAGTGCAATGGATATGGTCATAAGAGTTTTGAGTGTAGGAATAATAAACCAATACCCCACAATAATTTTAAGGATTTTCCTTTAAATGAACATGTAAAATGCTACAACTATCAAGAGTTTGGACACATAGAAAGGTTGTGTAAAAACAGGAAGATCAAGCAGAAGAAGACAAATCTTGATCAAGAACCGGTAACTGAACCTGAGCATAATATAGCAACTGACAAGAAGAAGGAAACCAAACTAGTATGGGTTGAGAAAGAAGAGGAAAAGGCAAAATCAAGTCTCATAGTATAGACTGCGTTACATGTTGAAAGGAAAAATCTATGGGTTGTAGATAGTGGTTTCTCCAACCACATGATTGGTGACAAAAAGAAATTCATTAAACTTGAAGACTGAAATGGTGGTTCGGTAAGATTTGGAGACAACTCATCCATCAAAATAAAGGGAAAAGGCACTCTAAGTATTGATGGAAAATTGAAGACATGATGTATATTATGTGGAAGGCGTAAAGCACAATCTGCTGAGTGTGAGTCAGATGTGTGACAAAGGTTATAAATTCACAGATAAAGAGAGATAGTACCGGTCAAGTTGTGGCAGAAGGAAAGAGAACAGATGGAAATGTTTATAATCTGAAGGAATGCTATGAGTCCCAATGCATGTTAGGATAGATTGATGAAAGTTGGCTGTGGCACCAAAGATTAGGCCACATAAACTTTGATAACCTAGTTGCAGTAAGCAGAAAGGGGTGTGTGAGGAATATTCCACCCATCATCAAACCGGTAAGCACATTTTGTGATGAATGTGTGAAAGGTAAGAAAACTAAGGTAACCTTCAGGACAAAAGAGCACAACACCCCAAGACCACTTGAAATTGTGCATACAAATCTATGTGGTCACCTAGGACAAGAGCACTTGCAGGGGAAAGATACTTTATGCTCTTTATTGATGACTACTCAAGAATGACATGGGTCACCTTCCTGAAGATAAGTCACAAGCATTTGAAAGATTCAAGATCTTTAGGAAGATGGTGGAGAAAGAAAGTGAGTGCAGGTTAAAATGCCTAAGATCAGACCGAGGTGGAGAGTTTAGATCAAATGAGTTTGAAGATTATTGTGAAAAACATGGAATTAGAAGGCAATACTCAACTCCTAGGATACCACAACAAAATGGTGTGGTAGAAAGGAAGAACAGGACAATTAAGGAAATAGCTAGAATCGTGTTAAATTTGGCTAGTCTACTAGACACATATTGGAAGGAAGTTGTTCATACTGCTACATATAATTTGAACCGGGTTCAATTAAGAAAAAATAACATAATGACACCTTATGAGTTGTGGTATGACTAGAAGCCATCAGTCAAATACTTCAAAGTATTTGGAAGCAAGTGCTTTATCAAGAAAGATATGGATGGTCTAGGAAGTTTTGATTCTAGGAGTGATGAAGGAATCTTCCTTGGTTACTCATCTAACAACAAGGCCTACAAATGCTACAACAAAAGATTAAGAAGAGTCATTGAGGGTGTGAATGTAAGAGTTGATGAGGATATGCACAAAGGATGTCAAACACAAGCTAACTGGTATGATGATTCTGGCAATGAAGGTGATGAAGCTCAGTAAGACAATGAACCAGAAGAAGCATCCAAGAAGGCTCCCAACTGGTATGTGCAGATGAATCACCTGGAAGAACAAATTGTGGGAAATAAGAGTGATGGTGTGCAGACTAGAAGAAGACTTGCCCGAAATGATGAACAAGTCAACCTTTGCCTCATGACAAGTAGAACCTAAAATGTTCAATGAGGTCAGCAAAAGAAAAGAATGGATGGATGCCATGGAAGAAGAACTATGACAGATTGAGAAGAACAAGACTTGGGAATTAGTCCCTAGACCGGAAGACAAGAACATCTTTGGCACCAAATGGGTCTACTAGAACAAGATGAATGAAGAAGGTAAAATTGTTAGGCATAAAGCTAGACTAGTGTGCAAAGGATACTCTCAGGTAGAGGGGATTGACTTTGAAGAAACATTTGCACCGGTAGCCAGATTAGAAGAAATTAGAATGTTTCTAGCCTTCTCTGCCTACAAGGGTTATAAAGTATATCAAATGGATGTAAAATCTGCCTTCCTAAATGGAAATTTAGAAGAAGAAGTGTTGGCGTAAATAAATATTCAGTATGGATATTATTACACTTTACTTAAGTTAACTTAGGATAATGCATCTCTTCGTAGTTTGGATTTGAGACACTTAGAGAAGTGTGCACATAGGGATAGAGCTTGTAGGAGAAATTCCACCTTTTGTGGTCTTATTTTGCTGTTACACTCCATATTCGGTGGGTCATCCACCTCTTGTGGAATATTATATTATTTCTCCTACCTACCCCTAGTATCTCTTACCTACCCTTATTTCTCATTGAGCCACATGTCATGATTGTATGCTCGTACATCCATATGGTCTTGCCTATATAAGCAGGCCTATATTCATTGTATTGGTGAATCCATTTGATCATTTGCATATTGATGAGAATACAGTTTGTTCTTGTCATTCTTTTGTCTCTCTTTTATACTTTTCATTGTGCCCTTGATCTTGGCAAAATCTCACATGGTATCAGAGCCATTGGGGCTTCATTGATTGGTTTTTGGAGACATCTTGGAATACTTCTATTTTCGGATCTGAAGAAGTGCTTTTTTTAGAGGCATCTTAGAGCGTTTTCAACCTCACCATTGCAGCCGAGAGGCCGTTTCCATAAAAATTGAGTATAAACTTGACCTATTTTGGCGAAAATCGATTTTTGGGTGTGGAGGAAATTTTTTGCCCAATTCGGATGGTACAGTACAGATTTTTCAGATTTCTAAAAAAAAAATTCAAAATTTTTTCCCTCTTGAAAATCTTTTTTTTTTTGAAACAAAAAAAAATTTTGAATTTTTTTGGGGGTCCGTACCTTCTACCTAGTCAGCAGTGCCCAGTCAGCAATGCACAGTCAACATTTAAAAATAAATAAATTTGACCCCTCTCTGTTGAGCAGTTTGGATTTTTGGGTCAACTTTGGAGGCTCATAACTTGCTCAATTTTGCTCCTTTTTTGGTGCGATTTTTTTTAATTTGGGCTATTTTTTTGTGCTCTTCGCAGTGGTGTGGTTATTTTTTGATTTTGATGCACAATGTTTTTAGAATTTTTGGATTCTCTCAGTTGTACCTATCCAATCCTCAATTCTGCAACTTCAAAGGCCTTGTTTGAGCTCATACGACCTCCTTTTCAGGTGCCATTTTTTTGAAAGTGCATTTTTTTTGTCTACTTTCATAATCTATGATCAGATTTCAGATATTTTAAGTGAAAATTGTACTTTCAGATATTGGTCTTATTTGGCCTATTTGGTGCTTGTAAAATGCTTGGATCTTGGTTTAGATCTCTTGAACTATTAGTTTGATTCTTTTTTGGCCTTATTGATGTAGTTGTCAAATTGAAATCAGAATTCCACTTTGCCATTTTTTGCAAGTGGCCCATTGTACACACACTAAGTATAAAGTGCCAAATCATCACTTTTGGGGGTGTCTTGTGTGATTGTGCCTCTATTTCCTTGTGATCTTTCATTTTTTTGGCAATGAGTCCTCATAAATTTCCACCTTTAACTCCACATAATTATGCATCATAGAAAATTAAAGTATGGAGAAAATTAATGGAAAAAGGTCTCACACATTACATAGATGGAACAATAGAAGCACCACTTGATCCTAAGGCTAATCCTATTGCTTAGTTAGAATGGCTCACTAAGAATTGTATGGCTCTTGGAACTTTGCACAAGTATGTATCAGATGACCTCATCTTTCATATTGAGAAGTGTACTACAATCAAAGATGCTTGGGATATGTTTCAGAAATTGTATGGTCAAGTTGATGAAATCAGAGGTTATAAGATTGACAATGATCTCACCAACTTGGATCCCAAGAGTTTTGATACAATCCAAGATTATGTCACCAAAGCAAATGAGTTAAGAGCAAAGCTTAAGGATTGTGGAATTGACAAAAAGGATGCTCAGTTGATATTCAACTTGTTGGAAAAGCTTGCACCAGAATATGCAGCATTTGTGTCTAGCTTCTAAACTCATCGTTTGACAGTGGGGAGTTCCTATGTTATGCCTTTATTTGATGCTTTCACAGAAATGTTGATATTGGAACAATCTAAGTTGTTGAACATGGGGCTTCTCAAGTCTTCAAAGTCCCAAGCTTTGGTGGCTAATCAAGGGAATCAAGGGAATCAAGGAAGTCAAGGCAAAGATTCCAACAAGAAGAAGAAGCAATCTAAGTCAAAGCCATAACAAAAAAAAGGAAAATCATCCTCTCCATCACAAGGCAATTTTTCATCCTCTTCCAAGAAGGAGACACCACCTAAGAAGGATAAACCAACTTGTGCATATTGCACGAAGTATGGTCATGATGAGCATCGATGCCACACAAAGCAAGTTGATGAGTTGACAAATATTCTCAAGAAAAACAACATCAAGTTACCATCCGCCTACACAAATAAGGATTCAACCCCTTCCTCTTCCTCACAGTCTAAGGGAAAATGGCAAGCATTTGTGGCTACAACAGGTTCTTCACAGCAGTGGATACTTGACTCGGGTGCCTCTTATCACTTAGGTTCTACAAAGGGGTAGTTTTCTTCATTGGAGCCATCGAAGGTACCTCACATTTACTTAGGTGATGATACACAAGTAGAGGTTGAAGGGAAAGGTTCAGTTGACATGGATGATGGAACATTTGAGAATGTTCTCTATTTTCCTTACTTGTCTACCAACCTCCTCTCTATCTACCAAATCACTCACTATGGGAATGGGAAAAAGGTTGAGTTTACACCTGATTCAGTTGTGGTAAAGGAACTTGATGATGATGCCTTGGTAGCAGTGGGACAAGTCAATGACAAGTCAAGGCTTTAGTCATTCTCCCACTTTATGCCAAGTTCTCCTTCTAGGGCCTTTCTTACTCATTCAAATTTAGAAAGTAAGCTATGGCATGAGCGATTTGGTCACCTCAAATACCGCTATCTTTAGCAGCTCAGCACGAAAGACATGGTCACAGGTCTACCTCGAATCAGTTTTTCAGAGGGTGTATGTTCAGGTTGTTCCATGGGCAAGCATCCCGAGGAGAAGTTTGATAAGGGGAAAGCTTGGAGAGCTTTGGAAGTTCTTCAACTTGTTCACAACGATGTAGTAGGCCCATTTCCAACACCTTCATTTAACAAGGCCTGCTATGTCCTCACCTTCATTGATGTCTACTCCTACTTCACTTGGGTCTACTTTCTCATTCATAAGAGTGAAGTATTTGACAGATTTCAAGACTTCAAGACTCATGTGCAGAAGCAATCTGAGAAAGTGGTCAAGATTCTTCATATAGATAATGGAAGGGAATATGTGAACAAGAGACTTGAGGATTTTTGTACATTTGAGGGGATTCATCTTCAGCATTCTATTGCATACACTCCACAACAGAACGAAGTTGCAGAATGCAAGAATAGAACTCTCAAAGAAATGACTAGCTATATGATACATGCACATTCTCTTAATCCCGCATTTTGGGAAGAGGCTATCAGTTTTGCCACACACATCCAGAATCAGATTCCTCACAAAGATTTGCAAGGTATTGCTCCTTTTGAGGCTTGGGCTAGTAGGAAACCGATTGTGAGACATTTTAGAGTCTTTGGGTTTCCAACATGGGCTCACATACCTTTGCAAAAATGCAAGGCATTGGAACCACAGAGTAGGCCTTGCACATTTGTTGGATATTCTGAGAGTGTTAAGGCATATAGATTGATGGATCCTGAGACACATGAGGTATTCATTGAGAGGAGTGTCATCTATGAGGAAAGCTCTCCTAGCTTAGCCTCTCTACCTCCTCCACCTTCCTCCATTGCGGATAGTGATGCTAGTGATTCAGATGATGAGACTCCTTCAACTCCGACTCGTAGGGTTACACCTCCGCAGGGTCCACTTGCAGTTGAGAAGCCTCATTCTCCACCTTTACCTAGACCTTGTTGGGCTTGACAAACACTTGAGTCCATGGGTTCTCTTGTTGGGGATCCTTCAGGTACACAGAGAACTCGATCACAGCATCAGGATCTTCCACATGCATTCATTGCTATCGCTTCCAATCCATAAACATTTCGGGAAGCATCAGGGGTTCCTGAGTGGGACCAAGCTATGGAGGAAGAGTATAGTTCCTTGATGAGGAACAACACATGGGATTTAGTCCAGGGGAGAAAGATGGTTCAATGTAAGTGGATCTATTGGACCAAGTTTGCAACAAAAGGTAGTGTGGATAAGTATAATGCTCGGCTTGTTGCGAAAGGTTTCTCTCAGGTTGCACGTGTTGACTATACTTAAACCTTTGCGCCCATAGAAAAGATGAACTCCATTTGCTTGACACTTGCTATTGCTGCAGTTCATGGTTGGGCTATACATCAAATGGATGTGAAGAGTGCTTTTCTTCATGGTGATCTTGATGAGGAGATTTATATGGAGCAACCATAGGGTTTCATCTAGGATACTTCCTTGGTTTGGAGACTAAGGAAATCTCTCTATGGCCTTAAGCAGGCCCCCAGGACTTGGTACGCCAAGATGGATTCCTTTCTTCTCTCAACAGGGTTCACTAGGTGTCATTCTGATCTGAATGTCTACATTTTGCAACAAGATGACTCTCACTTGATACTTGTGCTCTATGTTGATGATTTGATCATTACAGGGAGTACCACATCCATCATTAGTAGGGTCAAATCTAGTTTGCATGACAGATTTGCTATGACTGACTTGGGTCTTTTGCAGTACTTTCTCGGGATAGAGATTTCACAGTCACCTTTCGGGATTACACTATCGCAGCCCAATTATGCTCTTGATCTACTTGCATGCTTTCATATGGCTGATTGTAAGCCTGCACTAACTCCCTTTCTTTCAAGAGTCAAGCTTGAGGCTTAGTGTTCTTCTCCACTAGTTGATGCCACATTGTATCGTCATCTTTTGGGTAGTCTCATCTACTTGACTCATACACGCCCTGATATTTCATTTGTAGTTGGCATGGTTGCTCGCTTCATTGGAGCCACCAAACGCATCCTTCATTACATTCAGGGTACACATCACTATGGGATTTGCTATGCAACAAGCACAGGACTTTGCTTAGTTGGTTACACAGACTCTGATTGGGTTGGCGATCTTGATGATCATAAGTCTACTTCAAGTTACAATTTTCACCTTGGTTCAAGACCCATTTGTTGGCAGAGCAAGAAGCAACATGCTATTGCTCTCTCTTTGATTGAGGCTGAGTATCGAGGAGCTATTAATGCAACGTCTGACGATTTGGCTTCAACAGATTTTCACAAAGTTTGGGTTCACCACTCCACAGCCGACAGTTCTACATTGCGACAATCAGAGCGATATTGCAATCTCAAAGAACTCGGTCCCTCACCAGCGGACCAAACACATCAAGATCCATATGCACTATATCCAAGAGTTGATTCAGGACCAGGTCATTGATTTGCAGTATTGTCATACAGCGGAGTAGGTTGTAGACATATTCACCAAACCTTTCACTGAGAGTAAGTTCCAGCAGTTGCGAGCTCTCTTGGGGGTGCGGGATTTGTCATTAGGGTGGGTCAGCTGACTTCTCCTTCCTCTATTATGGGGGGGAATTTTTCCTCTTTGAGGTTTTGTCCTTCTTTGAGAGTCTTTTGTACATTCATCTCTCTTTTGGGGGGGAGTTTTTTCCCACTGGGTTTTCTCCCTTTCTCCGCTTGTGAGAGATTGCATTGCATATTGTACATGGGTACCTATCATGGCCTAGTAGCCATGACCCATCTTGCATTGTTGACTTGAGTCTTCATTCCCCTAAGCTGCACTTAAGGGGGGGTGTTGGTGTAAATAAATATTCAGTATGGATATTATTACACTTTACTTAAGTTAACTTAGGATAATGCATCTCTTCCTAGTTTGGATTTGAGACACTTAGGGAAGTGTGCACATAGGGATAGAGCTTGTAGGAGAAATTCCACCTTTTGTGGTCTTATTTTGCTGTTACACTCCACATTCGGTGGGTCATCCATCTCTTGTGAAATATTATATTATTTCTCCTACCTACCCCTAGTATTTCTTACCTACCCTTATTTCTCATTGAGCCACATGTCATGATTGTGTGCTCGTACATCCATATGGCCTTGCCTATATAAGTAGGCCTATATTCATTGTATTGGTGAATCTAGTTGATCATTTGCATATTGATGGGAATACAGTTTGTTCTTGTCATTCTTTTGTCTCTCTTTTATACTTTTCATTGTGCCCTTGATCTTGGCAAAATCTCACAAGAAGTATACATGGAGCAACTGGAAGGGTTTCTGCTGCATGATGATGAAACATTTGTGTGCTGGTTGAAGAAGGCCCTGTATGGTCTAAACCAAGCTCCCAGAGCATGGTATTCCAGATTAGATTAGTACCTGAAGGAGCAGGGATTGAAAAAGGGGAGTCCTAACGTCAATCTGTACATAAAGAAAAGTGAGAACCACATGATCATTGTGGTTGTGCATGTAGATGACATTATCTTTGGAGGCAACAAGGACACCCTCTGCAAAGAATTTGCTGATCATATGCAATCAGATTTTGAGATGTCAATGCTTTGTGAATTGACATACTTCCTTGGTTTTCAGATATTACAGCAAGATAAGGGAATCTTTATCTCACAAATTAAGTATGCAAAAGAAATGTTGAAGAAATTCTGACTGGAGGATTGTAAACCGGTAAGTACCCCTATGGTGACCGAAAGTAAACTAAGAAAGAATGATGAATCACCAGTGGTGGCTTAGACTCTGTATAGATCTATGGTAGGCAGTCTATTGTATCTAACTGCTTCTAGACTAGATATAGTATAGGCAGTATGCATGGTGGCTAGATTCCAAGCTGTACCTAAGCAGTCACATATGAATATTGTAAGTAGAATCTTTAGGTACCTACAAGGGACACTCAATTATGGATTGTGGTATCCTAAACAAGGATATTTTATCTTGGAAGCATACACTAATGCTGATTGGGTAGGTTGCATCAATGATCGAAAGAGAACAAGTGGTGGTGCATTCTTTCTAGCTGACCGGTTGGTCTCGTGGCATAGCAAGAAGTAGGACTCAGTCTCTCTATCTACTACTAAAACTAAATATATTACTATTGCTACATGCTGCTCTCAAGTGCTTTGGATGAAGTAGAATCTCACAGACATTTAGGTGGACATCACTGATCCTATTCTCATCCGGTGTGATAATTCGAGTGCAATCAACATAGCAAAGAATCCTGTGATGCATTCTAGAACAAAGCACATTGCTATCAAGTATGATTTTCTTAGAGAGAAGGTTGAAGAACAAGAGGTAAGGATGGACTATGTCCCTATTGGCGAACAAGTAGCAGACATTTTCACCAAACCATTATCGATGAGCACCTTTGAGTACCTCCAACACAAGTTGGGAATTGTGTCATCCACCTAGGGGGAGCTTATGGCAGTCAAAGGGGGAGCTCGATATGGATCAAAGGGGGAATGTACAGTACCCTTTGTCATTGTGTTAAAGGGGGATAAATGTACCAGTATGAAGTGTCTTGCGAAGAGTTGACATAAATGCCAAAGGGGGAGATTGTTGGCATTTTGGTAATAAGTTGTGATTGATGTCAACCGGTTTGGAAAGGTCACCGACAAGTAAGAAGGGGTGACTGATCTGATGGCACTTTACATGAGAGTGAGCAGACATAAGGAAGGCTTACTAGTAAAGCATAAACCAGGATGATGGCTATATGTTTGCATGATGTTTGAAAACCGGTAGAGCAATATTCTGGTCTGGAGGTTGGCTAGTTGTTTTTGATGAAGAGGCAGAACGTTAAAATCATCACAAACGACCGAAGGTGAAGATATATTACCGGTGTAGTGAGTACTTCCGGTTAGTAGAAGAAGAAGGTCTCACCGAAAAAGGCATGTACTGATATGACTTTGTCGAATGTTCAAGTATGAACTGACTGTGTGTCAGTGAGCTATGTGATTGACCATTGTGATGCCATGTGGAGCTAAGGTGGCAAACATACAGAGGTCGGTGAAGCCTCCATTGACATGGTTGTTGAAATAACTAGTCGACATTAATGTAACAACCACAAATCATGGGATTGTAGCTGACTGATGCAGCTCAAGGAAGAAAGAACAATAGAGGAAGATTAGGGAGTAGTTGGAGCCTGGATCAATGCAAAGGAAATCAGATTGCAAGAAGACGTCGAAAAGGAAATAACTGAGTGCTTTATGAGTTGACAGATTTCAAGGTAGAAAATCATGTACGAGATTGCTATCTTTAGCAAGTATGCATTGGATAATGGAAAATGTGTACAGATGTATTCATGGAGTATAGGTGATCGATCCAAGACTGACTGGATCGGATTTCATGAAGATTGTTTTGGGTAAAGGAAACCCTAATTGCTCAGTGTTTGAATGAATTCTTGGCAAGAAACCATGGTGATAAATATATGAGCTCAAAACAAAGCAAGATGATGCTAGAGAGAAGAAAAAGAGAGAAGAGAGAGCTTAAGGATAGAGAAGGATCACTTTGCCTTAGAATTTATTCTAAGAAATTTGCAAAGTAAGTGAGCAAGGAAACCGGTGAGAGGGTTTAACTAACATTGTTTGAGTGCTAGTATAACTGTAGCAGGTCCAATGGTTAAGAAAACCAGCGAGGTGTGGTAGAGAAAGACAACATCCAAGTGTGACATAGTAAGTTGTGAGACTGTGAGAAAGAGAGAGTGATCTCACAACTGACAGTGTGAGATCCTGTGGAGAAGAAAAGACTGTCAACCGACAGTAAATTATTTGATCAAGTGTTGCAGAATTCATTTGCAATAAGAAGCTATAACTGTATCGAAATTGTATCCTCAATATACATCATCAAGTTGGAGCTTGGTGCAAGTGTTGGTGCTCCTTGGGTTGATGCCCTAAATCTTTGTAATCCAGTGTGTTACTTGTGAGGATGGATTGGAGCAGTAGTCTCCAACAACATCTCTCACCGAGGTTTTTTCCATATTGGGTTTTCCTCGTATATCTGGTGTTGTGAGTTGCATTTGTGTGATTAATCTCTTAGGTTTTCCTTTTTTCTGCACTTGTTTGATTGTTTAGTGCTTAAGTTAATAACCGGTATTTTGAAGTTGTTTTGAAAAAAGAAAATTTTTAGGTACCACTAATTCACCCCCCTCTTAGTGGTACTCTATGTTCAACAATATGTTCGGTCTTTCTTGCTTGTTTTTCAGCCTTGGTCAAGAGACTTTATAGTCTCTAATGAAATGAAGCTTAAGGTCCCTATTTGGGTTGAGTTCCGTGGCTTTCCTCTTCCTTGTTGGTTGTTCCCACAAACTATTACCCAATCCCTTGGCAAGGTGGTTTGCATGGAGCCAAAATGTTTATTTCATGCTTGTCCTCAAAAAGGGTTTGTATTGAAGTGGTTTTATCCCGAAATGTTAAGGAAACTATTGATATTCAAGTTTGTGGATAATGTTTTTCTTAGCATGTGCTTTATTTGAATTTTACCAATACATGTTATCAGTGCCAATCTTTTAATCATAAGATTAAGGATTGACCTCTTGTTGCACCTCGCACTAAGTCCCCACCTAAAGAAGTTGCACCCTCTCGCCCTTTTGAGACTAATTTTAAAGAAGGTTAGACCATAATGGGCTGAAAAAATAAGCCAAAGTAGGATGTGTCTCTTCATAGCCCTCTTCATAGCTTTCCATTGCGACAAAGCCAGTTTTTACGCAGGTGCAAGCTAGTGTGCAATCGGATGTTTCAAACCCTATTGATAAGGGGAAGAGCTTTGCTGAGGGGAGATCAGACCACTTTGCTTGGGTGCATACCCCTCAAGCTACTTCAGTTATAGCTTCTTATCCTATCTCATTGCACCACTCTCACAACCCCTCTAGGAAGGATGGCAGTGATGATGAAGTTTGTGATAAACACAAGGTGCTTCTAGGCGATTCTTACCTTGGTTTTTGACCTGCTTCAGATGTTTTGCAGAATAGATACGAGCCTCTCTAGAGGACGAGGACAACATGCATGAATTTGAATGATGAATTTTCTCTTATGGAATGTCTAGGGTCTTACTGACCTTACCAAGAAATATTCCATGTGGGATATTAGATAGACTTATCCTGGTATTGATATTTTTTGCCTTCAAGAAGTTAAAATTGTAGCTTTCATGTTAGTTGCTGCATGTTGTGTGATTTGGCTAGATGGTGTGGTTTTTGCCTCGAAAAACGAAATTGGCTGAGGAGGTGTTGTTACTCTCCTCTCGCCATCCTGGAATTCTTCTAAAGTTGATAATGGGTTGGATCCTACTCAACAGGTGGTGTGGGTCCTCATGTTAGTTGAAAATCAATCCTTTGGGATCATTAATGTTTATGCTCCCAATGATGTTGTTGAGCGATCCTATTTATGGTAGTGGATAGCTGATTCTTTGCCACCTACCACTTGGGTGATGTGTGGGGATTTTAATATGTTTCAAGCAGCCTCTGTTAAAGATGGTATTTTGTCTTTTAGATGGACAACTAGTGAACGAGAAGCCTGGTTTCACATGCATAATAAATTGGGTCTTTTTTATCATAACACCAACCACCACCCTTCATAGGATGTCTAGCACACTTTGTGTAATTAGAGAGTTGTCTCTGATAAGATTTTCAAGTGTCTTAATCGTGACATGATCTCGACTGAATCTTCTTTTGCGTTTGGGAAAAATTAATCTCTTCCAGTTTTACCCCTTGCTAACATCACCTTGTCAGATCATTTTCCCATCAAGTTTAGCATTGAATGGTAGTCAGGCCATATGCGTCCTTCTAAAATGCAGTTATTTGTCAATATGTCTGTGCTTAATCATCTGCCCATGTTGGCCCACATCCAATGGGTCTGGAATCTTGAGAGCCATCCCACTCATATTTCTACTTGAATTATGCTGTGGAATGATGCTAACCAACACACAACTCATTTTCTTCACATCTATGGAAGACAGTTGGATTTTTATCACTAACAATCCTATGAGGTTACCAACAAAGATTTGAAGGTTGTCACAAAATATTTGATGGCCAACCTCTTCAGCCTTCAATTATAGGTTAGGGTTGCCTAGCTTCAACATAAAAAATAGATTGTGGATAACCATGTTGCTAGAGGTGCCCACATTAAAGCCAAATTGTATTGGCTCAAGGTTGGTAACTATTCTTTTAAAGAGTTCTTTCTAGCTCTCAAAGCTTGTCATTCCTCTACTACGATCAAAAGGATTAAGAAAAGTGAATCAGTTTTCTTTGAGTTACTAGATATTCTTCAAGCTTTTGTTAGATATTATGAGAAGGTGTTTACTACACAAGAAAATTCACGTGAGCATGAGAAAGCCTTGCAAGAATGCCTTGCTATTGTTCCCTCTTAGCTCTATAATGCCTAAAGAGTTTCATGTGATCAACTTCTCACTCTTGAGGACCTTAAAGAGGTTGTTTTGTCTATGTTAGATGACAAAGCTCCTATCTGTGATTGTTTCCCTTGTGAATTCTACAAAGTCATGTGGCCTTGTGTTGGTTCCCATTTGTACAAGGTCTATATGGAGGATTTTCACTCCCGATGTCCAAGGAAACTCATCAACAAGGGGAATATTAAGTTCATCCCTAAATCTGGTGATCATGAGGACATTTGTAATTGGAAACCCATAACCTTGTTGAATGTGTCTTACAAGATTATTGCCATGGCTTTGGCTCTTAAGGTCAAACATATCCTTCCACAGATTGTTCATCCGAAACATATTGGTTTCATCAAATATAGGTTTACCTTGGACAACATCATTGCATTTTGGAAAGGAATGGAGGGAGCTTGACGTTCTTTGCAAAGAGCCATGTTTCTTAAAATTGATTTTGCCAAAGCTTATGATTGCATTGAATGACTCTTTATTCTTGAGACGCTTACAATGTTAAGGTTTGGACCCTGTTTCATTCAGTCTGTGCAAATGGTCTTTGGGATGCTTCAACTTGTATCACCATTAATGGACATCAATCTTCATCCTTTGGCCTTTTCAAGTCCATCCGCTATGACTATCCTCTTGCCCCTTCTTGGTATGTGCTTGCCATTGAAGGATTTGGGTTTCTGCTTGCTGCTGACATTTCAACTGGACATGTTAGAGGGATTCCCTTCCCTAAGTAACCTTCTCAACTTGTCAAGGGCCATTTTGTGGATGATTCATTCTTTACCCTCATTGAATAGGAGAATAATGTTAAGGAGGCGCTCCATTGCATAGACACCTTTTTTTTGGCATTTGGGTTGGCTATTCAACATTACAAAACCTAGTGCTATAGATAGTCTTTTCTTCCTAATCTGCCTTAGAATCTTCAGTATTGTTAGAAATGGATCCAACATGGGGAGATTTTTCGGTTCCTGGGCATTCCCTTTACTTTTTAAAGGTCTATTTGTTGGCAAAAGACACTATTTCGGTAAATATCGGTGCATGATTGATGCTTAGGAGTTTTCATTCATGACAACCCAATTTAGATATCACATCCGATGTATATATATTTGACTTATCGAAATTCATATTGTTTATAAGGCATAAGTCTGGAAGGTGGAACATAGTAACCGGTAGAGAATGAAATCATTGTGCATATCTTGATTTTGGTGATGTGATTTTGGTTGTGGTGATTAAGGAAGATGATTCGAGGTTCAAGGTAGCTTATCTTATGATCCTGATATCCAATGTTGATTAATGAGAAATATTGAAGGACCGGTATTCGTAATTCAGTTAGAGCAGAGCTATTTTGGTGTAACAAATGATACAAAATTGTTGGGTTGATTTTGGTGATTGGTTTCATGTTCGAGGAGTTTGAGCCGACTTGTATGAAGATTTTTATCATTCTGTTTGGGTTCACATTTGGATTTGTGGGTAGATTGAGGCAACCTAAGGTTACATGTTTTGTGTTGCGTGTTATGTGGTTTTTGTAAGCTGACATGGTAAATGATTCATTTTATTGGTGCAGATATATAAGACCAATTCATTTGAGCATGTTGATATATGAGAAGAGTGTGAGAAGTCTATATGAGCGAATTTGTGAATGTGATTAAAGGTTTTGGTGCTTCGGTGTATGACAATGCAAGAAAACGGAGCAAAGAGACAAAAGAGTTGTAGAGGTTGATCCGAGGCTAATCGAAACTGTTTTTTGACATATTTAGATGCTATACTTCAGTTCATTTATCATTGTAATAGTCTGTAAGGAAGTGAGCCTTCCTTCGGGTTGTAGCCCTTTTGTAATTGAGCAGTGAGCTCTAGGTAGTGTGTCTAAATGCAAGTGCATTCCCCTTATGTAATATTATCATACTTTTGGCCATAGTATAATAATATTGTGGGTTTAAATCCCACCGTGGGTTTTGCCTTTCTGGATTTCCATGTAAAAATATTCAAGTTATGGTTGTGTGGTTGTTTACTTTATGTTTTTGCATTCTACTTTCATTCATATGCATCTGGTGGTTTAAGGATCAACTTAATGAATTTGCAAATTGTACAACACTAATTCACCCCCCTCTTAGTGTTCATTGATTCCAATAATTGGTATTAGAGCCTAGTTCCTTAGAAGAAACCTAACAGCTTGAGGAAGATCCAAAAGATTGAATCAATGGAATCCAGTTTGTAGAGACATCTTAGTGTGGCACTTGAAGATCTTGATGTACCAAGAAAAGAAGTAAGTTCCCTAAAAAGAAACCTGAATGCAGCTGAAAACTTCATTCAGACACTGATAGATCAAGTGATTACTTCTAAAGAAAAGAGAAAGGAGTTGATGGACAAACTGAAGGAGAAAGAAGAACAAAGCATTGATGATCAAGCCCTACAAGACAAGATAGATGATCGTGAGAATCATGCTAGAGAGAACGCAGTCTTGAAGAATGAGATGCAATCCATTGTGATGAAGCTCGCAAAGGAGATTGAAGACTGAAAGAAGAATGAAGAAACCCTAACTCAGTCATTGAAGGATAGATCTAATGAATGTTGCAAATTGAACTATGATAATGATTAATTCAAGCTTGAATTGGTGTAATGCAAGAATGATGGACAAGAACTTGAAAGGTAGATCATAATTATGAGAGATGAGCTTTCTATTGCTAATGAGTACAATGAAAAATTCAAAGCTAGCTCAACCCGGTTAGATGAGATGCTGGAAAGTCAAAGACATGGGAAAGACATACGAGGACTAGGATATGAGAAAGGAGAATCCTCTAGTTCTGGACAAAGCAATCATCAACATAAGAACAAGAAATCTCTGGTAAGACAACCTAATGCCTAAAAATTCAATGGTAAATATTTTGTTTGTGTTAAATTCAGTCATATGGGAAGTCAATGCAGAAATAGGATGAATAATGTGATGAATAATGGTCCTACCTTTACTGGTCAATGTTTCATATGCAACAACTATGATCATAAGTCAAATATGTGCAGAATGGTGAACACTTTTCAGAATGAGATGTTATGCCTTTGGAATGTTTGGACACATTTGTAACCAATGCAGGATGAGATCAGATTAGATTAATTTTAGGCCTATGCAAAGAAATGTTATTTGCCATGCAAGCAACAAATCTGGTCACATTGCAAAATATTACAGAAGCAAGAACATGAACAATAATGGTTCGGTAAACAAGGACATATCAGATGAAAAGGGAAAAGATAAAGTGGAAGAAGTAAGAGAGCAACATAAGAAGAAGTGGGTTAAGAAGGAAGATTCAAATGTGTAGAGTGGCTCCACATCTAATTCCAGTGATGGAACCTCATTCGGTAACTAAGGCCTAATGCCTTAGGGGAAAGATTTTCATGTAGATATTTAGAATCCCCTTTTTCAGAGAACTGTAACTGGTCGAGGATGGTTGCAGATGATGGAGTTTAGTTGTGCAATTGATATCCGAAAGATTTCATGTTTATCTGAGTATTCGGTGATGAATTCTTAAAGATGTGTAGGGTATCCAGAAGCTGTTAGGGATGCACATTTATTATAACTTAAAGTTAGGTTTTCGATGGATAAACGTGCATTTCAATCACTCATTCCTCACATTGTAAACCAAGAGAAAGTGCAACCAAGCAAGGCGAATGAGATTGAGTAGTAATAATTGAGCTTGAAGTGATTAGTTAGAGATTCCTTGTATCCGATTGAGATTGAAAAGGTATTTATCCATTTGTGAGCTATCTTTTCATACCCTATTTTCAAAATGGCATCTGCATCTAGTGTTGCGACTCCCTTGGTAGTTGAGATTACTGAGAGTAAGGCCTGTGTTCAAAATACATTCATTCAAATCTGTTGAAGATGATCCAGAAGGTACTTTTCCTCTATTCCATATGGCATATTGCACAATGAATATATTAGGGCATATATCCACTATAACATAAAAGAGCTTGGAAATGTGGACATGCTCTCATTGTATACCAAGCATAATATGGATGGAATGGGAAATCTAAAGCCAAAATTCAAGTCATTGTGGGACAAGGGTTTCATCTAGTTTGTTCATTTACCAGTGTTAGATGAGCCTGAATGGGTGAGATATGTTCTGAGTTGAATCCATGATGAGTTTGTACGGATGGACCAACCTCATAAGATCATGAAGCAAGCCATTTAAGCAGTTACCTATTTGAATGAAACCAGTGAGATCCCCAATGTGAGGAAAGTTCTAAAAACCACTGTGAATGCAGTATTTGAATCCCAGAATGAGAGTTGGTCAATGACAATCAGCGATATCATAAAGCATGATGTAAGATTTGCTTCAATAGTGACGGGATATAAGGTATATCAATCCGACAGGAAGAAAATAGTATCCAATACTGCCATATTTGTCGCTTATCAAATGCTTAAGGAAGACAACAAGTATGATCTTTGTGGAGTTCTTCTCAGTGAGTTATTGAGCAATTTGAAGAAGATAAAGAAAGATAAGAATCATGTAGTCAAATTTGGTTCCTTGATTGTTTGTTTGGCACTGTATTTATTGAATCAAATCCTTGGTATTGGAAAGGTTCAATGGGCTTATGATAAACTAGTGGCAATTCAAACAAAGGAATTTTTGCAAGGATTAGGTGATAGTATAGCACAAAAATCTTCTTTGTGGGGATATTTCAAATCATTTCAAGGAACAATGCAAAGAAGAGAAAGGATCCCTAAAGAGATTGTAGAAAAATATGAGAAAACAATTTGCTTCATGGTTGACAAGGATCAATGTCATATGGAGGCAGTTGAGCCTAGGACTATTTGGATCATGCCCATGGGGTATGAGTTAGATGCAAATACACTTGATGCATATGCTCAACACCTATTGAGTCAGCCAATAGATGATAAGGAAGAAAGGTTCGGTACATGCAAGGAAAAATACTTAGACTTGCATAAGGAATTCACCGAATTGGCAAGGAAGAAAAAAGTAAGAAAGGAAGTTGAGGAGCTAGTAGAGAAAATGGTTATATCCAAGGAGGCTGTGCAAAGGGGTAGAGAGAAAAACATATTGAAAGAGGAGGACATGGAAAAGCCTAAAAACTCAAAACCCATCACCACTCCTCCCAAGCAATCAAAGGCTAAACAATCTTAGTCTACACCTACCTTCGGTGTGTAGAAGTCCTTTCCTCCACCCAAGCCTCAAACAACATCAGCCGGTGGAGAAGAGAAGAGAAAGAAAGGGAAACCAGCAAGAAAATATGTAGCTGTAGAGGAAGAAACTGAATCCGATGAAGAGGTCAAAGAGGTAAAGAAGACAACCACTTATGCTAGAGTGGTGAAGAAGCCTCAAATCGTGGTGCCCAACCAACCAAGAAGACAAGAGATGAAGCTGAGCCACTTGGTAGAGCCAGAGCGAGAAAGAAACATAAGTCTGAAATAGATGAAGCTTTGAAATCCAATAAAATTGAAGGTATTTATGAAGTTGTGCCCCCAATGACTTTGAAGGAATTAATTGATGGAGTTCTTAAAGATAGTAATTTGAAGAATGTGCCTATATACTATGAAAATTTTCATGATAAAGACCAAAGAGATTTAGAGGAGGCAATTGTATAGTACATAGATGTTTATAGAAAGGCATTAATAGAACTATCATTTATGATCCCCAAAAGCCTGTATTACATTTTGGATGCTAGAAGGCATACAACAAGTCTAGAGGATGAAAGGATAAAAGAGTATATATTAGTAAATCTATCCTCTATCATTTCTAAAGATGAAGTTATTAGATTATTAAAGCTTGCAAAGGAAATATTATAAAGCAAGAAGAGAGTTAATAAGATTATGCTCGGCAAAATAGATGAGGTGACCAAAGAAACATAGATGATTTTGAGATAATTTTTGATAGATCACAAGGTTAATGTGAACTCGGCACATGATGACACTTATATGGGAGATAAATCACATGACACATCTATTTTGGAAGTGCATGAAGTTGTTCCTAATAAGAAAAAGGATCAATCATCTGAGAAGGCCATTCTGAAAGGGTTGTCAAATGATCTGACCATAATTGATGATGTTGATGCAGCTAGTGATATCTCTGGTGAAGCTGAATAGGAACTTTCGGTAATTGATGTTGTTTCAGAAAAGGTAGATGAGGGGACAAATGATGTGGATAAGGATAATAATGATGGTAATGATGCTAGTGCCAGAGGTGGCAGAAAAGGAGAAAGGAGAGGAGAAGGCAGATCAGGCCCTAGTAAAACTGATAAAGGAAAACAAGTTGCTATTGATTCAGATGATTTTGGTCAAGGGCCTATTGATACGAGCTATTTATCTCTGATTCAAGCACTGAAGTTAACAACTCTCACCCAAGCCATATCTAGTGAGGACTCACTTAAGTCCCACTTAGTAGACAAAGAGTTGATAACATTGGTAGGGGATATCTTGGAGAAAATTTTGCTATCTTTCAAACCAGACACATCTGACCCCTCCGGTAAGCTTTAGAGTATGTTGAATGTTGTAGGTTCTCATTTTGAGTCTTTGGAGAAGTCTGCAAATACTAGAATTTTGAATCAATTCAATGCTAAGAGATTAAAATAATTTTTGAAGATGATTGAGGATGATAGAGTCAGTTTGGTAACTGCATTAAAGGGTATTCAAAATGCACTTGATGAAGGTGGTAATATATATAAATCATGTCTAATTTTACCCAACTTTACTATAGACATTGACAAGAAAATAAGAGAGTGTGAAGGCTAGCTTGCTAGCATAAAACAATCATATGCACCCCAGTCAGTCCCGACTAGCAATTTTGAAGCGCAAGTTTTGAGTAAGATTAAGAGTCTATACCACGGTTGTTCTTTGATGGTAGCTTGAGGATTCCTTTGATCCCATCTTCAGTGCCTTCACAAATTGTTCATCAAGTATCTTCATAGTTGTTTGGATTTGTTTGAATTGATTTGGTATATCATGATTCAGACAATTGGACAATTGAGCAATCTTCTATGGCACACATCATGAGACTTTTCCTTTCACCTCCTTTCATGGAGTTGTTTAAGCCTTGGTCACTTGATTTGTTTCTTCCTAAGGGGAGGTACATGGTTTGCCTCTCTTGGATCTTAATTAGCATTCATCCTCAAGCCTTCATTTTTAGCATTAGAGACTCTCTTATAGGGGGGATACATTGTTTCTTATTTTCTCTCCTATGGGGAGATATTGATTGTACTTATGTGATCGTTTCGATACTTGGGGCCATCATAAAATATTCCAACAAACTCCAGGGCAAAAAATGAACCAAAAGAACCAAAAGAAACCTTAAAAGGCCTGCTAGATCAAGCAACAAAAAGATGGAAAAGGGCACTGGAAGTAGACAGTGCATCCCCACCCTCATGGCCTTGAGCCAGGGTTCCAAAAAGGACATTGCTGCCATGAGAAGGACCAAAGCAACATAAAAAAGAATACCCCACCCCAAGGATAAAAGACAAACCAAGGGGAAAGGAAAGCTCCCAATCCCTAGGAAGAGTCGTGTTGATGAAAAACTACCTGGGTCCCAAATCTCCCCCCTCAAAATAAGGGCCAAGAGACCCATCTCCCTCAACCATGCCTGCATCCAAACCTTCGTAGGGCTGAAGATCAAAACCCATCCCAAGAGCCGCTGAAGCCAATGGATACAATCACTGTCTGCACCAAAGAACAATGCTAGATCTCTAACCATCCAACCCACCAACAAAGGCTTCTTCATCAGAAATCACCACATCCACAAGAAAAAGCCAATCGCCACCCACCACTTTCAACTCTCCATCTAGGTCTTCACCATCTTCGTCCCCTATGTCTGCTCCAACAACTCTAGCTACCCCTGCTCTTCCTCCAGCACGCTCCATCTCCTCACTATCTAAAATGTTATCCTGCATGAAATTGAAAATTTTATTTTTGTTAAAACCTCTACAAATAAAATTATTTTAAAGGCCTTAAGGCCTTTCCAAGTAGTGTGATTCTTGTGTCTATGTCATAGTTTTAACACTTAACATGTTATCTTAGATAGAGTAGTTGAATCTCTTCTTATATATAGATCTCAAGTATCCATTTTATTGTTGAATTACCTACAATGGTTAAATTAGCCTTGATAGATTTTAACTCTTTTACCTCATCTCCTTTGATAATAAAAATCCAATGACCTCTTCAAGTATTGGGTTAAAAAAATTAATATTGATTGAAATGACAAGGTTGTCCCATGAGTTTGATAAAACAACATGACAAAGTGATGCATTATTATTCCTCATGTCTATATTGATATTTGCAAAAGCTAATTGAATCACCACAAATTAAAATAATTCAAAAGTTCTCTATCATGGATTATTTATCATTCATCCTCAAAAATCATAATTTTTCCCACAAAATAAGTTTATCCAAGATAGACTTTGTTTGGTGTACAAGCTCTCTAGTTTTGTCTAGATGTTCTTGATGGTGGTTTCTCTTAATACATTTAGGAACATTGAATCTAAGAGGGGGAGAATCCAAACTTACAGCCTTAATGTCAAGCATTATTTAGACTTTTGCAGACATATCTAAGGGTTTTCATCTAGATAATGTAACCCATAAATATCTATCAATAGTAAGGTACTTCTTCTTGAGCTTCCAAATCTTATAAATTAGGGTTATTGAAATTTTCATCTTCCATTGTGGATGTGCATGTCATCCTCTAGTCCTTCGAAAACAAGATAAAAATTAAAAAGATCTCATTGAGATAAATATTAACACTCAACTTCCCCTCCCAAATATGTGGTGTGTATGCTCAACTAGGTGAGAAATTCAAGCCCTAGCAAGCTTTATTAGTGATAATATTTGCATGGAATTCATTTTCATAAATTAATTAAGGTTAAAATTTAAGATTTTTCATTTATTGTTGGGGGGTGTTTTATCATTGAGTCAATTTAATTTTATATTAGGTAATGATTTAATTTCAATATTCTTCTCTAAATAATTTTTATAAAGGTTTGTGGCTCTTAATCTGATTTGACTCTCATACCATGTTGAGGTTTTCATAAACGAATTAAAACTCAAAAACCTAAGACCTTGAATTTATGGCTGGAGTAATCTACCACTGAATTACCCACTCTTTTAAAATCAGTCCACCATTGATCTGTATCATGTGATTGCAACAAGATTTACTAGAATATAGATTTCAAGTCATCTAATTTTCACAATTCATAATATTAGTTTTTTTCATTTCTTATTTTGAATTATTGTTTGATATTTTTTATCATCAATATATCATTAATCCATCATCAAACTGAAAGAAATAGTCTGATCATAAATTAGATCATGTTAATATGATCCCAAACATTAATGATGAAAAGTATTACACAGCTCAAAATCACAAATGAAAAAAATTCTTAATCTAGGTTCTCAAATCTTTGCATTGGGTTTGACAGGATTCACGAGCCTTGCCTGTGGAGGAAGAGACGAGGTACATAATGATAGCCACGACATAAGTCGGACGTCGGATAATCTCTACATCAAATCTGGAGAAAGCAACACACCCTCATATTCATCCGGGGCTGATCTTGATTATCAACTGCAACATCTCCGCAGTTTTCCCTATGGTAAATCTTGTTTTTTCTTTGTTTGGCGTCAGGTGCGAAGACTGGGGAGCGCAACCGGGCTCGTCGATAAGGTTTGTAATTTTTCACAAAATCAGTAATACGCTAAGTAGTGTTTATTGAAAGAAGGTGAAGTTTAATCTATTTTTCTCATTTTTTTTGGTTCGTGTTGAAATGTTCTTGAAATTTGAACAGATCCCATTTTATTTTCCTCTTAATTCAAGCACATACGCGTTTGCCTTATTTCTTCAATGTTCTTGTTCTCGTTGAGTTTTACTTCATATTTAACGTACCCATTTATTTTTTTAATTGATTTAATTCCAAATGAACTGAACAGATCCATTCATTTTCTTTTCATGAATTATAAGTCCAAATGGATTTAATTAAGTTTGAGAACTCGTTCTCACTGATGTGAAAATTGTGCGTAAAAGTTAAATAAGCGTGTTGGGAAGGAATATCTTTGGACGTACATCAAACACACAGAATTTTTTACATTGTCTATGTATGCAGCAATCAAACTTTAAACAAAATTGAATAATTATCTTCAAAACCTAAGTTTTTATACAAGCTTAATCTATTCAAAGATTGTTACAATCCAATTTAGGAACTCTCACATTCAAAGCAACAAAGACTTTACTAAAATCTACAACTTCATGCACTTTTCCCTTCTCAGCGGTATCTCACAATCTTCATTCTACCCATTTCATTCTGCACAGCTCTTGCTCATTTCCAACGCATTTCCCTTCATTCTTCACCTCTGCAAACTTTACACTAATAACATTCTTTAATTGCTATCTTATTTAGTTTCCCCCTCAACGTAGCCTCTCTTGTATGTGCCCACTTTCATTCAAACTGTATTTTATTACTTTATTTTACAATTCCCACGCACTCCATATTTACTCTGCGCACTCTTCTATTCCCTGCATGGTTAATCCTGTTAGCGTTAACTTCTAGTTCTTCCAGTTCTGTTGGCGTTATTTTACAGTTACCTGCATAGATTATGGATCATAATCTGTTAATATCTGTTTGCCTCAATCTCCTCCATTCACGTGAATTTAACATGTAAGTTTAACTCAGGTTTCTTGAGTTACATCCACAAAGTGTGGATCTAAACACTGCAAGGATCTAAACACAGCAAATGATGTATGCTCGTATGCATTATGATTATTGTATTTTTTCTTTTGATTAATTAACACTCTGTTTATATGCTCTGTATTTTTTCCTGCAAACTCTGTTTTTTTTTTCCTTCTAGCAGATCTATCCTACACCGTGCAGCTACAGCTGCATTTATTTTACATGGTATCAGAGCTTAGGTGCTAGAAAGGAAAAGCAAAATCTTTGTTTGTTGCAGATATAGAAGATCAGAGTTGGAAAATGGAGTTCTTAGCCTCTGCTATTCTCACACCATACAACTATTTTGATTGGAAGCCAAAGATTCTGCTTCAGCTCAGAAGTAGAGGCCTCTATCGGATAGTTATGAATACAGAGGTTGAACCCAATCCAGCAGTTGAAAAGTCTAAATACTTCAATTGAATGGATGAAGCCTTTGGTCTGCTATGCTTATCCATCTCTCCAGAATTGTTGTTTCATGTTGAGGCATGCAAAACTCCAAATGACATTTGGAAGACATTGGAGACACTCTTTGGAAAGCAAGATGAGATGCGAGGTCATATTCTTGAAAATGAGTTCAACTCATTAGATCCAAGAAGTTTTGATAATATTCAAGATTTTTTCACAAAGTTCAAATCCTTATTGCTTCAGCTTAAAGGATGAGGTATTGACAAATCCAAGGATGAAAGCAAATTAATCCTTGCTATTCTATCAAAGCTAGGTCCAGAATATGCAGTATTTGTCTCTGCTTTCCACATAGTTAGGCTCACAACAGGAGAAACTTGGAAGATTCCCACACTTGATGCCTTCATTGAGTCCTTGATACATGAGCAAGATAAGCTCATAAAGATGGGCACATTGAAAAATTCCAATGCTCATGCACCTGTTGTGCATGGAAGTGGAAAGAACAACTCCAAATCCAATCAGCAATCCAAAGGCAAAGGGAAGAAGGAACTAGATCCAAGAAAGGAAGGCAATCCCAAACCTCCAGACGGATCTACCAGCTCAAAAGAAAAGGACACAAAGGGCAAATCAAAGTGTAGCTATTGCAACCGTGGTTACCATCCAGAATCATCATGCATGAAGAAGACCATTGATCTCATGGCACAAACACTTCAGCAAAATAATCTTGAATCATCATGCATGAAGAAGACCATTGATCTCATGGCACAAACACTTCAGCAAAATAATCTTGGTAACCTTATCCCAGAAGGTGCCAAGAAGAAGTAGGAAGAAAAAGCACCAGAAACAAGAAACAATGCTCATGCATTGATTGCTATTCATTCTTCTTTAGATGCATGGATCATAGACTCTAGAGCTTCACACCTTATGGCAGCCACAAAAGATGTTCTCTCTTCTTTGAAACCATATTCTGGTTCACCTATTCGCTTGATAGATGGATCTTCTGTAGCAGCAACTGGAATAGGGAAGGTTGAGATGGGAATTGGAAGTTTTGAGAATGTCTTGCACATTCCAAATCTTTCTGTCAATCTTCTTTTTGTGGATCAAATGACACACACTGGCACCGGTAGGAGAGTTGAATTCACTCCAAATTCTGTGAGCATATTTGATATTGAAGACAACTCCAAAATTGCTGTTGGTAAGGCAAATCATCAATCTCATCTGTACACTTTCACTGATTTTGTTGCCAAATCAGATTCTACTTTACTTCTAACACATGCAAATGATGAAAGTAGAGTTTGGCATGAAAGATTTGGTCATTTGAACTTTAGATACATGCAGCGATTGAGCAAACAAGGGATGGTGAAAGGTTTGCCTGCCATAGAATTTTCTGATGGAGTTTGTGAAGGTTGTGCTCTTGGAAAGCATCCACAAGAAAAATTTCCAAAGAGGATTGCATGGAGAGCCTCCTCCCCTCTAGAGCTTGTTCATAGTGATCTGATGGGTCCATTTCTTGATCCTTCCATGAGTAAAGCTAGATATGTCCTAACATTCATTGAAGATTTCACAAGATACACATGGGTTTATTTTCTCAAATTCAAATCTGAGGTGTTTGAAAATCTCAAGATTTTCAAAGCCCATGTGGAGAATCAATCAGACAAAATGATCAAGATCCTCCGCACAGATAATGGGGGGAGTATGTCAACAATGATATTCAACATCTTTGTGATGAAGCAGGAATACATTTGCATAACACAGTTCCTTACACTCCGCAGCAGAATGGGGTAGCTGAGAGGAAGAACCGATCCTTGAAGGAGATGGCTAGTTGTATGTTGCATGCTAGATCTCTTCCCTCCAAATTGTGGGCTGAAGCAATCAATTGTGCTTCATACATACAAAATAGATCTCCTCACAAATCTGTCACAGGAAAGACACCTTTTGAAGCATGGAGTGGCATGCAACCAGAAGTGACCCATTTTTGAATTTTTGGATCATGCGCATGGGCTCGCATTCTTGTAGAGAAAAGGAAAGCTTTAGAGCCTCAAAACAAAGAATGCATCTTTGTTGGATACCCAGATGGTGTAAAGGGCTATAGATTGTAAGATCTTTCAACGGAAACACTCTTAATTGAGAGGAGTGTCTACTTTGATGAAAGTCCCATGCATGCATCTCAGGAGTCACATTCCTGTACTTCTTTGCTTCCTCCTCTTACAGATCTCATAGATAATACATGCAATCATTCAGATCTGATTTCTGATACATCTGAATCTGATCCAGATGAACTTGAGCATGCATGTGCAGATCTAGATGCAGTTCTTGATTGGGCTTTTAGTGATGATTCAGTATGTCCTGTGAAAAATCAAAGGACTAGGAGCTTGGCTAATATATATGATGCCCCTCATGCACTTTCAGCTATCGATCCCATCATGCCAATGCATGCCTATATGATTCAGGCGTCCGATCCTCAAACTTATCCAAAAGCTGCAGGGAATCCTCTTTGGGAAGCAGCCATGGATGAGGAGTACAATTCTCTCATTGAGAATCACACTTGGGACTTGGTTCCACTTCCACCTGATCGCAAACTTGTAAGGTGTAAATGGGTCTATAGAACAAAGAAATCAGCAGATGGCCATGTAAGTAGATACAAAGCAAGGTTAGTAGCCAAAGGCTTTCAGCAAGTTCATGGCATTGACTATGATGAAACTTTTGCTCCAGTGGCAAAAATGGATTCCATTCGTTTGGCTCTTGCAATTGCAGCAACAAGAAGGTGGGAGATTTATCAGATGGATGTGAAGAACGCATTTCTTCATGGTGATCTTGAGGAAGAGATCTATATGGAGTAGCTACAAGGGTATGTACAAAATTCCTCATTGGTATGCAAACTCAAGAAGTCACTCTATGGCCTCAAGCAGGCACCTAGAGCTTGGTATGCTAAAATGGATTCCTATCTATTATCTCAAAATTTCATGCGATGCAATTCTAATCCAAATGTTTATATGATGAGAACATCTGACTCTCTATTGCTCGTAGTACTCTATGTAGATGATCTGCTAATAATAGGTGATTTAGTCAAAGCCATTGCTGCAACCAAAGCAGCTTTGCATGCTAGATTTTCCATGACAGACATGGGTCTCCTCAACTTTTTTCTTGGTCTTGAAATCAACCAGAATGAATCAGGTGTCCAAGTTTCTCAATCCAAGTATGCACGGGATCTTCTGGCTCGATTTCACATGAGTGATTGTAAGCCAACACCCACACCTTTCTTGTCCGGAGTAAAGCTTGAGGATGGCCAAGATACACCATTGGTTGATTGCACACTCTATCGTCAGCTTGTGGGGAGTCTTCTTTATCTCACTCACTCTCATCCAGATCTATCATATGCAGTGGGTGTTGTTTCCAGATACATGCAGGAGCCTCATGAACTACATTGGAAAGCTACCAAGCGTCTACTTCACTATGTTCAAGGAACCCTTAGCTACGGGATTCATTATTCAGCTGGATGTACTTTGGATCTCATTGGCTATATTGATTCTGATTGGGCTGGTAATAGCATTGATCGCAAGTCCACTTCAGGATATGTTCTCAGTTTGGGCTCTGGTCCCATTTGTTGGTCAAGTAAAAAGCAGTCATCCATTGCTCTATCATCCACAGAGGCTGAATATCGAGGTGCAGTCAATGCTACCATTCAAGTTCTTTGGTTACAAAATTTTCTCACTGAGCTGGGTATATGTTTTCATCAACCAATCATCATTTGGTGTGATAACCAAAGTACACTGAAGGTTTGCAGAGATCCTGTACAACGACAATGGACAAAGCACATCTAGATCCACATGCACTTCATCCGAGATCTGATCCATGATGGCATCATTGATTTACAGTATTGTCCCACGTCTCAACAGATTGCTGACATATTCACGAAGACATTCACTGAGCATAAGTTTCACTTTCTCCGAGATCTTCTTGGGGTGAAAGAAACTGTACCACAGTAGTTTTCTCGTTATGTTAGTATCTATTTTGAGGGGGGGTTTTCTTCCCACTGGGTTTTCCCTCTTTCCTCATTTCTTTCCTCTTCTATCTCTTTAGTTAGACTTAAGGGGGGGTGTTAGCGTTAATTTCTAGTTCTTCCAGTTTTGTTGGCGTTATTTTACAGTTACCTGCATAGATTATGGATCATAATCTGTTAATATCTGTTTGCCTCAATCTCTTCCATTCACGTGAATTTAACATGCAAGTCTAACTCAGGTTTCTTGAGTTACATCCACAAAGTGTGGATCTAAACACTGCAAGGATCTAAACACAGCAAATGGTGTATGCTCATATGCATTATGATTATTTATTTTTTCTTTTGATTAATTAACACTCTGTTTTTATGCTCTGTATTTTTTCTTGCAAACTCTATTTTTCTTTTTTCTTCTAGCAAATCTATCCTACACTGTGCAGCTACAGCTGCATTTATTTTACATGTAAGTCTAACTCAGGTTTCTTGAGTTACATCCACAAAGTGTGGATCTAAACACTGCAAGGATCTAAACACAGCAAATGGTGTATGCTCGTATGCATTATGATTATTGTATTTTTTCTTTTGATTAATTAACACTCTGTTTTTACGCTCTGTATTTTTTCCTGCAAACTCTGTTTTTCTTTTTTCTTCTAGCAGATCTATCCTACACTGTGCAGCTACAGCTGCATTTATTTTACAAATCCCTTTCCGAACCGTCTTCTTCTTACTTCAAGCGGCCTCTGATTTTTTTATTTGATTTGTTTCATTTTAAAACTATAAAACTGCCCCTTATTTCTGAAGAAAATAAAAAGATACACAGTTATAACACAATGAATATTGTATTCATTTAAATTGATTACAGAATTTCAAGGATCAACTGAGGTTTAAACATGCATTACAAATGCTTCAATAAATAGGGGTTTAAAATTTAGTTAACAAATTTCAATTTATCGTACAACTTCATGCAAAATTTATACTAAGCAGATCTATTTTAAACTTGTGGAAAAAACTTATGTTCTCATGCAAAAACTGCAATTCTCCTCTTACAAAGTGGGAGAAATTAAGTACTCCAACAATCTCCTCTTTAATTTCAAGAGATCTTTTCTTTACAACACCTGCAGCTTGATTTTGTCTTCCAACTTATGCGGGCTTCTCTCTTCTTCTTTGGACATTTGCTGGTTTCTAAGTCTTTTAGTTAATTTAAAATAAAACATTATAGCTTTTTTTAAAACTTTGATTTGGCTTCCTCACAAATTGAAGACTTCACTTTTTTCACAAATGACTTCAAACTTGGTAAATTATGCCACATCTCTTAGACTCGATCTCGAGGATCGACTTCACCTTTATAAGAGATGGCTTTCCATTGACAACAAGCTTGAATATTTTGCCTTTCAACTTAAATAGCTTCCCTTCGAAAACTGGTAGCAGCGGCGATCTCCTCTGTGGCGGCTTCTCCTAACTTGATTTCCTTTTTGAATCATCATTCAAAGTACACTTGATCTAAACTACATTAATAACCTTGAATCTTCCTTCTCAAAAAACCTCATGGTAGGAAGCTACTCGCTTTCACAAGCGATGACTTCTTTGAAGGAGGTGGATGGATTAGAATTCAGAAATAATTTATCAAATGCATACATCTAGAAATCATAAACACATAATTATACACAGACATATAAGTTTAGAAATAAACACAGAAAATTACTTTGGTGCTGCTGCACAAAACCATTTTTATTGATTGCTTATTAATTGATTTACATCTCCTCTTTTAAAGAGGAATTTAGGAACCTATAGCAAATTCTAGAAAGAATCATAACATGCAATGCTTTGTATGATTGATGGAGTAATTAACTGAGCTAAAACTACAGATTTAATTTTGCATGTTCTTTCCATTATTTGCAAACTAAACTACTTAATCAAATATTCTAAAATAGGAACTACAACAGAAATTTCTTGCATTGTCGGTGCATGATCGTAGATCTTTCTTGCATGTGAAGGAGAAATTACCGCATTCCAACAATCTTACCAGATCTGAAATCTCCTTTATTTGCATAAAAGCCAGGGATATGGCAATATCTTGATAGACACAACGACTTCTTTTGATTGTTGACCTGTGATCTCTTCCTTGGTGGCTATGAAAATAATTTACCCATTTTGTTGTTCATCCTTGGTTACATGAAAAAACAACGATACCTTCCTCCTTACGAATTAGATTTACTATGCTGAGAACTTCAACTGCCTTTTCAAAACCTACAATTTAGCAACAACAATAACACAATAAATCTTAAATTCATTTAAATTTATTGCAGAAATTTTTGATCATATGATCAAGGATCAATCTAATTTCAAAAGATAAGAAAAAAAAAACAGAAAAACATTACAAATGCCGTTGGTAACTATTGTGATTGTAAATTAGCTTTAACAGACAATGACTGAAGTTGATTTGGTTGTGATTGGGACATTGGCTGTGGGTTTTGAAATGAAAGCACAATACCCGCTGCAATCAAACAACAACGCAAACTTAATGGTCTGTTTTAATTTATGATAGAGGAAGAGCTTTGGCTGCAAGAAGAATCACCAATGTATGCTGGCCAGTAGAAGAAGAATCTACAAAAGAGTTGGAGAGTTTTTGTGTTTAGAGGAAATGTTGTGCATCATTATGAGTTTGGCATAGTGAAAGAAATCAAATCTATATTCATTTGTGTAGGCTGCATAGTGTTGTTGCCCAGAATAGAGGATAAGTTTTATGTTGGTCTCATTTACTACTATTTTTTCTTATATCTCTAGCTTTCAACAATTGCTGTTTGATTCTCTATTTTTTGTATTTAAGTTGTTGTAGGGGGCGTATGATTGGTTCTACTCACAAATGTAAAACTTAGCCATAAAAAAGTTTCATTTCTCTAAGTGTTTTGTAACCCCCTGTTGAGTCAAGCCTACATGGATTAGTGTGAATAGTGCATGTAATCATGTAGCATGTATCCTCTGGTGCATAGAGAGGATGTGATGTCAAGTAGACTCGCATCTAAGTTTGATGGTGAATCAGAGAAGTTAAAAATTTGAAGTAATCTCAAAATGTGAGAGATCAATGTAATGTTTATAGGATAGTTTAACATATTGATGAATCATGTCGGTGAAAAGGATTCTTACAGAATTGGCGAGTATATTGGCTTGTTACTCATGTATCTCGATAGATAAATTTCTTTTTATATGGACTCAATAATCAATTTTAAAGCATAATTTTTTGTAAATAAAGTCTAAAATGATGGCTGCAAGCAGGTTTAGAGTATTTACATCATGGCTGCAAGCAGGTTTAGAGTATTTACATCATGGCTGCAACCCATGCATTATTCAAGGAGGTTTAGAGTATTTACATCATGGCTGCAACCCATGCATTATTCACAGAGATGTGAAGAGCTCAAACATCCTACTCAATGATCGAATGGAGGCAAAAGTAGCAGATTTCGGATTGTCGAGAATATCTCCTTTGGAGGGAGCTACTCACATAAGTACAGTAGTGAAAGGCACCACGGGATACATAGATCCAGAGTAATTCTTTTCTACACGTTATTACTGAACTTGAAATCTCATTATTGGGATACTGACCACTTTGTTGTTTATTTATGTTTTGCAGATATATATATAGCTTTGGGGTTGCTCTATTAGAAATTATTTCTGGACAGCATCCTGTGGTTGCTGAGTCCGTAGATGGAGAAACAACTCACATCACTAGTTGGGTAATATAGCCGGAGAAATCAAACGCTGTTGAATTTACTATGAAATAAAAAATGAAATGATCACAAAGTTTGAATTTGTTTGGTTTAATTGCAGACAAGGGAATTCATGTTGAAGGGAGATATAGAGAGCATTGCAGATCCTGCTATGGAAAAGAAGTATAGGATAGAGGACTTATGGAAATTAGCAGAGTTAGCAATGGCATGTTGCTCAAACCACTCAATTTAGAGGCCGACAATGAGTGAGGTGGTGGTGGAGTTGAAGGAATCGATGGTATCGTCATCCCACTCGAATCCAAGCTCAGAGCTTCCACAGTGGAGATCCCCAACTAATCTTTCTCCTTCACGTGAAGATCCATACCTACCGTTGTTAAATCCCCGACCAAGATAATGTTCGAGTAGAAATCACAAATGAAAGTTCCTCTCCTTGGGAATTTAATAAACCGAGCAGAAAACATGATAATCAACAATAAAACAGAGAAACCAAAACAGAAACGAATATACAATAATGCATAAAACAAAGTTTAATGTGGTTTATCATTACTGACTACATCCATCGAAAGTAGGAGAATAATCTATTAATCAATATCCGATCTACATACAAACATGACTACACTCAGTCATTTATACAATCACATTCAGTTGTGAAATGAATAGTTTGAGGGAGTGAAAAGGTCATGTGACCGTTGGGCTCCAAACTCCCAACAATCTCCCTTATGAAGACCAACCAATACAGTCATACACAATATCCCCTGCTTTTCATTTCAATTATTATAAGACTAAACCCAACGAAGATTTTAACTTTGCCAAACTCTGCTCACGAAAACTTCAAATGAGTTTTCTCCAACTCAAACTAGAGTCAAAAACGCCAAATGGGTTTTCTCCAACTCAAACTAGAGTCAAAAACACTTTCCGGCACAAAATTGCCCAATATATCAAATTTAGAAACAAAATTTTTCGCAGGTTCAAAAAACACTCCGTCATGGACAACCCAAACTTCTTCTGTATCCCCTGAATCTGGGCTCTCTGTAAAAAAATGGTCATCCACTCCTTGACCAAACAAGAAGAGAATCGCAATAGTCATACCTCTACCTCCCATCATGACCCCATTCAAACTTGTCAGGCTACAGAAAGGCGTTATGAGTTTGTTTTTGTCTAGCTGGTGCATAGCGCGCTCCTGCCCTTCGCTTGCAAATGCTAATCCATAGTGGCCGTTTCCAAACGAGTCTGTCACGTTAGACAGAGCTGCCTCATCTACCACATCATTTGCCATAGGTTTCTTCTGCGTAGGGATCTTTAAAATCTCAATATGGTCTTCAAATGAAGGCTTAGGGATATAAATTTTTCAATCAAAACGTCCAGGTCTCACCAGTGTTGCATCAAGAACATACGACTTGTCGGTGACAACAATAGTAATCATATCTCCTTTCCCTTCAAATCCATCTAAGCTTGTAAGAAGCTGACTGTCTGTGGCATCACACTCTTGTCCTCTGGAACCTTTAACGATACCACGAGTTCTTCCAATAGCATCCAGCTCATCAATGAAGACATTGTATTCTTTAGCTCACAAGTAAAACGCCGCTATGTTGATTTCGCCTTCGGGTGAAGTACATTCTTAGAGAAACTTGGCCAGACAAATCTCTTCCTCTCCAGACCATTTCTTCATAGAATCAGTTCCACGATCCCACGGAAAGCAATCTCCACGATCACCGTCACCATATGATTGGGTCTTATAGCCGGTTTTGTCACTTCTACCGTCACAAAATGGGTTATCATGGTGGCAGGATTGGGGTAATGAAATTGTATTGTTGGACATGCATATTGTCTATGCCCCGACTCACCATAAAAGCAGCAGAGTTCATCATCTCCTATTGTACCATTCAATATCTTTGGTTCTTCCATTTTCACGAATGAAACGAATCGATTTTGTGCCTCCTCGTCTTCAGGATGGGCAACAGCTAGGGCTTTGTGACCCTCTTCTTGGCCGATACACAAGCCTCTCCTCTCGTCTTGTGGACTCCCTTCTCGGTCCCCTTCCAACCAGAAAAAACCTTCAAACGACCACATGTCATCAGTGGCGTTTGCAGCAAGCTCTGCTTGCTTTGGGCCATCCGTAGGCATCCCATCACAATAAAACCCAGCTCTTAGGTTTGAAGGCGTCGGAGAGGAACCGCTTCGATAACCATACCCAGCACCAACGAGCTTCATGTCAAAAATGTTTTTGGTATTTCTAGCACAAGTTTATGCAACACCTGTAATCAATGCATTCCACCGCCTCATCTTCTGCAATTTTCATCAATAAATCATCACTTCTGCAATCTGCCTATTCTTCTTCAGGGTCATCTTCATTTGCTAGATTCGAGATTACATCTTCTTCTTCAAATAACGAGTACAACAAACCCTCGTCTTCTTCACCCGAAGTCTCCTCCTTTTTTCAGCCATCCCACCAATGACGTTTGGTTTCAACCTCCACTTGGACATCACTCTCTACCGATTCTAGACTGTCAAGAAATTTTTCAATGATTGATTCGGCTTCATCATCTGATTCGGCCTCATCATCTGAAACTTTAGCCTGTTTGTTGATAACATAAAAACACCCAGCTCTGGGATCGAACAAAAAATAAGGGCACCCATCTCCAGGATCAACCACCCAATCAGATCCCATCTCTACTCAACATTTCACCATAGCCCTGATACCAATTGTTAGTTTAGACCAAGTAAAAAACATGATAATCAACAATAAAAAAGAGAAACTAGAACATAAATGAATACACAACAATGCATAACACGAAGTTTAACGTGGCTCACCATTACTGGCTACATCCATCGAAAGCAGGGAGAATAATGTTAGACAGTTCAGATAACCGGAAGACAACTGAGAAGGAGGGGGGGGGGGGTGTGAATCAGTTCTCATAGATTACTAGAAGCATTAGCAATATAAACTCTAATACTGAAACCATACCAGAATAACAGTTAATCAATTAAGCATAAACAATAATCACAAAATAAAAGGTATCCACACAACACCAAGATTTGTATGTGGAAAACTCGGCAAAGGGAAAAACCACAGTGGGAAGCCTACCCACAGTCAGATAATAATTTTGTAGTAAGTATGTGAATTACAATGAAGAGGCCTGCACTTGCAGGAAAGCCAGCAACCTAGAGCACACTCCTCCTCACAAAAAGAGCCTCATTGAGTACATATAAATCCAGACCACAATCCGAAGAAGTGTTGAACTGCAAAAGATAGCATCTCCTATGCCTGAGTACAGTTCCAGTTAAGCTCAATACCAGAGGACTAAATCCTCTTACATAAGCCCAATTCGATCTCCAATGATCGACCAACTCCTTTGCCTTAATGATATTATATTATTCACATATTATATTCCTGGACCATGACCTCTTACATTAACCTTGATGATCTACAATGAGATCTTACATCTATATATACAAAACCTCGATCATAAACAATCAGGTCGACCACGAGATAATAAATCGATTACTTAATTACAAACCATGTCGGCCTTAGACTTGTAAGCTGGAAATGTGGTATCAGCTTGCAAGAGGAGAAAACAATTCAAACACACACATGAAACATTGCATTAGAGGTTAGAAATCCAAACAAAGCAAGTTAAATGAATCTAAACTCTTTAAAATGTTCCATGTTCCTCTATCTCCAAGGATCTTCAAGATTAAAGGTGGCTCTCATCTTGAAGAGCACTTGATTCTTTAAGATGACAACCTAAAGAACGAGATTTAAATGATTCTAGGATCAAAATGGATGCAATTAAGATCTTAGTGATGATTTAGATATGAAACTAGATGATGATAGGATGCAAGATATTGATATGAAGCTTAAACTAGTATGAAAATGATACTAAGATGAAGCTAACATGATATTAGATTAACATGATATATCTAAGATTATAATGCTATCAAAATGATCTAAAATTCTATTCTATCAAAAAGAGATAATATGCTTAATGCTACGAGACTATAAGTTTGATGCACAAAGAATTGATTATTTTGAAGAAGGAATGAGCTCTATTTATAGGAAAATTAAGGCAATGAATGGTTAAGATTGAATAATCTTAACAATGGCTAGGATTTAAAGTTATCAATCCATGTGAGGGATTCAATCCAATCCCAAGTTGACGAATGTCACCTTGAGAGGGCTTGAGAGGAGATGTAAGAAGCATTAAATGCTCATGGATACATGAAGGTTACCTTAGGAGGTAAGGTTATGGTTAGACTAGGGTTATCCATTGGATAAAGCTTTCACCAAGGGATATACTCTTGTGCAAGGGTTAAAGAGATAACCAAGGTTAAAGCTATGGATGCTTGATGAGACCCTTGGGTTATATGGGAGTTGAGTTAGAGAGAAAGTCTCTAATCATGCAAGAAGGTTGAGTTAACTGTTAATGGTTATGTAAGAGCCTTAAATGGTTTGGAAGACTTTGAGGGTTAACTTGTTAAGGACATAAAGCCTTAATGGTTTTCAAAGACTTTGGAGTTTTTGAGAAGCGATTTCTATTTTCTTAGTATTGTGACAATATTTAGGAGATGGATTAGGCTAAATTGGAAGTGATTAGAAGAATCTAGAAGGGGTTGAAGAGGCAAGTGGGAGATGTAGGAAAATTCAAGTGGAGGAAAAAGGATTTTTAATTAAAATAAATTACTTTATTTCAATTAAATAGATGCAACTTGCATAAATACAAGTGGGAGATGTTAATAAATAAATTAGATTTATTTATTTGCAAAGATCAATTTAATTAAATGTAGATTTAATTAAAAAGGGAGAATGGAGAATTAATTAAAGTGACTTATTTAATTAAAAGTTAGAAAAGGCTTAGGTGAACTTAATTAAATAAATTGAGTAATTCATTTAATCAAAATAGATGAATATGAAAAATTTAATTAAATAGAATTTAATTAAATAGAGGAATGAGGCTAAAATGAATATTAAATATTCACTTAGGAAAGTGGTCAGATTTATATGTCTACAAGACCAAACAAATAATATCAACACATAAGACATTCCAGAAATACATCAATAGGTCCTATCCATATGTTACATTAAAACCGGTCCATAACCTAGATCAACCGGGACCAAGTATAGGTCCACATGCTTCAGCAATGATCTCCATCTGCCAAGTCTCGAACATGATCACCAACAACATCCTGAAACTCCATCAAAAGATGCACCAACACCACTTATGTAATTCATCAAAGATCTCCATCAAAAGCTCTATCGGTGAAACCCTTGCCGGAACCAGAAATCAATCTTTTAAGCAAGCAGGATAGCATCCGATCTCCAGACCAAAACCAACTGACCAAATATGAGTATAAGTATCATGAACAAGCCAATTCCATCGCTAGATTATACCGGAGCCTACCGGATCAAGCCGGATCCAAGTTAACCAGAAACCACTCAACCTATTGAGACTAGAAGGGTGCCAGTAAAACATCCAAACAACTAGTGTTGACATCAATGACAAAACATCAATGCAACACATAATCAATTCCTCCAAATGGCCAACAAATAATCTATTAATCAATATCCGATCTACATACAAACATGACTACACTCAGTCATTTATACAATCACATTCAACTGTGAAATGAATAGTTTGAGGGAGTGGAAAGGTCATGTGACCATTGGGCTTCAAATTCCCAAATAGATAGATTGTTTTGAGTAAAGTCTTCTGAGCTGTGATTGCATGGTTTGCAATGATTCATTCAGGCATATTTATTTTGTTACTGCATCTGTTTGTAATGTGGTGCTTAATGACATTTTTGGCGCGGACATTTCCACTGAAAAATTGGCTTTGCATGCATGTTTCTTTTTAGGATCAATTAAGCCTAGAATGTAATGTAGGTGGCCTGCTTTTACAGATCGAAGTATGAATTTTTTATTATAAAAAAAGTAAACTACAGATACAGTTTGAATTGTAGGATTCTTTGAAGTTGTGATTGTAATAAATACAATTAATTTTAATCAATAGAGTTCTATTTATTAATCTGAATTTAGAATGATAAAGATAATTATAATTTTTATCTTATACAAAGAAAGATAGCGTTGATGTAGTTAATGGAGTCTCCTCGTTAGTGCAATGTTGTGTACATTTTTAATAACTTACAAAGCACAAACAAAATTAATAATACACTTAAACTAAAGGCAAGCTTTATCTTTTGTTTAATACCAAACATCATTCACTAAATCTTAAGATGACCTAACTCACCCTAGATGTAAAAAGGAGAAACCGTTGCATGTCCTTAACACATCAAATCTCAAGGAAACCTACAATACATTATGAGGAACAATACCAGAATAAAAATTTATGAGGTTTTTCTCTGCTAGGGTTTTCTTGCTACCACTGTATTGTTTGTCTGCATCTTGTATTTTCTTCTGTCATACCGCATTTATTGGGTGATTTTAAGCCTTTTATTATGGCTTCATCCATTCCCATTTTAGCAGTTGATGTTGATGATGGTGTTTTGGCCTCTGGAGACCATGACTCCTCTGAACAAATATCCCCACAAGTTCGTCCTTAAAGTGTTCCATGAGGTACTATTTCCGGTACCCCTTATTTTGTTTTACCATTGTAAGATTTTGATAGTGCTTGCGATTACCTTGAAAAATATACTTTGATAGGATATTTTGTGGGGAGGGTCCCACCTGAAAGCATGCTACGCGACTGGCTTGCCAAAGCTTGGGCCCCTCATGGGGTCTGACTTGGGGGTGTTAAAAACATTACAAAGGTTTTTATTTATTTATTTCTCTTTTCAAATCCCACCCATGTCAAGTGAGTCCTAAAAACTGGGGCATGGTATGTTCGGTCTTCCTTGCTTGTTTTTTAGCCTTGGCCAAGAGACTTTATAGTCTCTAATGAAAAGAAGCTTAAGGTCCTTGTCTAGGTTGAATTCCCTGGCCTTCCTCTCCTTGTTGGTCGTTCCTAGAAACTATTGCCCAATCCCTTGGCAAGACGGTTTTCATGGATCCAAACCATTTTTTTTCATGCTCACCCTCAAAAGAGGGTTTGTATTGAAGTGGATTTAACTCGGGATCTTGAGGAAACTATTGATATTCAAATTAGTGGATAATTTTTTTCTCAATGTGTGATTTATTTAAATTTTCTCAATACCTATTATCGGTGTTGATCCTCTAGTCATAAGATTAAGGATTGCCCTCTTGTTGCACCTTGCACTAAGTCTCCACCTAAAGAAGATGCACCCTTTTTCCCTTATGAGACTAAGTCTGAAGAAGGTTGGACCACAATGGCCGAAAAAATAAGACAAAGCAAGATGTTTCTGTTGCTTCGCAACCCTCTTCATAGCCTGCCGCTGTGACAAAGCCAATTTCTACTCAGGTGCAAGCTAGTGTGCAACCAAATGTTTCAAACCCTATTGATAAGGGGAAGGGCTTTGCTAAGGGGAGCTCTTTCACTGCTTGGGTGCGTACCCCTCAAGCTTCTTCAATTATAGCTGCTCAACCTATCTCATTGCACCGCTCTCGTAGCCCCTCCTGGTAAGGTGGTGGAGATAATGAAGTTTGTGATAAACACAAGGTGCTTCTAGGTAATTCTTACCCTAGTTTTCAACCTGCTTCATATTTTCTATAGAATAAATACTCCTCTCTTGAGGATGAGGACAACATGCACAAATTTGAATGATAAATTTTCTCTCGTGGAATGTACGGGTTCTTATTGACCTCACCAAGAAATATTCCATGTTGGATATTAGACAGACTTATCCTAGTATTGATGTTTTCTTCCTTCAAGAAGTTAAATTGCAACTTTCATGTTAGTTGTTGCATGTCATGTGATTTGGCCAAATGGCTTGGTTTTTGACTTAGAACACGAAGCTAGTTGAGGAGGTGTTGTTACTCTCCTCTCGCCACACTAAAATTATTCTATAGTTGACCATGGGTCGGGTCCCACTCAATGGGTGGTGTGGGTTCTCATGTTAGTTGACAATCATTCCTTTGGGATCATTAATGTTTATGGTCCCGTTGACGTTGTTGAGTGATCCTCTTTATGATGATGGATAGCTGATTCTTTGCCACTTGCCACTTGGGTGATGTGTGGGGATTTTAATATGGTTGAAGTGGCCTTCGATAAAGATGGCATTTTTCCTTTTCCATGGATAATTGGTGAATGAGAAGCCTAGTTTCACATGCACAATAAATTGGGTCTTTTCAATCCTAACACCAATTGTCACCCTTCTTAGGGTATCTGGCACTTGATGTACTTACAAAGTTGGCTCTGATAGGATTTTTAAGTGCCTTTATAAAGCCATGATCTTGGCTCAATATTTTTTTGCCTTTGGGGAAAATCAATGTCTTTCGATTTTACCCCTTGTTGACATCACCTTGTCAGATCATTTTCCCATCAAGTTTAGCATTGAATTGTAGTTAGGCTCACTAATACATTTGGACTAGATTTTCAACTAAGGTTTCCGACGGAGAAGGTATATTGTGGCCAAATTTGAATTTTTTTTGAAAAAATGCCTGCATTCGTCGTAATTCCGACGAAAATTACCCATTTGGTTTTGACGAAGAAGGCATTAGCAATGAGAATTTTCTTTTTTTCAAAAAAGTGCTCGAGTTCGTCGTAATTCCGACGATAGTGGCCATTACAAAATAAAAAAAGAGGCGGGGAATTCATTTGTGAATTGCAATCCCACGTAGGCATCTGTGGCGACTTCAACCCCCAAGAACATCAAACCCGTGTCGAAGGCAATCCCATGCAGGAGGTAGATTCAAATTGCCCTAGTTTTTAATTTCATGTTGCAAAAAATATACATGTGGTGGTTAATTGTCCTAGTTTAATCTCGTAAAACCATAGAATTGTGATTGAGGAGTGAGCATTCAATTTTGTATCAGCAATCCCTTCCTCCCGTATACGCACATGTTGATTGTTCACATGAGATCACATCTCTTTGCGGCATCGTATCAAACAATTCACGAGCCTTGTCCATGTTTCCACATTTTGCATTCATGTCAAGCAGGGCATTTGCAAGTACAACACCTAACAAAATTCCTCTATCCGTTATGCTTTGATGGATGTCCATACCCTGTTCCAAAGCTCCCATTTTTGCATAGGCAGGGAGGATGCTAGCAAAGGTTGTGGAATTTGGCTTTATGCCTTCCAATTTCATTTGCTTGAAAGTGTCTAAAGCCTTTTCGACAAATCCATTTTGTGCATATCTAGCAATCATTGCAGTCCACGAGACAACATTTCTTTCAGGCATTCTATCAAATAGTTCACATGCCTTGTCTATGCTTCCACATTTTGCATACATGTCTACCAAGGCAGTTACAACTACAACATCTGACAAAATTTCTCTATCCTTTATGCTTCGATGAATGTCCATACCCTGTTCCAAATCTCCCATTTTGGCACAGGCAGGGAGGATAGTAGCAATGGTCGTGGAATTTGGCTTTACACCTGCTGATTGCATTTGCTTGAAAGTTTCTAAAGCCTTCTCAACAAATTCATTTTTTGCAGTTGCAACTACATCTGACAAAATTCCTCTATCTTTTATGCTTTGATGGATGTCCATACCCTGTTCCAAAGCTCCCATTTTGGCACAGGCTAGGAGTAGGCTAGCAAACGTAACTAAAGAAATCCAATGATCAGCTCCAAAGACATCAAACCACTACTAACAAAACTGAGAGTCTAAAATATGATAGGGTAATAGTGTGAGCTATCCTGAAATAAAATATTTTATTTTCAATTTCAACTAAAACATAATTACTCAGCCATTTAATGTTATTAATAAGTGTTTAATTTATGAAAGAGATAAATGGTTGGCCACAAGTACATGAGTTACTAAATGCACACAAATAAGTGAATTTGATATTCAAAACTATCTACAATGAATTCAATTCTTGTCCATTAGTCATTTATGTTTGCAATAAGCATCTTTCTTTGTTTTTCTTAATCTTTATTCATAATTATGTGCATATTTCACATTCTATAATTAGGATATCAATTGCTATGGCTGAACACTAGCATGATGTTTGTGTTGTGGTATAGATGCGTGGAAACATAATTATGGGATTGTTATATTATAGAGATCATAAATCTAGATATCACATATTAGTTATAGCTCTTCTTGGATTGAGTCTAAAGTTGACATACAGTCATAAAGCCATTATTAGCAGATCTATCCATTTATAGTAAAGACAATTGAGAAAGTCATTTTGATATTGAGAGTTTCTTATCTGTTTACCTATTGATCATTATTAAGCCATAATATTTAGGTCTATTTATCTCTCTTGCAAAACCTCTGTAAGTGTCCTAGATTGTCCCTACTACTCACTCTTCAATTCGAATAAAATGGAGTTCTAAAGATTTGTTGCACAAGATGGTGTTGAACGTATCAACAAGGCTAGCATGGAAGGCATGTTCAAGCTTCCACTTGTACAACTTACAACAAATGATTTGTTGATAGAAGAAATTCTTGAAATAGGGATACAATCGAAAGACAAGTAAGTACACACAAACCTCCTCAGTTGAAAGTAAAATCTGTGTATAAAAAGAGTACATTGAATCCCAATCCATAAACACAATAGAGATACCGATGGAGACATAATTGGATGTAGCATGTCGCACCAAAGTTGTTAGAGTATGCTAAGCTAGTACATAATGTTTCGTAAAGCCACATTAGTATTTTACCCAGATCATTATCTACCAAAACTAACTATAGTAATCCTTTTGAGGATTAATTTCATGATGCTAGATCTTCATTTAGTTCCACTTCTTGTTGGAGAAAAGAATAGTTATTTCTTGAGGTAGATGAATATCCCATCAACAAAGGACAAGACCCTTTCTAGAATATAACAAATTCTACTCGAACAAAAGATCATGGGGGTTTCACTAGAGATATTGAATAAGAGATAGACTTCTACTGCTGCATTAAAAGCATTGGCATGTTCTTCATTTATTGATGTAAACTCTCTGTGACGCCACCACAACCAACAAAGGTGTAAAAAGTTGATTGCAATGCATGGATTTTTAGGATTGTCTTTTGAGAAAATAGAATTAAAGTATGGAAGTAGGATCTGCCAGCTCCTAAGGGAAAGACCATGTCAGACAATAATTTCTATTTTCTTGCCTGTGAAGAAAGACCATGTCAGACAATATCAATGAACAAGAAAATAAGGAGACAATTGCTAGATTGTGGTCTAACTTGAAAAGAAAAGGTGATGGAAAATGTTATTGTCCATGCAAAATTTGTAAGGGGTTAAAGACTAGAAGACTTCTAATCAAAACATCAAAGAAACATTGTAGGCTGCATGGTCACATTGAAGGTGGACATGATTATCATCCATTGGTAAGTTTTTCATTATATTGTTTTGACAATTTATATACATAATAAATCACGTGATGATGAGATCATGATCACGGTTTATTTATGTATATCAATTTTATATAGGTCGAGCACCCCAGAGCACATGGTATGGATCAACACAACCCTGAGAATATGGTTTTTGAAGTGGATGAATATGGAGGTGTGAATATCGAAGATGAAGATAATGATCCCATGGAAGATGATGATCATGAGCCAGAAAACACAATAGAAGATGATGGTACAAATAAATTGATCCATGACTCATTTAGTACTCGCATAGCTGATCATGATGATGAAGATGACCTTGATGTTGTTCATGATGTCCCTCTACTTGAGAAGGCATCTGAGGCCCTTTATGAAGGCTCGTAGGCAACTCTTCTCTCCGCTGTATTGTTGTTGGTGAACTTGAAGGTTATGAATGGTTTATCCAACATAACAATGTCACGTATGTTAAGGCATGCCATATATGTCATAATAAACTATGAATCATGCTGTACCATTAATATTCTTTATTATAACAAATTATATTTTGTTGTTGTAGATTGATAGGTGAGTTTTTGTTACCACCATCAAATATTCTACCTCGCTCATACCAAGAATTATCTGCCGTTATGAAAGATATTGGAATGGAGTATCAAGCAATAGATGCTTGTCCCAATGATCATATTATATATTACAAACAACATGAATTTCGAACTGAATGCCCTGAATGTCATATCAGTAGATATCAAACAGATCAAATAACAAAAAGGGTTCCTCACAAGGTTCTTCGCTATATTCCCATTATTCCACGTATGCAACGATTATTCAAGTGCACTAGCTTGGCACATTTTATGGATTACCATGCACGCAATAGAAGTTGAGATGACATTATTCGAATGCCTGTGGATGGTTCAGCATTTATGGACATAGAGGAAAAGTGGCCACACTTTAAAGAAGAACCTTGTAATCTCAGGCTTTCATTGGCAACGGACGGTGTCAATCCATTTGGAGAGATGAGATCTGTTTACTCAATGTGGCTTGTTTTTGTTATCAACAATAACATTCTTCCATGGATGTCAATAAAGAGGGAGCACACAGTGTTGGCAATGATTGTTCCAGGTATTTTATCATTTAAATATAGTCGTCTAAATTTAATTATAAATATTGCAGTAAAATGGTCATAATAATTATGTAATGTTTTTGTTCATTCAATTAGGTAAGTACCAAGTTAAAGATATGAATGTATATATTGAGCCTCTTATCGACGAGTTGCTGGAGTTATGGAATGGTGTCACTATGTATGACGTCTCTAGACCAATAGGACAAAGACAATTTCAATTCCGTGCGATGCTTCTATGGACAATACACGATGCCCCGGGGCTAACACATTTTTGTGGTATGTTATAGTGTTTAAGTTGTCCATGAACATTATAATTCAAAAAATTATCATATTTAATCCAATTATACATTATCTTGTAGGTCTTCAAACAAAGGGAAAATTTGCATGTCCTATTTGTGGTCCAAAGATGAAATCTCGTCATTCAAAAAGTTTAGGAAAGTAGGTGTTTGATGAGTATAGGCACTTTCTCCACAAAAATCATAAGTATCAAAATACTGAAAAACATCTTTTCAATGGGAAAGAAGAGAATACATCAAAGCCACGAAGAATGACACCTCACCTGTGGAAGTTGGAATATAATAGAATTAATCATCAAGGTAATGCCATTCCATCTATTGGTTTGTCATAAAACATCTTTTCTATTTTGTTTTGTTTACTGATGATGTGATTGATGATCATGAAGGTCGTGAAAGCATAAATAACCACCTTCCTAAGGGAATAAAAAGTTATCCCTGACAATTTAGTAGGTTGCCCTACTACGAGCAGTTACAAATTGTTCATTTGTTTGATAGTATGCATATTGGAAAGAATATAACAGAGACATTATGGAAAATATTGGATGGAAGGCGTGACAAAGAAAAAATTGTCAAAATATGTAGTGACATTCAGGATTCCAATCATGCAATGATAAATGTCATTCAATCAAATAGCCACATGAAGACCAGATTAATATAAGTGAGCTTCCTTGGTTATTAACGGACCAGCAAAGCAATGCTATAAAAGAAGTCATACGAAAAATTAGATTTCCCACAAGATTTTTTGTAAACATAAACAATCTCATATCAAAGAAAAGTGAATTTGGGCCAGGGATGAAAACGCATGATTGGCATACCTTCATTAAGGCAGTTCATCTTCTTGTGCTTTTAGTATGTATTTAAGTACTGACCGTACATGTAATTTTCATTATGTTACAAAAAAATGAAAAGATAATTTTATAATTGTTGCAGTATGTTCTACCTCTATCTCTCCCAGACAACTTCAACAATAATGTCAAGCAAGTCATATATGATCTTGGAAAATACATAAGGTAAGTAGTGATATTTGTTTAGTTCGTTGTATAGATATTATATTTGTGATTTGTTTTACTTCTTATGTAATATAGTTTTTTGCGTCTTGAATACCTTGTAGGTGGTTGTCATGTAAAGAAATCCATAAAGATGATATACAATATTGGAAGAGAAAAATTCCTCATTTAATGTGTGAAATGCAAAACTGTCTACCTCCAGCTTTTTTCAATGCACAAGAACACTACCTCATACACCAAGTTGAGGAGATTGAATTGTGTGGACCTATACACACTAGGTCAATGTGGATGGTTGAGAGGCACTTGAAATTTTTGAAGGCTTTGGTTCGACCAAGAGCACATCCTGAGGGTTCTATGGTGGAGGGATATATGGTATACCAGACTATGGTGTACATTTCTGAATATCTTCCTAAGTTTGCAGCAAAGATCCACGTGGATTGCATTTGGGATCCCAACACCATTAACAAATTCGAAGGGGAGTACTTGACGGGGAAAGGTAGATTGAGGAAAGTGATAGGTAATTATAAGATGTTATTGTAGTTAATTAATTCTTAATCTTCAAAATAAATCGATTGTAAGACGTCTATTTATTTTTTGTACAGTTGGTCGAGAGTGGGATGCACTACATTTGTATATTGCAAACAATATTGATTGGATGATGGTATGGATTGAACGTTGTCAACATTCTGGATGCACGTTATCATGGGAAGGTGTGGCTTCATTGGTTAAAGAAGCACATCGTAATGGAGATTCCAATGTTACGCAAAGGGAAATTGATTTAGCATATGGTTTAAGAGATAAACAGGTACGTATAAATTTATTAATCACCCATATGTTTATCAACTCACAATGCAATAAATTTTAATGTTTGACATATCGCAGGTCAAACACCACAACGCTATGTGCTGCAATGGTCATAAATTTCGCATAAAAAAGTTGGATGACATGAAGAAAACTTGTGATTCTGGCATCACTACAGTCTTTGAGGTGACAAATATTTCATGGAGAAATGACATGCATCCTCAACAGTCTCAAAATCGATACTATGGCATTTTGGATGATATAATTGAGTGTGACTTTAATTCCTTCAAATTAGTTTTGTTCGTCGTCAAATAGTACAGGCTACGATTGAATAAAAATGATTCTGATAGAACTGTTATTGAACATGATAATGGTTTTATAATGCTAAATACAAGGTCATTTGAACCAGTTGGGGATGAGCCCTATGTTCTTCCAAGCCAATGTGAGCAAGTATTTTACTCAGAGGTTCCACATAAACCGGGTTGGTCATTTATTGTTAGACACGATCCAAGAGGAAGGCCGATAAAGTATAATGTGATGGAAGAAGAAGATACCGAAGAAGTAGAAGATGAAGTGGATGATGATCACGATCGACAGTTTCACAATGACGATGAAGAAGACGAAGAAGAAGAAGAAGAAGAAGATGATGATGATGATGATGACGGTGATGGTGATGATGGTGATGATGATGGTGAAGACGTTGATGATGATGATGATGACGATGATGATGATGATAATGATGATGATGATGATGATGATGATGATGATGATGATGATGACCTTGATGTTCATGATGATGAGGAATGAAATGTATGAGGAATGCGATTAGTATATTATCTATTGAATATTGACTTCTTGATAGAATTTTTTTACATAATTAATTCATTCTATTTTGAATTCTAATGCCATTACATAATTAATTCATGATGCACCTTTTAATATGGAGATGGAGATAGGGGGTGTAACTATTTATGTGACAATTTTTAAACTGTGTTTATTTATGGAAATTGGATTGTTTATTAGCTATGTGACTATTTATGTGACCATTTAGTTGAGGATCCTGCATAGTCTACATAAAGTAAAGGTAAGGAATTACAAAATTTACAATGATTTTGATGACAACATCTTTTTATTATTTAGTACTCTTTTTGTCTACAAAGTTCATGTTGTTCATGTTGTGTATGATGTAATTTCGCTAACATTTTTTATATTTTTTCTTTGTCACAAGCCGACATGGATCCATCACATATCGCAGACAGAGATGTACCTTGCGACACTTCTACCAAGCAGGTAAACCTCATTAATTGTACAAATTAGGTAGAAGCAAACTGTTACATTATTATGTTCTTTTTTTTAGTGATTTATACTAATTTTGTAATTGTTAATGATATTCTTGACACAGACGGATGTTTGGGGAAAGGGAAAGGGAGTTGCAGTACCTGAGCACCTTTCTATGGATGTGGAATCATTAGGGCTAAGCAATTATGACCTTGAAGATCCCACAGACCTTGTGAAATTCTTTAAAATGCCTCTTATAAAAATTAGAAAAGAGATTGTTGCTTTGGTAGCCGTGCATCCTACCACTGATGAGATACGACAGAGGGTGGAATTATTGTATAACACAGCAGAAAACTTGAAAGTAACCAGTAATGAAAGCTTTAATTATAACAAAAGTTCAATAATGGTTTATATTTTATTCTCTTTTTATGTCATTAACTCAAATATGTACGTATTGTTTTTACAGCAATTTATCCACCCTCATGAAAGTCATTCCTACGATCAGGTTGTTGCAGGATCAGGTGATGATGATTTTATTGTATTATCACTTGCTTGGCTTATCACTCTGAGTACCCAAAACACATCATACTTGATACTATCAATTTTCAAAATAAAGGTTCATCCTTGTTTACAATTCTTGCACTTTTCATATATTTAATGTTTGATATATTTAATGTATTATTCTTTAGGTGTTGTCAATGTTACTGTCCAAATGCCGAAGCTGCCTCATCAGAGCTCACCCTCACCTGTATTGCCGACTGCAATGTCGGCAACATGTAGCATACAGACATCCTCTAGTGCATGTCATATTGGCCCGCCCACTGTTGGTAGATCCCTCTTTTGCTCTATCTTCTGTCATGTGTTTATTTCCCTTCAAGCGTTCTTTCTTGAATTCTAATGCCATTTCATAGTGGATTCATTTTTTGCAGGAGGAGATGCACGTGAGGATGTGCCAGAGGTGACTACTGCTGATAACATAGCATCATTTCTTGGATCTTCTCGTATTGCTAGTACTGGAACATTGCAGGCCACATTCGTGGTGAGCGACGAATAAATGCTTCCCTTAAAGATACAAAAGGTTCCAGGTACTTTAAAATTATTATTATATATACTCTAATTGTAATTTACTTTATGATCACTTGTTTTGGATTAATATTGATCCCATGAATTTTTTGCAGGCAATGATATTTTCTATAAACATCTTAGTGATATTGCATTGCAAATATTTAGGCCCACCATACGTAAAAGGTGGTACATCATATGTGAACTAACCCTTATCCACTTTTGATTTCATATCATTGCTAGAATACTTTTCCTTTGATCCATTTCTTGAAGTGTAATAAATGTAGCTTCAGTTCATTTCTGAATCTAATAGGTTTGTTTTTGCTTTAAAAGGTGGAATGACCAAGAAAAAAGGTTAAAAGATGAATTGACAAACCAAATGGTTGAGTGGTTTGGAAATGACACCTTTGACAAAACCAAGCTCCTTGAAAAAGCTGGCACATATCTAAAGTATGTGAGGGACCAATACAGGACCCATTTGGAGAGGAACCTAAAGTACGAGCATCCCCCCATGATTCCAGAGAGGGAGTGGAAGGACCTGATTTTGGATGCCAAGGAGAGAATTGAAAGGAAAAAAGGAAATACACTAGTAGATGCCACAAGAAGGTACGGGATACTATTAAGAATGTAATTATATACTAATTAATTACTCTTTATATTTATATAATCTAACATATTTCAAACTTTTTATAGACTAAGTGACACGTCAAAGGAAACCAAGGCAAGGCAAGAAAAGCACGGGCAACACAAACTCGACTCTGGTGGTTACATGAAACTTGCTGCACGATTATTACCAGCAAGGCTATTCAGCCGTGGCTGATTGGCTACAAGAATTGAGTGGGCATACACAACATTCTAGTGCATCCGTCACACAGGTAAATATGGTAAATGGAAGTTGTTTCAAATTGAATACTTTACCAATAATCTAATTGATGTTGAGTTCCAACATAAAGAGACTATATTTGTTTTAAATAAACAAGCAATGATAACAATGTGCATGTCATTGGAATGCAACCTGCTAATTGTGAAACACCACCTGCACATGAAGGTCTGGATGTGCATCCCAGTAGTGGAGGTATTCATTTGCTATTCAAATTTATTTATTTAGCTATTAATACAATTAAACATCTTAATTTGTAATTAGAGTAGTAATTAATGTAACCTTTCTTGTTAATATTTTAGAGCATGTAGTCGGTGGTGAGCAAGTGGAGCATGATCTGGGTACACAACCTAAAGAACGTGATGTTCCCCACTCAGATGAAGAGGACCGTGGTGTTCAACATGTTGAGGTTGAGGCTACACAAAATGATGTGGCCCCATTAGGTAAAGAGCACAACAATTATGTTCTCTAAATTAATGAAATACTTGTAACAATAATAATTTTTTTGTTTTGAATTTAACCCATTTCTTTGTTATTGCAGAGGACCCCCCTTCACTTTAGTGTCCTCGTCCTCAGTATAGGACTAGGCATACATTGAGATCATGAGCAGTTGACGGAACATCTGCAGAGGGGGGAAATGATGAAGAGACCGATGTTCCACTTAGTCTTTTCATAGCTTCAAAGAAAAAACAAAGAAAGAAATGATTGTAATCTAACTTATTTGATAATGACTGATTTTTATGTGTTAGTGAATGTAATTATGTACTAATTAATGGTTATGGATGATATGTGTTAATTAATATTGATGAATGTTGTGTGTTAATTAATGTTAATCAATGTTATGTGTTAATGAACGTTACGTGATATTAATGAATGAATGCTATATTTTATTAATGGTAGAAAGAATTAATGAATGAATGTTATAAGATGTTAATGGGGAATTTAGAGTGATGTTAGGCGGGGGGGGAGGGGCCAAATGAGCTTCCACCTTCACATGGCTGGCCCTGTTAAGTAGAGAATATTAAACTATTCTCGAAACCAAGCGAAGCTCAACAAGGTAACACACTTTTCAATATTTCATTATGTTGCACAGTTAATCTTATTGAATAATGTATATTGAATCTTAATTGCAGGGTCCAACAGAGCCAACACGAACAACAACACCACGAGTTGCTGGGTATAATGAACTCCCATATTGTCTTGTCTGTACATGAACAATATGAGTTGCTTCTAGTGTTGATATCCAAGGCGGGACTGCAAAAGTTATGAATATGCCTCATCCTTGTAAGGTTTTTTATTACAACTCCTAATTCTTGAGACTAAACTTTTTGTTCTTGATGTTTTTCACTAGTTGTCATAACCTCTGACTTTGATGCTTGTGCCTTAATAGAACTAGATGTTTCTTGTATGCATACTTGGTCAAGGACTACATTATGATGCTATAGGGCTACAAACTAAGATTATTTATTGTATTGAGTTGCACATTTGACATGACTTGCCCTATGACTGCTATGCACATTTATGTATATACACTATTTCTAGTCTGTATATTGATATTACTTTTGAGAAAATATTACAAAACTCAGAGTATTCTCCATAAGACTAGAAAAAAGCTTAGATAAATTTCTGCAACATTTTCTTACAATTACTTGCGATCATTTTTTTACGAGTCTTGGTATCTAGTTATAATAGTATGGATGCATACAAGCTTTGGACCCTTCAAAAGAAAGTTTGTTACAAACAACCGGTCATTTTCAAGAAGCAGTTTTAAGTCCTTTTCAGCATCTACGGCTTCCTTTGCTTGTTGTTCTATTGCAACCTCCTGTAACTGCTCTCGAGCATCTTCTTTCTATCCCATATACTTATCTTTCCACTCCTGATACACATCATCACTAGGCCAAGTAAAACTAGCAATCTTCTGTTTCATATCTTCTAGCCGCTTCCAAGTGACTCGTACATGCCTAATCTCTGTTTCTATGAAACCATAATGAGATTTCACTTTTTCAATTTCCTCAATTGTTTGGACAAATAAGGATGTGTCATCAGTACTAATAATCTGATTGATCCTTAGGGACAAATTGTGGTCCACCTCCTTTAACCAAGTCTTCTCTTCCTTTAGCTAGACAGGACCAATGAAACCTCTTGGAAACATTTCAAATTTATGATTTGAATATTATTTCCTATAAAGTTGGGCTTTTCCTTTTATACCTGCTCCTTCCACTGAAAGAATATTCATCTCTTTTATAAACTCACATGTGGACCTTAGATTGTCATTCTCTTCTGCATCTGCATGGGAAGAACACATGAGCTCTAACTCTTTACCTCTAGGCACCCACTTATTCAGGACTGGTTCCAAAGTGGCTTCTTCTTCTCTCAATTTGATCAAAATCTCAAGAATCCTCTTCATATTTATGTATACATTGGAGGTTTTGACTGAGTCAGCAAACTTCAAGATGGTGGCTTTCACCTTCTCCTCATATTTGTTTGCATACAATGTCTGAGCTTGTTTCAATTTTTCCAACTCATGTTCAACATTTTCAGGTAATTGGGAACTAGAAGGCATAGGAGAAGGGGGATATTCAATGATGGGACTAGTAGGAGGGGGTCTTGCTGGAGAGGAGGCTATCATGAGTGTAGAAGATTCACCGGGATGATATTGACCTGCCAGTTGACTTTGAAGTCTAGCAATTATGTTGTCTTTGTTGGCTATTCCTTCTTTAGCATCATTGTAAGATTTTAAAATAGTCTCCAACTTCAATTGGAGATTAGCCTTTTCTTGTGCCTCTTTCTCTGCCACCGCAACACTGAATTTTGCAGTCTCTAGGACTATGCTTGTAGCTTCCACTACCCCTGTGTCTTGGACTCTTTTAACTATCATGCCTCCTAAGAGGCTAGAATTTGATGCATCCTTCCTTCTTTTGTTTTCATCCTTCTTTAAAGACCACATAATAAGATCAACATTATCTTTGCTGAATGTCACTCCTTCCATAGGCTTTGTTTCTTTCCTCACTACATCAAGCACTAAGACATCAACTATATCCCATTCAGGGAGAATCAACACACTAGCCTTTGCTACCATTTGTCTTCCTTTATCAGGGGTGATTGCTTTTAACTCCTCCATCATTTCTTGCTTAACCTCTTCTTCTACCTGAGTTGTATTTTTAAGAGGCTATTCACTTTTCCTCTATTCACATCTAGTCTTGAATTGATCAATATTTTGCTTCCATAGAAACAGTATAAAAGCTCCTGATGTGAAAAAATTACTGTCAGCTAGGAATTCTTCACTAGCTTCCTTAACAGTAAGGTCCATTTCCTGGCCCTTTAACTCACCATCAGTCAAATCCATTTCAGCATTAGGTGGCTCTTTGGGCATCCCCTCTTGGGTCTCCTCATAGGTATAGGCAATCTCACCGAGACTCCCTAACTGCAATAATTGTTCAGCCATAGCTTGTTCATCTCCAATATGGTTAGGAGACTGAGATGGAGAATATTGAGGCTCATCAGTTTCAATTTCCTTTCCCACTCTCTGCTTCTTAGGGGAATCCTGGATGTCAATGACATCTTCAATTTTCCTCTTCCCTTTTGAAGTGGAAGGCTCACCTGTCACTAGCATTGTCACAGTGTATTTTGACCTTTTGTGTATTACATAGTCACCACGTGGGATATCTCTAGCAAAGGTAGGCTTAGCCAATACCATCTTATCCTTATCAGACTCATTTTGCATTATGGCCTCCATCTTTTCTTTTAAGGTCTGCATGAGATCTTCAAAATAAAGAATCAGGAATTTTATTTTCTCCTCAAATGGATTGAAGCTAGAATGGGGATCATAGCCAGTGTCAAATTGATGGATAAAATCAAGGGCTTTCTTATATGCCACCCACTTCTCCTTCCTCAGTTCTTTCTCATCTAAGCTGAATTCATTTCTAATCAGATCTTCTGGGAACTGAAATTGATGTGGCCTACCTCTGCACACTACTCTTTTTCTGAACATGCCATTGAAAAAATCCTCGGGGTCTGCACATCTTGACACTGTAGTAGACAGCCTAGATGGCTTAAAGAATTCTTCAAAAAATCTCCATCCACCCTTAGTGATCACAAAATGGTGAGCCATGGTAATAGTTGGGAAAATAGTCCCTTTACCTCTATTGGTTAGCTCTGCTTCTTGTACTCCCCCAATTTGTCTTAGGACTTCTGCAATCCCTATCTTCAATGGGACCTGATAGGGTACTAAAAAGGGGGCGCCTCTAAATCCAAACACTCTAAAAATAGTAGACACAGGGTACAAATATATGTCTCCCCAATTATGAACAATCTTGATATCCTCTGCAAACTCCTTTGGTCTAAGAAACTCCAAAAGAGCCTTAGGAATTCTAGGGTTTTCTCTGTGTAGAAGAATCCTAATTTTAGATGCAAAGCATCTATCAAACTTTAAATAACTTGCATCTTCTCTATCCCAAGATAGAACAGTACTCCACAATTGCACTGACATCTCCTCTTTATCCTTGACCTTAATCAGGTCCATCTCCTTTCCAAAATAATCAGCCCCTTTGAACAGAAACATATCCATTAACATGGAGTACCATCCAAATGGCCTATCCACCTTACCATTTTTGATTCCTAGTAGCCCTTTATGAATTGCATCAGCAAGGTATGAGGCATAATCAAATGTTATTGCTAGGGAGGGGTTTAGAATTTGTGCAATCATTAACATATAATGGGTTGGCATATTCTTTTTAGCATCCTCTCCAAAAATCTAGCATAATGCCCAATACATACCCTTAGGTCTCAGAGTGAATAGGTTGAGAGAGAATGGTTCCATTGTGCTGGGGCCTACAACTATTAACCCCCCTATCTTTACAAAGAATTCTTTCAATGGGCCACTTCTAAGATGATCCCTTTGTGTGTTGTAAACCTGGGCTAATGACTCAAAGTCAATAGGTTCTAACAAATTGGAGGACTCACTGAGTTTAAACACTTTCCTGAATTCATCTTCATTTATCTCAATCAAGACCGATCCCTTTATGTTCCTGATGCATCTCGCCACAGAGTCATAATTCTGTGCAATCAGGGCTAACAAATCTACATCCATAAAAACACCTGGGACCACAAGATTTCCTACATCCTGCTCACATATGCCATTCAAAGGAGCTGGGGAATTCCTTTGCCTAAAACTGACTTTGAAGAGTCCTAAGCCTGACAATCCTATTTCAGGGTCCCTCAACCAATTACCCTTATCATAAAGGCCATCTCCAATTTTTAGACGAGGGTTCTTAGGTACTAGCTCTTTGGCCTTATCCCCAACATTGGTGGACATGGTTAATTGCTCTAAAAAATCATCACAGATATTTCAGTCCTCGTAATTCACTTTCCCTATAAATTCTCTTCTGGGTGCCATTCTGGTCAAACAATTATACCACTAGAAGCTAGCACAAACCTCTAATGAAGTAATTCACACAACAGTATTTGAGAACAAACCAAGAGTTATCAAGAAAAGCACAAGAAACCTGATTATTCGCCTGAAGAAAATTGCTTTGCAACAAACTTCGATGAAACAATACTTAGCAATCAAGTTGATGCGAACTGAAAAGGGCAAGTTGGCATTTAAGTTTTTAGAAATTAACTCCGCATGCTTCGGCTTTCTTTTCATAATTAAATTCGCCAAATCGAATTCAAAAATGGCTCCAACGGGTCATAATTTCTCTAAGTCTTTCCTTTGTTTCGCTCTTTCGCTACTTCGCAGAACATAAAACCCGTGATCTTTTCTTTCGTGAAACAATGCTGGCCATTGGATCTTGAGAACTTACATCGCCTTTATCTCCATTTAATCTCTTTGCTTTAGTGTCGGGCCCTACCTCCTTTTGGCCACTTCGCGGAGTTTAACAGTCATGCACTTTTCCTTCGCGAGGCCGTGCCAAGCGTTAGATCAAACTCAAATCACACAACCTTTAACTCCAACTGGGACCGTCAATCCTTTTAGCTAATCGTGCCTCATCTTGACGGCTAACAGTTTTTGCCATTTCGCTGAGGTTAAGCTACGGGCATCTTCGGGTCACGAAACAATGAGAAGCATTGGATCAATCTTGAGATGAATGGCTTTTAAGTGGGCCCTTTATCCGGGAATTACTTACCCCACTTGTTATCCAGCTAATAAATGCCACATGGTAGTTGGCCATTAGCCCTGGAAACTCCTTTTGGTTCCACCCTTAATCCGCCATGTGTTCCCTTTTACTATTCCCACATAACTACCGGTTACACCTAGGCGGGCCCTCAACCACTTTTTTAAACCACGTGTCACATCACTCCTCCGTGTGATTTCCACCTGTCTTTCACGACTTCGCAAACATTATTCTTTGTTTGGCTTGCAACCATGAAACCACGAGAACCGTTAGATCAAAACAGACCTGATCTGGTTTTAACTTCATGCCATGCCTATCCCTTGGGCCCGTCGGCCTTTTCGCTACTTCGCAATGACTAACTTGCTAGCATCTTATCTTTGCGAATTCACGCGAGCCATTAGATCTCAAGAACTTGCTCATTGTTTATTGTTTTTATGACAACCTTGCCTGGACCCACTGCATACCGCCAAATCAGTGCCTTGTCACCACCATATCATCACCAACTGGGGTTACCACATTTACTACCACTCTTAGCAGGACCCTCCACCTTTTTGCTATTTCGCTGAAGGTATAGCTCGTGCATCTCCCGGCCATGAAACAATGAGAAGCCATTGATCTTTTTCCAAGCTCTACAAAAAGTGGCAGCTGTTATGCCACGTCACTCCTCTGTGTGATTTCCACCTATCTTTTGCGCCTTCGTGAACATTATTCTTCTTTTGGCTTGCACCCACGAAACCACGAGAACTGTTAGATCAAAACAGACCTGATCTGCTTTTAACTTCATGCCATGCCTATCCCTTGGGCCCATCAGCCTTTTCACTACTTCGCAATGACTAACTTGCTAGCATCTTATCTTCGCGAATTCACGCGAGCCGTTAGATCTCAAGAACTTGCTCGTTGTTTACTCTTTTTATGACAACCTTGCCCAAACCCACTGCATACGGCCAACTCAGTGCCTTGTCACTGCCATGTCATCACCAACTGAGGTTACCACATTTACTACCACTCTTAGCGGGACCCTCCACCTTTTTTCTATTTCACTGAAGGTATAGCTCGTGTATCTCCCGGCCACAGAACAACGAGAAGCCATTGATCTTTTTCCAACCCGATCATTCTTTAACCAAAGAAGACCGCTTATCTTTGGGACCCGCCAAACCCTTTCACCACTTCGTGAAGCTTAAAACACATTCAGCTTGATCTCACAAAACCACGCCATCTGTTCGATCAAATGAAACTTGATCGGTGTTTAGCTTTGGTCCAAACCTATATGTCGGGTCCACCTTCGCCTTTCGCTACTTCACGGAAACTAAGTTTTGAGCACTTTTTGGTTGCGAATCAACGCAGGCCATCAGATCAATAGAAAATCACATGATACTTATAAGGCCCGACGGACATTAGAAAAATTGAAAGAACTTCCTTCCTTCGATGGCTCTTTTATATTTATTTTTTTTATAAAAATGATCATCGTCGGAATTATGACGAATACCAAGCTTTCGACCGACGACTTCTTTGACTATCGACAGAGTCCATTGGATTGTCGAATTTCCGACGGGCATGGAATCGTCAACCAATCTGACGCCGAGTTTTTTACGGTGGATTTTGTCGACACTTCGACGAAAATTTGTCAAAAATCCGACAAACGGCTGTCGGAAATCAGCTCCGAATGTACTAGTGGCTGTATGCATCCTTCTAAAACATAATTTTTTCTGAATAGTTGCTTAATCATTTGCCCATGTTAGCCCATCTAATATGGGTCTACAATCTTGAGAGTTGTCCCACTCAGCTTTCTGGTTGGATTACGTGATGGAATGACACTATCCAGTACACAACTCATTTTTTCACATCTATGTCAGACAACTAGCTTTGTATCACTGGCTGTCCTATGAGGCTACCACCAAAGATTTGAAGGTTGCCACAAAAGATTTGATGGCTAACCCCTTTATCCTTGAATTATAGGTCAGGGTTTCCTAGTTCCGACATAAAAAATAGATACTGGATAACTATGCTACTAGAGGTGCCACATATTAAAGCCAAATTGCGCTGGCTCAAGGTTGGTGGCCATGCTTCTAAAGAGTTCTTTCTGGTTCTCAGAGCTCTTGATTCCTCTTCTAGGATCAAAAGGATTAAGAATGGTCAATCGGTTCTCTTTGAGTTACTAGATATTATTCAAGCCTTTGTTTGACATTATGAGAGGGTGTTTACTATGCAGGAAAATTCCCTTGAGCGTGAACGAGCCCTGCACAAATGACTTTCTATTGTTCCCTCTCAGATCTCTAATGCCCAAAGAATTTTTTGAGACCAACTTCTCACTCTTGAGGGCCTTAAAGAGGTTGTTTTCTCTATGTCAGATGACAAAGCTCCTAGCTATGATGGTTTCCCTTGTGAGTTCTGCATTTATCATTGTGGCCTTGTGTTGGTTTTGACTTGCATAAGTTCTATTTGGAGGATTTTCACTCCCAATCTCTAGGGAAACTCATCAACAAGGGGAATATTAAGTTCATCCGTAAAGATGGTGATCCCAAGGATATTTGTAATTGGTGACCCATAACCTTGTTAAATGTTTCTTATAAGATTATTGCCAAGGCTTTGGCTCTTAAAGTCAGACATCTCCTTTTGCAGATTGTTTGCCCAGAATAATTTGGTTTCATCAAATCTAGGTTTATATTGGACAACATCATTGTATTTTGGGAAGGAATGGAATGGGATAGACATTCTTCCCAGAGAACCATTTTTCTTAAAATTGGTTTTACCAAAGCTTATGATTGCATTTAATGGCCCTTTATTCTTGCAATGCTTATACTGTTAGGGTTTGGTTCATTTTTCATTTAGTTTGTGGAAATGCTCTTTGGGGATGATTCAGATTGCATCACCATTAATGGGTGTCAATCTTCAGCCTTTGGCCTTTTCAGGTCCATCCACCAAGGTTTCCCTCTCGCCCCTTCTTTGTATGTGCTTTCTGTTGAAGGATTTGGGTATCAACTTGTTGCTGCCATTTTGGCTGGACGTGTCAGGGGGATTTTCTTGCCTGAGTCACCTTCTAAACTTGTCAATGACCATTTTGTGGATGATTCATTACTTACCCTCATTGAAGAGGAGAATAATGTCAAGGAGGTGCTAAATTTCCTAGACACATTTTTTTTGGCATCTGGGTTGGCTATTTAATGGCACAAAACCCAATGCTACAGACAATCTTTTCTTCCTGCTCTACCTTGGATTCTTTAGTATTGTTGGAAATGGATCCAACAAAAATATTTTTTAGTTCTTGGGAATTCCCTTTTCTTTTCAAGGGTCTATAGTTGCCCTCTTGAACGCCATGTTAGCAAAAATTGAGAAGAAGCATGCTTAATGGATTACCAAACCTCTCTCTTTGACTGGTAAATTATATATTTGCTCCAAAGTGCTTGCGACCACTCATGTTTACTATTATTCTTGTTGGGATCCTTCCAAGGCCTCTTATAATAAGCTTGAGAAAATTCTGAGGGAATTTTAGTGGGCCAATGGAGATGATCATCATGGTTTTCACAGAGTCGCCTAGGAGAATTTGTTGTCTCTCGTGTGATTCTAGAGGGCTTGGCCTCTTGTCTACCTAGAAAGAAGGCATCACTATGTGTGCGAAATGGGTCCTCCAAGATGTTTCTAGCAATGAAGCTCGTAAATTTTTGCTTTGAAATTGTATTTCTTCAGGGAACCTAGTCAATAGACTGGCCTGGAAGGGGATTGGCTTCTAAACCCTTCTTTTTATGAAAGATGTTGTATACATTCAGGGCACCTTTGTTGCCAAAAGTATTTGGCAGGCCTAGGAAGTTGTTAAGCCTTGGCTCCGTTGGGATGGCTCGGATTTCCATGATGACCTTTCTTTCAACCAACACAATATCTGGTCATGGTCACCTCTCATTCAGGTCTAGGGGCTTCGTTTGACCCGTGTCCCAAGAATTCATGCTCTATGTTTTCACAAATAAACATTTGTACTCGAGTTATTTTTTCTTGTGCCACTATAAGTCTTTGTTCTTGGGAAGATTTTCAGACCCAATTTCACCTCACTCAACCCGATCAACAGACACTTGAGTTTGTGATTTTTTCTCTGCCTTTGAATATTCTACACAAGCTTGGCATTCGTTCAGTGAGGCCCTGATAGAAGATTGGTGATGGTTTCCCAAAACTTGTTTTTTTAATTATAAACCCAAAATGGGTTACCATTGGCTTGTGCCTCACTTTCCTATGGTTCCCACTTTTAATCTTTGATGACACTTGCATTCCTCTCAGAGCACATGGAGATGCAGATTTCTTACTCTCTGGTTTGTTGTTGTAGAACCCAAAGTGGTTCACTTTGCTTGGTGTATTCTTTTACAAGGCTTTCCTTTGGGTTCTCATCTCAGGAATTTGGGGGTGCCAGATCTTGGTGCCCTTTTTATGGGTTGCATGAGACCTTGATGCATCTCTTCTGATTTTGCAGAAGAGCTCAACAATTGTGAGTTTGGAATCACAATTTTTTTAGGCATTTTTGACCTTGGCCCTTCTCTTGCATATGGTCTTGTTGGGAGATTCCCCAAGGCTCCCCTACAAATTCACACAAATATGGCATGCTTATAGGATGTAAATCCTCTTCAGTTTGTGGAAAGATCGAAATCCTCTTCAGTTTGTGGAAAAATAAAAATCCTATTTTGTTTTCTCACAACTCTTTTGATACTCATATTTCTTTGCATGCTAAAGCTTGCATATGTAATAATGTGATGTTATAGATTCAAGTTCAAGTGAACAAAGTGGCTCTTGAGGTGTCATACTTAGAAGTGCTTCTTTATCGGTGGGTTAATGCCCCTTGTATGGTTGCCAAGATTCTGTCAGACCCTTCTACCTCCAGTGATCGTTCTCTGATTCATGGCCTTTGGCTTGGCCATAGTTCTTTTGTTAGCGGTTCTCGTATGCCTTTCTCTCAAGCTCCTTGCTGCCACTTTGGCTTGGGGAGAGACTTTTCACATCGCTACTTAGTCTCTCCTCCTCGAGGTGAATCCGCCTCTAGGTGGGTTATGGGTGGTGGTGCCTCTTCAGTTCCTGGTAGTTTTAGTTGGCCAGATTCTGGGTGGCCCAGCTCCTCTAAAGGGTTATCTCAGCTCGCTTTGGTAATTTCTCCTTCCAGAAAAGATAAAGATGAAGAGGAAGAGGCTACTAAAGATGGGTGGTCTCTTCCAGACCCTTGCTAATGTATGGGGTAAAAAGGATGACATGGACCTACCTCCTCCTTCTGCTGCTACTACTCTAGCCACTTAGGATTTTTTATGTTTACTCTAGTTTTTTGGGCTATGCCTATGTTTTGATAAGTTTTTTTGTTATTTCTGGGCTTTGCTCGAGTGACTTTCAGGGTGTGATTTTTTTCCTCCCACCCTTTTTTTTCTAAATAGTGTAATTTTATTATATGCTTTAATGAAAATGCCTATTCATAAAAAGAATAAAATTTGATACTATAATTTTCTATAACATTTCGAGAGGTCTTGAGGAGGTGCTTTCAAAATTTTAAACTCACTAGGATCGTTCTTCACTCAAAGCACCATGCTCAACCCCCATATTGCATGATCATCAAAGTGACAATGTATGAATCAAACACTTGTACAAGTCGAACAATCCTTGAGTACTCCATGTATATTTTACAAATTTCAGTTTCAAGTCATATGTAATATCTAGAATCATAAAATTGTCAGTCTATTTATTACTAGGATTGCTTGCTTTGAACCTGAGAACAGTCCATCCATTCACATGAGTTCCCACATTATTTCATTGCAGTGGATCAACTAGGTTGAAAGAGAGTGGATCTATTACTTTATTATAAATACCAAAACCCTCTGCTACAACATAAAATTCATAACAATGAATATGAATTGGATGGTTGTCTGCTTGGAAGATATTAGTTGCCTAGAATACAACTTGAATTGTGGAATTATATTCAATCACTTTCACTGTCATTCTATAAAATGGTGCCCATGGGGTTTTGGGTACATCTACAATATATTTATACACAACTGGTGGATGTGAAGGATGTTGAAATTAAGGAACACTGAGAAGGGGGGTGAATCAGTGTTCTATCGATTAATAATTTTTTTGACTTAACCTTGAACCACCAGAAGCATAAGCATGAAAGTGAAATGTAGAATCTCAAAACAATCAACCACAAAATCATAACACTAGGATTTTTATGTGGAAACCCAAATGGGAAAAACCATAGTGGGATTTGAACCCACAATATTATTCCACTATGTCCAGTAACAAAACAATAATACAAAATGGGGAATTGCTAGGCATTCAAGCATGCTGCCTAGAGCTTACAACTCAATTACAATCAAGGATATAACCTTGGAAGTCTCACTACCTTACAGATCAATTACAGTGATGGATTAAAATGAATTAACTCCAAAATCGCATCTAACAATGTCTGGATGAGTTCCGGTTAAGTGCAAAACTTTGACTGTATCACCTCTACTACTTTGCTATGTGTTTTCTGTCTCAGTCAGCTACCGAATCAAAAATGTGCACGTGCAACTATGCCAAAATGAATTCTTGATCACCAATTTCTTGCATACAATCATACCATACAACAAAAAGATCTTCTACATCGCTCTTATATATCTGCAATCACAAAATAGACAATTATCAAGTTGACCTGAAGATCATGTAATGTGTAATCGTGAGTCAGCTTGACCGGATCATCAAAAAAAAAAGTGAATCACCAAAAAGATGATAAGATGATGTCTCTATATCGACCCTATCATCCCATGCACGATTTATAACACCGCAATCACTGGAGAGTTTCTGCTCATCCTGAATTATTGGTTAACCGGTTACCGGTTCACATCCACTTCTGGATATCAAGATCCCTGATTACCAGATAGGAATCTCAAGAAGAGTTTCCATCAATGACAACCCTAAACCACTAATCAAGCATTGATATGCACTAGATGAGTTTCAATTGACAACAATCTCCCCCTTTGGCATTGATGGCAACACTCGTGAAAAGTGACTAGGTGTTGAAACCTATACATTGAATCAAAATTTCTATCAAAATCTCTAAGGCCCCCCCTTAGATTAAGAAATCAAAAACCTTCTTTACTCTATACATTTTTCACTCCACTCTCTCCCTTTGACAACAATTCCAAAGATGGGGTGCTATCAAAAATGTATGTACAGAGATATCTACCAAAGACTTTACCATTACTTGAAGATATTAGCAAAAATAGTCTTCCAAAATCCTAAATGGTTATCACACCATGTCTTCAAGTTGTCCAAAACTATGATGAATGCGTTGATAACATATGCATGAATCTACACATCCTTCAATTCAGATGGAACATGTTGTCTCATAGTCTTTAGACAATCAACCTTATTGCTCAACATGATGTCCAACTGGGGGGTAATCAAATTTCGGAGTTCACCAAATCTCCTCAAAATTTTGTCTTTATCCACATTAAAGCTCAAGATTTGATCATTGAGAGCCATTATCTGCCCTTCTAAAGTGCTAGTTAGGGATACATTAGAATAAAAAAATTATGAAATACCAAATAGTTTACCCTTAGAAATACCAATCTCCTTGCCTATATCTACTATAAACTCTGGCAAAATAAAACAAGACATATATTTTATTGCCTTCAATTAGTGCATCAGAGATTGTTTTCAAACCTTTATTCAATCTGACTCTATCATCTTCTATAATTTTTTGAAATGTCTGCAATCTTACCTCCTTGAATCTATCTAATACCCACTTAGTGGTAGACTTCTCCAAAGAATAAAAATTGGTATTTGCGTTATTAATCAATTGCAATAGTTTAGCGGAGGGGCTAGAATTGGGATCTAGTGCACACCCAGAAGCACATTCTACAACACATCAACAAACATTAGAATAATCTTTTTGTCTTCATTCTTTGATTTTACCATATCCTGACTAGCATGAGCTTGCACAGTTGTTGTAAGTATCAAATTCTCAACAGGTGACATTTGACCAAGATCAAGAGGACCATAAAGATTGATTGAGATTTGGGGTAAGGTAATTATGCCTTTTATTGGAGGAGTGTCAATTTCTAGATCAACAACTCCCTTCCCTTTATCTACCTCTACATCTTGCACCTTTGTCTTCTCAGGATCCTTCACCTCATCATCATTCCCTTTATCCAGTGCACCAGTGTTGCCACTTGGTGCAATATCATCCTTTTGAAACTCGGGAACTTCTCCAGTATTATCTACCACTAGAGGATTCACACTGATATCATTATCAAATGATATATGGCCTTGGTCTTCTAAATGCTCCTTGGTCCGAGTTTTATCTTTTTGATCGCTGGAGACACCTTCCTTTGCTCCCGAATGGGAAGTTTGAACTGCATCATTGTACAAAGGATTGTTCTTCCTGATTCTTCTCTAGATATCCTCAGTCTCCTTCTTCACCTCTTCAACCCTGCCAATCATCAACCTTTTCACCCTATTTCTTCTTCTAAATTCCTTCTTATTTGCTTCCTCAATGATCCTTTTGGCTTCATCTTAGGAGATACAGGTGCAAATATTAATCAATTCTCTTTCTTTCATTTCTTTATCTATTTTACTGGATGTCAGTCTCCTCGCATCAATAATATTATATAGATCTTTAGGGATGCTTCGGTCCAGCTCAATCAAAGTTTTACTAAAGTTATGCAAATACAGAACAACAACTTCCTCAAATTTTCTTTGATCTACCTTATCTATATTTTCATAATATGCTCTAATATTCTTCAAATTTCCATCAACAATTATCTCATCAATCAATTGATCTATTGTCAATGGAGGAACAAATATATATTTGCCTTCCACATTACCAGTTTCAAGGTCATCATGAAGTTGAGTTCTAAGCTTTCTTCCCCTCTTGGGCCTTTCAGTAAGGGTAGGTTCATATTTAGATTTGTTGCTCTACTTAGCACCATCGGATTATGGTTTCCTCAAAACTTTGACAAAATATCCTTTCTTCTTAGCCTTATCTACTTCTTAATCTAATTCAATCTCAGATGCCACTGGAGATACAACAATATAGGTTCATTTAGGATTCTCCTTTTTCTTCTAAACTCCCTTTTCGGATGAGCTCTGTCTTGATGATGGAACTACTGGAGTAGGGGCAAACTTGGTGTCTTTTGTCTTGGCTTTAGAGGAAACTGGTTTAGCCTTGGGCTTCTTGGATTGCTCCATAGCTTGCATCTGAGCATGCTTCTCCCTTTCTTGCTTCACCTCCTCTCTGGTAAATCCCATTTGCATTGCCACTTCCTCAACCATCTTAGAAACTTTTCTCTTCCTTGTAGGCCTTGTGAACTACTTGTACAACTCCATGTCCTTCTCCTTAAATGTGCCAAATCTTAGTTCATCGGTGGCCACTGGTTTTCTTAGAAGGTGTTGAGCATAAGCTTCAAGTGTTTGACCATCCACCTCATAACCCATCGACAAAATCCAGATTGTCTTGGGCTCCATAGCTTCCATGTGACATTGGTATTTTTGCACAATGAAGCATATAGTGGTCTCATATTTCTCGACAACCTCTTTGGGGATTCTTTCTCTATGTTTCATCCGACCTTGGAACGTTTTAAAGAAACTCTACAAGGCTGTTGTCTAATTTTCCCTATTACCCAATCTCTGCAAACCTTGTTTGATTTGAGTAGCCACCGGTAAATCAAATGGCCATTCCACTTTGCCTGTACTGGGAATTTGGTTCATGAAGTACAGTGCCAGATAGATAATCAGAGAACCAAACTTAAATACATTCTTCTTATTTGATTTTATCTTTTTCAAATTGCTCAGGAATTCCTCAAGAAGAATTGAACAAAGGTCATAGTGAGTGTCTTCCTTCACCATCTAGTATGTTGCATAAATGGTTGTTTTAGAGATAGAATTCAATCTGCTAGACTGATAGACCTTGTAGCCAATGATCATGGACACAAATCTTATGTCATGCTCCTAGATATCATCAATAGTCATGGACCTGTTATCAAACTGTGCACCGGTTGCCTTTGTCACCATTGTCTTTCCTACTTTCCTCATATTAGGCTTGTCACCAGTTTGATGCAAACATGTGATTGCATGAATGTCCATAGTCTAACTAGATGGATTCATCAAGCACACGGCTCAGAATAGATCTTACCAATTCATCCTCATTGAACATGGGGAAATGCATGAACTACATGAAACCCTTCCTCGCAATTGCTCGTATTCTAGCTTAAGATTTACATTCTTATCCCAGATGTGTTGGTTGTAGAGTTCTATAATTTCTTCATTTATGGTTTCCTCAATGTTGCAATGAATATAAGCTCTTACACCATCAACATGCAGAACACCATAGGGCACAGATGAGAAGGTACCATTTGGATTGTCCTCAATTAATTTAAATGAGTGGTTCTGAAATAGCAGCCTTTCTCTATCAAAAACTTCAACTACCAAAGGAGTATTAACAAAAGATGATGCCATTTCAAAATATTTAGGGTTCACAATAAACTTCTAAAAATACCTCTTGTGTATGTCAGATGCACTAGAAACTCTTGTCAAATTTTGTTTAAGCTCTTGGATTGCCTTGGTAACTTATTTTCCTTTCTCTTTAGCTTCAACTCTTTTCTCGCAAATGATTCATATTTTCGCTTTTTAACTTTGTAAACCCTAATTTCAAGTTGACATAAATGCACTGATAAGGTTCAACTAGATGCCCTTTTCAACATCAATCAACTCACCAGATTCAAGGATCAACATGAAGAGTTTTGGATAATCATCTCCAAACATTTGAAATCTACCATGATCAATCATAGATTTCTCCAAGGAGGTTTTGCAGGATATTGCATGAAAATGCCACCCCTAAGGCCAAATGCCTTAGTTACTGGATGAAGATCCTACACTGGATTTAGGTACAGATCCATTGCCCACTTTAGACTCATCTTTTTTGACCCACATCTTCTCATGATTGTCTCTGATCTCCTCTACCTTTTCCTTGCCTTTATCGCCAGATTTGTTCTTGTCTACTGGATTACTCTTCTTGCTTTTTTCAATGTGATCCGTTTTATTGCATGCACAAAAAACAATATTCTGCATAGGTTTGAAGTTCATTTGATTTGGTCTCATCCTGCACTGGTTAGAAATATGTCCAAACATCCCACAAGAATAACATCTCTTGCTTTGAAAAGTATTCATTACTGCTCTGCACATATTTGACTTGTGACCAAAATTATTGCATATGAAACACTGATTGGTAAAGGTAGGACCATTTTTCATATTATTCATTCCATTATTCATCTTACTTCTACATTGATTCACCATATGACCAAATTTATTGCAAGTAAAAAATCTACTATTAAATTTATGAGCATTAGGTTGTCTTACCAGAGGGTTCTTGCTTTTAGGTTTTGCATTGCTTTGTCCAGATCTCGAGGATTCTCCTTTCTCAAATCCAAGTCCATGCATGTCCTTTCCATGTCTTTGACTTTCCAACATCTGATCAAGCCTTGCTGAGCTAGCATTGAATTTGTCTTTGTATTCATTTACAGTAGCAAGTTTATCTCTTTGGGCAACAATCTGTCTTTCAATTTCTTGATCATTATTTCTTGATTGTGTCAATTAAAGCTTCAATTGATAATTCTCATAGGTAAGCCTGAAGCATTCATCTGCTCTATCCTTCAGTGATTGATTTAATCTTTCTTCATTCTTCTTTTGGTCTTCAATCTCCTTAGTTAGCCTCATCACAATGGATTGCATCTCATTCTTCAAGGCAACATTCTCTCTTGCAAGTTTGTCACATTCATCACCTTTGTCCTTCCTCTTGTCTCTTGTAGAGTTCACTTGATCCTTCATATCATTAATGAAGTCTTCAGTTGCATTCTGGTTTCTCTTCAAGGTACTGATCTCATTTCTTACCGCATCAAGATCCTCAAGTGCCACATTAAGATATCTCTGCAAACCAAAATACGTTGATTCAATTTCCCGGACCTTCCTCAAGTGGTTAGGCTTCCTCAGAGGAACTAGGCTCTAATATAAATTGTTGAAATCAAAGAAAACTAAGAGGAGGGTGAATCAATGTTCTACCAGTTAATAAATTTTTGACTTAAACTTGAACCACCAGAAGCATAAGCATGAGAGTTGAATGCAGAAACTCAAAACAATCAACCAAAAAATCATAACACCAGGATTTTTACATGGAAACCCAAATGGGATTTGAACCCACAATATTATTCCACTATGGCTAGTACCAAAATAATATTATAAAATGGAGAATGCATAGGCATTCAAGCATACTACCTAGAGATTAAAACTAAATTAAAATAAGGGCTACAAGCCCGGAAGGCTCACTGCCTTACAAATCAATTACAATGATGGATTAAAATGAATACACTCCAAAAGAACATCTAACAATGCCTGGATGAGTTCTGATTAAGTGTAAAACTCTGACTGTATCACCTCTTCTACTCTTCTCTATGTTTTATGTCTCAGTCAGCTACCAAATCAAGAATGCACGCATGAAACTACACCAAAATGAGTTCTCGATCACTAATCTCTTGCATACAATCATACCATACACAAAAAAGATCTTCTACACCGCTCTTATATCTGCAATCACAAAATAGACAATTATCAAGTCGACCTGAAGATGTAATGTGTAATCATGAGTCGGCTTGACCAGATCATAAATAAAAATTGGATCACCAAAAAGATGATAAGATGATGTCTCTATGTTGGTCCTATCATCCCATGCGCGATTCATAATACCGCAATCACTGGAGAGCTTCCAGACCAAAAACTGCTCTTCTCATCCTGAATTACTAGTTAACTAGTTACTAGTTCACATCCACTGCCGGATATCAAGATCTATGATTATTGGATAGGAATCTCAAGAAAAGTTCCCATCAATGACAACTCTAAACAACTAATCAAGCATCAATATCCACCAGATGAGTGTCAATTGCCAACAAAAAAAGTGGGTTGTAAAGACTCCATTAACACCAAAGTGATAAGGTTACAAAATAGGAACTTCTGGCAGCACAAAAGATATGTTGTTCATAATGGATGTTACTCTTATATTGTTATGGCCACTACAGTTTGTTAGAATTTCCCCCAAATGTTTTGGTAATTTCTACAGGATTAGGAATTTTCTATATATTTTATTAAGGTTGTAATGTCAGTTGGAAATTCCTATATTTTATTGTAATGTTTTTTATTATGGGAAAATAGGTTTTGAGGGGACCCAAAACCCCTTACAACAGGTTTTGAAGGGACCCAAAACCCTCAGATTTTACCAGGATCTGGAACCCACAGAACACCACTGCCACATAAATCAAACCACAAAAACCAGCAACCCCAAAACAACTGAGCTGATAATAACCAATCGAACACTAGCACTGCCACAGACAAAAAGAGCTAGCCAACACTAAAGATATGATCAAGACAAAAAATATTGGCCACATCAAAAAGGATACAACCTTAACCTTAAGAAATAGTGATGAGGGTTAACAAGAACCCTCAACCAAACAACAGGGATGTTCTTGACTCCCTTAATTTGGGACAAAGACTCCAGACACCAAAAAACTAGCCTAGCCCATAACCAAAACCAACCACTATCTAAACATGGCCCTTGAAAACTATCAGCTTCCAGCCAAACAAGATTAAACATAAAAGACAAAACATGTTGAAAAGAAACAAGGGGATTTTGAAAGGCTTCCCTAACCTTAGACCTCAGTTTTGAGATGGTTCCTAGAACCACAAACAAGGGTTTTTAAGTGGCTCCCTCAAACACCTTGGATTGAAACAAAGGCCTTAAAATAACAACATCCAAGTAGACAAACAACACCGAAAACTCTACCTTTATAGGAGAAGACAGAAGAGAGCTTGAAAGCATGGATCCATTAACCAGAAAATCACCTGCCTCAAGAAAAACCAGTCTCCCACAACTTGATGAGATGGGTTTAGTCATAGCGCTCATAACCACCAGTGCGAAGCCAACAAGAAGAACAACTTCCAACTACAAAACAAAGTCTAGCAACTTAAAAAAAAACCATTATGCTTAGCTGGAACAAAGGGTTTTGGTAGGGCCATATAAACTAAAGATCCAGGAGAAAGATCTCCTCTAGAACCCCAATAATCTAGAAAAAGGACAATGCCAACCAACCGCTAGTACCACCCAATCTCCATGGAAACACTCAACTCCACATCTATAGGAGACAAGTTGTCTCCAGCACTGTCCTTCTTCGCCTCTGAATAAGGAAGGGCCACCTCAATAAGGCAAGTTGGAGAAAGCCCAGGCAACATAGAGAGGGCACACCAACAAAATCTGCAAACAAAAGCAAGACTGGGCTGAAGAGGGCAACCCCTCAATAGATCTTCATCAAAGAATGAGAGAGAAGAAAACACTCCCACCCTTAGGGCCTTGAGGCAAAGTTCCAGAAAGAACATCTCCTTCTTGTCAGAAAAAAGAGCAGTAGTGGGCAAAAAAGCCCTAAGGCCCAAAACATTAGAAGCCCAAACCTCAACAAGGAGGAGAGAACAAGCACATAAAGGGGCTTCCCCAGCCTCAAGATCATCCCAGGACACTTCATTGTAGGGAACCCCAGAAACACCGTGGGGAGCCATCCTCACCACAGTCCACCAAACAACCAAACAATATTTGGTTGACGACAGGAAAAGCATGGTGGGAAAACACCATTGCCCCCAAACCCTCGCAGGACTCTCACCAGTCTGAAACCCCCAACCACTCTGCCAAGGGACTAAGTAGGGAAAGGGGGAAAGGTACAACAACAAGATCATGAAGGAACCCACGACATCTTGCCCACCATCTGGGTCACCTTTGTCCTCCTCCCCTACAACATCTCCCACAACCCTAGCCACCCTTGCCCCTTGCATGTCCTCCACACCCAATATATTTTATTGTAATGTTGATCTATATAAATATTTCTAGATAAGTATTTTTAGTTACATTAGATGTTTCCAAAAATTTCCTAAGACCTCTATAAATGACGCACATATAAATATTTTCAATTGAGAAAATCAATACAAACTTTCTTTTTAGTATAGTAGCACACAAAAGCATTTTTTTTTCCCATTATGTCCTTTATCTCAGTGCACCTTCATAGTGGCATTAGAGTAGGTTACAAAGATATTTATAAAGAAGATTGACAACTGTGTGGAAAGAAAGGCTTCAATGAAAAGTAAGTACTATAAATATATGCAGAGGGTTGAAGATCCACCAACTCAAGGAAAGTAAAAATATACTCGCAAGTGAGTTGTGCCACAAGTATTATCAGTCAAGGAAGCCATTAAGAAAATTGAGGGAAATAGCATAAGGTTATAGTTGTTGGGTGAATTGCTGTTAAAAGTCAAAAGGTAGCCATCACCCAAATAGGTTTTGTTGCTCAATTTTTTCCATTAATTAAAGGTATGGCATCTAACATCAAATATGTGTGGCCTGAAATTCCATTTTTCATGGGTAAAAATCATGACAATTGGGCAATAAAAGTGATCTTTATTTTGGTCTCAAAGGTTGTTAGATATAGTTAAAAAAGGATTTTTAGAACTAGATGATGAGTCTGTATTAAATGATAATCAAAGAAGAGAACTTTAGAAAAAAAGAGAATGAGATGGAAAAGATTCGTAGTTTATACAAACAAGTATGGAAGAGTTGATTTTTCAAAGAATTAAAATGCATTTTTGGCCAAAAATGTTTCGAAGATATTGAAAGCTACATATCAAGGGACATATAAGGTTATAATAGCTAAGTTGCAAGAACTTAGAAGAGACTTTGAAAATATTCAAATGAAAGATTCAAATTCAATAGAACAATTTTCAATTCATGTCATGAATATTGTTAATCAAATTAGACTAAATCGTGATGAGTTATCAGATAAGAGAGTTGTAGAAAAGATTCTTAGAATTTTGCCAAGAAAGTTTGTGTTGGAAATTGACACTCTATTGGTTGGTTTCACTATGTTGTCATTGATGGCAACATGATTTGGTTTCCGGCTTCATATGGTGTACCGACAGGCACTTCACAGACTCTAAACCAGCACCGACAAGACAAAGAACTCTTTGGTCACTGACAATGCAGGCTGACATGGTACAATAAAGGTTATTGGTATTGGAGGTGGACATATCTTGGATCTGGCATCGACAACTTGTTTTTATGTTTATGGCCAACATGTAATCTGATATTGTATATATCTTTGTAAGCCGATATAAGGCATAAAAATTGTATAGGGTATAGAAGGCAGATTAATTAGATCATTTTGATATAATAGGGATATGGATGTAATGGATCATGATGTGAATGTAATGTGAAATATATCAGAGAGACTATGTATGTGAGGAATTTATTGTAAGAGTTATTTCGGTAAAGGGTTTAAGGGTTTCAACCAGAATAGACATAGATTAAACCGAAACTGTATTCTGGCATAGGAGATGCTATCTTAGTATTTCACACTTCTTTGGATTGTTGTCTAGAATTTTATGTAGTCAGTGAGGCTTCTATTGTGATTGAGTAGTGTGCTCTAGGCTATAAGCCTTCCTACAAGTGCAGGCCCCTCATATATTGTAATATCTCTTCATATGGCCAGTGAATTGATATTGTGGGTCACAAATCCCATAGTGGTTTTTCCTCAATGAGGTTTTCCATGTATAAATCTATGTGTTATGGTTCTGATTTATGTGTTTGGTTTATTGGTTGTGTAGACACTTAAAAAATATCTCGTTAATTCTATACTAATTATTCGTCTATTTGATTAAACTAACTATTTCTTCTAATCATCACCCTTCAACACTTCTAATTATCCTATTTCTATTCTCAAATCATTTTAATCAATTAACCATATCTCAATTATTAATTATATATCAATTATTTAATTAATTACAACATTTTCCGTAATTAAATAATCTTTATTATTTAATTAATTCAATTTGCTAAGTTTAAATAATTTCATTTAAATTAATTAATTATTCTTCAATTCCCCAAATTATACTTATTTAATTAATTACAACATTTTTCTTATTTAAATATTTTTTATTATTTAATTAATTCAATCTCCTAAGTTTAAATAATTTCATTTAAATTATTTAAATTAATTAATTATTCTTCCAATTCCCCAAATTATAATTCCAATTAATCTCATCTAATTTCCCCAAATTCGAATTTCAATTCATTTCAATTAATTTCACATTTCCAAATTCACATTTCACCAAATTTGAATTTCAGTTAATTTCATGCACATTTCAGCATTCGAATGACCAAATTCAAATCCAAATTGAAAATAAAAATCAAATTCAATTTCAATTTACTACAACACATGCTAAAATCAGAACTGATTGATCAAATCAGTTGTCTAATTAGTTAACTCAGTTAAGTCATCAATCATCCTTTTTAACTCAAAATCAGCTTTTTATGACTAATCCATCTATTTAGTCTATTGAACAATTAATCCACTTATCTCTCCAATCAATTCAGTCTTCCAATCAATCAATCTAGTCAACTAGCTAGTCTATTCAGTCTACTGGTCAATCAATTGAGTTCGCTCTCCAATCAATTCTGTTAACATATCAATCTAATGAGTTAACTGATCAATCTAAATCAATTATCTGTCAATCAAACACTTGAGTTCAAAACCTCACCTTCTCTGTGTTGAAAATCTATAAATTCAACCTTTTTGCTCAATTTATTCTAGAATCATAGTCTTCAAACAATTGTCTAATCTATGCAGGAATCCCAGTGCAATACTTGAGAGCCACCTACAAGCACAATTTGAAGAAGCACAATGGAAGCCACGATGTAGGATGAGGGAGTTTCATTTATTTGAATTTATTCTTATCTTATGTTATTTTTTATTGGTTTATGTTTGAAATTGCTTTGATAGTTAAGGATTTGGTGATTCGTTCTTATTTCCTATTTCTGCATTAATGATATTTAAGCATGAAACAATTAGTGAACCTGACGTGAACTAACAACAATTTGAAATTTTGTGTATGCTTGCAGGTTTCCATTTTTGGCAGGTTTCTATTTCTGGAAAGTTTCCATTTTTTGTAGGTTTCCATTTTCAGCAGGTTTTTGTTTCTAGAAAGTTACCATTTTTGGCAAGTTTCTATTTTTGGCAAGTTTCCAGTTCTGGCAGGTTTCCATTTTTGGTAGGTTTCCATTTTTGGTAAGTTTTTGTTTTTGGAAAGTTTCCATTTTTGGCAGGTTTCCACTTCTGAAAAGTTTCCATTTTTGGTAGATTTTCATTTTTTGCAGGTTTCCATTTCTGAAAAGTTTCCATTTTTTGCAGGTTTTCGTTTTTGAAAAGTTTCCGTTTTTGGCAGGTTTCCATTTTTGAAATTTTTTTCATTTTTGGCAAGTTTGCATTTTTAGAAAGTTTCCATTTTTGGTAGGTTTCCGTTTTTGAAAAGTTTCCATTTTTTACAGGTTTCTGTTTCTGAAAAGTTTCTATTTTTGGCAGTTTCCATTTTTAGCAAGTTCCTCATGAAGAAAAAAGAGAAAACCTTTCTATTCTTTCATTTTTCTTAAATTCTAGTCTTTTAGTGTTCTATTTTATAATAGATCATTGATAAACACAGAAGTAGATTTTTTGTAACCAAAGGAAGGAAATTAGGCTGGATAGCCCACCATGTGTCTACTAATGTTATTTTCTCTGCAGGGTTAGAGTAGAGAACTTATTTTGGTGCATTTAAAAAGAACAAAATCAAATTCTTTCTTTTTCTTTCATAAATTGCTATGAAGGTTAAAAATGAACACCATGTGTGTGTGGAGAAACATATCCACTTCGAATAGAAAATCATTGCAATGGAAGGATAAAAATAAATCTTGTTTTTTGTGTCTTCAAAGGGATATGTATTATGCTCTCCCCTTCAATGGGTGATCAGAAAATTAGACTCTCTTCTTCCATGCTTTCGTTTATTTCTTGTAATTAAATCCTTTAGAAGGTCTGCCCTCCCAAGTTGCCCTTAGGGTGCCATTAAGGCCGGTGAGAGGGGAACAACCTAAGTGGCAATGGCTAAGGCCAAGTAATCCAAGCCATTATAAATAAATGTGTATGTGATGAAAATCATATGCGACGAGTGTTACATGTTGTCACAATGGTGTTATGAATCTCTTAGTGCCTATACAATACAATAAAATCTATAGAGCGTAACCTCTATAGATTGGGAGACCTCTCTCAATGGAGTGTAAAACACTGCTAATTGTGACCACTCAAATGGAACTCTGTCTAAACACCATAGAAATTAGAAGTCCAGCTGAGTCAGTAACCACATACTTGTTTTATCACAATGCAAGGGTGGGGAAGAATCTACCCCCAAGACACTCACCATTTATCTCCCAGGATAATGGTCCAATTGAGGAGCAATCTTCTTTGGTCTAATTTTTGAAAAAAGGCAAAAAAATGGGCACACCTCAAGATGTGACAGGGTTGTTTGAGTTGACAGAGTATCAAGATATGGGTTGTGATAATACTTGTGACCTTTTAACCTTAGGAGAGTCTGCTTGATGTGATATTGAATTGCCCAAATACAACAAAAACAAAATGGGGGCTTGAAAAAGCCTCCAACATTTATGGGAATTTGAAAAAAGTTCCTTAAACAAGTATTTTTTTCATAGTTTTATTCTTTTTGAAGTGTCTGTTGTGTCCTTTGCTAAATTTCACCAAGTTCAAACATTTTAGAAAATACAAAAACAAAGTGGAATCTCAACCAAAGTTTTGTCAAAAACATCAACAAGATCAAAACCCTCAACAAAGTCAAGTTTCAATATCAACAAGATCAAAACCCTACAGCAAACAAGCTTGTCAACATCAACATCAAATCAAACTTTCACAACACTCTAGAAATGAAGAAAACATCTTACATGTTGTGATCTTAGGTTCAAACCAATCAGGCAAACATCATGGATTGACGTAATGCATTTTGTAGGGAAGCTGAAGAATTCATCTCTTCCATTCCTATTCCATTGCCATCCATAGAAACATTAGCTCAACAAATCAATACTTTGCAACAACAAATGATAGACTAGTCCTATCAACCATAGAGGTTGGTTAGAAAATATGATGAGGGAGGTGATAAACACAAGGGAATCATTATTAGGCCAACCTTCTTCTTCTTGTGAGACCATCCAAACATGCCAACCTTCATTCTTCAACAAAATCATTCTTACCTCAATTCAACCAACATTAGAGTGATGTCAACCTTCTTTCAACCTAACATATCAATGATACCAATTATATCAACCCAACAACCAAAATCAAGCCTCTTTCAACCAAAATCAAGCCTCTTTCAACCAAAATCAAACTCCTTTCAACCAAAATCAAACCCCATTCAACCAAGGTCCAAATCAAAATTCACACCAACCCAACACTCAAAGTACCTCTTTCAACCAAAATCAAACCTCTTTCAACCAAAATCAAACCCCATCAACCAAAGTCCAAATCAAAATTCACACCAACTCAACATTCAAACTCTTTTCAACCAAAATCAAACCTCTTTCAACCAGAGTCCAACTCCTTTCAACCAAAATCAAATCCCTTTCAACCAAAGTCCAAATCAACCACATCTATCGACCATTTTATCATCCCCTAAGGTTACACAAGACCAATCCACGCTATCTTTATCTAATAGCACAATCTCCCAAGGGCTTTCCATAGCACAAATCCAATCTGATCCAAGTCATGATTCAGAGAGTCTCATTCAATATCCTTTCTCATCAAGTCAAAAGGTTGAAACCTTCCAAGAATCTCCCATGAATATCCAAACTCCTTCCCTATTTCAGGAGGACAATCCAAAATTAGAAGAAATCAATCATGAAATAAATCAAGATCAAGAATAAACCTTTTCATCCTACCTAGTTTTTGATGAAGACTCTACCTATCAAGAATCTAATGATGATCCCCTCATTCTTTTCTATTCCACTCATAATAACACCCTTGTTTCTCAAGAGCAAGATGTTCTTTCGAGTACCATCCAACATCCACCTCCTAAACAAGATCCCATTATCATTTCTCCTAGTCTTTCTCATGATTCCAATACACAAGTTGTTCATGAATCCCTTGTCAATGAAATCACCAATCCAGATCATACTGCAGAGAATAATTTATCAACATTGGTATGTGCACCATCATCAAATGCCAATATAGTGACAAAAACAAGCATAACACCAACAAATGAGATCAACACCTGGTTGGCTTCATCATACTCTTCAAGTGCATCAATAAAAATAAGCATAGCACCCACTCACATCACAACTTTGAAACCAAAATATATTTTCCTCATACACCCACACTTGAAGGAATGGGAGCAAGAAGATTTACCATAGCTGAATTGGTTTGAAAATAAGGAGGCTATAGCATACACTGTACAAGAAAGACTCCTATCTGACTATCCTATTGAAAAAGACAGGTTCATCTAACTCTTGAAAAAAAGACAAATAAATTATCTACACAAAGTTCATACCAACTCAATAACAACATGCACCTAAAAAGATATTACATCTAAGGGTGGGTTCATTTGAATTTTTAGTACTACAATTGCATATTTCTTTACTGCATTGCATATCTCCATTTCAGAGTGCATCATAGTTGCTTGCATATTATCATTGCACAACATATAGCTACATATTATTATTTATTTCGCATATAGTTGCATCAATAAAAACATGATGATTGTCTAAGTTATTCACCTGTCTGCACTGAAAGGAATGAAGTTTGTCTCATTTCCTAGATACTTGTTCATGAAGTTTTTAGGAGGTCTTTAGTCATTCATCTTCCACGTCACCTCGTGATTAAGCTTTATCCTTGGTCATAGTTTCACTATCAAGTCTTCTTACCCAAAATCTATTAATTTCTATATCTCACATATTAATCAAAAGCTCTAAGTCATTACAGATACCTAGTTGGTCATGTGGCTAGTGAAAAATCCAATATTTTGCTTCAGCACCACTGTAATTGTCATACCCAAGTAGGTTTAATTACTTACAAGTCAAGGCAAGAAAATAAAAGAAAAAAAGTGTTATGTCAATATCCATCTCAAAGCAAAAAGAGAAAAGATATAATTGAAATATCACGCATACAAGTGCGAGAAAAAAAAGATTGACTATGGGAACATGCAAGTAACTCCATTAGGGCTATGAATGCCTACTGACAATGGAACAATGTTTGAGAGATTATAGTGCATAACCTCACCGAAGCCCTAAAAGATTGCTGGCAACGAGACTCTATCCAGGTTGGTTTTGAAGTCAGAATAACCCTAGTAGCTAGCCATATAGGATTCCAAGGGTCTTTGATGGTTATAAGAGTTAGAATGAACTCAAATGCACACACATGGAAAAAAGAAGATCAAAATTTCAAGAATTGATGGAGAAGTTTTTTGTGCCTCCATTCATAAATCTTGGTTACATAAGGTGTTAGGTTGGATGGTCTAAGTATTTTGAGAATGGATTGAACTCCTATCTTTGAAGCGTTTTGCACCTTTAATCCAATTAGTGCATTTCAGAATGAAAGACACACACACACACACACACACACACACACACACTCATCCTTGTTCGAATACAAACTGCATTTTTTTCATGCATCCTGCATTAACATAACTCATATAAAAAATTCATTGTCTCCACATACATGTTGCATATCATCATATAGGGTTGCATACTTGGGAGCATAACTGAAAAAATTCTAAATATCAGAAAAAGTCCTAAAAATAATAATAATAAAACATTCAGATAAAGTCTTGAAAAAATCAATAAAAAATATTCAGATAAAGTTCTGAAAAAATCAATCAAAACATTCACAAAAAATGTCATGAAAAAATCCTAAAAATCACAAAATATCTTTAGAAAAGCCATACAAATAAAAAAATTAAAAAACAAATTTAAAAATCAAAGCAAGAAAGCATGGGCCATCCATCAAATCTAATTAATAACAAGCAAACTCTCAAAGTCTATAATCAAACTGATCACATGTCTTGTTAATCAATCTATCGATCAAACTTTATCCAACATCAACATGTCTTGTACAAGGAAGGGTATACTCGAACCCAGCCATATCGGTCTTATATGAGGTACTCACTCTTTGAAACCAAACATTCCTATCAATGATCACACAAATCAAAACAATGACATAGATCAGTATGGCTGCTAGATTTTGTCTAGGTTAGTCTTATCTTTATCAATTAATGGCAAGTCATGTTTCAAAAAAATAAAATAAAAAATTGATCAAAAAAATCAACATACCAAAAAAATTTGAAAACCATCAAAATACCAAAACATTCGATAAAAGTCCTGAAAAAAATAAAAATAAAAAAACATCAAAATCACAACAAAAACATTCAAATATGATCTTGAAAAAAGAACAAAAACATTGAGAAAATACCCAAAACCCTAAACATCGGAAAAGCTCTTCAAAAACAACTACAAATTGAAAATAATTCAAAAACTTGCAATAATTGTCTTGCAACAATCCAACACCCTATCCGATATCCAACAAACACTTCGCACGAAGTTAAACAAAAGATACAACTATCTTGTCAAAACAATTGCAATCAAGCCTCTCAACTATCTAATCTATCGAATCACTATCAGACTATCAACTGTTGGCATTATGGATGAATTGATCATGTGTTGCATTGATGTTAAGTCATTGATGTCAACACTAGCTATTATGGTTGGTTAATAGTAGAAGATCTAGTGTTACCGGCAGAAGAGACTATCTATTGGACACTTTTGACATGTTTGGATCAGTGAAGCATGTTTGATTTTATATGTTATATGCTCCATGAGCATGTTTTGGTCAGTTGGTATTGGCCTGGTAATCAGATACTATCATACACTCTGGTAAACCCTTATCGACAATGGTTTAAGGCTTTATGGGCAAAGCTTTCATTAAAGAATCGTGATAGGATGCATAGTTGGTGTTGATGCAACTTCTTCATGGATTTTAGGACGTTGAAGATGTTCTTTGATCATGCTTCAATTGTTTGAAGATATTGCTTTCGCGTGGTGGACCCTGAATAGGTCCGATAGCTATCTAGGTTATGGATCGATATTATGCTAATGTGTACTCTACACGTTACCGGGATGCCCCGAGATGATTTATGTATTTGTTATTATTGTTTTGGTCTTAAGCGGACATGGCATATCATTGTAATATGAAATTATGTAATGATCTTATTGTAATATCTTTTAGGTGGCTGACCTAATTGGTTTAGGCCTTAGGGTTTGTATAAATAAGAGGTAGAAAATCTTTGTAAAGTATCATGGGTATTGGAAAGGTCATGGTCAAGGAGTGTAATGTGCAAATATTGTAATATCATTCAGACATAGGTGTTGGCTGATCATTGGTGATCAAATTGGATTCAAAAGAAGATTTAGTCCTCTGGCACTGGGCTTAACCGAGACTGTAATCAGGCATGGTAGATGCTATTTCTAGCAGTTCACTCTATTGGATTGTTGTTCGTTTATCTTGAGATGGTTGTAGTCTCGCTATAGTCAATGAGACTCTTTTGTAATGCGTAGTACGCTCTAGGGAGTGTGCCTTCCGGCAAGTGCAGGCCCCTCATTGTAACACATACTTTTTGCAGAGGTATCATCTAACTGTGGGTAGGCTTTCCATCGTGGTTTTTCCCTTTTTGGGTTTTCCACGTACAAATCATGGTGTTATGTGGTGTAAGGAAGTTTAAGTAGCGGAAACAACTTCCTACACTAACCTTGAGAGGAGGGTAATGCAAAACTTTTTCAGATCATTACAACAGTTACAGAAAATAGAAATAGATATAATAGCATTCATACCACAACACAATGATTTACGTGGGGAAAACCCTTACGGGAGAAAAACCCCACCCTCCAAAAGCAGCTCAATATTTTATTCAGCAATCAAAAACAAATTACAAAATACTTGCAGAGCAAGCTCTTCGCAGGAGTAGCATTAATCAGAGATTCAGAGGCAACTCAATAGCCATGAGACTCTTACACACAACCTCTATCTCACACACCTCATAAATAGGAGATACAATACAAGAAACCGTCAAACGGTATTACAAAACCATGGGCTAAAACCACCCAATAAGGTGTAGCCGACCTTATCTCCCTTCTAGATGCCCTATGACATGTTAAAGCACACATCAACACGTGTTGCTCCCTTTTACAGCTCATTTATGTATCCGATACAAATTATTTTTCCTATTTCAGGAGTACAAACTTCCGGAGGCCATAACTTGAGAACCGGGTGTCCGATTGACGAACCGTTTGAAGCGCCGGAAAGCTCGCGAAGTGCTCTATCACCTCGTAACCCGCTTCGCCGGTTACGGCCACTTTTCAGGGCGTTTCGGAGCCTCTAAAGTCCCCAAAATTAAGTTTAAACATTTTATTGCACCCCTCCAAGATGAAAACTTTAATATCTTCAAAACTAGCTGTGACCTTGCGACGAAACTTTACCGGAATGCTTATCTAGCCAACCAGAAGCTTCAGGGAGAGTTTCGCACCATTTCGTGCTCAAATAAAAACTTACTATAAATAGTAACCTCGCATAAATGCAAGGTTGAGACACCATTTTTCCCAACATGTGGTATGGTTTCTTTGCATTGATTATCTAGTTAATTGTTAAGTTGTATTGTTTATCGGTATCTGTTCCTACCGAAATTCATATGTGCCTTACAGGTATCTGTCAAATGGATTAGGACATAAATCTTGATCTGTATACAACTTCTTTGTTCCTATAGTTTCTAATGCGTCAAATTTTCATTGCAGCATCTCAAGTTGTTGCGCAATTGTATCATATTTTAGAGGTCCATCATTAATCCCAGTGGGTACTCTTTGTCGATACATCGTATTTTCGATGGGTTGTTGATACTCTGAAATGGCCGTTTTTGGTGTCTCCGGCATATAATGTTCTTGGTACATCTCTTGTTGTTGCGGTTGTGCTATGCCTTGATATCGACCTTGTTGTTGTGCTTCTTGTAGCCTAGGTTGATATTGCAATTGAGTATGTTGTTGATATTGCATAGGCGCCAATTGCGGCTGTGAAGTAGGATAGCTTGTTTGCCTTGGCACATATTGAGGCACATGTTGTTGATGCTGATGAATCAAAATTTGTTGACTTTGTGCAAATTGTTGTCGCGGTGTGTATCCCATCATTTGTAAAAAAAACTTTGTTTAGGTGGTTTTCGTTGCTTCTCCTTAAGATGGGGTATAGCACTTGCATTAACTTGCTGTGTTGTTTGTCCAATCCATTGTGATGGTTGCAAGTTTGCATTAACTTGTAATGGTGTCGAAGGCACTGCAATTTGTTGTCGAATGCAAAATTGTTGTTGTTGTACATTGCTTTTTTGCACATTCGATTGCACTTTTTGTGTATTACTCAATTGTTGCAACAATTGTTATTGGTACAAACCACTATCCGTAGCTCTTTGTGTCGCCATTATCGAAGAATTTGTCGCAATAGTGTTTGTCAAATATATTGAATTTAACGGGACATAAGAACTTTGTTGCATCATGGAATTGTTTTGGACATTGGTGATATCAGGCATTCCATTTGTGAAGCTCTCTTGCATTTTATATTTTGATCCCATTTTATGCATATGAGGAACTACTTCTTGTTGAGGGATAGTTGTCAATATTTGCGTGGTCTTTATTTGATCTTGTGTTACAGGTGTTGCGTTGAATAATGGATTATTTATTGTCTCAAATGGTGACTTTTGAGGAATAGTCACTGTCAATGCCTTTGAAGCACGTTTATTCATTAAGGTAGGTTGAGTTGCTTGTTGTGCATTTTCTTCATTTGGATGTGGAGAGAAACTTAACAACTCACCACCTTGTTGTTCTTGCACATTGATTTGCTCACTTGAAGAGGTCACATTACTCATCATGTTAAGATACTTTTGTGGAAACATCTTAAAGACCTTGTTCAAGAACTTATCCATCTTTTTTGTTATCTTTGGATCTTGAAGGAACATGTCAACATCATCAGAAGCATCGAAATCTGATGAAGAATCTGGTTGGACATTTGGATTCGTTTCTTGGTGAATACCTTGATCTGAACCAAATCCTTGTGAGAGGGTTTGTTCTTCATACAATGTTTGTGTTTCATGTTGCAAGTTTGGTTGATTCCAATTAAAAGGTGCACTTCCTCTTGGAGTTGGTGGAACACTCCCATGTCCTGGTTTCATAGGTACAAACACTGGTTCATATAATGGAGGTGGTCCAAGTTGAACTGTTCCATATGGTGGTAGTGATGTGCTTGATGAACCTTCAATATGTACTGTTTGACTGGTTTGAAATTGTGAATTTGATATGTTGTCAATGGGTTGATACGCTGGTTCACCCATCTTTTTAGATTGTGATCTTGTTTCAACAGGCATGTCACTTATGCAAATGCAATATTTTTGGAATTTTTCAAAGACAATATATGATATGCAACTAAATGCAAACTAAATGAATGAAAAATGAAATCTATGGCAAGAATGCAACCTATGTTTTTGGTTGTTTTTCAAGATTTTGACAAACTTTTTGGAATGCAAATCTAAAAGAGACCCTTAGGAACTTGAAATGATGTCTAGACCTCAAAGGACAAAAGGACCAAGTGAGAAAAGGACAAATGACAAAGTCTCCCCTATATGCTTGGATACTAAGCTAGGTTTGACCAAATGACAATAATGACATAAAAAGAAAAGGTTTGACAAGGTCTAGACTTCTTAATAATGACTTAGGGTTTATCAAAGATTTGGATTACTTAAGTATGACAAAACCTAGTTTTTGAGACTATATGAAAAGGGACAATTACTATGCAAATGACCCTAATATGATATGATAATGACCTAAGCTTAATGAAGGGACCTAGGGTATGCAAATGCAAATGTATGACAATGTCAACCTAAGGCAAAACCTAAGGTTGAATTATGAAATGGTATTACTCTAATGCAAGAGGACACATGCAAATGGATGACCCTTATTGATATGCAAAGGAGTATGACCTAAGTGAAACTTAACCTTGGTAGTTGACAATGAACTTTGCAAAATGCAACCTAGGATGAACCTAAATGTAAGTGACATGAATGTTGAGACAAGATTTTGAACAATGTTTGACAACCATGTTTGAAAGTGTTTTGAAGTTTGTTGGATGAAATTCTCTTATGTTTAACTTTGTTTTGAATCAATTTTGTCTTGTTTTTGAAATGAGATGCAATTCAACTTTTGACAAGTAAAGAAGACAAGATATTTTAACATAGACTCAAGACAATCATGCTCATTCACACATTTCTTATGGTAGGCAAGGACATTAGGTACTTGAGAGGTAGACTCATTATGGGATTCAAGGAGAATACATAGATGCTTGACCCCACGGGCTCCCCTCCACGGAACTCATTTCTCAGAGCAACCAAGCATCAGTCCTCATGGAAATCTCCCCATGGCGAACATAGTATCTCTTCCAAGTATCCGAACTTGTCCTTCTCAAGCAACTAGATAGGTTTTTGGCCTCTAAAAACAAGGTGTTTAGTAAGGATTTCTGTTAAGCGTTACTCCTTGATGTCACACAAGCGTGATTGAGAAATTAAGCCCATCAAGATACCAAACAAATGTAGTTGTGCAAGCACGATTTAGACCGCGAGGTCCTACTTAGATGTTGATATGAGAAAGAGTCCAAGGGTCATCACTTCCCAAGAAACTGCAATTCCCACGTAACCCTTCCTTCAAAGCTTTCGCTCATCGGGTATTTTTTTATAGTGAGTTAGAATGCCAAGGTATTCTAGCCGTACTCACTTTGGGTCATTCCCTTCTCATGATTATCACTTGCTTGCAAAAGCAAATGGTCGGGAAGGCAGGCCCTCTAAAGGTGACACACAATGAAAGACATGAGCATGGTATTGAAGATCTGGATTTCTCATCACCCTAAGAAGGATGAGAGCATACTCTCCTACTCCAATGTCAAAATTGACAATCAAATCAAGCATAGATTCATTCCATCCTATTTAGAAATCACTAGGTGCCTAAATAAAATAATTGCAAACACAAGGTTTAGTTGTAGTCCAAGGCAACCTGCAAAACCCAAGTCAGAAGTTTGAAATGTTTAGTCTTTGACTATCAAACCTGCACAAAAATGTGTTAGTAGTTTGATTTATTTCCTTTTTCATGCATATGCCAAGGTTCTGCACGGAGAATTAGTACCAAAAACCAAAAAGCAGAAAACATAATGCAAAAACAAACGATTTTCAAGTAAAACACTGCATTTTCACCTCTGTTTCTGGACTTTACACAGGCGCAGAACTCATGAAACAGGCACAAAACTCAAAACAGAAGCACAGAATGTCTCTAACACAAGCACAAAATGCTTAACACAGGTGCAAGTTGTCTTACATAGGCGCAGAAGTCCCCAGAAAACCCTGCACTGCCCTATTTTTGGGTTTTTTGACCTGGAAATCAACTCAAAAGCACTCAAAAACACAATAAAGGGGTTAGATGGTTAGTGTTCATGTTGGGTTCACCAATTAATGTAGCTAGGAAATTAGGAATCATCACAAATAATATAGATATTAACCATTATCTCAATCACAAAAGCTCATTGCAATGATCTATCCTAAACACACTCAATAGAGACATGAAAATAGAAACATTCAAAAAGATTATGCAAACCAAATGTAGATCTAAATGCTTCCTTCATGCGGCTCCATTGTTCTTCTTTCTTCTCCAATTAGTTTTGTTGTGGATCTCACCTTCAAGTGCATAATCCTAATGTGAAAGCAAGATTGACATTGGCACAAGAGTACTCGAAGTGTGATTTGACAAAGTGATTAGAAATTCAATAATCTGATTAGGGATTTGATTGAAGAAATTCATCCAATTTATAGACAAATTGGAGAAAAAGATCAAATTAGCATGATTCAATTCAAATAGAAATTGCAAATCAAAAATGTCAATTATGACAATTTATGACAAATTATGCACTTTCTATGCAAAATTTGATTGATTGATGATTCATGACAATTTATGACAAATTTCTATGTCAAGAATTGATTGATTGTCAATTATGACAAATTATGACAAATTTCTATGTCATTCCCATGAAATTAGGAGAAAAATAGGAGAGAAATGAAATTAGGAATTAGGAAAATTAGAAAATTGGAAAATAGGAAAATTAGGAACTAAGATAAATTAGGTGAATTAATTAATAATTTGTCATTTATTAATTAATTCACAAAAAGAGGAATAATTAGCCAATTAAATGAACATTTAATTGTGATGAGAAGACTTAGGATAAATAAATAATTTATTAATCCTAGAGAGAGAAATGGCAAACAAGGTTAAATGATTAAATCATGAAACCCTAAAAGATGAATTAACAATGCAAGAACGACAATTAGGTCTTGATGAAAGATAATTGATATCGATTCAATTATGATCATGATTCTGACTGACAAAGGACCAATGCTGATAAATGATTTGATTGATAAATGTGCCAATTGACGAGGAACAATGACTAATTGATCCAAATTGATATAATTGAGACAAACAATGATTGATGACAAATCGATCGCAAAATGACAAGATTGACAAGAGGACAAGAATCGATGACAAAATAGATTGCAAGATGACAAAATTGAAAATGACCATGATCGATCGCAAAATGACAAGATTGAGATGACAACGATCGATGACAAATCGATCGCCAGATGATAAGATTGATAAGAGGACAAATCCCTAATTAGGATTCACGATGTCCAAAATAATGACAAATGAGTACGCACATTGATGTGATAGGATAAAATCGATCAAAATCATGACTGAAGAATGTTGTCGACAAGACCAAATTTGAGAGCAAGATGAATGAAGAATGCAGAAGAAGGACTCAATGCTCGCAAATGATAAAGACCAAGTGCGAATCATAGGAGAAATGTTAATGCGATGCAAAAACCTAAAATGAGGCAATTCGCAAATGTTAAAGTATGACTCCACAAGCGTTGACCATTTTTAGGTGTCTACATTTTGCCCCTCTTTGAGACAATGCAATTTTAAGCATTGTTTCAAAGAACAATAATGAAAATGCCCCAGACAATGACAATGACATATGCATGCCCCCTCGAGGAATTGGCTAGAAACATGCAGGAAAGAGGCCAATTGATCGATAAAAATGATAGGATCGAACGGATTGACAATCGGATATCGGATGCATGAAGGACAAGCAATTTAAGGTGCACAAGACCGTGACCAACATAAGATGGAGAGGGTGCACATCCATCTATGCATTGACAAAGATCTATAAATGAGGCAAAGAGAGTGAAAAGAGGTCATTTGCACTAGCCAAAGAGGAGAATTTGTTGCTCTAGACAAGGACACTTGCAGATAAATGGTGAACATTCCAATGGCAAATCACCTCAGAGAACGTGTACGCACATTCAGACGACCGGATGATGCAGGAGCAACGGTATGTATCTCAAAATCCCATGTTTTCAATTTCATGAATTTGACTTGTTTGCGAGACATTGCGGGGCCCACACGGAGTGCAGAAATTGACTTTTGCGCTTGTGTAGGGTGAATCCTGCACTTGTGTGATGTCTTCTGCACTTGTGTAGGGAGACACAGGTGCAGGTTACATGACACAGGCGCAGGTTCCTTGACACAGGTGCAGTTGTGCATTGGGAACTCAATTTTGGTCCAAAACGACATGCAAATGATCTGAAAAGGGGGGAGAAAGGTAGGATAGGTCAGATTAGATGAAAAACACCCTGATTTGTGGATGAAATGAGGAAATGCAACCCATAGGAGCAAACCCTAAAACTGACAAAATGTGCCCCAATTGTGATGCAGAGGCGACAGTATCCATTGATCACACGGGAGAACCAACCTGACTGCTTCATGCTACGACATAGACTCAGGAGCATGGACAAAGATACATTAGCAGGACTGGGGATATACTATATCATGTTCATGCCCGAGATTAGGGCAAACACAAGACTACTTACCGCATTGGCAGAGCAATGGCATTCAGAGACCTCCTCCTTCCATTTGGTGACCGGAGAGGCGACTGTGACACTAGAGGATGTATGGCGTATCCTCCACATTCCGATTCATGGAGAGATGATAGAGTATGACCTAGTGACAGGGAGAGATGCATTGTGCAGATTATTTGAGTGTGACGCAGATGATCTGGATATCGTGGAGAGGGAGATTGGTTAGGAGACTATGGCATCAGAGTATGATCGACGATATGTGGTGATAGCAGTGGTGATAGCAGTGGTGATAGCATGTCTACTAGTAGGAGACAGACGAGGACATGGATTCCCTATTGGATGGGGAAGAGTACTGGAGCGGATGGAGACAGAGGGGACGGTGTATGCATGGGGACCATGTGTACTGGCTATGCTGTATTTTCAGCTGCATCAGATAGCGTATCAGGGAGTTCAGACTTTGAGTTGTGGAGTCACATTGCTACAGGTATGGGCATTTGAGCACATAGCCATATGTCGACCAATTATAGATAGATAGGTAGTACCACATCGACCATATGTGTACTACTATGGGGGAGCACTGAGACAGGGTCCTTTTGGATACATACTATATTGGTGACATGAGCTAGACCGACTGAGAGAGTTCATATGGAGGCCATATCGTGATTGTCTAGGATGGTCAGATGACAGTGAGGAGTTACCGTATTGTAGACAGGAGAGGTACTTGATTGGGCGACCAGTGAATCGCCAGAGAGTGATTGAGTTGTACCTGCCAGACAGAGTCAGACGATAGTTTGGAGAGAGGCAGGATGTACCTAGGAGGACTGCACACTTTGCCCGATCTCACAGAGAGACGAGTCAGTGGGGGAGTATGATTCAGCCACACATAGCATATGCTGACTTCTCACAGCTACAACAGAGACTATGGGATTGGAGATCAGATGTGGAGGATGCCGGGATGACAGATGAGTATGAGAGATGGTTTGCACAACTATGGCCAGTGCCATTGACAGATCTGGATAGTCCAGTACCGAGGCGATAGGAGGACTTCCCACTCACAAGAGAGGAGGAGGGAGATGATGAGGATGAGGAGGATGAGGGTGGGGATGAGGATGAGGGGGATGAAAAGGATGGAGATGAGGATGGGGATGACGAGGATGGAGATGAGGATGAGGATGACGATGACGGAGATGAGGGTGGGGATGACAAGCAGGAGGCATTGCAGTATATACCCATAGAGCTGGAGACAGCTAGGACAGAGGAGATGGAGATGTGCAGGGCTATCATAGCGAGTCAGTAGGATCACATTGCGACATTAGAGAGACAGCAGGATCAGTTCAGAGCAGAGATAGCCAGACTCACAGTGGCTCGAGATACAACAATTGCTTAGGCACAACAAGAGGAACAGAGAGTCACTGAGTATATTGGGTTGATTCGGGATGCCAGTGCATGAGAGATGGCACAGATGCTAGTAGAGACTGGAGAGGAGATATGCCATTGGAGGACACTATATGAGGGTGTCGTTCCACCAGAGCAGAGAGCAGTTTCATATCGGGCACAATCGAGGACAGAGAGTAGGGCACGCTCTCGGAGGTCATTGAGCAGCATGGGAGTGAGTGGACCTATGAGACCACCACAGCCAGGACTAGGAGGGACATCATCCGCAAGACATTGTAAGGATGAAGAGGACAGAGGGAGAACCCAGTGACAGAGGCACGTGCTCCTTAGGACAGATAGTGGACATTATGTAGTTTGACATTTTGTAGTCAGCCTGTGGGCCATACTTAGGATAGACAGTCCAATTTTGTACTCTGATATTATGATGATATATGATATGCATAGATATGATGAGATGCAATGTGTTATGACATATGTTATTTTCCATGTATGGATGACTTATGCACTATTGATGTACCATTGTGGAACATGTATGAATGTATTTTTTTATGTGTTTGTGATGCATTTATAATATGAAATGGATAAGATACTTGATATGATGCTTAATGTAATGCAAATGTACTAACCAATGAATGCAGGATGTAGCATGTGTGTTTGGGGAAATCGAAGCACTAGACTGAACTGACTATTCGAACTGACGGAAGAAATGTTAGTAAGAAGAACTGAAACAGAGGATAGTTAGAGAAGAAAAACTTGCTTTCAGTAATGCACTTTGTAGGTGAGAACCTTTATTTTAATGTAGCAAAATGGATGCGTAGCATCATGGCATTGAAGGCTAGAGCTGAAATGCAACCCTTTTTGCAAAAGACAGACACATTGCAGACAAACAAAAATCACAACAAAAAAGAAAGGAACCATGAACCATCCTGGTCACTCTAAATCACTCAGTGACATCATCAAGCAACATAGGAACATGACCAAAGCCAAAGATAAATCAGTTAAAAAGATAAGATGCACAAATTCCAACAAATCAAACAAACATCTTGATCTTCATTGTCAAAAGTTGAAAGTGTTGATAGGACGATCATGCTGTCTGGTTTTAGGACATGTGGTACCCCGTCTAAGACAAGACATAGTCTGGTTTTGAGTATACCACACCCTGTATAAGACCCATGATAGTGTGCCAAGGACAAATGATTTTGAGGTTGATTGATATGACAAGTGCGATTAGTTTGAAAGTCTGGTTTGAGTGAAAAAGTTCATCTGTTTATGCATGATTTCAGTAAAGCACAATGCGAGATTGTGTGTCATTGGAGGGATGCTCAGTGATTTGTCTTATGCACAAAAAGAGATCCTTTATTGACAAAATGCTTGTTTTTTTTGGATTTTAATGTTTTGAAATGTTTTTATGTTCATTTTTTCAGGACGTTATTTGACTTTTTTTTAGGGATTTATTTCAGGACATTTTTCAATTATTTAAGAGATTTTTTCAGGACATTTTTCAATTTTTAAGAGATTTTTTCAGGACATTTTTCAATTTTTAAGAGATTTTTTCAGGACATTTTTCAATTTTTAAGAGATTTTTTCAGGACATTTTAAATGCAAAAGTTCCAGTGATTGATCATGACAAGGGGAACACACCCAATGCGCATCGGAAAGACATTCATAGACCGGGACCAAAACATATGTACAAGAAACCGGAGTATGCAAGACAATGATGTTGACCAATAACAGGCCTAGAATAGGACATTGGGTCAAGATGAAGATAGACATGATAAACCGGCCAAGAGAAAGCATAGCTAGAGGTCATGATAGATGACGGAGCAATCATCTTGTTACACATGGCGCCTAATTGCTAGGTTTTCACCATGGTACTTTCCCAAAGTGCCTGTTTGCTAGGTTTTCACTAAAGGGCGAAGTATTTTTCTTTACTCTTTTGCTCTTTTTTTCACTTTTTTTGTAGTTTTTTGCTTTTTCCATTTTTTTTTTGTATTTTTGCTTTCCTTTTTCCTTTTTTTTTTTTGTATTTTTTCAGGATCATATTTGAAGAAGTGCTGATAGAAAATTATGCCCAGTACTTGCGAAGATGCATGCTATTTATAGGATCAGACAGAGGTTCACCTTCTGGGGTAGCAAGCTGATATGCCCCCGAGCCATATGCTGCAGTTACTATGAAAGGCCCAACCCAATTAGGTTCAAACTTTCCTTTGATGATGTCAGTAGACTGTGCATTCTTAGGGTTTGCCTTTAAAACCAAATCTCCCACTTCGAAGTGTCACCCTTTGACCTTCTTATTATAAGAGCGACGGAGATGGTTTTGATATGCTTGCAAATGTGTCAGGACTGTCTGACATTTCTCATCTAACATCTCAAGTTGGTGCAACCGAGAGACTCTGTGTGTCTCATCATCAATCAGATGTTGCAAGGAAACACGCAAGGAAGGAATCTCCACTTCCAAGGGTAAAATGGCTTCTACACCATACACCAAGGAATAAGGTGTTGCGCCAGTAGGTGTGCGGATAGAAGTGCGATAGGCCCATAGTGCTAGATTCAACTGAACATGCCAATCTCGACCAGTGTCAGTGACAACCTTTTTCAGGATCTTGATAATGGTTTTATTGGATGCTTCAGCTTGACCATTCCCCTGTGGATAGTATGGACTGGAGAAACGGTGTTGGATATGAAATTTTTCATAGAGTTCCTTGACATCTTTATTCTTGAAGGGGCGACCATTATCAGTGACTATGGAAAGAGGAACCCCATACCGGCATATGATATAATTCAATAGGAATTTTGAAATTTGCACACCAGTGATATAGGTCATGGGGATAGCCTCGATCCATTTTGTAAAATACACTGTGGCTGTAATGATAAACTTGTGTCCATTTGCAGATGTCGGGTGAATTTTGCCAATAAGATCCAATCCCCATTGAGAAAAGGGCCATGGAGATATGACAGAATGAAGCTCTTGGGCTGGTGCATGAATGTAATTTCCATGGATCTAGCACTTGTAGCACTTCTTAACAAAATCATGAACATCTTTTTCCAGAGTAGGCCAATAATACCCAGCACGAATCAACTTTTTGGCTAAGCTTAGACCATTGAAATGGCCCCCGCATATACCATTGTGAATCTTGTGTAAAGCCGTTTGTGCTTCATCAGAATCCAAACACCTGAGGAGGGTATGGTCAAAGGAACGATGGTAAAGGGTGTTGGCGATGATGACATATTTGGCTGTCTGTCAGATAAAGGCTCAACGTTGGTTAGTGGAAAGGTTGGGTGGTAAGGTTTGGGATTTCAAATATTGATATACGTCATTGTACTACGGGGAGTTGGGACCAACAAGAATGCACATCACATCCGCTGTTGGAATGTCAAAAGAAGGAACCAGCAATTGTTTGACTAAAAATTCACATTTGTCCATATTATGGGGCATATTCAACATGGAAGCAATCATAGCCATCGCATCTGCTGACTTGTTTTGCATTCTCGAAACTTGATTGAAATGGATAGCCATGAATTTGGTCTTGAAGAAATCTACCATATGCTTATAAGGAATAAGCTTTTCATCTTTTATTTCATAGTCATCATTCACTTGTCGGATGACTAATTGAGAATCTCCATAGACTTGTAAATGCGTGATGTTCCAGTGGACTGCTACTCGGAGTCCTGTAACCAGTGCTTCATACTCTACAATGTTATCGGTACAATGAAAAGTTATCCTGTAGGACTTGGGAATAGCATCACCTTGAGGGGTGACAAAAAAGATGCCGGCTCTGGACCCGAACTTGGTATGGGATCCATCAAAGTATAACTTCCATTCATTAGAAGATGTAAGAGAAAATACTGATTCATCTGGAAAATCTGTCAACATGGGATGATCATCATAAATAGGAGCCTCTGCAAGTTGATCTGCTATGACTTGTCCTTTTATCACCTTTCGCTCCATATACTCAATATCAAATTCACTGAGAATCATGACCCATTTTGCTAGGTGACCCGTCAAAGCTGCTCTGCTAAGCAAGTATTTTAGAGGATCAATTTTTGCAACCAATAATGTTTGGTGACTTAACATATAATGTTGAAGCTTTTGTGTTGCAAATACCACTGCTAAGCATGCCCTTTCAATAGTTGAATAATTTAGCTCATAACCTACCAGTGTCTGGCTGATATAATAAATAGCTCGCTCTTTGCCATTCTCATCTTGTTGGGGCAAGAGAACTCCTAATGCCATTTCAGTTGTAGAAATATATAATAAGAATGGCTTTCCTTCTATAGGAGACATTAGGATAGGTGGCAACAACAAATATTCTTTAAGAGCTTGAAAGGCTGATTGACATTGCTCAGTCCATTTAAAAGCGACACCTTTATGCAGTAGATGCTGGAATGGGTGACATTTGTTGGCCAACTAAGCTATGAAGCAGCAGATTGACTGGAGCTTTCCTTGCAGACTACGTAATTGACAGAGATTAGAAGGAGGAGGCATATCCATTATTGCTTTAACCTTGGCAGGGTCGACCTCAATGCCTATGTGAGAAACAATGTACCCTAGTAACTTGCCAACTGTGACACCAAAGACACACTTCTTTGGATTGAATCTAAGCTTGTAGGTCTCCATTCGGTCAAAGATTGGGCCCAGGATGGCTACATGACTATCTCTGGTGACAGATTTACATAACAAATCATCAACATAGTCCTCCATCAAAGTATGCATGAAATCATGAAAAATTGTCGTCATTGCTCTTTGATATGTTGTGCCTACATTTTTAAGACTGAAGGGCATCACATTCCAGCAATAAGTACCCCAAGCACAGGTGAATGTTGTCTTATGTTGATCTTCAGGAGCAATGCAAATTTGGTTATAGCCGGAGAAACCATCCATCAATGAAAGCATCTCATATCCAGCGATCATGTCCACTATGATGTCGATATTTGGCAATGGAAAATCATCTTTAGGGCATGCTTTATTGAGATCCTTAAAATCTGTGTAGATTCTGATGCCCCCAGTTACTTTGCTAACTGGTACTAAATTTGAAATCCAGTCTGCATAATCAATGGGTCTAATGAAGCCCACATCCAATAATTTTTTCAGTTCCACCTTGACCAAAAGAGCCACCTAGGGATGCATCTTTCGAAGTTTCTGTTTGACAGGCTTGGCATCGGCTTTCAATGGCAAATGATGAAGGACTAATTCTGGATCGAGGCCAGGCATATCTGCATAGGACCATGCAAAGTTGATCTTCTTCTCAAGAAAGAAATTGACAAAATCTATCTTTTCTTGTTTTGATAGAGAAGCAGCAAAATGAATGACCTTAGGGTTGTCAGGTGTACCCAAATTGATTTCCTCAGTCATTTCCACCAGCAATGTTGATTTGTCCTGACTTGATAGGGGGATGTCCACTCTTCCACCTTTGGGCACCTCAGAGAGGTTTTCACCTGCAGGTACGTCTTTTGTTTTTACTTTTGTATGATCAGAGAGTGCCTTACGATTTTCACTCAAAGATCTATTCTTTTGATTTTTTACATTTTCTTTTCTTTTTTCATTTTGATGACTAGAAGAGGGAGTTGACTCCCCGAAATATGCTATGGAATCCAAATCGATAGCAAATCCTGCCTTATGATCACCTTGTGGCATGCCTTCCCGTAGTCCAAGGAATTCTGCAATTGCTTCATCATTTTGAAAACAGTCCAATGTGAGTGGTTCTTGTTGGTCATGTTGGATAAGCTGGGGATAGATGAGGGGCATATCATCATCAGTTGTAAGGAGAGAAAGGGCTGATATGGTAAAGATGTTAACATCTGTGGTGTCACTATCTGAACTGCTTGTATTTGATTCAGAGCTTGGATCCCAGAATGACTCTATCCAAGCATGAGGACATGTTTTAGGAAGAGGAGTTATTTCATGCTTGTCTTCCATAGGCAAATTATCAGGGTCAATGAAAATATTGTCGAGGGCATAGGAGCTAGAAGAAAAAGAACTCCACTCCCATTCATTAGAATCAGTTTCGGGTCGGGTATCCTTAGGTGTTATTTCATCATCAGAGTCACGCCCTTTTCTACACGTGGGCACTTTGGAAGATGAGGATCCAATTCGCAATGGTACAAAACCTAACCCTAAAGTCGGAGGTTGCATCTTGGGTATAACAGGTTCTAGCCTTCCATTGTTGTTCAGGCCTAAGCCACTGCAGCCGTCATATCCTTTCTTTTGCAGCATAGTAAATCCTTTGCCGTATCGTTCCACTAGCAACCTAACAGGTGGGGTCTCAGTTGGATCTTTGTAAAGCCAATCTATGACATCATCATCTAAAGTTTCTTTGTCAAGTTCACCCCATCTTGTAAATGTAGTGGGAGGTTGATATTGAATAATGACCTTAGGTTTCTTTTGCAATAAATGCGGTTTGCTATATGATTTTGGAGATATTGGTAAATTCTCGATGAGGAATGTTTGATCCATTGAATATTCTCCGCATCCTTGGTCTTGTATCTTCAATTTTCCTTTGACAACATCTAACAATTCATTAGGATCAACATAACTATGTGGTTTGGCCTCTCTATTGACTGGGACTTGCTGCTGTGAAGAATCCTTTAGAGTAGCACAAAATTGAAATGGATTAGGATCTCCTGGAATTGTTATCTCAGTTCCATTGTAAGGATATTTTAAACATTGATGATAGGTGGATGGAACTGCTTTCATTGCATGGATCCATGGACGGCCAAGAATCATATTGTAAGGGAGATCAAGGGCCAAGACCTGCAAGAAAGTGTTTTCTATCACTGGACTGACTCTGATAGGCAATGGAATTATCCCTTTGGATGGGCGCTCAGCATCATCATATGCTTTTATTGTTATTCTTCTGGAAGCATCAATATCATTTTCTGTATATCCAAGGCCAATGACCACTCTCAAGGTGCAAATATTAAGACCCGCTCCGCCATCTATCAAGACTCGTCAGATTTTGCAATTATGGACAAAGACTTCAAGGTGTAAAGGATCGTTATGAGGGAGCTTATTAGGTGAGATATCGTTATCAGAAAATGCGACATTTTGGGAAATAGCTAGATGTCCAATCCGGGCTTGAAACTGGTCAACATTCAATATCTGTCGGGACAGTGGACTCAATTAAGGCTTTATCCAGGACTGCACGATGCATGGGAGACATTTTCAATAACTCAAGGATTGATATTTGTGTAGGTGTCTTTCCTAGATGATCCAAGAGATTATACTGGCTTGTAGGAGTTGGTTTGGAAGGAGCTGCAGGAGCTCCTTTTAGGATTATTTTAGATCGACGAGTGGTGACCGTGCAAGAGGGATCTTGTCCCTTTATTCTTAGGGTGGAAACATACTCATTTGATGCTCTGAAACAATTGATGACATTGTTATAACCAGTATTCGCATAATTTGCTGTTTGGGCAGAGTTGGAAGAAGATGCTTTACCCTTGTCATGATCAAGCAAAGGAGTTTTGAAAATAGTATGATCAGTGTTAGAGGTCGCATGGGGTGGATCTACCTCAATTACTCCTTGCTCTAACAAATCTTGAATCATATGTTTCAATTGAAAACATGACGCGGTTTTATGTCCTTTGGACCGATGATACTCACAGTATGCATTATCATTCCACCAATACGGTTTTACCACTGGTTCTACCTTGATATCTGGGAGCTTAATAAATTTTGCTTGTATTAATTGCTTCATTACCGACTCAATAGGCTCTCCCAATGGTGTAAATTGTTGAGGAGACCCATCCCTTGATCGGAAAGGTTTGCGCTGCTGGCTTTGGAGTTGGCCTTGTTGTTGATTATATTGTTGAGCATGTTATTGTTGAGTAACATTGCTCATTGGTGCTTGATTTTGTTCCATAGTTGACATATTAGGAACACTCAACTTCTTGATCATGAATGGGGGTTGATTTGCATTCACCGCTCTTGCATCAACAACTCCATCATTAGTGACATTCTTGTTCTTATACCAAAATCTGTTTCTGTCCCCTGAATAATTTGTGTTGTCACTGTCTTTATTGAGCTTGATAATTCCTTTAGCTACAAGAGCCGTTTCAATGCTCATTCCTTTCTTAATGAGTTTCTCAATAGTACTGGGACTTTTCAGTTTTAGTTCATACATCATTTCTGGGACCAAATTTTGGATAAATAGATTCACTTGTTGTTCTTTAGGTATATCTAGGGAAGAACGACTATACAAGCTTCACCATCGTTGCAAGAAAGTCACCAATGGTTCACCTTGCTTTTGCTTGGTGTTGCATAAATCTGACATGGTCACATCACTGTCGATGTTGAACGCGAAATGAGATAAAAAATTTTGAGCCAATTCTAACCAAGTCTTTATATTTCCTGGAAGATGTGAATACCAATCCATGGCTTGTCCCGTGAGACTTCGTGCAAATAAGTGCATTAAATATTTCTCCTCATAACTCACTTCAGTACATGCCACGAAAAATGCTCGAATGTGATCTTTTGGATTGCCATTCCCTTTATATTTCTATAAATTAGGTGCCTCAAAATGCTTAGGGAATGGAGGCATGTATACACTCTTGTCAAATGGATTAGGACATAAATCTTGATCTGTATACAACTTCTTTGTTCCTTTAGTTTCTAACGCGTCAAATTTTTGTTGCAACATCTCAAGTTGTTGTGCAATTGTATCAGATTTTGGAGGTCCATCATTAATCCTAGTGGGTACTCTTTGTCGATACATCGTATTTCCGATCGGTTGTTGATACTCTGAAATGGCCATTTTTGGTGTCTCCGGCATATAATGTTCTTGGTACATCTCTTGTTGTTGCCATTGTGCTATGCCTTGATATCGACCTTGTTGTTGTGCTTCTTGTAGCCTAGGTTGATATTGCAATTGAGTATGTTGTTTATATTGCACAGGCGCCAATTGTGGCTGTGAAGTAGGATAGCTTGTTTGCCTTGGCACATATTGAGGCACATGTTGTTGATGCTAATGAATCGGAATTTGTTGACTTTGTGCCAATTGTTGTCGCGGTGTGTATCCCATCATTTGTAAAAAAAACTTTGTTTAGGTGGTTTTCGTTGCTTCTCCTTAAGATGGGGTATAGCACTTGCATTAACTTGCTGTGTTGTTTGTCCAATCCATTGTGATGGTTGCAAGTTTGCATTAACTTGTAATGGTGCCGAAGGTGCTGCAATTTGTTGTCGAATGCGAAATTCTTGTTGTTGTACATTGCTTGTTTGCACATTCGATTGCACTTTTTGTGTATTACTCAATTGTTGCAACAATTGTTGTTGGTGCAAACCACTATCCGTAGCTCTTTGTGTCACCATTATCAAATAATTTGTCGCAATAGTGTTTGGAAAATATATTGAATTTAACGGGACATAAGAACTTTGTTGCATCGTGGAATTGTTTTGGACATTAGTGATATCAGGCATTCCAGTTGTGAAGCTCTCTTGCATTTTAGATTTTGATCCCATTTTATGCATATGAGGAACTACTTCTTGTTGAGCGATAGTTGTCAATATTTGCGTGGTCTTTATTTGATCTTGTGTTACAGGTGTTGCGTTGAATAATGGATTATTTATTGTCTCAAATGGTGACTTTTGAGGAATAGTCATTGTCAATGCCTTTGAAGCACGTTTATTCATCAAGGTAGGTTGAGTTGCTTGTTGTGCATTTTCTTCATTTGGATGCGGAGAGAAACTTAACAACTCACCACCTTGTTGTTCTTGCACATTTATTTGCTCACTTGAAGAGGTCACATTACTCATCATGTTAAGATACTTTTGTGGAAACATCTTAAAGACCTTGTTCAAGAACTTATCCATCTTTTTTGTTATCTTTGGATCTTGAAGGAACATGTCAACATCATCAGAAGCATCAAAATCTGATGAAGAATCTGGTTGGACATTTGGATTCGTTTCTTGGTGAATGCCTTGATCTGAACCAAATCCTTGTGAGAGGGTTTGTTCTTCATACAATGTTTGTATTTCATGTTGCAAGTTTGGTTGATTCCAATTAAAAGGTGCACTTCCTCTTGGAGTTGGTGGAACACTCCCATGTCCTGGTTTCATAGGTACAAACACTGGTTCATATAATGGAGGTGGTCCAAGTTGAATTGTTCATTATGGTGGTAGTGATGTGTTTGATGAACCTTCAATTTGTACTACTTGACTGGTTTGAAATTGTGAATTTGATATGTTGTCAATGGGTTGATACGCTAGTTCACCCATCTTTTTAGATTGTGATCTTGTTTCAACAGGCATGTCACTTATGCAAATGCAATATTTTTGGAATTTTTCAAAGACAATATATGATATGCAACTAAATGCAAACTAAATGAATGAAAAATGCAATCCATGGCAAGAATGCAACCTATGTTTTTGGTTGTTTTTCAAGATTTTGACAAACTTTTTGGAATGCAAATCTAAAAGAGACCCTTAGGAACTTGAAATGATGTCTAGACCTCAAAGGACAAAAGGACCAAGTGACAAAAGGACAAATGACAAAGTCTCCCCTATATGCTTGGATACTAAGCTAGGTTTGACCAAATGACAATAATGACATAAAAAGAAAAGGTTTGACAAGGTCTAGACTTCTTAACAATGACTTAGGGTTTATCAAAGATTTGGATTACTCAAGTATGACAAAACCTAGTTTTTGAGACTATATGCAAAGGGACAATTACTATGCAAATGACCCTAATATGATATGATAATGACCTAAGCTTAATGAAGGGACCTAGGGTATGCAAATGCAAATGTATGACAATGTCAACCTAAAGCAAAGCCTAAGGTTGAATTATGAAATGGTATTACTCTAATGCAAGAGGACACATGGAAATGGATGACCCTTATTGATATGCAAAGGAGTATGACCTAAGTGAAACTTAACCTTGGTAGTTGACAATGAACTTTGCAAAATGCAACCTAGGATGAACCTAAATGTAAGTGACATGAATGTTGAGACAAGATTTTGAACAATGTTTGACAACCATGTTTGAAAGTGTTTTGAAGTTTGTTGGATGAAATGCTCTTATGTTTAACTTTGTTTTGAATCAATTTTGTCTTGTTTTTGAAATGAGATGCAATTCATCTTTTGACAAGTAAAGAAGACAAGATATTTTAACATAGACTCAAGACAATCATGCTCATTCACACATTTCTTATGGTAGGCAAGGACATTAGGTACTTGAGAGGTAGACTCATTATGGGATTCAAGGAGAATACATAGATGCTTGACCCCACGGGCTCCCCTCCACGACACTCACTTCTCAGAGTAGCCAAGCATCAGCCCCCATGGAAATCTCCCCATGGAAAACTTAGTATCTCTTCCAAGTATCCGAACTTGTCCTTCTCAAGCAACTAGAAAGGTTTTTGGCCTCTAAAAACAAGGTGTTTAGTAAGGATTTCTATTAAGTGTTACTCCTTGATGTCACACAAGCGTGATTGAGACATTAAGCCCATCAAGATACCAAAAAAATGTAGTCGTGCAAGCATGATTTAGACCGCGAGGCCCTACTTAGATGTTGATATGAGAAAGAGTCCAAGGGTCATCACTTCCCAAGTAACTGCAATTCCCACGTAACCCTTCCTTCAAAGCTTTCACTCATCAGGTATTTTTTTATAGTGAGTTAGAATGCCAAGGTATTCTAGCCGTACTCACTTTGGGTGATTCCCTTCTCATTATTATCACTTTCTTGCAAAAGCAAATGGTCGGGAAGGCAGGCCCTCTAAAGGTGACACACAATCAAAGACATGAGCATGGTATTGAAGATCTAGATTTTTGATCACCCTAAGAAGGATGAGGGCATACTCTCCTACTCCAATGTCAAAATCAACAATCAAATCAAGCATAGGTTCATTCCATCCTATTTAGAAATCACTAGGTGCCTAAATAAAATAATTGCAAACACAAGGTTTACTTGTAGTCCAACGCAACCTGCAAAACCCAAGTCAGAAGTTTGAAATGTTTAGTCTTTGACTATTGAACCTGCACAAAAACATGTTAGTAGTTTCATTTATTTCCTTTGTCATGCATATGCCAAGGTTCTGCACAGAGAATTAGTACCAAAAACCAAAAAGCAGAAAACATAATGCAAAAACAATCAATTTTCAAGTAAAACACTGCATTTTCACCTCTGTTTCTAGACTTTACACAGGCGCAGAACTCATGACAAAGGCACAGAACTCATAACACAAGCACAAAATGTCTCTAACACAAGCGCAGAATACTTAACACAGGTGCAAGTTGTCTTACACAGGCGCAAAAGTCCCCAGAAAACCCTGCACTGCCCTGTTTTTGGGTTTTTTGACCTGCAAATCAACTCAAAAGCACTCAAAAACATAGTAAAGGGGTTAGATGGTTAGTGTTCACGTCGGGTTCACCAATTAATGTAGCTAGGAAATTAGGAATCATCACAAACAATATAGATATTAACCATTAGCTCAATCACAAAAGCTCATTGCAATGATCTATCCTAAACACACTCAATAGAGACATGAAAATTGAAACATTCAAAAAGATTATGCAAACCAGATGTAGATCTAAATGCTTCCTTCATGCGGCTCCATTGTTCTTCTTTCTTCTCCAAATAGTTTTTTTGTGGATCTCACCTTCAAGTGCATAAACCTAATGTGAAAGCAAGATTGACATTGGCACAAGAGTACTCGAAGTGTGATTTGACAAAGTGATTAGAAATTCGATAATCTGATTAGGGATTTGATTGAAGAAATTCATCCAATTTATAGACAAATTGGAGAAAAAGATCAAATTAGCATGATTCAATTCAAATAGAAATTGCAAATAAAAAATGTCAATTATGACAATTTATGACAAATTATGCACTTTCTATGCAAAATTTGATTGATTGATGATTCATGACAATTTATGACAAATTTCTATGTCAAGAATTGATTGATTGTCAATTATGACAAATTATGACAAATTTCTATGTCATTCCCATGAAATTAGGAGAAAAATAGGAGAGAAATGAAATTAGGAATTAGGAAAATTTGAAAATTGGAAAATAGGAAAATTAGGAACTAAGATAAATTAGGTGAATTAATTAATAATTTGTCATTTATTAATTAATTCACAAAAAGAGGAATAATTAGCCAATTAAATGAACATTTAATTGTGATGAGAAGACTTAGGATAAATAAATAATTTATTAATCCTAGAGAGAGAAATGGCAAACAAGGTTAAATGATTAAATCATGAAACCCTAAAAGATGAATTAACAATGCAAGAATGACAATTAGGTCTTGATGAAAGATAATTGATATCGATTCAATTATGATCATGATTCTGACTGACAAAGGACCAATGCTGATAAATGATTTGATTGATAAATGCACCAATTAACGAGGAACAATGACTAATTGATCCAAATTGACATAATTGAGACAAACAACGATCGATGACAAATCGATCGCAAAATGACAAGATTGACAAGAGGACAAGAATCGATGACAAAATAGATTACAAGATGACAAAATTGAAAATGACCACGATCGATCACAAAATGACAAGATTGACATGACAACAATCGATGACAAATCGATCGCCAGATGATAAGATTGATAAGAGGACAAATCCCTAATTAGGATTGACGATGTCCAAAATAATGACAAATGAGTACGCACATTGATGTGATAGGATAAAATCGATCAAAATCATGATTGAAGAATGTTGTCGACAAGAAAAAATTTGAGAGCGAGACGAATGAAGAATGCAGAAGAAGGACTCAATGCTCACAAATGATAAAGACCAAGTGCGAATCATAGGAGAAATGTTAATGCGACGCAAAAACCTAAAATGAGGCAATGTGCAAATGTTAAATTATGACTCCACAAGCATTGACCATTTTTAGGTGTCTACAAATAAATTATTCTTCCAATTCCCCAAATTATAATTCCAATTAATTTCATCTAATTTCCCCAAAATTTGAATTTGAATTAATTTCACATTTCCAAATTCATATTTCACCAAATCTGAATTTCAGTTAATTTCATGTGCATTTCAGCATTCAAATGACCAAATTCAAATCCAAATTGAAAATGAAAATCAAATTCAATTTCAAATTCCTATAACACATGCTAAAATTAAAACTGATTGATCAAATCGGTTGTCTAATCAATTAACTCAGACAACTCATCAATCATCCTTTTTAACTCAAAATCATCTTTTTATGACTAATCCATCTATTCAGTCTACTAATCAATCGATCCACTTATCTCTCCAATCAATTCAGTCTTCTAGTAAATCAATCCAATCAAGTAGCTAGTTTATTCAGTCTACTGGTCAATCAATTGAGTTCACTCTCCAATTAATTTTGTTAATAGATCAATCTAATGAGTTAACTAATCAATCTAAATCAGTTATCTGTCAATCAAACACTTGAGTTCAAATCCTCACCTTCTCTATGTTGAAAATCTATAAATTAAACCTCTTTTCTCATTTCATTCTAGAATCACAGTCTTCAAACAATTGTCTAATATATGCAGAAATCCCAGTGCAATACCTGAGAGCCACCTACAAGCACAATTCAGAGAAGCACAATGGAAGCCACGATGTAGGATGAGGGAGTTTCATTTATTTTAATTTATTCTTATCTTATGTTAATATTTATTGGTTTATGTTTGAAATTGTTTTGATAGTTAAGGATTTGGTGATTCGTCCTTATTTCCTATTTCTGCATTAATGATTTTTAAGCATGAAACATGTTTGTTTACTTCTTTCAATTCTGTTTGTATCAGTATACCAGTTGGTGTATGAATGTTTTATTAAGGTTAAAATATTTAGTTCTAGTATAATATTGATTCACCCCCCCTCTCAGTGTTATTGGTTTCCAACAGTTGGTATCGAAGCCTTGTGCCTGGGAGGAAGTTTAACAATTTGAGGAAGATCTTAAAACTAGAATCATTGAATATGGCTTTGGAGAAGTAGCTTGAGATGACATTTGAAGATTATGATGTTGAAAGGTTGAAGAACTTAAAGCTACAAGATGAATTGAATTCTTGTCCTACAAGAGAGGCTATCATCTATTCAAGCTAGAAGGAAGGAACTTTTGTAAAATTAGGATGATGAAGAGAAAAATGCACTTAAGGAACAATGTCAGAAATTGAGTCAGGAGAACATGGTTATGAAGAATGAAATGAAAACTATGACTATGAGGATGTCTAAGGAGACCAAGGATAGAAAGAAAAAGGAAGAAAATCTTGTTGTATCCATAAAGAACAAATTTAAAGAATGTGGTAGGTTGGTTCATGAAAATGATATGTTGAGAACTGATTTGGTACAATCCCAGAGCAATGAGCAAGAGCTTGAAAGACAAATGACATTACTAAAATAATATTTAATTGTTGCAAGTGAGTACAAAGAAAAATTCAAGATCAGCTCAACACAACTTGATGAGCTATTGAAGAGACAGAGGTAAATTAGAGATTTCAGTGGACTTGGATTTGAGCATGGACAGAGTTCCGGTACTAATAATGAAGATCAAAACCATAAGGCACCGATAAGACAATTCAATGCTTACAAATTCAATGGTAGATGTTTTGTTTGAAATAAATTTGGTCACATGGCTAGGCAATGTAGAAATAGAGGAAATCAGAACCCTAATTCTGCTCTCGATAAATATTCTAAATGCAATAAGTTTGGTCATAAGATAGAGGATTGCAGAATGAAAGTAAAATGCTATTCTTTTGGAAAATTTGGACACATGGCTAATCAGTGCAGGTCAAGCAATTTCATTGGTTTTAGCAAAGCAATTCAAAAGAACAATGTTATATGTTATGCATGCAATGATGTTGGACATATTGCCAAGTTCTGTAGAAGAAGAAATCCACTTGCTAGTAATGGAGTATCAAATGAAAAAGGGAAAGAGAAGGTTAGTGAAATCTAACAAGATCATACTCTGAGATGGGTTAGGAAGACTGGAGAATAATCATTAGATGGGAATGTCCCAGTTACCTATTCGACATAAGAGGTTGCTCCTGCATTGACAGTAAGCTCATCTAGTGACTAAGGAAGATGCCGTAGGGGGAGGAAAAATTCATCAAGATGATGCATATTCCTTGGGAAGAGGTTCTAGAAGATGTTCCAGATATTTGAGAGGAATATTCAGCATGTATATGTTCTGAGCGGGATCCAATATCTTTCATCGGTAGTCATTTATGTCAATTAAAGATTAGGGTTTTTCTCGATGAATAAAAGGTCAAATACACTTAATTGTTAATCACCCTTCATTCAGAGCAATTTCAGAGAGACTAAGTGTGACCAGAGGCTATTTAGAAGCATTTAGATTTCTTCTTAAGCAATCATAACGGTGTCTGGAAACATTTATTGAAGGTTTCACCGAGAGCGAACAAAAGGTATTTTTCTTGAATCATGGAAGTGGGATCATCTTATGTTCCTATTTTTTTTGCAAACCCAACTGTAGTGGAGGTTAAGGACCACCCCAGACCAAATTTTAAGTAGTACCCACATGTGGCTACCAAGGAAGATTCAGTTGGAGCATTTTCTCGCGTCCCAGAGGGAGTAGTATATATAGAGGATGTTAGAGCATACATTCATTGTCATATAGAGGACTTAGGAACTTCAGAGATAAAAGGAATGTGTAGACATATAAAAATGACCATATTCCTAAATGAATATTTTATGTTCATTCCTCTATTTTAGTTAAATCTAATTTAACTAAATCACCTACATTCTTCTATTTAATTAAGTAAATTATTCAATTTATTTAGTTAAATTCACTTAAGCCCTTTATGTCATTTAATTAAATAAATCATTTTATTTAATTAAAAGCCTTCTTCTTGCCTTTTAATTAAATTTACATTTAATTAATAGTTTATCCCAAATTGAATAAATCTAATTTATTCAATTTCCCAAATTACAACCAAATTGAAATAAAGTAATTTATTTTAATTAATTCTATTTTCCCTCACCCACTTGCATTTTCCTACATCTCCCACTTGCATCCTAAACCCTATTCCTAATTTCTTCTAGAATCCATCTAATCCTAATCAATTAACCCCAAACCCATCCATTATCCCCTTTCCCTAAAATTGAGGAGGTCACTTCTCAAATTTGGAGTAAAGTCTTCAAAAGGCATTAAAGCCTTTATCCATTCAACAAGCTAACTTGTTGAAAACCCCCAAATTTGGAAGGACTCTTACAAATTTGTCCCCAAAGTCTTCAAACCATTAATGGTTAAATAACCCCTAGTGGCATGGTTAGAGACTTTTTGACTAACTTAACCTCCGTCTAACCCAAGGGTCTCATCAAGCATTTATTGCTTTGCCCATGGTTATTCCTTTAACCTTTGCACAAGAGTTTACCCCTTGGGTAAAAGCTTTATCCAATGGATAACCCTAATCTAACCTTAACCCTTACCTCCTAGGGTAACCATGAGGTCTTCTCAAATATTTAATGTTTCTTATCTCTCCTCTCAACCAACCTTATGTGGACAATTTTCACCATTTCATTGGTGAAAATTGAAAACATGGATTAACAACTTTCAAACTTGACCCTTGATTAATTCTTTCAATCCTGACCATCCATTGCCCTATTTTCACTATAAATAGAGCTCTCATTCCTCCATTTTAAGGATCCATGCAAACTTTTAGTATCTCATTTATGCTGAATTTTATTAACACATCTAGCTTCTCTTTGTAATAGGAATTAATATAATAAGCATTTTAGACTATTTCCTTTATCATTAGCTTAACTCATAAACTAGTATGTCATGTTGGGATAGTATTGCTACAAATCTTGTCATCTTATAAATCTAGTTTATTGCATTTGTAGAATCATGCATAGAAAGGATGCATTTTCATAACTAAATCAATCATAAGCATCCCTTGTTCTTGAATTTGTCATCCCTAAGCCACTTTGCTCAGTGATCTGAGAGCAAAGGCATTGGCTTGAGGGACCTTGTGAGATAGAGAACCGTGGAACCAAGCTTGGGAAGTTAATTCATTCTTCATGACTCCATAACTTGCACCAAGAAGTCCTGTGGGTGTGTGGACAAGCCTCTTTGAACTTCATTTATTTTACATTTTAAGTTTCATCGCCCCGCTTTTCACGCATACATTTCTGGCACCCACCGTGGGGCTCTACCCCATTAATCAAATCGGTTTTTAAAAATAAACACTTCTGTAGGTATGCAGGAAACAAGAATCAGTGCATAGGGAACATAGTTTAGTGCATCTAGTGTATCATTTTGCGCATATGGACTACTGTTTGGTGCATGGGACTCATTTCCCAATGCATGAAGATCACACTTTAGTGCATCATCCTCACTAACCTTTTCTTGTAGGTCTCGGCATGGAAGAATAACAACTTAGCGCATCGGGTCTATCCGATAGTGCATCCTAGCTCTACAGTAGCGCGTACAGTTAGTTCTGTAGCGCATCACAGATAGAGGCAAAACCAGAAACTGTAACCAAATGTAAAAAATTAGACTTGTTGAAGTCCACAAAAACCCACAGATTTTCTAACAATTTTACTTGTATTTTGTAGGGTTTTAACAAATTTCTTGCATATAGGAGCTTGATTTTAAGATCATTAAATAGTTTAGGTTTTTACTAACTTAGTTATGTTAGTTGAGATATAAACTTATTTTGATTCTTGTTAAAATTGAACTCACTTTTGTTTGGGCTTTAAAAAGAACCACAAAAAAAAAAATTTCTTGCTTTTCTAGGAGAGAAAATTTTCAAATTGGGTTTTAAAAAGAGAGAATAGATTAATTTTTTTTTAGTTTTGCAAACAAATGGATTAAAAAGAACTTCACCATCCTTTGGTGTATAAAAATATCCATTTTAGGTTTTAGCAAAGTAAAGAACCACACAAAGTCACAAAAGTCTCTTTTTTTTTTTTTTTGTAACTAAAGAGGGAAGATATTCCCCTTTTGATCGATTTCTTTTGTTGACGAAAATCACGTTCATTTTGTTGACCAAGTTCTTTATAGATCAGAAAATCATAGCCTTGAAAATACTAAAAAGAACACTATATTTTTATGGAGCAACATCTCCATATAGGATTAGCAAATCATTGCTTTAAAGGGCTAAAAAGAACTTGTGTGCTTTGTCTCGAAAGTGGAAGGTATATGCTCTCCCCTTAATTGGGTGATAAAAAAGCCAAACCACTCTTAAAGCTTTCTTTAATTCAAGCAATAAATCCTTTAGCAGGTCTGCCTTCTCGAGGGGTTGAAAAACTCTTAAAGCCATTTTTGGTCGGTGTGAAGGTAATTACCTAAGTGAGAAACGACTTTGAAGCCAAGTGTTCCAACCCACTATAATCAAAAGTGGAAAGTGACAAAAGTCCTTTTCAACGGTTGTGCGCAAAGATTAGCCTTCCCCCAGTATCCTTGAGATACGTAAAACCTTTGTTCTAAAGTTTGGGAAGCCTCCTAAGGGAGTTTATCACTAATAGCCAAACATGAAGCTTGATTACGAACCTTAGCATAGAAAATTTTGTTGGCATTATAACAGACAATGGGAGATTGTTGGCATTTCAATAAGGATATTGAGAAGGTTGTTGATGATTATGGATATAACTGATTAAGGATGATTTACTGTCTTAATATTATTATTTTGTCATTGATGTCAAGATATTGATTTTCTAAATCAATATAATGTTGCCATATCTTGAGAAGTATGATTTGATGAGTATAAAGGTGTTGGCAAAAGACACAGAAAGAATATGATGAATAAGGGGATGAATAAGTTATTCAATGGGCAACTATTACCGAGTTAGATAATGATGAGATCATGATGTTTAGATTGTCTTGATATCATACATATGTTATTTATTGTAAGGTTAATACTATACTATGTTACCGACCAAAGAACCTAGTCGGTAAACCCTAAGGTTATCGCTATTGGTTAATGACAGAGTGTCTACCAAGTAAAGTTTAGTATTTACCGAGTTGTAACCGAGCTGTAACAGAATGCATCAAATGGTTACATGCATTATTTAATGAAGGGATCTAATGAGCTGGAAATGATTAAATGATTGGTATGCTGTGCATAAAGTTTGTTAAAGAATCTATGGCAAAGGAAAATTGGCATGAAGATCTACAGTGCAGATTGAACCGCATACCCTAGCACAAGTTCCAAGAAATGTATGCAAGTTCTAAGGTGGGGTAAAATGTTTTTCAGATCGAAGAATACATTGAACCTGGTCAAAGTTTGAAGATCTGATGGCTATGATTGATCATGGGAAATGTGATCAAGGAGATTAAGTGGCTGGCAATTGTTTATAAATAGGGAAATATTGATAAATAATGTATGCGGGCAAGTGTATGCACAGGGATGCTACATAGTAATTACCGAGCACAGAAGCTTGAAGAACTATTTGTATAACAGAGTATAGAGCCCAGCAGATGGACAAGATTAGTTCTATGTCTAGATTGTATTAAGAAAATAAGAATTTGCTTTAGCATTTTAGATGTGAAGTTGCAGATAGATTTTTATTACTGTTATTTTGTGAAGTGACAAAAAATATCTTAACTGAGTGGACTTAATAGTCTTATTTGTAAAACCCTCTAGCAAGGTGACATTTTTATTGAGTGCTTGAAATCCTTTAACAAGGTCACTTCTAACAAGGTGAAGATCCTAAAAGATCTGAGGGAAATCCCTTAACCGGGTCACATCTAGCAATGTGTTTGTAATCTTTAACAGGATTTGCTTTTAACCGAGTATACTCTAGAAGAGTATATTTCTTAGTGGGTCTGAAATCCCACATTGGTTTTTCCCTATTTGGGTTTCCACGTTAAATCTGGTGTTATGAGGTTTATGATGTTTATATGCTTTTGAGTTTGCATGTTTAACAGTTTAGGTTATATCACTGAAATATATGTTACCGAGGTTGAATATGATGTTTTTATGGAAGATTAAGTTTGTATGATTCACCCCCCCCTCTCATCTTATCAGCTTGGCATCTATACTTAACATTAAGTATCAGAACTATCAATTGGTATCAAAGCTTTGGACTCCAGAAGAAAAGTTTAAAGGTACTTGAGGCAAAGATCCAAAGATGTATAAGAGGGATGCACCAAAGCTAAACAAGTCAAGTTTCTCTACATGGCAGAAAAGGATGAAGCTGCACCTATCAAGAGTTGGAGAATATGTTGTATATTATCTAGAGAATGATTTCATTACACCGAGCACCTATCCATTGACAATGGAAGAGATAAAGGCAAAGCAAGAACATATCCAAGCAATGGTTGAAATAACATCTGCATTGACCAACTCAGAGTTTAATGATCTAGAAGGCTGCAATGATGCGAAGGCAATGTGGGACAAGCTCATATCTATATATGGCGGTGATGAACATGTTCAAAGAGAAAAAGTGGACAGTCTAAGAGGGCAACTTGAATCTATGAGGATGAATGAAGGTGCAAACATAACTCAGTACAGTACAAGACTAAAGGAGATTGTCAATCAAATCAAAGGAGCAGGTGGAACCATTGAAGAAAAGGATATAACAAGTAAGTTGTTAAGAACCCTTCTACCAACTTATGCAATCAGAGTCTCTGCAATCAATGAATTAAGGTCTGTACCCAATATGCTAGTTTCTTTAGATGCTACTATTGGTAAGCTACATGCATTTGAGTTAAGTAATTTTGATAACAGTGGGTCTTCGGTAAATAAAGTTGAATCTGCATTTAGTTCTTTTCATCTTGATGAATCTAATAATTACAATGAAAGAAAGTATAAGTACTCTAAAGGAGATCACAGTGGAGAAAGTGAAAGATTTCGTAAGAACATGGAGGAAGTACACAAACTATATGACGAAATCAGAAAGCAAGAAGAGTTTGAAGTACTTTTAGCCAGAAGGCTACTGAGAGGCAAAGGTAAGTATAAAGGAAAACTACCTTTGAAATGTTTCAATTGTGATAAGATAGGACATATGGCTTCTAACTATCCTGACAAAGATTCTATTGAAAAGAGAGATTACTGAGATGATAGACAGAAAGAAAATCGTTACAGAGGACACCGAGACTTCAGAAGAAGAGATAGAAAGACATGCTTAATAGCTGATGAGGAATCCAATGATGATAAATCAGATGAAACTGATACAGAGGAAGTAGTTTATGTGCCTATCAAAGATGGATCAGATGAAGAAAGGTATGAAGAAAAAGCCCAATATCTCACATAAATACTAATGATTCTTGGATCATAGATAGTGGATGCTCACATCACATGACTGGTGATAAACACAAGTTTGTTATGTTAGAAGATTATGATGGAGGCTATGTAAGATTTGGTAATGATGCACCATGTCCAGTAAAAGGTAAAGGATCTATAACACTTCTTGACAATGCAAGATGCAATGATGTTTATTGGATTGAAGGTTTGAAATACAATTTGTTGAGTGTAGCACAACGAAACAATACAGGATACCGAATAGAATTTCAGAAAGGAACTGTCAAAGTTCATGACAAGAATGGAAAGTTAGCTGCTACCGGGACACAAACAAAAGGTAACACATTTCACCTTGACTCAACTTAGAATAAGTGTCTATATGCAAAGATAGATGATACCTGGTTATGGCATAAAATATTTTGTCATGTAAATTTTGATAATCTGATTAAAATAAGTAAGAAGCACCGAGTAAGAGGTCTATCGAGTTTGGAAAAACCTGAGAATGCTATGTGCCGAGGATGCCAGATGAGTAAGATGACAAGATCAAGCATTACAAGTAAGTCTTACACTTCTAAGGGAATTTTAGATCTTGTGCACACCGATCTTTGTGGTCCTATGAAAGTTCAAAGTTATTATGGTGATAAATATTTCATATTATTTGTGGATGATTACTCAAGGATGATGTCAGCTATGTTTTTAAAAGAAAAATCAGAAGCTTTTCAAATGTTTAAATGGTTCAAGGCAAGAGTTGAAAATGAAATAGGAAGACAACTGAAATGTCTTAGATCAGATAGAGGAGAGTTCACATCTGATGAGTTCAACTTATTCTGCAATGATCATGGTATTAAAAAACAAGTCTTTGCACCAAGAACTCCACAACAAAATGGAATAGCTGAGAGAAGAAATAGATCTATTGTGGATTGTGCAAGAACCCTGATGATTGAAAAGAAAGTGCCACAAACATTTTGGAGAGAAGCAATAAGCACGACAGTTTACACCCTGAACCGAGTACAACTGAAGAAAGGAACTATGAAGACACCATATGAAATCTAGTATGACAAGAAACCTAATGTAAGTTATTTCAAAATATTTGGAAGTAGATGCTATGTACACAAAGATGATACAAATGGCAAGTTTGATCAGAAAAGTGAAGAAGGAACATTTCTTGGTTATTCTTCTAGAAGCAAAGCATTTAAATGTTTGATCAAATCATCTAACAAAATAGTGGAAAGTGCAAATGTGAAAATTGATGAATTTGTAGAAAGAAATGATGAAGGAAATTCCAAGGAACCAGAAGACTATGATGAATTTGTCTATTTTCAACCGACAAGTCTTACCGAGAAAACTGGTGAAGAAAATGAAGAGAATATCCAGTTACTGAGTGATGAAGAAGATCATACAGATCCTACCGAGCCTATATTAGCCAAATATGTCAGAAGACATCATGCATCAAGTCAGATTATAGGAGATAAGGATGATCCAGTTATGACAAGGAACAAACTGATACAGAACACATGTCTAATATCTGAATTTGAGCTGAGAATAGTGAAAGAGGCATTTAACAATGAAGATTGGATAAATGCTATGACAGAAGAGATTGATCAAATCAAGAAGAATGACACATGGACACTGGTCCCAAGACCGAAGGACAAAAATGTAATCGGTACAAAGTGGATTTTCAAAAACAAGCTGAATGAAAAAGGAGAGGTCATTCGAAATAAAGAAAGACTAGTTTGCAAAGGTTATGCCCAAGAAGAAGGAATTGATTATGGTGAAACTTTTGCACCTGTGGCTAGACTAGAAGGAGTAAGAACATTGTTGGCATACACTACTTACAAAAACTTCAAGGTATATCAAATGGATGTCAAATCTACATTTCTGAATGGTATATTAGAAGAAGAAGTTTTTATTGAACAACCTGAAGGATTTGTTGAAGACAAGAGTAAAAATCAGGTATGTAAATTGAACAAAGCATTATATGGTTTGAAACAAGCACCTGGAGCATGGTATGAAAGATTGCACTCTTATTTGATTAAGATTGGTTTTATAAGGACAAGTGAGAACATCAATATGTACATGAAGAATGATGAAAATGGAATACTGATCTCAGCCATATTTGTTGATGATATTATATTTTGTGGAAATGACTCTTTATGCAAGAACTTTGGAAATGAAATGAGCAAAGAATTTGAGATGTCAGTAATCGGTGAGATAAAGTATTTTATAGGTTTACAGATACTGCAAATGAAAAATGAGATTTTCATTACTCAATCCAAGTACATAAAGGAAATCTTGAAGAAATTTGGAATGGAGGATTCAAAACCAGTAAGTACTCCTATGACTACCAACTATAAATTATCAAAGAATGATGAATCTGCATCTGTTGATGAGACACTTTACCAATCCATGATTAGAAAGCTACAATATGTTGTTCATAGTAGGCTAGATATAACACATGTAGTAGGTATAGTTGCAAGATTCTCTATAGATCCCAAGGAAACACACATGATAGCAATCAAAAGAATTTTTAGATACTTGAAAGGCACTGAGGATTATGGCTTAGTATATCAGAAAGGAAATGACTTTGATTTAAAAGTTTATATTGATGCTGATTGGGTAGTTAACATTGATGACAGAAAAAGAACAAGTGGAGGAGCTTTCTTTTTAGGAGAAAGACTAGTAAGTTGGCTTAGCAAGAAACAAGGATGTGTTTCACAGTCAACAGCAGAAGCTGAATATGTTGCTGCAGCATTAAATTGTACCAACATAGCATGGATCAAACAACTGTTGGATGGTATAAATGAGAAAGTTACTGAGCCAGTAACTATATTCTGTGACAATACTAGTGCCATTAACATTTCAAAGAGTCCTATTATGCACTCTAAGACGAAACACATCTCTATCAAATATCATTATCTTAGAGAAGAAGCTCAAGAGAAGAAAGTGGTGTTGGAGTATGTTAGAACAAAGGAACAAATAGCAAATATCTTCACCAAGCCACTGCCGAGGGACACTTTTAAGTATCTCAGAAGTAAGTTAGGGGTCCTACCCCTATCTTCCATTCACTAACTAAGTTCGGTGAAAGCATCAATTCGATGACTCTATAGAATATCTTTTAGGAGTTGATGCTGATTTACACACTTTAGGAGGTTTTCTAAAGGTGTGCAGGAAACAATACAGGAAATAGGAATTGAAGACAAAATTCTCTGACCGAGACTAAGTTGATACATCACAGCAAGAAATCACTTCATACAGGAAGAAATTATGTTTTAGTTCTTTACTTTTTGGCATTGTTGTCAAAGGGGGAGAAGACTAGAGAAGATTGAAGAAAAAAACCACTAAGAAAAGAGGAGAAGTATAATGTATGGGGGAGAAGACTAATGATAGGGGGAGAGCATTTTAGAATATCACAACAATTCAAATCAATTAGGTTAAATCAATTGGTTTTGCCATCAATGCCAAAGGGGGAGATTGTTAGCATTATAACAGACAATGGGAGATTGTTGGCATTTCAATAAGGATATTGAGAAGGTTGTTGATGATTATGGATATAACTGATTAAGGATGATTTACTATCTTAATATTATTATTTTGTCATTGATGTCAAGATATTGATTTTCTAAATCAGTATGATGTTGCCATATCTTGAGAAGTATGATTTGATGAGTATAAAGGTGTCGGTAAAAGACACAGAAAGAATATGATGAATAAGGGGATGAATAATTTATTCAATGGGAAACTATTACCAAGTTAGACAATGATGAGATCATGATGTTTAGATTGTTTTGATATCATACATATGTTATTTATTGTAAGGTTAATACTATACTATGTTACCGACCAAAGAACCTAGTCGGTAAACCCTAAGGTTATTGCTATCGGTTAATGAAGATAGAGTGTCTACCGAGTAAAGTTTAGTATTTATCGAGTTGTAACAGAATGCATCAAATGGTTACATGTGTTATTTAATGAAGGGAGTTGATGAGCTAGAACTGATTAAATGATTGGTATGTCGTGCATAAAGTTTGTTAAAGAATCTATGGCAAAGGAAAATCGGCATGAAGATCTATAGCGCAGATTGAACTGCATACCCTAGCACAAGTTCCAAGAAATATATGCAAGTTCCAAGGCGGGGTAAAACATTTTTTAGATCAAAGAATACATTGAACCTGGTCAAAGTTTGAAGATCTGATGGCTATGATTGATCATGGGAAATGTGATCAAGGAGATTAAGCGGTTGGCAATTGTTTATAGATAAGGAACTATTGATAAACAATGTATGTGGGCAAGTGTATGCACAGGGATGCTACATAGTAATTACCGAGCACAAAAGCTTGAAGAACTGTTTGTATAATAGAGTATAGAGCCTAGCAGATGGACAAGATTAGTTCTATGTCTAGATTGTATTGAGCAAATAAGAATCTGCTTTAGCATTTTAGATGTGAAGTTGTAGATAGAATTTTATTACTGTTATTTTGTGAAGTGACAAAAAATCTCTTAACCAAGTGGACTTAACAGTCTTATTTGTAAAACCCTCTAGCAAGGTGACATTTTGATTGAGTGTTTGAAATCCTTTAACAAGGTCACTTCTAACAAGGTGAAGATCCTAACAGATATGAGGGAAATCCCTTAACCGGGTCACATCTAGCAATGTGTTTGTAATCTTTAACAAGATTTTCTTTTAACCGAGCATACTCTAGAAGAGTATATTTCTTAGTGGGTCTAAAATCCCACATCGGTTTTTACCTATTTGGGTTTCCACGTTAAATCTGGTGTTATGAGGTTTATGATGTTTATATGCTTTTGAGTTTGCATGTTTAACAGTTTTGGTTATGTCACTAAAGTATATGTTACCGATGTTGAATCTGATGTTTTTATGGAAGATTAAGTTTGTATGATTCACCCCCCCCTCTCATCTTATCAGCTTGGCATCTGTACTTAACATTAAGTATCAGAACTATCAACTTTGATCTGAGTCAGTAACCAGACATTTGCAATATCATAGTGCAAGGGTAGGGAAGAATCCGCCGCCAAGATCGCTCACCATATATCTCCCAAGATAGCTACTCAATTGTGAAGCAATTCACTTTGGGTTAATTTCTGGCAAAAGGCAAAAAAATGGGCGCCCCCTAGGGGGTGAAACAGTTGTTTGAGCTGATGGAGTATCGAGACTAGTGGGCTATGATATTGCTTATGACCCTTGAATAAAGAGTCTGATTGAAATGCATGTTGTATCTAAACCTATTGAAACATTGGGGATTTGAACACATCCTCACAGATCATACACTTATTGTTTAGATTAAGAAAAATGGTTGTCCCTTTGGTGCCATGCTTTCATTTGTTATTTCAGAAAATCATCTATCAACATTAAAAATTCAAGGCAAAATTCCAAAATTGCAGAAAACAACCAAGTCAATATATTTCAGGGTAGTTTAGTGCGTAAGAGCAACCTCTTAGCGTGTAGGAACCATCTTTTAGCACATTAAATATTCTCTTTAGCGTGTAAAGTCTTAGAAGTAGCGCTTCACCAGAATCTAAAAGCAAGCAGTGACAGTTAGAGTATTTTGAAAACAATTTAGTGCTTTGAAGCATCAGCTTAGCACGTAGAGGTCAAACTTTAGCACGTAGGGTCTAACTGTTAGTGCATAGGCAGCCCATATTGGTGCATAACCTTTTGAACAAAAGATGAAACAATATTAAACAATATTAACCAGTTAGCGCATATCAAGGGGCAGCGTAGTGCGTGGAGTCTTTTTTCTAGCTCATAGAGAAGTTTTTATAGTGCATAGCGACTCTGTTCTAGCGCATAGTCAAAACCAGAAAAACAAGGGGCAAAACAGAGGTCAATTTTGAAAATTTAAGAAAACAATTTCAAAAGCATTCCTTCATCAGCTTGAACTTCATCAATCGGAAAACCAAAAACAAAGTATCAAAAGTTATTTCTACAAGCAAATTTCCATCAAGCAAAGTTGTCTGAAAATCTGAAACTAGTCACAAGATAAACATATCTCTCCTATCAAAATCAGGAAACATCATCACAAGTGACAAACATGTCCTTTAAATCAAGCAGATTTTTATCCCAAACACACTTGTTTAAAACTCCAAGTTGTCAAATCGAGTTTCCATATTGGGAAAGCTCGTATTCCATATCATTTGACACACCTTGTCATGAGGGGGCATCTAAACCTTCACTTTGATAAAGTAAGAATTAAGTTTTCGGAACAAGCTAAACTAAATCCAAAACAAATCAAAGGACACCATTGATCGCTTGTGCATGACTAATCCTCATATTCTGAGAAGAAAGAATATTTATCATAACACTAAGTTGAAGAAACAACAACCAAGTTCTTCAAAATTTACCAAAAGAAATAAATTTTTATATATCAATCGCCAACTCTTCAAATCTCATCGCACATTCCTTCATCATATACCCTTATATCTTCAAAACAAGACAAATGAATTTGACAAAGAACCCTTGAGGAGTAGGGCATTCTGTCAAAAATCAACATTTAGTCAATGCATAAATCAAGGAGGAAAGATCAATCCAACCTTCTTTCCCAAAGAGTGCATCACTTATAACATACCTCGATTTGAACCACCAAACCCTGAGAAAAACATTGAAGAAGAGTTCATTCCTTTTGTCACAGCAAGCTTCTACTAGATGCTCGTTGTTACTCGCTCTCAATGAAACAAACAAAGAAAAATGCAACCAGAATCCAGCATGAATCGAAGATTATCAAATTGTTTCAAGGGTACGCATCTAGAGGACACTAAAATTAATGAAGAACTTCTTCAAGAGTGTCAAGAAAGTGCTTCATTTCAAAGGCTTGTGGAAAGTCTCATGGAAAATGACAAAGAAAAATATCTGCTCATGCTCACAAGCAAAGGAGTTAAAATTCCTGAAGATTTGGACACAGACATTTTTAGAACAAAGTCTCAACATTACGAATATCAAGAACAACAAAGAGAGGAAGAAACATGTGACCCTGGGCAAGAGACCCCTGAGCAAAATATCCCTGAGAAAAATATACCTAAGCAAAACATCCCCAAGAAAAACATACCGTTCCATACACCATATCAGCCTAGAACTAATGCAAGGGAAGACTTCTTCCCTCGGCAAAATAATACACCTTTGATTGCTCTTACTCAACAAATGCAAATGTTACAAAGACAAATGCAAGACATGCAACAAGGTACAATAGTACGGTACTCCTTAACTGAAATTTGTCCTTATCTGTTTGACAGAAGATTGAACATGGTACCTTTTCCTCCAAATGTAAACGTTCCCAAATTTGATAAATATGATGGGAAAAGTGATCCCCGTGATCATGTTTGAAAATTTTGCACAATGAGTCTTGAATTCGCTCATGATGATACCTATTTGATGAGGTTATTCCCAAGAAGCTTGGGCGGACAAACAATGGAATGGTTATCCAAAATCACACCTCCTGTCAGATCATTCGATGAACTAGTCAACAAATTCATAACTCAATATTCCCATTACATTCAACATGCTATCACCATGCTAGATGTCTGTAATACCAAAAAAAACACAATGAAACATTCATGGTATTCCTTCAATGTTGGCGGCGTATGGTTTCAAGATATCCTCGTGATATACCCAAAAAGGAAAAGATGGAAATTTTCATCGACAACTTGAATAGTGAGATGAGTTACAAACTCAAACTCCAATCCATACCATCTTTTGCTAAATTGATTGTGAATGGCATCCAAGTAGAAGAAGCATGTGTCAAAAAGGGAATGTTGAAATTTTTCAAAGAAGGAACAAGTTCATCCAATTAAAACAACCAAAACAACAATAACTTGGACAAATCCAGATTCTGGACCAGAAACAAAAACAATGGAAATGAAGGAGGAAATGAATCAAATGATCCAAAATCAAATTAGACCATGCTCGCTTTATCAAGTAATCCTCAAGCTACAAATAATCCCAAAGGTGCTAACCCAAGCATTGACACTTATGCACCAAATACCAATCAAAATCAACTCAACACAAACAACACCAACAATACCCAAAACAATAACACCAATAAGGGACCTAATCCAAACTCACGGGGTAATGCAAACAACTTTCCAAAATGCATTTATACACCACCAAGGCAATCACTGGAGTCAACATTTAGAGAACTCCTAGCAAACAAAATTATCTCTTTACCAGCAATCAACAACTTTGAACCGCAAATCAAACCACCCTGGTGGAATGACTCACACTTTTGTGATTTTCATCGCAACAAAGGTCATCAAACAAATGATTGCATGAGGCTAAAAAACATTGTTCTAGACATGATCGATAGAGGTGATTTAATGGTCGATGGTCTCAAGACAAATGGTGACCACGAAAATTTCAAGAATCCTCTTCCAAACTACAACAAGGATGGGGCTTCAACCTCAAACAATACACGTGGGGCTCCTATCAATCACATATACAAAACACCATCAATCATATATCAGCTGAAGACAATCAAGTCAATGTTATCACAATCAAAGATAGGCGTGAACATGAATCCGTCAACATAATAACTAAAGCTCAAAAATATGTCTTGAAGGGACATATATCAACAACAAACATCGTACCCAAAATTCAATATGATCTAGTCAGTCAACCGCGCAAAACTCCTGCTCAAATTTCTATACTGGAATTGTTAAAACTTTTGCCAAAACACAAAGACATATTGGAACAAGCATTATTAGAAACAAATGTACCTCAAGATCTGGATGCTGACAAATTCCAAGCCATGGTGGCTCATATGATAGGGCCTCGTAACCTCACTTTTTCTAAGCATGATAATATCTCATTGAGCCATCCACACAATACTCCACTCCATATTGAAGTCATGGTCTATAAACACCAAGTTAAATGAGTATTAATAGATGGAGGAGCTGGACTTAATATTTGTACCTTAAAACTTATCTATGCATTAGGCTTCTCTGAGGAGTCAATTGATCCACACAAAAAGATCACTATAAAGGCATATGATGATGAAGAAAGATCATCCAAATGAACCATGGTGTTGCCAATTCAAGTAGGACCAATACAAAAGGATACTATGTGTCAGGTCTTAGACATAGACCTCACATACAATATCTTATTAGGTCGACCTTGGATACATGAAATGCAAGCGGTACCCTCCACTTATCATCAGTGTGTTAAATTCCCCTACAATGGGCAGGAGGTTTCTATATCAACTGATCATAATCCATTTCAGCATTGTAATGCTATGGGGGCAGCCCAAGACAGCTTGGTTCCACATAATAGAGAGAAACAAAATTCCTCAGCACCAGGTCTTCAACAAGAAAAGTCTAAATCATTATCAATGGATTTCAAGCAGAAAATGAAAATCAAAGAACAAGGCATGGGAGAATACTCTTTGGAACCCATGTGTTTGGCCAACTTGCCAACATCACCTAGATCACTTGGATTACCTATAGCATCAGCACATCAAGCAACTCAGACCATCACCAAGTTTGATGGCACATTCATCCAACTCGGCACTCTAGCACATGAATCCGAGGAAAAGGAGATCCTTAGTTGGCTATACAAAGATGAGGAAGAAGACAAAGCAGCTACTGTAGAAGTAGTTATACCAATACAATTGTATGGAAAAGGCTACTTAATCATGTAGAAAATGGGATACAATGGCAAAGGACCTATTGGTAAGCAAAAGGAAGGCATCACATAAATATTAGATCCTCCTTCACAATTCAGTAAAGACAAAAAGGGATTGGGCTTTGAACTCACTCTACTACCAAAGAGGGAACCATGCAAATATCAAAAACCTCAGTGGAAAGCAAAGAATAAATACAAAGAAGGCTCCTAGCAAGAGGCACTATTTGAGTCAACAGAGACAATATGTAAGGAACGGGAACATCAAGAACAAAAGCAATGTCGAAGGCAACCTATCAATCAAAAGAAAGAAGCATCTACTACAGAAGCACATCATATTCAAGAACCAATATCCAACAAAGAAGATTCACCTCATGATAACATCATTCCTCCCCGAGGAGAGACAATATATGAACAAATGCAAAGAGTAGAAGCAAGATCTGACACAGAATCAAAGAAAACTATCAAACTTGTCTCAATTATCAAAGACTTGTTCTCACCCTACAACATACCAGTTCACAACACTGCTAGAATCTGGGATACTACCTCTGAGACTGATTCCAAAGGAATATGAATGGGGCAACTGTTCTAATGTTACTAAAGATATTTGTGAAAATGATCGTAATACACCCATCTCTCAAGAAGAATGCAACACAAAATATAGACCACTTGAATTTGGTCCACAAAATATCTATGACGCCAAGGAAAATGAGAAGCAACATTATGAACAATTCTATACAGAAGATGATACCATCGAACACCTTGACAAGATCCTTAACTTCTTTAATGCCCAGACCAACCACGATGATACTTCCATCCTGACACTTACAACAGTCAAACTTGATCCACCTAACGACTCCTTACCACTTGTCTTTCCCGACCTCATAGATTGGGACGAACCTAAAACTCATGATATACCAATTTTCCCAAATGATGAATCAATTATCCATTACTTATGTACCATTAACCCAGAAATAGACTCTACCAGTGAACAAAGTAATTATGTCTGCAACTAGGGGAGTGCCAAGTCTCTTAGATGCAAAAATGAGCAAACTAAAGGATCTACTGCTGAAAACCAATCAATGGTAGCAGTAGATCACACAAAAGTAAAAATAAAGGACGCATCTGAGGGTGAAATTTTTTTAAGGCACCTAAGGATGGGAGACTTGACACTCTTCCTAAGTATTATCATGAGTGATCACCCATATTAATTGAGCCCACTCAATCAATGAACATTGGTACTATAGAAGCAGCCAAAACTATACACCTTGCAAAATCTTTGATAGAGGAAGAAAGATCAGAATTTATTAATTTTTTTAAAGAAAAGAAAATCAACTTTGCTTGGTCATATGAAGATATGCTTGGGATTGATCCACAATTAATCATGCATCACTTGTCCATTGCTCCAAGAGCTAAGCCATTGAAGAAAAAACTAAGAAATATGAATCCACATGTAGCACTTATGGTTAAAGATGAGCTGAAGAAACTATTAGACGTCAGATTTATTCGACCTATCGAATATGTTGAATGGATTTCCAACATTGTACCAGTATTAAAACCAAATGGCAGTATCAAAATCTGCACTGATTTTAGAGATGTCAATAAAGCCTATCCAAAGGATGACTTTCCTTTGCCTAGTATCGACATAATTGTAGACCTCACAGCAGGCCATGCAATGCTATCACTAATGGATGGTTTTTCAGGATATAATCAAATAAAGATGGCCCCAGAGGATCAAGATAAAATAATGTTTACCTGTCCGTGGGGAATGTACTGTTGGAATGTCATGCCTTTTGGCTTAAAGAATGTAGGAGCAACTTATCAATGAGAAATGACAACAATCTTTCATGACATGATGCATGCCTTCATGGAAGACTATGTAGATGATTTACTAGCTAAATGCTTTACTAGAGCAGAAAATCTAGGCATCTTAGAAAAGATTTTTGATAGATTGGAAAAATTCCAAGTCAGGCTCAACCCTAAGAAGTGTGTCTATGGGGTTACATCAAGCAAATTACTAGGCTACATAGTTTCAGCTAAAGGTATTGAAGTGGATCCAGCAAAGGTACAAGCCATTATGGAGATGCCACCACCAAAGAACATCAACCAGTTTAGATCTCTACAAGGACAACTCCAATCAATCAGGCGATTCATCGCTCAACTAGTAGATAAAAGTCTCCCATTCAATCATTTGCTACATAAAAATGTACCGTTCAGATGGGAAGCCAAATGTGCCGAATCCTTTTATTAAATCAAGCAGTATCTAATGAACTCACCAGTTATAGTACCACCAATAGCAAGGAGGCCACTCATCCTCTACATTTCAACAACAGACATATCATTAGGGGCATTGTTAGCACAAGAAAATCAACAGGGAAAAGAGTGAGCTATCTATTATATTAGAAGGACATTGAACAGATATGAACTCAGCTATACATTCATTGAGAAAGCTTGTCTAACAGTGGTATTTGCCTCTCAAAAATTCCGGCACTACATGCTAGCTCACACAATTAAGCTGGTTGCAAAAATTGATCCTCTCAAATATTTACTCAATAAAACAGCTCTTACATGTAGATTGGCTAAGTGAGTCATGATCCTCAGTGAATTTGATATCCACTACACAAAGCAAAGAGCTATCAAAGGACAAGCAATTGCAGATCAACTGGCAAAAGCACCACTACTGGGAAAACAAACTATGGAGATCAAATTTCCAGACAGAGATGTTCTTGCTATCTCCACCAAACAATGGACCTTATATTTTGATGGATCCTACACACAACATGGCTCAGGTGCTGGCATTCTGTTCATCACTCCTGAAGGACACACTATACCAAGATCATATAGGCTTGTGTTTCCATGCACAAATAACATTGCTAAATATGAGGCATTGGTTATAGGCATCAAAATGGCTGTAGAATGGAGGATCATAGAATTAAAAGTCTACGGAGATTCACAACTAGTCATTAATCAAATCAACAATGACTATTAGACAAAGGATGACAAGTTGCTACCATACAAGTGAATGGTGGATGATTTTAAACAATATTTTGTACACATCACCTTCGAGCAAATACCAAGGTTGGATAACAGAGCAACTAATGCAATGGTCACTATCGCTTCACTACTGCAAATTCCAAAGCAACATAATCATTATGAGTTTCTGGTAGAGCAACTGTTCTCCCCAACCTATGACCATTCTGAATCCCATGTTATCTATGCCTTGACTGGTTCCGACTCTCCGTTATATGGACCGATATACGACTATCTTAAGAACAATATCCTACCCATTGACCTATCCTGAAACCAAAAACATAATTTTATCCAGCAAGCCGCTCATTATACTCTTACCACTGATACTTTGTATCATCGAGGTCTAGATGGTACTCTTCTTTGTTGTCTTGATCGTAATGAATCTTACTTTGCTTTACATGAGCTTTATGAAGGTATCTGTGGCACACATTCAAGTTGTACTACTCTTGCTAAAAAGCTTCTAAGAATGGGATATTACTGGCCAACAATGGAAAAAGTCTTATTATTTTGCGAAGAAGTGTCCTAAATTCCAAATCCATGGCAATCTTATACATGCACTAGCACAGGAACTACAACCATTCACAACATCCTAGCCCTTTTTCCAGTGGGGACTAGACTTGGTTGGCAAAATTCATCCTTCATCTTCAAATGGACACAAGTTCATTATAACTGCAACAAAATACTTTACCAAATGGATTGAAGCAGTCCCCATGACCACAGTGACTCGGAAACAAATTGCCTCTTTTATCCTTAATTATATGATTGGCAGATATGGCATTCCAAGTTCCATCATCACAGATAATGGACGACCTTTCAAAAACAAGGATGTGTGAGAACTATGTGAAAAATTCAAAATCCAACACCGTTTTTCTACACCTTACTACCTGTAGGGAAATGGTCAAGTAGAAGCATCCAACAAGACAATATTAAAAATCCTAAAGAAGACAGTGAATGATGTAGGCAAATATTGGCATGTACAACTCAATCCAGCACTTGGGCATACAAAACTAGCATCTGCACACCTACATGAGCTACACCATATTCATTGGTATATGGATCTAAAGCAATTTTACCCTTAGAGGTAAAAATTCCATCTCTCAAAGTCTCTTTAAAAGGCCTAATTCCAAATGAAGAATATCGAGTTAACCAACTGCAAGAGCTCGAGCTTCTAGATGAAAGACGTAAACATGCCTACACTCATCTCAAAGCATATCAACAATGCATGTGCAGGAGCTACAACCATAAGGTCATTCCCAGAATTTTAAAAATTGGTGACCTAGTACTCAAGGAAAATCCTAGGAATCAGCAGGATCGGGAAAAGAAAGGGAAATTTGAGCCTAATTGGTTAGGTCCCTATGTCATCATATCAACCTATGGATCAGGTGCCTATCAGCTAACAACTTTAGAAGGAGATGTGCTTGACGAACCAACTAATAGCATCCATCTGAAGAAATACTACACTTGAGTAATCTAATGCACGGAAAAGTCAAAAAATCAAAAATATCAAAAAATCAAGAAAAAGGTAAATAAAAAGATACAATAAAAGAAAATGGTGAAAACCTAGCAATAGGTGCTATTGTGAGAGGATAGCTCCTCTATCTATATCCATACCATTATATCTACAGTAAAGCACTATCGGCCATCACCCGACATTTTTATCACAATATCCATCTAGGACATACTTAGCATAGTCACTATCCTAGTTTATCCACATATCTTTTCACCGCATCTCACCATGGCTTGGTAATCACTGTACAATCCATATTTAGAAGAACACTTGACTAGGGACAGTATAAACTTACAGCACATTCAAGCCGTCAAAACTTGTCGCAAACTCAGAACATCATATCCAACAAACAACACTCACACAATCGCAAAGCAAAACATTGATCGCTTAACAAGATTCACAAAATATGATGGATGATTTTCTAAAGTATCAAATGTTGCATCTTGCATAAAGTTTTGACTATTTTTGCACTTGAATTTTTTGAATTGTTGGATCCTCTAAATTTTCTCAACAATGCTTCAAAGCTAGAGAACGTCGTGGGGACTCCAATATTTTCTTAGTTTTCTATCTGTGAGGCGATCATCTGTACTGTGTCAATACTTGTCTCGAGACATGATTCACAACATATCATTGAAGACATGATTCCACTTTACACATACACATGATTTAATCTTGTCTGTTTCTACGCAATTCACACTTAGGTCATCCTGGTTCAATTATACCTTGACGCTAGTGCTATCTTGCAAAATCAAAAATCATGTAAATTTTTCTCAGGTCATTATAGTTCAAATATACCATTATGCTTGTATAAATTTTCAACATCTCCCAAAATTAATCAATGCTCAATGATGATACATATAAAGAAAGCAAACAACATGTGGCTATATAGGGATGACAAGTACAAAATGAGGATGTTCGAATCACTTAGTTGCATATCATTTCACAATTAGTTGCATATCAAACCAATTAGTTGTATATCATTGTAAATCTGGCATAAGTATCATAGCATATCATTATCATACATCTCATTTTCAAAATATATCTCACATCATATCATTATCATACATCTCATTTTCAAGATACATCTCACAACATATCATTATCATACATCTCATTTTCAAGATACATCTCACAACATATTATTATCATACATCTCATTTTCAAGATACATCTCACAGCATATCATTATCATACATCTCACAACATCATGCATTATCACATCATATTCATCACATATCACATCACATGCAAGCATTGCATTGTCATAGAATAAACAACAACATGTAGAAAACATAATCCATAACACATCACATGAAGATCAAAGAAAATGGTGTCATATATATATCTCAAAGAATGATCAATGTACAAAATATGTCATGTCTGTGCCAATACAACAAAATGATCAAAATCCAATAGAGACAACATCTCTCAGGTATGACTATCTCTTAAGGGAGACGGTCTCGCTGCAGATGTCCCAGCACCTGGATCTCTAGGTGGATCATGCCTTGGAGGCCCTGTCATGCCTCTACTCTCTATCCTCAACCCAGTATCTTGAGATCGACTCGATCTTGATGCTCCTTGGGCACCACATCCTCATAATGACGCCGGTAGTACTCCACCTCCTTGGCTCTCAAAGCCAGCTCTCTCAAGGTGTCTCTCATTAGACCACCTATTGCAACTCTCTGCAAACTTGCTGCAAGCTCCTCTGCTCGACCCCAATGCTCTATCTCAGTATCACACTCTATGGTCAGCTAAGTAATTTGACACTGATGCGCCAGCAACTGTGTTTGCAACTGCTGCACTGACAACTACAGGGATCTAATCTGCACATCCTCCAGATGCGTCGGAATCTACATCTGCAGGGGTACCTATGAAGGGGTACCCCCTGTCCCTGTACCTATCCTCGGTGTTGGTGGAGGTAGCACATATGACCTCCTCCTTTGGGCCGGTCGTCTGACATCATCGTACCCTCCCACTACTACTATAACCTCCCCAATCATCTCCTCACCCCTAGCTCTAATAGCCAAACCTCCTCTCCCTCTATCCATCATAGCTCACCGCACAGCTCTCTCCACCCGTATCCCCCTATCACCACCATCTCCACCCCTATCTCCTCTCCTCCCTCGATCCAATCTCCCTCTATCTCCTCACCGACCTCGGCCACCTCCTCCACCATCTCCACCATCACCTTCTCCATCACCACCTCCCTCATCCACCTCCTCATCATCATCAAAAGAAGGAATCATCTCAGCTGGATCCGATATCCTAGCCACTACACGTGCTGTGAACAGTCCTGCAAACTCATCAGTCATCCTTGCATCCACTATCTTAGGGGCATAATCCAAAATCTTGCCAGCTAAATGAAAGAACTCCTCTATGGTCGTCGTGCTATCAATCATAGGTCCCCAATCCAGAATGTTCTATCTCCGTCGAGCATATAGGCATGCTCCTTGTCAAATCCCCTTCTATCGACCATACTGCCGCAGCACCCAGCTATGCAGAAACCTCTCAATAATAAAGGGCGTCTGCCCTATCAAATATCTGGTCATATAAACGTAAGGCATCTCCATCCCAGCCTCAGCCCATACCTTGCAACCTATATATGGTCACCAGATGATCATATCAATATCATTTAACACTCTCCTCCAGTGCTCTAGTTTGCCCAGCTTACGCTGGACAACTATCCCTCTGTATCTGTATGCATACACACACCCAACAGACCTATCTTTGTCCACTAGTGGCCTAGCTATGGGAATATGCTTCCACGCCCATACCTGTAGCAGTGTCACTCCAGCTGATAAACTATCGTAACCTAGGTATACCACCTGATGTAAATCCTTGTATAAGTGGGCCAACATAGCTAACCCCCATGCAAATCGGCAACCCTGCATCACCATATCCTCCAGAACCAATCCCCACCCCACTGCTAGTCCCTTTGACCTATGATACCTGCCAGCATTGATGGTAGAGGAGCGTAATCCAAATCCAAGAACTCCTGCCAAGGGATCTCATACCCACAAATAGTATCATCCTGCAAGATCCGACGAAGTGCCTCAGTCCCACCCTCCTCGGTCTTCTCATAGGGTAGAAATGCACCTACCACAGGGATCCGTAGAATCCAGTAACAATCCTTAGGCATCACTATAATCTCGCCTGTCACCAAATGGAAGGTGTCCGTATCATTGTGTCACCTCTCCGCCAATGCTGTTAATGAACCCCAGTTCATGATAAACCGAGGCATATCTAACAAAGAGGTCAGGCCACACCTCTTAAAATTGTCTCTATCTGCCTGTGTCAATCATGGTATCAATGACCACGATCTCGGAAATCACTCACGTGACTGAACCACTCCAATACACTCCTATCCAAAAGTGAAACAAGTCCAATATCAGTCTCCTCATCCAAACATAGATACCAAAATCAAATTCATATCAAAAACTTGAAAAATTTGACAATCTAAATCAAGTTCCACATCATATCAATCATATCAACTTGTAACACACCTCAAGTTTCATATCAACTTGTAACACAACTCAAGTTTCACATCCATATCAACTTGTAAAACAACTCAAGTTTCACATCCATATCAACTTGTAAAACAACTCAAGTTCCACAAGCAATGTAGCTGTAAAACAACTCGAGATCCACATATATATCAACTTGAAACAATTTATATCAAATCAAGTTCATATAAAAAACATTCATATCAAAAACCACAACATATCAAATCCACATCAAATCTATATCAACTTGAAAAATTGCAAATCAAATCAAGTTATATCAGACTCATATTGGACAACTCATACGCAAACCGATAGTTTGCACCTATCTTGGTAGAACTGGCATCAACCTACCAATTTTCTTCATTCACAAATCGCACTATACCAAAATTTTTCCCTATGCGCTAACCAATCTTATCTACGCGCTAAACTGCTTATCATGCACTACCCTGTCCTTGCTAAGTGCTACTAAATCTACCCTATGCACTAGCAAAAACATATGCATTACCCTTTTCTTCCAAAGTGCCACCTAATCTACCCCTACACGCTAAACTGCCCTATGCGCTATTCTATTTTTCTCTTGCGCTACATACCTATCCCTATGCACTAGATCATACCTACGTGCTATCTAGCCCTACCCATGCGACCTCCTAGAAACCCTCTGCGCTAGGTATCTCCTATGCGCTACCCATTTTACCCTTTGCGCTACCCTATGTTCCTAGTGCGCTAACCTAACCCTAAGCACTACCCTAACCTGTTGATGCGCTACCCTACACTTTTCGGATGCTACCCTATTCATTAAACCCTACGCGCTACGAAACCTATCGTATGCACTATTTCTTGACCTTGATGCGCTAAACCACCAAATCCGCATGACAAAAATGAAAAAATGATAAAAAATGACAAAATAAAATATCCAAAAGGGGTTAAAAAGGTTGACTTATTGGTGGTCCATACGTGACAGGCCTCTGATACCTCCGAACACGCTCAAATCGATGCATAGCATAAGGAACCGGCATGTTGACTTTTCTTCAAAAATCACTTTCTCCAAGGTCAACAAGCACAAATGAGATAAAACAAATCACTTTTTCCCTTTTATAGGGTAAATCAAAATTAGGGTTACATGGAGGGACGCGTAAAATTGCTCGTGGTGTCTCCTACCACCCTACCAAATGGCAATATCGGGAGATGAATCAAATTACCACATTCAACATAGACAAAATTTTACAATGCAATGAAATCTATCAAAATTATCTAAATTAAATCAAATTTTCAAAGTTTTTGATTCATCTCCCGAGGGGGCATTATCAACATCGTTTATCAAATCTGGGGCACGACATAAAAATTGATCATAACGAAATCATGATGACACAAATTTTCTTTGAATCAACATGTGCACACACATTACTTCAAAGAGGGGCAAAATGTAGACATATAAAAATGACCATATTCCTAAATGAATATTTTATGTTCATTCCTCTATTTTAGTTAAATCTAATTTAACTAAATCACCTACATTCCTCTATTTAATTAAGTAAATCATTCAATTTATTTAGTTAAATTCACTTAAGCCCTTTATGTCATTTAATTAAATAAATCATTTTATTTAATTAAAAGCCTTCTTCTTGCCTTTTAATTAAATATACATTTAATTAATAGTTTACCCCAAATTGAATAAATCTAATTTATTCAATTTCCCAAATTACAACCAAATTGAAATAAAGTAATTTATTTTAATTAATTCTATTTTCCCTCACCCACTTGCATTTTCCTACATCTCCCACTTGCATCCTAAACCCTATTCCTAATTTCTTCTGGAATCCATCTAATCCTAATCAATTAACCCCAAACCCATCCGTTATCCCCTTTCCCTAAAATTGAGGAGGTCACTTCTCAAATTTGGAGTAAAGTCTTTAAAAGGCATTAAAGCCTTTATGTATTCAACAAGCTAACTTGTTGAAAACCCCCAAATTTGGAAGGACTCTTACAAATTTGTCCCCAAAGTCTTCAAACCATTAATGGTTAACTAACCCTTAGTGGCATGGTTAGAGACTTTTTGACTAACTTAACCTCCATCTAACCCAAGGGTCTCATCAAGCATTTATTGCTTTGACCATGGTTATTCCTTTAACCTTTGCACAAGAGTTTACCCCTTGGGTAAAAGCTTTATCCAATGGATAACCCTAACCTAACCTTAACCCTTACCTCCTAGGGTAACCATGAGGTCTTCTCAAGCATTTAATGTTTCTTACCTCTCCTCTCAACCAACCTTATGTGGACAATTGTCACCATTTCATTGGTGAAAATTGAAAACATGGATTGACAACTTTCAAACTTGACCCTTGATTAACTCTTTCAATCCTCACCATCCATTGCCCTATTTTCACTATAAATAGAGCTCCCATTCCTCCATTTTAAAGATCCATGCAAGCTTTTAGTATCTCATTTATGCTTAATTTTATTAACACATCTAGCTTCTCTTTGTAATAGGAATTAATCTAATAAGCATTTTAGACTATTTCCATTATCATTAGCTTAACTCATAAACTAGTATATCATGTTAGGATAGTATTGCTACTAATCTTGTCATCTTATAAATCTAGTTTATTGCATTTGTAGAATCATGCATATAAAGGATGCATTTTCATAACTAAATCAATCATAAGCTTCCCTCGTTCTTGCATTCGTCATCCCTAAGCCACTTTTCTTAGTGATCTAAGAGCAAAGGCATTGGCTTGAGGGACCTTGTGAGATAGAGAACCATGGAACCAACTTTGGGAAGTTAAGTCATTCTTCATGAATCCATAACTTGCACCAAGAAGTCATGTGGGTGTGTGGACAAGCCTCTTTGAACTTCATTTATTTTACATTTTAAGTTTCATCGCCCCACTTTTCCCACATACAGAATGTATATGAATGAACTAAAGGGATAATCTACAAAGATTAAACCAACATTTCAACGTGTCAAAGATCTAGGGTTTACTGATATTCTAGATATTCTAGAGTTCGAGGATGCAATAATCAGATATGTACTGAGCAGAGTACATGGGGAATTCATATGGCTGGATAGACCTTATAAAATCACTAAAGAAGCTATCAGGGCAATTACTGTCTTGTCATCGGTAGGGAAATATAAGGATAGGAAAGTGTCAAATGACTTTGTGAGGAACATCACTAAATCCACATCTGACAAGAGATCGATGAAGGTGAACACTATCACTAACACCGACATCAAGTTTGGCAGCATGATTATAGGATACAAGGTAACTCAGTTAAACTGTCTGAATTCTGTTTCCAGTTCATGTATTTTGGCTGCATATAAGATGATGAGAGAAAATGTAAAGTTATATCTTTGTGGGTGGATGCTTGATGAATTATTAATCAACTTGGGAAAGATTAAAGGTGAGAAGAATGGCACCTTCTAGTATGGGAATTTGTTAGTTTGCTTGATGCTATACTTTCTGAATGACACTCCTAGTTCTGGTAGGAAATAATGGGCTTTTGACATTCCTGTAGGAAAAAAATTAAAACAATCAATTGCTGCATTAGGAAGTCAAAGTGATGATAAGATATGGGGTTATTTCAAGGCTTTTCAAAAATCTATGAGGTCTAGAGTAAGAATACTTGAGCATATAGTAGAGAAATACTCTACCGACATATGTTTCATGGTTAAGAAGGATGTGACTCTCATAGAAGTTGTCAAGCCCCAGAAGATATGGATAGAGGAAATGGGCTATGAGGTAGATGCATTGATCCTTGATGCCTATGCAAAAATCCTGATTGATGCAGAAATAAATAAGGCAGGGAATCCCTATGGAACTGCACAATAGAAGACTCTAGAGGTTGAAAAAGAGTTCAACCAAAAGAAAAGGGAAATACAAGAAGGGAAGGTAAGCAAATTTTTACAGGAGGTCTCAAAGGAGATAAAGGCACTTATTGATGTTTTCCCAGAGAAAGGGAGAAAGAGGAAGGATCTGATAGTTCATATTGAACCCGTTACTGCAGATTCTGAGTTAGAGGATGACACACCATTAGCCTTCAAGAGGGTTGTTAGGAAGAAACCGAAAGAACCTAAGGTGGAAGCAAAGAAGAAACTGGTTAGAAAGGTCACAATCAAGTTACTAGCTCATAAGAAAGTACCTAAGGCCACACCTGCAACTGCATCTATTACTGCCAAGAGGAGGAAGAAGAGTGACATTGATTTGGCACTTGAGACTGATAATGTAACTATCATACCACCCAAAAATTGTGCAGAAATTGTCGATGAAATAAATAAAGATGGCATGCTGAAGAATGTTGAAATTTACTATAAATATTTCAAGGATGATGAGCAGAGAGAGGTAGAGGAAGCAGTACTGTTATACTTAGATATTTATAAGAAAGAATTAATAGAGATAGAAAACCAAATACCGAATGAGTTATATAACATGTTAGATGCTAGAAGATTATTTGCTATGCAAGAAGATAAACACATTAAAATGCAATAAATTTTAGCTATCTGTGTTACTATAGCTCCAGATGAGATGGGAAAGACAATTGAGGCTGCAGATAGAAAGGTTTTCAATAGCAAACATAGAATAACTAGCCTGATGCTAGGGAGAATGAATGAAGTAGTAAAGGAAACACAAAAAACATGGATCAATTTTTTGGGAGAACATAGAGGTTTCTTTACTTCATCAGAGACCAAAACTGATACTATAGACATATCGGTTGAAGGGAAAGGAAAAGGAATTATGGGTAATCGACCCTCAGTTTTGAAAAATATCAAGATAGTGGAAATTGAGACACCAGTAAGCACAAATGTATAGAAAAACATTGAGACACCGGTTAATACTTAGAATGAACATGAGAACATTGTACATGATACTAACATTGAGTATGATTGTCCTCTAGATACTAATGTTTAGGTTGAGGATACTATTCCTAGAGAGGAACCGATAGTTGCACAAACTGCACCAAGTGGTGAAGCCACTGATGCAAGTGAGGAGGTAATAAAGGATAAATCATCAAAGAAAATAGGAGAATCTGGTAAGGTACTAGTTGTGAGCCCATCATTATTCACAATTGATACTTCTCAAGTTGAAAAGAAAACCATCATAGAAATGAGTCACACATAACTGATGAAGGAGGGATCCATAAACAAGGGGATTATAGATCACTCAATAACTATTTTGAATAGATTGGCCCCAGAATGTAAGATTGAAAATGAAGTGAGACCTTTTAGCAAGCTTAAGGTAATAATTGAACACATATCAAAAGACTTTCAATCCTTACAACATATCTCTAACCGACAAGCACTTGAAAGACTCACTGAGGCTAAGAGAGCCACTTTTGATCAAATCATTGAGAAAGAGAAGAAGAAGATTGAGGAGAAGTTAATTCTAATTGAAAAATCTTTGAAACAATGCACAAATATATACAGGGTATGTTGCAATACTAAAATACTTACAACAAATGTAGATAAATGAATAAAAGAGATACATGAGAAAATTGCTAGTATTGCTAACTCTTTTGATGGACTAATTTCATTGACAACATCAATTGATGGACAAATTTTGACTTTGGAGAACAAAATTTCTGCTCTTGAAAAGGAAAGAGATAAAATCATTCAGAGAGCCAGAAGTCTGAGAGGTTTGGTAAGTCCAAGATTGGATTCACTCGATGTACATAAGAAGGAATGCATGGATATGTTGGGAAAGCCCACACTGATAGAGGTAAATAAGAAGGAATCTCTTGTATATTTATTGAGTGGACTTGTATCTATCTTCTACATATTCAAAACCAACTGGGATACTTATATGGAATTATTGGAGAAAGATTACCCAAAAATTTTGAAATTGGTCAAACTCTGGTAAGATATTTTTGGAGATATTCAATGCACAGTTCTTATTCTTTGAAATTATTTTTACAATTTTTGGGCATTGATGTCAAAGGGGGAGTAGTACATATGTGAAAAAGAATCACATACATTAGGGGGAGTTACCGAGTTTTTTGAGTTTGGAAATATGGAGTATTTTGCACATTCAGCTTAGGGGGAGAAGGGTAGGATGAAACTATGACCACTTTTTCATATGAGTGTTGCCATCAATGCCAAAGGGGGAGATTTTTGGCAATTGACACTCTATTGGTTAGTTTCACTATGTTTTCATTGATGGAAACATGATTTTTGGTTTCAGCTTCATATGGTGTACCGACAGGCACTTCACAGACTCTACATCGGCACCAACACCGACACCGACATGACATAGAACTCTTTGATCATCGACAATGCATGCCGACATCATATAGTAAAGGTTATTGGTACTGGAGGCTGACATATCTTGGATCCGGTATCGACAACTTGTTTTTATGTTTATACATTTATGTTTATGGACAAAATGTAATCTTATATTGTATATATCTTTGTAAGCCGACATAAGGCATAAAAATTGTATAGGGTATATAGGGCAGATTGATTAGATCATTTTGATATAATAGGGATATGGATGTAATGGATCATGATGCGAATGTAATGTGAAATATATCAGAGAGACTATGTATGTGAGGAATTTATTGTAAGGGTTATTTCGGTAAAGAATTTAAGGGTTTCGACCGGAGTAGACAAAGATTAAACCAGAACTATATTCTCGCATGGGAGATTCTATCTTACCAGTTCACACTTCTTTGGATTGTTGTCTGGAATTTTATGTAGTTAGTGAGGCTCCTATTGTGATTAAGCAGTGTGCTCTAGGTTACAAGCCTTCCTACAAGTGGAGGCCCCTCATATATTGTAATATCTCTTTATATGGCTAGTGAATTGATATTGTGGGTCACAATTCCCACCATGGTTTTTCCTCATTGAGTTTTTCCATTTATAAATCTGTGTGTTATGGTTCTTATTTATGTGTTTGGCTTATTGGTTGTTTTACTTCTTTCAATTCTGTTTATACTGGTATACCGGTTGGTGTATGAATGTTTTGTTAAGGCTAAAATCTTTAGTTCTGGTATAACACTGATTCACCCCCCCTCCCCCCCTCTCAGTGTTATTGGTTTCCAACAGTTTTATAGTGTTGTGGTAACCATTGAGGAGGCTAAAGATCTATCAAAATTGTCTATAGATGAATTGTTTGGATCTTTGTTACTTCATCAATATAGGGTGAATAGAACTAGCAATACTTTTCATTGGAGAATATGTTCAAGACACAAATGACATTTGGTAGAAGTAGAGGAAGAGGAAACCTAAGATTCAGAGGAAGAGAAAGCGGAAGAACCAATTTTGAAAGAGAAGGCCCAAGTAGTCCAGATCCAGGAGAAAGGAGAAATCAATGTTTCAATTTTAGAGGGTGCAATAATAATCAACCATCACAAAGGTATGACAACTATAACGTTCAATTTTATTATTGCAAAAAGTATGCTCACTTTGCAAATTAATTTCGTAAGAAGCAAGTAGATACTGGAAATCAAAATGCCAATTTTTCTGAGAGAAGTTTAGGGACATTATTTATTACATGTCATGTAGTTCAAGAGAGTTCAAGTGAATTTTTCTTTCTAGACAATGGTTGCAGTAATCATATGATAGGAAATAGAAACTTGTTTGAAAGATTAGACACTTTAGTCAAATTAGAAGTGAAATTGGGAAATGACAACATAGTGGAACTCATGAGAAAAGGAACAATCAATGCCGTACCAAATCTTGGTAAGAAGTCCATTCTTGATATTTATTTTGTACCTAGTTTGAAGCATAATCTCATAAGTGTGGGACAACCTATAAGAAAAGGTTGTAGAGTTGTTTTTGAGAATAATGTGTCCATTATACTTGATATACCACCTAGTAACATGGTGATTATCAAGGTTGAAATGAAAAATAATAGAATGTTTCCACTTAGAATTAAGAGTGATATAGTGGAAGAAACTGAATAAAATTTGAAGGCAACTTGTCAAGATCAATCTTGGGCATGGCACTTGAGCTATGGTCATCTTTGTAAGACTTGTGTGAACATTGTTGATATTGTTGTCATTGATGTCAAAATAACTATCCGGTTTGGACTGGACAATATATGTAGCCTAGATCGGTTTGGATGTTGTATGTAGCTGGTATGTGCAGTTTTTTAATTATGGATAGATGTTGCTATTATGGACATACGTTATGATGTGATATGGTGGAGGTAATATAATGTGGTAATCTTTGAAATATCCTTGTTCCAAAATTTTGAGTTCTCATTGATCCCAATATCAGTTATGTGCTAATAGTTTTGATCATATCAATAGTATCTCTTTGATTTTCATATTTTGGTATCCTTGGTATGGATGGAGTCTATAGTTTGGACATATTATGCTTAATTTTGTTATAATGGGTCAATATTCTTGGGTCTAGATGACCTTGCCCCACTATGGTAATCTCGACATATGCATTGGTATTATTGGATCAAAGATCTTGTGAAGGTCAACATGAGTGTCTTGATAATATGTTGGTCTTGGCTGACACACTATTTTATATATATATATATATATAGTAGCATGAGTTAATGGTTTTTCATTAAGGTGTGTGTGAGAAAGAGATTGAAGAAGTTAATGAGATATGTGTAAGAGAGTTATCAGTGAAGGTAGCAATGTGTGAAGTGTAAGTTGCAGACAATGAAGACAGATAGTGTTGCATAGTGCAATAGTCCTTCACTAGATCTATTGTAGGATTGTTGTACAGAGATCTATAACAAGATCTACTATAAGAGTTTATAAATTGTAATTTGAACCTAATCTTCAAACTGATCATATGCATTTGGAGATACAATCATTTTTAGTTCAACCTTTTCTATTGCAATGAGCATTTCGATAGTAAGTCATTTTTATATATGTTTACAGTGAGCAGTCCGACAGTGAGCCACTTTTATAATCTATCAGTGAGCCACCCCTTTTGTAAACACCATATAACTAGTTATATTCTCCTAAGAGTTAACACTCTCTATGGTTTTTCCCATTTGGGTTTTCCATGTATTAAATCTGGTTTTTGTCTTGTGGTTGTGTTCTTCATGTTTATTCTCCATTTGTTATTTTATATCTGTTAAGTTTGTTTGATAAAGATTGATATCTCTGTCTAAGATTAAAGTTTGAGAAAAGTTTTTATAACTGTGGGAATATTAATTCACCCTAGTATTCTGGTCCTTTCAACCTAATCAATAATTGGTATCAGAGCTTTGGTCCCTTGCTTGGAAGCTTCCAAATCTGACAAGTTAGTGTCATTGAAATTTTCATCCTCCATTTTGGATGTGCATGTCATTCTCTATTCCTTTAGAAACAAGATAAAAATTACAAAGAGCTCATTGAGATAAATATTAGTACTAAAATTCCCCTCCCATAAATCTAACAACCTAAACAAAAATACACTCTCTAATGCTAAATAGAAAGAAATTGAGACTAGATTCCCATCAATCCAAATATATATAGGTAATGCAAGTAAGAGTAAATCTAGGTAGAATTTGGTAAAACAATTATAAGAGACACAAAGAATACCCTAATAAAAACTACAAAGGGGAAAATCTATCAACAAAGCACACTTAATGTATCACAACAAAGGAATAGGTTACAATATAAAATTAGAACATTCATTCTTGAAAAGAGATATTAAATATTAAATCATGGAGGCAATGTAGAAAATTAGCCTTGCATAAACTATCTATACAATCTCCATCTCAAGCCCTCAATTTAGAATCTAAGGATATATTGAAAACTACAAATAGAACTCAAAACTACAAGTTCAAACCATGTCTTGAACACACAAATACACTAAGAAGAGGGTTGGTGGGTTGAATCAATGTATACTTTAATACTTTTAAAGTCTCTTTTCAACACTCACAAGTAGTAATTAACCATATAATGCAGAAGAACATGAAGATTAGTAATGCATCACACAACTCCAGGATATATGTGGAAAACCTAAGATGGGAAAAAACATGGTGACAAAGTGCTTCTTGGAGCTTCTGTCCAAATCCAGCCTCGCAAAGGTATCAACTGATTACAATTAATTTGAAGGAACCAACCTTTAGGAGACACCAATCCAAAAGAACACCAACCTCTAAAATTTATGGACACCAATCTGAAAGAGCATCAACCCCTACAGTTTATTAATACCAATCCAAAGGAGCACCAACCTCCTTACAATCACTGGATTTTAAGGCACCAACCTTCAAGAGAAACTAATCCCCTACACTAACAAACAAGACTACAATCTTGATGCAATACAATGAATAAATATGAACCTCTATAGTTCTACTTTGCCTCTTCAGAAGTTTGGTTTACACTCTTTCAACTCTGCAACTCACTCTCTTCTTAGTCAAACATCCACACTAATTGTGATGATTTACATCCTATTTGTATGCTTCGTTTTCACCTCCATAAGGTCGACCAAAACATAGTTCATCACAGATCAAATGAGAAATAGTTTGCATTATTATCATACACCATGATCTATAAAAAATTATATGTTGCCTTAGGATCATTCACTTAGTCAGTTTCATTCTTGTTCTTATCATCACATCATAGAGAATCTACCCCGATTTGTAATTGTCCAATTGCATTCAATAGATAGTCGTTTAAGTCAATTTGTGCAAGTTCCCAGAACACTCTGTTATCAAATCAAAACAATTTCTCGTCAATCTTCAAATATGGACTATTGATCCTCATCATTTGACCAAAAATATTTGGATGTTATTGTCATCATGGTGGTTCCACACACCACATCACATTACTATTAACACAATCTCCTTGAGTCTTTATCTATGTCATGTCAGAGATTAATTGGCAGGGACACATGACAATGGGTTGCAACAATGTGATATGAAATCAACATACATCATCAAATCCTGTGAGCCAACACTTTCTTCACTTCCTTGACACATGGTGACTAGTTTCTTCATCTCAAGCTTTTCCTAATGACATTACTTCTTCATATGAAATTGTTTTCTCTTCTATATTTCTAATTCTATGGGCCCATACGCGACACATGGTAGTATCTTTCCACATTGTGGGCTAACATTCTACTATTACCTCCAAGATACGAGGATGCGACTCAACTTTTATTGTGACTATTTATAGTTGATTGCAACATTGCAACCCCTTTTTGCGATTAACCCTAATCTTTGCGATCATGTGCCTGATGGTTCACCATGTTGGATTCTGCTGAGAAGATTGCTGGAATGATGTGTTGTCATTGATGTCAACCTATTCTTCTGTGTATTCCACTATTGAAGTTTGGTTGAATGAGTTGGTTTTGTAGATGAGTTGATGCAAATTAAAAGGCTTTTGGTATATTGTCTGTAGATGGTTCATTCCCATTCACAGAGGTCTGCATGATGTTGTGATCAAGTCATGAGATCCGGTATTGAGGATGTTATTCTGTATTCTAGTTTGTGCTTTTTATTACTCCATAATTGTTATATCTTTAGTTGTGAAAGTGTGGGATGTGTTTTGGACGTTGGTGTGTGTCCTCAGTTCAAGTGGTTCATGATTCGGAGGTCCACAAGTGAATATTTCAGGTTGACAGTTAGTTATGTTGATTTTCTTAAGCTCCGTAGAGAAATGATGAGTATTCTAGTGATCCGAGTTATTGTGGTGCAATTCAAGTTGCTTGTGAATATCTCTAGATCGTATTCTATATGTATTGGTGGTCAGCATTGATTATTGTGTGTGTTATTGAATATTTTATTTGTTCAGTGATGTTCTTCATATTATGCGATATTCTTGGTGATTGTAGCATGTTGCAAATTATCGAGGCATATTTTTAGGAGGTGTTACATGTTTGCGGTATTGATTTGTTTCCAGACTATTTCTTAGCCGACATAATTTTGGTCCGCATGTATTGTTGTAGCATGTAAGGATATTATTTTGTAATTTGTATTAAGGGTTTGGTCGACCTTGAAATATAGGTTGAGGGTTTGTATAAATAAATGTAATAATTATGTAAGCTGGATATCTATGAGTGTCTACATTCCTTGAGAGTATGTATGATCGAGTTGTATATGCAAACAAGTGATTTGATCTTTCAGAAGTGTGAAGGAGAAGAGAAGTGTTGCAAAGTAGTCTGTGTACTTAACCAAAACTGTACTCAAGCATATGAAGATGCTACTTTCACAGTTCATGTAATCCGTATTGTAGTCCTAATTTTTTTGTAAGTCGATGAGACTTCCTGTAAGGAAGTGAGCCTTCCCTAAAGGTTGTATCCTTTTTGGATTTCTTATCTAAATTGTGTGCCTGAATGCACGTGCATTCCCATTGTAATATTTATATTTACTCCTAATAGGGTTTTATCTCATTATGGGTAGGTTACCACCATGGTTTTTCCCTTAACTGAGTTTTCCACATAAAAAATATTGGTGTTATGTGTGTTATTGATGTGGTGTTGTTTCATGTTTTTAACTGCTAATTATTAGATCTGATTTGTGTTTTAAGTTGGTGTAAGTTTCTGTGCAAAATTAGTCACCCCCCTCCTAGTTTGCTGCATTGTTGCCAACAATTGGTATTAGAGATAGATCCTATGGAAGAATATTGATCGCTTGAGGAGATCCAAGATGGCAACCTTTGCTTTCAAGAATGATAGTTCAAGATTTGATGGAATGAACTACACTCTCTTGAAAATCCAGATGCAGTGTCATTTGAGATGCATTGGAGAAGAGTACTAGAAGATTACTAAGAATGTATATAATGTTCCTCAGAATGGTCCTACTACTCAGGATGAGATAAAGGAAACATAATACAACAATAGAGATACTTGGAAGCATTGTTGAGTGCCTTGTTAGATTCTGAGATGACTAATATGAAGGACTTAAAGACTGCTCCTAAGATCTGGATAAAGTTGGAGACCTTGCATGAAGGTGATAGTCATGTGAAGATTTCTAAGTTGTAGAGCTTGAAGGTTAAATACTAGAATCTGAAAATGAGTGAAGATGAAAACATTACTTCCTTTATGTAGAAAGTGAATGAGCTTGTGTGTGTAATCAGATGTGCCAGTAGAGTATTAGAAGACTATGAGATTGTTGCTAAAGTGTTGAGATTCTTGCCTCCTGCTTACAAACATAAAGCTATTGCTATTGATGAGATCCAGATTGTGACAAGAGACATGTTTATTGGTAAGCTTGCTGCTTTTGATCTGAGTGAGTTTGGAGACTCTCTTCCTAAGATTGAATCTGCATTCAAAGATACTATTGTAGATCAGGAAATTGAAAATCATCAAAACAATAGCAATTAGGACAACCACAAAACCTTAAGCTATTATGAAAGCAATCCTAACCCAATCAATGAAGACATAAAGACAAGATATTTAAATCAAATGAAATCAAAGCAAACCAACGTAGATATCTCCTTCATGTGGCTCCATTGTTCTTCTTTCACCTTCAAATTTGATGTGGATCTCACCTACAAGTGCAAAATGCAAGTGGAAAACAAGTTGTTGAGAGATGAAATTTGCAGTATAAGGTTACTCGAAAATGTGATTGATTCTTCCTTTTCATTGAAGAAAATCATCCAATTTATAGACAAATTGGAGAGAGGACAAGATTAGCATGAAGAGATTTGAAAGGAAATTCAAATCAAGAATGGAAAAATTATGACAAATGTATGACAATTTCTATGCAAGGTGTATGACAAATTATGACAAGATTGAAATGCAAGATGTATGACAAATTATGACAAGATTGAAATGCCATTCCCATGACAAGAGGGAAGAGAGAAAATAGCCTCCATGATTGCAAAAAATGGAAGCATAAACATAAGAGAAAATGAGGGAATGAAATTAGGGGAAATATTAGAAAAATTAAAGAAAATAGGAGAAATTAGCAAATTAGGAATTAGGAGAAATTAGCAAATTAGAAAATTGAGGAAAAAGATGAAATAGAAATTAGGTGAATTAATAAATAGGTTTTCATCCATTAATTAATTCATGAAAGAGACCTAGGACTAAATAAATAGATTTATTTAACCCACAAAGAAGAAGAAAAGGATTAAATGAACAAATCATAAAACCCTAGAAATAAGAGGACAAGGAATTAGGTCAAGACAACAAGAAATTAATGTAGGTTCGATCATGATTCTGATTGACAAAGGACCAATGTTGATAAATGATTGAGATTGGTTGACAAAAATCAATGACAAATTGACCAAGATTGACAAGGAGATCAAATTGATAGGCGCCAATTGACGAGGAACAATGACTAATCGATCCAAATTGACATGATTGAAAAGGACAAGGATCGATGACAAATCAATCACAAAATGACAAGATTGACAAGGAAAAGGATCGATGACGAATCAATTGCAAAATGACAAGGCTGACAAGGACAAGGATCGATTGCAAAATGACGAGATTGACAAGTTGATAATCGCAAATGATTACTAACAAGCTAAAGATGATTGAAAGATTGACAAGAGGACAAAACCCTAATTTTATCATTGATTAGGATTGACGATGTCCAAAATGATGATAAATGAGCACACACCATGATGCGACAGGATAAGATCGACCAAAATCATGACTGAAGATTGCTATCGACAAGACCTAATTCGAAAGCAAGAAAAATGAGGAATGTAGAAGGAGGACTCAATGCTCACAAATGATAAAGACCAAGTGTGCAACATAAAAGAAATGTCAATGCGATGCAAGAACCCTAAAATAAGGCGATGCGCAAATGTTAAAGTATGACTCCACAAGCGTTGACAATTTTTAGATGTCTACATTTTGCCCCTCTTTGAGAAAATGCGATTCTAAGCATTGTTTCAAAGAACAATAATGAAAATGCCCCAGACAATAACAATGACATATGCATGCTCCCTCGAGGAATTGGTTGGAAAAATCTAGAAAAGAGGCTAAGTGATCAATAAGAATGACAAAAGATGATAGGTTTGAACGGATCAAAAATCGAAGGTCGGATGCACAAAGGACAAGCAGTGGAAGGCGCAAAAGACCGCGACCATCATAAGATGGAGAGCATGCATGTCCATCTAGGTACTGACAAAGATCTATATAGGAGACAAGGAGAAGGAAAAGAGTTCATTTGCATTGGCCAAAGTGGAGGAGTTGTTGCTCAGGAAAAAGGACCCTTGTAGAGAGATGGTGAACATTCAAATGGCAGATCACCTTGGGGAACGTGTACTCACCTACAGACAACCGGACGACACGGGAGCAGCGGTATGTAGCTTAAAAACCCATATGTTCTATTTCATGAATTTTGCTTGATTGTGGGACATTGCGGGGCCCATAGAAGAGAGAAAAATGTAGATCTGCACCTGTGTGGGCGCATTCTGCGCCTGAGTAGAGATGTTCTGCACCTGTGTAAGGTACACAGGTGCAGCTTGATGTTGCACAAGTGCAATTGTGCACTTATGACTCTAGTTTGACCAAAAGCAGTGCACAGATGATCCTGAAAAGAGGGATAAGGGTAGGATAGGTCAAAAATAGATAAGAAAACCCTGATTGGTGCATGAAACAAGGAAATGCAGCCCTTAGGAAAAAACCCTAAAACTAACAAATTGTGCCCCAATTGTGATGCAGAGTTGACAGTATCCATTGATCATACGGGAGAACAAACCCGACTGCTTCATGTTGTGATATAGACTCAGGAGTACTGACAAAGACACATTAGTAGGACTGGGATTATACTACATTATGTACATGCCCAAGATTAGGGCAAACATAGGACTTCTCACCGCATTGGCCGAGCGATGGCATTCAAAGACTTCCTCTTTCCATCTTTCGACTGGAGAGGCGACTATGACACTAGAGGATGTGTGGTGTATCCTCTACATTCTGATTCATGAGGAGATGGTTGTGTACGACCCAATGACAGGGAGAGACTCTTTGTGCAGATTATTTGAGTGCGACGCAGATGACCTTGATATCATAGAGAGGGAGATCCACTGGGAGACCTTGGTAGTAGAGTATGATCAGTGATATGTGGTGATAGCAGTGGTTATGGCATGCCTATTAGTAGGTCACAGATGAGGACATGGATTCCCTATTGGATGGGGAAGAGTGTTAGAGCGGATGGCAATAGAGGGGACTGTATACGCATGGGGACCATGTGTGCTTGCCATGCTATATTTTCAGTTGCATCAGATAGCATATTAGAGGGTACAGACTTTGAGCTGTGGGGTCACACTTTTACAGGTATCGGCATTTGAGCACATAGCCATATGTCGGCCAATTGTAGAGAGACAGGTAGTACCACATCAACCATATGTGTATTGCTATGGGGGAGCACTGAGATAGGGCCCATTCAGATACATATTGTACTGGCGACATGAGCTAGACAGGTTGAGAGATTTCACATGGAGGCCATATCATGATTGCCCTGGATGGTCAGATGATGGCGATGAGCTACCGTATTGCAGACAAGAGAGATACCTAATTGGGCAACCAGTGAATCACCAGAGAGTGATTGAGATGTATCTACCAGAGAGAGTCAGATGATAGTTTGGAGAGAGGCAGGATGTACTGATAGGGACTGCACACTTTGCCCGATCCCACAGAGAGATGAGTCAGTGGGAGAGGATGATTCAACCACACATAGCATATGCCAACTTCATATAGCTATAGTGGAGATAGTGGGATTGGAGATTAGATGTTGTAGATGTCGGGACGATAGAGGGGTATGAGCGATGGTTTGCATGACAGCGGCCAGTGCCATTGACAGATCCTGATATTCCGATAGCTAGGAGATAGGAGGGCTTCCCACTCATTGGAGAGGAGGAGGATGACGACAAGGGAGAGGAGGAGGGAGATGATGAGGAGAAAGATGATGAGGAGGGAGATGATGAGGATGAGGGGGATGAGAACAAGGGGGATGAGGAGGACGAGGAGGACGATGAGGGAGAGGAGAGTCCTAGGTGCATGCAGAGAGATGAGACAAATCCAACAAAACATGAGTCATTGCAGGATATACCCATAGGGTAGGAGACAACTAGCATAGAGGAGATGCATATATGTAGGGCCACCATAGCGAGTCAGCATGATTACATTGCTACATTGGAGAGACAGAATGCTATCTTGAGGACAGAGTAGGATCAGTGGAGAGTAGAGCAAGAGCAGTGGTCAACTAAGAGGGATAGGTACAAAGCAGAGATAGCCAGGCTGACAGTGGCTTGAGATACAGTGATAGCCCAGGCACAACAAGCAGAGCAAAGAGTGATAGAGTATGTTGGGTCGATTAGGGATGCTATTGCGCATGAGATGGCATAGATGTTATTAGAGGCAGGAGATGAGATGCACCATTTGGGGACTCTATATGAGAGTGCAGTTCCACCAGAGTAGAGAGCAGTGTCATATTGGTCACGATCAAGGACAGAGAACAGGCCATGCTCTCGGAGGTCAGTGAGCAGCATGGGGGTGAGTGGACCTATGAGACCACCATAGCCTGGACTAGGGACAGGAGGGGCTTCATCCTTGAGACATGGAAGGGATGAGGAGGACAGAGGGAGCACCCAATGATAGAGGCACGTGCTCCTTATGACAGAGACATATATAGTTTGACATTATGTACTCAGCCTGTGGGCCATACGTAGGACAGACAGTCCAATTTTGTACTCTGATATTTTTCTTTTTGTGTTTTTTTTTTTTTTGATATATGATATGATATGCAACTATATGATGGGATGCAATGTGTTATGGCTTATGTTTACTTTCCATGTATGGATGTCTTATGCACCATCTATGTACTATCCTTGTAACATGTATGAATGGTGTTTATGTTTTTGATGCATTTATAAGATGAAATGGATAAAATGCTTTGTATGGGCTTGATATAATGCAAATGTGCTAACCAATGAATGCAGGATGCAACTTATTTTTATTTTTTATGTTTTAGAGATCGAAGAACTAGACTGAATAGACTGCCAAGACTGACGGAAGAAATGTTAGTAAGCAAAAATTAGATAGAGGACAGTTAGAGATGAAGGAAAACTTGCTTTCACAAATGCACATAAGTAGGTGAGAACCTTTATTTATTGTAGCAAAGCAGATGCAGAGCATCATGGCATTGAAGGCTAGAGCTGGAACGCAACCCCTTTTACAAAAGACAAACACATCGCACACAAGGAATGAGTGAAGAATCCTAGGGTGCATACATCAAGGGTCAAGGTATGTGCGGCATTCACAAAGCGAACGTACTTATCACAGACACCCAATGATATAGTTGCCCCAGTTTGTGACAAACATTCCACAAACAACAAACACAACAACAAAAAAAAGAAAAAGGAAAGGGACCATGAAACATCCTGGTCACTCTAAATCACTTAGTGACATCATCGAGCAAAATAGGAACGTGATCAAAGCCAAAGATAAATCAGTAAAAAAGATAAGACACACAAAATTCAACCAAGTCAAACAAACAGTCTGATTGTCATTGTCAAAAGTGGAAAACAAGAATGATCATGTTGTCTAGTTTTAGGGAATGCGGTACCCCGTCGAAGACAGGACACAATTTGGTTTTGAGTATACCACACCCTGTATAAGACCCATGATAATGTTGACAAGGACCAATGGTAATGTTGATGCTATTTGGATTGATGTGACAACTGTGATTAGGTTGAATGCTTGCTTGGTCGAACAGTTCATTTGTTAATGCATGATTTCATTAAAGCACAATGTTTGATTGATTGTAGTTGGATGTATGCTTAGCGATCTGTTTATGCACAAAGGGGACCATTTATTGACAAAATGCAAAATGCCAAAGAAATTGTTTTTGGATTTTGATGTTTTTCACTTTGTAGGAATTTCGAGTTTTTTACAATTTTTTTGTTCATTTTTCAGGACTTTATTTGACTTTTTAGGGATTTTTTCAGGACATTATTTGATTTTTAGGGATTTGTTTAGGACATTTTATGAATGCTTTTTAAATTATTTCAGGTCATTTTTCGATGTTTTTGGATTATTTCAGGACATTTTTTGAATGTTTTTGGATTATTTCAGGACATTAATCAATTTTTTTAGTATTTGTTTTTTCTTAGGACTTCATTTGAGTTTTTTTTATTTTTACATTTTAGTTGAAAATGAACACATGATTTTTTTGATGTTTTTGAATGTTTTTATGATTTTACCCCCACTGTCTAGCAAGGCTAGGAATATGACAAATGGATAAACAATCTTGCTGAAATGTTAGTGGATAGAAGGAAGATAAAGGCCTTTTATTATGGAGACAACGCAGATGCAATTTTCAAGGGCTATTGCGTGATGGGACAAGAGATTGGATATGACAATGCAAAGCAGGAACATGGCATGAGGGACATGTCAAGAGGTTTTTGAAACTATGTTTAAATTTTGCGTCCTTATGTCAGATCAAGATCAAGGAACAAAAAAAAAGAGTGTATGGATAGTGATAAGATATGGATAGGATAAGCAAGACCAAGAATGGATAAGGGACATGGACTAAAGGTCGGGGTAGGCTAAGGGATAGTGGCAGAAAGTTGCAATAAGCCAGGGAATATGGCTGAAAGGTTGTAATAAGAAAATGGATAAAGACCAAAAGCTATGATAGACTAAAAGCTGCAAACAAGATGCATGATGCTCATGACAATCCTCAGCCTTGTCAAGATCAAAGGTGGAAAGAGGAAATGGACATGAGGGACAATAGGATAATGGAGGAGTATGGCATGGTATGATAGGATAATGAAGGGCAATAGGATATGAAGGAGGAAACCTACCCCCAAGTGTGGTGTGCAAGAAGTTCATAGATTACGCATGACACTTGTTTGCCAGGTTTTCATCATGGAACTTTCCCAAGGTGCCTGTTTGCCAAGTTTTCACCAATGGACGAATTATTTTTCTTTATTTTTTTTGTTTCTTTTTTTCTTTTTCTTTTTTTTTTTCTCACTTTTTTTTTTGTATTTTGACTTTTTCAATAGAAGATGGACACATGATAGGGGATGGAAGAAGGACTCAAGCATCTTTTTTTTTTTTTTTAAAATAGTAGCCTTAAAAAAAATGGACCATGACCTTTAAAAGTATGCTCAAAGACGTTGGTAGGATAAGGACATGGAACATGAGATGAAACTAAGGCAAGGATTTATGCAAAGGATTGGACCAAAGGGATCGAAGGATGGAAAATATGCATTGGATAATGGATAGGGTATTGGAAGAATTGTGCCTGAGTGGATAGAAATGTTGGCAAGATTGACATTGGCACACACCTTGAGGGGTGATGGACTGATGGAGGAAAGATGTATTTTGGATATTGACATTTTGACAGAGGAAAGGCTATGGATTTTGGGACATAAGGGCCCAAAACGGATGAAGAAGGTGGTGGAGGAATAGACTTGGAAGGTTTAGATGGAGGAATAGAAATTTCAGGTGCTAATCTGGGTTTTTCTTTTTGTGCTTCAAGGAGCTTCTTGGGAATCCACATGGTTTTTGATGTTTCATTTTTTTTTAGTTCCTTGGAGTGAATTGCTTGCATAAGGGATTTAGGAACCCATATATATTTTGACTTTCCTTTATTTTTCTCAGTGGACCTTTGTGGCCTTTTGCATATTTCTTTTTCTTTATAGATCAATTTGTTCTCTTGTTTTGACATGTTGATTATATTGGACACGTTGATCCTTGAATACATGTGGATTGCTAGACTTATGAATTTTATACTTGGCATCCAAATTGCTTGGAGGGGGAAAGGAATGCATGGATGGATATGAATGAAAGGGAGTTCTTTTGGATTGATGAAATTTACTCAAGGATGTGTGCCTTTGCTGACCTTGCATAAAGGATGAAGGGATATAAGGACCTAAGATGGATGGAAAGTATGATGGGGAAGGTGTATGTTTTGATTTTGATGGAGGGATACCAACGTCTTGAGAGTGAGTTGTGTAGACATGAGCCTTAAGATCTTCTTTGATATGGAGGGGTTCTTTCTCATGAAGGTCTACTCCTTTGCCTTTGTGAATATCTTGACTTGTAGGATACTCTTTTCTTTGGGAAGAAGATACGAGTGCATTATGAGGTGGATATGATATGAGAGAAATAATGAGATCTTGAAGTGGATCGGATTGCACCAAAGTGGAAGAACCCATTATGCATGTTGAGGGTTCATGAACATCTTGCACTAACATGTTAGAATCATGAGGGGTATCAGGATCACTAGGGGGTTCAGGATCACAAGGGAAACTAGGATTGTGTGGTGGACATGGATAAATGATAGGCTCTTCAAGAGATGGAATGGGAGAAATAATGGGATCATCAAAAGAAATGAGATCTTGGAGTGTATATGGAGCATTAAGACAAGGAGATGGAGGAACAAAAGGATCTTGTGGAGGATTTAAAGTAATGATTTGATCTTGACAAGGAGGAAGATCATTAGAATCCTCTTTAAAGTTGCTTTGCTCTGGACTTTTAATGGGATCATCATAAAGGATGGAAAGGATATCTTGATCTTTCTTAGGAAGTGGAATACCAATGGGATTGGAAAGGACATTTTTTTCATGAAATGGAAGGGGATCGTTTGGGATTGGATGGACTGGGATATCCTGATCTTGCTTGGGGAATGGAGTGTCAATAGGACTTTGGATAGGATGGACAAGAATAGGGGAATCATCGTGAGTGTCTGGGAACATGGGGTCCTGGTCAACAATTGGATGGGATGATAAGGTTTCAAGATCTTGATCTTGATCTGTTTTAAGACACGTTTCTTCATGCTCTAAATTATCCTCTTGACATGAGGTTGGACTTTGGATATGCATGGAGGATTTTGACAAGGAATCAATGTTTTGGCATGAAGGAAATGCACTTTGAACATTTGTGATGGATTTTGGCAAGGAATCAATGCTTGAACATGAGAAAGAAGGACTTTGAATGGGGTCATCTAAAACAGGTAATGGCAATAAAGTGCATGGTGGCATTGGGTCTTACATTTCTGAAACATGACAAGGATGTGCATCATGAATTGGATTATCTTGGAAACCAATTATGGATAGTCCTTGGATAATTTCATCCTTGGGTGTATTGTTTGATGAGGACAATATGGAAGGTTCGTGGGAAACTTCTAAAGGTGTAGGGATAGATGCCACTGGAGAGTCCATTTGTTTGCAGAGGGATGAGGCATTGCTAGACATAATTGTATTATCTTGATCTTCCTCAAAGAACTGACTTGGTAGTTTCCTTAAGATCCTTGCAATAAGTCCACCTTTCTTTCGAGGTTTTGACATGGTTGTATCTAGAATTTGAACTTGTTTGGCAAGGAGTTGGTTCTAGTCTGATGTCATGTTTTGATTTCGAACTAGATGTTGATCAAATTGGTTTGACATGTTCAAAATTTGGCTTGGTGCATGTTGCAAGTTTTGTTTTTGAATTTGTGATTGTAGTTGTTGATACTGAGTTTGTTGTCGATAATTAACAGTTGGTTGGACATATTGTTGAAATTGGACCATTGGTTATGTTGGTTGTATATGTTGGACCATTGGTTGTGTTAGTTGGAAATGTTGGAGTTGTTGAACAATTGGTTGTGATGGTTGAAAATCTGATTGATAGTAACACCTTCTTGTTCTTGTTGTGAAGGCACATAATGTTGTTGTCTCTTTTCTTGAAATTGTTTCATCATCTCTATTTGTGAGAGGAGATCTGGTATGTTTGATCATTCAATAAGAGATCTTACATCAATTGGCTCAATATTTGGATTTCGACCTGGAAATTTTTGAAACATTTTGGACATTTGTGATCTATTCATCTCAATGTTTTTCACTTTTTGTTCCAAAATCTCCTTTTCTTGAGCTAGTTTCTCCTCTAGTTTTTGTATTTGGACATTTACAACATCATGATAAGTTTGACCCAAGTTCTGAGACATGTAGAGATTGGATTGACATGATTGATTTCTCAATTGTGATGACATGGCTTCGTAAGAAGGTTGAGACCTCATTTCAACAAACATGTCACTATGCAATGCAACTAATGGGATTGACAAATGCAACCGAAAAGGATGACAATGCAACTTAATGTTTTTGTACCTTTTGAATTTTTGGAGACAAACTTTTGAAATGCAAAGCTAAAGACACAACCTTAGGAAATTGAAATGAAGTCAAGACCTTAAAAGACAAAGGACCAAATGAAAATAGGACAAATTGACAATGTCTCTCCTATATGCTTGGATACTAGGCTAGGTTTCACAAAAATGATATTAATGAAAGGACAAATTTTAGACAAGGTCAAGACTTCCTAACAACAACTTAGGGTATCATCCAAAGTTTTGATTTTTCAAGTTTAACAAACCAAAATTTTGAGACTAAATGCAAGAAGGCAATGATTATGACAATAACTTAGGATATGATATGACAAGATGAAGCCAAGAAAAGATGACAATACAATGATAAGGATACACGAAGACCAATGACTTGGAATATGCAAAATGCAACCTAGGCAAGACCTAATTTTAGCATGACAAGGATAATGCACAAATGTCACCTAAATGGAAATCTAGCTTAGATATGACAATGAAATGCAAATTTAGGGAAATTATTTTGAACCTAAGTGCAAAATGAGGACGCTTGCAATAAAAAGGACTAAAATGAAGGGAGATGACAATATGTCCTAGGACCTAAGTTGGACTATGCAAAATCTAGCCTAAAGTGACATGAATTTTGAAACAAAGATAATCAATGTCTTGACAAGCCATGTTCAAATGTTGGATGAATACTTGGAAAAATTTGAACTTTTGTTTGGATTTTGTTTTGAATTGAAGGTTGTTGATTTTGAAAACCCAAGTTGATTATGAGCACTTTTGAAAGTTTGTTTTTGATTTAACTTTTGACAATCACGGAAGACAAAATGTTTGTTTGACTTTGACTCAAGACAATCAAGCACATTCACAAAAAATCCTATGGCTGGCATGGGCAATATCTGTTGAATCCTCTAACCATAAAATACAACACTCAGCCAGATAGCTAGATGCTTGGTAGCACTGGCTCCCCCTTACAGTGCACTCACTTCTCAGGCATACCAAGCTTCGAGTTAAAGGGGCATCACTTCCCAAGAACTTGCTATCTCTAACTGAGGAGTACATGAGAGGTGTCTTCGGCATGTGTGTATCACAATGCCTGAGCCAACAGATAGAAGGATTTTGGCATCTAAAAACAAGAGATTCTAGTAAGGGCATCCATTTGGGTGGGTATTGATCTGGCAAATAAATCGTCGCAATACCATTCCAGCACCCATTGTCTACAACTTTCGTTGCATCCACAGTTATTTAGAGTGGTTTGGAAGAGCTTGGCTTTAGCCCATCACCACTTTGGGTTGTTCCCTCTCACAAATGCCTGTGCGAAGTGCCAGGCAAATCGGGAGGCAGGCCCAGTTCTAAGGGTTAAAACATGCAATCAAATTAAAAACAGACAAAGCATGCATGGTGTTCATTAACCTTTAAGAAATAAAATGTGCAACTACTTTAAAAATCGCAAACAAGATGTTTTAATGAGAGTCTTTGATCGCATCCTGCATAAGATTCGTTAGTAGTTGCATTTTTAGTCTTCGTCACACGTAACTCCAAGATGCTGCACAGAGAATTAGCACCAAAGAAAAACCAGAATGCAAGAAACAGAATGAAAACAAACAAATTTGTGAGTAAAAACAACTGATTTCACCTTTGTTTCTAGCCTTGCACATGCACAGAATGCCTCAACACAGGCGTAGAACCAATCAACATAGGTGCATAAAACTTCAACACAGGTGCAGAAAACTCCAACACAGGTGCAAAAAACTCAAACACAGGCGCAAAAAACTCAAACACAGGCGCAAAAAACATCAACATAGGCGCAGAAGTGTCCAAAAAGCTTCGAGTCACCCTGTTTCTTGAGTTTTTCACCTGCAAATAGCTCAAAAGAACTCAAAACATGGTTAAGGGGTTAGTTCACATCAGGTTCACCAGAAAATGTAGATCAGGAAATTGAAAATCATCAAAACAATAGCAATTACGACAACCACAAAACTTAAAGCTGATATGAAAGCAATCCTAACCCAATCAATGAAGACATAAAGACAAGATATTCAAATCAAATGAAATTGAAGCAAACCGATGCAAATATCTCCTTCATGTGGCTCCATTGTTCTTCTTTCACCTTCAAATTTGATGTGGATCTCACCTACAAGTGCAAAATGCAAGTGGAAAACAAGTTGTTGAGAGATGAAATTCACAGTATAAGGTTACTCGAAAATGTAATTGATTCTTCCTTTTCATTGAAGAAAATCATCCAATTTATAGACAAATTGGAGAGAGGACAAGATTAGCATGAAGAGATTTGAAAGGAAATTCAAATCAAGCACTAGTACATTTGGGTCAAGATTTCGATAGCCAATCGTCAGATTTCTGACCACATTTCGTCGCACTACCAACAAAAACGGCCATCGAAAACTTTGTGTCAGAAGTTCCGACTATCCTCATGGTCATCGCAATTTCGACATTACCACAACCTTTCTGACGGCCACCATACATGCTCATTCCACGAATGAATACCTTCGCCATCTCGGGTTGTCATCGGAATTCTGACACCAAAGTATAAAATTCTGACAGAGGAGTGTCATGGGATGCAAAGCATCCTTGTCAGGTGTTTCATTGGTGGTCGTCAGAATTCTGATGACAAGAGATGATGTGGGTCGAACGACTTTGCCATCGGTGCATGAAAGCATTGAACGAGTTCTACTTTTAAAAATTACATGAAACATTTTTAATTTATTTGATTCAGTGTTATTTGCAAAAAATGATTATCAATGATGTTTCCTTTCTCCAAGAATTGTCTAGGACCTTTCCGTTAGATAATATGTAACATTGAATGACTAAATTTTTTCTTTACAATTGCTTATTTAATTTAAGTATTATCTCAGTGTGAATTAAAATTTATATCTGTATGGAAGCAGAACATACAAGTTGAAGAGTCTCTTGCATGCAAATTTCCTATAAGAAAGCAAGTAGACATTATCTTGAATGACATGGAAACAAGCTCATCTTCTGCCTAGAAGAGAGCAATTGGAGAATGGAATAGGAAAGTGTTTAAGGGTGATAAATAGATAGATAGTATGCAATACAAACAAACAATGTCTAGAGTGTCTGATGTAACATCTCTAATTTATTTCCGGAGGGTCTAATTGGTTTTGGAGTTCCTGCAAAACCTATTGGGCCACACTTGGAGGAAATCAATGTGTTCGTGCAAGGATCACCTTTTTTCTATTATGAGAATGATACTTTTGCACCTAGGGATATTTTGAAGTCAATATCCAAAAATTTCTATAGTGTGGAACAAGAGTTGGTGGACTCGAAGTATAATTGTCAGCTTTCAGAAGACCAAGAGGTTATGTACACAATCTCCCAATAGAAGAGCAACCACAAGAATTACCTCTCCCCCCAATGACTATTCAGGAAGCACTTCCTCAAATAAAGGACTATTGGCCTCCATGGGATCAAAGAAAAAAATTAAAGCATAGACTCTAGATGATGTGGTGGTGTCCTCCGTGAAGAACCCTACACTATAATTGAAAATTCACAAGGGAAACTACAAGATAGCGAAGAGAAATACAATCTTTAAAAGTGGGAAGAATGGATCTTGGTTTGGGTGGGGCCAACTCAGGTGTCTCCTCTAGAGGTTGACGAGATAGAAATCATATTAGGATTTGAAAAAGATCACACTCGTGGAACTTCATGTGCGAGTGATCGATTGTGATGTTTGGGTAATGCATTCCAAATAGATACAGTTGCATTCCAAATAGATACAGTCTTGATGGCATGCAACTGTATCTATTTGGAATGCAACTATATCTATTTGGAATGCATTACCCAAACACCGCAATCGATCACTCGCACACGAAGTTCCACGAGTGTGATCTTTTTCAAATCCTAATATGATTTCTATCTCGTCAACCTCTAGAGGAGCCACTTGAGTTGGCCCCACACAAACCGAGATCCATTCTTCCCACTTTTCAAGATTGTATTTCTCTTCACTATCTTGCAGTTTCCCTCATGAATTTTCAATTATAGTGTAGAGTTCTTCATGCAGGACACCACCACATCGTCTAGAGTCTATGCTTTAATTTTTTTCTTTGATCCCATGGAGGCCAATAGTCCTCTATTTGAGGAAGTGCTTCCTGAATAGTCATGGGGGGGAGAGGTAATTCTTGAAGTCGCTCTTCTATTGGGAGATTGTGTACATAACCTCTTGGTCTTCTGAAAGCTGACAATTATACTTCGAGTCTGCCAACTCTTGTTCCACACTATAGAAATTTTTGGATATTGACTTCAAAATATCTCTAGGTGCAAAAGTATCATTCTCATAATAGAAAAAAGGTGCTCCTTGCATGAACACATTGATTTCCTCCAAGTGTGGCCCAATAGGTTTTGCAGGAACTCCAAAACCAATTAGACCCTGCAGACATAAATTAGAGACATCACATCAGACACTCCAGACATTGTTTGTTTGTATTGCATACTATCTATCTATTTATCACCCTTAAACACTCTCCTCTTCCATTCTCCAATTGCTCTCTTCTAGGCAGCTGATGAGCTTGTTTCCATGTCATTCAAGATAATGCCTGCTTGCTTTCTTTTAGGAAATTTGCTTGCACATGACTCTTGAACTTGTATGTTCTGCTTCCGTACAGATATAAATTTTAATTCACACTGAGATAATAATTAAATAAAATAAGCATTTTTAATGAAAAGATTTAGTCATTTGATGTTACATATTATCTGACAGAAAGGTCATAGACAATTCTTGGAGAAAGGAAACATCATTGATAATCATTTTTTGCAAATAACACTGAATCAAATAAATTAAAAATGTTTCATGTAATTTTTAAAAGTAGAACTCGTTCAATGCTTTCATGCACCGACGGCAAAGCCATCTAACCCACACCATTATGCATAATAGAACAAATCAATATAATAGGCTATTATAAAGAATATATACAAAAATATGAAAGAACATTAAATTACCATTACAAACCCATAAACCATTAAATAGTGAAAATAGATATAAATTTGTAAATGTCTCCCTATAAACACCACAACCATAATTAAAACAAAAAAAATTCTTACCCGCAAAAACTTAGCTGGTGAGTTGTAAGTCTACAACATCTCTCAGATGATCAAACCATTTCTTAATTTTGTTCTTCTAGTTAGTCAATGGATTTAGTTGCATGTTCAAGTTTACTATTTGAAGCCTTCTCTTTCCCTATATTTGAGACATAATAAAATTCTTGTGAGTAGGAAATTGATTCAGGAGTTACGTGTGATGAATTTGGCAAAGTAAATGATGACAATCAAACTCAAATTTTATCTATCTTGATTAAAGACTTTTATCCTGATGGCATTAAACTAAAGTTCTTTCTCTATTTTTTGGTGATCTCTAGAGCAGAGGTTGCTTTGCATCGACCTGGGATACATTTAACTTGTGTTGTATCTGCGAAAATATGTATCCTAGGATGATGCAATGCAACCTCTACTCCACCAATACCAGATAGAAGAGAAAGTACTTTAATTTAAAGCCATCACAATAAAATGCTTTCAAGACATATATTAGGTATAAAAGGAAGCCTACCCTATCATTTGAAGGGGTTTACCTACAATTCAAGTGATCTCTTAATTATAAAATCAATTCAATTCCAAGTGAACGTGCAATCAAGCATTCATCAAGAATTGAAGGAGAAATCAAGTTAATAAAGATATTTAATAAAGATATCATCTTTTAAATTAAGAAATGGGTAGGAGATTAAGAATACAAACCTTCCATATTGCACAGTTCAAGGTATATTAAAATCAGTTTAAAGTGTATTCATTTAGGGACCTTTCATAAAATATTCTCAACTTACAGATCATAAAAGGATCTGCTCCACCAATACCAGATAGAAGAGAAAGTACTTTAATTTAAAGCCATCGGGATAAAATGCTTTCAAGACATATAAAATCAAGTGATCTCTTAGTTATAAAATCAATTCAATTCCAAGTGAACAGGCAATCAAGCATTGAAGGAGAATTCAAGTTGGTGCAGGTGAATTTGGAAGACAAAAGGACTCAATGAAGCCAGTAAAGACTTTTGAAGGTCTTAGGAGTGAAGAGCCAATAAATTATGCACACAATGAAGCCATTAAAGACAATCACCGTTAGCATAGATTGCAGGATATGCACAAGATGTGTTTGAAATGGATTTAGAAACTTCCAACCAAATGTGATTAGTGAGTATAGATGTTGTAGTGCAACTGCCCAAGTACACATGCATGCAAAATATGTAAGGCTTAGATAAGGCACATAAACTATTTGACATAATGCCTCGAAGATCACCCAATATCCAATGATAGTTGGGAGAAAGACAACATCAACTTTTTCATAATCTTAAATATTTCTTTATTCATCACTATAAATCTATTATGAATATAGTCTCAATATTGCAGAAATTTATTCTATTATGAATGCAATATTTAGGGATGTAATCTTTATATATTTTTTCTAATTAGGAAAAGGTCCTAATACAATCCCCAACTAATTAATCTACAGAAAGATACCACTAAAGAATGAAATTCAATCCTCACCACTACGGTCTTGAAGGCTTTTAAGACACTTGGATTCCTATTTTGGCCCACTTTTCCTTGACCCTATGTTAAGATAGTAAACTAGTTTGAGAGAATCCATTGGGTGGGAAATTGTGTATGGTTGCAATTATTTTCATGCATGGAAAGTGATTTAAAGTTTGGACCAATAGAGGATAAGTATTTCTTGAACCTTCAAGGACATGTGTAGAGCACCGCATGGATGTTTCTCCATTATTGAACTCTTTGAATATGTAAGTAAATAATTTTTGGTTGATGACACAGTAAGTGTGGTATTTGTCTTTTCGATATGTTGTGGATATCATTAATCAAATATGGAATTTTTTTGATGCTATATACACTATGTTTTGGATTGAATTTAGGTAAGCGAAGAGGTAATGGAAGAATAAAAGAGGTACACAAAGGAAGAAGAGTGAAATAGGTGGTTTGGGATGGAGGTTACAAGTATATATGATAATTCGTATGGATAATTTGTTGTCTATAAAGAGGCAAATAAGCTATCACAACTTCAACATGAATGAATGCCTCATCTACAGAAGTAAAGGGTACCTCTAATGGTTTCAAAATTTGTCAAAATAGTTATGATATACCAAATAATCAAGTGGAATATCCTTTAGGTAATTAATATTATCTTCAAACTATTTATTTTGATTTTCATCATATCCTTTCCATGTGAATTTCCCTTGGTTTTAGTCCTATTTTTTCTTTATTTTATATATATTCAAAACAAAATTTATAGATGCATGCCTCTACTTGTCTGACCACTCATTAATTGTTTGGGATTTTCATTCCATTCACCAAGGTTGGCATCTATTCTAAGACTTTATGTCATGGCCAAGCTAAATTATTTGCCTCTAGTTTCTCTCCAATCTAGTCACCTAGTAGCATGTGAAATCTATCTCTTCCTAATTATTATTCTCTCCATCTTGTTAATGACCATTTCATTAATGAATCCTTCCTCATAATTTTGGATAAGTGAGACAATGTTAGCTCAAGGAATCTTTTCAATCCTCTTTCAAGATTCTTTCCCAAGTAATAATCTTGCATATTGGAAAATAAATTACACTTCTATTTTTCCAAGCTACTCTTCCTTATAATGTTTAGATTTATTCTAAAGTGCTCATTGTGACTCATGTTTACTACTCTTCATATTAGTCTCATTCCAATATCTCCTACAAAAATATGGAATGATTACATTTATATTTTATTTGTGTCTCCTAAATATCCACAAAATTTGGAACAATAATACAATTTTTCAATAATATCTAATTGTAAAAGAAAGGATTAAAATGGAACTAAACACTCTAAATAAATTAATCAGGGTTAAAGGGATAAACTAGGATCCATCTTCTTACAGTCTAGGCCTTAGAATAGATTTTATTAACACTTCACCTTTTGCCCTTTTTTCAATTCAAGTTAGTTTAGGACAAAAAGCATCGCGAGATTGAAATATCAGATGATCAAGTTCGAGCTATTCAAGCATTCGACAATTCAACGTAAGTCCCCTTGTGATACCAGCAATCACATCAACCAACTATGTTTATCCACACATCGTGACCCGACATACCAGAACCTTCGAGTTGTCTCAAGTGATCCTTAAGAAAATCTCTCGCATTTGAGTAACTTTGTTCAAGAGAGGATAAGATACTTTTGGGTATTTTATTCTACATTCTCATGTGCATAAAAAACACATCAACACCTCCCACTTGTCAATGGATAAGCTAAAGTTGCTCTATAATGAATGGTTTATAAGGCACACCACTTGATGAATGTTTTGCAAATGGGGTGGCAAGTTGAATGGGTTTGATCTTGGGACAATCTACATGGTTAAACGTGCTTGATTTAGAGTAGTATTAGTATGGGTGACCTCCTAGGAATCACTAATGCTTCACTGCTATGAGCATCACTTTGATGAAATGAGTACTAAGTGATCCATTCTTATGAGGGGTTCATGTAAACTACTCATGAGAATGGGTCAGCTTGACTCTAAAACTATGCAAGTGAATTTTGATATAAATATCATAGTATGAAAGTCTTGTGAAAACACTCATTCTTCTAGCATTGAAAGTTGTGAGAGAGTTATTAAGGGGATTCTCATGTGTATAGATTCAATGTATAAGTTCAAGACAGATATTGAGGTGATATTTCTTTCCTTTTGGTACATCAATCTTTAAATTGGATGTTCTTTTGCCTTCATGGTAGGTAGTAAGTAATTTTTATGTGGGTTCCTTTTTTCATTCTTGGATTATTAAGGAAAACATAGTTTGTGAAGAGGAGGTTTTGCTTGTTATCTTATAAAAAAATTGGGTATTAGCTATTATAATAAATGATAGACAAAACAATGTCCTCTAAGGCTGTTGAAAAGAAATATCTATATGATGGATTCTCTTCCCAATTTATCTTCAAAGTTATTTAGTAAATATTTGGGAAACCAAAATAGGGTATGTTGATTTGAAAAGGAAGAACTAAATACAAAAATTCCCAAAAGAAGATGTGTTAGCTAATATTTTTTGTTCCTTTGGTATTTTGGAAGTTGAAATGTTCCTTATATCTCTTCAATCTCCCAACCTTGTTCCAACAACCATAAAATTTTATGATTGGGATGCAAGGGAGATTAGTGGATTTGATGGGTTGGCTTTGGCTAGATTCACCCAAGACAATTGATGATTTATTAGGCATTGTTGTCGTTGATGCATTGTTAAGGTTATTATGGTTGATTATCAAAGCTAGTGGGATTCGAATATAGAGGCGTGTTTAAGATAATTCTTATCATTGGTTGGTTAATAAAAATATGGTTTCAAGATTGATGCACAAACATATTAGAAGGGCACTTTTATGATGTATGTGAAATAATCACATTATTAAGCAAAATAATAGGTAATCTATAGGCAAGAATACTCCATATATAGATATTCTATATGAGGGATATGACTAATTCCACAAACTATAAGATTGACTAGGCTTTTCTCTTTAGTGGAATCATATAATAGCTAGTGTGTATTGTTGCCTAGATGCATGAATTTGTAGTTTCCATACAACTAAGAAATGATAATGTTTCTAAGTACAAACCAAGTGGGAACTATGGACCCACTAATCTTATTTGTAACCACTTGCCATGACTATATTATGATAACTCTCTTATTGATAATAGAGAGTATCTAATACATTTATTAAGACCCTGATTATGGTCATGGTAGACCACACAAAGAATGACTTCCATAGGAGGCTAACAAGGTGATCCATGAACAAGAGTTTGTTTCATTCAATCCTTAACATTAACTATCATTAAGGTGGAAGAATTTAGTGAACAACCTCTTATGCTACCTAGGTACCCTAATGTCATATTCTATTAGAATTAAACAAGTAGTTAGAGTTCATTCTATTTTTAAATCCAAGCATAGAGGGGGGACTATAATGATCCATCATCATTGAGTGTTTTTAATTAGATGAGAAGGGATTTTGAAAGGGCCCTGATCCCTTGTGCAAAGAGAAAGATGAAGCATTAATCCCAACAAAACAACAAAACAAAACAACTCCAAAACAACAAAACAACAAGAGGCAGAATAACTAAAGAAAAAATGAACCATCCTAAAATCAGGGTGGTTTAAAAAATTGATCCAAAGCTCTTTGATTGAGCACAAAGGAAGGACCCTTCTCTCCAAATCCTATTTTCTTGAGACAATGAAGGGACATAATATCATTGGCACATCCATCATTAGAACCCAAAGCATTATATATCCTTGAACAATCCAAAGGGGAACTCCCTTGATTAGAATCAATATTTTGAATCTCCTGGGAAATAGGGAAAGTTTCATCCTTATTTTTCTCCTTGCAAGCATGAGAAATAACCAAAGAGTACTCATACTCAAACTTCTGCACCCATTTTCCAAATTTAGAGATAGGTTAATCTGGGTAGGGAGAGCTTGATCGCCATTGATTGAGGATGCCAATAATATCTTTGATATAGATAAAAAAAAATGGGATTAAACCAGGGCTCAAGGACCCATCTACACAATAGCAATCATATGACAAGAGTAACCACTGCCATAAGATATGAAACTTAAAACAATGTGACAAAGATATTACTATGTATAACTTGAGAGAATTCAGAATTATACCCTTATTTGATCCAAGGGGTTATATGGAGGAGAAGATAGTGAGAAAGTATGTTTATGTGACTAATTTAGAGATTTTTTTGGAAAATTTTGCCAAAAAATCTCAATTTAGAGAAAGTGATTATTTTACTACCTTACTTTGTTTTGTCTTAGCTTGAAAAAAAAACTCTAGTTTAGATTATTTTCCTATAAAGCAAAATGCTCTAACAATATTGTTGTCAAATGCAAATATTTAGAAGCTATTCCATATGATATTCTTGATAAAACCATTTCTTTTATAGAATCTAGAAAGGTAAATATTTTAAGATTTGACTATGGAGATAGCCACCCAAGATCTAGAGGTCTAATGGAAAGCACAACAAAATGAGAAGATCAATATGACACGAATAAACTATATTCCTATCAATAAATGCAAGTTTACAATATGAATGAATGAGATTATAAATAGAACCCCGTGATTATATAGGTCAAGATGAGACATGTAGGATATCATAAGATTATGAAAGTATCTTAATCTTATGATATGAGACATAAAGTGATAAGTATCCTATGTATACCTTAAGTAAACTTAAATGATAAGGCATAAAAATGAACTAATAGTGGAAGTAGCTAGGTAATATCCCTATTACACCAACAATTATTGCTACTTGTTCTTTGATTCATCTCATTGATATGGCTCAAATTGAAATAATTCATTTCATCAATCAGAACAAATATATTCAAAATTTTACTAAGCAATAAAACAAGTCTCGTGATCCTTACTTTCCTTAAACTGGCCCCTTTGGTTGCTAGCCCTTTACTCACAAGCATTACTCTCACAAAAAATACAAAGTCATTTTTTTGTAAGTGATCCTTTAATCATCATCATTTTCATGCTCTGAGCATAGGTTTGCGGCGGCTCGGGCATTGTCGTTTACACAGCCCATTTTGGGCTCCCTTGCGGTCATCCTTGCTAGTTATGTGCCAGCCCTTGGCACTTTGTGCCCGTGAACTTCAAAATGTTTTAAAGAATGTAAAATGCAATGGTTGCAAGAAAGGGCAAATCTTGTATGTTCTTCTATTCAACGATGTGAGAGAATGAGTACCACTACATACATCATTTGCGTGACAGACAAAATTATTACAAACGACTCCACCATTTTCTACACAAACATTCAAACACATAGTAAATGAAATCTTCTCTTACCAATGGAAATAGGCGTTCATTGTATGGAAGATAAGATAGAATGAATTTATGCTTACCAGATGTGAGTTTCTGCCATGCAAGTACACTTCATTCCCCCATTCCCTACTACGGCCGTGTTTGTCACACTAATGATCAGTCATCTTCCTCTGTCTGTAGGTCTTATTGTTATTGACGGAGGCCCGGGCATTTCTGTTTACACAACCCATTTTGGGCTCCCTTGCAATCGTCCTCGCTGGTTATGTGCTAGCCCTTCACACTTCGTTCCCTCGTTCCCCGCTGTGGCCGTGTTTGTCACACCAATGATCTCCATAGGTTTGCTATAGAGGTAGGACATTGAATGAGAGGCGGGATTTTGTTTAAGAGGTGGGATTTATGAAATAAATTGGTCTTTTCTTTCTTTTTAAAGTAATGCACGCGGTCATCGGAATTTCGACGAACGTGGGCACTTTTTCTAAAAAACCCTAATGTCATTGCCAATTCCTTCTCCGTCAACACCAAATGTTGCATTATTGTCGAAATCCCGATGAAATCGGGCATTTTTTCAAAAAAAAAGTCAAGTTTGATCACAATATACCTTCTCCGTCAGAATTTTAGGCTAAATGTATTAGTGAAGAATGGCAAAATTATGACAAATGTATGACAATTTCTATGCAAGGTGCATGACAAATTATGACAAGATTGAAATGCAAGATGTATGACAAATTATGACAAGATTGAAATGCCATTCCCATGACAAAAGGGAAGAGAGAAAATAGCCTCCATGATTGCAACAAATGGAAGCATAAACATAGGAGAAAATGAGGGAATGAAATTAGGGGAAATATTAGAAAAATTAAAGAAAATAGGAGAAATTAGCAAATTAGGAATTAGGAGAAAATAGCAAATTAGAAAATTGAGGAAAAAGATGAAATAGAAATTAGGTTAATTAATTAATAGGTTTTCATCCATTAATTAATTCATGAAAGAGACCTAGGACTAAATAAATAGATTTATTTAACCCACAAAGAAGAAGAAAAGGATTAAATGAACAAATCATAAAACCCTAGAAATAAGAGGACAAGGAATTAGGTCAAGACAACAAGAAATTAATGTAGGTTCGATCATGATTCTGATTGACAAAGGACCAATATTGATAAATGATTGAGATTGGTTGACAAAAACCAATGACAAATTGACCAAGATTGACAAGGAGATGAAATTGATAGGCGCCAATTGACGAGGAACAATGACTAATTGATCCAAATTGACATGATTGAAAAGGACAAGGATCGATGATGAATCAATTGCAAAATAACAAGATTGACAAGGACAAGGATCGATGACGAATCGATTGCAAAATGACAAGGCTGACAAGGACAAGGATCGATGACGAATCGATTGCAAAATGACGAGATTGATAAGTTGATAATCGCAAATGATTACTAACAAGATAAAGATGATTGAAAGATTGACAAGAGGACAAAACCCTAATTCTATCATCGATTAGGATTGACGATGTCCAAAAGGATGATAAATGAGCACACACCATGATGCGACAGGATAAGATCGACCAAAATCATGACTGAAGATTGCGATCGACAAGACCTAATTTGAAAGCAAGAAAAATGAGGAATGTAGAAGGACTCAATGCTCGCAAATGAGAAAGACCAAGTGTGCAACATAGAAGAAATGTTAATGCGACGCAAGAACCCTAAAATAAGGCAATGCACAAATGTTAAAGTATGACTCCACAAGTGTTGACCATTTTTAGATCTCTACAACTATTTCTGGGAAGAAGAGATATGATCTGGGAGAAATTTTTACAAGAGTATCTAGATATGAGAAAGAGATGAAAGAGATGGAAGATAAAGAAAGAGAGCTTTAGGAGCTTGAAGCACTTATAGCCAGAAGATTTCCTAAAGGTGTCGATAAGTATGAAGGTAAGTTACCTCTTAAATTCTTTTCATGTAATAAGATAGGACATTTTGCATCAAGGTGTCCAAAAAGAGATAAATTCTAAGAAGCCATTTAAGTTATATAAGCCTAAATATAAGAAGAGGTGTTATTATTCTATTGATGAAGGTGTGATAGATGATGAGTTAGATACGGGTATTCAAGAGATGAATTTGTGTTCATTGCTATCAAGGAAGATGATCTTATAACTATAGATTCTACAAGCTGAATTATTGAGGAGAAAGATTTAGTTTCCAAAGTTGAGGAGATAGATGAATGGGTAATTGATAGTGGTTGCTCTCATCATATGACAGGTGATAAGAATAAATTTATAAATTTGGAAAATTATGATGGTGGTATAGTAAGATTTGGTGATAACAAAGCTTGTGTAATCTATGGTAGAGGTTCTATTTCTCTTGATGGTAAGCACAATATTGATGATGTGTTGTATGTTGAAGGTTTAAAGCATACTATTTTGAGTGTTGGTCAGATGGTTGATAAGGGATATAAATTGGAATTCAAGAATGGAAAATTAGAGATCTTGAGTAGCTCTAGACTGAGATTGGATCAAGTACAAAGACTAAAGGTAATATATTTCACTTGAATTATGGTGGTAAAAGTTGTTTGATTTCTTAGATTGATGAAATTTAGTTATGGCATAGAAGAATGTGTCATGTAAATTTTGCTTGCATGGTTAAGATAAGTTCTACTCAAACAGTGAGAGATCTACCGAAGTTAATAAAGCCTTCTAATCCAGTATGTAAGGAATGTCAATTAGGGAAGCAAACAAGAGTTTCTTATAAGAGAAAATAGTATAATTCTAATGGATTGTTAGATCTTGTGCACATTGATCTGTGTGGTCCTTCTAGACTAAGAAGCTTGCAGGGTGAAAGGTATTTCATGTTGCTGATTGATGATTATTCAAGAATGATGTGGGTTACCTTCTTAAGGGAGAAGTTTGAAGCATTGGAGAAGTTCAAGATTTTCAAGGCTAGAGTTGAAACTTATACTTGATTGAAGATGAAATGTCTAAGATCCGACAAAGGTGGAGAATTCACTTCTGGTGAGTTTAATGCATATTGTGAAGATCATGGAGTTAAGAGACAATTATTTGCTCCTAGGACACCACATCAGAATGATGTTGTGGAAAGAAAGAATAGAATATTTCAAGAAGTTGCTAGAACCATGACGATTGAAGGAAATGTTCTGCATGTGTTTTGGAGAGAAGCTATGAATACTAGAGTATACACTCTTAACTAGGTAAATGTCAAAGGTGATACCAATAAGACTCCTTATGAGTTATGGTTTGGTCATGCTCCTATTATTAGATACTTTAGTTTTTTGGTAGTAAATGCTATATATAAAGAGATGAAAATCTTGGAAAGTTTGATGCTAGATATGATGAAAGAATCTTCTTGGGTATTCTACTTAAAGTAAGGCCTACCCATGTTATAATAAAATATTGAGAAAGATGGTTGAAAGTGCTAATGTGAAGGTTGATGAAGGTAATGTAAGACAAAATAGATGTTGTAGATATAATTTTGATGATCAAGATGTTACTACTTATCAAATTGCCATTAGTTTCATATCCAAAGTCATACTATATTCTAGTCGGTTAGTATTACCGAATCATGCAGTCGGTACACACAGAGAAGTCGGTATGAACAGTCTAGTCGGTTACTGAAGAAAGCAGTCACAAACTACAGTATTCACCGAGCTTTTACCAAGTAAAGTTTCATGGCTACCAAGTGGTAAAGTTAACTCACCAAGTTGATATTCACTGAGTGAAACATTTTACCAGATACATTGAACCAGGACATGCACATGAAAATGTGTTACAAGATCGAGGCACATCTAATCATTTTTGCATTGGAAATTGCACTATGAGATTGTGTATGATTACAAGGCCAATCTAGCCTATGAGATATTTTATTTAGTTATTCATTCAAAGAATTTTTTTGTAAGATCGAAGCAATGAATCAGATCACCACTGTAAGAGATCTATATATATAGCATGATTCTAGGGTTAGAAAGATGAGATGATATGATGTGATATGAGATGCAATGAGATAGCAGTGTGTATGCATGAAGGAAGACTATTATAGAGACACAGAGAGGTCACCGAGAAGGTTTTCAGTGAACAGTCGAAGAATAGAGTTAATAGAAGGGTTTATCGAGTTTCATTATGGGTTACCAAGGTATGCTACAAGCTAGGTAATCTTATTCAGAGCACATAGAATCTGCTTTAGCATTTCAGATGTAAAGTTGCAGATATTTGTAATGATTATATTGTAATATTTTGAAGTTGTAAGAGAAACCTTTAACAGGGTAAAAGACTCTAACCAAGAGTATAAATTGTAAATCCTTTAACCAGGTGCTACACTTATATAGTGTTGTAAAAATCCTTTAGTAAGGTAGATCTAACTGATCTTAATACTCCTAACAAGGTAAGCTATCAGAAATAGCTAAATGTAGCTCTAACCGAGCATTCTTTATTATTGTAGTAGTGAAGTTGTGGGTGCCATCCCCACCACAGTTTTTCTCTCTAACCAAGAGTTTTTGCGTGACCAAAATATATGTGTTATGGAGTGAATCATGTATGATTGTTATCTGTTGATTATAGTTTTATTTTATGTTACTGCACTATTCTGCTTATGCATAATAGTAAGGTTATTATTGAAGAAAATTTTTGAAGTACTGATTCACCCCTCCCCTCTCAGTACATTAGCTTTCTATATTGGGCCTAACAATTGGTATGAGAGCTTGAATCTTGGAAAAGGTTTTAACTACCTAAAGAGAAAGATCTTAGCAATGGAAGGCTACAAACAATCTTGGAGGATTGTGCATCTTCAAGAAGAGCTAGATAATGCAAATCAAGTGATTGCAGACATGCAGAGGCAAATGCAAAAATCCCTGAAAGTAAGGAGAAGATTATTTGATGACTTGCAGGATTCTCAAGAGCTAGTGGAACAAATCGAGACATCATCTAAGAATAGTAGATCTGAAGAAACTGGAGAAATGATTGGAATGTTGAAAGAAAAGAACAAAGCACTGGCTGATCAACTAAAAGCAATGAAAAGAGAACATGAACATTTTAGTACACAAATGACTGAAAATCTAGATGCATTAAGGATAGCTGAGGATAAAGCAAGAGATCTACAAAGAGAGAAACAACAACATGAAGTTCTAGTATCTGATAAGGATAATGAAATCATAAGGTTAACTGGTATTCAAAAAAATATGACAGATCAACTAGGTTATGCACATCATGAGGCAATTCTGAAGAATGATGAAAATCAATCATTGAAACTTGAAGTATCAAGGTTGACTGGTGAACTTGAAATAGAAAAGAAATCCAAAGAATCATTAGAGAAAAGTTATGGAGCATCAAAGATGTTGGATGAGCAACTGAATACAAGAAGACTCTACAAAGATGGAGGACTCGGTTACAAAGAGAAAGACTCTACCGAGAAAGGAATTCATACTACCGAGAGAGGAGAATCATCAAAACAAACTGGAAAAAGGAATAACATCAAAAGGAAGAAGCCTATTTTCTACTACTGTGGAAATCAAGGTCATACTGCCAACATATGCCAGATCAGAAAAGGTAAGCAACCAAATATCTCTAAGTCCAATGGATATTATTATTATTGCAATAAATATGGTCACATACCTAATCAATGTAGGACAAAGTCTGTTAACAACCATCAGAAGGCAAAATTCAAAGGGTTTTGTAAAAATTGCAATAGATATGGACATAGTATAGAGAAGTGCTGGTTTAAGCAAAAGAACTACATGAAGTATCCACACCGAGCAAACACTGGAGGTTACCGAACTCACATAGATCCTTACCAACAATATGCAACAATACCATGGGATTACAATACAAGGATATGGTGCGAATGTTGTAGAAGATATGGACATATAAGTGCCAACTATTTTATAAGGTTTGGAATGAACAACCAGAGATCATGGAGAAATCCTGGTATGACATGTTTTCATTGTCACAAAGCTGGACATTTAGCTGGAGATTGTAGAGATCAACCGAGAAGAGACACTGAGGAGATAAAAGAAAAATTCAAGATGATTTGGAAAAAGAAAGAAATTATGTTTGATGAAGAAAGCACTTTACCTACCAAGTTAGGTGCACCTATTTCAAATTAGTCAAGAAAAGGTATGAAGGGACTGCATTCTTTAAAAGTTAAATCATAACAATTCCTATTTTATTATGAATAAGAATTCAAAATCTGTATAGTTAAGATGCAATTAGTCAGTTTGCATACTATACAGGAAACCTATCAAGTCGGTGTATATAGGAAACCTGTCAAGTCGGTTAACAAAGCAAAGTTGGGTACTTAGTGAGAACAGAAAATGGAGTAAATCGGTAAAAGGTGAACCGAGTGCATTTAATATCTTGACCTAACTTGCACGGAGCCCGATAAGGTATTTTTGAGTACTTAAAAGTGTTTTTGCGGTCATTATCATTCACCCAAGTTTTCAAGAAGCAGAGCAGAGTGAATCAAAGTGATCAAACTTCATTCAGAGTGAATTTTGAGGTATTTACATCAATCTATTCACACTGTTTAGCTGGTTTCCGATCTAGTCAAATTGCTAGTGTCTACCGAGTGTGAAGAGTAAGTCACTTGTAAACCCTTAGGATAACCTGTCGAATTTTACTCGAGATCTACCATGGCACCCAAGATCCAAGACCCTGTATTTGTCCAAAATGTGGAGAAGCCATCTCTGAAGTATTCCCTAACTCCTAAAGTTGCCTCAGAAACGGATGATAAAACTGCATTTTCACTCATCCTAGATTGAGTCTTATTGTTAGAAGATGTCAGATTCTTATTGGTATTTTGGTATGGTTTTGTCATTGATGTCAACTCCTACTGAATACACCTACTTTGGAGATCCAGCAACATTCACCGACAAATAGTAAACTATGCAACAATTACTGGTATATGGTTCACCAATAGGTTATAATGTTCACCGGTACCTGGGATGACATGAAAGACACTTGGTAATGTCAAAGACATCATGTGGACACTTTATTTTGAAGTAATAATCATTGGTATATTCATATTTGCATATTTGCTTTTACCGGCAAATAGGTCCAGGTTATCTAGGGTTACATCGACATGTTTATCTTTTCTAGATCAGCATGGCACGATATGGAGATGATTTATTATTGTTGTAAATGCATTAAGCCGACATGATTAATCGGTTATTGCATCAGATATAATATTATTTGTAAAATGTTTTTATTATAATATCTTGTAGAGCTGACCTACTAAAATTGGTCTTAGGGTATGGTATAAATGTAAGATGTTATTTGTAAGATCAAGTGTGGATTGCAAAAAAGATTTAAGTGAAGATATATGTGAGATCAAGCAGAGGCATACACGAAGACATCATTTGAAGGTGAAGTTAGGTTTTTGTAGAAGCATATCAGCATTACACCGGTACTAAATCTAGCATATGAAGATGCAATTTTATGTAGTACATCCCTATTGGATTTAACCATCCAGCTGTAGTCAGCGTGACTCCCATTTGTAACTGAGCAGTGAGCTCTAGGCTGTTGGCCTTTCTGCATGTGCAAACCCCTCTTTGTACACTTACTATTTGCAATAGTATCATCTGATTGTGGGTAAGGTTTCCCACCGTGGTTTTTCCCCTTACAAGGTTTCCACGTACAAATATTGGTGTCATGTGTTGTGGATGACTTTATGTTTAGGTTTCATGCATTAATCCTTACCGGTATAACAATTTACTGTTAGCACTGTCTACTGGCATACTTAACTGGTTTACCAATATTAAGTATTAAGATGGTTAATAAGTTTTTGGTTTGAATTTATTAGACAACTGATTCACCTCCCCCCCCTCTCAATTGTCTCCGGGACCTAACAATTGGTATCAGAGCTTAGTCCTCTTTTGCAAAAGTTCAACAACTTGAGGAGATCCAATGTCTACTAATTATTTCAGGAAGGATAATCCTAAACTTGATGGAACCAACTATGGGATATGGAAGATCAGAATGGAGACACATCTGAATTGCATTGGTAAAGACATCTAGGAAGTTACCAAGAATGGTTATACTGCTGTTGTAGCTTGTTAGACTGCTCCAACTACCTTAGCCAAAGATGAAGAAAATGATTGCAAAGCAAGAGATGCACTCTTGAGCGCATTATCAGATCAACAAATCATGGGATTATCAGATAGGTCTACTGCTAAAGCTATTTGGGATCATTTGGAAACACTAAATGAAGGAGATTCCACAGTCAAAATTGCAAAGCTTGAAAGCTTCCGAGTCAGGTATGAACATCTGAAAATGGAAGAAGATGAAAGGATTTTTGCTTTTATGGAAAGAGTAAATGAAATTGTTTTAGGTATCAAATGTTGTGGAGGAACCTTGAGTGAGGATGAGATTGTTTCAAAAATCTTAAGAGGTTTGCCACCGGCATATAAAATGAAGGTTACTACTATAAATGAGTTGAGAACAATGCCTAATACATCAATAACTAGAGATACATTGATTGGAAAACTTTCAGCTTTTGAAATTGAAGAATTTGGCCTTGTTGCTACTATAAAGACTAATTTGGCCTTCAAAGCATCAACATCATCTGCTCCATCTTTTGAAAAATTAGATTGGAGAGCCTTTTATGCAAGAGAACTTGAAGAAACCAGAAAGGAGAATGAAGAGCTTGAAGAACTTGAAGCACTATTTGCAAGGAAAATGCCAAAAGGTCCAATTGGAAGTAAGTATGAAGGTAAAGCACCTTTTAAATGTTTTAACTACAATAAGATTGGTCATATGGCTTCAAGATGCCCTGATAGACATGCCAAACTAAGAGAAGAAGCTAGAAGAACATACAAGCCTAGTCTTGAATAGCAGAGATACAGATTTAAGAAGAATAAAGATAAATCTTGTTACATTGTGGATGAAGGTGTGACTGATGATTCTGATGAGGATCCAACAGACAATGGATGGGTTTTTGTTGCTATAACAGAAGATCAACCGGCACCTATTTCTCAACCGGTAGAACAAGCCCTAGTAGCTAAAGTTGAATCAAAGGATGAATGGATTATTGACTCAGGATGCTCACATCATATGACTAGAGACAAAGGTAAATTCTTGAACTTTCAAGAATACAATGGAGGTTTAATAAGATTTGGAGATGACAAAGCCTGTTCAATCAAAGGTAAGGGTTCAATATCTCTTGATGGTAAACATTACACTGACAATGTCTAATATGTTGAAGGATTAAAGCACAATCTTTTAAGCGTTGGTCAATTAGTTGAGAAAGGTTTTCAGTTACAATTTAAAAATGGGAAATGCAAAATCATGAATAGAACTGGTTTGGAAATGCAACCGGTAATCAGACTAGAGGTAATATCTTTCATTTGAATAATAGTGAAAAGGCATGCTTAATTGCACATATAGATGAAAGTTGGTTATGGCATAAAAGACTATGTCATGTAAATTTTGATTGCATGGTAAAAATCAGTACTTCTAAGGCAGTTGGAGATCTACCTAAAATTGTGAAACCTCAGAATACAATTTGCAAGGAATGTCAATTTGGAAAACAGGTTAGAGCTAGTTTCAAAAGTATTCCAGAAAAATCCAATAATGCTCTTGATTTAATTCACACTGATTTATGTGGTCCAGCTAGAACTAAAAGCCTACAAGGTGATAGATATTTCATGCTAATTATTGATGATTATTCTAAAATGTGTTGGGTTACTTTTCTCAGAGAAAAATTAGAAGCACTTGGGAAGTTCAAACTATTCAAAGCAATGGTTGAAAATGAAACCGGTAAGAAAATCAAATGTTTAAGATCAAATCAAGGAGGAGAATTCACATCTAAAGATTTTAATACATTCTGTGAAGTGAATGGAATCAAAAGACAGTTATCAGTACCTTGGACACCATAGCAGAATGGAGTTGTTGAAAGGAAAAATAGAACTATCTTGGATGCAGCAAGAAGTATGTTATTAGAAGCAAATCTACCACATGTGTACTGGCGAGAGGCAGTAAGCACTGTTGTCTATACATTCAACAAAGTTCACATCAAAGGTGAAACCGATAAGATACCTCATGAACTGTGGTTTGGTAATATTCCTACTCTTAAGTATTTCAGAATTTTTGGAGGTAAATGCTATATTAAAAGAGATGAGTATATTGGCAAATTTGAGCTTGAAGTGATGAAAGAATATTTCTTGGTTATTCATCTAAGAGCAAGGCATATAGATGTTTTAATAAAAAATTGTAGAAAATTGTTGAGAGCACAAATGTAAAGATTGATGAACAATTTAGAGGAACTTCAAGATATATAAACTCTGAACCGGAAACAAAAATTATGACAAATGAACCAACAATAAATCCACCGATACAGAATGATGATCCAGTTACTCCAGTATCATCAGAGGATTCCATAGTAATTGAAGAACAACAACAGACTAAGACACCCCGGTATGTAAGACTAAATCATTCTGAAGATCAGATAATTGGAAGCAAATTTAAAGGAGTTATGACAAGAGGAAGATTGGCAAATGAAGAGGTATGTCTTATTTCTCAAATTGAACCATTATCTATCAATGAGGCATGTGAAGATAAATTTTGGATTAAAGCTATGGAAGAAGAATTAGGACAAATTGAGAAGAATAATACTTGGACATTAGTTCCCCGGCCTAAAGATAAAAATGTAATTGGAACCAAATGGGTATTTAGAAACAAACTTAATGAAGATGGCAAGGTTGTCAGAAATAAAGCAAGACTAGTGTGTAAGGGATATTCTTAGAAAGGAGTTGATTACAATGAAACCTTTGCACCGATAGCCAGAATTGAGGTAGTTAGATTATTCTTGGCTTTTGTAGCTCACAAGGATTACAAAGTTTATCAAATGGATATTAAATGTGCATTTTTGAATGGAGATCTTGAAGAGGAAGTTTATATTGAACAACCTGATGGATTTTCTTTGACAGATGACAATGATATGGTTTGCAGGTTAAGAAAAGCTCTGTATGGATTAAAACAAGCCCCAAGAGCTTGGTATGCAAGATTGGATAAGTATCTTTTAAAGATTGGTTTTACTAAAGGAAATGCAGATAGCAATTTATATTACAAAGTAACTAATGATGACATCTTGATCATTGAAGTATTTGTTGATGATATAATCTTTGGAGGAGAAGATGGATTATGCAAAGAATTTTCTCTTGAAATGCAGCAAGAATTTGAAATGTCTATGATTGGAGAAATAAAATTCTTTTTAGGATTGCAGATTTTACAGACTGATAAAGGTATATTTTTGAGTCAATCCAAGTACTTGAAAGAACTACTAAAGAAATTTGGGATGGAGAACTCTAAACCGGTAAGCACACCTATGACTACAAATGACAAATTATCTCAAAGGGATGAATCTACACCTGTTAATCCAACTAGATACAAATCTATGATAGGAGGTTTACTGTATTTGACACAAACTAGACCTAATATCATGAATGCAATATATATAGTTTCTAGATTTCAGAGTAATCCTAGGGAAAATCATGAATCAGCAGTGAAAAGGATTTTCCGGTACTTACAAGGCACAACAAATCTTGGATTATGGTATCCTAAAGATGAAAATTTTGATCTATGTGCATATACAGATGCAAATTGGGTAGGAGATGTGGATGATAGAAAAAGCACCACTGGAGGAGCATTTTTTCTTGGAAAGAGATTAGTTTCTTGGTTGAGTAAGAAACAGAGTTGTACATCTTTATCAACAACAGAATCAGAATATGTTGCTGCAGAAACAAATTGTACACAAGTACTTTGGCTTAAGCAAATGTTGAAAGACATAAAGGTAAAATGCAAGAAACCTATTACTATATACTGTGATAACACTGCAGCAATTGATATATCTAAAAATCCGGTATTACATTCTAAAATAAAACATGTTTCTATCAAACTGAATTTTCTAAGGGAAAAATTTGAAGAAAAAGAGATAAAACTGGTTTATGTGAATACTAAAGAACAACTTGTAGATATTTTCACAAAACCTTTGCCTAAGGAGACTTTTGAGTATCTCAGAGATCAGCTTGGAGTCATACCACCACCGGTAGAGACTTAGACAGTTGATGATTATCATCAACCGACAGAATTAAATGGACAAATCTTTATTCTGGTACTTGATGAGGAAGATACTTCACAGGGGGAGTAGTTGGTATACTGAATTGGTTGGTATTTTGTATGAACTTGACCTTTTGTAACTTTGGCATTTGATGTCAAAGGGGGAGAGATATCTATGGAAAAACACATTATCTTTTTAGTAAAGAAAAAGATATTTTAGGGGAGAGATTTTGAAAAACACATTTAAGGAGAAATTGGTATAAAAGATTGGTATTGTTACTCCCAGGGGGAGAAATGGAGATTGTTGGTTTTTGTATTTGGCATTTCTGTTTTGGCACTTTGATGGTTTTTCCATCTTGTGTTGCCATCAATGCCAAAGGGGGAGATTGTTGGTATTTTGGTATGGTTTTGTCATTGATGTCAACACCTACTGAATACACCTACTTTGGAGATCCAACAACATTCACCAGCAAACAGTAAACTATGCAACAATTACTGGTATATGGTTCACTGGTAGGTTATAATGTTCACTGGTACCTAGAATGACATGAAAGACACTTGGTAATGTTGAAGACATCATGTGGACACTTTATTTTGAAGTAATAATCATTGGTATATTCATATTTGCATATTTGCTTTTACCGACAAATAGGTCCAGGTTATCTAGGGTTACACCGGTAGGTTTATCTTTTCTAGATCAGCATGGCACACTATGGAGATGATTTATTATTGTTGTAAATGCATTAAGCCGGCATGATTAATCGGTTATTGCATCAGATATAATATTATTTGTAAAATGTTTTTATTATAATATCTTGTAGAGCCAACCTACTAAAATTGGTCTTAGGGTATGGTATAAATGTAAGAAGTTATTTGTAAGATCAAGTGTGGAATGTGAAAAAGATTTAAGTGAAGATATATGCGAGATCAAGTAGAGGCATACATGAAGACATCATTTGAAGGTGAATTTAGGTTTTTGTAGAAGCATATCAACATTACACCGGTACTGAATCCAGCATATGAAGATGCAATTTTATGTAGTACATCCCTATTGGATTTAACCATCCAACTGTAGTCAGTGTGACTCCCATTTGTAACTGAGCAGTGAGCTCTAGGCTATTGGCCTTTCTGCATGTGCAGACCCCTCTTTGTATACTTACTATCTACAGTAGTATCATCTAATTGTGGGTAAGGTTTCCCACTGTGGTTTTTCCCCTTACAGGGTTTCCACGTACAAATATTGGTGTCATGTGTTGTGGATGACTTTATGTTTATGTTTCATGCATTAATCCTTACTGGTATAGCAATTTACTGTTAACACTATCTACCGGCATACTTAACTGGTTTATCGGTATTAAGTATTAAGTTGGTTAATAAGTTTTTGGTTTGAATTTATTAGACAACTGATTCACCCCCCCCCCTCTCAGTTGTCTCTGGGACCTAATAGGATCTACCATGGTACCCAAGATCCCAGACCCTGTAGTTGTCCAAAATGTGGAGAAGCCATCTCTGAAGTATTCCCTAACTCCTAAAGTCACCTCAGAACTGGATGATAAAACTGCATTTTCACTCATCCAGGATCAAGTCTTATTGGTAGAAGATGTCAGATTCTTTACCAAGTGCCGTGTTGAGGAACTCGGTCATGTAGAGATTAGTGACACATATGATGAACTATGCACTGACGACAAACTGGATAGTAAATTTGAACATATCAGAATCAAGGGATTAAATGAAGCCCTAGTCTATCCTCGTGTGTTCAAACCCCAATGGGTTAAGTTTGTATTGAGCAGAGTACATGATGATTTCATGTGGCTACAAGAGCAATCATTCAAGATCATGAAGGAAGTCATTCACCTGATCACCGGATATCCCATCTACGATCATGCTCGTGCACAGAAAATGATATCACAAAAGGAGCTAATCAGTCTAACCGGAGTAGAATCCGATTACCGAGGATTGAAATTGAATAATGTCACTGATGCTACACTAAAATTTGCAATTAGAGTTATTGGTTACTATTTCTTCCAATCTACAAGGGAAAATAGTGTACCATGTCCTACAGTGGACTTAGCCTACAAAATAGTAAAGAAGGGAGGGAATGAAAGTAGACTTATGTGAAGTGCTATGAAAGAACTTATTTGAGAACCTGAACACAATAAGGAAGCCGAAGAAGAACAACTTGGCAAACACACTAAAGTTCGGTTCACTACTTGTCTGTATGTTTTTCTATTTTGAGAAGTTCTTTCCCTCAGTCGGTAAAGTAGTATGGGAGCTACACCAACCTATCACTCAGATCAATGATTACATCAAGAAGTTAGGAGATAACTTTAATGATATCATGGATGATTATTTTAGCAAATTCCAAGAGAAATGCACAAGGTACAGGATCCCACCACAGCTGGTCAAAAAATACAAGGACAATATATGTTTTGAAGTCGACATTGATTATTTCTATGTAAATGCTGTTGAACCGAGGATTCAGTCGTTGCAACCAATGGGTTATGAAATTGATTATGATATCACACAGCAACAAATTGATGCCTACCTATCATTGTCAAGGCATGCAACTGAACTAAGGTATGGAACCTATGAAGAGGTGAAGGAGAAAGTAAAAATGAGCATTGTAGTTCCTAAGGCTACAAGAAAAGCTACAAAGATGATAAAAGCTTTATCTGAGAAATTCGGAGAAGAATCCTCATCTACACCTATCAAAGGCAATCTTACCATTATCGAGGAAGAATCAGAAGCATAGGAGGCTACAATAACATTGAGCATAGAGTTGCCAAAGGGAAAAGTTCTAAAAAGAAAGAAATAGGACATCACAAAGGCCCTGCCGACTCCACCAACAAAGAGACCCAACACCAGAGCATCAGCTGCATCACCGAGCAAGAAACAAAAGACTGTTGCCATTCCTAAGGTAAAAAAGACTTACAAGAAATCTACTCGGAGACTCATTTTGGCAAAAGAGTCGAGTGATACAAAGTCTAATGATGCTAACAAATTCTAGATTGTGAAGAGCAAAAAGGCAAACATTCATAGTGTTGAAAACTTTTGTGCCAATCTTAAGGAATACGGTGGATTTGCAGGATTCAGATATGTTAAGTATGAGTCTAGGACTAATGATGAGAAACGACAGATTGAAGAAGTTGTCATATGTACACTTCTGAAGTTTCAGTTAGCACCATTAGAACTAGCAAAGTCACTTTCGAGTGAACTCTACTCACATATTGATAACAGATGGAAATATGCAATGGATTCAGAGAGACAAATAAGAGAAAGAAGTCTTGTCCATTTATTTCCTGACATGTCCATAGCTGAAATTAAGGAGCATTTGTCCACATACAATTCCAAATTTCTTGTGAAACAGAGAGCCTTAAAATTGATGAATGGGCTATATATTGATGTGGAGAATGAGACTAAGGCCAAGTGGTAGGAGATCTTCAAACAAAAGGATGTTAGTGAACAATCTCAAATTGAAATTGTTGATGTCACCGAGTGAGATCCAGATGTCACCAAGCAAGGTCCAGACCCAGTTGACACTATACAAATTGATGAAGATGTAATGGATGAAGCCACACTGGAGCAGGAAATGATTGAAGGCACCACTTATGCAAAACTTGTGTCTAGTGAATCGGTCTTAGAACAAGTTCAACCTTATCCGTCGGTGAAGTCACCAGTCCTGACTAAAGCTCCTAAGGACACCAAACAAGTTACCGAAGGTAACAAATCTAAAGCTATAGAAGATACAAGTAACAAATCTGAAGCTGCAGCAGACACAACCAAAGATCAAATGTCTCAAGCATAGACAAGCATTGCAAACATTACAGCTTAGACCCCTAGCACCGAACCACCCAAAGACACTGCAACTGCTATAGGAACAGTCCAAAGTGTTGCATCTATTAAGCAACCTACCGAGGGACAGCAAGCCTCACAAGCACTTGTCTTAGTGCCACAGACCAAAGGAAAAGAGAAGAAGGTGAGAAAGCATGGTTTTAAATTTGACTTATCTAAACCGATCGTGTTGCCCAATGTCGACATTTCCAAATTAAAAGGGCAAGCGCTCACTAAATTTGGTGAACTATGCAAAGCAAAGGCCGAACAGGAGAAGCAACTGGCCATACAGAAAAAGAACAAGGTACTTCAAAAGGTTAGGACACTGCTCACAGAAATACTACCATCAGTAACAGTGTCAACCGATGTAGCCATCCATATTTAGTTGGATGAACTCCTTAATTAGATTGAAACATCTAGAGTTGATGCATCCGAGTACCTAAGCAAGCTCAAGGATAAAGAGCTCACAACAAAAATGATAGAGGAAGTCCAAAAATCAATTGCTGTTGGCAAGGTAAAACTTGTCAAATTCATTGCTGAGTTGTCCCCTCAACTCAAGCACATTCTTTATTTATTCCAGAAATTGTGTACATTTTCTTTATTTATTAAAGACATCAAAAATAAAACTGATGCAATTGAGACAGAGATCACCGATCTCTCATCCAAGTTGACCACTGAGCCTAATTCAGTTCAAAATTTTTACAAAAAGCTACAACAGCTCATGGCTCAATAGTTAGAACTGAGGAACGAAGAGCATAAAATTAGGATGGATATAATGACCCTTCAAACATTATTCCTTCCTCATCTCTCATCAGTCCAAGAGCAGCTCAATCGAGCTACAAGCTTATCAACTATACAAGAGGGAAGCACTCTTGATGGCTTGATATCACTCTTATCTGATATTCAAGCACATAACTCATTAATGGAAAGTCTCAAGGACTCACTCTCAGTCGCCCTAACTGACACCTAGACCAAGTATAAGACTATTTTGATCAGTTACTACCTCCGGATGCAAATTAAGTTTTTAATGTTTGTCAAAAAGGGGGAGTAATATTATGTTACTACATAGAGGAAAGCCCAACAAAGGGGGAGTAATATTATGTTACTACATAGAGGAAAGCCCAACAAAGGGGGAGTAATTCTACACTTGGAGAGTAGTACAGTTTTGATAACACAATTTTGAGTATTGTATACAAGGGGAGTATACCGAGCAGAATATACAGAGCATTCAGAGAACACAAGTACAAAATAGAACCGAACATGCAAAATTCAGAGTTATGTACAGGATAATGATAAGGGGAGTATATCTGCATATACTATTGACTATTGTACATATTGTCAAATATAGTCATTTTGTCAAGTATATAGTTTTTGAGTTATGACTTTGTAAGTAGTTTTTGTCAAACATCTCAACTAATGTCAAAAGGGGAGATTGTTACTACTTATCAAATTGCCATTAGTTTCATATCCAAAGTCATACTATATTCTAGTCGGTTAGTATTACCGAATCATGCAGTCGATACACACAGAGAAGTCGGTATGAACAGTCTAGTCGCTTACTGAAGAAAGCAGTCACAGAATACAGTACTCACCGAGTTGTTTACCAAGTAAAGTTTCATGGCTACCGAGTGGTAAAGTTAACTCACTGAGTTGATATTCACTGAGTGAAACATTTTACTAGATACATTGAACCTGGACATGCACATGAAAACATGTTACAAGATCGAGGCACATCTAACCGTTTTTGCATTGGAAATTGCACTATGAGATTGTGTATGATTACAAGGCCAATCTAGCCTATGAGATATTTTGTTTAGTTATTCATTCAAAGAATCTTTGTGTAAGATCGAAGCAATGAATCAGATCACCGCTGTAAGAGATCTATATATACAACATGATTCTAGGGTTAGAAAGATGAGATGATATGATGTGATATGAGATGCAATGAGATAGCAGTGTGGATGCATGAAGGAAGACTGTTACAGAGACACAGAGAGGTCACCGAGAAGGTTTTCAGTGAACAGTCGAAGAACAGAGTAAATAGAAGGGTTTATCGAGTTTCATTATGGGTTACCGAGGTATGCTACAAGCTAGGTAATCTTATTCAGAGCACATAGAATCTGCTTTAGCATTTTAGATGTAAAGTTGCAGATATTTGTAATGATTATATTGTAATATTTTGAAGTTGTAAGAGAAACCTTTAACAGGGTAAAAGACTCTAACCAAGTCTATAAATTGTAAATCCTTTAACCAAGTGCTACACTTATATAGTGTTGTAAAAATCCTTTAGTAAGGTAGATCTAACTGATCTTAATACTCCTAACAGGGTAAGCTATCAGAAATAGCTAAATGTAGCTCTAACTGAGCATTCTTTATTATTGCAGTAGTGAAGTTGTGGGTGCCATCCCCACCACAGTTTTTCTCTCTAACCAAGAGTTTCTGCGTGACCAAAATATATGTGTTATGGAGTGAATCATGTATGATTGTTATCTGTTGATTATAGTTTTATTTTATGTTACTGCACTATTCTGCTTATGCATAATAGTAAGGTTATTATTGAAGAAAAGTTTTGAAGTACTGATTCACCCCTCCCCTCTCAGTACATTAGCTTTCTATATTGGGCCTAACATAAGATGCCAGTTCAAATAAAGGAAAGCAAGTGGGTAAGTCCACCAAGATGGTGGACAAAAAGGGGGGTATAAGTGGCCACTTTTTTTCTTCTAAAAACAAGTAAACCTGAACTTCAAAGAGATATTTGAAGGTCATGCACTCAAAAATAAGAGTTGAGGAAAGAATAAGAATTATAGTACTCTGAATCTAGTTTCGAAACTACTATTTTAAAAAAAAATTGGATAAGATTAAGAGGGTTAAACCTTTCATGCACAAAAAACTGTTCCTGATTTTTTTAGAAAAACATAACATAGCTGTTTTTGTGTGTTGCACAAAATATAGAGTTAGATTTAGTATTTTGCAAAACCCTTTAGTAGGATGATAGGTAAGTGTGAGATCTAGAAGTTGTGTATTGTTTTGTAATTTTCTGTTGAGTATTTTTTTTTAATTATTTTTTGAAGTGACCGCATCTTGAAAATTTGGTACTTGTTTGTGCGCTAGGCATAACTTGCACCAAATTAATAATAAATGCAAAATTTTTTTTAAAAAGTGTATAGAATCTAGTGTAGAACAATAATATGTAATTTATTTTGAATTTGGTCAAGTATATCAAAAGTTATTAAAATAAAGGTAGACATATATTTGTGAGGACTGCCAAGGTACTAATAAAGAAAATTAAAGTTTACTATGCTAATGTTGTCAATAAATAGAAAAAAATTATATGGTTAGAACATTGAGAAGATGTGTGAGATTATGGTGGTAATTTTAGAGATACCCACTTGATCATTTGTAATCCTAATGACGATGAAGTCGAGAAATAATGTTAGACAATCAAAAAACGTGTAAAGGGACAAAAATGGGGGAAAATGGGCTTGCAAGCTTTAGGGTCATTTTCCAACCCTCTTACCAAGCCAAAACCCACACGGGTTTTGAAAAACAAAAAGTACTATTCATAGTTTTACATAACCCATATGGGTTATGTAGAACTAAAACATTAGTTTGTATTTCATAAAACCCATACATGTTATGTAGAACTAAAACCATTATTTTGTGTTTCACATAACCCATATGGGTTATGAATACATAATAATGTATGCTTGTAAACTTAGCATTTACTACACATATTTATAGACATACATATATAATATGTGTTTATATATGTATATATTCATATCTATAGATATATATACATATATTTATATAGATATATGTATATATGTTTGTATACATGCATGTATCTCTTCTTTTCATCTCTATTTATTTTGAGCCCTAATTATCCTCCTTGAGTTCTATCTCATCTATCTCCCCTCACCCTTTTCATCTCTATTGATTCTCTCACCCTTTTCTCCTTCTCTTTCTCTCTATACCTCATCTCTCTCTCTCTCTCTCTCTCTCTCTCTCTCTCTCTCTCTCTCTCTCTCTCTCTCTCTCTCCTTTTTCCAATCTCCCTCTCCCGCTCTCCTTTTCCCAATATCCCTCCCTCCTCTCCTTTTAACCCCTTCTCTCTTTATCTCTAACTCTCTCTCCATCCCCCTCTCCTTATCCTATTCTATTCATCTCTTCCTATCTCCTATTCTCTCTCTCTCTCTCTCTCTCTCTCTCTCTCTCTCTCTCTCTCTCTCTCTCTCTCTCTCTCTCCTTTCCCAATATCTCTCTCTCCTTTCCCAAATATCCCTCTCTCTCCCTCTCCCTCTCCCCCTCTCCTTTTCCTAATCTCCCTCTCTCTCCCTCTCCATCCATCCACCTCTCCTTATCCTACTCTCTCTCTCTCTCTCTCTCTCTCTCTCTCCTTTTCCCAATATCCCTCTCTCTCCTTCTCCCCCTCTCTTCCTCCCCTTTTCCTAATATCCCTCTCTCTCTCTCTCTCTCTCTCTCTCTCTCTCTCTCTCTCTCTCTCTCTCTCTCATTTTTCCAATCTCCCTCTCTTCCTCTCCCCCTCTCCATTTCCCAATCTCCCCCCTTCTCTCTCTCTCCCTCTCCCCCTCTCAATTTCCCAATCTCCCCCTGCTCTCTCTCTCTCTCTCTCTCTCTCTCTCTCTCACACACACACACACACACACACATTTTTCCAATCTCCCTCTCTCTCCCTCTCCCCCTCTCCCTCTACCCCTCTCCATTTTCTAGTTCTAGTTCTAAGGCCAAAACTTGTAGTTCTACATAACCCTTATGGGTTATGTAGATCTAAGGCCAAAAATTGTAGTTCTACATAACCCATATGGGTTATGAGAAATTGTGAACATTGACATTAAAGGTTTCCATAACCCGTATGGGTTATGGAAAAATATTAATATATTTTAGTCCCAACAGCCTAAAAACTAGCATTGCAAGTTGTTTGAAGGCCCCACTACTTTTGCACATGATTTTCTAAGATAGTAACAGTCAGGTTTTCATATTTTTTGTCACTTTTTCTTTGAAATGATTGATTTTTCTCGTATATGTTACAAGCTAGGGTTTCCATTGTACCAAAAGATCGACCTGTCAATGCCTAATACAACCACTAGACTTATAGAATCCACATGACGTTGTTAAACCATGTTGCAAATCCTGATGAGGGACATTGGCCCACTGCCAACAATCCCCCTCCTAGCATCACTCACCATGGTTTGCGTGATTCTAACCTGTGACCAAGCTCTGATACCACTTGTTACAAGCTAGGGTTGTCATTGCACCAAAAGATCGACCTGTCAATGCCTGATACAACCACTAGACTTATAGAATCCATAGGAGGTTGTTAAACCATGTCACGAATCTCCACAAGGGAAGTTGGCCCACTACCAACAATATATTGGATTGTTTTTGAAGTTATTTTATCATTGTTACTTTAGATTATAACAAAATGATGATCATTTGTTATTTTTTGCTTTGATCATGATTGATTTGTCTTGTATTTTGGTTTTTTTTGAAGTTATTTTATTATTGTTACTTTAGATTATAACAAAATGATGATCATTTGGTATTTTTTTGCTATTTGATTGTGGATTGTCATCATTATCTTATGTGTTGGACAATAGGAAAGAACAAGAGCGGAAAAATTGAACAAAGAGAGGCATCAAAGGAAAGACAATGAGAGCATATGGGGAGATTATGTGAAGGTACACCATCTAATGCACCTATTGAAAGTGATGAACATTCAACAATTAAAATTGATATGATGAATGCACCAAATCAAAATGATCAACATAACCCAATTCAAATTCATATGATGAATGCACCTAATGAATGCAATGAATATACACCATTTGAAAATGATTCGGTGAATGCACATGTTAATGGAATTGAAGAAGATATACTGATGTCATGGAAATGGGGACAAGGCAACAACAAAGTTCAATGTTAATAAGTTAGTTTAAACCATAAAACCAAAACAAAGAACTAAAAACCATTCCAAACATATCAAAAGAGATTTCAAAAAGCATGAACGAAGTTTAACAAAAGAAAAGAAAGGAGAAGACCCTCCCTAAGATGCTTCCATGATGCCTTTTGATGCTTCTCCCTTGTTTCTCCCCTCTCCAAGTCCCAAATGAGTGTAGCTCTCATCTTTTAGCACTAGCCATGGATGCCATATGGAGATTCAAGATGGTTGGATGTGATAAACAAATGCTATGCAAGTGTAGATAGTGATGCTATGAAAAATCTCTATGCTAATACCAATATAGCAACAATACTCTAATGCTTCCCTCTTTGCTTGAGGAGAAGGGTTCTATTTATAGAAGAAATGGGGAAATGAAGGGTTAAGATTGAGAAATCATAACAAGGGTTAGGATTGAAATATATTAAATCCATGTGAGACTTTCAACCCAATCCCATGTTGACAAGTGTCACCATGAGGAGGCTTGAGAGGAGAGATAAGGAGCATTAAATGCTTGAGGGGACATGATAGTTACCCTAGGGGGTTGGGTTAGGGTTAGGTTAATGGATATTCCTTTTATCCAAGGGATAAATGAATATGCAAGGGTTAAATGGTTGCCTTAGTCAAATAAATAAATGCTTTGAAGAGATCCATGAGTCAAAAGATGGTTAAGTTAGAGGTAAGTCTCTAACCAAAGGTAAAAGGTGAGTTAACCATAAATGGTTATGTAAGAGCCTTTAATGGTTTGTAAGACTTTAGAGGTTAACCATTTGAAGACATAAAGCCTTTAATGGTTACTGAAGACTTTGGAGGTTTTTGAGAAGTGAATTCCTTTTATTTAGGAATGTGACAATGATTAGGATAGGATTAGGCCAATTAGAAGGAGTTAGAAGAATGTAGAAGGGATTTAGGCATGCAAGTGGATTCTGTCGGAGAATGCAAGTGGGAGGAATTTTGGGATTTTTGATTAAAATAAAATCATTTATTTCAATTAAATGGTGTAATTTGCATTTGGATAGATATTTAAATAAATATTAATTTTTTTAAATGTGAATGTAAATTTTGGATTTTATTTAAATAAATCTTAATTTATTTACATGAGAAAAAGGAAGATAAAGCATTAAATGCTTGAAGACTTTGAGAAACCATTAAAGGCTTAAGAAGACTCTAGAAAGAAGCCATTAAGTTTGAAGACTTTTAAGGGAAACTATTAAAGGCTTAAGAAGACTCTAGAAGGAAGCCATTGAGTTTGAAGACTTCGAGGGAAACCATTAAAGGCTTGAGAAGACTCTAGAAGGAAACCATTAAGTTTGAAGACTTTAAGGGAAACCATTAAAGGTTTCAAGTGGGTGAGGATAAATAGGATTTTAAATAAATTATTTATTTATTTAAAATAGTTGTGCAACTTGCATTTGTAGAAAATGCAAGTGGGTGGAGGATAAAGGTGATTTAAATAAATGTTAATTTATTTAAATGTAAGAGATGGGATTTTGAGGGATTTAAATAAATATTAATTTATTTAAATGTGAGAGAAGATTTAGTTAAACAAATATGATTTATTTATTTAATTAATGGCCTGAATTTGGTTAAGTGAATTAAATCAAATAAATTGAATAATTTATTTAATTAATAGGAGAAGAGGGTTAAGATGAATTAAATATTAATTTAATTAATTATTGATTGATGGTTAAATAATTAAATAAATACTAAATATTCATTTAATTAAGTGGACAGATTTATGTGTCTACATATACCATTTGAATTTGATATGATCAATACACATAATGCACCTAATGAAAATGAAAAGCATGCACCAATCTTAACACCTCTTAGAATAATTTGTAGAAAACCAAAGTTCCTAATAGATATTGATGAAAATATTGTGAAGCTAATGCATGATAAAATTTATGAAAGAACTTGTAGAAGAACGGTCAAAAGAATTTGGAATAACTATTTTGAAAACTTAAATCAAAGTGGAAGATGCCAATTAGTTGTTGAAATGATTAAAAATCTGAAATTTAGAGAGAGAATGAAAATTTTGGGGTTAAGAACATCCGAAAATAATAGTGAAAGAACCATTGTGAGAAATATTTTTGATGCATACCAAGCCATTGGTTTGAAATCATGCACTAAAGATGCTAATGTTACTTGGCGTGTCCTCACATCAACCATAATGGGAAAGTAAATGAAAAAATCTCGTTTAATAAGCAAAACAAGCAAGTCATTAAGGATAAGTAGAACCACATTACACTATTCCTTAGAGAGGCAAGAGAAAATTGAGGATCCTAACAATAAGTTAGTGTCATATGGTGTTAAAGATGGAAAATAATTAAAGAGGTGTGAGTTAGTGAAAAGGGATTTATTCGTAGCTGATTTTATGAAGATATTTCAAGAGAAACTAGTGTATGAGTACATAGGTCAGACACACAGAGATAGGTAGTTAGATGAGCAATTCAAGTTGTGTAAGGACACTTTCCCCCTCAACACTATTGTCTCTATCATTGATTTTGCCGAGAATTATACACTAAAGCTGCAAAATGAAGTACAATCTATGTATTACCACTCTACACAAGTTACAATTTTTATACACATAGCATTGATGCATGCACATGATAGCACCAAGGAGGACATAAAGGTTATAAGAGAATATCACTTCTATATTAGTGACGATCATACTCATTCCTTAGAGTTTGTGCAAGGATGCTTTAGAGTCTTCTATGATAGTTTAAGGGAAAGAGATATAAGATACAACCAACACTTAATATGGTCGGACAATTGCACCGTACAATTCAAGAATGCAAGGATGTTCTACTAGTTGACTAGGATGCATGTGACAAGTGGTGTGCAAAATTTTTGAAATTTCATTGAGGCAGGGCATGGAAAGGGAGAGCATGATGGTGCGGCAACATGTGTGAAAAGAGCTCTTACCAGAGAGGAATTGAAGTACGAAGGTGGTGCAATGTTAATAGATGCAGAAATAATTGTGCAATGGTGTAACTCTATGATGGGACTGGGTAATGCAGGTAAATCTATGGTTTCTAGATATTTTTTGGTTAATATGTGAATCTAACATTGAAAACTATCTATATTGTTGTACACTTACCGGATCAAGTGACATGCATTCATTTATAAGTTCAAATACAAAATCACTAGTTATTTATACTAGATAGATTGCATGCTTTTTCTCTTCATGTATGCATTTTGTGTGGGATGAATGTGAATCAAAAGATTGGGTTGACCAATGGTCTTGTAGACCTTTGAAAACCCTAGATACATATCAACTTCGTAGAGCACTACAAATGAACCAAATTGAAGCATCAGTAGATTTTGACCATGTATCAGACATAGTTGAACCAGGTAAAGGGTTGCAATTTGCTACAATTTTAAGCTCAATTTATTAGTATTAACTTATGCTGATTTTGGTATTAACTTATATCCTTCTATTAAATGTAGGTCATGTATATACAGTTATTATGGATGAGAACAATGAAGAAGGAACAAATTACTTTTTGTGCCGTTGTATTGAGGACAAAAAGAAAATGACTTCTATAGTGGTTGATGGAGAGGGTATTGAGTACCCAATAGGATCCGTTGTTGTGACAGGGACATCGCTTAGAAGGTACTATTGTTGTGTTGAGTTGTATTGAGACCTCTTAAACTCATTTATTTAGTAGTCATTGTATTGTTTTTGCATTAACTTATCCTTCTATAAAATGCAGGTACCCTATCAAAAATTCTAATGCTTGGTTGTTTGAGGACTTTGAGACACATAGACATATTCTTCATTACTTAAACCTTGTTGCAACAAATATTCATTTGATTAAATATCGTGGTAGACCTCTTAACAAGGATTTGTGGAAAGTTCATGAATCTGACCATTAGGCAATACTTGAGACACTAAGGGTTAGAGCTGATCCAGAAGGTCCACTTGATTGATTTTAGGCCATCTAGAAGAATAATTCTACAATATGGTAAAATAATTTTGACAATTTTATATATATCTTTTGCGAAACGTTGTAACCTTGCTTTTTTGGATGTGCTCTACATGCATATGAGTTGTAATGTGCATATGTAGATGCCAAATTTTCTATATAAAAACACCAATGAGTTGTAACGTGCATATCTAGATGCTAAATTTTGTATAAAAAAACAACGAGTTGTAATGTGCATATCTAGATGCTAATTTTTTGTATAAAAAAACAACAAAGAGTTGTAATTTGCATATTTAGATGCAAAATTTTGTAAATATAAATAGTAATGAGCTTGATCATTTATATTAGATGCCAAATTTTATATATAAAAGTGCCCATGGGGCTGATTTGCAAATTTTGAGACCCCAAATTTGTACCATTTGATTATAAATATATTTGTAATAAACTTATACCATTTGATTATAAATTTGTACTATTTGATTATAAATAACTGCATCTAATTCTGACATATGTTAAATAACTACAAATGGGTATCTGAATATGCAATTTTTTTTCCAAGTGTTTTGGGAAAGTTTTGAGTTATTGTTGAATTACCCGATTTGAAGGGCTAGTAGGAATAAGCCTCCTAAGTGCAATTTTGTGTATTGGGAAGTGAACCAGTCAACTTGGGCATGTGAAACCTTGTTTCTAGGTGTCATAGGTGTGTTAAACTACTAAGAATGTTTGGTTAAGCTGTTGAAGTTGAAAACCCCATTTGAGTGGTTGAGTGATGCCTTGAGAGTGCATTGAGACAAGGTGTGAAAGGGTGAGAAACCTAGTATTGGATGATTGGAGTTTGATTGGTAGACCATCCAAATGTGATCGCATAGATGGTTCATTCCCATGACAAGTAGAGCAAAAGATGCACTATTTTGCCACCTTTCACTAACAGATTTTGACAATATTTGATGTGACAAAAAATCTCACCACAAGAAAACGGAATCAAGTTGTCCAAAACTGAAAGAGGATTTTTTAAAAAGAGACAACACAACCCCATAGGTTCAAATAGATTTTCCATAAGTGCCACAGTCTCCGAGTTAGGCAATGTCAAAGTTTGACCATCTTTTCCACTTTGAGCACTCAAGGGAAAACGTCGCTACAAGGTGGCTCGAAATGATAGGACATCTTGGGGAGTGAGATAAGGGCACACCTAGTATAAACCTGACCACCCAAATGTGCTCGCATTGACGGTTCAGTCCCACGACGAGCAGAACAAAAGATGCACTATTTTGCCACTTCTTAGTGATGATTTTTTATGTGACAGAAAAAATATCACCACAAGAAAACCGAATCGATTTGTCCAAAACTGAGAGAGGATTTTTTAGGCAGTGACAACATGACCCCATAGGTTCAAACAGATTATCCATAAGTGTCACGCTCTCTGATTTACATGATGTCAAAGTTTGACCATTTTTCCCACTTTGAGCACTCAAGGGAAAACATCGCTACAAGATGGATCAGAATGATAGGACATCTTGGGGAGAAAGACAAGGGAACACATAGTGTAAACCTGACCACCCAAATGTGCTCGCGCTGATGGTTAGTTCCCACAACGAACAAAATGAAAGATGCACTATTTTGCCACCTCTCACTGATGGTTTTTTATGCAATAGAAAAAATCTCATGACAAGAAAATAGAATCGATTTGTCCAAAACCGATAGAGGATTTTTTAGGAAGAAATAACATGACCCCATAGGTTCAAATGGATCATCCATAAGTGTCATGATCTTCGATTTACGTGATGTGAAAGTTTGACCATTTTTCCCACTTTGAGCACTCAAGGGAAAATGTCTCTACGAGGTGGCTTAGAATGATTAGACATCTTGGGGAGAAAGACAAGGGAACACATAGTGTAAACCCAACCACTCGGATGCGGTCGCACTGACGGTTCATTCCTGCGACGAGCAAAACGAAAGATGCACTATTTTGCCACCTTTCACTTACGGTTTTTTATGCGACAAAAAAAATCTCACCACAAGAAAATGGAATTGATTTGTCCAAAAATGAGAGAGGTTTTTTTTCATAGAGATAAAATTACCTCATAGGTTCAAACAGATCATCCATAAGTGCCAGGTCTCCGAGTTATGCAACGTCAAATTTTGACCATTTTTTCCACTTTGAGCGCTCAAGGGAAAACATCGCTACAAGGTGGCTTTGAATGATTGGATGTCTTGGGGAGAGAGAAGAGGGCACACCTAGCATAAAAATGGCCACCCAGATTCTCTCATGCTAACGTTTCTTTCCCACGATGAGCAGAACGAAAGATGCACTATTTTGCCACCTCTCATTGACGGTTTTTGACGATTTTTTATGCGACAAAACAAATCTCACCACAAGAAAATGGAATTGAGTTATCCAAAAATGAGAGAGGAATTTTTAGGAAGAGACAACACAACCCAATAGTTTCACATGGATTGTCCATAAGTGCCATGGTCTCCGAGTTACGTGACGTCAAAGTTTGACCATTTTTTCCACTTTGAGCGCTCAAGGGAAAACATCGCTACGAGGTGGCTCAGAATGATCAAAATTATTGGAGAGAGATAAAAGGGCACACCTAGCATAAAAAAAACCACCTAGACATGCTCACACTGACGATTTGTTCCCACGACGAGCAGAATGAAAGATGCACTATTTTGCCACCTTTCATTGATGGGTTTTGATGATTTTTGATGCGACAGAAAAAGTATCACCACAAGAAAACAAAATTGAGTTGTTTGAAACTAAGAGAGGATTTTTTAGGAAGTGACAACATGACCACATAGGTTTAAACATATTTTCCATAAGTGCCATGGTCTCTGAGTTACACGACGTCAAAGTTTGACCATTTTTTCCACTTTGAGAGCTCAAGGGAAAACGTAGCTACGAGGTGGCTCAGAACAACCAGACATCTTAGGGAGTGATACAAGATAACACCTAACATAAATCTGACCACTTGGATGGGCTTGCACTGACGGTTCATTCCCATGACAAGAAGAACGAAAGATGCCCTATTTTGCCACCTCTCACTGATGTTTTTTGATGCGACAGAAAAAATCTCACCACAAGAAAACAAATCGAGTTGTTAAAAAATGAGAGTATTTTTTAAGAAAAAAAAACACAACCCCATAGGTTCACATAGATCATACATAAGTGCCATGGTCTCTAAGTTATGTGACGTCAAACTTTGACCATTTTTCTACTTTGAGCAATCAAGGGAAAACGTCGCTATGAGGTGGCTCGGAATGATCAAATGTCTTGGGGAGTGAGACAATGGCACACCTAGCGTAAACCTGACCACCCAGATGTTCTTGCACTGATGGTTTGTTCCCATGATGAGAAGAACAAAAGATGCACTATTTCTCCACCTCTCACTAACAAATTTTTATGGTTTTTAATGAAAGAAGAGATAATTGGTTTGATTTGATGTTAAAATGATTCCTTCAACTCTTCTTTTATAGGCAATTTGGATGAATAGGTGTGTCTCTTACCCTAAGGCCGAGTTGTTATGGGATAAAATTTAAATGAAAACCTTACCTAAGCTGACTCATCCTTAGATAAATTTCAAATCTGCTTTATGCGCTCAAATCTTGTCTTAATTGATTCTCTAAATGATGAACTTTGCTCCATAAGCATGAGTTTATGAAATAATAACTTCACTCCAATCTCTTCATACACAAAGGACTCAAAGAAAATTCACTGAATCAAAATGCACAATATCAACATTACCAGTGTCGGTACTTGGGTATACACAATATGAGCAATAGATAGTTTAAAAGTATACGCCATATGAGTTGCAAGTAATGAACAAATTGGATCATATTTCAAGACATATACACAATGAACAAGTTTGATCATATTTCAATAGAAAATAACTAAGTTTCAAGAATATCAAGTTTCATATATATCACTGAACAAATTAGATCAAATATCAAGTTTCATATATATCAAAATGAACAATAATCGTTTACATATCAAAAAATGGCATAGATACCAAATTAATTATAGTTACAAAAATGTGGCAAGTGCCATGTCTATCAAAGTTGATATATGCATATACAAATGTCAAATATATTAAAAAATTGGTCCTTAAATGACCAAAAATATAACTATATGTCTCTATCGGTATCTATGAATATGGCGGATCATCAAAACCAAGCCTCTTCGGAGCAGTACGTGGCTCTATAGGTGGCTGCACAAGGACAATTCAAATGTCGAATTAGATATATTTTCTCAATATAACATTAAAATAACTAAATAGTGAACTCTAAATTGTTTGAAGTTGAATTTTTGATTACCTCATCTTTGTCTTTTGCAATTGGGTGAGGCTGAGGATCTATGGGATGTCCTGGAGGGGGAGGTAACTGGTAAAACAAAATTAATACATGTTAATAACATATATGTCAAATCATACATAATAACTAAAAATGAATAGACTAAAAACCTAAAGCATACGGAAGCCTCAGATGGATGTGTTGTGGTTGTAGGAGGCAAAGTCACAGATGAATCAATTATGACCATTTCCTATATCCATGGTAAGTGATCCAAAAGGAGTTAACTAGAGGGTTTCAACTCCGTTGTGTACTTAGTAAAAAGGAATTGATCTAAGACGGATATACCTTTTCCCTTGGTTGTGTTAGATCCCATATTATATGTGTAGAACTTCTACTGAAATGGAATGGTAGAACATTTGTAGGAAGTTTGGAAGGGGTCTGTAATAGGTTAAAGATAATTATACAAGTTAATAACCAAAGTTGTTGACAAACTATATAGATCAAATATTTTTAACATATGTAGAACAAATGCACACCGAAGCCTTGTATAGTTCTCATGTAATCTTAGGAGGCCTAGTCGAATTTGATGCAACTATTACCATTTCCTGTATGAAAAATGATAACATATGATATAGACATAAAATGATTTAGTTATTTCAAACAAGAAAGAATTCAATCCAAAGTGAAAATGAAGATATCACCTCTTCCCTCTGCTGAACCTCATCGACATCAGGTGCATTCATTAATTCTCTAAACCCCATATGATTCTGTATATAGAACAAATAAATTAAGTGCATTTATCAATATCTACATATACATGTTTAATCATAATATATTTCAACAAATGAATTTAAATTGTACTGAATTACCTTCTATCATTTGGGTGTCCGAGAGGATATATTTTTTTGCGTCGGAGTGCTAGAGGATGTCTTTCTCACATGAGATGTCCTCGAGGCAGGTGGGGTAAACTAACAGAAAAAAATTAACATGAGAGAAAAGAGAATATATTTAATATATCACTTAAGTAAAAAATATATAAATCTAAATGCTACCACATAGCTATCTTGGCCAAAGTCAATGTCCGAAAGCATGATATCATCAAGTTGGGACATCTCAACCCCTGATAAGCCCTATAAAGCACCAAGTAATGATACATATAAATAACAAAAGATATTTTGAAACTAATGTATTATTATATTTTTAACAAATTTATAAATCTTTACCTCTGGTGGCAAAACTACTTGTGACCATGGAGTCGATTGAAAAATATGTGATGTACTCCCACCATTTGCTGCACCCTACAATGCATTTTATTTATATGCCACTTTAAATTGTTCTAAAACTAAAAATTCAGTTCTTTTTATAAGATTTAGTCACTTAATTGATAACATGTCATAAACAGAATTAAACGCACTTGTGTTTGATAGAGAGGGTACAACATATTGATCAAGTCATCGGTGAGGACCACATCCTCTATAGTGGAAGAATGACATCTACTCCCGCAATATGTACACAAATGAGATGTCGAACCATCCTCGTTCGCATCAGTGTCTACACTAGAACATACACCCTGACAGGTGGGACACATATAATGAAAGGGATGACTCGTGCAAAATGATGCATGAGATGATGTTGATGAAGGAGGTGTAGCTGATGAAGAAGGTGTTGCTGATGAAGGAGGTGCCACTGATGAAGGAGGTGTCTTAGGTGTTGGTAATTCCATAGACTCTTTCAAGGATATGGGGACAGTGACATGAGCTATGGTTTAGGAGTTGTACACCTCCTATGTTGTGGCTCTACCACCCTATTGGCCCTAGGTCTATCCTATGCAGAGCCTCTCCCTCTACCCTGAAATTGTCGGATGTCAAAGTAATTCAGCTTCTCATCGAGGATAAACTCACAATACAACTTTCTCAAAAAATTTAGAGGCACCTCCCAATTATTATTACAAGGTGGTTGGTCAAAGAACATATACCACCTATCCTAAAAGATTCTTTCATCCTAGCATGAACACACCAATGTATAGGAAACCAAGTCGTATTTAGTTCTAGGTTGTTACTAGTAACATGATCGATGAAACGAGCACATATGTCAGCTTTAACTATGCCCTTTTTTCACTTGATCATATGACAACCCATCTGCATAAAATGTTTGACATCTATCTGTTGGCATTGTGTTGTCATTGATGTCAACTGGTATGGGATGACCACTGGTAGTAGAGATGTATGTGCAATACTGCTATGAAGAAGTACAAGATGAGATATCTTGCATATCACCTTGTGTTGCAGAACATAGGAAATGGTAAGGAAGATGACCTCAGAAGTCACGAGTGCAACAAGTTAGTGCCTGACTTGTGTGATGAGATAGAAAGGTGTTTGAGCAGTTGTTTGTGATGAAGAGGTAGAATATTATCTGAATCACATCAACACTGGAAGAGAATAATGAACCGGTATGCTATGAGGTTGCAAAACAATAGGACTCCCACCGGATGAAGATGCAGTCATCATGGGAAGAAATGACTGAAAATGAATGTGCTCCCATCTGTTCACATGTGCCTATTTGAAGAGATACTGCATAACAGGGAAATCACATGAGCATATGGCAGAAAGAAGATGGTGTTACTCCACCAAGCAAGTGGAGATTATCTCCTATTATGTATTAAGTGCATTATGGTTTGGAGAGATAGGAGTGAAGAGATGGAAAGCATGATTGAGATGCTAGTACAAAGGAAGTGTGAAGTGTTTGTCACCTTGACAAACCGGTAGAGGAAGGAACAACATTGATCAGGAAGAAAGGTTGACTAGATGCAAACATAGGAATCTGACCTCATTGAAAGAAGATGGAGTCTTGTGAAGGTTGATGACATGGTGTCATCAAGAGTGGTAACTGGTATATAAGTCCACCGGTTATATAAGCAAGGTGCAGTTGCAGAAGATTTCCCACTTATGGGAATGAGCATACTTTGGATTTACTAGTATGGAGACCAGTTTGAGAGTTCCATCGATAGTTCAAGATGAGAGCAGATATGATAAGGTAATCGGTAGAATGGCTGAGACTAGAAGGGTTAGAAAACTGGCAGAAGTAAGCAGCCGGTAGAGCGGTTGGTCAGTGAGCCCACTTGGACCGACTTGAAGTCCCAAGATGGAAGTTAGCTGATATGGATGCCACATGGCAAACCTGTGTTTGGATAAAGATGGAATGTACATTGACAGGGTTGTTGCAGGGTTGGTCAACTTTAATATAAGGTCACACAAATCATGAGGCATGTTGCAAAGTGATTGCAGGGGTTTGAGGTTCAAGGTTTGGATGAAAACTATGAGTCAATCTAGAGTGATTGAGAAGATAGAGGCAACAACATGACAGATCTGTCGTGATTGACCAGGGGATAAGCTATTAGGGTAAAAAGCAAGTCACGAGAGATGGAAGGCATGATCCAAGAGATACAAATATTGTAGAGATGCAATCGGATGAGAGAAAGATCAAATCGTGAAAGATCCGATTGGATTTGGTTTGCCTCAAGAATGGTGAAGAAACCCTAACCACCTAGATTTTGAATTGGCCTTTTGGAGGGAAAACTAGACTATAAGTGTGTGGCCAAAGAGAATGTTTGGTGCTGCTGAATAGAAGAATATTGTGTGATTGTGAAGTTGAAGACTTCTGTAAGCAAGAACAAATCAGCCAAGTGCTCAACAAGCATCTTTGAGGAGAGTGGAAGTGAGAGAGAACCGGGTTGAAGCATTCAACTAGTTGGAGAGAAGAATCAGTGGTACTAATACTGGTAGAGCACAAGTGAAGGAGGATGAAGAGAGATAAACTGGTAGTGCTTACCAACAGAGAAGCAATAGGTGAAGAGCAACAAAGAAGTGAGTCGGTGAAGCAGAGAAGGTATCTCACCGATAGAACAAGAGATATACAATGGTAGCAAGATCCACTTGTAACAAGATAACCACTTATTTATTTAATGTTTACATTGTGAATACTAAGTCATAGCTCAATACAGGGGTTGTATCTCCTTGGGTTGGTGCCCTAAAATTTGTAACTATGTTTTACAGTGAGGTTGGATTGGAGCAGCAGACTCCAACAAGATTTCACATTGAGGTTTTTCCCATCTTGGGTTTTCCTCATATATGCTAGTGTTATGTGATGTCTCCTTGTGTGTGTGTGTATTTGAGTTAGCCGACATTGCATTTGATTCACAAGTGTGCTCATAAAGGAGAGATGAAGGGAAAAGTTTTTAGAACCACTGATTCATCCCCTCCACCTCTCAGTGGTACATTGTGTCTAACAATTGGTATCAGAGCCCAAGTTCCCAGTTAGAAGAGTGTTCTCCAACTTGGGTAGATTCCGGCTTAAGGACAAAATGGTTTGTTTAGTGTCTATCTCTACTCTAGTATTTGGTGGCCCAAATTTTTCTATTTGGAGTTGTAGAATGGAAGTTTTCCTATCCTCTTTAGGGTTTGATGTATGGATGTCAGTAGCTAATGGTCTCCCTAGAAAGGCTAGTCTTCCTACTAGATCTGTAGAAGAAAGAAGAACTAGTGCAATGAAGAAGCCATGAAGGCTATTTTTAGTGGACTCACCAGTGATGTCTCTTCACAGGTGGATAGGTGTAAGACAACAAAGAGCTTATGGGAAATATTGAAGAAGCTGTATAGAAATGAACCCTCAACTATAGAACCAAAAATCAAAGCAAATATGAGAAATACCTCTCATATTTATCTGGATGAGGAAAATAGATCTGCCAACAGCCGCAATAAAGATGAAGAAGGAGCTCAACTCTTCATGGCCCAAGAATCTAAAAGTGGTTGGGCAAAAAGTTCCCCTCAACAAGATGTGTTGAGAAGTGATGATGATGAAGAGGAAGACATGGCAGACAGATCTTGTCATCAAGACCCTTCTGATGATGAAGAAGTAGCATAAGTTGACCTTGAAGGAGAGCTTGCAAATACACTTGAATAACACAATAGAGTTAGAAGGGAATACAAGCTATTCAAGAATGCTGCTATTGGGGAGCAGAACCAGTTGGTCAAATGCCTCAAAGAATCTAATAAATGCATCTCAAAGTTGAAGACTCAGGCAAATGATACCAAGAAATGCTGGTGTGGAGATCTATCCTCTCAGCTAGAGATAAAAGAAAAAAAACTTTAGTGGCTACTTGGAGAAAACAAAGGGCATACCTTCTCTGTTAGATATGCTCCTCAAAAGAAGATTGATCTGACCATAAATGGTGTGGACTTGCAGACAAGGGTGAAGATTAATGCTACAAAAAGGAAGAATCATGCAGATCCCAAAGGTAAGGGGAAGATGGGAGAAGCAAACCTTATTGAAAGCAATAATATGAGGAAGCAACAAAGGAGACCCTCCATCGGCAGAGGGCAAAGAAATGCTACCACCCACAGGGGAAAGCAAGTGTGGGAGAAGAAGAAGAGATTAGATGAAAGAGGTGCTCAAAATGGACAACCAAGGGTCCATTCTCAAAAAGGAAAAGATGGGGATGCAAAATTGGCAAGATCTCCTCATGCATGGCAAAGTAAATTTTTAAGTCATATGCCATCATTTACCATTTACTGATTTACATGCAATGATTATGAATATATGGTAGGGGAATGTAGAAAGAGATCCAGAAAGGATAATGTAGGATCTCATAGAAATCATGCTTATGAGAAAGGTGTACCCAGAAGTAGATACATGCATGACCCTTCTCCCGGTTATGCAAAAATTGTTTGTCATAACTACAATGGATCTAGCCATAGAGAGTTTGAGTGCAGGAAGAGGAACCTGCAGTCACATGGGAGCTGACAAAATGGCCATGCTCTATAGAAAAGTGAAAACAAAGCATATGGAAGGCAGAGATCTGCATGGAACCAAAGAAGAAATATCCCTGCAAGAGTAAGAGGTTCACCGGTTCTGGTTGCTGGTCAAAGCAACATGACTAGGAGAAGATGGTCAAACCAGTATGTCAAGAGATCTCCCAATCAGAAGGTTGGGATGGATGCTCTATGCTACTATAGAACTATTTTCATGTGTAATGCAGAGACCAGAAAAGAAAGGGCCCATCAGCAGAAGAAGGTAAACCCTACTCCCAAGTCTGAAAGTGGGGAGAAGAATGAGATTAAGCATGCATGGGGGAAGAAGACCATGGACTGGCTTTGTGAATTTAATGCACAGGTGATAACTCCTAAAGTCTAAAGGAGATGCAGAATCTTAGGGGGAGTAGCACATCAAATTTATAATTCACCCCCTTAGTAATGAAGGCAACATGGAAAACCATGTTGTTGCCGGTATGAAGGAAGAAGATGACAAGTGTGTGTAGAAGTTGCCCTGTCTACACACCTACTGATCAGTGGTGGATCACCACTGCATGATTCAAAGGGTAATGGTTAACAATTGGTATCAGGTGTTAACCGGTATGTGCAGGATGTTACTGACATGTATGCAAAATAGGTTATGTAAGAAAATGACGTTGGAAATCATTGCAATAACCCTGGTAGCATGAAATGTTGAGTTTATGTCTTAGGTGGTATTGGAAATGCTCTGAATGACATATGTTGGCCCTGTGGTTGATCATGCAGGCTTGCATGCTTTTGGGCTAACCGGTTTTGATTCTTGGTATGATGATAACATTGTCTAGCATTGTGTAAGTCTAGGATCATGTCGTAGGTTGTGGTGGATACAATGGAGTTGAAGGATCATCTAATGATCACACATACATAGCTAAACCAGTATATGGAGAAGATTGGAGTCTCGGTGCTGTACCTGACCGAAGATAAGAACCTGAGATGTATGAATCAAGGGGAGTTCAAGTGCTCATCATGAAGAGTCTCATAATGAAGAGCTGACTTGCTTGAACTTGAAAGGATACTGACTACCCAAACTATAGGAGATGGAAATTGCAGAAGTGTTGTAGGTTGACCGGTAGGTGAGTAGTATTCACTGACACATCAACAATTGGTATCAGTCCTTCTACAAATTGAGTTCCATTAGTATCAGAATTTTATACTCAACTGGTGTCAATTGATGGTTATGCTCCCCACCTCAAGTGTTGTGACTTGAGAAGAAGAAACAGTTGGTGATAAGATAACAAGTGGCATCATAGGAAGTGTTACATCTAATGAAGACAAAGATGGAGAAATTTTTTTGTCAGTGACCGATACATACAAAGAGAAATAATATCCTGACAATACCCTTTGAAATTGTATCAAAGGGGGAGAATAATTATATAGTATGCCGGATACTACATGTGTTGACATCAATGCCAAAGGGAGATATTGTTGGCATTGTGTTGTCATTGATGTCAACCGGTATGGGATGACCACCGATAGTAGAGATGTATGTGAAACACTGCTATGAATAAGTACAAGATGAGATATCTTGAATATCACCTTGTGTTGCAGAGCACCGGAATTGGTAAGGAAGATGACCTCAAAAGTCACCAGTGCAAAAGTTAGTACCTGACTTGTGTGATGAGATAGAAAGGTTTTTGAGCAGTTGTTTGTGATGAAGAGGCGAAATATTACCTGAATCACATCAACACTAGAAGAGAAGAATGAACCGGTATGTTGTGAGGTTGTAGAACAACTAGACTCCCACCAGATGAAGATGCAGTCATCATGGGAAGCAATGACTGACAATGAATGTGCTCCCATCTGTTCACATGTACCTGTTTGAAGAGATGTTGCACAAAAGGGAAACCACATGAGCATATGGCAAAAAAAAGATGGTGTTACTCCACCAAGTAAGTGGAGCTTATCCCCTATTATGCATTAAGTGCATTATGGTTTGGAGAGATAAGAGTGAAGAGATGGAAGCCATGATTGAGATGCTAGTACAAAGGAAGTGTGCAGTGTTTGTCATCTTGACAAACCGGTAGAGGAAGGAACAACATTGATCAGGAAGAAAGGTTGAGTAGATGCAAACATAGGAATCTGACCTCACTGAAAGAAGATGGAGTCTTGTGAAGGTTGATGACATGGTGTCATCAAGAGTGGTAACTGGTATATAAGTCCACCGGTTATATAAGCAAGGTGCAGGTTGCAGAAGATTTCCCACTTATGGGAATGAACATACTTTGGATTTACCAGTTTGGAGACCAGTTTGAGAGTTCCATCGATAGTTAATGATGAGAGAAGATATGATAAGGTAATCGGTAGAATGGTTGAGACCAGAAGAGTTAGCAAACTGGTAGAAGTAAGGAACTGGTAGAGTGGTTGGTTGGTGATCCAACTTGGACTAACTTGAAGTGCCAAGCTGGCAGTTAGCTGATATGGATGCCACATGGAGTCAACATGGCAAACCCATGTTTGGATAAAGATGGAATGTACATCAACAAGGTTGTTATAGGGTTGGTCGACTTTAATGAAAGGTCACACAAATCATGGGACATGCTGCAGAGCGATTGCAGGGGTTTGAGGCTCGAGGTCTAGATGACAACTATGAGTCAGCCTAGAGTGATTGAGAAGATTGAGGCAACAAAATGATACATGTTTCATGATTGACCAATGGATCAACTATTAGGGTAAAAAGCAAGTCACCAAAGATGGAAGGTGTGATCAGGAGATGTGAATATTGCAAAGTTATGCAATCGGATGACAGAAAGATCAGATTGTGCAAGATCTGATTGGATTTGGTTTGCCTCAAGAATGGTGAGGAAACCTTAGCCACATAGATTTTGAATTGGCTTTTTGGAGGGAAAACCAAACTATAAGTGTGTGGCCGAAGAGAATGTTTGGTGCTGCTGAATAGAAGAATATTGTGTGATTGTGAAGTTGAAGACTTTTGCAAGCAAGAACAAATCAGCCAAGTGCTCAACAAGCATCTATGAAGAGAGTGAAAGTGAGAGAGAATTGGGTTAAAGTATTCGACTAGTTGGAGAGAAGAAGCGAAGGAGGCTGAAGAGAGATAAACTGGTAGTGCTTACCAAAATAGAAGCAGCAGGTGAAGAGCAACCGAGAAGTGAGTCGATGAAGCAGAGAAGGTATCTCACCGATAGAACAAGAGATATCCAATGGTTGCAAGATCCACTTGTAACAAGATAACCACTTATGTATTTAATGTTTACATTGTGAACACTGAGTCGTAGCTCTGTGCAGGGGTTGTAGCTCCTTGGATTGGTGTCCTAAAGTCAGGGGTTGGTGCTCCTTTGGGTTGTAGCCAATAAATCAGATAGGGGTTGGTACTCCTTGGGTTGATACCCTAAACTTTGTAACTATGTTTTACTATGAGTTTGGATTGGAGCCGTAGACTCCAACAACATTGCTCGTCAAGGTTTTTCCCATCTTGGATTTTCCTTGTATATGCTGGTGTTATGTGATGTCTCCTTGTGTGTGTGTGTATTTGAGTTAGCCTGCATTGTGTTTGATTCACAAACTAGTGTGCTCATAAAGGAGAGCTAATGGGAAAAGTTTTGAGAACCATTGATTCACCCCCTCCCCCTCTCAGTGGTACATTGTTTCTAACACTTTCCCTCCATGAACCCCATTTCATAACCTCCCTAGATACCTCATTTTCACTAGTAGCCATTGTTTCTAGTGTTCTAGCGAGGGTTGAGTGGTGCTCAAGCCTAAAGGACCTCAACCTATTCACCAATATAGAAATTTGGGCACTATTTTGTGTAAGGCGATTGATGAGATCCACTTGTGTGGTATCTACATGATCTAATGGAGGACGTGGAGGGTTTTGGATTGGTAGTGGTTGTTGAGGAGCAACATTTTGAGGATTTTATGATTGTGGAGCAATGTCTTGAGGGTTTTCTTGTTGCTCATGCGCAATGTTTACAGGGTTTGCTTATGCAGGAGGAGGTATTTGTTGTCTATTTCATTTTTGGGGATTGCTTGAAGAATTTGACATGAAATTAATAAAAAAAAAACTTAAATCAATTAAAAAACCCTACTCCAATTAAAATGCAAACAAAAATAGTCAAACCAATCAAATATTCCCTGTTCAACGGGGTGCCATTGTTGAAAATTTCTATCAATGCTGGGAAAATCCAAAATAATTACAAACTCGTGTGGGTTCTATAGATTTTTTGCTTTCTCTTGCTGCTATTCCACATGTTTCGGTGTTGAAAATGGCCAAAAACCATGGCCTACACAAAAAAATAATGTTTCTCAAAACCCGTATGGGTTTTGAGAAACTTTTAATTTTTTATTAAAAAACAAAATGTATGGGTTTTGAGGAACTTTTTTTTAAAAAATTATTTTTGGCTAGGCTTGGTGTTACCAAGCCTAGCACATTTTTTAATTTTTGAAAACCCTAAGGGTTATGAAAAAATTGGGTTTTTTTTTGGCATGTGGCCACTTTTCTGTTCACCATCTTGGTGCACTTACCCAAGTGCAGACCCAAAGTCAAGTTCAGATTGCTCCAGAAAAGCCTGAGAATGAAGGTGAAGATACTAATGCAGAAGAAAGAGTTCAAGAGCCCAAAATTCAAGAAAATACTAAAACTCCAAGTTATGTAAGGCTGAATCAGATTATTGGTGATAAGAATAAAGGTGTGATGACTAGGAGAAAACTTGCTTAAGAAATTTGTTTTATATCTAAGATTGAGCCTAAAAGTGTTGATGAAGCATGTAAACATGAAAATTGGATCAAAGCCATGGAAGAATAATTGAATCAGATTGAGAAAAATAATACATGGACTCTTGCTCCTAGACCTAAGGATAGAAATGTAATTGGAAGTAAATGGATATTCTAGAATAAGTTGAATGAACAGGGTGAAGTTGTTCAGAATAAAGATAGACTTGTTTGTAAAGGTTATTCACAAATGAAAATATTTGACTATGAGGATACTTTTGCTCCGGTAGCTATAATTGAAGCTGCTAGATTATATCTTGCCTATGCTACTCACAATGATTTCAAGGTTTATTAGATGGATGTCAAATCCACCTTTCTTAATAGTGAATCGAAAGAAGAAGTCTACATTCAGAAACCAGATGGATTTCAACTGACAGAAGAAAAGGACATGGTTTCCGGTTGAAGAAAGCATTGTATGGATTGAAGCAAGCCCCTAGAGCCTAGTATGATGGATTGGATAAGCATTTGACAAAGCTTGGATTCATTAAAGGTACTACTAACAATAATTTTTATTTCAAGATTGATCAGAATAAAATTTTGATTGTTGAAGTTTTCATTGATGATATTATCTTTAGAGGAAATGATTACCTATGTAAGAAATTTTTTGAAAAGATGCAAAATGAATTTGAGATGTCTATGATTGGTGAAATGAAATTATTTATGAGATTGCAAGTTACTGAGTTGGATAAAGGTGTTTTCATATCTCAGTCTAAGTATGTGAAGGATTTATTGAAGAAATTTAGTTTTGAAGACTCTAAACCTGTGGGTAGACCTATGGTGACTGGATGTAAGATGACAAAATATGATGATTCTCTAAAAGCTAATCAAACCAGATATAGATCTATGATTGGTAGTTTGTTGTCTTTGACTCATACTAGACTTGATATAATGAATGTTGTGTGTCATTTTGCTAGATTTCAAGCTGATCCTAGGAAACCTCAAATTACTACCATAAAAAGGATATTCAAATACTTGAAAGGGACAATTGATTTTAGTTTATGGTATTCTAAGAACGATGACTTTACTTTGAGTGCTTTTATAGTTGTTGATTGGGAAGGTGATGTTGATGATAAAAAAAGTACTACAGGTGGTGCATTCTTTTTTGGGTAAGAAGTTGTTTTCTTAGGCAAGAAGAAGCAAAATGTTATTTCTTTATCTACTGCAGAGGTTGAATACATTGTTGCTTCTAGAAATTGTACTCAGGTAATTTTGATGAAGCAGATGTTGAAAGATATAGGAATTATTTATGATGAGCTTATTGCTATATAATGTGATAATTCAAGTGCTATCAACATTTCAAAAAATCTAATATTTCATTCCAAGATAAAGCATATATCAATCAAGTTTCATTTCTTGAGAGAGAAGGTGAATTAGAAAGAAGTTAGATTGGAGTATGTATCTACAAAGGAATAGATTGTAGATATCTTTATGAAGCCTTTTCCTAAAGATACGTTTGAGTATCTCAGATAGAAGTTAGGGGTGATTTCCCCTCTTGATAAGAACTAAGATGCATGTATTTGCATGAGTTTAATGAACTTCACAAAGATATTTTATGCTCCAGATTGATGTGTGATGTTGTTACTCAGGGGTAGTAGTCAGTATTGGTGATTCAGATGTTTAGATTTGTGAAGCTAATTCAAGGGGGAGAAAATTGTGATTCCTGCACCTTTGTCATTGATGTCAAAGGGGGAGAGAAGCATGTGAAAAACTCTATGAGGAGAGTAGAGCATTTTGAGATTTGAGTTGTTTGTCTAAGCAAGAGTTGATCCTTGTGATTTTGAGGGATATTGTTGTGAGTTTATTTCTTTATTTGCATTGAGTTTTTAAGTAGTTAAATACAACAAGCTTCCAATCATTGATCTATACCCTGTTTGATATGCCAATGGAGATTCATGGGTAAGTTCGCAATAATGGTTCCTAGTTACACCCACGAAGGAAAAATGAGACAAAAAGAAAAAAAAAAATTAGAGGGGGTTTGAGCGAAGTGGGGGTGTTCGAATGAACTACCCTTTGGGGTTTGAGAGAGCCCCCCACTTTGCTCGAACCCCCTTTTTCGAGCAAAGTACTTTTAATGCTTTTTTTGTTATTTTTTAATTATATTGGGGGTTTTCGCTCAAACCCCCTTTTTTACACTTCTATGAAGCTTTCTACATTTTTCTGCAGACTTTTGGCCTTCAAACCTCTGGTTGAAGGCTTAAATGGAATGATCTTGACAACCCAAAATGTAGTATGGTAGTATGTGAAGCAAGCTTTCCAATGACTATAATTTTATTACATCTTGAGTTTATTATGAACTTGTTTTTTTAATTTTACCAAACATAGGTTTTTCATTGAACATGAACTTCTCTATTCAACGCATTGGGAAAAATAGGAAACTAATTCAAAAAAATTATGAAAAATATCTATGGCCCAGGTATTGATGTCTTCTTTCTAACAAAAAAAATAAAATTGAATTTCGATATATATATAAAAACTTATGTGTTCAAAGTCAAACCTTTGTCTGAATTATGACTAGTCGGACTTCAAAACTTAATAAAATAAAAAATATTCAACATATCACTGTCAAACCAACTGCAAGCCTTGGATATTGATGTTACAAACCAAAATTCAAAATAATTGAGTTTTTATTATTTATGGAAAAAAAGTTATGCATTTTGGGAGGCACATCACTCTTAAAAATGTAGTTTATTGTAAAAAACTACTTTTCGAGGGAGATGGAAATTTTTTTAAAAAATCCTTCAAAAAAATTTGAAAAAAAAATATAGAATCTATAGACAAAATGCTATAAATCACTAATTTACATCATCTTCAAATTATTAATAGTTTAAAAGTTATAGTTCTCAGAAGTTGAAGATTATTTTAAAAATGTTCATCTCAGTGTCAAAAGTGGCAAAAAAGTGGGAACCATTATTGTGAGTTCACCCTCATCATTTTTTCTTAATTTACACCCTATTACCATGGGTGTGTCAGCTAGATTGCAATCTGCCATCTGAAACTTCTTTAACATTTCCCTCACACACTTGGTTTGACAAATAAAAATTCCTTTGTTAGTCTAGGTGATCTACAAACCAAGAAAGAATGACAATTCACCTAACATGGACATTTCAAATTCATTTAGCATAGCTTCAACAAACACTTTATAGATCTCATCACTGCTCCCCCAAAGATTATGTCATCAATATACACAACCACAATCAATTGATGATCTCCTTTAGACCTAACATATAAATGACTATTTGTAGCACCTTTTCTAAACCCTTTTTATTGTAGCTATGAATCCAATCTTGCATACCAATCTCTAGGAGCTTGCTTCAGCCCATAAAAAGCTTTCTTAAGTTTGCATATAAAATTATGATCTTTCTTTGACATCCAACCTTCTAGTTGCTCAATATATACTTCCTCTTCAATATTACCATTTAGAAATGCAGATTTTACACCCACCTGATATACTTTGAAGCTCTTGTAGACTGAGAATGCAAGAAACATTCTGATTGCTTCCAAATGTGCCATAGGTGAAAATGTTTCTTCAAAGTCTATGCCCTCAACCTATACATAACCCTTGCACACAAGTATAGCTTTATTTCTAACAACTTTACCTTCTTCATTTAATTTGTTTCTAAATATCCACTTGGTTCCACTTAAATTCTCATCCTTAGGTCTAGGGACAATCTCCCATGTTCCATTCTTCTCAATTTGATTGAGTTCTTATTTTATAACACCAACCCAATTCTCATCTTGACTTGCTTCTATGCAACTCTTGGGTTCAACAAAGGAAATTAAAGTGAAGCTTTCAGGTTGAGTATCATTTTTAGATTGATCTTCTTGTGTTCTCATTACAATATTTCTTGTTGTCTACACACCTACATTTTTATCACCAATAATACGCTCTTCTAGATGGTCTCTTTGTACCAATTTTGAAGGTACCTTTGTGTCTTTCCTTGTTGGCTCTAGGACTATTGGCTTAATATGATTTGGTTCAGGTTCATCTGATTCATCATCGGATGTTGGAGTACATAGTGAATCCTCATCAAAATTTACATGTATGCTTTCCACAATTCCACATAGCCTCATATTATAGCATTTATATGCCTTTCTTGTTGAGCAATATCCAACAGAGTATCCTTCATCTGATCTAGCATCAAATTTTCCAAGATTGTCATTATCACGCTTTTTGTAACACTTATTTCCAAACACTCTAAAATGACTAACTGAAGTTGTCCTTCCTGTCCATAACTCATAAGGAGTTTCAAAGCTATTTGGTCTCAATTGTGCTCTATTCAAAATTTAAATTGTTGTATGAACAACATCCTTCCAAAATCTATTAGTTAATTTTGACTCATTCAACAAGGTTCTTGCTACAACAATGTTTGGACTTGGCAATAGGGAGAATGGCAGAAGCGGGAGCAGCTGGCGGTAATGGGTGAACTCAAATTTCAAATTCTCAGCAAGGCGGGAACCCTGGTTCCAATGGTGGGAGTGGCCAGATCAAAGCTGCTGGTCCCATAGGCGATAAGGATAGGCCTCCAGACATCTCAAAGGCTGTTGTTGACTTACAGTCTGATGGTACTCTGCCAGAGGAGACAGTGGGTTCAGCTGGGCTTTTGGGGGAAGGGTCCAATGGGGGGCCCATTCCACGTGATGACTCCATTGACAGCGGAAGGGAAAAAAAGAAATGGTCGTCCCTTTTTGGAACTAGACCTACTAGTAAATCCTCCCTACCTCCTGTTAAGAATATTTATGACCCTTCTGACGGTAAGTTCACTATTTATATCCCTGACCAGGTTCTGGACCATAATATCAATAGTATGTCGAACTCCTTGGTAGGGAAATTTATGGGTTCACGTCCTAATATTGAAGTAGTAAGGGCTTTTGTCAAATGAAAATGGGTCCTCAAGGGAAATGTTGAAGTATTGACTTTACCTAAAGGCCTTCTGTCTTTTTCTTTTTCATGCGAAGAAGATAAGGTCAAGATTCTATGTGGGAGCCCCTGGATCGTAGGAAAGACAAAACTGGTCCTTAGAAAATGGCATCCGAACCTAAACATGAACGATCCTCTCCTAGCGCAAGTTCCAGTCTGGATAAAACTACCAGGATTGCCTCTTGAATATTGGGTAGAAAGTATTTTCTATAGAATAGCAAGCTCCTTTGGCGAGTTGCTCTCAATAGACCCAGTCACTGCTTCAAAGAGAAGACTAATGCATGCAAGTTTTTGTGTAGGAGTAGCCCTTGAAGCAGATATGCCGGAACAGATAGATCTAGTTTCAAAGCTGGGAACTTGGAAACAACACATCGCATATGAATATATCCCTTTTGCATGCTTCCATTGTAAAAAAGTAGGTCATTGGGCAAAATCCTGCCCAAGCAAGCCAAAGGTGGAGCCTAAGCAGCCTAAACCCCAGATTGAAAATAAAAAATTGCTAGAGAAAATGGTGTGGCAAGTTAAAAATCCAGAGATTAAGGAAGAAAATTCCAATCATTTTAATCCTTTGGAGGAAAATAAGGAAGTCACCTCAAATTCTATCTCTAGCCCCTCAACCTAGGAAGTAGTGAGAAATGAACCAACCAAAGTCAGCCCCTTGGGTAGAACTCAAAAAAAGGAAATGAAAGATCAGAATGATCCTTCAAATGAGATAGTTGAAGTGGTTGCTGATACTTATGAAGGTAAGGAACTGGAAACAAAAGATTACCAACCTGAGGAAGGAGAGATCCCTGATCCCCAAGAAGAAAGGACTGATTCTTCTCTAGCCATGCCAAGTTTTGAAATTCAAGAAGCCCAAAAATGTGCAATTTTGGGTATGAACCTCTCGGACTCAGAACAAAACTCAAAAATAGTGAACAATGTTTCAACTGATTCCAGAACTCCAAACTGGGGCAATGAAGAAGAAATCTCCAAAATCCTCAGCAACATGGAAGTGGCTCCTATGATAGAAACTAAATGGAAGCAATCAAGATATAAGAATAAGAAAGGATCTACTCCCTCAACTTCTCTACTAAGGAAATCCAGTAGAATAGCTCAAGTTGATGTGGAGTATATTTCCTCTTCCCTAGGATGGCCCTCTAACCACAAAGTCAGAGACAAGGAGGCCAGCAAGAACATTGCAGATGGAACCCAAAAGACTCTCAAGGAGCTGGGAATTGGTAAGTAGCTGTGAAGATAATCTCTTGGAATATTAGGGGACTCAATAATCCCCATAAACATGATATTATTAGGAATATGATAAGAGATAGTAATCCTGATATTTTTCTAATTCAAGAAACCAAAATGAGTAGAGAAAAAGTTGAATCTTTGAAGTTATTCAAAAATGGTAATGTTAGTGGTGGTAGTTTCGAAGGTGCTTCAGGAGGTATTGCTACCATCTAGAACCTTAATACTATTAAAGGTCAGGTCATCATTTTGGACAGTAATTTCTCTTGTATCAAATTTGAGCATTTAAAAGATGGTACTTCATGGGTTCTTACCAACATTTATGCTCCTAATACCCTAAAGGCTAGAAACTCTTTTTGGAAAAAAATCATTCAATCTAGGGACAGCTTCAAAAATCTTAGTTGGATGGTTATGGGGGACTTCAACACTCCTTTGAGAGAGGAGGAAAAATTTGGAGGTAATCCTCCTCAATTGGAAAGTAGGATGACCCTTATGGATTTTATTAATTCTCAGACTCTCAATGACTTGGAAATACAGGGTTGTAATTACACTTGGACTAACGGAAGAACTAGTAATGACCTTATCCAAGTGCAACTTGATAGGACTCTCATCTCTGATGACTGGTATAGTCAATACTTCTGTTCTTTGTCTGCCCACATTTGGGTTGGATCTGATCATTTCCCTATCACCTTCATTGTTGACTCAATCAATAGAAAGAGAAACTTTCCCTTCAGATTTGAAAAAATGTGGACCCTCCACCCCGAAATCAGAAGAAATATTTAGAAATGGTGGAGCATCCAAGTTGAGGGAATGACTATGTTTAAAGTTGTCAAGAAGCTTAAAAGTGTGAAGGACAATATACGACTATGGAACAAAACCAGTTTGGAAATATATTTGAGGCTAAGAGTAAAATTCAGGAAGACCTTAAAGAAATACAAGATCAGATCCAAAAAGATGGTTTCAGTACTGTGTCTATTGCTAATGAAAATGAGACTCTCAAAAAATACCATGATATTATTGCCAAAGAGGAAACGTTCTGGAAGCAGAGATCAAGATGCATTTGGCTTAAGGAAGGAGATAGGAACACAAGATTCTTCCATATGTCGACTATCAAGCATAAAGAAGTTAATAGGGTGAACAAGCTAGTTGTGGAGAATGGGGAGCTGGTCAAGGAGGATGAAATAAGGAATGAAGCTAAGAGGTATTTCTTAGACCTCCTCAAGAGGGATCACAATCTGGATGTTGAAGCCCAATCCTCTTTTCTTCATAACATTCCCTATCTCATTGATGCTCAAAAGAATGCCTCCCTCTCCTCCATTCCCTCTAACTTAGAAATTAAAAATGTTGTTTTCTCCTTTGATGGTAACAAAGCGCTTAGCCCAGATGGCTTCCCAATGTTCTTTTTTCAAAATTTTTGGGAGATTGTAGGAATTGATGTCTCCAATGGGGTTAAGGAATTTTTTGGGGCTAGAAAACTCTTGAAAGAAATCAATGGAACCTTTATTGCTCTCATCCCCAAGATTCAAGGTGCTGATTCTATGGACAAATTCAGACCTATTAGCCTCTGCAATTCTTTTTACAAGATTATTTCCAAGGTCCTTACCTCTAGAATTTTGGCTGTCCTTCCTACCTTAATTAAACACCAGCAAAATGGGTTTGTTCTTGGAAGACAAATTATTGACTCCATTATTACGGTCCATGAGAACATTCACTCTCTTGTTAGAGCAAAGAAGCAGGGTCTCATCCTAAAGCTAGATCTCTCCAAAGCCTATGATAGGGTTGACTGGTCTTTTCTTCAGAAAATCCTCACTTCTTTTGGGTTCTCCTCTAGAGTTGTTGACCTTTTCTCCCAACTTACCACCTCTGCTACTTTTGATGTTCTTGTCAATGGTTCTCCTTCTACTTTTTTCCAAGCGTCTAGAGGTCTTAGGCAAGGAGATCCTATCTCCCCCATCCTCTTCATTATTATGGCCAAATGCTTTGGAAGGACCATGGAAAAAATGGTGTTGCAAGGCTCCTTTAAGGGCCTCCAACCATCCTCTGTAGACCTTATCTGCTCCCACCAGCAGTTTGTTGATGACACTATTATTATGGGGGAACCAAGTATTTCAGAAGCTAAAGTTTTGAAAAGTACCCTTTTTTAATTTGCCTTTGCTTCGGGTCAGCTTATCAACTGGGCTAAAAGTGAAGTCTTTTCATTAATACTCTAGAGAGAAGACAACAGAGGATTAGCATAATCTTGGAGTGTAGGATTGCTGACCTTCCTGCAACCTACCTTAGTCTCCCCATGGGAATTGCCCCTCCTAATCCCTTCTAGAGTTCTCTAGTGGACAAATTTCATAAAAAACTTGTTGGTTGGAAAGGGGCCCTCTTAAGTCAAGCTGGCAAGCTCCAACTCCTTAAGGCTACTCTTCAAAGTATTCCAATTTATGCTCTTAGTCTTTTCAGAATTCCAGTTAAGTATGCTAAAGCAATTGAGAAAATTCAAAGAAGATTCCTATGGTCTGGGGTTGAGGATAAGCAAAGAATGTCCTTGGTGGCCTGGGACCAGGTCTGTAGGCCAAAAAGCAAAGGAGGTCTGGGCCTCAGGAGGATTCGTAGTTTAAATGAAGCTCTCTTGTCCAAACAAATCTGGAGAATGTTTCATTCCAACTTTGAATGGTGCAAAATTTGCCGAAGTAAGTACTCTCTTCTGTCCTCCTCTCTCTCCTCTTTTATCAATTTGGATTGCAGTATTAATGGATCCCACATTTGGAATCATGCCTCTAAATGTAAAGAAAGTATAGCTAAAGGAGTGATATGGAAACATGGAAATGGTAGGAAAGTAAAATTCTGGGAGGATCCCTAGCTTTTTGATAAACCTTTAATGGAACTCAATGAATGGGCCCCCCATGCTCCCTCCTGTATTAGATCTTTTGGCTCCTTAGTTGCTGAGTACTAGGATGGTAATGAATGGCAGAACATTGAAAGTATCCACCCTAGCCTTTCTAAGCTCAAGATCCATCTGTCTACGATATGGCTGAATAATGAAGAGGACTCCCTTGTTTGGAAACATGATCTCAAAGGAACTTTATCTGTGTCTTCCATGTATTGTGTCCTTCCCCCCCCCCCTCCTATTAACCCTTTTTGGTCTAAAGCCTGGATTAAGGGTCTGACCCCCAAAATCAATTTTTTCTTCTAGACTATCCTTGAAAATAAGATCCTGACCCTTGACAACCTCAAAGGCAGAGGTTTTGCCCTCCCTAATAGATGTGTGTTGTGCCTTCAAGAGGAAGAGTCTGTGGACTACCTTTCTCTCCACTGTTCCTTCTCAGCCTCTGTTTGGGAAAGCTTCCTCAAGAGCTTTAGTATTGCTTGGGTGTTTCCTAATAACATCAGAGATATGTCATCCTCCTGGAATATTCAATGGGCTAACCCTTTTTTGAGATGTTTGTGGCAGCTCTCTCTTCCTCACATCTTGTGGGGTCTATGGAAAGAAAGAAATAACCAAATCTTCAGGGATGTCTCCCTCAATCAAGATATTGTGTTCCAAAAAATTCAATGGTCTATTCAGGAAAATATAGGGATCATTGAGGGTCCTTGTTACTTGAACAACCCACTGGATTCAAATATCTTAAGGGTATGGAATATGAAGATCATTGATGGTCCTAATCTCAACCACAATAAAAGGCTTGAAGCTAAATGGCAAACCCCTCCTCAAGGTTGGCTCAAAGTTAATTTTGACGGTGCTGCCAAAGGTAACCCAGGTCCTTCAGGGTGTGGAGCTATTCTTAGAGATCATAGAGGAATTTGTAAGGAAATGGTTGCTGTCCCTATTGGAACCCAAACCAACCATAAAGCTGAAGCAATGGTAGCTCTTCAAGTCATCATCCTAGCCAAAAAATGGAAATGCCCCTATCTATAGATAGAAGGGGATTCAAATAATATAATAAAGTGCCTTAATGGGACTTCAAAAACTTCATGGTCGATTCACAACATAATCACCTTTGCTATTGACATTATTAGCACCTTTAAAAAATGCCATATCTCCCACATCTACCAAGAGGCCAACGGCTCTACTGATTGGGCTGCCAATGCGGTAGTTAAAAGTGAGGCAATTACCACGTGGACGGGTGAATGCGGACTCCCCGAAGATGTCAGACAAATCATTAGTAATGAGCGATATAGAAGTACTCCAAAGACTCTTGATGGACAAGATAACTATGAAAAGTAATGAAGTGAGTACTTCGAGCTATTTTAATAATGAGAAAATCACTCATTACAACATCAATGCCATAAACTCTCATGCTTTTTGGGTAATTGTTGCACTATAATGTTCTAGTTTTCCGAACAAGAATTCAAGACAACTAAATTTTCTTTTGTAATACAAGTCTTCTTGAGAACAATCACTATTCGTGATACAATACAATACAATAATACATCAAATCTAACATTGAAAATTCATAATACGACAAGGAGGTAAATGAAGAGCTATCTACTAGATTTTACACATTTAATGCATACAATTCAACAAGTCTTTCATTTACTCTTTCTTAAACACAATAAGACAATTATCTATATCCAAAGCAAGTTAAATGGTGCGTCTCTTAATAGGTCCTAAATCACACTAGTTGAATAAGCACATAAAACCATCTTTCGAGGAACACATTAATACACTCCTGAAGCTACTATAACATGTCCTCTTTTGGTATTCCTTTCACAACAAGCAATTTTCTCAAAATCAACTATGCGCATATTAATGCACCTTACTTAAGATGGAATTTAATTATATTACTCCTACCAAGCACATGGAGAACCCTTTAATGCAAACATACCATTTTCTATCATTAACCAAAAATTAACTCCCAAACCAAATCCCTTTCACAATCTAAAACACAAAAAACGTTATAAGGCTCCCACAAGGGCTCAAGATATATCATCCTTTCTCTTGTAGTAAGAAAACTTAAATAAGAGATAATTACCCATATCAAATCCTTTTAATTTACAAGAGAGGGAGAAGAATAAGAGTCATAATTACTCAATGTACTACATAATAAGCATTAACATTTGCCATACTAGTCTTTCAAGTGGACAATCATTAAAATCGATCAATACCATAAATAAGCACATACCGTACTTTTAGATTCAAGATATTAACAACCAACCCAGATGGATTAGTCAAAAGAGTAAAACAAATCAAGAATGAAGGTACATATGACTCCCTTTCAAAGTAAGAGAAATTGTAGACCAAGACTTCAATAAGTAGACAAAACACCTATAATTATTCCCAAAATACCCACATCAAGAAGGTGTAAACAAGGTGTGAACACACGCTTTACACACAAGTAGGGTTTGTTCCATCACACCCTCACATCAAGGAGGACAAGCATACAACATAAGGTAGACACACACACACCAACTAAGGGCACAAGCAAAACCAAAGATACCAGTGTTGCAACATGGGCTCTGATACCAAGTGTAATGCCCCGCTAGGAAACCCCTAAGGGTTTAAGTTAAAAACACTCAAATAGAGTGTAAATATTTTTATTTTTTTATATAATAATAATATTTAAGAGAGTTAATATAATAAGTTACAACATTAAGATAATTTGGAGTTATCTAAAACTTAGATAACACAGCGGAAGGATAAACAAACCTAAGGAGTTTCCCAACGTGATTACGTAACCTTACACATGACTCAACTTGTGTCAAATGATCCAATAAGCTGGATATCTTAATTACGAGATAATGCATAAGACATGGACATATATTTATGTTTGATAAATTGACATCTTAGAATTTTAGGAAGTGCTCATTTACTTTGGGTGGTTAGGAGGCCATCGTGAGGTTATTTACTCAATGCACTTTAAAACATAATTAAACTAAGAGGCCACCCATAAGGTTCAATACGACTAATATCACGTAGTTCATTCATTTGGGTTTAAGGTAACCACCCACAATTGTTATCATCCTTTATAATTAAAAGTATGGCTAATAAGATGTGATTCATTCATTAAGGATTAAACTACCATTAATAGAGCGAGGTTCCTTCATTTGAGTTTAAGCCTAACCAACTAATGAGTCTAAGTTCTTTTATGGAGGATAAGATGCAAGAAGCCATAGAGTTGATTCATTGAAGCTTTAATAGTGCTAATAGATGGACTCAATTCATTAAGGTGGATATGTATTAGGACCCATGAGTTCATCCCTTAAATTAAAATCTAGATAGAAAGATGATATTCATTCTTTCATAATTAAAACATAAGTACATAGTGACGTTCTTCCATTAGGATTAGAATATAACTAACTTAATGCATGTCACTCTTTTTTTTAGTAAAAAATGAAGTTAACATGAAGAGATACATTTACTAAGATTAAGATATAAACAACTATACGAATCCTTCCCTCTTCAGTTCAATTTTAGGAAACATAAAGAAATTCATTTATTAGGATTATAATTATGGATAAATAGTTGAGTTCACCCAATTATCAAGTTAATTTGGTAAGGATTATTTGTTAAGATTAAAACATAAATAACTAAACAAATTCATCCAATATAGTGAAGTATGATTAACATGGCGATACTTATTTAAGAAGATAAAAAGTAAATACCTATATGATGTTCATCCTTTAGATTTCAACTTAGAAATTACAACATTAATTCTAACTTTTTTACCCATTCACATTCATTCGATTTACCAACTTATATCAAGCTAAAACAAAAATGGTAACCTAGCGAGATTCTTTCCACTATTACTACTTTTACTTAACATAAACAAAATATTTTTTCCATAATCATAATTTACAATGTTTTATGAACCTGATTACTACATTTATCAAGATGTCTACTTTTGTGCACTTTGATCTAGTTTCATTAAATTCCCATCATACACTTATACAAGATAACAACCATACGTGATAACTTAAAGTATGAAGTAAAAGAGACAAGGCATCGCATAACACAGGTATGATCTCGGAGTTCACCCCTAAAGGGCTACATCTCCGGGTCTGCTCAACTACAAGACCCCTCTGGCATTTAATATAGTTAAGATTACATAATTTACATGTCTTTTACATCTCTTCCCTTCAGGTGAACACATCCACTATACAACATCTACCTCGATTGATTATTACATAGTGATCCCTTTTAGAAGCGGGTCAAATTGAACCATAAAGAAAAAAAAACACAAACATAGATTCCCTTGTCTGACGGTACCCTAACTAGGGGCTTGACTGACTTATGACCAAACACTAGCATATCAAGTCTTACCATTACATAACCAAATTCTATTATAGAAATTTAAATCTGCATAGACATTATCCGGTAGAGGTATTCGTTTACCATATCGTTTTAACCATTAATGTCGATCCAGTTTATGGATTTGCTAAATTAACTTTTATTTAAAAATTCACATTAATCCACCATTAATACTTAGTCCATGTTAATAATATGTATTAACCCGAGCATGACATAATCATTATGAAATTAATAACTTGTATTAAAGTATGGGTTTACTAAGTGTTGATTATCCAAAATCCAAAAATTATTTAATAATTTGGAATTAATAATATAAGAGAAACTGAATTTAAATCTCTTAAACTAGATTTAAATTCAATTATTAATTTGATTTTTTTTTCATTTCTTTTTATATATTATATATATATATTCTTTTTTTTAAACAATTTATATATAATAATAAAAAAAGTATAAATAAAAAAAAAAACTTTTTAATTTTCAAAAAAAAGAAAAGGGAAGGTACCCATGTGGACACCCACGTGCCCCCCCCCCCTTGGCAGCCCATGCTACCATTGGTAGTAGGCCGCTACCTTTGGTATCAGTTCGCTACCTCTGGTAGCGCTGCTACCAACTGGTAGCAGTTGCTACTAGCTGCCAGCCATGGGGTTTTAAATTTTTTTTTAATTTTTATTTTTTTTGTTATAGCATAATAATTAGTAATAATAAAAAAGGATAACAAATCCCCAATACACACCACAAAGTCTGAGACAGGGATTTAAAGCATTTTCCAGCAATCCCCCACTTTTTTTTGAAGAAAATCACAGTCCATATATTTTCCAGCAATCTCCCATTTTGAAAGAAAATCACAGTCCATATATTTTCCAGAAATCTCCCATTTTTTTTAAAGAAAATCACAGTCCATATATTTTCCAGATTGCTCAAAATAAACAACCAACTGGGGAACTATTGTTTTTTGAAATAAACATGAACAAAATAACCAAAACAAAACGTAAAAACCCCCATTTTTTATTTATAACAGAATGTCAAGGGTTTCAAAACAATAGAGGAAATTGTTGAATAACCCACCCATTTAGCAAATCTTTGGCACAAGGAAGCTCACCTCTCACACAAAGATCCAACAAAGCTACTCTTTAACAAATTTCTACAATAAAACTTACTCATGGACAACAATGGAGAATCTGAAAACCGAAATTGCAAGAAAAACATACAAGCCCCTTTTCTCCTTTTTTTTTTTGTTAAAGACAACTTAATCAAATCGATAAAAGAGATTCCTACCACAATAAGCTTTCCTGGAAGGATTTTGATGATGAGCCCCCAAATCTGCTGCTGTAAAACTCCATCTTTTTCCAAAATCCCCATTCTCCCTTCCAAAACCATTTTTTTTTTTTTCCCAAAAAGATGACCAAAAAAAAGAACCCCCAAAAATATTTCAAAAACTAGGTTAAATGAGAAACCCCTCTTTTTGACCTAATTTCCAATTTTGAATTTAAGCATTTATTTTTAAAATAAAAGAAAATGAAAATGGAAATCATTCTTTTCCACTACTCAATAAATCTAACTCGCTTTTCTAATTAAAATTAAAATGCTTCTATCTCTTATTTAGTTTTAAATTTTAATTTCTCAATGTTAATTTAGGCCTACATTATATTTCGAAACTATTGACTAGGGTAAGGTGTTTAGATTAATTTAAATTTCCAAAAATCAATCCTTTGTACTATATCAGCTTTACAAGTAAAAAGAAAATAATTTATTTTAAATAATAAAATTTACCCTTTTCTTCCAAAATGCGAAAATGATTAATTTATTTCTATTTCCCAATGACTTTAAATCTTTCCTTTCTAAAATGCATAACTCATTGAATTTCGTTATTTTTTTTTTTAAATTAACTATTAAATTAACTCGCTACAACATAATAAAGCGACCTTTTTTTAATGAGTGACTAATCTCATGAAAGAAACCTATTTATTCTAATTTTCTCAACTACTAATGCGTAAATGAACACATTAATTCAAGTTAAATACTTTAAGCTTGCTACAATTATAATTAAAGCAATCTCTTTAAATTAACGATTAATCATATAAAAGAAACTACCTATTTTAAATTTCTAAATTACTAATGCGTACATCTACTCATTAAATTGAATTAAATACTTAGGATAACAAACTCCACTTACCTCGCGCAAGGCATGCAAACCGAGGAAGTCCACCAAATCACACGACATGTAACCCAACGAAAAGAAAGCCCCACGAACCACACACGATGCTCACCTGACCATGGCTAAGGCAAGATGAGAGTTTTATGACCCCCAAATCCGAATTTTGAGGATGGAGGAGGTTTACTCAACCCTGCGAATCCCGAAGGAGATGAACCTCGCTCTAGGCAGTGTTGTACCTGTAATCTCCTGCACCCATGAATCACGCAAGCATACATATACATATACATATTCAATGAAGGAGTTAGCTTGAGATTTATCACAAGAGTTAGGAAACAATTACATTTACACAAGAATCGATGCAAGAGCACAATAATAGGTATGCACAATTATTTATATTATCTAAACTACACATTGCATCATGGTTAACCTACCATTCAAGAATGCCACATTGGAAATCAATCAAGGTCAAATGGGTTTTACAAGTTTGATTAGGGTAGGGGCATTACAATAGTTTTGATGACTCAGAGTATGAAAGTGGGAAGAAGAGGAAATACAGAAAAACAAGATCCTCTTCAACTAAGGGTAAAAAGCCTCAAAGAAAACCCTTGATCAGCATCTCTTCAAAAGGGGAGGCCTCAGATGATTCTGAGAAGGAGAACACTAAAGGGCTGCTGAAGAAGAAAACAAAAATCCACACCTAGACCCAGAAAAAGCACAAGAAAAAAGAGGAGACTGGTAAGGAGCTAGTAGCTGACAAGCAAGAAAAGACCCTAGAAGCTAAGCACAGCCTGGAAAAGGAGACTATGAAAGAGACTCTCAGTGCTACCGACACAATTTCCGCCCTCCACATCCCCAAAGAAGAACAGGTTACCCCTGGAAAAGTTGCTCCCTCATCCGGCCCTCCTCCTGAGGGCTTGCATGGTTTCATGGAAACAATGGAGTGGCTCATTAATGGTTACAAGAAAGCTGTGGATGAATACAAGAAACTCTGTAATAGAGTCTTGATTCTGGAAACCATTAATATAGGGGAGGGGAACATAATGGCCGACTATATTGAGGACCCAAAAAACACCATTACCAAAGCCAAAGACATCAGAGATTCTTTCAACCCCAGGTTTGAGAAGATTGAAAAGGATATGCTGGACAGAAAAAGCCTTGCAGACACTAGCGAAAAAACCCTCTCAGACACTATTACCAAAGTTGATAAAATTGAGGAGTGCCTGAAGAACATTGCTGAACAAAGCCTAAGTATCTTGAAGATTTCGGCCAACAACACCCACACCCTCATCAACAAGATGGATGACGAAAAGGAAATCCAGGACTTAGAACTGGAAGCTGAAGGAATAGGGGAAGCTCAAGGTCCCAAAACCCGCACCAGAGGCAAGAGGAAGGATAAGAAACCAAACAAGGATCTGGAAGACCTGAAAGCTATCGGGGCCACCTATGGCGAGCTGGTGACAAAGGTGGAGGATCTGCTAAAGAAAATTGATGTGTAGCGCCTTCCCTGTTTCTTTGCTATTTTTTTGTTAAGCTGTTCTTTCTGTTCGCTGGTCTTTTGGCTAGTCTTTATGTTTGCAGTCTCTTTTGTACTGTTCTTCTCAGTGCTTTTTCTCTAGCTATGTTGTAAAGGTTTCGGGTCCTGAAAACCTATTTTTTTAATTAATCAGAACAAGGTTCTTGCTACAAAGAGTTGTCTTTTTATACCATGTTTTTCATAGTAATCCTCAAATTCTTCTGATGTGAATTCTCCTCCTTTGTTAGACCTTAAACATTTCAATTGTAGATTCATCTCATTTTCAATCATAGGCCTAAAAGTTCTAAATTTATCAAATGCTTATGATTTTTCTTTCAAGAAGCACACCCAAGTCATTCTAGTGAAGCCATCTATGAACAACATGCAACATCATTCACCATTCCAACCTTTTATTCTCATGGGTCCACATAAATTAGTGTGTATCAGCTCAAGTGGTCTTGTAGTTGAGTACTTTTTAGTCTTGTAGGTCACCTTTGTTTTCTTGCAAATTTGACTATATCTACATATAGTGTTTGATGGATTTGTGATAGCAGACATACCTTTTACAACCTTCTTTGAACTAATTTTGACAAGACTGTCAAAGTTCATATGTCCCAACCTTTTATGCCATAGATAGCTTTCATCCTTTTGACTCATAAGATATTTGGATCCATTCCTTTCTTTGATCTTTTTAAGTATATATAAATTTCCATCTGTTCTATGTGCATCAACAATTACTCTTGTAGTTTTCTTGATATCACATCCTTTCTTATGGAATACCACATTATATCCATTATCACACATTTGACTGACACTAAGAAAATTATGTTCGAGACCTTTAACATAGAAGACATTTTGCATTATTGTCCTTCCATTATCAAAACCGATTGAACCTTTTCCAATTATGGTAGCAATGTCATATGAGCCAAATATTACAATTCCTTTGTAGTTCTATTTTAATGAGAGAAATTTACTCTTATCACTTGTCATATGATTTGAGAAGTCGTTGTCAACATACCATGTATCATTCTCATCTTATGCATGAACATGACCTGGACAAGAAGAGACTTCTCTACCTCCTGCTCTTCCTTCTTCACCTTCCATTCCCTTCTAGTTTCTTTCTTCTGATCTATATCAGATTTAGTTTCCTTTTCTCCTTTTTCATGAGTATTCATTTTCATTTCTTATTTTGGAGAAATAATACCACTTCTACAAAAAATTTCTATATGACCAAGGTTGCTACATTTATAACATACTTTTGTAAAATCAACAAGAGGTGCAAATGAATTCTGACATATGAAAGTATTTCTTCTCATATTAAGTTTGCAATCTACTGCCTTATGACCAAATTTACTACAAGAGAAACAATAGCCAAGAAAAGAGTTATTGAACCTAAATTCTTGTTGTTTCCTGGAAGGAGTTGATCTTGTGGATCTTCTGAATGCTTGTTGTTTCCTAACATGAGGTGATATTGTGGATCTTCTCTTCTTACTAATAAAATCAATAAATCCCTCAGTTTCCTTGTTTTCAAATTTCTTGTTAGTTGCCATATCCTCCTTTTCTGTAGCTGGTTGAATCTTCTCTTCACCTTTCCCGTTACTTTCAACTTTTACAAAGACATCACTAATTTTGGCTTTGCATTTTTTCTTATTTGTCACAGTTCTTTTAGAACACTATCCCTTCTCATAGCCTAGTCCAGTCAAGATATTAGATTTTCATTGTTTACTCAACATGTTATCCAAGGCTTTAATGTTTTTTTCATATTTATTTAGATGTACTATCCTAGCCTCAAGTAGCTCACATTCTTTTTCTTTGGCCTATAATTTTTCTATCAAAGTATCCTCTATCTTCTTTTCTTCTTTAATTTGTCTTTTCAGACTGATGATTAGTGATTCAAATTCCTCAATCTTTTTTTTGTATTTTTGGTTCTTTGTTCTTGCAAGGTCTAGTTCACTTAAGGTAGAAATTAGTTCCCCTTCCAAATCAACCTCAACTTCTTTCTCTTCATCGTTACCATTTTTTTTCAAACTTAACCTTAGCAATTTCCATGAATAAATGCTCTCCATTTTGAGGTTTAGTGACATCTTTTGCATCACTTTCAACATCAGAGGCACCACTATCTTCTTTGGAATATAGACTCTTCTAGTTCTTTCCTTTCTTATAATTAGGAAATTTTGATTGATTTACAATTTCCTTTATGTTTCTACATTTATGTTTCTTTGTACTTTCCTGATCCTCTTTTTAATTTCCTTACAAATTTGGCCTCTTCATGGTCAATCTTAGAATCTTCCACCTCAATAGCCTTGAAATCTGCTTCTCTCTTTGATATATCACCTATTCCTATTCTCATTTCATATGCAGAAAGGGATCCAGACAATTCATCCATAGTAAGTTTATCTAGATCCTTAGCTCCTTCAATAGTAGAGAATTTTGAGTCATACCTAGAGGGTAGATATCTTAACACCTTCTTCATGATCACAACATCCTTAACCTCTTAATTGAGTCCTCTGATAGCATTGACAACTTCATCCACTCTTAGAAAATATTCTGTAATTTGTTCTTCTTCCTTCATCTTCAATCCTTCAAATTGAACTCTATAAGTCTGCAATTTTGCTTGATTAACTATGACACCACTATAGCATTATAAATTGTACACCCTTAATTGGGTGGTACAATTCCACGCTTAGGTTAGCACCCGCCTTAGTGTGTTTGCATCTTGCATTTTCAAATTCTCTTTAATAATTTAATTAATTAATCTAATTAAATCTAAAGCTTCCTCTTATCCCTCTACACATCATAAAATTGGGGCCTTACCCTAAGTGTGCCCCTTTTAATTTTATCTCCCAATTAATCATTTCATCAAATACCCTAATTATGTCCTATTTCTATCTTCAAGGTTCAATTTCACATATCAAAAGATCTCAAATTTCCAAATACTCCTCGATTTCTCTTTAAAATCACAATATCTTGCTTCCCCCAAAATTTAGCGAAAAAGTTGGTTAGACCATGTGTTTGGACCATGTTGGTACCAACATGGTCCCGACTTTTTCCCCCTAAATTTTGAGAGAATGTTTTGGTAGTATTTTAATATTCAAATCCAAGAGATTGTCAAAAAATATCATTCCTAAGTCGGCCTATGACTCAAAAAAAGTTTGGGTTTTCTACATAAACCCTTTTCTTTCCTCATTTGAAGATCTAAGATCTAGCTATTGAAACAACTTCTTATGCAGTGAAAGTGCAAGTTTTATGAGGTCTACAACAGCAAATCAAGCATCCATAAATTCTACATCAAGCATTTTGAACATCCATTGAGAGCTTTGAAGACATTGAAGAATAATAGGAGATCACCGATTGACAATTGGTTTATACCTCTCCCTTAGAGTTTGGTGGAAATAAGTAAAAACAAGGGGTTTGACTAAGGAAAAATCCTATATAGCCACCTAGACACCCTTTTTCAAGTTGCAGGTGTTGGCAATATTACATTATAACAGACAATGAAAGATTGTTGACATTTTAATAAGGATATTGAGAAGGTTGTTGATGATTATGGACATAACTGATTAAAGATGTTTTACTATCTTGATATTATTATTTTGTCATTGATGTCAAGAAATTGATTTTATAATTCAGTATGATATTGCCGTATCTTGAGAAGTATGATATGAAGATTAGAAGGAAGTCGGTAAAGACACAGGAAAGAATATGATGAATAAGGGGATAAGTTATTCAATGGGCAACTCTACCGAGTTAGACAATGATGAGATCTTGATGTTTTAGATTGTTTTAACATCATACATATGTTGTAAAATGTAAAGGTTAATACTATACTATGTTATCAAGCAAAGAACCTAGTCGGTAAACCCTAAGGAACATAGTCGGTAGACCCTAAGGTTATCGCAGTCGGTTAATGAAGACAAAATGTCTACCGAGTGAAGTTTAGTATTCACCGAGTTGTAACCGAGCTACAACATAATGCATTAAATGTTTACATGTGATATTTAATGAATGATGTTGATGAGCTGGAACGGATCAATGATTGGTGCCGTGGAAGAAGTTTGTTAATGAATCTAAGGCAATGGAAAGTTAGCAGGAAGATCTACAACTCAGACTGAACCACATTACCCTAACACAAGTTCCAAGGCCAGGTAAAACATTTTCAGATCGAAAGATACAATGAACCTGGACAAGATTGAAGATCGGATGGCTATGATTGATCATGGGAAATGTGATCAAGGAGATTAAGTGGTTAGAAGATTGTTTATAAATAGGAAACTATTGATAAACAATGCATGCGGGCAAGTGTATGCACAGGGATGCTACATAGTGATTACCGAGCATAGAAGCTTGAAGACCTGTTACAATAATAGAGTATTGATGCCCAGTAGATAGACAAGATTAGTTCTATGTCTATATTGTATTGAACAAATAGGAATCTACTTTAGCATTTTAGATGTGAAGTTGCAGACAGATTGTATTACTATTATTTTGTGAAAGTGATAGGAAATCTCTTAACCGAGTGGACTTAACAGTCTTATATGTAAGTCCTCTAACAAGGTGACATTCTGATTGAGTGTTTGAAATCCTTTGACAGGGTCACTTCTAACAAAGTGAAGATCCTAACAGATTTGAGGGAAATCCCTTAACCGGGTCACATCTAGCAATGTGTTTGTAATCTTTAACAGGATTTTCTTTTAACCAAGCATACTCTAGAAGAGTATATTTCTTAGTGGGTCCGAAATCCCATAGTGGTTTTTCCCTATTTGGGCTTCCATGCTAAATCTAGTGTTATGTGGTCTATATTGTTCATATGCTTTTGAGTTTGCATGTTTGACAGTTTTTGGTTATATGACTGATATATATGTTACCGAGGTTGAATCTGATGTTTTTATGGATGATTAAGTTTGTATGATTCACCCCCCCCCCTTCTCATCTTGTTGGCTATTGGATCTGTACTTATATTAAGTATCAGAACTATCAATTGGTATCAGAGATTTGGACTCCGAAAGGAAAGTTTAAAGGCACTTGAGTTAAAGATCCAAAGATGTATAAGAGGGATGCACCTAAGATGAATAAGTCAAGTTTCTCTACATGGCAGAAAAGGATGAAGCTACATCTATCAGGAGTTGGAGAATATGCTATATACTATCTAGAGAATGATTTTGTTGCATCGAGCACCTATCCATTGACTATGGAAGAGATAAAGGTGAAGCAAGAACATATTCAAGTAATGATTGAAATAACATCTGCATTGACCGATTCTGAGTTTAATGATCTAGAAGGCTGCAATGATGCAAAGGCAATGCAGACTAAGCTCATATCTGTATATGGAGGAGATGAACATGTTCAAAGAGCAAAAGTTGATAGTTTAAGAGGACAACTTGAATCTATGAGGATGAATGAAGGTGAGAACATAACCCAGTACAATACAAGACTAAAGGAGATTGTAAATCAAATCAAAGGAGAAGGAGGAACTATTGAAGAAAAGGATGTGAGAAGTAAGTTGTTAAGAACCCTTCTACCTGCCTATGCAATCTGATTCTCTGCAATCAATGATTGAGGTCTGTACCTAATATGCCAATTTCCTTGGATGCTACTATTGGTAAGCTACATGCATTTGAGTTAAGTAATTTTGATAATAGTGGGTCATCGGTAAATAAAGTTGAATCTGCATTTAGTTCTTTTCATCTGAATGAATCTAATGATTACAATGAAAGAAAGTATAAGTACTCTGAAGGAGATCATAGTGGAGCAAGTGAAAGATTTTGGAAGAACATGGAGGCGGTACACAAACTGTATGAAGAAATCAGAAAGCAAGAAGAGTTTGAAGCACTATTGGCCAAAAGGTTACCGAGAGGCAAAGGTAAGTATAAAGGAAAACTACCTTTGAAATGTTTCAATTGTTATAAGATTGGACATATGGCTTCTAACTGTCCTGACAAAGATTTTACTGAAAAGAGAGATTACTGAGATGACAGACAGAGAGATAACCATTACAGAGGACACCGAGACTTCAGAAGAAAAGATAGAAAGACATGCTTAATTGCTGATGAGGAATCTGAAGATGATAAATTAGATGAGATTGATACAGAGGAAGTTGTTTATGTGGCTATCAAGGATGGATCAGATGAAGAAAGGTATGAAGAAAAAGCCCTAATATCTCACATAAACACTAATGATTCTTGGATTATAGATAGTGGATGCTCACATCATATGACAGGAGATAAACACAAGTTTGTTATGTTAGAAGATTATGATGGAGGCTATGTTAGATTTGGTAATGATGCGGCATGTTCGGTAAGAGGTAAAGGATCTATAACACTTCTTGATAATGCAAGATGCAATGATGTTTATTGGGTTGAAGGTTTGAAATACAATTTTTTGAGTGTAGCATAGCTAAATAACACAGGTTACTGAATAGAATTTCAGAAAGGAATTGTCAAAGTTCATGACAAGAATGGAAAGTTAGCTGCTACCGGGACACAAACAAAAGGTAATACATTTCACCTTGACTCAACTCACAATAATCTGATCAAGATAAGTAAGAAGCACCGAGTAAGAGGTCTATCGAGTCTTGAAAAACCTGAGAATGCTATGTGCTGAGGATGCCAGATGGGTAAGATGACAAGATCAAGCTTTACAAGTAAGTCCTACACTTTGAAAGGAATTTTAGATCTTGTGCACACTGATCTTTGTGGTCCTATGAAAGTTCAAAGTTATTATGGTGATAAGTATCTCATATTATTTGTGGATGATTATTCAAGGATGATGTTAGTAATGTTTTTAAAAGAAAAATCAGAAGCTTTTCAAATGTTTAAATGGTACAAGGCTAGAGTTGAAAATGATACAGGAAGACAACTGAAATGTCTTAGATTAGATAGAGGAGGAGAGTTCACATCTGATGAGTTCAACCTATTTTGCAATGATCATGGTATTAAAAGACAAGTCTCTACATCAAGAACTCCACAATAGAATGGAATAGCTGAAAGAAGAAACAAATCTATTGTGGATTGTGCTAGAACACTAATGATTGAGAAGAAGGTTCCACAAACATTTTGGAGAGAAGCAATAAGTATAGCTGTTTACACCTTGAACCGAGTTCAATTGAAGAAAGGTGCTTTGAAGACACGTTATGAAATATGGTATGGCAAGAAACCTAATGTAAGTTATTTTAAGATCTTTGGAAGTAAATGCTATGTTCATAAAGATGATAGAAATGGCAAGTTTGATCAGAAAAGTGAAGAAGGAAAATTTCTAGGATATTCTTCTAGAAGCAAAGCATTTAAATGTCTGATCAAATCATCTAACAAAATAGTAGAAAGTGCAAATGTGAAAATTGATGAATTTGCAGAAAGAATTGATGAAGGGAATTCCAAAGAACCAGAAGACTATGATGAATTTGTCTATGTGCAACTGAGAAGTTCTACCGAGATAACTGTTGAAGAAAATGAAGAAAAAATCCAGTTACCGAGTGATGAAGAAGATCATACAGAGCCTACCGAGCCTGTATTAGCCAAGTATGTTAGAAGACACCATGCACCAAGTCAGATTATAGGAGATAAGGATGATCCAGTGATGACAAGGAACAAACTGAGACATAACACATGTTTGATATCTGAATTTGAACCGAGAATTGTGAAAGAGGCATTTAACAGTGAAGATTGGATAAATGCTATGATAGAAGAGATTGATCAAATCAAGAAGAATGACACATGGACACTGTTCCCAAGACCGAAGGACAAAAATGTAATTGGTACAAAGTGGATCTTCAAAAACAAGCTAAATGAAAAAGGTGAGGTCATTCAGAACAAAGCAAGATTAGTTTGCAAAGGTTATGCCCAAGAAGAAGGAATTGATTATGGTGAGACTTTTGCACCTGTTGCTAGACTTGAAGGAGTAAGAACATTGTTGGCATATGGTGCTTTCAAAAACTTCAAGGTATATCAAATGGATGTCAAATCTGCATTTCTGAATGGAATATTAGAAGAAGAAGTTTTCATTGAACAACCTAAAGGATTTGTTGAAGACAATGATAAAGATCAGGTATGTAAATTGAACAAAGCTCTATATGGTCTGAAACAAGCACCTAGAGTATGGTATGAAAGATTGCTCTCTTATTTGATTAAGATTGGTTTTATAAGGACAAGTGAGAACAACAACATGTACATGAAGAATGATGAAAATGGAATACTAATCTCAGCCATATTTGTTGATGATATTATATTTTGGGGAAATGACTCTTTATGCAAGAACTTTGGAAATGAAATGAGCAAAGAATTTGAGATGTCATTAATTGGTGAGATAAAGTATTTTATAGGTTTACAGATACTGCAAATGAAAAATGAGATTTTCATTACTCAATCCAAGTACATAAAGGAAATCTTGAAGAAATTTGGAATGGAGGATTCAAAACCAGTAAGTACTCCTACGACTACCAATTGTAAACTATCAAAGAATGATGAATCTGCATCTATTGATGAGACACTTTACCGATCTATGATTGGAAAGTTGCAATATGCTATTCATAGCAGGCCAGATATAGCACATGCAGTAGGTATTGTTGCAAGATTCTCTACAGATCCTAAGGAAATACACATGACGACAATCAAAAGAATTTTTAGATACTTAAAAGGCACTGAAGATTATGGCTTAGTATATCAGAAAGGAAATGATTTTGATTTAAAAGTTTATACTGATGCTGATTGGGCAGGCAACATTGATGATAGAAAAAGCACAAGTGGAGGAGCTTTCTTCTTAGGAGAAAGACTAGTGAGTTGGCTTAGCAAGAAACAAGGGTGTGTTTCTCAGTCAATAGCCGAAGCTGAATATGTTGCTGCAGCACTGAATTGTACCAACATTGCATGGATCAAACAACTATTGGAAGGTATAAATGAGAAAGTTACCAAGCCAGTAACTATATTCTGTGATAATACTAGTGCCATTAATATTTCAAAGATTCTTGTTATGCACTCTAAGACAAAGCACATATCTATCAAATATCATTATCTTAGAGAAGAAGCTCAAGAGAAAAAAGTGGTGTTGGAATATGTTAACACAAAGGAGCAAATAGCTGATATCTTCACCAAGCCACTACCAAAGGACACTTTTGAATATCTCAAAAGTAAGTTAGGGGTCCTACCCCTATCTTTTACTCACTGACCGATGAAAGCATCACTTCGATGACTCTATTGAATATCTTTTGGGGATTTGATGCTAGAGTGATACACTTTAGAATGTTTTTTTTCTGAAAGTGTACTGGAATTAATACTGCAATAATACAGGGAATAATATAGGGAACAAGAATTGAAGACAAATGCTCTGACCATGACTGTGTTGATACACAACAATAGGAAATAACTTCTTACAGAAACAAATTATGTTTTAGTTCTTTTCTTTTTGGCATTGTTGTCAAAGGGGAGAAGACCTACCAAGGGGGAGAAGACCTACCAAGAAGGAGAAGACCTACCAAGGGGGAGAAGACTGAGAATATATGGGAGAAGACTGAGAAAAGACTACAGATTGAAATAAAAACTGAAAATAGAAGAGAAGTCTGATGTGTGGGGGAGAGCATTTCAAGCGTTTCAGAATCACAGCAATCTGAATCTTTTAAAGGTCAAATCAATTGGTTTTGCCATCAATGCCAAAGGGGGAGATTGTTGGCAATATTACATTATAACAGACAATGAAAGATTGTTGACATTTCAATAAGAATATTGAGAAGGTTGTTGATGATTATGGACATAACTGATTAAAGATGTTTTACTATCTTGATATTATTATTTTGTCATTGATGTCAAGAAATTGATTTTTTAATTCAGTATGATGCTACCATATCTTGAGAAGTATGATATGAAGATTATAAAAAAGTCGGTAAAGACAAAGGAAAGAATATGATGAATAAGGGGATAAGTTATTCAATGGGCAACTCTACCGAGTCAGATAATGATGAGATCTTGATGTTTTAGATTATTTTAACATCATACACATGTTGTAAAATGTAAAGGTTAATACTATACTATGTTATCAGGCAAAGAACCTAGTCGGTAAACCCTAAGGAACCTAGTCAGTAAACCCTAAGGTCATCACAGTCAGTTAATGAAGACAGAATGTCTACCAAGTGAAGTTTAGTATTCACCGAGTTGTAACTGAGCTACAACAAAATGCATTAAATGTTTACATGTGATATTTAATGAATGATGCTGATGAGCTGGAGCAAATCAATGATTGGTAAGCTGTGGAAGAAGTTTGTTAACGAATCTAGGGCAATGGAAAGTCGGCAGGAAGATCTACAACTCATATTGAACCGCATTACCCTAACACAAGTTCCATGGTGAATGTGCAAATTCCAAGGTGGGGTAAAACGTTTTGAGATTGAAAGATACAATGAACCTGGACAATATTGAAGATCTGATGGGTATGATTGATCATGGGAAATGTGATCAAGGAGATTAAGTGGTTAGAAGATTGTTTATAAATAGGAAACTATTGATAAATAATGCATGTGGGCAAGTGTATGCACATGCTACATAGTGATTACCAAGCACAAAAGCTTGAAGACCTGTTAGAATAACAAAGTATTGATGCCCAGAAGATAGACAAGATTAGTTCTATGTCTAGATTGTATTGAACAAATAGGAATCTACTTTAGCATTTTAGATGTGAAGTTGCAGACAGATTGTATTACTGTTATTTTGTGAAAGTGACAGGAAATCTCTTAACCGAGTGGACTTAACAGTATTATATGTAAATCCTCTAACAAGGTGACATTCTGATTGAGTGTTTGAAATCCTTTGACAAGGTCACTTCTAACAAAGTGAAGATCCTAACAGATCTGAGGGAAATTCCTTAACTAGGTCACATCTAGCAATGTGTTTGTAATCTTTAACAGGATTTGCTTTTAACCGAGCATACTCTAGAAGAGTATATTTCTTAGTGGGTCTGAAATCCCACAGTGGTTTTTCCCTATTTGGGTTTCCACGTTAAATCTAGTGTTATGAGGTTTATATTGTTCATATGCTTTTGAGTTTTCATGTTTGATAGTTTTTGGTTATATGACTGATATATATGTTATCGAGGTTGAATCTGATGTTTTTATGGATGATTAAGTTTGTATGATTCACCCCCCCCCCTCTCATCTTGTTGGATATTGGATCTATACTTATATTATGTATCAGAACTATCAGCAGGTGTAGGTACAAAAATCCGGTGGGCACATGAATTTCGAGACCAATGAAAAACATAAAGACAATCTCATGGCATAAATCTGATCTCAGATCTCAGAGACAGGGGCATGGCACCCTGGGATAGGACCAGGATGTGGTGTCTTGGTCCCCAGGGTTTTTGTCAGTTTCAGGTGACAGATCCACGTATCAGACCCTCAGGTACCCGAATCCAAAAGATGAACTTTCCATGAGCAAAAGGACAGGGGCACCCATCACCCTAGGATCTGACAATTCTGCATCAATTTCAGCAGTAGGTTCACCTCTGAACTCATTTCACAACTCTTCTTTCTGTCTCTCAGTTTTAGTTTGTATCAGATGTGCATTTTTTAGTTTAGTGTACATTGTTTCTTATCTCCTATTTAGTTAATTGTTTCATTGCGTCTTACACATCTACTCCTCATTTACAACAAAGTAATAGAAACTAATGATATGATGAATCAATAAGGATTTGGTCAACTACTAAGAGGGGGGGGGAATCAGTAGATAGAAAAAAAACTTAAACTTTCACCAAACTTAAACCCAACTCATAAATCAATCACTAAACTAACCGGTTTAAACACTGTAGCATAAACTGCAACTGCACTATTAAGTTTACCGATTGACTAAGATATTAGTATAACAATGTAACAGATCTAAAACTCATATACCATTTAACCAAAACATCAAACCACTTTACTAACATCAGTAATAGCACATTTCAGATCACTTCCAGTCATATAAACATATCTAAGTGGCTTTACTAGTTATACATATTAACCATTTTAAAACATATAACCACAAAATCATTAACCACTTGACACAATGATTTTTAACATGGAAACCTAAATGGGAAAAACCACGGTGGGGATGAATACCCACAAGTATTTTGAACTCTTTTGAAGTTTTCCCTATTAGGAACAAATCCGGCTAAAGACCCCCCAATTAAGGGATTGACTATAATACCCTGTTAAAGGAAATAGCCTATTAGGAGTAACCTCGATAGAGGATTTGAAATCCAAGCTAATGGATCACCTGGTTAGAGGATTTAGAAAGAACCAAGCCTGTTAAAGGTTACACTGTTAGGGGATTTAACTGTTGTAATTGTTAGAGAACAACATGGCCTTTACTGATTTGGTAATAGCACTACTCTGCTTAATCAAATCTGTTTATGCTCCTATATGCCTTCAAAACTTTCTGCAGATACTCCTTCTAGTTTGATAATCAATCACACTACCACACTTAACCAAATTGCCAACACTTTTATAAAGAAACTCATTGACCTTAAAAAGAATACAATAGGTTGGTAACACATCACAAAACCTAAGATCTCATAGAGATTACAAACAAATCGGTTCAAACATGACCACTGGATTACATAGCAATCAACTACACATTGTTCAAGACAACTTTGACCACTCCTAGATCATCGCACATTGGATCTTATAACTCATCATGCATTAATAACTTCATGCTATGCATTTGTTCATTCCCAAGATAAAATAGTTATCTCTACATGCCAAAACCACTTTGAAACTCATCACGTGCATCATGCATACATGGCATAATCATCTCCGATCACCACTCAATCATAGATCAACATAACTGATTCACCAAGCTCCATCAATTAGGGTTCAACATATCAACAGGTTAAGGTTACCGGTTGATCACTCTGCTTCAAATACCAATACCGGTTTCCATCACTTCTCTAGTACCTGTTGCATTATTGAATCATTACTGGTTGCAATACAAATCCATTACCGGTTGTTATTGACATCAATGACAACACTATAGTTCATCAATGCAATCTTCATGCAATGTCGACAATCTCCCCCTTTGGCATTGATGGAAATACAAATATTAATACCCTTGATTGCTATGATTGAGAGTAATGCACATACATAGGTATAGGAATCCTAGTTTACATTTTTCCATGTATTCTCCTTGAACTGTGTCTCCATGTCTTCAGCTGGTAACTGGCTATCAATCATATATAGTTCTTCTCCCTATCAATCATACAGTTCTTCTCCCCCTTTGACAAAAATGCCAAGTGAATACCAATAACAACTGGTAACCATTCCATGCTTCATCGATCTGTAACAACGATCTGCAACTTGTTGCTCCCCTTGTGGAGTATCTCCAATCTACACCAATCCTGCTTCAAGATTTTCAATAAGCTCCGAGACTGATGTCTTCCACATCAGCTTAATTGACCTCATGTCGAGGTACAACCCCTAGCTAACCTCTAAGATACTCAAAATTAGCCTTAGGAAGAGGTTTAGTAAATATATTTGCAAGTTGTTCCTTGGTAGATACATGCTCTAGTAACAGATCTTTACTCTGCACTTTTTCTCTCAAGAAATGATATTTCAGCTCAATATGCTTGGTTCTAGCATGCAAGATCGGGTTCTTTGAAATGTTTATTGAACTGGTGTTATCACAAAAAATCCTTACTAGTTTTGTAATCTTCAACTTGAAACCTTCTAGAATATGCTTCATCTAGATTGCCTGGGTACAATTCATATAAGCTACAAGATATTCAGCTTCTATAGTTAATTATGATATACAACTTTGTTTCTTGCTGCTCCAAAACACAAGCCTTCCTCCAAGAAAGAATTCTCCTCTGGTTGTACTCTTCCTGTCATCAACATTACCTGCCTAGTCTGCATCTGTATAGACTTTCAAATCAAAGTTACCTGCATATGGATACCATAATCCATAATCAATTGTGCCTTTTAAATATCTAAAAATTCTTTTAGTTGCTACCATGTGTGTCTCCTTTAGGCTCTTTTGAAATCGAGCAACTAATCCAACTGCATGAGAAATATCTGATTTGTTATGGACAACATAATGTAGTTTCTCTATCATTGACCTGTACTCCTTCTCATCTACTATGTTGGAATTATTAGTATTAAGTTATCATTGATGTCAACCTGTTTGGCCAAGTCACCAGTAAGTAAGAAATGGTGACCTATATAAGAAGAGAAAGACACAAAGAAGGCTACCAATTAATGTGACTTGTGTCATCTACCGGTAAAGAAGGATTACCGGTAAGGCATAAACCATGATGAAGGTTGTTTGTTTGTTATGAAGGCACAATAACCGGTGAAAAAAACAAAGAGGATGTTTGATGGTCATACCAGTAAGATAAACTAAACCGTTAGTCAACAAAGTATGTCAAACCGACATAGGAATCCAAGAAAAGGTGGGAGTCGACGAGCATGACAACTGGATGCCAGGTGGAGGTATTGCACAGGTCGGTAGAATGTGCATCGATGTAATAAATCTACAAGAAGGTTGACTTTTATGAGGAACCCGCAAGTCACGGAGGATGCCAAAGGATTGCGACTCAAGGAAAGAAAGCTAGAAAAGAAACTAAACTAATCCTGCAAGAAGATTTGATCTTCGTACCTGTTTGGTGAAGGAAACAACAAAGCCAATAATGGAAAATGTTAGAGAAAAGTAGAAAAGCATGGTGTAGACCTCCAAATTTGGAAAATGCACATTGGAATGCGAAGCTTTGCTAGTGATTGATCAAGATCAAGAAGATCTTATCCCTGGAAAAGAAGATCAAATCAAATCAGATTTGGATTGAGTTGGAGAAGGAAAAACCTAACATGACAGTGTTTGAATGCGTTATTGGCGGGAATTCATGATTATAAATACATGAGCTCAAAATAGAAAAGGTTGATGCTTCAGGAGAAGAAGAAGAGTGAATAGAGCTTGAGTGTAGAAAAGAGTCATATCCCTTAGAATTTATTCTAAGAAAGTTGCAGAGTGAGTTAACAAGAAAACCAGTGAGAGGGTTTAATCAGAAGTGATAGAGTACCGGTATAATTGTAGCAGGTCCAACAATTGAGCAAACTGGTGAGGTGTGTTTGAGCAAGGAGGCATCCCAGTGTGACACAGTGTGTTGTGAGGCTAAGAGAGAGAGAGAAGAGAGGCCAAGAATCAAAGAGAGTAATCTCATAATCGATAGTGTGAGATCCAGTAAAAAAGAGAAGATTGTCAACCGACAATAACCTATTTGATCAAGAGTTGTAGAACTCATTTGCAATAAGAAGTTATAATTGTATCAAAATTGTATTTCAATATACATCGTCAAGTTGGAGCTTGGTGCAGGGGTTGGTTCCCTAAATATTTGTAATTTGATTTTTCACTTGTGAGGCTAGATTGGAGCAGTAGTCTCCTGCAACATTTTTCACCGAGGTTTTTCCCATATTGGGTTTTCCTCGTACATCTGGTGTTGTGGGTTACATTTGTGTGATTGTCTCTTTTGGTATTCTCATTTATCCTACTGATTTGATTGTTTAGTTCTTAAGATAACGACCAGTATTATGAAGTTTCTTTAAAAGTCTGAAGAGTTTAGGAACCACTAATTCACCCCCCTCTTAGTGGTACTTTGTGTTCAACAATTGGTATCAGAGAATAGGTTCCTATTTATTTAAAAAACTTGGGTATATTCTAAACTTAGAACACAATGGCAAGAAATAAGTCTTCTTCCTCAAAAGCCCCCATGATTGATGGATCTAGCTATGCCTTTTGGAGTAGAAGAATGGAGACCTATATTTCCTCCCTTGGTTTTGATGTGTGGATGACTGTCAAGAATGGGTATGTTGTTCCTCGTGTTCCTCCCACTGATCCTGATGTTAAAAAGAAGTATGAGAATAATGCAAATGCCAAACATGCTTTTTTGAGCAGGCTATCTGATAATGAGTTTGTCAAGGTTATGCATTGTGCATTTGCCAAGGAGACTTGGGATAAAATGCAGAGATTATTTGAAGGAGATGCAAAAGTCAAAGAGGCCAAGAGCACTAAGGGGCTAACTTGAAGGCATCAAGATGAAGGATGATGAAAATATTGTAGACTATCTTCACAAATTTGATGAAACTGTGAATACCATCAAAGGACTTGGGGAAGAAATTGCAGATGTGATCCTTGTCAAGAAGGTACGTAGGTCTCTCACACCTAAGTATGATACAAAGGTTTCTGCCATAGAAGAAGCCAAGGATATGAAGATCTTTACAATGGATGCAATATTTGACTCACTAACAGCCTATGAAATGAGAACAATCAGTGATGAATCCTTAAGGAAAGAGGCAACATTTAACACCATCCAAAAGGGCAAAGAAGTAGCTATTCATAAAGGATCTAGTGAAGACTCTGATGCAGAGGTAGAAAAATTTGTTAGAATTCTCAAAAGAGGATCCGACAAGTATAAAGGAAAGCTACCACTCAAATGTTAAAACTGTGGTAAAGCTGGACACTTTGCTGCAAAATGTTCTTATAATGAAACCAGTGGAGATGAGTCAAGAGGATTTAATAGATCTGCTGGCAAAGATAAAGAAATAAATGTCTACCGAAAAGGAAGAAGAGGCTACCAGAAGCAAAACAACCTCTATACTATTGAGGATGATTCCATAGATGAAGAAAGTGCATCAGAAGATGACTACCATAAGAATGAAAGAAAAATTAATATCTTTATGGCACTTGATGAAATGGTTGGCAAAGATGAGGAAGAAAAGGATATTGAGGCTAAAGTGGATTTAGAAGGAGAGCTTATAAGTTCTCTTAAGGAGCTGAGTAAAACAAGAAGAGAACTCAAGAAGTTAAAGCTTATTGCAGTAGATGAACAAGGTCTTTTGAAGCAATCCCTGGATGAGTCCAGTCAAGTTATATCTGACTTGAAACTGCAATTGGAAGAAACCAAGAGGATATGTTAAATTACATCCTTTGATCTAATGAAGAAGGAAAAGGAGCATCAATATTTGGAAGCATAAATAGTGAAGCTCATAAAGGAGCTTGAAGAAAGTAAGGAAGAAATAAAAGTAAGCAACAAATATGAAGGCAACACCAAATCCTTAGACAAGATGTTAAGAAAACATAAGCAATCTAAAGATACTAGTGGCTTAGGTTTTGAAGAAGGTCAAAGTTCAAACATAAAATACACAACTAATAAGAAGATACAATTCAACTCTTCAAATGAAGATGAAAAGAGGAAGATATAAACTGTAAGAAAGGATACTCATAAAAATACATATGCAAATGTTGTTGGAAATTGCCACACAAACCGGTATACACAAGCAATGAACTAGAGGGCACACTAATTGTACCGACATGCAAATCCAAGGAGAAATGCAAGATTTGAACATGAAGGATTCACTAGAGTGAACAAGATGAAGGGAAGACCCTTGATGAGGCAGTCCTTTACAGGACCAAGGCAACCTAACTGACATGTATCAAACTTTCATGGTTACTGTTACCGGTGTAATGAATTTGGGCATAAAATAGCTGACCGTAGATTAACCAATAAACCCTCTATGAATTATGAAAGTAGAAATCCTTTTATTGCACTCTAGGATATGAATGTTGTCAGTTATCAGTGCAATAGATATGGCCATAGGATTTTTGAATGTAGGAAGAATAAACCGGTGCCCTACAATAATTTTAAGGATTCATCTTTAAATGAAAATGTGAAATGCTATAACTGTCAAGAGTTTGGACATATAGAATTTTTTTTGTAAAAATAGGAAGATCAAGTAGAAGAAGACAAATCCTGATCCAGAACCAATAGTTGAATTAGAGCTCAAAATAATAACTGACAAGAAGAAGGAAACTAAATCGGTATGGGTTTATAAAGAAAAGGACAAGGCATAATCAAGTCTGATAGTATAGACTACCTTACATGCTGAAAGGAAAAATATATGGGTTGTAGATTGTGGGTGTTCCAACCACATGACTGGTGATAAAAAGAAATTTATCAAACTTGAAGATTGGAATGGTGGTTTAGTAAGATTCAAAGACACCTAAACCATCAATATAAAGGGAAAAGGTACTCGAAATATTGATGGAAAATTGAAGGCACATGATGTATACTATGTGGAAGGCCTAAAGAACAATCTACTGAGTGCGAGTCAGATGTGTGACAAAGGTTATAAATTCACCTTTAACTCAATCAGTTTCTAGATAAAGAAAAGGAGCACCGGTCAAGTTGTGGCAGAAGGAAAGAGAACAAATGGAAATGTTTACAATCTGAAGGAATGCTATGAGTCCCAATGCATGATAGGACAGGTTGATGAAAGATGGCTATGGCACTAAATATTAGGCCACATAAACTTTGATAACTTAGTTGCAGTAAGAAAAAATGGGTGTGTGAGGAATATTCCACCCATCATCAAACCGGTAAGCACATTTTGTGATTAATGGGTGAAAGGAAAGAAAACTAAGGTGAGCTTTAGGACAAAAGAGCACAACACATCCAAACCACTTGAAATTATGTATACAAATCTATGTGGTCCAACTAGGATAAGAGCACTTGCCGATGAAAGATATTTTATGCTCTTTATTGATGATTATTCAAGAATGAATTAGCTCACTTTCCTAGAAGATAAGTCACAAGATTTTGACAGATTCAAGATCTTTAGGAAGATGGTGGAGAAGGAAAGTGGGTGCAAGCTAAAATTTCTAAGATCAGAACAGGGTGGACAGTTCACATCAAATGAATTTGAAGATTATTGTGAAAAACATGGAATTAGGAGGTAATACTTAGCCCCTAGGACACCACAACAAAATGGTGTGGTAGAAAGAAAGAATAGGACAGTTAAGGAGATGGCTAGAACCATGTTAAATGAGGCCAGTCTACCAGACACATATTGGAAGGAAGTTGTTCATACTACTACATATACTTTGAACTGGGTTCAATTAAGAACAAATAATAGAATGATACCTTATGAGTTGTGGTATGACCGGAAGCCAGCAGCCAAATACTTCAAAGTATTTGGAAGTAAGTGTTTTATCAAAAGAGATATGGATTGTCTAGGTAGTTTTAACTCTAGGAGTAATGAAGGAATCTTCCTTAGTTACTCATCTAATATCAAGGCCTACAAATAATACAACAAAAGACTAAGAAGAGTCATTGAGAGTGTGCATGTAAAAGTTGATGAGGATATGCACAAAGGAAGTCAACCACAGGTAAACCGGTATGATGATTCCAATGATGAAAGTGAGGAAGCTCACTCAAACAATGAGCCAGAAGAAGCATCCAAGAAGGCTCCCAACTAGTATGTGCAGTTGAATAACCTGAAAGAGAAAATTCTAGGAAATAAGAATGATGGTGTGCAGACTAGAAGAAGACTTGCCCAGAATGATGAACAAGTCAACTTCTACCTCATGATTGAATTAGAACCTAAAACATTCAATGAGGCCAACAAAAGACAAGAATGGATGGATTCCATGGAAGAAGAACTGAAACAGATTGAGAAGAACATGACTTGGGAATTAGTCCCTAGACCGGAAGACAAGAAAATCATTGGTACTAAATGGGTCTACCAAAATAAGATGAATGAAAAAGGTAAAATTGTTAGGCATAAAGCTAGACTTTTGTGCAAAGGATACTCTCAAGTAGAGGGCATTGACTTTGAAGAAAAATTTGCACCAGTAGCTAGATTAGAAGTAATTAGGATGTTTCTAGCATTTTCTACTTACAAGGGTTATAAAGTATATCAAATGGATGTAAAATATGGCTTCCTAAATGGAAATTTGGAAGTAGAAGTGTACATGGAGCAACCAGAAGGATTTTTGCTACATGATGATGAAACATTTGTGTGCTAGTTGAAGAAGGCCCTATTTGGTTTAAAGCAAGCTCCTAGAGTATGTTACTCAAGATTAGATCAGTACCCAAAGGAGTAGGGATTCAAAAAGGGGAGTGTTGATAGAAATTTGTACATAAAGAAAGATGGAAATGACATGATCATTTTGGTTGTGTATGTAGATGACATTATCTTTGGAGGCAATAAGGACACCCTTTGCAAAGAAATTGTTGATCAGATGCAGTTAGAATTTGAGATGTCAATGCTTGGTGAATTGACATACTTCCTTGGTTTACAGATATTACAACAAGATAAGGGAATCTTTATCTCACAAACCAAGTATGCAAAAGATATGTTGAAGAAATTTCAATTGGAGGATTGCAAATTGGTGAGTACCCCCATGGTGACTGGAAGTAAATTAACCAAGAATGATGAATCACCAGTGGTGGATCAAACTTTGTATAGATCCATGACATGCAATCTATTGTATCTAACTTCTTCTAGACCAGATATAGTACATATAGTGTGCATGGTGACTAGATTTCAAGATGCACCTAAGCAATCACATATGAATGTTGTAAGCATAATCTTTAGGTACCTACAAGGAACACTCAGTTATGGATTGTGGTACCCTAAACAAGGGGAATTCATCTTGGAAGCATACACTGATGCTGATTGGGAAGGTTGCATTGATGACCAAAAGAGCACAAGTGGTGGTGCATCATCCTAGGTGATAGGTTGGTCTCATGGCATAGTAAGAAGTAGGACTCAGTCTCTATCAACTGCTAAAGTAGAATACATTGTTGCTGCTACATGCTACTCTCAGGTGCTTTGGATGAAGTAGAACCTCAAAGACATACAAGTGGACATCACTGATCCTATTCTCATCGGGTGTGATAATTCAATTGCAATCAAAATAGCAAAGAATCTGGTGATGCATTCTAGGACAAAGCATATAGCCATCAAGTATCATTTTCTCAGAGAGAAGGTTGAAGGAAAAGAAGTAAAGATAGACTATAATTCCTACTGGAGAACAATTAGCAGACATTTTCACCAACCATTAACGGTAAGCACCTTTGAGTACCTACGACACAAGTTGATACTTGTGTCATCTACCTTATGCACTTGAGAAAGGAAGGATTTATATGGTTCAGGGGGAGTTCATAGAAGCATCTATAACTCTTGAACTACATCTCAGTACTAGTTGCAATCACTAGTAGCAGTCTAAGGGGGAGCTCAATATGGATCAAAGGGGGAGTGTACAATACCCTTTGTCATTGTGTCAAAGAGGGAGAAATGTACTGGTATGAAGTGTCTTGCAGTAAGTTGAGATCAATGCCAAAGGGGGAGATTATTGGCATTATTGGCATTGATGTCAACCAGTTTGGCCAAGTCACTAGTAAGTAAGAAATGATGACCGATATAAGAAGAGAAAGATAGAAGGAAGGATACCAGCAAATGTGACTTGTATCATCTATCGGTAAAGAAGGCTTATCGGTTAGGCATAAACCGGGATGAAGGTTGTTTGTTTGTTATGAAGGCAAAACAACTGGTGAACAAAACAAAGAGGATGTTTGATGGTCATACCGGTAAGATAAACTAAATTGGTAGTAAACCTTGGTAGACAAAGTATGTCAAAATCCAAGAAAAGGTGGGTGTCAACGAGCATGACAACTAGATGCCAAGTGGAGGTATTACATAGGTAGATGGAGTGTGTATCAATGTAACAAATCTACAAGTAGGTCAACTTTTATGAGAAACCTGCAAGTCATAGAGTATGTCAGAGGATTGTAGATAGAGCAAGGAAAGATGGAAAAGAAAGTAAACTGATCCTGCAAGAATATTTGATCTTCATATCTATTTGGTGAAGGAAACAACAAGGACATTAATGGCAATTTACACAAAAAAATAGAAAGGCATGGTGCAGACCTCCAGATTTAGAAAATGCACATTGGAATGCGAAGCTTTGCTGGTGATTGATTGATGTCAAGAACATCTTATCCTTGGAAAAGAAGATCAAATCAAATTAGTTTCAGATCAAGTTGGAAAAGGAAAAACCTAACACGACAGTGTTTGAATGCATTCTTGGTGGGAATCCATGATTATAAATACATGATCTTGAAACAGAAAAGGTCGATGCTTTAGGAGAAGAAGAAGAGTGAAGAGAGCTTGAGTGCAGAGAAGAATCATCTCCCTTAGAATTTATTCTAAGAAATTTGTAGAGTGAGTTAAAAAGAAAACTGCTGAGAGTGTTTAACCGCTAGTGATAGAGTACTGGTATAACTGTAGCAGGTCTAATAGTTAAACAAACCGATGAGGTGTGGTTGAGTAAGGAGGCATCCTAGTGTGACAAAGTGTGTTGTGAGGCTGTGATAGAGAGAGAGATACGATAGACTTAGAATGAGAGAGAGTAATATAATAACCGGTAGTGTGAGATCCAATAAAGAAGAGAATATTGTCAACTGAAAATAACCTATTTGATCAAGAGTTGCAGAACTCATTTGCAACAACAAGCTATAATTGTATCAAAACTATATTTCAATATACATCACCATGTTGGAGCTTGGTGCAGGGGTTGGTGCTCCTTGGGTTGGTGCCCTAAATCAGAAAGGGGTTGGTGCTCATTGGGTTGGTGCCCTAAATATTTGTAATTTAGTGTTTCTCTTATGAGGCTGGATTGGAGTAGTAGTCTCTAGCTGCATTTCTCACCGAGGTTTTTCCCATATTAGGTTTTCCTCGTACATTTGGTGTTGTGGGTTTGATTTCTGTGATTGTCTCTTTTGGTATTCTCATTTGTCCTACTAGTTTGATTACTTAGTTCTTAAGATAAAAACCGGTATTTTGAAGTTGCTTTAAAAGGATGAAGAGTATAGGAATCACTGATTCACCCCCCTCTCAGTGGTACTTTGTGTTCAACAATTGGTATCAGAGCATAGGTTCCTAGTTATTTAAAAACCTTGGGTAGATTCTGAACTTAGAACATAATGTAAATAAATGAGTCTTCTTCCTAAAAAGCCCCCATGTTTGATGGATCCAACTATGCCTTCAATACTTCTTTCACATATTTGGACTATGTGATAAAGATACCATTCTTCATCTGTTGAATTTGTAAGTCTATAAAGAATTTTATCTCTCCTACCAGAGACATCTCAAATTCAATTTTCATCTCATTTTCTTAGTCATCACACATGTCATTATTGCCTCCAAAAATGATATCATCCACAAATACCTCACTAACTAGTATCTTATCTCCTTCAGTCTTCAGATATATATTGTTTCTTTACTGGTTCTCTGAAAACCTATCTTCACCAAGTGAGAATGTAGTCTTTCATAGCATGCCCTAGGTGCTTGCTTCAAACCATAGAGTGCCTTGTGTAGTTTGCACACCATATGCTTTGCTTTAGTCAATGAATAACCATCTGGTTGTTCAATGTAGAATTCCTCTTCCAATATTCCATTTAGAAATGTCGACTTCACATCCATCTAATATACTTTGAATCCTCTATATGTTTCAAATGCAAGTAGAGTCCTAAAACCTTCCAATCTTGCAGTTCTAGTGCAAATGTCTCACCATAGTCTGCACCTTCTTCTTGTGCATAACCTTTGCATACCAGTCTGACTTTATTTCTGACTACTACTCCATCTCCATTCAGTTTATTTCTGAATACCCGTTTAGTACCTATTACATTGTTTGTTCAATAGTCTGGGTACTAGGGTCTATATATTATTCTTCTCAATCTGGTCAAGTTCTTCTTCCATGGCCTTTATCGAGTGATCATCTCCAAAATCTTCCTTTGTTGTTCTAGGCTCAATAGTGGAGATCATACAAGAATTATCTCTTATTCTTCTTCTAGTTAACACACCAACATCTTTATCTCTAATAATCTAATTAGGATTATGATTGATTCTAACATACCTTGGAATAACATGATCATGGTCTTCAGGTTCTTCTTCCTCACTATCTTCATCTTCTATAGAATCTACCTATTCAGGTTGAACTAGTGCCACAATATTCATTTCACCAACTTCTGGCTTCACTAGTTCTGGTTCCAAAAATAGAATGTAAGGTTCATCTTCCTCCTCCTTACTAATTTCTCTTGAATCTTCAAGACACCCATCCACTTGGATATTAGCACTTTCAATGATCTTCTTTGTCCGATTGTTGTAACATTTGTAGGCTTTTCTCTTGGTGGAGTAATGAAGAAATATGTCTTCATCACTCTTAGCATCAAATTTATCAACATAGTCACCTCTCTTGATAAAACATCTGCTACCAAAAATATTAAAGTAACTAACATTAGGTGTGATAGTTCGGATACTAATTATGATTAGTATAGATGCAAAGCTAACAATATGAGAGGGGGGGGTGAATCATTCAAACTTAATCTTCAATAAAAACAATAGAGTCAACCTCGGTAACCTTATCAGAAAAATAGTAATGCATGCAGACCCATAAATAGATAAGATCACAAACATATAGCACTAGATTTAACATGGAAACTCAAATAGGGAAAAACCACTGTGGGATTTCGGACCCACTAAGAAATATACTCTTCTAGAGTATGCTCGGTTAAAAGCAAATCCTGTTAAAGATTACAAACACATTGCTAGATGTGACCCAGTTAAGGGATTTCCCTCAGATTTGTTAGGATCTTCACCTTGTTAGAAGTGACCTTGTTAAAGGATTTCAAACACTCAATAAGAATGTCACCTTGCTAGAGGATTTTACAAATAAGACTGTTAAATCCACTCGTAAGAGATTTTCTACTACTTCTCAAAATAACAATAATAAAAATATGTCTGCAACTTCACATCTAAAAACGTTGAAGCAGATTCTCATTTGCTCAATACAATCAATTCATAGGACTTATCTTGTCCCTCTACTGGGCTCTATACTCTGTTATCAAAATAGGTCTTCAAGCTTCTATGCTCGGTAATCACTATGTAGCATCCTTGTGCATACACTTACCCGCATACATTATTTATCAACAGTTTCCTATTTATAAACAATCTTCCAACCGCTTAATCTCCTTGATCACATTTCCCATGATCAATCATAGCCATCAGGTCTTCAATCTTGTTCAGGTTCAATGTATCCTTTGATCTGAAAAATGTTTTACCCCACCTTGGAACTTGAATTTTCACCTTGGAACTTGTATTAGGGTATTGCGGTTCAATCTAAGCTGTAGATCTTCCTGTCGATCTTTCTTTACCATAGATTCTTTAACAATATTCATACACGGCTTACCAATCATTTAATCTACTCCATCTCATCAGCTTCCTTCATTAAATATCACATGTAAACATTTAATGCATTCTATTTTAGCTCGGTTGTAACTCGGTAAATACTAAACTTCACTCGATAGACATTCTGCCTTCATTAGCCGATAGCGATAACCTTAGGGTTTACCGACTAGGTTCCTTAGGGTTTATGGACTAGGTCCTTTGCTCAGTAACATAGTATAGTATTAACCTTTCAAACAATAGCATATGTAGGATATCAAAACAATCTAAACATCATGATCTGATCATTGTCTAGCTTGGTAATAGTTGCCCATTGAATAACTTATCCCCTTATTCATCATATTCTTTCTGTGTCTTTTACCGACATCTTTATACTCATCAAATCATACTTCTTAAGATATGGCAACATCATACTGAATTAGAAAATCAATTTCTTGACATCAATGACAAAATAATAATATTAAGACAATAATCATCCTTAATAAGTTATATCCATAGTCATCAACAACCTTCTCAATATCCTTATTGAAATGCCAACAATCTCTCATTGTAATTGGAATGCGTTGACCTTCTTCTTGTCTGTTATAATGCAAACAATCTCCCCCTTTGGCATTGATGGCAAAACCAATTGATTTGACTTTATTGATTTAGATTCAGATTGTTGTGAAATTTTGAAATGCTCTCCCTCTGTCGTTAGTCTTCTCCCCGGTTATGAAATGTAGTCTTCTCCTTCGATTAGTAGACTTCTCCCCCATACATTAGTCTTCTCCCCCTTTGACAACAATTCCAAAAATTGAAAGAACTAAAAACATAATTTCTTCCTCTGAGAAGTGAATTCCATGCTGTTATGTATCAATTCAGTCTCGGTCAGAGCATTTTGTCTTCAATTCCTGTTCCCTGTTTATTGTTTCTTGCACACCTTTAGAAAACCTCCGAAAGTGTGTAAATTAGTATCAACTCCTAAAAGATATTCTGTAGAGTCATCGAGGTGATGCTTTCACCGAACTCGGTCAGTGAATGGAAGATAGGGGTAGGACCCCTAACTGACTTCTGAGATACTCAAAAGTGTCCTTTGGCAGTGGCTTGGTGAAGATGTCTGAAATTTGTTCCTTTGTGCTAACATACTCCAAAACCACTTTCTTCTCTTGAACTTCTTCTCTAAGATAATGATATTTGATAGAGATGTGCTTTGTCTTAGAGTGCATAACAAGATTCTTTGAAATGTTAATGGCACTAGTGTTATCACAAAATATAGTTACTGGCTCGGTAACTTGCTCATTTATGCCTTCCAACAATTGTTTGATCCATGCTATATTGGTGCAATTCAGTGCTGCAGCAACATATTCAGCTTTTGCTGTTGACTAAGAAACACATCCTTGTTTCTTGCTAAGCCAACTCACTAGTCTTTCTCCTAAAAAGAAAGCTCCTCCACTTGTGCTTTTCTTGTCATCAATGTTGCCTGCCTAATCAGCACCAGTATAAACTTTTAAATCAAAAACATTTCCTTTCTGATATACTAAGCCATAATCTTCAGTGCCCTTTAAGTATTTGAAAATTCTTTTGATTGCCGTCATGTGTGTTTCCTTAGGATCTGCAGAAAATCTTGCAACAATACCTACTGCATGTGCTATATCTGGCCTGTTGTGAACAACATATTGCAACTTTCCAATCATAGATCGGTAAAGTGTCTCAACAACAGATGCAGATTCATCATTCTTTGATAGTTTATAGTTGTTAGTCATAGGAGTACTTATTGGTTTTGAATCCTCCATTCCAAATTTCTTCAAGATTTCCTTTATGTACTTGGATTTGGTAATGAAAATCTCATCTTCCATTTGTAGTATCTGCAGACCTATAAAATATTTTATCTCACCGATTAATGACATCTCAAATTCTTTACTCATTTCATTTCCAAAGTTCTTGCATAGAGAGTCATTTCCACTAAAGATAATATCGTCAACAAATATGGCTGAGATCAGTATTCCATTTTCATCATTCTTCATGTACATATTGTTGTTTTCACGTGTTCTTATAAAACCAATTTTTGATCAAATATGAGTGCAATCTCTCATACCATGCTCTAGGTGCTTGTTTCAGACCATATAAAGCTTTGTTCAATTTACATACCTGATCATTATTTTCTCCTTCAACAAATCCTTCAGGTTGTTCAATGAAAACTTCTTCTTCTAATATACCATTCAGAAATGCAGATTTGACATCCATTTGATATACCTTGAAATTCTTGTAAGCAGCATATGCCAACAATGTTCTTACTCCTTCAAGTCTTGCCATAGGTGCAAAAGTCTCACCATAATCAATTCCTTCTTCTTGGGCATAACCTTTGCAAACTAGTCTTGCTTTATTCCAAATGACCTCACCTTTTTCATTTAGCTTGTTTCTGAAGATCCACTTTGTACCGATTACATTTTTATCCTTCGGTCTTGGGACCAATGTGTCATTCTTCTTGATTTGATCAATCTCTTATGTCATAGCATTTATCCAACCTTCACTGTTAAATGCCTCTTTCACTATTCTTAGTTCAAATTCAGATATTAGACATGTGTTCTATCTTAGTTTGTTCCTTGTCATCACAGGATCATTCTTATCTCCTATAATTTGATTTGGTGCATGATTCCTTCTGACATACTTGGCTAATACAGGCTCGGTAGGCTCTGTATGATCTTCTTCATCACTCGGTAACTGGATATTTTCTTCAGCAGTCTTCTCGGTAGGACTTCTCGGTTGAACATAGACAAATCCTTCATAATCTTCTAGTTCTTTGGAGTTTCCTTCATCATTTCTTTCTGTAAATTCATCAATTTTCACATTTGCACTTTCTACTATTCTGTTAGATGATTTGATCAGACATTTAAATGCTTTGCTTCTAGAAGAATAACCTAGAAATGTTCCTTCTTCACTTTTCTGATCAAACTTACCATTTCTGTCATCTTTGTGAACATAGCATCTACTCTCAAAGATTTTAAAATGAATTACATTAGGTTTTTTGTCATACCAGATTTCATAAGGTGTCTTCAAAGTTCCTTTCTTCAGTTGTACTCGGTTCAGGGTGTAAACTGTTGTGCTTATTGCTTCTCTCCAAAATGTTTGTGGAACTTTCTTTTCAATCATCAAGGTTCTAGCACAATCCATAATAGATCTATTCCTTCTCTCAGCTATCCCATTCTGTTGTGGAGTTCTCAGTGCAGAGACTTGTCTTTTTTATACCATGATCATTGCAAAATAAGTTGAACTCATCAGAAGTAAACTCTCCTCCTCTAACTAATCTGAGACATTTCAGTTGTCTTCCTATTTCATTTTCAACTCTAGCCTTGTACCATTTAAACATTTGAAAAGCTTCTGATTTTTCTTTTAAAAACATTACTGACATCATCCTTGAGTAATCATCCACAAATAATATGAAATATTTATCACCATAATAACTCTGAACTTTCATAGGACCACAAAGATCAGTATGCACAAGATCTAAAATTCCCTTAGAAGTGTAGGACTTACTTGTAAAGCTTGATCTTGTCATTTTACCCATCTCGCATCCTCAGCACATAGCATTCTCAGGTTTTTCAAGACTCAGTAGACCTCTTACTCGGTGCTTCTTACTTATTTTGATCAGATTATCAAAAATAACATGACAAAACCTTTTATGCCATAACCAGGTATCATCTATCCTTGCATGTAGACATTTATTCCGAGTTGAGTCAAGATGAAATGTATTACCTCTTGTTTGTGTCCCGGTAGCAGCTAACTTTACATGCTTGTCATGAAATTTGACAATTCCTTTTTCAAACTCTATTCGGTAACCTGTGTTGTTTAACTATGCTACACTCAACAAATTGTATTTCAAACCTTCAACCCAATAAACATCATTACATTTAGCATTGTCAAGAAGTGTTATGGATCCTTTACCTCTTACCGGACATGGTGCATCATTACCAATTCTTACATAGCCTCCATCATAATCATCTAATTTAATAAACTTGTGTTTATCACCTATCATGTGATGTGAGCAACCACTATCTATGATCCAAGAATCATTAGTATTTATATGAGATATTAAAGCTTTTTCTTCATACCTTTCTTCATCTGATCCATCTTTGATAGCCACATAAACAACTTCCTCTGTGTCAGTTTCATCTGATTTATCATCATTAGATTCCTCATCAACTATTAGGCATGTCTTTTTATCTATTCTCCTGAAGTCTTAGTGTCCTCTATAATGATTATCTTTCTGTCCGTCATCTTGGTAATCTCTTTTTTCACTAGATTCTTTGTCAGGATAGTTAGAAGCCATATGTCCTATCTTATCACAATTGAAACATTTTAAAGGTAGCTTTCCTTTATACTTACCTTTTCCTCTCGGTAGCCTTCTGGCTAATAGTGCTTCAAACTGTTCTTGCTTTTTGATTTCCTCATATAGTTTGTGTACCTCCTCCATGTTTTTGCGAAATATTTCACTTGCTCCACTATGATTCCCTTCATAGTACTTATACTTTCTATCATTATAATCATTAGTTTCATCAATATGAAAAGAACTGAATGCAGATTCAACTTTATTTACCGATGACCCACTCTTATCAAAGTTACTTAACTCAAATGCATGTAGCTTACCAATAGTAGCATCTAAAGAAACTGGCATATTGGGTATAGACCTCAATTCATTGATTGCAGAGACTCGGATTGCATAGGTAGGTAGAAGGGTTCTCAACATCTTACTTGTTACATCCTTTTCTTCAATAGTTCCTCCTGCTCCTTTGATTTGATTTACAATCTCCTTTAGTCTTGTACTATACTGGGTTATGTTCTCACCTTCATTCATCCTCATAGATTCAAGTTGTCCTCTTAGGCTATCCACTTTTTCTCCTTGAACATGTTCATCTCCACCATACACAGATACGAGCTTAGTCCACATTGCCTTTGCATCAGTACATCCTTCTAGATCATTAAACTCTAAGTCGGACAATGCAGATGTTATTTCAATCATTGCTTGAATATGTTCTTGTTTTGCCTTTATCTCTTCCATTATCAATGGATAGGTGCTCGGTGTGATGAAATCGTTCTCTAGATAATAGACAACATATTCTCCAATTCCTGATAGATGCAGCTTCATCCTTTTCTGCCATGTAGAGAAACTTGACTTATTCAGCTTCGATGCATCCCTCTTATACATCTTTTGAATCTTTAACTCAAGTGCCTTTAAACTTTTCTTCCGGAGTCCAAAGCTCTGATACCAATTGATAGTTTTGATACTAAATATGATTAGTATAGATGCCAAGCTAACAATATGAGAGGGGGGGGTGAATCATTCAAACTTAATCTTCAATAAAAACAACAGATTCAACCTCGGTAGCCTTATCAGAAAAATAGTAATGCATGCAGACCCATAAATAGATAAGATCACAAACATATAACACCAGATTTAACATGGAAACCCAAATAGGGAAAAACCACTGTGGGATTTCGGACCCACTAAGAAATATACTCTTCTAGAGTATGCTTGGTTAAAAGCAAATCCTGTTAAAGATAACAAACACATTGCTAGATGTGACCCGGTTAAGGGATTTCCCTCAGATCTGTTAGGATCTTCACCTTGTTAGAAGTGACCTTGTTAAAGGATTTCAAACACTCAATAAGAATGTCACCTTGCTAGAGGATTTTACAAATAAGACTGTTAAGTCCACTCGGTTAAGAGATTTTCTGCTACTCAAAATAACAGTAATAAAAATATGTCTGCAACTACACATCTAAAAATGTTGAAGTAGATTCTCATTTGCTCAATACAATCAATTCATAAGACTTACCTTGTCCCTTTGTTGGGCTCTATACTCTGTTATCAAAACATGTCTTCAAGCTTCTGTGCTCGGTAATTACTATGTAGCATCCCTGTGCATACACTTGCCCGCATACATTGTTTATCAATAGTTTCCTATTTATAAACAATCTTCCAACCGCTTAATCTCCTTGATCACATTTCCCATGATCAATCATAGCCATCAGGTCTTCAAACTTGTCCAAGTTCAATGTATCCTTTGATCTGAAAACATTTTACCCTGCCTTGGAACTTGCATTTTCACCTTGGAACTTGTGTTAGGGTATTGCGGTTCAATCTGAGCTGTAGATCTCCCTGCCAATCTTTCTTTACCATAGATTCTTTAACAATCTTCATACATGGCTTACTAATCATTTAATCTGCTCCAGCTCATTAGCTTCCTTCATTAAATATCACATGTAAACATTTAATGCATTCTATTATAGCTCGGTTGTAACTCGGTAAATACTAGACTTCACTCGGTAGACATTCTACCTTAATTAACCGATAGCGATAACCTTAGGGTTTACTGACTAGGTTCCTTAGGGTTTACCGACTAGGTCCTTTGCTTGGTAACATAGTATAGTATTAACCTTTCAAACAATAGCATATGTAGGATATCAAAACAATCTAAACATCATGATCTCATCATTGTCTAGCTCGGTAATAGTTGCCCATTGAATAACTTATCCCCTTATTCATCATATTCTTTCTGTGTCTTTTACCAACATCTTTATACTCATCAAATCATACTTCTTAAGATATGGCAACATCATACTGAATTAGAAAATCAATTTCTTGACATCAATGACAAAATAATAATATCAAGATAGTAAAACATCTTTAATCAGTTATGTCCATAATCATCAACAACCTTCTCAATATCCTTATTGAAATGCCAACAATCTCTCATTGTAATTGGAATGCCAACCTTATTCTTGTCTGTTATAATGCCAACAAGGTGATCTACCATACCAGTATTCATAAGGATTTTTATCTTTTTCTCTTTTATCCAATATCCGGTTCATTGTGTAGATAGCATTGTTGATACCTTCTCTCCAGAATGTCTTAGCTACACCTCCTTGTATTAGTATAGTCCTAGCAGCTTCAACAACTAATTGGTTGTTCCTCTCTGCAATACCATTCTGCTGTGGTATCCTAGGTGCAGAAAGATGCCTCTTAATTCCATTGTCTTCACAGTATCTAGTGAATTCTACTGAAGTAAATTCACCACCTTGATCAGTTCTTAAGAACTTAAGCTTTCTTCCACTTTCTTTTTCAACTAAAGTTCTAAATGCCTTAAAATTTCTAAAGGCTTTTGTTTTGTCCTTCAAGAATGTGACCCACATCATTCTTGAGCAATCATCAGTAAAAATCATAAAATATCGAGAACCTTGAATACTCCTAGTCCTTATTGGTCCAGAAAGGTCGGTATGAACCAAGTCTAGCAAATTTTTTGTGGAGAAAGATTTTCTCTTAAAGGTTGAGGATGTCATCTTGCCTAATTGACATTCCTTACATAGAGAATTCACTGGTTTGTCCAACCGAGGCAAACCTCTTACTGATTAGGACTTACTGACTTTTACAATGTTATCAAAATTTACATGACAAAATCTCTGATGCCAAAGCCAACTATCTTCAACTTTTTCAATTAAACAATTGTTGAGTTTAGAACTTAAATGAAACAAGTTACCTTTTGTTTGCTTGCTGGGCGCAATCAGTTCACCTTTGTTTCCATAGATTTTGCACATCTCATTATTGAATTCTAGTGGATAACCTCTATCATTGAGTTGAGAAACACTCAAAAGATTGTGTTTCAGTCCTTCAACCCAGTATACATCTGTCATATGTAAAATTCATCTTATTCAAAACAATCAATTAGAATCAAAGGGAAATCACAAATCACTATCTAATCAAATAATTCTAACAAACTAATAATGAAATAACACAATCAAGCAAAATAGGAATTATAATAACTCAATAAAAACTCCCTATTCCAAGATTGCATATAGCTTTCATTGCTCTTCTCTTCTTTGTAGTATGATGGCTCTTAGATATTGCGCTGGTAACCTGCAAGTGACACAAAGATTCAAAGTTCATGATTGTTGAAAATGGAGATTGAATGCTCAATTTATAGATTTTTGGAGAGGATTGATTGAAAGGTGAAACAAATTGATCAAGAGGTGGAACTCAGGTGAGCTCAAATGAAAATTGATAGTTGAACTGTTGACTGTAGGAGTGAAACTCAATAGATTGAATAGATTAATTAAGTCAACTGATTGAGAAAAAGATAACTGGAGGAAGAAAAAGAATGATTGAAAGAAATAAAGAGGATAACAAAGAAAGCTTAATTTAGAAAAAGCTAACTGAAAGATAGAAATAGAGATTGGAGAGATAAATAATTTAATTAATTAATTGATTTAATCAATTAATTTAGCATGTGCTTGCATTTAGATTTAGATTTTTAATTTAATCTTTGCATGATATTTATTCAAATAATTGAATTTATTTTAATTCAACTTAGCATTTGAATATATTTAGAGATTGACTTTGATTTTCAATTTGGTTTTTGAAATCATGTATATGTAATTGAATTTGGAAGAAATTAGAAGAAATAAGAAATTAAAATTTGGGGATTTGGAATTGAAGAATTAATTATTTAATTAAATAATTTAAAGAAACTATTTAATTATGTTAGAAATGGACTTTAATGAAATAATAAAGATTATTTAATTTAAAGGATAAAATCTGTGAGATTTTGCCAAGATCAAGGGCACAATGAAAAGTATAAAAATAGAGACAAAAGAATGACAAGAACAAACTGTATTCTCATCAATATGAAAATGATCAACTGGATTCACCAATACAATGAATATAGGCCTTCTTATATGGGCAAGGCCATATGGATGTACGAGCACACAATCATGACATGTGGCTCAATGAGAAAGAAGGGTAGGTAAGAAATACTAGGGGTAGGTAGGAGAAATTATATAATATTCCACAAGAGGTGGATGACCCACCGAATGTGGAGTGTAACAACAAACAAAACCACAAAAGGTGGAATTTCTCCTACAAGCTCTATCTCTATGTGCACACTTCCCTAAGTGTCTCAAATCCAAACTATGAAGAGATGCATTATCCTAAGTTAACTTAAGTAAAGTGTAATAATATCCATAATTAATATTTATTTACACCAACAAAATCACAATTAATTAAAAAATAAATATTTAATTAATATTTAGAAAAGAGTTGAATGATTAGATGATGATAGGATTGAGATAGAAATTGAGAATTAATTTATTTAAATAATAAAAAATATTTAAATTAGGGAATTAACCACAATTAATTAAATAATAAATATTTAATTAACATTAGAAAATGATTTAAATGATTAAATGATGAAAGAATAAGAAATAGAATAATTAGTAAGATGATGAGGAAATATGAAATTAGAAGAATATGATTAAATGACTTAATTAAATAATTAAAAAATTATTTAATCAATTAGAGGAATAATTAGTACATGATCAATGAGACATTTTTAGGTGTCTACATTTGCCCCTCTTTGAGACAATGTCAGAATGATATTGTTTCAAAGAAAACAAAAAATTCTGCCCCAGTCAACGATATTGTTTCAAAGAAAATGAAAAATTCTGCCCCAGTCAACGATATTGTTTCAAAGAAAACGAAAAATTCTACCCCAGTATGCCTTGGTACTGTTATATAGTGTAAATATGCCCCCTCGGAAAAGGTGGTCAAAAAATTCCAAAATTGAGACCATGTTTTCGATATCAGTGTAACGAGAAAGCGTGTGAAATTTCGTGCAATTTTGAGATCATTTGAGTAGGCTACAAGGTGTTTTAAGCTAGCATGGACCACGAGCGTCAAGGTGTCAAAAAACCCTAATTTTGAGTTATAAATAGAGATTTTTAGGTTTTCATTTTCTCATTTGCACTTTGGTAAATTTCTGGTTTTCTTTGCGATTTGTGTGCTTTTATCAGAGTATTTGATCATTATGGCTAGTTATAGAGCTCGATTGCATCTGTCTGACCGAGTACATTCATATTAGAGACCTCCTGGGACTGACAGCATGGTATTTTTCCAAAATTTTCCTGATTTTTTGCTTGTTTTTTGTTATTTTTCAAAAAAAAATTCCATGATCAATTTTTGCATTGTATTACACATTCGATTGTCGATTTTTATGCATTAGCTTTAACTACTATGCAAACGCTGTTATTGTTACACATGCATCTTAAGTGTTACACATTAGCTTTAAACATACCGCATTCGTGTATATCATTATGCATAAGTTATAAACGTCATGCAAGAGCTTATTTCATTATGCATTAGCCTTAAATGTCACGCAAGAGTCATTATTGTATCGTATTAGTCATAACTATCACGCATTCATTGTATGTGTAATTTTTGTTATGCGTTTTGAAAATATATTTTTTATTTTCGTGATCCGATATTTTATATTGTCAACATTTTTCTTGTTGCAGGAAAACATTGGAGTGTTATACTATTGATAGAGCAAACCCAGTGGACTTGATCTTCATGCAGACTTACCTGATGAGGAGATTGAGCATATCCGACAGCTTGGTCTATATCATGTTTTACACCTGCCAGAGGTTACAACCAGTAGGGCCATGATTACAGCTTTGATAGAGCGGTGGCATTAAGAGACTTCTTCATTTCATCTTCCCACTGGTGATGCATCCATTACATTAGATGATGTATGGCGTATACTACATATTCTGATTCATGGTACGGCCATGATGATGGCATCACTGGATTATGCGCACTTTTTGAGTGTGAGATTCAGGACTTACACATGAGTTGTCATTATGACATCCCTTGGGCCTGATTAGACTATGATGACTTGACCATTGTGTTATGTGGTGTTGTCAGTGGTTTTCTATTACCCGACAGACGAGGTCATGGGTTTCCCATTGGATGGGGCAGAGTGCTCCATGATATGATTGTTCATCATTGATTGTATGCTTGGGGACCTTGTCTACTTGCCATGTTGTACTATTAGATGCATGGTATTGTGTATCTTGGATACCGTTCTATCTGTTGTGGTGTGAATTTGCTTCAAACATGGGCATGGGAGCACATTTCTATTTCTAGGTCTATCATTCATGTAGATTTGCAACCTAGTGAGCCTTATGCTTTAAGGTACACAACAGGTATCAGACATAGGGGATCAGGGAACACCTTGTACTGGAGACATCAATTGGACATTCTGCAACATTTTATTTGGAAACCATACTTGGATTGCCCCGGTTGGCCTGATGATGTAGTGCACTTTCCTTTCGGCCATCAGTAGAGATCTCTTATTGGTAGGACCTTTGAGACCCAACAGATCATTGAGATGTATCTTCCAGGGCAGGTTCTTAGACAATTCAGAGAGGTACAAGTGACACCTATGGTTACTGCATACTTTGCTTGAGTATCTCATGAGGTTTCTGATTGGGGTGTGTGCATACAACCTCATTTTGCTTCTGCTGAGTTCGATGCTCTGTAGCCATTACTTTGGGGTTGGGGTAGAGGTCCAGCTGATCCAGGTACGATAGCGGAGTATGATGCATGGTTTGCTAGGCACATGCCAGTGCCACTTACTGATCTTGTTGTTCCTATTATAGCACAACAGATTCAACATCCTAGACAACACTTGAGGATAGTCACGGGGGAGGGAGTCGGAGGAGGAGGAGAGGGTAGAGCTGAGGGAGGAGGTGGTGGAGATGAGGGAGGAGGTGATGGAGGAGGTGGAGATGGAGATGAGGATGTAGACATTGGTGGAGACACGGAGTCTATTAGCAGTGAGGACATCAATGATTCTATTGAATCATCGAGTAGTGAGGGTGGAGATGATGATGAGGATATGCCTAAGCTGGAGGATGTGCCTAGTGCAGAGGGTCGGATGGGAGAGGGTGGTGAGGAGGATGAGCTGTAGATTATTAGAGCACGGTTCCATAGTTTGGAGGATGAGGTCACTAGATGATATGTCGAGCGAGAGACCTACCATGCAGATTATGGTGCCCTTGAGGCTGAGAGAGATCATCTCTAGAGGGAGAGAGATGAGGCAGTGCGGAGACGTCAGATCACTATGGATTCCTTTGATCAGCTATTTAGAGCAGGTACTGATGCACATGACCAGGCAGACAGATATTTCACTGCTACGTAGTAGGCTATTTATTATAGATAGGCATATGAGAGAGCCATCCCTGAGGGTCAGAGAGAGCCTAGCTTTAGTGCATTTATGGGGAGGAGATCGAGTAGATCTACTTCACGATAAACTAGGAGTGATGGTGTTATGGGACCACCTCGACATCTCGGGTTAGGATCTAGTGGACAGGATCCACCTACTGACAGAGGCAATGTTGGTTGATCATGTTATCTGAGCCTTCGGGCTTATTTATTGTATTCACACACATTATCATTAATGATCACTTTGATATGGATATGATACAATTGATAAGATAGTTTGATCAGTTGATTGCAGATGTTTAACTGGATAGTTGTATCCTTTGTTAACTTCATGCGAAGCGTTTGCTGGATATCTACTAGGGTATTTGTTTCTCACAAGAAATTTTATTGCAAGTTTTCCGATTTTATTGATTTTCGATTTTTAGTTCTTTTCCAAGAGCTTTTTCAATGTTTTTGGATTATGTAGGTCAATATTTGAATGTTTTTGATTGATTTTTTTTCAGGACTTTTTGCAAATGTTTTTGATTTTTGAAGGATTGTTTTACAGATGTTTTTGGTTGTTATGTTTTCCATATTTGAATGTTTTTGGATGATTTTTTCAGGACTTTATATGGATTTTTTTGGTTGATTTTATGTTTTTCACTGTTTTTTTGGTTTTTTGAGTTTTTTAGTGTTTTTTGGTTTTTGAGTTTTTCAATGTTTTTGGATTTTTTCAGGACTTTATATGATGTTTAGGATTTTTTTAGTTATGCCCCCAGTGTGTAGACCTGTATGTTATGATGATATGCAAAATGTATGTGGAGATAAATGAATTTTTGACATGACCTATGTGAATGCAATATGCATGATGAAGATGCACTTCCTATTCTAACAAGGTTGACTATGTTTGTTTTAACATTTGTAATACACCAATTGAAATAGAGGTGCAAAACATTTCATAGATAAGTGGTCAATCGATCTCCAAGGTCCCTTTTGAACATTCATCTCAACAAACTTAGTGACAAGGATTTACAAATGGAGACACGGAAAAATTCCCCATCCAGTTCTTGAAACTTTGATCTTCTTTTGCCCATGTGTGTGCAGATGAGTTAATTACTGCTCTTGTGTTCACTAAAGGTCCTTAGCATCCTATATGACTAGCTACATGGATTATTCTAACTTCAAAAGCATCCCAAATAGAGCCTCGCTGCCAGCAAGCCTTGAGAGCTCCAACGAGGTTATAGACTGTAATTTCTCAAATATTGCTCCATTGCCAGTAGGTGTTCATAGCCCTGATGGAGTGAATTGCATGTTCCCCTAGTCAAGCTTTTTGTCGCACTTGCATGCATGATATTTCAGTTATATATCATTTCTCTTTTGCCTTGAGGTGGATAGCTGGCATAACTAATTTTTTTTTTATTGCCTTGACTTGTAAGTAATGAAACCTACTTGGGTGTGACAATTACAACAGTGTTGAAGTAGAATTTTAAATTTTTCACTAGTCATATGATCAACTAGGTGTCTCGAGTAAATTAAAGATTTGTTGTGTTTGAAATATAGCAATTGATAGATCTTTGGTTAAAAAGTCTCAAATAGTGAAATCACTACCCAACCATAAGTAAAGCGTCGTCACAGGGTAATGTTGTAGATGAATGACCTTAGAATCTCAAAGACTTCATGTCTGAATATCTAAGAAAAGAGATGACCCTTGTTTCTCTTGAATGAAAACAAATGATAAAGTTGAACAATTGCCTTGTTTTACTGGTGCTGCTATATGCAAATGCAGAAACTTTTAGAATGCGATGCATTTGAAAAAGAAAACTATATGCCATGAAATTTTTGAATGTGATGTGCTTGGAAAGAAACAATATGCGATGCAATGTTTTGAATGATATGACATGCAACGCAGAAAGTAAAACCTAAACTACACAACCCTTAGGTATAATATCACTTAAGGTGCATGTTGTTCATAGGGTTAGACACTGCATCTCCCTCCATGGTAGCCAAATTATATGCTCCATTGCCTATAACCCTTGTTATGATGAAAGGACCTAGCCAGTTGGGTTCGAATTTCCTTGGATTTTCTCATTCTGCTAGGTTCCTTTGATTCTCTTTTAAGGACTAGATATCCCACTTCAAAAGCTCATGGGCATACTTTTTTATTATAACTTCGTCTCAGTTTGTTTTGATATCCTTGTAGATGGTTGAATGTTGTTTGTCTTTTTTCATCAAGAGTTTTGAGTTCTTGTAACCTTGCTACCATGTAGTCTTCTTCTGATATGATGTTCTGTAAAGAAACTCTTAGAGATGGTATTTCTGTTTCAATGAGGAGTATTGCTTTGGTACCATAGACCAAGGAATATGGTGTTGCTCCTGTAGGTGTGCGTACTCCTATTCTATAAGCCCAAAGAGCAGGATTTAACTGGAGATGCCAGTCCCATCCTGTATGAGTGACAACTTTCTTAAGAATTTTCAATATTGTTTTATTTGTAGCCTCTGCTTGTCCGTTGCTTTGTGGATACTATATTGTGGAAAATCTCTATTGTATGTGAAACTTGTCACACAATTCCTTCACTTCTTGGTTTTTAAATGGACGTCCATTATCTGTCATGAAGCACATTGGAACCCTGTATCTGCATATAATGTAGTTGAGCATGAATTTTGATATCTGCTTTCCAGTGGTGTATGTAAGAGGAATTTCCTCAACCCATTTTGTAAAGTACTCAATGGCTATTAATATGAACTTGTGTCCATTGGAAGAAGAAGGGTTAATTTTACCCACTAGATCTAATCCCCATTGTGAAAATGGCCATGGTGATGTAGTGGGTTGAAGATCTTGTGTTGGTGCATGAATGAGGTCTCCATGCATTTGGCATTGTTTACACTTCTGTACATATTTGTAAGCATCCTTTTCCATGGTTGGCTAGTAATAACCTGTTCTTAACAACTTGTTTGACAATGGTGGACCACTTTGATGAGCCCCACAAATTCCATCATGGACTTCTTTTAAAGCAAGGTGTGCTTCATTCTTATCAAGACATCAGAGAAGAGTTCCATCGAAGCCCTTTCTGTACAAAGTATTAGCTATAATGGTGTATCTAGATGCTTAGCGAATAAATGTCTTCTTTTGATTCCTAGACAGATCCGCTGACATGTATTGAGTATGCAAATACGTATATATTTCATTGTACCAAGGTGATTCTGGACCTACAATTGTACACACATGCTCTGCTGAAGGAGTCTCATAAGCCAGTAGCATCAACTGTTCTATGATAGACTCAGACTGAGTTTCCTTAGTAGGCATATTAATAAGAGATCCTATGGTAGCCATTGCATCTACTATCTTGTTTTGTATCCTTGGGATTTTTTCAAAGGTGATTTTGCTGAGTGCTCTTTGCAATATTCCACTAGCTTCTTATAAGGCATGAGTTTGTCATCCTTTGTGTTGTAATCATCATTGACCTGGTTTACAATCAATTGTGAATCACCATAAAACTACAATTCTTATATTCTCCACTGTATAGCTGTATGAAGTCCTATGAGGAGAGTTTCATATTCAGCTATATTTTTTGTGCATGGAAAATTTATCCTAAATGATTTAGGTATAGAATCCCCTTGAGGAGTAATAAAGAGAATCCCCGCTCCAGATCCCTGACTTGTATATGACCCATCAAAGTATAATTTCCACATTAGGGATGCTGTCAAAGTAAACACTGATTCGTCTGGAAAATCTATGAGTAATGGATGACTGTCTTGTAAAGGAGCCTCTGCTAACTGATCGGCTATGATTTGTCTTTTAATGGCCTTTCTATCTATGTACTCTATGTCAAACTCACTCAAGATCATAACCCACTTAGCTAATCGTCTGGTCAATGTTGCTCTGATCAATAGGTACTTGAGTGAATGGAAGAGTGTAATGAGTTGTTCCTTATGAGATAGCATGTAATGTTTGAGCTTTTGGGATGCAAAGAATACTGCTAAGCATGCTTTGTCTATAGGGGTATAATTAAGCTCATATCCAGTCAGAGTCCTACTTATATAATAAATGGCTCTTTCTTTTCCTTTGTCATCATGCTATTCCAAGAGAGCTCCTAAAGCTGAGTTTGTTCCTGATATGTATAACAATAGAGGTTTTCTTGGAGTAGGTGATACTAACATTGGTGTTTTTACAAGATAATCTTTCAAAGATTGGAAGGCTTCCTGACATTGTTCCATCCATTTAAAAGTAACTTATTTCTTGAGTAAATGCTGGAATGGGTGACACTCATCTGCCAACTATGCTATGAATCTCCTTATGGATTGCAATATTCCTTTTAACCCTCTAATTTGTTTAAGTGTTGATGGAGGTGGCATATCAATGATTTCTTTGACCTTGTCAGGATCTATTTCAATTCTTCTATTTGATACTATGAACCCTAACAGTTTACTTGCTATTACACCGAACACACACTTCTTCGGGTTTAGTCTAACATTATACTACTCCAACCAATCAAATATATGTGCAAGGACCCTGAGGTGACCTTCTCTTGTTTGTGATTTGGCCAATATGACATCTACATAATCTTTCATTATGTTGTGGATCATGTCATGAAACAATGTTGTCATGGCTCTTTGGTATGTTGCTCCAGCATTTTTGAGACCAAATGGCATCACATTCTAGCAGTATGTTCCCCATGGGCATGTAAAGGCTATTTTATGTTGATCTTCTGGTGTAATTTTAATCTAGTTATACCCTAAGAAACCATCCATTAAGGATAGCATTTCTTTTCCAACTGTTAGGTCCACTATCATATCAGTATTGGGTAGCGAGAAGTCATCCTTAGGACAAGCTTTATTTAAGTCCCGGAAATCTATACATATTCTTATTCCTCCTATGGGCTTAGTCATAGGTACCAAGTTGGATATTCATTCTGTGTAATCAATAGGTCTTATGAAACCTACATCCAACAACTTTAGTAGTTCTATCTTAACTAGTAATGCAATACTTGGATGCATTTTTCTCAAATTTTGCTTGTAAGGTTTAACTCCTGGCATTAGAGGTAAATGATGCAACACTAACTTAGGGTCTAAGCCTGGCATATCTGAATAGGACCAATAAAAGTTGATAGGTCATTTCTTGAAGAAATGAATGAATCTATCTTTTTCTTATTTGCTTAGTGATTTTGCCAGATGGATGTTATGTACAACCTCCCCTTCTGCTATGTTTACTTCTTCTGTTTCCTCTATAAGCAATGTTGAACTTTCTCTTTCCATAGGGAGATTACCCAAGTCACTTTTTCCATTATGGGTAGTTTGATCCTTATATTTTGGTGTAGAAGCACTTTCTTCTCCAAAGTATGTTGTTCTATTCAGGTCTACAACAAACCCTGCTTTGTGATCTCCTTGTGGAAATCCCTCTCTGACTCCAAGAAATTTTGAAATTGCTTCGTCATTTTCAAACCAGTCCAGTGTTGGTTTTCCTTCTTGCCCCTAATCAATCAAGTGTGAATGTATGAGGGGTAAATCATTACTCCCTTCTTTAGTAGACTCTGATAACATTAGGACTTGATTGTTTGAATAACTGTGTATTTTTATCCTCTATAAGCTTTATTTGATACGTTGATATTACACTTTCTGGTGGGATAGAATCATGTAGTGATAAGAATTCGTAGTCATGAGAGTATGTCACAATTTCAATATATGTTTCATCATGTGAGCTATCGTCACTTATTTCTTCTTGTTCTTGCCTATGATTCTGGTGTAGATTGACTGGTCTTCTGTGTACATTAGTTACCGTTCTTAAGCCTGGTATAAGTCTTTGTAGTCTTTCTTCATCTGATTCATTTGGTTGAGCCTGAGTAGCTTCTCATGGTAGAAGTAGTGACAATAACCATGGATGAGATTCAGGTGGTGGTGGTAAACCTGCATCTGTTGTTACATTAGCTTGTACTGTTGTGTCAATAATTGTATCATTTTGTAACTCAATGGTAGGTTCTTGCAATAGTTGTTTCATGTCTTCTCCATTTGATTCTACACTAGGTGATGTAGGTACTTGATTACTTGTTTGTGATGAACATGGAAACACCTACGTGGGCAAAGCCCTTTGTGATATGTAGTCTGAAAGTTTGCTTGGTCGATTTAGTATATCAAGGGTACAATGTCTTGCTTCTATGATATGTTGTACATGCTTATATCCCAGTCCTTGACTCCCTGGATTAACATTAGGAACAATAGGTTCTAGCCTTCGTTGTTTCTGTAACCTCAGGCCTATGGTACGATCATATCCATGTCTTTGGAGTATTTTGAATCCATTTCCATATTGATCTATGTGTATTCTGGGTATTGTCATATGATCTTCTTCTTTATATATCCAATGATTAATATATTCATTTAGAGATTCTTCTTGCAAGTCACCCCATCTAATGAAAGAGCATGAGTCTATGTATCAGACAATTTCTTTTCCTTTGTCTTGTTTTTGTACTGTATTGTGAGGCTTCCCAAAAGACTTAGGAGAAAGAGACAAGTGTTTACCACTTAAAGTATTTGCAATAAAATACTCTCCACAACCCATATCTTTTATCTGTAAAGAGGATGTTGTAGGCATATCTTTTTTTGTTTCTGTGATTTTTAATGCCTCAAGTTTTATAGTGAGAGGTGCTACCTGATTGATAGGTACCTGATTATCTACACTTTCTTTCAAGTAATTGCAATGTTAAAAGGGATTTGGATCACCCCTTATGGTGATTTCAGTACCATTGTATGGGAATTTGACACATTGATGAAATGTGGATGGTAATGCTTGCATGGTGTGGATCCATGGGAGACCCAATAACATGTTATATCCCAGTTCTCTGTCTAAGACTTGAAAAGTGACCTCTGTTGTTATGGGTCCTACTTGTACTAGTAATGTTACAATGCCTTTTGATGGATGTTCTTCATCATCGTATGCCTTGATATTTATCCTCTTGTAAGAATCAATGTGAAGTTCAGAATATCCTATTGCCTTAACCAACTTTAAAGTACAAATGTTGACACCAACTCCTCCATCTATGAGTACTCTTCTAATTCTTCTCTTATGAAAGTAAACTTCCAGATGTAGTGGGTCATTATGAAGCAGTCTATCACTAGGAATATCTTGTTCTGTGAATGCAATATGCATGTCTTGTGTCAAATTCCCTACCATAGACTAGAAGGCATTTTCATCTATATCTCTATCCACTACTAAATCTTGAAGTGCTTTATCTAGTATAGCTCTGTGAGTGGTTGAAATACATAGTAGCTCGAATAATGATATCTGTGCTGGAGTTTTCTTTAAGTTGTTCAACAACATTGTAAGTCCCTACTGCTGGTGGATGATTTGGTGGTATCCCTTGTAAAGTTACCTTTGATCTGCGAGTAACCACTGCACAGTCTCTATCTCTAGGAGTTATGGTTATTGTATCGACTATATCATGTGACTTACAATATTTGTCTTTATCATAAGCTGTTGTATCAAGATTTATGTTAAATCCCTCTTCATAGTTTTTAAGTGTATGTTTGAAATCCATGATATGTTCTATGAGTTCAACTTCAAAGCAACCTGAGTGAGATGGTTGATCATGTCCCAGTCTCCGAGACAAAGATTTTTATCATCATCATACTTTGGTGCCTCTGATATCATGCAAATTTAGTTATCATATGTGTGAGTGTCCTGGTATTGCTCATCTTGATCAAGTGTTTCTTGTGAATCATTATTTTCTATATCTCTTGAGCTAATGGCATGAATAGTTTAGTCATATGAGACCTTTGTGTAGTTAGTTGTATTGTCTTGGGTACCTAATGTAGTAACTTTCCCTTTGTCATGCTTAACAAAAGGATCCTTAAAAATTGTATGATTTGTGTTGGCTGAAGTTTTATCGGTATCGATTGTGATGTCTCCTTAGTCTATCATATCTTGGACCAAGTTTTTCAATTTATAGCAACTAGCTATTTTGTGACCTTTAGTCCAATGATTATCGCAAAAATAATTATCATTCCACCATGAGGGTTTGAAAGGACCTAGTTCATACACTCTTACTTTAGGTAAAGTGATCACGTTTGTCTGTATTAACTTTTTGAGCGCTGACTCAATAGGTTCTCCTAGAGGTGTGTAATTTATTCTTGGAGCATTTACCTTGGGGTATCTTGTATTCATGTTTTGTGTAGCATTTACATTAGCGGAGGTTGTGTTGTTCCCTATATGTGGATTAGATGACTGACTCGTTCCCAAAGATAAAACGGGTTGAGTTCTGTTTATCGTTCTGGCATCTACAATACCATCATTGGTCACATTGTTGTTTTTTGACCAAAACTTAGATTTTTCATTGTTGTTGGTGTTTCCATACATAATAAGACCTTGTTCTACTAGTCCCTTCTCACATTTGAGAGCTTTTTCCATGATTTGTTTGAATGTGGTTAGACATTTCATTTGTATCGGATATTTAGGCTTGGTAATCAAGTTTTTTGTGAACATGTCCACTTGCTATATTTCTAGGATAACTATCTTGCACCTCCTATAGAGAGCCCTCCATCATTGTATGAAGGATGCAAATGTCTCATTCTTATATTGTTTAACGGTACACAAGTCCATCAAAGTAATCAGTGTGTCAATGTTATGCGAGAAGTTTGCAATAAATTATTCAGCTAATTCTCCCCATGATGTGATGGTTGGTGGTAAATGTGAGAACCACTCTAAAGCCGGACCTCCCAAAATTTTAGGAAATAGTCTCATTAGATAAGTATCTTTTGAGGTGACTTCTATACATGCCATAAAAATTCTCTGATATGATCTCTAGGATCACCCTTCCCTCGATATCTATCAAATTTGGGTGTTTCAAAATGTTGTGGGAAAGGCAACATGTATAATGTGTGATCAAATGGATAAGGACGTAAATCCTGCATTGTGTAGCTTTTCTTATCGTTACCAGTCTGCATGGTTGTCATTTGCTGTTGCAAATTTTGTATTTGTTGTGTCAGAATATTTGTTTGTGTCAAAGGTAGACCTTGTGTTTGTGTATGTCCCACAAAAGGATTCATGGTTGCATAACTAGGAGGTTGTTGGAAGGTACCAAGATTATAACTTTGTGTGTTGTGCGTTCCACTAGGGACTGTGAAGTAGGTGATATGCGAACCCATGTTTGGTTGAATTGTACTTGTTGTGTTGGCAAGACCTAGATTTTCATTTTGATGACTATATGTTGATCTCATAGAATATGAAACTGGGGGATGGTTAGCACTTGTTGCCTATGTTTGAATAGGTGCTGAGACACTTGATGTTATTGGTATGCTCTGTGTTGGTATACTAGCATTGATCGCTAAAGATGACGCATTTGAATTTGTGTTGACATTTGTTTGGATAGGTATGTTTTGAGGAAAACTGGAGGTCGTTGCTTGTATTTGTGTCATGGATGGTTTTTGACTGTTATCTTGACCTAAAGTTTTTCCCGGTGGTAAAATCTTTGTGACATCAAAATCCTCAGGTAGTTTTGCCCCATTTTGTATTAACAACGAAAGATACTTGTCCCCATCACTATGTATAAGTTCATCTAGGATCATGAGGAGATGTGGATCTTGTTGAGCGGACTCAATTTCTCCCTTTGTCAAATGTTGTTGTAATTCGTTTAGGGTGGACATTGTCCGAGTACCCGAGTGTTGACCTGTAGACATGTCCATATTCCTAGTAGGGTTTACAAATTGTTGTTGTTCGGGTCCATTATTCCTTTATCTTTTTGTGACCTTGTGATGGGCATCTAAGACTACTATATGAGGTGGTTCTATGCAAGACAATGACTAAAACTAGACTGTAGATGTAAATATGAGGTATGCAAGACTAGACTCTCTATTGAGGATTTGGACGTGAGACTTGTTGAGTTTTTCTAGATTTCTCTAATGCAAGTTTCTTTGTATGTTGCCTAAGTTGTTCTGTCACAATCTCTCTATCAATTCTACGAGAAATCTTAGACTCAGTATTAATCTCATGTATGACTCCTATGTATTGAGGTGCACTTCGTCTTACATCCCAATCTAAGTTAGCTAGACCATCAATGATTTATTGTTGACCGCCATTTGGAACTAGATTAGGTTGCTTGAAGGGGAGCAAACCATCACCTGGGACACCCATGAAGACACATGCTCTGACTCTATAACCAATAATGGACTTAGACGTATATGAGGCCTAGATGAAGACGTATATGATAATGTAGGACTATGTAACTAATATGGATGCAAAAGACTTAGGATGATAATGAGGACGTAAGTGGGACTATGAAAAAGATGTAGGATGATAATGAGGATGTAAGTGGGACTATGAAAAAGACTTAGGATGATAATGAGGACATAAGTAGGACTATGCGAAAGATGTAGGATGATAATGAGGACGTAAGTGGTACTATGCAAAAGACTTCCTAGGGTCACAAGTATATAAAGACTTTTGAGTTTTGGTTTCAAAATGGACTTTGTTTTCTGTAACTTCATGTGTGGGACATTGTTTTGTAGTTTTCCAAATCTGAGAACAATTACTGGGAAGTATGTATAGCTGACTGACTCAATTTTCATACAATCTCAAAAAATTTAGAGATACGTGGGATAGGGCTTGAAATAGCCCAAAGGACTAACTCAATACTGGTCTAGCACAACAATACATAAAAAAGAATGGAATACAATCTTAGGTTGGATAGTGGAAACCATTCAATGAGGCCCTTATGAAAGACCGAGACAAAATGAATAGATAGAGAGTCTGGTAGCACTGGCTCCACCCCACGACACACACTTCTCAGGCATGCTAGTCTCTCTTACCCTGAAGATCTGAGGATCTTATAGCCGAGGGATTTCTATATCATAGTGTAAGGTACATGAAGGGTATCCATGGGGTACGATTCGCACAAGCCTGGAATCACTGAATGTAGGATTTTTTGGCAACTAAATTGGTTCTTAGTATTAGGTTTTGAGGGATCCCGATCCAACGACGGATTCTCAGAGCAAGCCAATTAAGACTTTAATTGGGCTTATCTATGCAGGGAAGGCCCCCACATACATCGAATTCACTCAACACTCTAGCCACCTAACCAATATACTTATATAGCGGCTCAAAAAACCCACTCAAGAGTACGCTGGGAGAGATGATATCCCCAACGCATCCCAATTCGAAGTAGCTCTGTGGGGTGATGAAATCCCTAGTCAAAGATACCCCTCACTACATAGAATAAAATAAAAATAGATGTCATTGTCACCTCCTTCCTTTCTCCCAAGACCCCAAAGGTGGGTGGAAAGTTAGCTAATGTAACAGTAGGTCCACCCCAAACACAATAAAAATTCTTTACCTTAAGAAAAAGAAAAAATGATTTAATCTAATGCAACTTGATTCATGTTCATTTTATAGCCCAAATTTAGGTGTTAGATATGCATGTGCATGTCCATTTGAAACACCAAATCAAAATATGAAGGCATACATGTCAGTTTTAACCATTTGTTGATTTTAAGCACCAAAAGACCAAGTGTGAGATAAATGCATGTCAATTTTAGCCCATGTTCATTTTAAGCACCAAACAACAAAGTGTGAGATTATCCATGCATTTCCATTTTATTTGTTGTTGATTTTAAGAACCAAAAAATAAAGTGTGGGGTGATGCATGCAAAAAATACTAATCTAATCCTTTCTATAGATCTGCCATAGGCTGTAAACAGGAGATTAGTAGCAAAATCCAACCAGCACAAAACAAAAGCTAAAAATTTGATAGAAACAAATGCGTAATCCTACCTATGCGATTGTGTGATACTTACAGATCAAATGCGTGAACCTGATAGATCAAATGTGTGATTTTGATAGATCGAATGTGTGATGATGACTGATCAATTGCGTAGCACTAACATGTTGATTGCATGATAGACAGGCAGACAACAAAAAAAAGTTAAAAACTAAAAAGATAAAAGAAAACTAAACCCGATCAGGAACCTGCAAAACCAATTGTGAAGCCCTAGCCAAATCTCTCATCATCCATTAAATATTGATTAGATCATATTTAACTTGATAAGAAAGAACTAAGTTCTTATATCTATCAAAGGCCACTTGATCTTTTGAATCCTGGATCTTCTTTTCTACCTGGAGAACCTTTTGATAGTGTTTGGCTTCTCTTCTTTGTTGTTTCATTCTTCTTGCACCTGAATTCCTGAACTGTACTTTTCTTGCCATAAACTATTATAATCAAATTATGAAATAGAAGCAATTTGATCCCAGATTAACCCAATTTTAGATAGAATTAGAAAGATGAAATAGCAGACAAAAGAAAAAATTACATAACAATTCTCCCTACGAATGCGTGACCCTGTCAAAGCGAATGCGTGACCCCGAGGGGTCCAATGCGTAGCCCTGTCTATGCGATTGCATGACGATGTAAGCATGATTGCATGATAGAAAATATTTTCTTGTAATTCGTGCAACCTACAAAAAATTGAAAAATCCGTACAATCTGCAAAAATCACACAGAAAATAAAGAAAGTTAATTAGTTGTTGATTCACATCAGGTTCACCAAAATGTCGTATGTAAAATTTATCTTATTCAAAATAATCAATTAGAATCAAAGGGAAATCATGAATCCCTATCTAATCAAAGAATTCTAACAAACTAACAATGAAATAACACAATCAAGCAAAATAGGAATTATAATAATTCAATAAAAGCTCCCTATTCCAAGATTGCGTATAGATTCCATTTCTCTTCTCTTCTCTGTGGTATGATGGCTCTCAGATATTGCGCTGGTAACCTCCAAGTGACACAAATATTCAAAGTTCGTGATTGTTGAAAATGGAGATTGAATGCTCAATTTATAGATTTTTGGAGAGGATTGATTGAGAGGTGAAACAGATTGATCAAGAGGTGGAACTCAGGTGAGCTCAAATGAAAATTGATAGTTGAACTGCTGACTGTAGCAGTGAAACTCAATAGATTGAATAGATTAATTGAGTCAACTGATTGAGAAAAAACCGACTAAAGGAAGAGAAATAATGATTGGAGGAAATAAAGAGGATGAAAAAGAAAGCTTAATTTAGAAAAAGCTAACTGAAAGATAGAAATAGAGATTGGAGAGATAAATAATTTAATTAATTTATTCATTTAATCAATTAATTTAGCATGTGCTTGCATTTAGATTTAGATTTTTAATTTAATCTTTGCATGGTATTTAATCAAATATTTGAATTTATTTTAATTCAACTTAGCATTTGAATATATTTAGAACTTGACTTTGATTTTCAATTTGGTTTTTGAAATCATGCACATGTAATTGAATTTGGAAGAAATTAGGAGAAATAAGAAATTAAATGAAATTAAAATTTAGGGATTTGGAATTGAAGAATTAATTAGTTAATTAAATAATTTAAAGAAACTATTTAATTTAGCTAGAAATGGACTTTAATTAAATAATAAAGATTATTTAATTTAAAGGATAAAATCATAATTAATTAAATAATTAATATTTAATTAATATTTAGAAAAGAGTTGAATGATTAGATGATGATAGGATTGAGATAGAAATTGAGAATTAATTTATTTAAATAATAAAGATTATTTAAATTGGGGAATTAACCACAATTAATTAAATAATAAATATTTAATTAACATTAAAAAATGATTTAAATGATTAAATGATGAAAGAATAAGAAATAGAATAATTAGTGTCCAAGGGGTTGAGCTTAACTGGTTAAAACATTGGGTTCTCAATGTAGAGACCCAAGTTCAATTCCTAATAGGGACATCTGAAGTGGAATTCTAAGCTATGACTCTTGGCCTTTCATAGGATGGGGAAGGTCTTGGGGTCAATCTAATCAAACATAATAATAACAATAATAATAATAATAATAATAATAATAATTCAAAGATATGTAATGGGGATGGGGCCCCCTACTGTGTCCCCACTGGTTCATAGCTCCAGTCAAAAGCTATTCAGGCTTCGGCCAATTACTGATCATAAAAAATAAAAAATGAAATAGAATAATTAGTAAGATGATGAGAAAATATGAAATTAGAAAATATGATTAAATGACTTAATTAAATTAATTAATTATTTAATCAATTAAAGGAATAATTAGTACATGATCAATGAGACATTTTTAGGTGCCTACAACATCATCTGCACTTCTCTTTCCATTAAGAGAGATGGTTCCCTTTCCTTTTACCATGCAGGGTGAGTCATTCACAAATCTTACAACACCTCCATCAAATTCCTTTAAGGTAAGAAACTTACTCCGGTCACCAGTCATGTGGTGTGAACGACCGCTGTCTATAATCCAATCATTAGAACTATCCATGCGAGAGGCTAATGCCTTATGATCTGATGTCTCCTCTTTAATAGAAACAAAGACAATGTCCTCATTTGCATCTTCTCCAGATTCCTCATCTATAATTCCTCCATCAACTTCAATGAGACAAAGATAAGTATAAAACCAAATTCTTTGCTTTGCTCTCTTTCATGGACGGTTTCTTCGGGTACAACCATATTCGTATTAATCCAAAAGATCAATATAAAAATTTCTTCACAACTCCTTGGGGAACCTTTTGCTATGTTGTTATGCCATTTGGGTTGAAAAATGTAGGATCAACAAGCTATGACCTTGATATTCCATGATTTCATGTATAAGATCCTAGAAGATTATATCGATGATATCTTGGTAAAGTCTATCACTCAACAAATGCACATTAAAAATCTTTAGTTGGTCTTTGAATGGCTTCGATTATACAAGATGAGACTGAATCCCCTTAAATGTGTTTTTGGTGTGGACGCCGGGAAACTTTTGGGATTCATTGTCTCTTGTCGTGGAATTGAGATAGACACTAATAAAATCGATGTAATTGTGAACATGCCTCCACCTAGAAACATCTCTCAACTTCATATTTTGCAAGGGAATATTCAAGCCGTTCACAGGTTTGTAGTGCAATTGGCTAATTGTACCCTTCCTTTCACACGATTGATGAAGAAAGACATTCATTTCAAATGGAATGAGGAATTCCAAGAAGCTTTCAATTCTATTAGGAATTATTTGGCTAATCCTCCAATTCTAATATCGGCTATATCTAATGCATGTTTCTTTCTTTACATTTTTGCGTCATCCCATGCTCTAACAACTTTGTTATCCCAACGTGATGACGAAGGCTGAGAAAGAGCAGTCTACTATATTAGTCATATTTTGATAGAATATGAGACTCGATATTTTATTGTGGAAAAGCAATGTCTAGCTCTTGCCTTTGCACAATAGAAGTTTAGACATTACATCCTTAATGCAGAAACATGAGTTATATCTAAGAATGATATCCTTAAGCATCTCTTTTCAAAGTTTGATCTTTCAAGAAGGTTGGCTAATTGGGTGATGTTGCTAACTGATTTTAACCTGAAGTTCATAACTCAAAAGTCAATCAAAGGGCAGGTCATTGCTGATCAGTTGGCTGAGGCTCCATTTGAAAAATCTTTTCCTACCTTAGACCTTTTTCCTGATGAAGATGTATTAGTCATTGATCATGAATCTATATGGGACATGTATTTTGATGGATCAAGATGTTAGACTAGTTTAGGAGCAGGTGTGATCTTGGTCTCACCTAAAGGAAAACCAGTCTCTCTCATTCCATTTAGAATTTTATTGCACTAACAACATCATTGAGTACAAAGACCTGACTATCGGGTTATGTGTCACGATTTCCATGGCTATGAAAAACATCCACATCCATGGGAACTCTAATCTTATCGTAAATCAGGTTACAGGTGCTTACCATGTTAAGAAGCTAAAATTATCTGTATAAGGATTTGGTCACAACCATACTGAAATATTTCACTACTTATATTATCGACAGTATTTCATGGAGAGAAAACCATCATGTAGATGCAATGGCAAGCACTGCTTCCCTTGTAGGCCTAGACTTTGGTCAAGATGACTATCATTTTGTGGTACAAGTCCTCCACTCTCCGACTGTGACTGATCCAAACCAATTTGATAGTTTCATGTGCGCTCATCTCAATTCTGAAGAATGGTTTGCACACATCTATAGTTACCTCAAAACCAGAAGCTTTCCCAATGATTCCAGTAAGAGCTTGCATGTGTGAATTCAAAAGCTGGCTGCTCGCTATATTCTTTTATCTAATGTTCTTTATCAAAGATCATATAGTAGCCTTATTTTGCATTGCTAGAAAAAATTTGAGATACGCCTTGCTCTCTAGGAGGCCCATTGAAGCTCTGGAGGTGGGAACTTTGGGGGAAAATCTTTGATCCACAAACTGAATCACATGGGGTATTATTGGAAAACAATGGAACAAGATTCCTTTTCCTTTACCAAGAAGTATTCCCAATGTTAACAACATGGTAACTAGATTCAAGCCCCCACACAGGAGCTCCAAACTCAAGCTTCTCCATGGCCTTTTCAGACATGTGGTTTGGATATCATTGGCAAGATATCTCCCTCTTTATTTAAGGATCATATCTTTATTATTATTGCTATAAATTATTTCAGAAAGTGGGTTGAGGCTATACCATTGAGATCCACCATCACTGACATGATTTGTGGCTTCATCATGTATAACATCATTTCTCATTTTGGCTTACCTGCTACCCTTGTTTTTGTAATGGTATGTCATTTAAGAATAAAGAGGTTAAGAAATTCCTTGAGAAGTTTCACATCTATCATCGCTTCTCTACACCTTATTATCCTTAATCTAAAGGTCAAGCGAAAGCATCTAACAAGACTATTGAGTAGATCTTACGTAATACCATTACCAAACATGACAAAGACTCACATATTCAGTTACTATATGCATTATGGGCCTATCACATGAGTATTCGTATGGCTACTGGGACAACACCTTACAAACTCATGTATGGGGTCGATGCTATCATGCCCCTTGACTTGGAGATTCCATCATTACGCGTCTCCTTGAAAGGAGTTGTTGATGATGATTCTTATCTTAGTCTTCATCTCAATCAACTTGAGTTGTTAGATGAGTACCGTTTAAAGGCCCTCCAACATCTTCAAGCTTATCAAAAGTCTTTATCTAAGAAATATAACTAGAGTGTGCTACCTCGGGCCTTCAAGATCGGTGACCTGGTTCTTTGTAAGAATTAGAGAAATGCCAATGCACCGCCTGATCAATGCAGGAAATTTAGCCCGAATCAGCTGGGTCCATACATTGTCACCTCGATTTATGGTTTGGGTGCCTATGGTTTATCCAATATGGATGGTACACCTCTCAAAGAGCCTATCAATCCCACACACCTATGTTGATATTATGCATAGAGATTAGAGTTAGGATTCGGTATGAGAGAAGCTCATGACACAAGAGAGAGGCTTTGGATAGAGAAAACCTCCAGCAAAGCTTGATCTCTCTACCTTGTCACCATGGCCACCTATACCTCTCCCTACACCAGCTCCACCTGGCCCTTCTCATATGTTGTCTACAACCTTTCTATAGGATCGAACAAATGAGCATGTCTCCCTACTGTTTGGAGGGACCGATAGGAATCCAACACTAGGCCTAAGATCTACACAACAGGGACAATCTCTGCGAGTGCCTAATGGATGACGCTCACCCACTTGACAATGCCCTCTACCAACACAAAAAAATTCTCTATTAGTATCCATGTTATTAAAATCTCTATGAATATATGTGTGTGTGTGTGAAAGAATGTATAAGAAAGACTGAAATACACAAACTGAAATTATAATATATACCGGGATCACCCCTCTGTTAGTCTAGGTCTCGCGGAGGTACCTTGCTTGAGGATCCCTCCATGATGATTGCTAGTATATGATGGTCACGTTGGTGGTGTAGATGGTGGTGCAATAGGTGATGGTGAGTTCTCCCTCAATGCAGGCACTTGTCTCTTTGAGATTAGGCTCCCCACCCATTGTCTCTATGCCAGCCTCTCGACCTCATCGCTCGAGGAGGGATGATTGTCACTATCCCCTCCTATATCTCTCACATCTCCATTTGTTGCACCTGGTTGAAAAATTAGAGCAGGCCGTACCCTACCCCACTAGCCCATAAAGTTCGGGGTGACTTCGACATCGTCAATGTCCAGTTGTAGAGCGATATCATCATCATCACTGCCCTCAGAGATATCTTGAACATATCCAAGGGTGGGGCGAGGCATGTCTTGGGGTCATACCGTGCTCCTAGCCGAATGTACATAGGTAGGTGTGATGGGTGGGATGGTTTGTACCTGCCCGAATTTCTGCATGCACTATCATCAGTAGTATGGCATGATGATGTGGTCTGAGAGCCCAAGTAGGAATTAGTATCGTTGAATCCATGGGAGATACATGCGGTCTATGGTCTAGACTCCATATCTTGGAATGGTTGCAGATGACATCCCCAATCCTGAGCTAATGTAAGATGACTCTCCAGTACATAAGGTCCCTGATCCACCACTCACCACACTATAACGGACAACCATATGCCATCAACATATCTAACAATACCGGCACTAGGAATCTAGCTAGTCACTTGCACATGATATGATAAAGGTCCACACTTGTAGCGGAGTGCATGTTGTGAGGCTCTAATACTCATGGTGCACATATCAGGAGAGATCATAGTAGAGATGGGCGAGCATGCTCTTCCCCCACGCGTACATTGTCTTGTGCTCCTCCATGTCCCAAATCAAGGGCATGACCTCGACAGTCAACTCTGATCCACAACTATTTGTGAGTACCCATCATTCTACAGTCGCTATCATGATGCACTGTACTAGGGGAATCGTAACTCGGCCCTAGCTAAGTACTCACAAATATACATGTCCATTCGCATCGACCCTTCGATCGAGGGCCCACTCCTACTGCCTGCTTAGCTCTGCTACCAATAAAATGGCAGATAATACTCTCTCCCCTTAGATGGGTAGTTAGAGGACGTGATAAATGTCGATCAGAGTCATAGTCATCTCCCTTGTGGGAAGATGGAATGACATCGTATCTGCATCCCACCTTTCCATGAGGGCTTGCAGCATCGGGGCATGAAAATAGAACTCTAGAAGAAAAAACATCCACTATAGTCCTACTCTCCTGAGGATTCATTTGTCTACTACCGATAGCTCCTCCACTTAGTCCCACAATGACTAAAGCAGATGATGTGATGTATGCTCCTGCATATCAGACAACATCTGCACAAAGATAAAATTATTCACCAGTCTCCATCAGCAATCCGAGTTAGACGCTAGCACATCCTTAAGACGTCAACACATCTTATGGAAGCTAGCATCCAGGGTGGACCACAATGCAATCTCTTGATGAAAATGTGTGTCTAGGATGAATGCATGATGCCCAAACCCTGACGCACCCCATGGATGCCTGTGCAATAAAATTAAAAATGCTAAAAAATGCATAAACTGACACATAGGGGTGCAATTCGAGGTGTACTTGCTCGATCTCATCGCTCTACTCTATTGTGGTCTGAAAATCCTCGATCCTGCTCACCTCTTGCTCTCATCTGCATGTAATTTTTTCTCAGATTCTATTCAAATCTTAGTGCAAATTTCCTGGATGAATAGTTAAAATGACCCTTCTTGGGGCCCACTTTCGAGTATATAGCCTAATTTTTGCTCAAAAGTTTTCTCGACCGTTTTGGCACAATTTTGGCTTGTTTTCCTTCTTGTTTTCCCCACCTCATTGGAGGAAAAAGATGAGGGTGAATATACTCACCTTTATTTGATTTTTCTTTTCTATCTGTATTAACACTCCTTAAGCATTCTTCCTGTCGAAGTAGTTTCCTCCGTTTTTCATGCTAATAAATTTTTGAATTTTCCAATATGGAATTCATCACACTGAATACTGTGGTTTCTCATAGAGACTTGGGGAAATCGTCTGTGATCACTAACTCGACCTCTGTGGCCTCTACAATATCTTTTTTAGGCTAAGTATTTATTGTACTTATTTCATTCATTGGACTGCATGGGCTTAATGAGTATTTATTTCTAAAACTACTTTAATGAATTTAATCCTTTGAGTCGATCTGTCCACTAAAGTGGGGCCAAAATGTAGTGTCCTAAATTGCACCTAGTGCATTAATGATGAGCTCATGATCAAAATCCCATCATTTTGACATCATGAGCCCCGAAGACAAAGTGCCTCTGTTTGGCCTAAAACCCCATTCGGTCTTATCTTTGGCAAGATAGAAGCACGACGTGTAGATGTTTGCGTGCCACACTAACATCCCGATAAACCTACAAAATCTTGAATCCTACAGTGAGTCTGATGCTTGCCGACACATGTCTTGTAGCTCACCTTCAGTTGTAAAGGTTCTTCGTGCCTCTTTTGAGTTTAAAAACCCTTCTTTTCTCATTTGGAAGGGTTCTACACTCTTGGTTCTTCTCTTGGCTCTCTCTCTTAAATTATTGGCTCTACTCTTTGGCTCTCTAGAATTCTCTAAAAACATTATCAAGCTATCTCTATCTACAATAATCTTACAACTACAAACAACTCATCTCAAGCTTCCACTCGTATCTCAAAAAGATCTTTCCTTGGAAAAGTAGATCAAATCAAATCGGATTCGGATCGAGTTAGTGAAGGAAAAAGCTAACACTACAGTGTTTGAATGCGTTCTTGGTGGGAATCCACGATTATAAATACATGAGCTTGAAACAAAAAAGGTTGATGCTTCAGGAGAAGAACAAGAAGAGTGACGAGAGATTGAGTGCAGAGAAGAATCATCTCCCTTCGAATTTATTCTAATAAATTTGTAGAGTGAGTTAACAAGAAAACCGGTGAGAAGGCTTAACCGAAAGTGATAGAGTACCGATATAACTGTAACAGGTCCAACAGTTGAGCAAGGAGGCATCCTAGTGTGACACAGTGTGTTGTGAGGCTGTGAGAGAGAGAGAGAGATAAGAGAGGCCAAGAATCAGAGAGAGTAATCTCAAAACCGGTAGTGTGAGATCCAGTAAAGAAGAGAAGATTGTCAACCAACAGTAACCTATTTGATCAAGAGTTGCAAAATTCATTAGCAACAAGAAGTTATAATTGTATCCAAATTGTATTTCAATATACATCTCCAAGTTGGAGCTTGGTATAGGGCTAGTGCTCCTTGGGTTGGTGCCCTAAATTAGAAAGGGGTTGGTTTTCATTGAGTTGGTGCCCTAAATATTTGTAATTAAATGTTTCACTTGTGAGGCTGGATCAGAGCAGTAGTCTCCAGTAGCATTTCTCACCGAGGTTTTTCCCATATTGGCCTTTCCTCATACATCTGGTGTTGTGGGTTGTATTTGTGTGATTGTCTCTTTTGGTATTCTCATTTGTCCTACCGGTTTCATTGTTTAGTGCTTAAGATAACAACCGGTATTCTGAAGTTTCTTTAAAAGTCTGAAGAGTTTAGGTACCATTGATTCACCCCCCTCTTAGTGGTACTTTGTGTTAAACAATTGGTATCAGAGCATAAGTTCCTGGTTATTTAAAAACCTTGGCTAGATTTTGAACTTAGAACACAATGGCAAGAAATGAGTTTGCTTCCTCAAAATCCCCCATGTTTGATGGATCCAACTATACCTTCAATACTTCTTTCACATATTTGAACTGTGTGATAAAGATACCATTCTCTGTCTTAAGAATTTGCAAACCAATAAAGAATTTTATCTCTCCTACCAGAGACATCTCAAATTCACTTTTCATCTTATTTGCAAAGTCATCATATATGTCATCATTTCCTCCAAAAATGATATCATCCACAAATACCTCACTAACCAATATCTTACCTCCTTCAGTCTTCAGATATATATTATCATCTTCACTGGTTCTCTAAAAACTCATCTTCACCAAGTGAGAATGTAGTCTTTCATACCATGCCCTAGGTGCTTGCTTCAAACCATAGAGTGCCTTGTGTAGTTTGCACACCATATGCTTCTCTTTAGTCAAAACATAACCATCTAGCTAATCAATGTAGACTTCCTCTTCCAATATTTCATTTAGAAATGTTGACTTCACATACATCTAATATAATTTGAATCCTCTATATGTTGCAAATGCAAGTAGAGTTCCAACATCATCCAATCTTGCAATTGGTGCAAATGTCTCGCCATAGTCTTCACCTTCTTCTTGTGCATAACCTTTGCATACTAGTCTAGCTTTATTTCTGACAACCACTCCATCTTCATTCAGTTTATTTCTAAATACCCATTTAGTACCTATTACATTTTTCTTCACTAGTCTGGGTACTAGGCTCCATGTATCATTCTTCTCAATCTGGTCAAGTTCTTCTTCCATAGCCTTTATCTAGTGATCATCTCCAAAAGCATCCTTTATTGTTTTAGGCTCAATAGTGGAGATCATACAAGTATTATCTCTTATTCTTCTTCTGGTTAACACACCAACATCTTTATCTCCAATAACTTGATCAGGATTATGATTGATTCTAACATACCTTAGAATAACATGATCATGGTCTTTAGGTTATTCTTCCTCATTATCTTCATCTTCTACAGAAAGTACCTATTCAGGTTGAACTGGTGCTGCAATATTTATTTTACCAACTTCTAGCTTCACTAGTTCTAGTTCCAAAACTAGAATGTAAGGTTCATCTTCCTCCTTCTTAATGATTTCTCTTGAATCTTCAGGACACTCATCCACTTGGACATTAGCACTTTCAATGATCTTCTTTGTCCAGTTGTTGTAACATTTGTAGGCTTTTCTCTTGGTGGAGTAACCAATAAATATGCCTTCATCACTCTTAGCATCAAACTTACCAACATAGTCACCTCTCTTGATAAAACACGTGCTACCAAAAATCTTAAAGTAACTGACATTAGGTGATCTACCATACTAGTATTTATAAGGATTTTTATCCTTGCCTCTTTTAACCAATATCTGGTTTAATGTGTAGACAGTTGTGCTGACAGCTTCTCTCCTGAATGTCTTAGCTACACCTCCTTGTATTAGCATAGTCCTAGCAGCTTCAACAACCGACCAATTGTTCCTCTCTACAATACCATTCTACTGTGGTGTCCTAGGTGCAGAAAATTGCCTCTTAATTCCATTGTCTTCATAGTATCTAGTGAATTCCTCTGATGTAAATTCACCACCTTGATTAGTTCTTAAGCACTTAAGCTTTCTTCCACTTTATTTTTCAACTAAGGCTCTGAATGCCTTAAAATTGATAAAGGATTTTGTTTTGTCCTTCAAGAATGTGACCCACATCATTTTTGAGCAATCATCAGTAAAAATCATAAAATAGCGATCACCTTGAATACTCCTAGTCCTTATTGGTCAACAAAGGTCGGTATGAACCAAGTCTAGCAAATGTTTTGTGGAGAAATATTTTCTCTTAAAGGTTGAGGATGTCATCTTCCCTAACTCACATTCCTTACATGAAGAATTCACTGATTTTTCCAATTGAGGCAAACCTCTTACTGATTTGGAATTATTGACTTTTACAATGTTATCAAAATTTACATGACAGAATCTTTGATGCCAAATCTAGCTATCTTCAAGTTTTGTAATTAAACAATTGTTGACTTTAGAACTTAAATGAAACATGTTACCTTTTATTTGCTTGCCGGTTGCAATCAGGTCACCTTTGTTTCCATAGATTTTGCACATCCCTTTCTTGAATTCCACTGGATAACCTCTATCATTGAGTTGAGCAACACTCAAAAGATTGTGTTTCAGTCCTTCAACCTAGTAGACATCATTTGCACTTCTCTTTCATTAAGACAGATGGTTCCCTTTCCTTTTACCATGCAGGGTGAGTCATTCCCAAATCTCACAACACCTCCATGAAATTCCTTCAAGGTAAGAAACTTACTCTGGTCACTAGTCATGTGCTGTGAATAACCGTTGTCTGTAATCCAATCATCAAAACTATCCATGCGAGAGACTAATGCCTTATGATTTGATGTCTCATCTTTAATACAAACAAAGACAATATCCTCATTTGCATCTTCTTCAGATTCCTCATCTATAATTCTTCCATCAACTTCAATGAGACAATCTCTTTTATCTTTGCCTTTTTACTTCTTATACTTCTCACATTTCTGCTCATTATCTCCATTTGGACAATTAGCAGAAGTGTGTCCAATTCGGTTACATGCAAAATACTTCAAAGTTAATTCACCTCTATACTTAACGGTACCTCTAGGTAACCGCTTGACCAATAATGCTTCAAGCTCAATCAGACTGTCTTCATCATCAACTTCTCTACTGGATCTGGACTCATGACTGTGACTAGCTGCTCTGCTTTTCCTTATTGATGGGTTTGAAACTAAGGCTCTAAATGCAGATTTAGATCTCTAAACACTTCCATCATAACCATTTAATTTAAACGTAGTTAATTTACCAATGATGGAGTCAAGATTTACCTTTTATTTATCAATAGACTTGAGTTCATGAATGACTGCAACTCAGATAGCATAGATCGGTAGAAGGGTTCTCAACACCTTGCTAACCATTGTGGTATCCTCCACTATACTGCCACCACTTTTGACCTCACTGACTATCTCCTTGATCCTTTGACCATACTGTTGAATATTTTCACCTTTAGCCATCCGCATATCATCAAATTTACCTCTCCGACTCTCCACTTTGGAAATCTTCACATATTCATCACCATTATAGATATCCTCAAATTTCTTCCACACTTCAAAAGTAGTCTCCAATCCATGGACATCAACATACTCTGAATCGGACAAGGAACTGATAATGGCCTCCAATGCTTGATTATTCTCCTATTGCTCCTTCTTTTGATCATCTGACAAAATCCCACTAGGCAAGTTATATTTAGTCACAACATGTTTCCAATATTCACTTCCTAATCTTTTTATATAGATCTTCATCCTATCACTCCAGATTCTGTAGTTTTCCCTATTCAACTTCAGACCTTATATCTTCATCATGTTCTCCTAGATCTTTACCTCAAGTTGTTAGGCTTAAACACAAGAGGACCTAAAATGCTCTTATACCAATTGATGATATGATGAATCAATAAAGATTTGATCAACTATTGAGAGGGTGGGGGGGGGGTGAATTAGTAGATAAAAAACAAACTTAAACTTTCACCAAACTTAAGCCCAACTCATAAATCAATCACTGAACTAACCAGTTTAAACACTGTATCATAAATTGCAACTGCAATGTCAAGTTTACCGGTTGACTAAGATATCAATATAACAATGTAACAGATCTAAAACTCATATACCATTTAATAAAAAACATCAAACTACTTTACTAACATCAGTAATAGCACATTTCAGATCACTTTCAGTCATCTAAACATATCTAAGTGGCTTTACCAGTTAAACATATTAACCATATCAAAACATATAACCACAAAATCATTCACCACTTGACACAATGATTTTTTATGTGGAAACCAAATGGGAAAAACCATGGTGGGGATGAATACCCACAAGTATTTTGAACTCTTTTGAACTTCGCCCTGTTAGAAGCCAAGCCTTGTTAGAAGCTTTACAAAAATGTCCTATTAGGAACAGATTCGGTTAAGGACCACCCAATTAAGGGATTGACTATAATACCTTGTTTAAGGTAATACCCTATTAGGAGTAACCTCGATAGGGGATTTAAAATCCAAGCTAATGGATCACTTGGTTAAAGGATTTAGAAAGCACTAAGCCTGTTAAAGCTTACCCTGTTAAGGGATTTAACTGTTGTAATTGTTAGAGAACAACAAGGTCTTTGCTGATCTAGTAATAGCACTACTCTGCTTAATTAGATCCGTTTATGCTCTTATATGCCTTCAAAATATTCTACAGATACTTTTGGTTCGACAATCAATCACACTACCACATTTAACCAAATTGCCAACACTTTTACAAAACAACTCATTGACCTTAAAAAAAATACAATAGGTCGGTAACACATCACAAAACCTAAGATCTCATAGAGATTACAAACAAATTGGTTCAGACATGACCGTTGGATTACATAGCAATCAACTGCACATTGTTCAAGGCAACTTCCATCGCTCCTGGATCACTGCACATTGGATCCTCTAACTCAACACATGTTAATCACTTCATACTATGCATTTATTCATTCCCAAGATAAAACAATTATCTCAACGCACTAAAACCACTTTGAAACTCATCACATGCATCATGCATACGTGGAATAATCATCTCTGATCACCATTTGATCATAGATCAACATAACCGATTCACCAAGATCCATTGGTTAGGGTTTGACATATAACCAAGTTAGGGATAATGGTTGATCACTCTGCTTCAAATACCAATATTGGTTTCCATCACCGCTCTAATGCTGATTTCATTACTGCATCATTATCGGTTGCAATACAACTCCATTACCGATTTCTATTGACATCAATGACAATACTATAGTTCATCAATGTAATCTTCATGCAATGCCAACAAAAACCCTAAGAGATATTCATCAACTCTCTCTTTCCTACAAGAAGTAGTCAAAGTGAACTATCTCCCTAGGATCATTCGTATTCCACTGTGTGTACATGAGAATGGGATTAGGTCTTTGTTACTTGGCATTCTTTGCTTTAAGATTGCTCTCATATTATTTTTATCATCTGGAGTGGTTAGGGAATTGGTAGGAGGTGTATACCCAGTCACAATTGATTGCCAAATATCAAGTCCAAGAGATAAAATGTAAGATTCCACTATGATCTTCTAGAAAACATAGTCTATTCCATTGAATAGTGGTGTAGTGCTAGATGAACCTCCTTCATTAGTAGCCATGTGGTCAAGACCAAGATCTACCTTGAGCGGTTAATCCTGGACCAAGGAACTAGACGCTGATACCAATTGTTGAACACACAAATACACTAAGAGGGGGGGGGGGGGTTGAATCAGTGTACTTTAATACTTGTGAAACCTCTTTTCAACACATACAATTAATTAACCATATAGTGTAGAAGAACATGAAGATTAATAATGCATCAGAAAACACCAAGATATATGTGGAAAACCCAAGATGGTAAAAACCATAGCAAGAAAATGTTGCTTAAAGATACTATCCAGATCCAGCCTCTTAAAGGTATCAACTGATTAGAATTAATTTAAAGGCACCAACCTTCATGTGACACCAATCCCCAGACTTTATGGACACCAATCCAAAATAGCACCAACCCCTATAGTTTATGGACACCAATCCAAAGGAGCACCAACCCCTACATTTTATAGACACTAATCCAAAGGAGCACCAATCCTATTGTTTATGGACACCAATCCAAAGGAGCACCAACCCCCTTACAATCAGTTGATTTGAAGGCACCAACCTTCAGGAGACACCAATCCCCTACACTAACATACAAGACTACACCCTTGATGTAATACAGTGAATAAATATGAACCTTTGTAGTTCTACTCCGCCTCTTCAGAAGTTTGGTTCATACTCTTACAACTCTTCAACTCACTCTCTTCTTAATCCAACATCCACACTAACTGTGTCAATTTATATCCTATTTGTATGCTCTTTTTTCACCTCCATAAGGTTCACCAAAACATAGTTCATCATAGATCAAACAAAACATAGTTTGCATCATTATCATACACCATGATATGTACAACTTTCTATGTTGCATTAGGATTGTTCACTTAGTCAATTTGCATTCTTGTTCTTATCATCACATCATAAAGAATCTGCCCCATTTTGTATTGTTTAATTGCATTCAATAGATAACTATTTATGTCAATTTGTGCAAGTTCCCAGACCGCTCTATTATCATGCCAAAACAAGTTCAAGCCTCAATGTTTAAATCTGGACCATTGATCCTCATGATTTGACCAAAAATATTTGGTCATTATTGTCATCATGGTAGTTTCACGCTCCACATCATATTACTGTCAACATAATCTCCCCGAGTCTTTATCTATGTCATGTAGGAGATTAATTGTTAGGGACACACAATGGGTCACAACAACGTGGCATGACATCATCATACATCATCAAACCCTGTGAGCCAATGCTTTCTTCACTTCTTGGACACATGCAACTGTTTTCTTCATCCCAAGCCTTTCTTGATGACATTACTTCTCCATTTGAAATTGTGTTCTCTTCTATCCTTCTAGCTTTGTGGGCCCCTACACGACACGTGGCAGTTTCTCACCACATCACAGACTAATATTCTACTATTACCTCCAAGCCACGAGGATGTGACTCAACTTTTGTTGTGATTGTTTATAGTTGATCGCAACATCGCAGCCCCCTTTGGTGGTTAACCCTAACCGTTACGATCATGCACCTAACGGTTCATTGCAACATCGCAACCTTCACTTAGCGATCTATCCTAACTGTTGCGATCTTGTGGCTAACACTTCATGTTAGCATGATGCACACTCCAGTGAGACAACAAATGACACGTGAGCCATTGCTCACTTACTTCACATTAGGCTATATAAAAATTTGACAGCCTTGTAACATCAACAATGTGGGATAAATGGTCAAGACCATTACCCGCATAGTCTATTCCCTTTTGCACACAAACTGTCTGTTCTGCTTGAAAGTGCACACCAACTCTGTGTCTCAAAGACATATTCTTTTGACATTAATGACAATATTATTAAACCGAAATCAACAGTGTGATCCATGCCTTCCACTAACTATGAATCCCTTCTATACAACTTCTTACAACAATCTATTTATTTATTTATTTATTAAATGATAAAGAACTCTAATAATTTTTTTAATTTCTTTAATAGATACACTTTATTCTATGAAAATCCATTATTTATAATACAATATAATTATTTTTATAATAATTAATTAATTTGAATAATATATAATATTTACAAAATATATAAAATGTGATCTCAACAAAATTTTAAAAATTGATATTTCTATCCTAATTCATCTAAGCAAATGCAAATTCTCTCCTTCTTATCAATATTGATATTCACTATCTTTAAAACAATCGACATTGTATTCCAAATTAAGCATCTAATTCATTTACCAATATACAAATATTCAAACACTTTCATTGCTGACATCTAACCTAACCCTTAAAAAACAATAAATAATTTGTTCTAGAAAAAGATAAGTATTACCTTGTAATTTATTAAAACTTGATCCACTGGTTAAACTACCATATCGGCGTCTTTGGGTGAGTACTAAGTCAATGTCAAGGTAAACTACTTCTGAAGCTATCTGTGACTATGCTTTAGGTACCTATGCTTCTGCAGGATATACTTATGGATCAACGCCTGGTTCAACCAAGTCACTAGAATCTACTTAATCAACCGGTGCTACCAAAGCTTCTTCTGCTTATGGGTGCACAATCTTATTGCAATAGAACAATGTTTGACACGAAAGTAAAAGTTATCTTTAATACCTCTGGCCGCAGATGACACGAAAGTAAAAGTTCAAAACGGTGTTCAACAATTTTTATTTTTTTTCTTTCATATTTTTTTCAATGGGAGACTTTTTAATTGTATATACAACTGTTATGACGTTTACGTTTAAGTATTTTATTGGAATATAGACCTCTTCCAGATCATCACTGGTATCTTCTACGAACCAGACAGAGCCATAGCGCTTTCTATCCCTTCCATATTGATAGAAAACTTGTTGATGCTCAACAAAGTCAGAAGGAAAATATAGCTAAATTGCATTTCACAGAGAGAGATAAAGTGGGAGGAAGGTGTAAAAAAGAAAACCGTGCTTGCCGAGTAAGAGCTGGACATGGAGGAAATGAGTATGAATTTAAATTTAAAAGCCTCGACCTTTCTGGTGTTGGGTTTCTGGATATGTGGTGTGTATGCTCAACTAGGTGAGAAATTCTAGTCTCAGCAAGCTTTATTAGTGATAATATTTGCATGGAATTCATTTTCATAAATGAATAAGATTAAAATTTAGGATTTTTCATTTGTTGTTGCGGTGTTTTATCATTGAGTTATTAATTCTTAGAATCAATCTAATTTTGATTTGGGTAATGATTTAATTTCAATATTCTTCTTTAAATAATTTTTATAAAGGTTTTTGATTTGGTTCTGATACCATGTTGAGGTTTTCATAAATGAATTAAAAACTAAAAAATTTAAGATCTTACATTTATGGCTGGAGTACTCTACCACTGAATTACGGACTCTTTTAAAATCAGTCCACCATTGATCTGTATCATGTGATTGCAACAAGATTTACTAAAATATAGATTTCAAGTCATCTAATTTTCACAATTCATAATATTAGTTTTTTTTTTTTCTTATTTTGAATTATTGTATGACATTTTTTATCATCAATGTGTTCAATGATCCATCAGTCTGATCTAAGATTATATTAATATGATCTCAAACATTAATGATGAAAAGTATTACACACAGCTCAAAATCACAAATGAAAAAAATTCTTAATCTAGGTTCTCAAATCTTTGAATTGGGTTTGACAGGGTTCATCAGCCTTGCCTATGGACGAAGAGACCCGGTTTATAATGATAGCCACAACATAAGTTGGACGTCGGATAATTTCTACATCAAATCTGGAGAAAGCAACACACCCTCAAATACACTCGGGGCTGATCTTGATTATCAACTGCAACATCTACGCAGTTTTCCCCAAGGGAAACAAAATTGCTGCGCCTTACCTGCAAACCAGGGAACCAAATACCTAATCCGTGTTGATAACTGATGCTTTAGTTTAGTTAATAGTTTTTTTGTTTATTCATGCAAATAAAGCATGTACTCCAACATGCATTAATCCTTAGGACTATTTTTAGTTTTTTTTTTTGCATGAGTTTGTTTTTTAGTAAATAAAGCATGTTGTGCATGCACTTATTGTATTCTTAATTTAGGGAGTAGTTTGCTTTTTTTTAGTTTGAGAGCCTTACTAGCTTTCCATGCAAAGCTAGGAATATATTTAGAACTGCAGTTATTATTAATTTTTTTAGGCTGCAAATTCTTTATATATACAACCTCTATGTAATTTTTTAATTAAGCTTCAATAAAGATATTGGTGTGTGCAATTCAAAGAAAAACAAAGCACTTTGTTTTTTATTCTGAATTGTGATTTCCTTTTGCAATTTCTTCTTTTTGCTGTTATTGTTTGCTAATCAATTGGTTCAAAGAGGATAAGTCAGGTTCAAAATTCTACAAGTGGTATCAGAGCAGGTAAAATTGTTTTGGGTTAAAGTTTAATTGTTGGAATTTCGCCAAAGTTAATCATGTCGAATTCGAATCATATGCCCGTTCCAGAATTTGATGGGAATGATTATGATTATTGGTGCATTAAGATGTTGACCTTTTTGATTGGAAAAGATTTGTGGGAGATTATTGAATTAGGTTATGAAGAGCCAACTGATTGGAATGCCCTTACAACCAATGAAAGAATAGCAAGAAAGGAAGCAAGGAAAAAGAATGCTCAAGCTTTGTTTCACATTCAAATAGCTCTTGATAAGAGCTTATTTCCAAAAATATCAGGAGCAACAACTGCCAAAGATGCCTGGAAGACTCTACAAGAAGCTTACCAGGGTAGTGATCAAGTTAAAGTGGTCAAGCTTCAGACATTGAAGTGAGAGTTTGAGAATTTGAAGATGCAAAAAGTTGAAAGTATAAGTGATTATTGTGTCAGAGTCAAAGATGTGGTCAATAAAATGGCTACACTTGGGGAAATTGTAAGCAATGAAGTTTTGATAAAAAAGATGTTGAGATCTTTGACACCCAGATGGAATCATGTAGCAATAATCATAGAAGAAAGCAAAGATTTGACAAAACTACAATTTGATCAATTGGTTGGATCCCTGATGTCTCATGAAGAAAGATTGAAAGATTCTTTTCAAGGTGTAGAGAAAGCGTTTTCCTCTAAATTGCTAATCACAAAAAATGAAGATGCAAGCAGAAGCAGTGCCAAAATCAATCAAGGCCAAGGTAAAGGGCAAAGCCAAAATTCTTCAAGAGGTAGAGGAAGAGGTGGCTCAAGAGGAAGTGGTGGTTTCAGAGGAAGAGGTAGAGTCAGATTTGATAAGAGAAATGTTCAATGTTACCATTGTAATAGGTATGGCCACTTTGAAAGAGAATGCAGATTGAAAGAAGGTAAAAGTGCTAACTATGCTCAAGAAAGTAGTGAGAATCCTCCTGATCACTTATTTTTATCTTATGCAAAGGGTGAAAATACTAGTAAAGATGTTTGGTACCTAGATTTTGGATGCTCTAACCATATGACAGGGAATGAGAAGTTGTTCTCAACAAAGGATGGAAGTTTCAAATCCAAGATCCAGCTTGGTGATGATAAATCATTGGAGGTTGCTACCAAAGGAGCTATGGAGGTCCAAACAAAAAAAGGTATAAAGAGTATTCATGATATTTATTATACTCCACAATTGAAGCACAATTTGTTAAGTGTTGGGCAGCTATGTGAGAAAAATTATATAGTAGTCTTTGAGAATAAGACTTGTACTATCTATGATAAGAATAAGGATAATAGGGTGATCATTGTTGTTCCTATGACAAGAAATAGGATGTTCCCGTTGAGGTTTGGTGAACATAACAACAGTTTGGCAAATATGGCTTATGAGGATTCAAGTTGGTTATGGACTCTCAGGTATGGGCATTTAAATTTTTATAGTTTGAAGTTTCTAACCTCACATGCATTAGTTTCTAGTTTACCCAAGGTTGAGGAACACAAGGAGGTTTGTGAAGGTTGTGTTAAAGGAAAGCATGCAAGAGAAAATTTTCCAAAGGGCAATGCATGGAGGGCTCATCACCCACTTCAGCTTGTTCATTTAGATATATGTGGTCCTATGCAGACTAAGAGTTTGGGTAAGTCATCATATTTCATCACTTTTATTGATGATTACTCACGAAATTGTTCGGTATATTTTTTGAAGGCCAAAGATGAAGCCTTGGATACATTCAAGAGGTTTAAAGCCCTTGTGGAAAATGAGAAAGGGTGCAAGATCAAATGTTTAAGGACTGATTGTGGAGGAGAGTTTTGCTCAAAGGCTTTCCAAAGTTATTGTGATTTTAATGGCATCAAGAGGCAACTTACTACTGCATACACACCTCAATAGAATGGAGTAGCTGAAAGGAAGAATCATACTATGGTTGAAATGGCAAGGTGCATGTTACAAACCAAGAGATTGAGCAATTCTTATTGGGGAGATGTAGTTGCTCTAGCGGTGTACATCCTCAACCGTAGCCCCACCAGTGCACTAGAAAAGATGACTCCTTATGAAGCTTGGTATGGTAGAAGGCCTAATGTTAATCATTTCAAAGTTTTTGGTTGTTTGGCTTATGTGTATGTACCTGATCAGAATAGACAGAAAATAGATGCAAAGAGTGAGTCATGTATTTTTATTGGGTATAGTGAGAAAAGCAAGGCTTATAGATTGTATAATCCCCTCACTAACAAGCTTATTGTCTCAAGAGATGTGATTTTTGATGAAGGGGGAGTTTATGGTCATAAAAAAAGCCATGTTAAGAAGCCAAAATCTATTTTGAATGATGATATAATAGCTGATATTGATTATGAGCAGCCAACTAATATTTCTATATCCAGTGGTTTAACTCCACCAAGCAATCCTTCATCAAGTTCTTTAGTACCAAGTTCAAGTCTAGCTTCTTCTCCAAGTTCTACAAGGAAGGTAAGGAGATTGAGTGATATCCACCAGAAGAGTGGAAATCAAGTACATGAAGAAAACCCAATAGGTGAGACAGTGAATTTTGCTTTATTAGCCAAGGCTGATTTTGAACCATCATGTTTTGAAGATGCATGTACTAATAAGATTTGGGTGAAAGCCATGGAAGAAGAGATGGATTCCATTCATAGGAATGACACTTGAGAGTTAATAGAACTTCCACATGACAAAAAAAGGATTTGCACCAAATGGGTCTACAAGACCAAATTTAACAGTGATGGGAGTGTTGAAAGACACAAAGCGAGATTAGTTGCTAAAGGCTTCACACAAAAGTATGGAATTGATTATGAAGAGACATTTGCACTAGTAGCAAGACAAGAGACCATAAGAATGTTGATTTCATTAGCAGCTCAAAAGAAGTGGAGCATACATCATATGGACGTGAAAAGTGCCTTCTTGAATGGGTACTTAGAAGAGGAAGTATATGTGGAGCAGCCACAAGGTTTTGAAGTGGAAGGAAAAGATAATTATGTCTACAAGTTGAAGAAGGCTTTGTATGGCCTCAAGCAAGCACCAAGAGCGTGGTATGCCAGGATTGATGGATACTTTCAGGAGAATGGCTTCCAGAGAAGTAAGAGTGATCCTACCCTTTACTACAAACAAGAAGGTACTGATATTCTCATCATAAGTTTGTATGTTGATGATCTTTTGTATATGGGTAGTAGTTCTCAGATGAAAGATGAATTCAAAGCTGCTATGATGAAAGAATTTGAGATGAAAGATCTTGGTCTAATGAAATATTTTCTAGGAATGGAGGTTTATCAAAGTAAGGATGAGATTTTCATTTGTCAAACAAAGTATGCATAGGATATGCTGAAGAAATTTAATATGACTGATTGTAACCCTACCTCCACTCCAAGTGCTCATGGAGATTTGTTATGTAGAGATGATGGTGCTGATTTAGTTGATGAGACAACTTACATAAGTATTGTGGGGAGCTTGATGTTTCTAATCCACACAAGGCCTAATATTGCCTATTCAGTTTCACTTGTTTCAAGGTATATGACAAATCCATCTAAAATACATATGAAGGCAGCCAAGAGGATTTTGAGGTATGTGAAAGGGAATTTAAGTTTTGGTATTCATTACTACTCTTCTGAAAAGTTCAATCTAGTAGGCTTTAGTGATTCAAATTGGGGAGGTAGTATGGATGACCATAAATCTACATCTGGAAATTGTTTTTCTTTTGGTTCTAGTTTGATTACCTGGAGCTCAAAAAAAAAAAGTATTGTTGCCCTCTCATCTACAGAATCAGAGTATGTTACAATTACCTCAGCAGGTACACAAGCTCTTTGGCTCAGAAAAGTTTTAGAAGAAATTGGGGAAAAACAAATTCATCCTATAGTGATATATTGTGACAATGTGAGTGCTATCAAGTTAGCTAAGAATCCGGTTCATCACAGTAGAACAAAGCATTTTGATTTGAAATATCACTTCATACAAGATTTGGTGCACAAGAAGGATGTCAAATTGAAGCACATCAACACCCAAGATCAGCTAGCAGATATATTCACCAAAGCGGTTTCGAAAGCTCAGTTTATAGCACTACTAGATAAGATTGCCAGCCCTCTCAGCATCAAGGGGGGGTATGTTGATAACTGATGCTGCTCTAGCATGCAGGTAGATTAGTTTAGTTAATAGTTTTTTGTTTATTCATGCAAATAAAGCATGTACTCCAACATGCATTAATCCTTAGGATTATTTTTAGTTTTGTTTTTTGCATGAGTTTGTTTTTTAGTAAATAAAGCATGCCGTGCATGCACTTATTGTATTCTTAATTTAGGGAGTAGTTTGCTTTTTTTTAGTTTGAGAGCCTTAGTAGCTTTCCATGCAAAGCTAGGAATATATTTAGAATTGTAGTTATTATTAATTCTTTTAGGCTACAAATTCTTTATATATACAGCCTCTATGTAATTTTTTAATTAAGCTTCAATAAAGATATTGGTGTGTGCAATTCAAAAAAAAACAAGGCACTTTGTTTTTAATTATGAATTGTGATTTCCTTTTGCAATTTCTTCTTTTTGCTGTTATTGTTTGCTAATCAATTGGTTCAAAGAGGATAGATCAGGTTCAAAATTCTACAATCCGTGCCTCTTTTCTTTACGGCAATTACGACGGCCTTCAGTCGGAGCCACAATTCGAGTTGCTTATAGATGCCAACCCATGGGACACTGTTATGATAAACGATGTGCGAGATATTGTTGTGAAGGAAGCGATCATGATGGTGAGGACGACATCAATTGGAGTATGTTTGGGGCGCAGCGGCACTAACACCCCCTTCATTTCTTCGCTGGAGCTTTGCACCATCAAACCATCCATCTACCCTGGGGCAAATCTTGTTTTCTCTTTGTTTGGCATCATTCACGAAGATTGGGGAGCCAAAGAGGGCTCGTCGATAAGGTTTGTAATTTTTTTCACAGAAATTAGTAATAATTTAGGTAACTAGTGTTTTCTATTTGGTAAAAGATGTGTTTGGAATATTTAGTAATTTTCGTCTAGAAATTTTTAGATGTATTTAAGATCTTTATATATTAAATAATATGTCTTTTTTTTATCCATTTTAAATTAATCAACCTATTAACCCTCCCATTTAATTAACCTACTAAAATCCCCCAGTTCCCTATAATTTTATGGGGGGCGAGGAGCAGTAAATTAATAACGTTCATTAATAAACCATAGAGAATTGTAGAGACTCTTTGTAAAACATGGATCAAAGGAGAAGCTCAAATATGAGCTCTGAGATTGCATTCCTATTAATTCAATTTATAGAATAATACATAGTGAATTCTCTGATCACTTGAGGATAAGGTTGGACAAATTGAGAAGATAAGTTCTGAGTTAATTGGCATCATTACTAGATGCTTTGCAAGAGATAGTGGAGGGTCCCTATTGACTTCTTTGTGGAGACAAAGCATAATAAATTTACATATTCTAACATCCCCCCATAAATTAATTATGTTGATTAATTGAATTTCCCTCCCATAATCTAAACAAGATGGGTCCCGAATCAAAGCCTTATTAGGTACCCATTTACAACACTTACACAAGTTTTAGTGTGTTGCTTCCCCTCATCATAATCACTTTGGGTTTATAAAGCTTACCCCAAACTGATACAATTCTAAAGTGGTTTCAAGATCACCACAAACTTTCACTCAAGTGGTTTCGACTAACCACGAAGCATGAATACAAGTGGTTTTGGCCAAAGACCTAACAAACTTCTCAAGTTGTTTCTAGCTGACCACAAACTCTTCACTCAAATGGTTTCTAGCTAACAATGAACTCCACACTCAAGTGGTTTTGGCTGATCACAAACCATCATGACAGGGAAACTAAATGATAATGCACACACTTTCTAATCATCATTGTGGGCATCTCCTTCTGTACCTGCATTGATTACCGAGTCCATATCGAAAGTGATCTATCTATTGAGACAAATGGGTAGCCAATCGTTGTGCTTGCTAGTTTTATAGGAATCATTTCTAGATACATGGTTCACTGATATAAACTCTCCTATAACAATATTGGGGCATTGTGTACAACCGATAGTGCATCCCTTACAACAACTCAAGTACAATATATATTTCAATTTTGCCTTTTAACAAAGGTGATTCACATTTCAATCATTTTCCAGAAAATACAAATCCTTTACTTAAGCCCAGTTACATCTCAATACTATGGGGTATCTTTGTTTTAATTTTTTTCTCCTTCTTTGCAGTGATCTCAATAATACCTTGGTGATTTTTGGCATATCTATACACTTCATTAATCTTCACAATCTCTTTGACTTCAACTACAATTGGTTCTTCAGATCAACTCAAACTTTTGCAGATCTTACTTGTAATCCAAAAATTTCAATGATTTGTGATCTTCCTTATAGGCTAGTGACCTTTCTTCTTTCAATCTCCATGTTTTTGCCGACAATGACCGTCAGCTTCTTTTGATGGTTGTAACCTATTCACATCCTTTTAGGTGGCGCATTCTTCAACAATTGACTTTCACTTTGTGCACAACTTTCACCAATGATTGCAACAATATGCTTTTTATTTCTTTGGTATTGATGATGCTAGTGACCTTTCTTCTTTCAATCTCCATTTTTTGCTGACAATGATCGTCAGCTCCTTTTGATGGTTGTAACCTATTCACTTCCTTTTAGGTGACACATTCTTCAACAATTCACTTTCACTTTGTGCACAACTTTCACCAATGATTGCAACAATATGCTTTTTATTTCTTTGGTATTGATGATGCGATTGGAATCTCTTAAAAAACATTAAACACTTCAGTCTAACAATTTTTCTTTTAAACTATTGACTGTTGTACTATGGTCAGTAGCACATTCCAAAACAATGAACACAAAAGGACTAACCACGAGATCCTTTTGCAATTTCCCATTAAAAATAGAAAACAAAGAATAATAATCTAAGAAAAATTCTTACTACAAACAAAGACTACCAAAGTGCAACCCGAACATATGCTCACAAAGTACATCACCGAGCAGATTTGTTCTTGGCATGGGTCTGCTGCTTCTCCTCAACGGCTTTAAACAGATTTTCAATCCTCCTTGTAGCACCTAGCTTTGAGTGCCAAATAGAACTATCAAACTCCTTGATGAATTGGACGGCATTCTTCAAACATTTAAATGACAGCTATAGCTTCTCCTGTCTTTGACTGGCGGCTTCAATCAGCGTCTTCTTGTCTTCACTTGGCAATCCTTGTGGCTGTCTCTTCAACAGCAGTATATTTCTTCCCAGACGGTGATATCCTCCTTGAGGAGGCGGCTCAATAAACGGAGAATTTCTCTCTCTTCAACGGCTGCAGTTGCCTTGTGACTTTCCTCTCAAATGAGCAACTTCCAATATTATATTATTCGTAGCGATCTAGGTAGACAGCTTCTTTCTTAACTCCTTGGGCTGGCACAATTTCATTTAGCTAGCAACAACTCCAAATTTCTTCATCTAGCAGCAACTTGATCTCCTTATGGCTTGCTTCTGCACCTTTAAATGCCTCTTCTACACTTCACCAGTTTCTTCTGGCTCTCCAAGATCTCCAGAAGCATCTACCATTGGCTCTGATACTGATACCATGTACAAACATGGATTGGAGGAAAAGCTAAAATATGAGTTCTGAGATTGCATTTCTATTCATTCAATTTATAGAATAATACATTGTGAATTCATAAGGGTGGACAGGTGGACAGATCGAGAAGATAAGATTAGGCCCAAGTTAATGGCATCGTTACTAGATGTTCTACAAGAGACAGTGGAAAGTTCTTATTGATTGCTCTGTGCAGACAAAGCATAATAAAACCTAGAGAATGTTAGTCAATTTTGAGTGTGTAACACTTTTAAGCCTAGAAGTATATTTTTAGTGTGACCACATACATTAAGCAACATATTAAGCCAAAAATGTCAGTCAACTCTAAATGTTTAACACTATTAAACCTAGAAGTGTAAGCTTAATGTATGATTTAAGACGTTCTATAATAAATTTACTTATTGTAACACTCTTGACCAATAATAAGAGGTTAGAATAAGCAACTAGAATCCCCATGGGTTATTCGAGCGAACTGATTAATTAATAATAAGACCTATATGATTAATTAAGACCTCTATATGATAACACAATTGTAATTCGTTAATCTGATTTTAATCCTTTGATCTAATAGTTCTTCTAATCTCTTTAAAACAAGCATTACAATTTTATATTTCTTTCAAAATGTTGCACCCGATGCAAATATCCTTGTAAGGAAGCAAAGGTGTGCAGAAACGCTTCCTATGCTAATCTTGAGAGGACGATTTTGCAAATTTCAACTTAACTATCACAGAGATCACAAGACGCAAATAGAGTAGAAATAAAACAAGAAACACATAACACAGTGATTATCGTGGGGAAAACCCATACGGGTGAAAAACCCCACACTCTAAAGCCTGCATAGTATATTAACAAATCCACAAGAGATTACAATACACTTGCAATGCAAGTTCTTACAAGAGCATCACCTCAACTCAAGCTCGGAGAGACTTCACTAGCATCCTTCTAGCACCGAACCTTGCAAACCAAACTCTATCATACAAACTCCTCTCCAAGCCCTCATTATATAGGAATTTTACAACCTGAAAACCATTTGTGGTTTTACAATACCATGGGCAAAACCTCCATGACACATGTTGCCCACCCTTGACATTTCTTTTTCCAAGATAAGAAAACTAGGTTAAATATAGTTACTCACATCCAAACTCTTATCCCCTATTTTAGACCCTCATAACTAACATGAAATGTGTCATATTATCTCTAAAAATGGCCCTCCTATATTATACTATGGATAAAGCATCTTTTGACAACTCATATAGCTTTTTTTCAAGGCACCGACACATGGGAAACCTCCCAACTATATTTGGAACAATTTACTAAAATATTGCAAGGTTGAGACACATGTATCTCAACATTCTCCCACTTGTCGAATACCTTGCAAGAGTCAGGGGATCCATATTACCATGGACTCAATAGTCAGGGGCCAAGAGGCCCATAGACTCCGAACACCATCTAAACTTCTCTGTGCTCACGGGTTTAGTTAATGAATCAGCAACGTTCACCAAAGTTTCTACCTTCTCCAGCTTCACCCTGCCATCCTCAACCATATCTCTCACAAAATGATATTGTATATCAATGTGTTTGGTCCTGGCATGAAAAGTTGGGTTCTTCACTAGGCAGATTGCACTCTGACTGTCACTATAAATTGTCACTGCACCCTGTTTAAACTCTATATCTGAACACAATCTCTTAAGCCAAATGGCTTCTTTGCAGGCATGAGTAGCTGCCATATACTCTGCCTCTGTAGTGGACAAAGCGACCACAACCTGTTGCTTGCTCATCCAACTAATTGCACCACCAAATAATGTAAACATATATGCACTAGTGGATCTTCTTCTATCAACATCACCTACCCAATCTGAATCAACAAAGCCTCTAATATCCAAGAAATGTTCATTTCCTGTTCCATGAAAACATATAGAGTACTCTAAGGTACCCTGCAAGTATCTAAAAACTCTTTTTACTGCATCCCAATGTGCTCTTCCTGGATTAGACATGTAACAGGAAAGTACTCCCACTATTTGGGCAATATCTGGTCTTGTACAAACCATAACATACATCAAACTTCCAACAACACTTTGGTATGGTACTCAACTCATCTCTTCCATCTCCAATGGGGATGAAGGACACTGTGAACTAGAAAGCTTTGTTTGCATTGTAACAGGAACACTCAATGGTCTAGAATCTTGCATATTAAATCTTCTCAGAATAGTACCAACATACTTACTCTGGCCTAGCCAAAGTTTTTTGTTTTGTCTATCTCTTACAATCTCCATTCCCAGAATGTGTCTCGCTGCACCAAGATCTTTCATATCAAATTTTGCTAAGAGTTGAGATTTTAATTCTGCAATCAAACCTTTTCCTTTCCCAATAAACAACATGTCATCAACATACAAGGCAATAACCAGGAAATGATCACCATCAGATTTGAAATATATACAGTGATCAAATTTAGACCGCACAAACCCCAAACTCAATACATATGTATCAAACTTTTGGTACCACATCCTAGGACTCTGTTTTAAACCATACAATGATTTCTTCAACTTACAGACCAAATTACTTTTACCTTTTACCACATAGTGCTCCGGCTGTGTCATATAAATTTCTTCCTCCAAATCTCCATGAAGGAAAGCAGTTTTTACATCCATTTGTTCGACCTCTAGATCATAAGCTGCTGCAATAGAAAGTAAGAAACGAATGGATGTCATTTTGGCTACAGGAGAAAAAATCTCACCATAATCTACTCCCTCAACCTGAGAGTAACCTTTTGCAACCAAATGTGCTTTGTACTTCTCTATTCTTCCATTTGAACCTATCTTCCTTTTGAACACCCATTTGCAACCAACAGGCTTTCGTCCTTCAGGCAATGGTACAAGGTCCCATGTGTCATTCTTCTTAAGAGCTGCCATCTCTTCATCCATGGCAATTTTCCAAGACTCTGAATCATTCATACCAAGAGCCTCTTCTACAGATTTCGGTTCATCAATATTAGCATTCAAAGCAAATATGCATCTCCAATCATCAGGAGAATATCCATACCTTTCAGGTGGTTTTCTTTGTCTAGTAGACCTTTGAACAAGTTCAGGTTCAGGTTCTTCTTCTTCCTCTGATGATTCAAAACTCGTAGAGCTCTCATCAACTTCCTGTCTTTCTAAGGGCTTGGATTCAACTTTTTCAGGTGTAGCAGGCAGTTGAATCACATCTTTCTTTTCTTCCTTTTGTTCTGGCTACACTGTAACAGAAGAGGACTTAGTTTCTCTAAAAATAACACTTCTGGAATAAAATACCTTTTGTGCAACAGGATCCCAAAGCTTGTATCCTTTCACACTATAACTGTATCCAATGAATATACATTTAACAGCTTTGTTATCCAATTTTGTCCGCTTCTCCTTTGGCACATGAGCATATGCCTCACAACCAAAAACTCTCAGATGACTAAGTGAAGGCTTGTGGCCCGATCACGCTTCCATTGGCGTTTTATCAACAAGAGCTGATGTAGGAGACCTATTTACCAGGTAGCAGGCAGTGGCTACAGCTTCAGCCCAGAACTTTTGTTCTAGACCAGCACCACTTAGCATACTCCTAGCCTTCTCCATCAAGGTCCTGTTCATTCTTTCTGCAACTCCATTTTGTTGTGGAGAATACGGAGTTGTCTTCTGTCTCTTAATACCACAATCTTTACAAAATGTGTCAAAATCATTGGAGCAATATTCACCACCATTATCTATCCTTAAACATTTTATCTTCTTTCCAGTCTGCAACTCAACCATTGCTTTAAATTATTTGAAACGACTGAAAACTTCAGCTTTACTCTTAAGAAAATAAACCCATGTTCTTCTACTGAAATCATCAATGAAAGAAACATAATAAACTGATTTACCAATAGAAGAAACATCAACTGGACCAAATACATCTGAATGGATTAGATCCAAAATTCTTGAAGACTTATAAGAACTGGAGTAAAATTGAATGCGGTTTTGTTTTCCATAAATACAATGCTCACAAAAGTCAAATTCAAGATTACAATCATTAAACCCATTAACAAGGTTCTTATTTTTCAAAGTTCATAGACCCTTCTCACCTATGTGACCGAGTCTCAGGTGCCACAACATTGTCTTCTCTATAGGCAACTTTGATTCGGTAGACAGAGCACCCTTGGGTACCCAAAAACCATGACCATCTACTGAAAGAGACACCCTCTCCTTTTCCAACATAGTCTTTATCACATTCTTATCAGAAGTGCTATTTCACTCAACTGTGCATGCATCAAGCTAGTACAATGTACCCATTCTGCTTCCTCTTGCTATTACCAAAGCACCTCTCACCATTTTCACACCTGCTTCAGAAAACTATACATGCACACCCGCATCTATTAGTTTGCTAACAAATAACAAATTTCTTGCTAGTCTCGGGATATGCAGGACACCATCAAATCTTCTAGTTCTACCATCAGAAAATTTAACATGAACACTTCCACGACCAACAATATCAAGAAAGGAGTTATCACCCAAATACACCTTACCACCATCAAACTTTTCATACTTACTAAACTAGTTTCTAATAGGAGTCATGTGGAAAGATGCACTTGAGTCTATCAACCATGCATTGTCACCTGCATGAGTGGCTAAGGCTGCAATAAAAGCATCTCCATCTTCCTTCTTGGACTCAGAATCAAAATCTTGCTTCTTCTTCTTTTTCTTCTTTTCTTTTTTATAGTCCTTTCGGAAATGTCTAGGCTTTCCACAATTCCAGCAAATTACCTTGGACTTACCAGGAGATTTTGATCTCCCCTTATTCTTGGACTTAGAATAGCCATTCTGCTTTTCATTCTTGCCTCTTTCTTTTGGTCTTCCTCGAACACTCAGAGCCTATTTGGCATTCAGAGAAACCTTCCTTCTCATCTCCTCAGAAAGTAGAGAAGCAACAACATCCTCCATCTTCAAGACGACTGCAGTGCTCCCTATGGCCATCACAAGGCTGTCCCATGAGTCTGGCAACAAACATAGCAGGACTTGGCACCTTTCTTCTTCATCCATTGGTACCCCAACTGAGGTCAATTGAGTCACCAACATATTAAAACTTTCTAGAAACTCAGAAATTCATCCACCTTCTTCCATTCTCAAGGAATGCAACTTCTTCCTCAAGAAAATTTTATTCACAAGTGATTTTGCTTGGTAGATCTCACTTAGCTTCTTCCAGAGCTTCTTCGCAGTAGATTCTTCATGGACATTAATCAGAGTTGAGTCTACAAGGCACAATCTTATGAGACCTTTATCTTTTCTATCCATTACATCATATTGTGTAGCTAAAGTCAGATTTGTGGGCCTCGACTTATTCTCATCGACTGCATCCCATAGATCTCGATCAATCAATAGATCTTCCATCTTCAGCTTCCACATTTCAAAGTTTGTGCCAGAAAACTTCTCTACATCAATCCTCCCTGATATACTTGCCATCTTTATGATCGTGCAATACAGAAATGAAATACTCTGCACAAGCTCCCACTCAAACCTTGATTAGCTCAAAAAACCCTGTACCCAGCAAATAGAACCAAAACTAGCCAGGCTTTGATACCACTTGTAAGAAGCAAAGGTGTGTGGAAACGCTTCCTACGCTAATCTTGAGATGACGATTTTGCAAATTTCAACTTAACTATCACAGAGATCACAAGAAGCAAATAGAGTAGAAATAAAACAAGAAACATATAACACAGTGATTACCATGGGGAAAACCCATACGGGTGAAAAACCCCACACTCTAAAACCTGCATAGTATATTAACAAATCAACAAGAGATTACAATACACTTGCAATGCAAGTTCTTACAAGAGCATCACCTCAACTCAAGCTCGGAGAGACTTCACTAGCATCCTTCTAGCATCAAGCTTTGCAAACCAAACTCCATCATACAAACTCCTCTCCAAGCCCTCATTATATAGGAATTTTACAACCTGGAAACCATTTGTGGTTTTACAATACCATGGGCAAAACCTCCATGACACGTGTTGCCCACCCTTGACATTTCTTTTTCCAAGATAAGAAAACCAGGTTAAATATAGTTACTCACGTCCAAACTCTTATCCCCTATTTTAGACCCTCATAACTAACATGAAATGTGTCATATTATCTCTAAAAATGGCCCTCCTATATTATACTATGGATAAAACATCTTTTGACAACTCATCAGGAGTAAGTGGATCGAATGTAATTCCCATCAACACGTCTAATAAGGTCGATACTTCAGTTACAGATGCACCAGCTTCTGTGATGAGCACTGCCGTGGTTCCCTTCAACATTTCATTCTTTCAACTCTCGTGGACTAGAAATTTTGACCCATCTGGTGAATACTATTTTGCCATGTACTTCCTGGAGATTCAGGAATTGAAACCCAAAGATATCCGGGAGTTCAGTATTAGCATCGGTGGCAAGCTATGGTATAAAAACAACCTACGCCTTACATACGAAGATGAGACCATTTATTCAGATCCAAGCTACCCAATGTCTAAACCGGGACCATTGAACTTTTCGCTGAATGCGACCGCCCGGTCCACGTTGCCACCTCTCATCAATGCCTGGGAAGCCTATCGCCTTAGCTCCATTCTTCTCAATGGCACTTACGTAGATGACGGTAAGGTTCACAGTTTTCATCAAAAGTGTTTATCTTAATCAAAATCATTTGAAAATAGTTGTATAATTATAAAAAAAACAATTGATTTTCTATCTAATCAATTATTGCTTTTAAAAGACAATGAAATTAAAGACAATGCAATTAAGAAACTTGGAAAGAATTGGAATGTTGTAATTATGGTAGTTTATAATATAGAGAGTAGTTTTTTATATAAACAATTGGTTATAAAATATTAATTGTTAACTTATTTATTTTTAGTTATGTGAAATTTGAAAAAAAGTCTTATTAAGAATTAACCATTTTAATGTTATGCAGTGGTTGCAGTTGTTGATATTGTAAGATACTTTAATTTAGAAAAGGACTGGACAGGTGACCCTTGCATACCAAAACAATATTCTTGGAATTGGATAAATTGCAGCACAGATTCTTCACCCAGAATTATTGCAGTGCAGGTCTTTTTTTATAATAAAAAATCAATAAATCTTTATAAATAGAATGAGGATAATTTATTTTATTATAGATTAAACTTAATTTATCAAGGTTATATACTAGCTTGTGTGGTTGACATTTATTTGAATTATTATTGATTATTCTTTTATTTATTAAGATCAATCATACATCTTTGATTTATTAATGATGAGATTCTATAGAAGAGTTAAGTATTTAATTACAACATACACTTATAAATAATATAGAGTAATCAATAAAGCTCTTCACTAGAATAATAGATGTAGTGAATACAAATGTAAAATATTCTTTTCATTTTTAAAAAAGTGATACAACCAACATATATAGGTTGATTAATCAGTATATAAATTTTCTATTGTTATGTCGTAAATCTTTTCATGAAAGTTCAAACTTTTAATGAAATGTTATTATTGAATGTTACTATGACCTCAACATTCTCATTTTTGATAAAACAATGCCACAATTCAATTTTTTTCCTTTAAGCTGAGAATACAGGTTTTTAGTAGTTTTTAACACAACTTCTGTCCCTATTCACCAAAAAGAAATAATTGTGTACCGTCATATGATATATTAATTTAAACATCAGTCAATAATTATATTACAAGCAGACAACTCTAAGGGAAGGGGTTTAATGGCACAATACCTGCCAGTTTCGGTGATCTCTCTGCTCTTGTTAAATTGTAAGTAATTTTCAGCATTTACTACATACATTGCTGTTCCAATGTTCTATTTCCCCGAACTATTTGTATAATAGCAAAGCTCTAGTTATTATTTTCAAGGATTTATCAAACAATAACTTGAGTGGTTCAATACCAGAAGAGCTTAGCCAGTTATCCAATCTAAACGAATTGTAAGTTACAACATTTGCTTCCTTACTATTGGAAACTCTGTTATATGATTCTTTTATAATGTGGGCACAGAGATTTTGTGTTCAAATCAACAGTAACTTAGGAAACTCTGTTACATGATGCTTTTATAATGTGGGTACATACATTTAGTGTTCAAATCAACTGCAACTTAGGAAACTGTGTTACATGATGTTTTTATAATGTGGGTAGACATTTTGTGTTCAAATCAACTACAAAATTTATTTTCTCTTTGAAATTCAGGAATTTGGCAAACAATAAGCTAATTGGATCCATCCCGGAAGGTCTGGCTAATAAACAGCGAAATGAAAAGCTGAATTTAAGGTGGAGTTTCCTTATTCAACAATTTTGTACCTGCATCTAGGGAATATTATCACTATCTTCTGCGCATGTTTAAAATACTTTTGTTTGATATTGTAGTGTTTATGGGAATAATATGGATTGCCAATCCAATGGTTGCAATAATCCTGCTGCTAAAAATAAGAGAAAGAAAACCGTAGTTGTGTGGGGGACCATAGCTGGAGTTGTAGCAGTTGAAATTTTCAGTGCAGCATTAGTGGTGTTCATAAAAAGGATCAAGTCAAAGAAGACTACTCCATTAGTAGTGAGCACAACAAGTAAGTCATCTACTTCCCCCATGATATTGGGGCACTTATTCACTGTATATTCTCAGACTACTCTTTTCTTCACTGGCAAAAAGTGGTCAACTGCCAGTATATCTGATTTTCAAGAATATGAAAAGCTTAAGTAATTATTAATAAATGAAAAAACTTATCAGGTAAGACAGAAGAAAAATCTACGCAGTTAGCTCTTGTAAAATTGGAAGGATGCCGATCATACAGTTACCAAGAGGTGATAGAGATGACCGATGATTTCCACAAACAGATTGGAAAAGGAGGATATGGACCAGTTTACATAGGTTGGCTTCAAGACAAGGAAGTAGCAGTCAAAGTATTATCTGATAAGTCACATCACGGTCCGAAAGAATTTTCTACTGAGGTGCATATAATTGTTTTTTCATATGAATAAGTTGATATCATCTTCATTAAAATGGATACCCATAACTTGTGGTACTGTACAGGTGGATATGCTCTCTAGAGTACACCATAAGAGTTTGGTAGAATTCATTGGCTACTGCATTGAGGAAGAGAATATGATTCTAATTTACGAATTTATGTCCAATGGAGACCTGCGACATTCTATCAATGGTAAAATACATAACAAAGCTGCTGCTCAATTGAACTAGATATATACATGCATTTTGATTTTGATATTTGAGATAAGAATGTGTAAAATGTGCATTCAGGCCAAAATTTATCTGGAAAATGCCTCGATTGGGAAACAAGGGTCAGTAATGCATTGGATGCTGCTCAAGGTTAGCGAAGCATCACTCCAATTATTAGCCTTACAGTAAATAGCTAACATAGCTTTTGTTTGGGTTATAGTCAACCACTGTTTGTTAAACCTTTCCTTCATAATCATTTATTATTATTAAATACAACACCGTTTGATAGAGCTTAGATTTTGCAAGCAGGTTTAGAGTATTTACATCATGGCTGCAACCCATGCATTATTCACAGAGATGTGAAGAGCTCAAACATCCTACTCAATGATCGCATGGAGGCAAAAGTAGCAGATTTCGGATTGTCAAGAATTGTTCCTTTGGAGGGAGCTACTCACATAAGTACAGTAGTGAAAGGCACCACGGGATATATAGACCCAGAGTAATTATTTTCTACACGTTAATACTGAATTTTAAATTTTATTATCGGGATACTGACCACTTTGTTGTTTATTTATGTTTTGCAGATATTACATTCTTCATCGACTGACAGAAAAAAGGATGTATATAGCTTTGGGGTTGTTCTATTAGAAATTATTTCTGGACAGCATCCTGTGGTTCTTGAGTCCTCAGATGGAGAAGCAGCTCACATCACCAGCTGGGTAATGTAGTCGGAGAAATCAAATGCTGTTGAATTTACTATGAAATGATTAAAGATTGATTTATTTTTTGTTTAATCGCAGACAAGGGAATTCATGTTGAGGGGAGATATAGAGAGAATTGCAGATCCTGCTGTGGAAAAGAAGTATAAGATAGAGGACCTATGGAAATTAGCAGAGTTAGCCATGGCATGTTGTTCAAACCAGTCAGTGCAGAGGCCGACAATGAGTGAGGTGGTGATGGAGTTGAAGGAATCGATGGTATCGTCATCCCACTCGAATCCAAGCTCAGAACTTCCACAGTGGAGATCCCCAAATAATCTTTCTCCTTCACGTGAAGATCCATACCTATCGTTGTTAAATCCCCGGCCAAGATAATGATCGAGGAGAAATCACAAATGAAAGTTCCTCTGATTGGCACCGAAGAAAAATAGACGGCTTTGAGTAAAGTCTTATGAGCTGCAACGGCGTGGTTTTCAATGATTCATTCAGGCATATTTAATTTGTTACTGCAGATGTTTGTAGTATCTGCTTATTGATTTTTTGGGCGTGGACATTTCCACTGATAAATTGGCTCTGTGTGCATGTTTCCATTTTAGGATCAATTAAGCCTAGAATTTAACGTGCGCGGTCTGCTTTTACAGATTGAATTACGAATTTTTTATTTTAAAAAAGGTAAACTGCGGATACACAGTTTGAATTGTAGGATTCTTTGAAATTGTGATTGTAATAAATGCAATTAATTTCAATCAATAGAGTTCTATATATTAATTAATCTGAATTTGGAATGATAAATTAGGTAATTATAATTTTTATCTTATACAAAGAAAGATCGCGTTGGTTTAGTTAATGGAGTCTCCTTGTTAGTGTAATGCTGTGTACATTTTTAATAAATTACAAAATACAAACAAAATCACTAATATATTTGAACTAAGGATAAGTTTTATCTTTTGTTTAATATCAAATATCGCTTACTAAATCTTAAGATGATCTAACTCATCTTGGATGTAAAAAGGAAAAAAAATTGCATGTCCTTAACACATAGACTCTAAAAGAAACCCATAGTACTTATGACGAACAACACCCAAATAAAAAATTTCTGAGGTTTTGCTCTGCTAGGGTTTTCTTGCTACCACTGTACTATTTGACTACGTCTTGAGTTTTTTTCTACCATACCATATTTATTGGGGGATTTTAAGCCTTTTATTATGGGTTCGGCCATTTCCAACACAATAGTTGATGTGGGTGCTGGCGTTTTGGCATCTGGAGACCATGGCTCTTTCGAACAAACGGCCCTGCAAGTTTGTCTCAAAAGTGTTCCACGAGGTAATATTTCTTATATCCTTGATGTTGTTTTACCAGCGGAAGATTTTGATAGTGCTTGCGATTGGCTTGAAAAGTATACTTTGATAGTATATTTTGTGGGGAGGGTTCCACTTGAAAGCATGCTACGTGACTGGGTTGCCAAAGGCTGGGCTCCTCATGGCGTCTGACTTGAGGGAGTTCAAAATATCACCAAGGTTTTTTATTTATTTATTTCACTTTTCAAATCCCACCCATGTCGAGGGAGTCCTAAAAAATGGACCATGGTATGTGTTGGCATTTTGGCATTAAGTTGTCATTGATCAAAACCGGTTTGGCAAGGTCACCGGCAAGTAAGAAGGGTTGACCAATCTGATGGCACTTTACATGAGAGTGAGCAGACATAAGGAATGCTTGCCAGTAAAGCATAAACCAGGATGATGGCTATATGTTTGCATGATGTTTGACAACTGGTAGAGAAATAAATCGGTCTGGAGGTTGGCTGCCTGCTTATGATGAAGAGGCAGAATGTTAAAATCATCAAAAACCACCAGAGGTGAAGATATATTACTGGGCTAGCGAGCACTACCGGTTAGCAGAAGGAGAAGGTCTCACTGGCAAAGGCATGTACCGGTATGAGTTTTTCGAGTCCTCAACTATGAACTGACTGTGTGTCGGTGAGCTAAGTGATTGACCATTGTGATGCCATGTGGAGATGAGGTGGCAAACATGCAGAGGTTGGTGAAGCCTCCATCGACATGGTTGTTGAAACAACTAGTTGACATTAATGTAACAACCACAAATCACGGGATTGTAACTGACTGATGCGGCTGAAGGAAGAAAGAACAACAGAGGAAGATTAGGGAGTAGTTGGCGCCTGGATCAATGCAAAGGAAATCAGATTGCAAGAAGACCTTGGAAAGGAAATAGCTGAGCGCTTTATGAGTTGATAGATTTCAAGGTATAAAATCATGTACGAGATTGCTATCTTTAGCAAGTATGCATTGGATAATGGAAAACATGTACATATGCATTCCTGGAGTACAAGTGATCGATCCAAGACTAACTGGATCAGATCTCATGAAGATTGTGTCAGGTAAAGGAAACCCTAACCACTCAGTGTTTGAATGCATTCTTGGTGGGAAACCATGGTGATAAATATAAGAGCTCAAAACAGTGCAAGATGATGCTAGAGAGAAGAAAAAGAGAGAAGAGAGAGCTTAAGGATAGAGAAGGATCACTTTGCCTTAGAATTTATTCTAAGAAAGTTGCAGAGTAAGTGAGCAAGCAAACCGGTGAGAGGGTTTAACCGACAATGTTTGAGTAACAGTATAACTGTAGTAGGTTCAACGGTTAAGCAAACTAGTGAAGTGTGGTAGAGAAAGACAACATCCAAGTGTGACATAGTAAGTTGTGAGACTATGAGAAAGAGAGAGTGATCTCACAATCATCAGTGTGAGATCATGTGGAGAAGAAAAGACTGTCAATTGGCAGTAAACTATTCGATCAAGTGTTGCAGAATTTATTTACAACAAGAAGCTATAACTGTATCAAAATTGTATTCTCAATATACATCATCAAGTTGGAGCTTGGTGCAAGGGTTGGTGCTTCTTGGGTTCATGCCCTAAATCAGTAGGGGTTGGTGTCCTAAATCTTTGTAATCCAGTGTGTTACTTGTGAGGCTGGATTGGAGCAGTAGTCTCTAGCAACATCTCTCACCGAGGTTTTTCCCATAATGGGTTTTCTTCATATATCTAGTGTTGTGGGTTACATTTGTGTGATTGATCTCTTGGGTTTTCCTTTTTGCTTCACCTGTTTGATTTGGAAGCAGAAATAGTGAAGCTCAGAAAGGAGCTTGAAGAAAGTAAGGAAGAAATAAAAGTAAGGAGCAAATATGAAGGTAGCACCGAGGCCATAGACAAGATGTTGAGCAAACAAAAGCAATCCAAAGACACTGGTGGCTTAGGCTTTGAAGAAGGACAAAGCTCAACCAGCAAAGATACATCTGACAAAGAAATAAAGTTCACCTCTTCAAATGAAGTTGAAGAAAAGAAGACATTCACTATAGGCAAGGATACCAGAAAAAGGACATATGTAGATGCTGTTGGAAATTGCCACACAAACCGGTATACACAAGCAATGAATCGGAGGCCACACTCTTTGCACCGACATGCAGATCCAAGGAGAAATGCAAGAGTTGACCATGAAGGATTCACCAGATTCAACAACATGAAGGGAAGACCCCCAATGAGGCAATCCTTTATAGGACCAAGGCAACCTAACCGGTATGTTTCAAGCTTTCATGGTTATTGTTATCGGTGTAACAAATTTGGGCATAGAATAGCTGACTATAGATTAATCAATAAGCCCTCTATGAGCTATGAAAGTAAAAGTCCATTTAATGCACTTTGGGATATGAATGTTGTCTGTTATCAGTGCAATGGATATGGTCATAAGAGTTTTGAGTGTAGGAATAATAAACCATTACCCCATAATAATTTTAAGGATTTTCCTTTAAATGAACATGTAAAATGCTACAACTGTCAAGAGTTTGGACACATAGCAAGGTTGTGTAAAAACAAGAAGATCAAGCAGAAGAAGTCAAATCCTGATCAAGAACCGGTAACTGAACCTAAGCATAATATAGCAACTGACAAGAAGAAGGAAACCAAACTGGTATGGGTTGAGAAAGAAAAGGAAAAGGTAGAATCAAGTCTCATAGTACAGTCTGCCTTACATGCTGAAAGGAAAAATCTATGGGTTGTAGATAGTGGTTGCTCCAACCACATGATTGGTGACAAAAATAAATTCATCAAAATTGAAGACTGGAATGGTGGTTCAGTAAGATTTGGAGAAAACTCATCCATCAAAATAAAGGGAAAAGGCACTCTAAGTATTGATGGAAAATTGAAGACACATGATGTATATTATGTGGAAGGCCTAAAGAACAATCTGCTGAGTGTGAGTTAGATGTGTGACAAAGGTTATAAATTCAACTTTGACTCAACCGGTTGTCAGATAAAGAAAGACAATACTGGTCAAGTTGTGGTAGAAGGAAATAGAATGGATGGCAATATTTACAATTTGAAGGAATGCTATGAGTCCCAATGCATGTTGGGACAGGTTGATGAAAGTTGGCTATGGCACCGAAGATTAGGCCACATAAACTTTGATAACCTAGTTGTAGTAAGAAGAAAGGGGTGTGTGAGTAATATTCCACCCATCATCAAACCGGTAAGCACATTTTGTGATGAATGTGTGAAAGGTAAGCAAACTAAGGTGACCTTCAAGACAAAAGAGCACAACACCTCAAGACCACTTGAAATTGTGCATACAAATCTATGTGGTCCAACTAGGACAAGAGCACTTGGAGGTGAAAGATACTTTATGCTCTTTATTGATGACTACTGAAGAATGACATGGGTCACCTTCCTACAAGATAAGTCACAAGCATTTGAAAGATTTAAGATCTTTAGGAAGATGGTAGAGAAAGAAAGTGGGTGCAGGTTAAAATGCCTAAGATCAGACTGGGGTGGAGAGTTTACATCAAATGAATTTGAATATTATTGTGAAAAACATGTAATTAGAAGGCTATACTCAGCTCCTAGGATACCACAACAAAATGGTGTGGTAGAAAGGAAGAACAAGACAATTAAGGAAATAGCCAAAACCATGTTAAATGAGGCCAGTCTACCAGACACATATCGGAAGGAAGCTGTTCATACTACTACATATAATTTGAACCAGGTTCAATTAAGAACAAACAACATAATGACACCTTATGAGTTGTGGTATGACTGAAAGCCATCAGTCAAATACTTCAAAGTATTTGGAAGCAAGTTCTTTATCAAGAAAGATATGGATGGTATAGGAAGTTTTGACTCTAGGAGTGATGAAGGAATCTTCCTTGGTTACTCATCTAACAGCAAGGCCTACAAATGCTACAAGAAAAGTTTAAGAAGAGTCATTGAGGGTGTACATGTAAGAGTTGATGAGGATATGCACAAAGGATGTCAACCACAGGTTAACTGGTATGATGATTCTGGCGATGAAGGTGATGAAGGTCAGTTAGACAATGAACTAAAAGAAGCATCCAAGAAGGCTCCCAACTGGTATGTGTAGATGAATCACCTAGAAGAACAAATTGTGGGAAATAAGAGTGATGGTGTGCAAACTAGAAGAAGACTTGCCCGGAATGATGAACAAGTCAACCTCTGCCTCATGACAAGTAGAACCTAAAATGTTCAATGAGGCCAGCAAAAGACAAGAATGGATGGATGTCATGGAAGAAGAACTATGACAGATTGAGAAGAATAAGACTTGGGAATTAGTCCCTAGACCAGAAGACAAGAACATCATTGGCACCAAATGGGTCTACCAAAACAAGATGAATGAAGAAGGTAAAATTGTTAGGCATACAGTTAGACTAGTGTTCAAGGGATACTCTCAGGTAGAGGGGATTGACTTTGAAGAAACATTTGCACTGGTAGCTAGATTAGAAGAAATTAGAATGTTTCTAGCCTTCTCTGCCTACAAGGGTTATAAAGTATATCAAATGGATGTAAAATTTGCCTTCCTAAATGGAAATTTAGAAGAAGTATACATGGAGCAACCAGAATGGTTTCTACTGCATGATGATGAAACATTTGTGTGCTAGTTGAAGAAGGCCCTATATGGTCTAAAGCAAGCTCCCAGAGCATGGTATTCTAGATTAGATCAGTACTTGAAGGAGCAGGGATTCTAAAAGGGGAGTGTTGACATCAATCTGTACATAAAGAAAAGTGAGAACTACATGATCATTATGGTTGTGCATGTAGATGACATTATCTTTGGAGGCAACAAGGACACCCTCTGCAAAGAATTTGCTGATCAAATGCAGTCAGATTTTTAGATGTCAATGCTTTGTGAATTGACATACTTCCTTGGTTTGTAGATATTACAACAAGATAAGGGAATCTTTATCTCACAAATTAAGTATGCAAAGGAAATGTTGAAGAAATTCCAACTGGAGGATTTTAAACTGGTAAGTACCCCTATGGCGATTGGAAGTAAATTGAGCAAGAATGATGAATCACCAGTGGTGGATCAGACTCTGTATAGATCCATGATAGGTAGTATATTGTATCTAACTACTTCTAGACTAGATATAGTATAGGAAATATGCATGGTAGCCAGATTCCAAGTTGCACCTAAGTAGTCACATATGAATGTTGTAAGCATAATGTTTAGGTACCTACAAGGGACACTCAGTTATGGATTGTGGTATCCTAAACAAGGAGATTTTATCTTGGAAGCATACAGTGATGCTGATTGGGTAGGTTGCATTGACGATCGAAAGAGCACAAGTGGCGGTGCATTCTTTCTAGGTGACCGGTTGGTCTTGTGGCATACCAAGAAGCAAGACTCAGTCTCTCTATCTATTGCTGAAACTGAATACATTGTAGTTGCTACATGTTGTTCTCAAGTGATTTGGATGAAGTAGAATCTCACGGACATTCAGGTGGACATCATTGATCCTATTCTCATCTGGTGTGATAATTCGAGTGCTATCAACATTGAAAAGAATCATGTGATGCATTCTAGAACAAAGCACATTGCTATCAAGTATCATTTTCTTAGAGAGAAGGTTGAAGAACATGAGGTAAGGATGGACTATGTCCCTACCGATGAACAAGTAGCAAACATTTTCACCAAACCATTACTATTGAGCACCTTTGAGTACCTTCAACACAAGTTGGGAGTCGCGTCGTCCACCTAGGGGGAGCTTATGCCAATGAAAGGGGGAGCTCGGTATGGATCAAAGGGGGAGTGTACAATACCCTTTTTCATTGTGTTAAAGGGGGATAAATGTACCGGTATGAAGTGTCTTGTGATAAGTTGACATAAATGCCAAAGGGGGAGATTGTTGGCATTAAGTTGTCATTGATGTCAACTGGTTTGGAAAGGTCACTGGAAAGTAAGAAGGGGTGACTAATCTAATGGCACTTTACATAAGAGTGAGCAGACATAAGGAAGGATTACTGGTAAAGCATAAATCGAGATGATGGTTGTATGTTTGCATGATGTTTGACAACCGGTAGAGCAATATTCTAGTCTGGAGGTTGGCTACTTGTTTTTGATGAAGAGATAGAATGTTAAAATCATCACAAACAACCAGAGGTGAAGATATATTACCGGTGTAGCGAGCACTTCCAGTAAGTAGAAGGAGAAGGTCTCACTGGCAAAGGCATGTATCGGTATGAGTTTGCCGAATGTTCAAGTATGAACTGATTGTGTGTCGGTGAGCTATGTGATTGACTGTTGTGATGCCATGTGGAGCCGAGGTGGCAAACATGCAGAGGTCGGTGAAGCCTCCATCGACATGGTTGTTGAAATAACTAGTCAATATTAATGTAATAGCCACAAATCATGAGATTGTAACTGACTGATGCGGCTCAAGGATGAAAGAACAATAGAGGAAGATCAGGGAGTAGTTGGAGCCTGGATCAATGTAAAGGAAGTCAGATTGTAAGAAGACCTCGAAAAGGAAATAGCTGAGTGCTTTATGAGTTGACAAATTTCAAGGTAGAAAATCATGTACGAGATTGCTATCTTTAGGAAGTATGCATTGGATAATGGAAAATGTGTATAGATGCATTCCTGGAGTATAGGTGATCGATCCAAGACTGACTGGATTTCATGAAGATTGTTTTGGGTAAAGGAAACCCTAACCGCTCAGTGTTTGAATGAATTCTTGTCGAGAAACCATGGTGATAAATATATGAGCTCGAAACAAAGCAAGATGATGCTGGAGAGAAGAAAAAGAGAGAAGAGAGAGCTTAAGGATAGAGAAGGATCACTTTGCCTTAGAATTTATTCTAATAAATTTGCAGAGTAAGTGAGAAAGAAAATCGGTGAGAGGGTTTAACTGGCAGTGTTTGAGTCCCAGTATAAGTGTAGTAGGTCCAATGGTTAAGAAAACCGGTGAGGTGTGGTAGAGCAAGACAACATCCAAGTGTGACATAGTAAGTTTTGAGACTGTGAGAAAGAGAGAGTGATCTCACAACCAGAAGTGTGAGATCCTATGGAGAAGAAAAGACTATCAACCGATAGTAAATTATTTGATCAAGTGTTACCGAATTCATTTGCAATAAGAAGCTATAACTATATCGAAATTGTATTCTCAATATACATCATCAAGTTGGAGCTTGGTGCAAGGGTTGGTGCCCTAAATCTTTGTAATCCAGTATGTTACTTGTGAGGCTAGATTGGAGCAGTAGTCTCCAACAACATCTCTCACTGAGGTTTTTCGCATATTGGGTTTTCCTTGTATATCTGGTGTTGTGAGTTGCATTTGTGTGATTGATCTCTTGGGTTTTCCTTTTTGCTGCACCTGTTTGATTGTTTAGTGCTTACTTTAATAACTGGTATTCTGAAGTTGCTTTGAAAAGTGAAAAAGTTTAGGTACCACTGATTCACCCCCCTCTCAGTGGTACTCTATGTTCAACAGTATGTTCAGTCTTTCTTGTTTGTTTTTCAGCCTTGGTCAAGAGACTTTATAGTCTCTAATGAAAAGAAGCTCAAGGTCCCTATTAGGGTTGAGTTCTGTGGCTTTCCTCTTCCTTGTTGGTTGTTCCTGCAAACTATTATCCAATCCTTTGGCAAGGTGGTTTGCATGGAGCCAAAATGTTTATTTCATTCTCGGCCTCAAAAAAGGGTTTGTATTGAAGTGGTTTTATCTTGAAATGTTAAGGAAACTATTGATATTCAAGTTTGTGGACAATGTTTTTCTTAGCATGTGCTTTATTTGAATTTTCCCAATACATGTTATCAGTGCCAATCGTTTAATCATAAGATTAAGGATTGCCTTCTTGCTGCACCTCACACTAAGTCCCCACCTAAAGAAGCTACACCCTCTCACCCTTTTGAGACTAAGTTTGAAGAAGGTTAGACCATAATGGGCTGAAAAAATAAGACAAAGCAAGATGTGTCCCTTCATATCCCTCTTCATAGCTTGCCATTGCGACAAAGGCAGTTTCTACGCAGGTGCAAGCTAGCGTGCAACCGGATGTTTCAAACCCTATTGATAAGGGGAAGAGCTCTACTGAGGGGAGATCAGACTGCTTTTCTTGGGTTCGTACCCCTCAAGATACTTTAGTTATAGCTTCTTAGTCTATCTCATTGCACCACTCTCACAACCCCTCTAGGCAGGATGGCGGTGATGATGAAGTTTGTGATAAACACAATGTGCTTCTAGGTGATTCTTACCTTGGTTTTTGAACTACTTCAGATGTTTTGCAGAATAGATACAAGCCTCTCCAGAGAACAAGGACAACATGCGTGAATTTGAATGATGAATTTTCTCTTATGGAATGTCTAGGGTCTTACTGACCTTGCCAAGAAATATTTCAAGTGGGATATTAGATAGACTTATCTTGGTATTGATGTTTTCTACCTTCAAGAAGTTAAAATTGTAGCCTTCATGTTAGTTGCTGCATGTTGTGTGATTTGGCTAGATGGCGTGGTTTTTGCCTCAGAACACGAAACTGGCTGAGGAGGTGTTGTTACTCTCCTCTCGCCATCCTGGCATTCTTCTATAGTTGACCATGGGTTTGATCCCACTCAACAAGTGGTGTGGGTCCTCATGTTAGTTGACAATCATTTCTTTGGGATCATTAATGTTTATGCTCCCAACGATGTTGTTGAGCGATCCTATTTATGGCAGTGGATAGCTGATTCTTTGCCACCTACCAATTGGGTGATGTGTGGGGATTTTAATATGTTTCAAGTAGCCTCTGTTAAAGATGGTATTTTGTCTTTTTGATGGACAACTATTGATCGAGAAGCCTGGTTTCACATGCATAATAAATTGGGTCTTTTCGATCATAACACCAACTGCCACCCTTCGTAGGGTGTCTAGCACACTTTGTGTAATTAGAGAGTTGTCTCTGATAAGATTTTTAAGTGCCTTAATCATGCCATGATCTCGACTGAATCTTCTTTTGCCTTTAGGAAAAATTAATCTCTTCCAGTTTTACCCCTTGCTAACGTCACCTTGTTAGATCATTTTCCCATCAAGTTAAGCATTAAATGGCAGTCAGACCATATGCGTCCTTCTAAAATGCAGTTATTTCTCAATATGTCTGTGCTTAGTCATCTGTCCATGTTGGCCCACATCCAATGGGTCTAGAATCTTGAGAGACATCCCACTCATATTTCTAGCTGAATTATGTTGTGGAATGATGCTAACCAACACACAACTCATTTTCTTCACATCTATGGAAGACAATTAGATTTGTATCACTAACAGTACTATGAGGCTACCAACAAAGATTTGAAGGTTTCCACAAAAGATTTGATGGCCAACCTCTTCAGTCTTCAATTATAGGTTAGGGTTGCCTATCTTCGACATAAAAAATAGATTGCAGATAACCATGTTGCTAGAGGTGCCCAGATTAAAGACAAATTGCATTGGCTCAAGGTTGGTAACCATTCTTATAAAGAGTCTTTCTGGCTCTTAGAGCTTGTCATTCCTCTGCTACGATCAAAAGGATTAAGAACAATCAATCAGTTTTCTTTGAGTTACTAGATATTCTTCAAGCTTTTGTTAGATATTATGAGAAGGTGTTTACTACACAGGAAAATTCACCTGAGCATGAGCAAGCCTCGCAAGAATGACTTGCTATTGTTACCTCTTATCTCTCTAATGCCTAAAGAGTTTTATGTGATCAACTTCTCACTCTTGAGGACCTTAAAGAGGCTATTTTGTCTATGTTAGATGACAAAGCTCCTAGTTGTGATGGTTTCCCTTGTGAATTCTACAAAGCCCTATGGCCTTGTGTTGTTTCTGATTTACATAAGGTCTATATGGAAGCTTTTCACTCCCAATGTCCAAGGAAACTCATCAGCAAGGGGAATATTAAGTTCAACCCTAAATCTGGTGATCATGAGGATATTTGTAATTGGCAACCCATAACCTTGTTGAATGTGTCTTACAAGATTATTGCCATGGCTTTGGCTCTTAAGGTCAAACATCTCCTTCCACAGATTGTTCGTCCGAAACAGATTGGTTTCATCAAATATAGGTTTACCTTGGACAACATCATTGTAGTTTGGAAAGGAATGGAGTGAGCTCGACATTCTTTACAAAGAGCCATTTTTCTTAAAATTGATTTTGCCAAAGCTTATGATTGCATTGAATGACTCTTTATTCTTGTGATGCTTACAATGTTAGGGTTTGGACCCTGTTTCATTCAGTCTATGCAAATGGTCTTTGGGATGCTTCAACTTGCATCACCATTAATGTACATCAATCTTCATCCTTTCGCCTTTTAAAGTCCACCCACTAGGGCTATCCTCTTGCCCCTTCTTGGTATGTGCTTGCCATTGAAGGATTTGGGTTTCTGCTTGCTGCTGCAATTTCAACTAGATGTGTTAGGGGGATTCCCTTGCCTAAGTAACCTTCTCAACTTGTCAAGGGCCATTTTGTGGATGATTCATTCTTTACCCTCATTGAAGAGGAGAATAATGTTAAGGAGGTGCTCCATTGCCTATACACCTTTTGTTTGACATCTAGGTCAGCTATTCAACGTTACAAAACCTAGTGGTATAGATAGTCTTTTCTTCCTAATCTGCCTTAGAATCTTCAGTATTGTTAGAAATGGATCCAACATGGGGAGATTTTTCGGTTCCTAGGCATTCCCTTTACTTTTCAAAGGTCTATTTGTTGGCAAAAGACACTATTTTGGTAAAGATTGGTGCATGATTGATGCTTAGGAGTTTTCATTGATGGCAACCCAGTTTAGATATCACATCCGGTGTACATAGATTTGACTTACCGAAAGTCATATTGTTTATAAGGCATAAGTCTGGAAGGTGGAACACAGTAACCGGTAGAGAATGAAATCATTGTGCATATCTTGATTTTGGTGATGTAATTTTGGTTACGGTGATTAAGGAAGATAATTAGAGGTTAAAGGTAGCTTATCTTATGATCCTGATATCCAATGTTGATTAATGAGAAAGATTGAAGGACCGGTATTCGGTAATTCAGTTAGAGCAGAGCTATTCTGGTGTAACATATGATGCAGAATTATTGGGTTGATTTCGATGATTGTTTTCATGTTCAAGGAGTTTGAGCCAACTTTTATGAAGCTTTTTATCATTCTGTTTGGGTTCACATTTGGATTTGTGGACAGATTGAGCCGACCTAAGGTTACACGTTTTGTGTTGTGTGTTATGTGGTTTTTGTAAGCTGACATGGTAAATGATTCATTTTGTTGGTGCAGATATATAAGACCAATTCATTTGAGCATGTTGATATATGAGAAGAGTGTGAGAAGTCTATATGAGAGAATTTGTGAATGTGATTGAAGGTTTTGGTGCTTTGGTGTATGACAATGCAAGAAAATAGAGCAGGGAGACAAAAGAGTTGTAGAGGTTGATCTGAGCCTAATGGAAACTATTTTTTGACATATTTAGATGCTATAATTTAGTTCATTCATCATTGTAATAGGTTGTAAGGAAGTGAGCCTTCCTTCGGGTTGTAGCCCTTTTGTAATTGAGCAGTGAGCTCTAGGTAGTGTGCCTGAATGCAAGTGCATTCCCCTTATGTAATATTATCATACTTCTGACCATAGTATAATAATATTGTGGGTTCAAATCCTATCATGGGTTTTGCCTTTCCGGATTTACACATAAAAATATTCATGTTATGGTTGTGTGGTTGTTTACTTTATGTTTCTGCATTCTAATTTCATTCATATATATCTGGTGGTTTAAGGATCAACTTAATAAATTTGCAAATTGTAAAACACTGATTCACCCCCCTCTCAGTGTTCATTGATTCCAATAATTGGTATCAGAACCTAGTTCCTTAGAAGAAACTTAACAACTTGAGGAAGATCCGAAAGATTCAATCAATGGAATCAAGTTTGCAGGGACATCTTAGTATGGCACTTGAAGATCTTGATGCACTAAGAAAAGAAGTAAGATCCCTAAAAACAAACCTGAATGCAGATGAAGACTTCATTCAGACACTGAAAGATCAATTGATTACTTCTAGAGAAAAGAGAAAGGAGCTGATGGACAAACTGAAGGAGAAAGATGAACAAAGCATTGACAATCAAGCCCTACAAGACAAGATAGATGATCATGAGAATCATGCTAGAGAGAACACAATCTTGAAGAATGAGATGCAATTCATTGTGATGAAGCTCGCAAAGGAGATTGAAGATCGAAAGAAGAATGAAGAAACCCTAACTCAATCATTGAAGGATAGATCTGACGAATGTTGCAAATTGAACTATGATAATGATTAATTGAAGCTTGAATTGGTGTAATGCAAGAATGATGGACAAGAACTTGAAAGGAAGATCATAATTATGAGAGATGAGCTTTCTATTGCTAATGAGTACAAAGAAAAATTCAAAGCTAGCTTAGCCCAGTTAGATGAGATGCTTGAAAGTCAGAGACATGGGAAAGACATACGAGGACTAGGATATGAGAAACGAGAATCCTTTGGTTCTAGACAAAGAAATCATCAACATAAGAGCAAGAAATCTCCGATAAGACAACCTAATGCCTGAAAATTCAATGGTAAATGTTTTGTTTGTGTTAAATTCAGTCATATGGCAAGTCAATGCAGAAATAGGATGAATAATGTGATGAATAATGGTCCTACCTTTACTGGTCAATGTTTCATATGCAAGGACTATGATCATAAGTCAAATATGTGCAGAATGGTGAACACTTTTTAGAATGAGATGTTATGCCTTTGGAATGTTTGGACACATTTCTAACTAATGCGGGATGAGATCAGATTAGATGAATTTCAGGCCTATGCAAAGAAATGTTATTTGCCATGCATGCAACAAATCCAGTCACATTGCAAAATATTGCAAAAGCAAGAACATGAACAACAATGGTTCAGTAAACAAGGACATATCTGATGAAAATTGAAAAGCTAAAGTGGAAGAAGTTAGAGAGCAACATAAGAAGATGTGGGTTAAGAAGGAAGATTCAAATGTGTAGAATGGCTCCACATCTGATTCCAGTGATGGAACCTCATCCGGTAACTAAGGCCTAATGCCTTAGGGGAAATCTTTTCATGCAGATATTTAGAATCCCCTTTTTCAGAGAACTATAACCAGTCGAGGATGGTTGTAGATCATGGAGTTTAGTTGTGCAATTGATATCCGAAAGATTTCATGTTTATCTGAGTATTCGGTGATGAATTCTTAAAGATGTGTAGGGTATCCAGAAGCTGTTAGGGTTTCATATTTATTATAACTTAAAGTTAGGTTTTCGATGGATAAACATGCATTTCAATCACTCATTCCTCACATTGTGAACCAAGAGAAAGTGCAACAAAGCAAGGCGAATGAGATTGAGTAGTGATAATTGAGCTTGAAGTGATTAGTCAAAAATTCCTTGTATCCGATTGAGATTGAAAAGGTATTTATCCATTTGTGAGCTATCTTTTCATTCCCTAATTTCAAAATGGCATTTGCATCTAGTGTTGCGACTCCCTTGGTAGTTGAGATTACTGAGAGTGCAAGGCCTATGTTCAAAATACATCCATTCAAATCTATTGAAGATGATCCGGAAGGTGCTTTTCCTCTATTCCATATGGCATATTGCACAATGAATATATTAGGGCATATATCCACTATAACATAAAAGAGCTTGGAAATGTGGACATGCTTTCACTATATACCAAGCATATTATGGATGGAATAGGAAATCTGAAGCCAAAATTCAAGTCATTGCGGGACAAGGGTTTCATCTAGTTCATTCATTTATCGGTGTTAGATGAGCCTGAATGGGTGAGATATGTTCTGAGCTGAATCCAAGATGAGTTTGTATGGATGGACCAACCTCATAAGATCATGAAGCAAGCCATTTAAGTAGTTACCTATTTGAATGCAACTGGCGAGGTCCCCAATGTGAGGAAAGTTCAGAACACCACTGTGAATGCAGTAATTGAATCCCAGCATGAGAGTTGGTCAATGACAATCAGCGATATCATAAAGCATGATGTAATATTTTCTTCAATAGTGATAGGATATAAGGTATACCAATCCGACAGGTAGAAAATAGTATCCAATATTGCCATATTTGTTGCTTATCAAATGCTTAAGGAAGACAAGAAGTATGATCTTTGTGGAGTTCTTCTTAGTGAGTTATTAAGTGATTTGAAGAAGATAAAGTGAGATTAGAATCATGTATTTAAATTTGGTTCCTTGATTGTTTGCTTGGCACTGTATTTATTGAATGAAATCCTCAGTATTGGAAAGGTTCAATGGGCTTATGATAAACCGGTGGTAGTTCAAACAAAGGAATTTTTGCAAGGATTAGGTGATAGTATAGCACAAAAATCTACTTTGTGGGGATATTTAAAATCATTTCAAGGAACAATGCAAAGAAGAGAAAGGATCCCTAAAGAGATTGTAGAAAAATATGAGAAAACAATTTGCTTCATGGTTGACAAGGATCAATGTCATATGGAGGTGGTTGAGCCTAGGACTATTTGGATCATGCCCATGGGATATGAGTTAGATGCAAATACACTTGATGCATATGCTCAACACCTATTGAGTCAGCCAATAGATGATAAGGAAGAAAGGTTTGGTACATATAGGGAAAAATACTTAGACTTGCATAAGGAATTCACCAAATTGGTAAGGAAGAAAAAAGTAAGAAAGGAAGTTGAGGAGCTAGTAGAGAAAATGGGTATATCCAAGGAGGCTGTGCAAAGGGCTAGAGAGAAAAACATATTGAAATAGGAGGACATGGCAAAGCCTAAAAACTCAAAACCCATCTCCACTCCTCCCAAGTAATCAAAGCCTAAATAGTCTTAGTCTACACCTACCTTCGGTGTGTAGAAGTCCTTTCCTCCACCCAAGCCTCAAACAATATCAACTGGTGGAGTAGAGAAGAGAAAGAAAGAGAAACTAACAAGAAAATATGTAGCTGTAGAGGAAGAAATTGAATCCGATGAAGAGGTCAAAGAGGTAAAGAAGACAACCACTTATGCTAGAGTGGTGAAGAAGCCTCAAATCGGTGGTGCCCAACCAACCGAGAAGATAAGAGATGAAGCTGAGCCACTTTGTAGAGCCAGAGCAAGAAAGAAACATAAGTCTGAAATAGACGAAGCTTTGAAGTCCAGTAAAATTGAAGGTAATTATGAAGTTGTGCCCCCAATGACTTTGAAGGAATTAATTGATGGAGTTCTTAAAGATAGTAATTTGAAGAATGTGCCTATATACTATGAAAATTTTCATGATAAAGACCAAAGAGATTTAGAGGAGGCAATTGTACAATACATAGATGTTTATAGAAAGGCATTAATAGAACTATCATCTATGATCCCCAAAAGCCTGTGTGACATTTTGGATGCTAGAAGGCATACAACAAGTCTAGAGGATGAAAGGATAAAAGAGTAATGTATTAGTAAATCTATCCTCTATCATTTCTAAAGATGAAGTTATTAGATTATTAAAGCTTGCAAAGGGAAGATTTTGAAGCAAGAAGAGAGTTAATAAGATTATGCTCGGAAAAATAGATGAGGTGACCAAAGAAATATAGATGATTATGAGATAATTTTTGATAGATCACAAGGTTAATGTGAACTCAGCACATGATGACACTCATATGGGAGAGAAATCACATGACACATCTATTTTGGAAGTGCATGAAGTTGTTCCCGACAAGAAAAAGGATCAATCATCTGAGAAGGCCATTCTAAAAGGGCACTCAAATGATTTGACCATAATTGATGATGTTGATGTAGCTAATGATATCTCTGGTGAAGCTAAACAGGAACTTCCGGTAATTGAAGTTGTTTCAGAAAAGATAGCTGAGGGGACAAACGATGTGGATAAGGATAATAATGATGGTAATGATGCTAGTGCTAGAGGTGGCAGAAAAGGAGAAAGGAGAGGAGAAGGCAGATCAGGCCCTAGTAAAAATGGCAAGAGACACTGTACCTGATAAAGGAAAACAAGTTGCTATTGATTCAAATGATTTTGGTCAAGGGCCTATTGATATGAGCTATTTATCTCTGATTCATGCACTAATGTTAACAACTGTCGCCCAAGCCAAATCTAGTGAGGACTTACTTAAGTCCCATTTAGCAGACAAAGAGTTGATAACATTGGTAGGAGATATCTTGGAGAAAATTTTGCTATCTTTCAAACTAGACACATCTGACCCCTCCGGTAAGCTTTAGAGTATGCTGAATATTGTAGGTTCTAAGAGATTTAAATAATTTTTGAAGATGATTGAGGATGATAGAGTTAGTTCGGTAACTGCATTAAAGGGTATTCAAAATGCACTTGATGAAGGTGGTAATATATATAAGTCATGTCTAATTTTTCCCAAGTTTACTATAGACATTGCCAAGAAAATAAGAGAATGTGAAGGCTAGCTTGCTAGCATAACATGGTCATATGCACCCTAGTCAGTCCCGACTAGCAATTTTGAAGCGCAAGTTTTGAGTATATTGAATAAGATTAAGAGTCTATACCATGATTCCTCTTTGATGGTAGCTTGAGGATTCCTTTGATCCCGTCTTTAGTGCCTTCACAAATTTTTCATCAGGTATCTTCATAGTTGTTTGGATTTGTTTCAATTGATTTGGTATATCATGATTTAGACAATTGGACAATTGAGCAATCTTCTATGGCACACATCACGAGACTTTTCCTTTCATCTCCTTTCATGGAGTTTTTTTAGCCTTGGTAACTTGATTTGTTTCTTCCTAAGGGGAGGTACATGGTTTGCCTCTCTTGGATCTTAATTAGAATTCATCCTCAAGCCTTCATTTTTGGCATTAGAGATTCTCTCTTATAGGGGGATACTTTGTTTCTTATTTTCTCTCCTATGGGGAGATATTGATTGTACTTATGTGATTGTTTTGATATTTGGGGCCCACTTGGAGCCCTTCATCTTAGTAACATGTAGTACCTTTTTATTTTTTATTTCATTGCATAGATCTTGCTTTTGGAGAAGGGTTTTTTCCCATGTGATTTTTCTCCTTTTCTCTATTTAGAGAGACCTCATTGTTGTGAGTTGCATTGCTTTGCATTGGTTTGTACATGAGTACCTAATCAAGCCTTTGTTGTCGAGAGTCATTTATGCATGCATTTTGCATTCATCATTAGATCTTTAGCTTATCCCTAAGTTAATATTAAGGGGGGGGGGGGTGTTGGAGTAATTTTAGGATAATTATCTAATTATTTATTAATTAGGTCCTTTAATTGCTTTTTCACTTAAGCTAAAATTAGGTGCTTACTAATATCTAGAGTTTCTTATTTTAACATTAGTTATAGATGTAGTGGAGGTTAATTTAGCTCCTACTTTGCATTTCTTTAATTCTCCTAATTTTATCATTAGCATTTGAACCTCATTTTTCCTTTATAAGGATTCATTCATTCATTGTAATAGTATCTCCAATATTGTTTTGTGCATAATAAAAAATTCTTTGGTTGTTATAGAGCATGTTATCTTTGTTTGATCTCTTTTGTGTGATAGGTGTTTTTCTTGTAGATGATTCTTAGCTACTTTGGCTGATCACCAAGTTCTATAGTCATCTCTTATAGCTTGAACTAAGCCTGCCACTCCAAGGTTCCTTTGGGACTACCCATCAAAACTCATTTTAACCCATCCTACCTCAAGAGGAGTCCTTTTAACAAAATTTTATTTTTGTTTTTGATTAAAGGAAAAATAGGTTTTGAGGCGACCTAAAACCCCTTACAACAAGTTTTGAAGGGACTCGAAATCCTTAGATTTTACCATGATCTGGGACCATAATCACAACACTACAAAATATAATAAACCATGAAAACTAGTAGCCCAAACACAATAGAACAAACTAACGCCTAGCAAACACGAGCGCAACCACAAGAAGAAAGAGCCAGCCAAAAAAGAAAGATAAAGCCAATACAAAACAGATTGGCCACATCATCAAGGCTATAACCTCAAACTAAATGACGAGGGTCTAACAGGCATACTCAACCAAACAACATGGATATTACCGTCTCTCTTAGCCTGTAGTACAAAATCCAAGCAGTAAAAAGCTAGCCCAGACCTTAACCAAAAACAACCATAGTCTATACTAGGCCTTTGAAAACTATCAGCATCCAGCTAGACCAGATTACACAAACAAAGCATTAAAAGATGAACCAAAATATGTGGGTTTTGAAAGGATCCCCTAACCTTCAAAATGGGTTTTGAAATGGCTCCCAAAACCACCAAGATGAAGCCAACAACCTCGAAGCATCTGATAGCCGCACCTCTAACAATAAAGAATCTGTCCACCTTAATAGGATAGGAACACCTAGACTGCACCACAACATCCAACTCCACCTCTATAGGAGGGAATTTGTCTCTAATACCATCCATCTCCACCATCAAAGAAGGAAGGGCCACATCAATAAGGCTAACTGAACAAAACCCAAGTTGTAGAGAGAGGGCAGGCCAAGAGATATTGTAAGCAAAAACATGGCTGGACCCAAGAAGACAACCCATCATCAAATATTCCAACAAACTCTAGGGCAAAAAATGAACCAAAAGAACTAAAAGAAACCTTAAAAGGCCTGTCAAATCAAGTAACAAAAAGAGGGAAAAGGGCGCTAGAAATAGAGAGTGCATCCCCACCCTCATGGCCTTGAGCCAGGGTTCCAAAAAGGACATTGCCACCATGAGAAGGAACAAAGCAATAGAAAAAAGAATACCCCACCCCTAGGATAAAAGACAAACCAAGGGGAAAGGAAATCTCCCAATCTCTAGGAAGAGTCGTGCTGATGAAAAACCACCTGGGTCCCAAATCTCCCCCCTCCTCAAAATGAGGGGCAAGAGATCCATCTCCCTCAACCATGTCGGCATCCAAACCTTCGTAGGGCTGAAGATCAAAACTCATCCCAAGAGCCGCTGAAGCAAATGGATACAGTCATTGTCTGCACCAAAGAACGACACTAGATCTCCGACCATCCAACCCACCAACAAAGGCTCCTTCATCAGAAATCGCCGCATCCACAAGAAAAAGCCAATCACCACCCACCACATTCAACTCTCCATCTGGGTCTTCACCATCTTCCTCCCCTGTGTCTGCTCCAACAACCCTAGGTACCCCTGCTCTTCCTCCCGCACCCTCCATCTCCTTGCTATCTAAAATGTTATCCTGCATGAAATTCAAAATTTTCTTTTTGTTAAAACCTCTACAAATAAAATTATTTTAAAGGTCTTAAGGCCTTTCCAAGTAGTGTGATTCTTGTGTCTATGTCATAGTTTTAACACTTAACATGTTATGTCTTAGATAGAGTAGTTGAATCTCTTCTTATATATAGATCTCAAGTATCCCTTTTCTTGTTGAATTACCTACAATGGTTAAATTAGACTTGATAGATTTTAACTCTTTTACCTCATCTCCTTTGATAATAAGAATCCAATGACCTCTTCAAGTATTGGGTTAAAAAAATTAATATTGATTGAAATGACAAGGTTGTCCCATGAGTTTGATAAAACAACATGACAAGGTGATGCATTATTATTCCTCATGTCTATATTCATATTTGCAAAAGCTAATTGAATCACCACAAATTAAAATAATTCAAAAGTTCTCTATCATGGATTATTTATCATTCATCCTCAAAAATCATGATTTTTCCCACAAAATAAGCTTATTCAAGTTAGACTTTGTTTGGTGTACAAGCTCTCTAGTTTTGTCTAGATGTTCTTGATGGTGGTTTCTCTTAATACATTTAGGAACATTGAATCTAAGAGGGGGAGAAACCAAACTTATAGCCTTAATGTCAAGCATTATTTAGACTTTTGCAGACATAGCTAAGATTTTTCATCTAGATAATGTAACCCATAAATATCTATCAATAGTAAGGTACTTCTTCTTGAGCTTCCAAATCTTATAAATTAGGGTTATTGAAATTTTCATCTTCCATTGTGGATGCGCATGTCATCCTCTAGTCCTTCGAAAACAAGATAAAAATTAAAAAGATCTCATTGAGATAAATATTAATACTCAACTTCCCCTCCCAAATATGTGGTGTGTATGCTCAACTAGGTAAGAAATTCAAACCCCAACAAGCTTTATTAGTGATAATATTTGCATGGAATTAATTTTCATAAATTAATTAAGATTAAAATTTAAGATTTTTCATTTGTTGTTGGGGGTGTTTTATCATTGAGTCAATCTAATTTTGTATTGGGTAATGATTTAATTTCAATATTCTTCTCTAAATAATTTTTATAAAGGTTTGTGGCTCTTAATCTGATTTGACTCTCATACCATGTTGAGGTTTTCATTAACGAATTAAAACTCAAAAACCTAAGACCTTGAATTTATGGGTGGAGTAATCTATCACTGAATTACCGACTCTTTTAAAATCAGCCCACCATTGATCTGTATCATGTGATTGCAACAAGATTTACTAGAATATAGATTTCAAGTCATCTAATTTTCACAATTCATAATATTAGTTTTTTTCATTTCTTATTTTGAATTATTGTATGATATTTTTCATCATCAATGTGTTCAATGATCCATCATCAAAATGAAAGAAATAATCTGATCATAAATTAGATCAATGTTAATATAATCCCAAACATTAATGATGAAAAATATTACACACAGCTCAAAATCACAAATGAAAATAATTCTTAATCTAGGTTCTCAAATCTTTGTATTGGGTTTGACAGGATTCATGAGCCTTGCCTGTGGAGGAAGAGACGAGGTACATAATGATAGCCACAACATAAGTTGGACGCGGGATAATCTCTACATCAAATCTGGAGAAAGCAAAACACCCTCAAATTCAGCCGGGGCTGATCTTGATTATCAACTGCAACATCTCCGCAGTAAATCTTGTTTTTTCTTTGTTTGGCGTCAAGCGCGAAGACTGGGGAGCGCAACCGGGCTCGTCGATAAGGTTTGTAAATTTTCACAAAATCAGTAATACGCTAAGTAGTGTTTATTGAAAGAAGGTGAAGTTTAATCTGTTTTTCTCATTTTTTTGGGTTCATGTTGAAATGTTCTTGAAATTTGAACAGATCCCATTTTGTTTTCCTCTTAATTCAAGCACATACGCGTTTGCCTTATTTATTCTATGTTTTTGTTCTCGTTGAGTTTTACTTCATATTTAACGTACCCATTTATTTTTTTAATTGATTTAATTCCAAATGAACTGAAGAGATCCATTCATTTTCTTTTCATGAATTATAAGTCCAAATGGATTTAATTAAGTCTGAGAACTCATTCTCACTGATGTGAAAATTGTGCCTAAAAGTTAAATAAGCGTGTTGGAAAGGAATATCTTTGGACGTATTTGATGTAAATCAAACACACAGAATTTTTCGCATTGTCTATGTATGCAGCAATCAAACTTTAAACAAAATTGAAAGATAATTTATTTTATCTTCAAAACCTAAGTTTTTATACAAGCTCAATCTACTCACAGATTGTTACAATCCAATTTACAAACTCTCACATTCAAAGCAACAAAGACTTTACTGAAATCTGCAACTTCATGCATTTTTCTCTCCTTATCGTCCATGCCTTTTCCCTTCTCAGCGGTATCTCACAATCTTCATTCTACCCATTTCATTCTGCACAGCTCTTGCTCATTTAGTTTCCCCCTCAACGTAGCCTCTCTTGTATGTGCCCACTTTCATTCAAACTGTATTATTTTATCAAACTGTATTCTATTACTTTATTTTACAATTCCCACGCACTCCACATTTACTCTGCGCACTCTTCTATTGCCTGCATGGTTAATCCCTTTCCGAACCGTCTTCTTCTTTCTTCAAGCGGCCACTGATTTTTTTATTTGATTTGTTTCATTTTAAAACTATAAAACTGCTCCTCATTTCTGAAGAAAATAAAAAGATACAGAGTTATAACACGATGAATATTGTATTCATTTAAATTGATTACAGAATTTCAAGGATCAACTGAGGTTTAAGAATGCCTCAATAAATAGGGGTTTCAAATTTAGTTAACAAATTTCAATTTATCATACAGCTTCATGCAAAATTTATACTAAGCAGATCTATTTTAAACTTATGAAAAAAACTTACATTCTCATGCAAAAACTGCAATTCTCCTTATACAAAGTGGGAAAAATTAAGTACTTAATTTCAACCACAAATTGACTCAATGCAAAAGCAATAATATCTGTGACCTTGAGATCTTTTCTTAACAACACCTGCAGCTTGATTTTGTCTTCCAACTTATGCGGGCTTCTCTCTTCTTCTTTGGACATTTGCTGGTTTCTAAGTCTTTTAGTTAATTAAAAATAAAACATTATAAATTTTTTTAAACTTTGATTTGACTTCTCACAAACTGAAGGCTTCATTTTTTTCACAAATGACTTCAAACTTGGTAAATTATGCCACATCTCTTAGACTCGATCTCGGGGATCGACTTCACCTTTTTAAGAGATGGCTTCTCCATTGACAACAAGCTTGACTTTATTAGCTTTGCCTTTCAACTTAAATAACTTCCCTTCGAAGATTGGTAGCAGCGGCGATCTCCTCTATGGCGGCTTCTCCTGCCTTGATTTCCTTTTGCTTGGAATCTTCCTACTGAATCATCATTCAAAGTACGCTTGATCTAAACTACTCTAATAACCTTGAGTCTTCCTTCTCAGAAAACCTCATGGTGGGAAGCTACTTGCTTTCACAAGCGATGACTTCTTTGAAGGAGGTAGATGGAGTAGAATTCAGAAATAATTTATTAAATGCATACACCTAGAAATTATAAACACATAATTATACACAGACATATAAGTTTAGAAATAAACACAAAAAATCACTTTGGTGCTGCTGCACAAAACCGTTTTTATTGATTACTTATTAATTGATTTACATCTCCTCTTTTAAAGAGGAATTTAGGAGCATATAGAAAATTCTAGAAAGAATCATAACATGCAATGCTTTGCATGATTGATGGAGTTAACTTGTTTGCATGACTAATTAACTGAGCTAAAAGTAGAGATTTAATTTTGCATGTTCTTTGCATTATTTGCAAACTAAACTACTTAATCAAATATTCTAAAATAAGAACTACAACATAAATTTCTTGCATTATCATAGATCTTTCTTCCATGTGAAAGGGAAATTACCACATTCCAACATTCTTACCAGATCTAAAATCTCCTTTATTTGCATAAAAGCCAGGGATATGACAATATCTTGATAGACACAATGACTTCTTTTGATTGTTAACCTGTGATCTCTTCCTTGGTGGCTATGAAAATAATTTACCCATTTTGTTGTTCATCCTTGGTTACATGAAAAAACAACGATACCTTCCTCCTTACGAATTAGATTTAATATGCTGAGCACTTCAATTGCCTTTTCAAAACCTACAATTTTCACAACAATAACACAATAAATCTTAAATTCATTTAAATTTATTGCAGAACTTTTTGATCATCCTGTGATCTCTTCCTTGGTGGCTATGAAAATAATTTACCCATTTTGTTGTTCATCCTTGGTTACATGAAAAAACAATGATACCTTCCTCCTTATGAATTAGATTTAATATGCTGAGCACTTCAATTGCCTTTTCAAAATCTACAATTTTCAGAACAATAACACAATAAATCTTAAATTCATTTAAATTTATTGCAGAACTTTTTGATCATATGATCAAGGTGTTAGATTCAATGATAGTCCCAAAGACACTGAGGGGGGGTGGGGGGTGGCAGTTTCTAATTGGTTTAAGAAACATTTAAACTTATTAATAACTTTGCAATCCAAAATAGTGTACCGGTAAACAAGAATTAATGCAGTAAACACAAATAACAGAGACAACATAGAAACACACCATAACACAAGATTTTTAACGAGGAAACCTGGAGTGTGAAAAACCTCGGTGGGATTTGTGACCTACAATATTTACTCACTGGCCAATGAATAAATACTACTTACAACAGACATGCAGGAAGACCAACAGCCTAGAGCTCACTACTCAGAAGAGTCTCAGTGACTACAACAAGGATAATAAAATCTAATACAATGTACTGCTCAAAATAGCTTCTTCAATGCCTGGTTCAGTACCGGTTTAAGCTCAACTAGATACCTTAACCAAAAAGCTTGCTGTCATTAAATCACCTTATACAATAATCTCCTTGATTACAATATTCGCTACCATACATCTCATCTCTATATGTGTACATTACATAAAATGACCTATGAGATCTCATACTTATATGAGTCATTACAATATATTATGTCGGCTCATAAAAGATAATTACATTATAATACAATAAACAAAAGTTCATTCCATGTCGGCTTGAGTGCCGGTATGCTTTGTTGCCGGTGAATATTTGAATACTAGTGTAAGTGCCTGCTGGTGCTAGTGAGAAACCTGTTGTCGGTGATCTTGTGTAACCCAATACCAGTTGGTTGCCATCAATGACAACATCAACCATTCTCATATGACTGTAGAAAGCCAAGAATCTCCCCCTTTGGCATTGATGGCAACACTCATGAGAAAAATCCAAAACTGCTATCCAAAACTGAAGTCCAAAAAGATGTGCTCCCCCTGAGAAAATGATCTCCTTTGTACATTCATTTTTCTCCTTATCACTCCCCCTTTGAAATCAATGACAAAAGATGTCAAAAAGAATGAAAGAATACAAAATTTCTACCTCAAAGACTATAACTAGTTGGTCACAATCTAAAAAATGTCCGCCAAAACTAGGTTCAAACTCTGCATGAACTTGCTGCTGTCAGATAGAGTTGCCTTAGTCTGTTGGATCATACCGGTGAGATAGTGCATTTGCTTCTCCGGTGATCGCTCTCCAGAGATAGTTACCTTGGTTAGCTCAACTCTCTAAGTGATCAAACTATCCAACTCAGATCAAGTTTATTCTTTAATTCTCGGGCCTTAAACCTTATTCTTGCTTTCTCCTTTTCCAATTTCTCTAATTTCTCCTCATATATAGCCATTTTTTGCTCAAAAATAGATGTAAGTTTGGATGAACCTATCATGTTATCAACAATGTCATCAATTTCCTTTTGAATCTTTTTGATCTCCTCATCAATTTCCTTTGTCAAATAGTGAGGTTTCCATGTTTCCCTATATAGTTCCTTATACTCCAAAATTGTAGAATTAAGTACCAGTAACAGTGTGTCCAAGTGATCGGTACAATTCTTTATTGTGTTTTCAAAGAATGTATTTTTCTCTTTGTCAACTCTCTCCTTAATGATATCCTCATTCACCTTTTCCAAAGTTAGAACATTTCCGGCAATAAATTTGGACAACGTGTCCAATTTACCTATAGAATCATTAATGTGATCTATTTTACATGTAGGTGCAATCAATTTCAAAATTGGTAGAGTGTCATCAATAGCCTTAAATGCTAAGACATTGCAATCTGTTATCCTCTTTATAGAATCCAAAAGAATATCTGTGATGTTAGTTGGTCTTAATTGTCTCGTGGATGTGCTAGATTCACTAACTACCTTTATTATTTGTTCCTTATTGCCAAAAAATTGTTGGTCTTTACTTACATTTTCTTCCGGTGGATCTGTCTGAGTATGTACCTCTGCCTTAGATGGTTTCTCAGTATGTACAAGTACCTCTTCAACTGCCAGTTTCTCTGATTCATGTTGTTTTGTGTTAGTTTTCTCTGTTTGTTTCTTAGTATCTGCTGGTATCTCAGAGATCTTTATATTCTTAGCTACCTATTCCTTATCTACAACAATGTTTATATCTTGTGTATCTATATTCATTGTGAAAAGTTACTCAGACTCCAGGTTAGTATGATTAGGAGTTATACATTCAACATCCATATCCAGTGGATTAGTTGTGTGTACCAGAGGGGTATCCATAGGTGGCGGTGGAAGATTCTTTGTAATCTTTATAGTAGGAATACCACCAACTTTACCTTTTCCCTTATCCTTGTGATATACCTTGAATGTCTTGTCCATTTTTGGTTTGTTTCTTTCCTCTTGCTTTTCCTTCTCAACAAAGAATATGTCCCAGCTATCTGCAATCTCATCAGCTATCTCTTTGACTCTCCCAGCCATTAGGTTTACCTGCCGGTGTCCATTGACTAATACAGACTGGTTAGCTTCAGATATAAGCTCATCTATCTCTTCCTTAGATTTAACCAGATGTACAATGAAAAGTGCTTCAACCTTGAGTTTCTTGTCAAGCTCCATTTCTGATAGCCTTTTTGCTTCCAATCTCATGTAGAGATCATTAGGTAAATCATCAATTACTTCTATCAAGAATTTCTTATAAATATCCAAATGAAGAATAATGCTTTCTTCAATGGTTTGTCTATCAGAATTATTGAAAGAATGATACCATTTATTTACATTAACCTGAATACCTTCATGTGTAATCTAATTCAGTAAGTCATCCAGAGAAGGAGTAACCAGTGTCTGTTTCTTCTTAGGAGTTAGCTTCTTCTGTGGTTCCCTAACTGCCTGCTGTTTCTTCCTCTGTGTTCTGGTTTTCTTAGGAGAAGGTACCAGTGGGGCTTTCCTTTTCCTTTCCACTCTCTTAAATTCAGCAACTTTACCACTGTCAGTATCAAAAGATGTATCAATTGGTGAAACATGTGATTCTGGTTGAAGTCCTTTAAGCTCACTGTCAGTTATACCACTGATATTCATGACATTTTCTTTGATCTCACTAACCTTCTTAGATGCATCTTTAATGAACTTGTCTCTTTTCTTCTTTTCTTTCTTCATAGTCACATCAATTGCAATAGTCTCAACATTACCAAACAATTTCTCTGATGGCTCTATTGGTGCATCAAGTAAAGCCTTTACATATGTTTCCAGGATAGGCAAATCTACCTCATAACCCATCTTAGTAACCCAAATAGTTCTAGGGCATACTACTTCCATCCAAGTCTCATCTCTCTTAATGTCAAAGAAGATTTGTTTGTCATACTTGTCAACTATGCTTTGTGGTAATCTTTCTCTAGCTCTCATCTTAGTTTGAAATTTTTTAAAGTGATAAAAAATGTTTTTATCACAATCAGTTCCCATGCCGGTGAATGCTTCCAGAATCTGCTTGCCTACCAGGATGTCATAACCAAAATCTTTGTGTCTTATGCCAAGTATCTCTTTGGTAAAGTATAACATCAAACATACTAATAGGTTCTGAAAATAGAAAGTACCTTTATTATCTCCCTTAATCTTCTTCAAATTATCAATTAGTTCATCCTTCAGCCATTCACACACATCAATTTTAGCATTTTTGTTCACCATCTCATATGCACTGTGAATACAGAGACTAGAAACTAAATTCAATCTATTAGCATGTGTAGCTTTATATCCACATATCATACTGACATATCTTACATTTATATCCTTAATATCATTAACTCTAAGTGATCTGTTATCAGATGTGGCTCCGGTGAGGCTTGTCACAGTCTTATTAGGAATTTTCTTTTTTTTATCAAGCCTAATACCAGTTGAAGGTAAACCAGTAACTACCCTAATTGCTTCCTTGGTTATTTTATAGGCTGAATCTAACCACATGAACTCTACATGCACTCGGCTCAACACAAGGCATACCACTTCCTCCAGAAATTTGAGAATGTTCAGTATTTCCACAAAACCTAAGTCTTCCACAATCTTGTGTTTAGGTTTAATCACTCCCTGTTCATCAATAATGACCTCATTAAACATTTTCTTCAAATCCTCAAATCCTAGGTCTTCTATGTTGCAATGGATGTATAATCTAGGGTCTTCAGCAAAAGCGACACCCTTTGGAATTTTTGAAAAAGCTCCGATGGAATCATCTTGCTTTGCTATCTCAGGGATGATTTTAAACACGGGTCTAGGGTGTTGGATGTTTTCAACAATGGTAGGGTTTGAAATAAACTCAAGAACAAAAGATGAAGTTGCCATTTTGAAAAAATACCTCTTAACTGAAATTCACTGAGTGCCTGAAAGTCACTTTGCAGCTTCGCCTTAGAATGCCCTTGCTCGATTTCACGCTCTCTGAAAGTTTGAATGCTCGGTGAGTTGAAAAAGAGGTATTTTCAGTGTTATATAACAAAGTCTCTTCCAACAACCGCATTAAATGCTCGTCGGTTAAGTGAAAACTTAACATATTTGCCGGTAAAGAAGAAATGTGTCTTCTTACCATCAACCGAGGGTAGAATGCATGATTTTCAATTCACTGCCATACCCCCAAGGGTTATTCCTCCATTGGATGAAGAATCTCGTACCGGTGGAGGATTACTCTGTTCTACCAGTGCAGAGATAGTTTCATCAACTCTCTATTCTCTCTTCTTAATCCACTGTTTTGAAAAATCTTGCTTTATTTCATCTACCTTATCTTTTCCCTTCACACTAGATCCTTTATTGTTCGCTGGTATGGTCTTGCTTCTACAGAATTTTGCAATATGTCCAATCTTGTTACATGCATAACAAGTTACATTATTCCCCTGAATAGCCTTTCCATATCCTTGACTGGTTAGTGATCTACATTGATTAGATAAGTGCCCAAATCTACCACAAACATAGCATTTCACATTCATTCTGCAATTTTATGAATTATGACCAACTTTATTGCATTTGGAACATTGAACGGTGGGTGGATTATTCTGATCGTTTCTAAATCTACACTAATTTTCTCTATGACCAAACTTGTTACAATTAAAACATTTCCCATTAAATTTATAAGAATTAGGTTGTCTTACCAGTTTGTTCCGATCTTGATTGTTTGCAGTTCCAAAACTTTCTCCAACTTCAAATCCGAGTCCAATTGTATCTCCATCAGGTTTTTATTTCTTCAGCATGTCATCAAGCCTTTCTGAACTTTTCTTGAATTTGTCTTTGTACTCATTTGCAGTGATCAATTCTCTTTCCAAAATTACAGCTTGTCTCATAAGCTCATCCTTATCATGTTGCATGTGAATCGGATCTATCTTTAGCATATCATTTTCATGACCAAGTCTTAGATTTTCATTTGCTTCATCATTAAGTCTCCTAGTCAAGTCTTCTTCGTTCTTCTTCCTATCTTCAATATCCTTACGTAGTCTCATTGTCAGATCTTGCATTTCATTCCTCATATTACTGTTCTCTTGTCTCAGTTTATTTGCAATATCTCTAAGAGATTCCTTTTCATCATCATGATTCTGCATCTGCTCACGAAGTTCTTTTCTCTTGTTTTGTGCTATAGCCAGGTTTTCCTGAAGTCCTTTAATGAATTCCTATGCAGTCCTCAAATCATCTTCAAGTTTGATATTCTTCAATTTTTCAACATCAAAATCTTCAAGAGCTCCTTCCAATTGTTTTCTCAAGCTTTCCATTAGTACAGGTTTCAGAATCTTCCTCAAGCTGTTAGGCTTTTGCAAATAGAGGACCAAGATCTACTACCAATTGTTAGAGTCAATGACAATCCCAAAAACACAGAGAGGGGGGGGAGAGGGGGGGGTGAATCAATGTTTAACTGGTTTAAGAAATATTTAAACTTATTAATAACTTTGCAACCCAAAACAGTGTACCGGTAAACAAGAATTAATGCAGTAAACACAAATAACAAAGACAACATAGAAACACACCATAACACAAGATTTTTAACGAGGAAACCCGGTGTGTGAAAAACCTCGGTGGGATTTGTGACCCACAATATTTACTCACTGGCCAATGAATAAATACTACTTACAACAGGGGCCTACACATGTGCACATGCAGGAAGGCCAACAACCTAGAGCTCACTGCTCAGAAGAGTCTCACTGACTACAAGAAGGATAATAAATTCTAATACAATGTACTACTCAAAATATCATCTTCAATGCCTGGTTCAGTACAGGTTTAAGCTCAGCTAGATACCTTAACCAAAAACCTTGTTGTCATTAAATCACCTTATACAATAATCTCCTTGATTACAATATTCGCTACCATACATCTCATCTCTATATGTGTACATTACATAAAATGACCTATGAGATCTCATAGTTATATGAGTCATTACAATATATTAAGTTGGCTCAAAAAAGATAATTATATTATAATACAATAAACAAAAGTTCATTCCATGTCAGCTTGACTGCCGACATGATTTGTTGCCGGTGAATATTTGAATGTCGGTGTAAGCGCCTGCTCGTGCCGGTGAGAAACTTGTTGCTGGTGATCCTGTGTAACCCAATACCGGTTGGTTGCCATCAACGACAACATCAACCATTCTCATATGAGTGTAGAATGCCAACACAAGGATCACTCTAATTTCAAAAGATTAGAGAAAAACAAAAAAACATTACGAATGCTATTGGTAACTATTGTGATTGGAAATTAGCTTTAATAGACAATGACTGAAGTTGAATTGTTTGTGATTGGGACATTGGTTGTGGGTTTTTAAGTGAAAGCACAATACCTGCTGCAATCAAACAACAACGCAAACTTAATGGTCTTTTTAAATTTATGATAGAGGAAGATCTTTGGTTGCAAGAGGAATCACCAATGTATGCTGGCCAGTAGAAGAAGAATCTACAAAAGAGTTGGAGAGTTCTTGTGTTTAGAGGAAATGTTGTGCATCATTATGAGTTTGGCATAGTGAAAGAAATCAAATCTATATTCATTTGTGTAGGCTGCATAGTGTTGTTGCCTAGAATAGAGGATAAGTTTTATGTGTAGGAATCATTTACTACTATTTTTTTTTATATCTCTAGCTTTGAACAATTGCTGTTTGATTCTCTATTTTTTGTATTTAAGTTGTTGTAGGGGTGCATGATTGGTTCTACGTAACAACCTAAAGCTTTTTGGTTCACAAATATAGAACTTAGCCATAAGAAAGTTTCAATTCTCTAAGTGTTTTTTAACCCTCTGGTGAGTCAAGCCTACATGGATTAATGTGAATAGTGCATATAATCATGTAGCATGTATCCTCTCGTGCATAAAGAGGATGTGATGTCAAGTAGACTCGCATCTAAGCTTGATGGTGAATCAGAGAAGTTAAATATTTGATTAAGGGGAAAATGTGAGATGAAGTAATCTCAAAATGTGAGAGACCAATGTAATGTTTATAGGAAAGCTTAACATATTGATGAACCATGTCGGTGAAAAGGATTCCTATAGGATTGGCGAGTACATTGGCTTGTTACCCATGTATCTCGATAGATGGATTTCTTTTTATATGGACTCAATAATCAATTTTAAAGCATGAAGTTTTGTAAATAAAGCCTAAAATGATGAAAGTTTTCGGAAGTGTGTGTATTCTAAATTAGTTTAACCATCATATTGGTTTTTGGTCATCCGAAATCATGTGTGTGCTAGGTTCATGGTTAGTCAAAACTACTTGTATGTGAGATTCAGTATGCCAAAACCACTTGTCTCTAGAGTTTGGTGTCAACTAGAAACCACTTGATGTGATGGTTCATGGTAAGCCAAAACCACTTCAGAATTGTATTGGTTAGGGATAAGCCACAAAATCCCAAGGTGATTACAATGAGGAGAAGACAATAAAGTTTGTGCTATGAATATATATGTTAGGAGTTCAACAAAATTCAGTTATTCCTTACAGGAAAGTGTCATAACTGAAATGTCACGTGTATTGCGTATGTGTCAAAGACTTTTAGTTATAAACAATAACTAGATGTAGATTTGTCCCATAGTTCTAGTTAATTGTCAAAAGTCTATCTACCTATCCATCACCATCAATGTGTTATACAACATCAAATATTTTGTTGTCATTTTGTTTAGTAGATAGTTAGAGAGTTGTTTATCTCCACTGCTGTATAAAATATGTATCATTTGATTATTATGATGTAGCATCTATAAGATACAGGGGAGCAGAAAGCAAAAACTTTTATATTGCTTATAATAAAACATTACATCATAATATGAGCTTCAGCTCCTACATCCATCATTATAGTCGGACTTGATTTCATATTTTTTTTTAACACACTCCTAACAGCTCTGCAACTAAGAGCTGGACTCTTTCAAGAGAGTGCAGAACAGATACATATCGTACTATATATAGAAAACTCAGTGCATAACATCAAGACATATATACATAAAATATTATTTATCGAGCTACCACAATCTGAATGAATTTGCAGATAGGACATTAGGCAGATTGTAGAAGTTAAGGTGAGTTTGCTTATGTGATAAAGAGCAGGCTGGAGGAGCTATGGAAAATCCATTCGAATCCACGCAAAACATGCTTCAATCTTTGTTTGCTCGTGTCTGCAGATAGGCTATGTATACGAAGGATATATGGCATGATATGTTAGGTGGGGTAGTTGGGATTACTTCCAACAACATCGAGTTTCACTGTTTTAATCTCTGTTGTTTATTTATTTAAAAAATACACTGTTCACTCCAATTTTGTCACTCAAAGATCTCTCATGCACAAGAACATTTTCATGTTCATTGCTATGTAGCAGTTGAAGATTTAATTTGTATTAGTTTATTTTTATATCTACCAGTTGAAGTACTATGTGGATAATACAGGATAATGCATGTTGAAGAGTTCTTTTTGTTGGAAATAATCCCAACTATCCCTGACTAACTTGTCATGTCTCAAATCAGGTCCATATGCACATTAATATTGGCAGTTGCTTTTGTCAATTCCATATCTTTTGTATCCTCCAAGCAAATCTCTCAATAGTAAAGACAAAGCACTCAAGCAAATCTTCCTCAAGATTTGAAAGGTTGTCATCTTAATTGCTCTAACCTATGTATTGTACCATATGCAGATCTTACTTGGATTATGGGTGGTTTGAAATTTTTTTTTAAAATTCTTGTTCCCTGTCCATCACAAAGCTAGTTTTCTATATAATGTATAACTTTGTATTTTGCCAAGCACTCTTTGAAAGAGTTTAGCTCCTCAAATCTGTTAGAGAATGTAAGTCTGAATGACATAGTATTTAGTGTATGAGCTGCAGCTCAGTAAGACGATGTAATGTTTATTTTGATTAATATAAACTCTGTTTTTGCCTTCATTTGCACTGCTCTCCTTCATTCCAACATTTGATTAGTGCAAGGGTCAAAAGTACATTTCAAAGTGTTGCTCAATACCTACTTAAAAATGTCTTAATAAATGAATCAATTATGCTCCAAAAATACTAAAATATAAGACTATTGACATATGTCAAATTCATTATGAACTTTTAATTTTTTTAGAATTCTTAATAATTAATTTATAATTTATAATTTAAATAATAAATAAAATCAACCGTACATTTTAATCTCTGTTAAAAGATGTTGCATGCCATACAAATATCCTGATGATGAGTACGATAGAATCTGGACAACACAAAGTGAATCAAATTTACATTTAATCAACACCTCTAAAAAGGTCGATACTTCGGTTACAGATGTACGAGCTTCTGTGACGAGCACTGCTTGGGTTGCCGCCAACAACTCCTCCATTCAACTCTGGTGGACTAGATATTCAGGAATTGAAACCTAATGACTACTATTTGATCAAATTGGTGACTACTATTTTGCCATGTACTTCCTGGAGATTCAGGAATTGAAACCTAATGACATCCGGGTGTTCAAATATTAACATAGGTGGCAATCTATGGTACAGAAACCTACGCTCTACATACAAAGCTGATACCATTTATTCAAATTTTTGTTGAATTCGACCGCCCGGTCGACGTTGCCGCCTCTCATCAATATAAAATTATAAAATTATATTTCATACTATAAAATTATATTCATTTTAATATTATATTTCATACTGTCCACAAAATGTGTGAGACTGCTGATGTGATAGGGGAAATGGGGAAGAAATCCATTTGAATCCAATGAAGATTTCCTTTGATCTTTATCTTTAATGCAGAGGGACACAATACAGGCAAGGTAGTAGGGATTGCTTCCAACACCCGGAGGGTCTGGCTAATAAACAACAAAATGCAAAGCTGAATTTAAGGTGGAGTTTCTTTACTCAACAATTTTGTACCTGCATCTAGGGAATATTATTACCATCTTCTATGCATGTTTGAAATGCTTTTGTTTGATATTGTAGCTGTGAACATGCATGCAGCTCCTCTTTTATTTTTTGAATTCTAGTTTCTTTCTATGCATAACAAGAAAACTATTTTCAGTTTTCTTTTCGACAATAGTTTTCTTTTGGACAATTAGTTCAATTTTATTTTTAGTATATGCACTCACATGTATTGTTTTATTTTTAGGAGACTATTTATAGTTTTATTTAATTTATTATTTTTAGGGACTCAATTAATTATTTTTTATTTGAATAATGCATAATGAGTGCATGAAATGTAATCAGGAGTGAACTATTTGTTGGAAGAGGCTGCAACCTCTATAAAAACTGTTGAATTCCAATGTTTAGTGTGGCTTGCAACAATGTAATTGGGTTTTCCAGATTTAAATAAAAGATTTGTATTTGTGTCAAAAGATTTCTTGTTTCTTTATTCTCTGTTTTAGATTCTACAAATGGTATCAGAGTAGGACAATTGGGCATACAATGTTGAAGAAACTTGTGGGTGTGCAATTGAAAAAAAATACAGTTTATGAAGGAGTGTTTCAGTCAGTCTCTACCATCAAAGAAATTTATTTTGGTATAAATTAGGAAACCCATATTATGAAAGGTGTAGAAGATTGCAGCCATAAAAAATAGAGAGAAAAAATAAGACCGTTGCTGAAATTATTGATTTCCATTGTCGAAGAAGTAAAATAAGTGTTTAGAACTCTTGAAGTAGCTATCAAATAGAAAGATCTGTAAGCAGTGTCAGGTAAAATTAATTTATTTTTAATGGATAAAACAGGTAAAAAAGCTAAAAAAGAAAATGCAAGTTTAATTTGTGAGAAAGATTGTTTGAAAGATGAATTGATGAGATTGAAAAAGTATAATTTAGAATTGACAAAAAATATAAAGCAATTGAGAAGGGATATCTATGATTGTTTTTGTTAAAATGATACTCTTGAAAAAGAATTGTTGAAAGTTAAGAGTGCAAAATGAAGATTTGGAGAAACGACAAGAAGTGTTGAAAAAAGAAAATGAGATTTTGAAAGTAAAACCAATAGTGCATGATGTCACATGTGATACGAGTGATTTGCGTCCTTCAGTTGATATGAATGATGTACCTAATGTTTGTTTAGGTGAAGATGGTCAAGTTGAAAGTAAGGATGTGTTTGCATGCACAGGTGCAAGTTGTGATATTAAAAACAAAGGTTATTCTAAAAATAATATTGGTATGAAGATGATGCAGAAAATGGGTCATAAAGGAAAAGGTTTGGGAAAGCATGAGAAAGGAATTCAAGAGCCCATTCAGCCAATTATGAGGCCAAAGTATTAAGGTTTTTGATACTGTAAGAAATAGATATTTGATGTTGCTAGTGTTACAAACTCATACAAATTAGTTGAAAGAATTCAGTGTTCACATTGCCATAGAGAATGACATAAAGAAGACAAGTGTTGGGATCTTCACCCCTGTTCAATTTGTGGGTTGAAGAATTATTGTGAAAAGTCATGTTGGAACAAAGAGATGAATGAGCAATCTAAGAAAGGTTGTATACAGATTGATTATGGTTGGATCAATGGATCCTGTTGGTAAAAGTTAACGAATATGTTCAGAAGTTTGTACTAGCCTAAATATTCACATGTGAATGGAAGAAGTGATCGGACATAGTTTGGATGTTCGAGTCATGTAACAAATGACTGCTTGCTATGATGGCACATTGAAGTTCCATGAGTCTTCTTTAGAGAAAGGAAGAGAAGGCTTTGCCATCTCTCATGAAGTGAGTTGAAAAGGTTTGGATTTTGTCACATTGAGTTCCCTTGTACAACAAGCTCACATCAAGTTACAAAGATCTAGTTTCTCAAAGATTTAATATCAATTTGTGAGTCTCATCATCAAGGGGGAGTATGAAGATAATTGATGCTGTGAACATGCATGCAACCCCTGCTTTAATTTTAGAACTCCAGTTTCTTTCCATGCACAACAAGAAAACTATTTTTAGTTTTCTTTTGGACAATTAGTTTAGTTTTATTTTAGTGGAATAAAGCATGTGCACTCACATGTATTGTTTTATTTTTAGGAGACTATTTATAGTTTTATTTAGTTTATTATTTTTAGAGACTCAATTAATTATTTTTTATTTGAATAATGCATAATGAATGCATGGAATGTAATTAGGAGTGAACTATTTGTTGGAAAAGGCTGCAAGCTCTATAAAAACTACTGAATTGTAATGTTTAGTGTCGCTTGCAACAATTTAATTGGGTTTTCCAGATTTGAATAAAAGATATGTGTTTGTGTTAAAAGATTTCTTATTTCTTTGTCCTTTGTTTTAGATTCTAAAAATATGGATTGCAAATCCAATGCTTGCATTAATCCTACTAAAAATAATAACAAGAGAACTGTAGTTGTGTAGGGGACCATAGCTGGAGTTGTAGCAGTTGCAATTTTTAGTGCAACATTAGTGGTGTTCATAAAAAGGATCAAGTCAAACAAGACTACTCCATTAGTGGTGACTGGTGAGCACAACAAGTAAGTCATCTTCTTTCCCCATGATATTGGAACACTTATTCACCGTATATTCTTAGACTACTTTTTTCTTCAGGGGCAAAAAGTGGTCAATTGCCAGTATATCTCATTTTCAAAAATATGAAAAGCTTAAGTGATTAATAAATGAAAAAACTTATTAGGTAAGATAGAAGAAAAATCTACACAGTTAGCTCTTGTAAAACTGGAAGTATGCCGATTAGGTCTGGAATTTGACGGTCACCCCTGCCTATCATATGATTTTTTATGACGGTTTAGTCATTCTAATGCCTTTCATTTTACGTTTTAAAAAAAAAGGTTAAGTGTCAAGTTTTTTTTAATTTGTGAATAGTTTAATATAAATTCTTTAAGCTTTACAGAATTGAAGAATTCAATTGCCATGAAAAGAAATAATTCCATGCAAAAAAATAATATAATAATTTAAAAAACAATGATAAATTAGTAATGCACTAAAAAAATCTTAAATTTATTTGTAAGTTTCTAAATTCACAGCCAAAAATCTTGTTTATTATAAAAGTAGAAACTATTTTAGATTTTTTTATTACAATATTTAAAAAAATTAGAAATAATTGTATCTTATCATTTCAATTGTTAGAAGTTTCTATATTGATATTTAAGACAATCTTATAAAAAATAGTAAAAAATAAATTGACAAAGTTTCTAAATTTATATAAGAAAAAACATACTAAAAATTCATATAAAAATAATATAAAATTAGAAACAATTATATCTTAATACTACCATTTTAAAATATTCTAAATAAATTCATATATTTATAATAAACAATGTTGTAAAATAATATATATCAATATATATTACCTATTATAATTTTTTACGGCTTATTAATAATTTGAAGTGTCATATATACGGTTTTTTGAAAAAATAGCGTGTCGATACATACGGTCCACTAATTTTATTAGTTGTAATATATGGTCTAAAAGTGCAAAAAATGGCCATATAGCCTATCAAATTCTAGGCCTGATGCCGATCATACAGTTACCAAGACATGATAGAGATGACTGATGATTTCTACAAGCAAATTGGAAAAGGAGGATATGAACCAATTTACATAGGTTGGCTTCAAGACAAGGAAGTAGCAGTCAAAATATTATCTGATAAGTCACATCAGGGTCCCAAAGAGTTTTCTACTGAGCTGCTCAGAATTGTTTTTTCGTATGAATAAGCTGATGTTATCTGCATTAAAAAGGATACCTATAACTTGTAGTACTGTACAGGTGGATATGCTCTCAAGAGTACACCATAAAAATTTGGTAAAATTCATTGGCTACTGCATTGAGGAAGAGAATATGATTCTAATTTACAAATTTATGTCAATTGGAGACCTGCGACACTGTCTCAATGGTAAAATGCATGCAAAACTCCTGCTCAATTGAACTATATATATACATGCATTTTGATCGAATATTTGAGGTAAGAATGTGTAAATGTGTATTCAGGCCAAAATTTATCTGGAAAATGCCTTGATTGGGAAACAAGGGCTAGTATTGCATTGGATGCTACTCAAGGCTAGTGAAGCATCATTCCATTAATTTTTTGGGCTATAGTCAACCACAGTTTGTTAAGCCTCTCCTTCATAATCATTTATTATTATGAAAGGAAACACCATTTGAGAGAGCCTAGATTTTGCAAGCAGGTTTAGAGTATTTACATCATGGCTACAACCCATGCATTATTGATAGAGATGTGAAGAGCTCAAACATCCTACTCAATGATCGAATGGAGGCAAAAGTAGCAGATTTTGGATTTTCAAGAATCGCTCCTTTTGAGGGAGTTACTCACAAAAGTATAGTAGTGAAAGGCACCACAGGATATATAGATCCCGAGTAATTATTTTCTACACGTTATTACTGTATTTGAAATCTTATTATTGTAGAATTTTGAACTTGACTTATCTTCTTTGAACCAACTGATTAACAAAAATAATAATAGAGAGAGCAAACATAACAACAAAAGAATAAATTGCAAAAAGAATTTACAATTCAAAATTAAAAAACAAAATGCCCTATTTTTTGGAATTGTTCACACCAATTTCTTTTATTGCAGCTTTTTTAAAAGAATACAAAGCTTAAATATTTATAGATTATTGTCTGCTTGTAAAAGAAAGGTCTCTAAAAATAAAACATAAACTAAAAATAGAGAGCATGCATAGCATGCAATATTTGGTGAAAAAAGAAACCAACAGTTCTAAAGAAAACTCTAATCTAAGAATAGTCTAACTGCATGCATAGCATTCTTTATTTGTATGAGAAATAAAAAACTATTAACTAAATTAATCTAGCTAAATGCTGGTGTATGGTGGTGGAGTCCAAAACCAGTTTGAGTTGCATGGAGCTGCATGCTTGAGCTGCATCAGTTATCAACATACTCCCCCTTGATGCTGAGAGGGCTCACAATCTTATCTCGTAGTGCTATAAACTGAGCTTTTGCAACCGGTTTGGTGAATATATCTGCTAGTTGATCCTGGGTGTTAATGTGCTTCAATTCAACATCCTTCTTTTGCACCAAATCTTGTATGAAGTGATATTTCATATCAAAATTCTTTGTTCTACTGTGATGAACCAGATTCTTAGCTAACTTGATGGCAATCACATTGTCACAATAAATTACTGTAGGCTGAATTTGTTTTTCTCCAATTTCTTCCAAAACTTTTATGAGCCAAAGAGCTTGTGTACTTGCTGAGATAATTGCAACATACTCCACTTCTGTAGATGAGAGGGCCACAATGCTTTGGTTTTTTGAGCTCCAAGTAATTAATCCAAAACCAAAAGAGAAACAATTTCCAAATGTGGACTTACAGTCATCCATACTACCTCCCCAATTTAAATCACTAAAGCCTACAAGATTGAACTTTTTAGAAGAGTAGTAATGAATACCAAAATTTAGGGTGCCTCTCACATACCTTAAAATTCTCTTGGCTACCTTCATATGTATTTCAAATGGATTTATCATATACCTTGAAACAAGTGAAACTGAATAGGCAATATAAGGCCTCGTGTGGGTTAGAAACATCAAGCTCCCCACAATACTTCTATAAGCTATCTCATCAACTAAATCAACACCATCATCTCTACATAACAAAACTCCATGAGCACTTGGAGTGGAGGCAGGGTTACAATTAGTCATATTAAATTTCTTTAGCATATCCTGTGCATACTTTGTTTGACAAATGAAAATCTCATCCTTACTTTGATAAACCTCCATTCTTAAAAAATATTTTATCAGACCAATATCTTTCATCTCAAATTCTATCATCATAGTAGCTTTGAATTAATCTTTCATCATAGCAGATTTGAATTCATCTTTCATCTTAAAACTACTACCCATATATAAAAGGTCATCAACATACAAGCTTATGATGAGAATATCAGTACCTTCTTGTTTGTAGTAAATGGTAGGATCACTCTTACTTCTCTGGAAGCCATTTTCCTGAAAGTATCCATCAATCCTAGCATACCACACTCTTGGTGCTTGCTTGAGGCCATACAAAGCCTTCTTCAACCTGTAGACATTATTCTATTTTCCTTCCACTTCAAAACCTTGTGGATGCTCCACATATACTTCCTCTTCTAAGTACCCATTCAAGAAGGCACTTTTCACATCCATATGATGTATGCTCCACTTCTTCTAAGCTGATAATGAAATCAACATTCTTATGGTCTCTTTTCTTGCTACTGGTGCAAATGTCTCTTCATAATCAATTCCTTTCTTCTATGTGAAGCCTTTAGAAACTAATCTTGCCTTGTGTCTTTCAACACTCCCATCATTGTTAAACTTGGTCTTGTAGACCCATTTGGTGCCAATCCTTTTTTAGTCATGTGGAAGTTCTGTTAACTCCCAAGTGTCATTCCTGTGAATAGAATCCATCTCTTCTTCCATGACTTTCACCCAAACCTCATTAGTACACGCATCTTCAAAACATGATGGTTCAAAATTAGCCTTGTCTAATAAAGTAAAATTCACTGTCTCACCTATTGGGCTTTCTTCATGTACTTGATTTCCACTCTTCTGATAGATATCACTCAATCTCCTTACCTTCCTTGTAGAACTTGGAGAAGAAGTTGGACTTGAACTTGGTACTAAAGAACTTGATGAAGGGCTGCTTGGTGGAGTTAAACCACTGGTTACAGAAATATTAGTTTTCTTCTCATGATCAATATCAGCAATTATATCATCATTCAAAACAGATTTTGGCTTCTCAACATGGTCTTTTTGATGGCCATAAACTCCCCCTTCATCAAAAATCACATCTCTTGAGACAATAAGCTTGTTAGTGAGGGGATTATACAATCTATATAAGTCTTTCTTTTCTCACTATACCCAATAAAAATATATGACTCACTCTTTTCATCTAACTTCTGTCTATTCTGATCAGGTACATGCACATAAGCCAAACAACCAAAAACTTTGAAATGATTAACATTAGGCCTTTTTCCATACCAAGCTTCATAAGGAGTCATCTTTTCTTGTGCACTGGTGGGGCTACGGTTGAGGATGTACACTGTTGTAGCAACTGCATCTCCCCAATAAGAATTGCTCAATCCCTTGGCTTGTAACATGCACCTCGCCATTCAACCACAGTATGATTCTTCCTTTGAGCTACTGCATTTTGTTGAGGTGTGTATATAGTTGTGAGTTGCCTCTTGATGCCATTAAGATCACAACAACTTTAGAAATCCTTTGAGAAAAATTCTCCTCCATGATCAGTCCTTAAACACTTGATCTTGCATGCTTTCTCATTTTCCACAAGGGCTTTGAACTTCTTGAATGTATCCAAGGCTTCATCTTTGGCTTTCAAAAAATATACCCAATAATTTCATGAGTAATCATCAATAAAATTGATGAAATATGATGACTTACCCAAACTCAGTCTGCATAGGACCACATATATCTGAATGAACAAGCTGAAGTGGGTGATGAGCCCTCCATGCATTTGCCTTTGGAAACTTTTCCATTGCATGCTTTCCTTTAGCATAACCTTCACAAACCTCCTTGTGTTCCTCAACCTTGGGCAAACCAGAAACTAATGCATGCGAGGTTAGAAACTTCAAACTATCAAAATTTAAATGCCCATACCTGAGATGCCATAACCAACTTGAATCCTCATAAGTCATATTTGCCAAACTGTTGTTATGCTCACCAAACCTCAAGGGGAACATCCTATTTCTCGTCATAGGAACAACAGTGATCACCCTACTACCCTTGTTCTTATCATAGATAGTACATGTCTTATTCTCAAAGACTACTTTATAATTTTTCTCAAATAGCTTCCCAACACTTAACAAATTGTGCTTCAATTTTGGAGTATAATAAATATCATGAATACTCTTTATACCTTCTTTTGTTTGGACCTCCATAGCTCCTTTGGCAGCAACCTCCAATGATTTATCATCACCAATCTGGATCTTGGATTTAAAACTTCCATCCTTTGTTGAGAACAACTTCTCATTCCCTTTCATATGGTTAGAGCATCCATAATCTAGGTACCAAATATCTTTACTAGTATTTTCACCCTTGGCATAAGATAAAAATAAGTGATCAGGAGGATTCTCACTACTTTCTTGAGCATAGTTAGCACTTTTACCTTCTTTCAATCTGCATTCTCTTTCAACGTGGCCATACCTATTACAATGGTAACATTGAACATTTCTCTTATCAAATCTGCCTCTACCTCTTCCTCTGTAACCACCTCTTCCTCTTGAGTCACCTCTACCTCTAGCTCTTGAAGAATTTTGGCTTTTCCCTTTACCTTGGCCTTGATTGATTTTGGCACTACTGCTGCTTGCATCTTCATTTTTTGTGATTTACAATTTAGAGGAAAATGCTTTCTCTACACCTTCAAAAGATTCTTTCAATCTTTTTTCATGAGACATCAGGGATCCAACCAATTGATCAAACTGTAATTTTATCAAATCTTTGCTTTTTTCTATGATTATTGCTACATTATTCCATCTAGGTGTCAAAGATCTCAACACCTTTTTTATCAAAACTTCATTGCTTATAATTTCCCCAAGTGTAGCCATTTTATTGACCACATATTTGACTCTGACACAATAATCACTTATACTTCCAGCTTCTTGCATCTTCAAATTCTCGAACTCTCACTTCAATGTCTAAATCTTGACCACCTTAACTTGATCACTACCCTGGTAAGCTTCTTGTAGAGTCTTCCAGGCATCTTTGGCAGTTGTTGCTCCTGATATTCTTGGAAATAAGCTCTTATCAAGAGCTATCTGAATGTGAAACATAGGTTGAGCATTCTTTTTCCTTGCTTCCTTTCTTGCTGTTCTTTCATTGGCTGTAAGGTCATTCCAATCACCTAGCTCCTCATAACCTGATTCAATAATCTCCCACAAATACTTTCCAATAAAAAAGGTCAGGATCTTAATGCACCAATAATCATAATCATTCCCATCAAATTCTGGAACGAGCATATGGTTAGAATTCAACATGATTAACTTTAGTGAAATTCCAACAATAAAACTTTAACCCAAAACAATTTTACCTACTCTGATACCACTTGTAGAATTTTGAACCTGACCTATCCTCTTTGAACCAGCTGATTAACAAAAATAATAATAGAGAGAGAAAACAATAACAATAAATTGCAAAAATAATTTACAATTCAGAATTAAAAAACAAAGTGCCCTATTTTTTGGAATTGCTCACACCAATTTCTTTTATTGCAGCTTAACTAAAAGAATACAAAGCTTACATATTATAGATTATTGTCTTCTTGTAAAAGCAAGGTCTCTAAAAATAAAACATACACTAAAAATAGAGAGCATGAATAGCATGCAATATTTAGTGAAAAAAGAAACCAACAGTTCTAAAGAAAACTATAATCTAAGAATAGTCTAACTGCATGCATAGCATGCTTTATTTGTATGAGAAATAAAAAAATATTAACTAAATTAATCTAGCTGCATGCTGGTGTATGGTGGTGGAGTCCAAAAATAGTTTGAGTTGCATGGAGCTGCATGCTCGAGCTGCATCAGTTATCAACAATTATAGGGATACTGACCACTTTGTTGTTTATTTATATTTTGCAGATATTACACTCTTCATCGACTGATAGAAAAAAGTGATGTATATAGCTTTGGGGTTGTTCTCTTAGAAATTATTTTTGGACGACATCCTATGGTTGCCGAGTCCTCAGATGGAGAAGCAACTCACATCAGTAGTTGGGTAATGTAGCTGGAGAAATCAAACGTTGTTGAATTTACTATGAAATAAAAACACAAAATGACCAAATTTTGATTTTTTTTTAGTTTAATCGCAGACTAGGGAATTCATGTTGAGGGGAGATATAGAGAGCATTGTAGATCCTGCTATGGAAAAGAAGTATAAGATAGACGACTTGTGGAAATTAGCAGAGTTAGCAATGGCATGTTGCTCAAACCACTCAGTTCAGAGGCCGACAATGAGTGAGGTGGTGTTGGAGTTGAAGGAATCGATGGTATCGTCATCCCACTCGAATCTAAGCTTAGAGCTTCCACAGTGGAGATCCCCAACTAATATTTCTCCTTCACGTAGAGATCCATACCTATCGTTGTTAAATCTCCGGCCAAGATAATGTTTGAGGAGAAATAAAAAATGAAAGTTCCTCTTGTTGGGAATTTAAGGAAGGTAGTGTTATTTTAAACTGAGCAGAAAACATGATAATCAACAATAAAATAGAGAAACCAAAACAGAAATGAATATACAACACCGCATAACACGAAGTTTAACATGGTTCACCATTACTGGCTACATCCATCGAAAGGTGGGAAAATAATCTATTAATCAATTTCTAATCTACATACAGACATGACTACACTCAGTCATTTATACAATCACATTCAGCTGTGAAATGAATAGTTTGAGGGAGTGGAAAGGTGATGTGACCGTTGGGTTTCAAATTCCCAACAATCTCCCCCGTGAAGGCCAACCGGTACAGTCATACTCAATGTCCCCTGCTTTTCATTTCGATTATTACAGGACTAAACCCAATGGAGATTTTAACTTTGCCAAACTCCACTCATGAAAAATTCGAATGAGTTTTCTCCAACTCAAACCAGAGTAAAAAATGCTTTCCGGCACAAACTTGGCCAATATATCAAATTTAGAAACAAAAATTTTCGTAGGTTCAAAAAACACTCCATCATGGACAACCTGAAAACTTCTTTTGTATCCCCTGAATCTAGGCTCTTTGTAAAAAAAAAGTCATCCACTCATTGACCAAACAAGAAGAGAATCACAATAGTCATACATCTACATCCCATCATGACCCCATTCAAATTGTCAAGCTGCAGAAAGGCGTTACAAATTTGTTCTCGTCTAGCTGGTGCATAGCACGCTCTCGCCCTTCGCCTGCAAATGCTAATCCGTAGTGGCCATTTCCAAATGACCCTGTCAGCCTCAACTACCACATCATTTGTCATAGGTTTCTTCTGTGTAGGAAGCTTTAAAATCTCAATATGGCCTTCAAATGAAGGCTTAGGGATATAAATTTTTCAATCGAAATGTCCAGGTCTCACTAGTGCTGCATCAAGAACATATGGCCTATTGGTGACAACAGTAGTAGTCATACATATCTCCTTTCCCTTCAAATCCATCTAAGCTTGTAAGAAGCTGATTATCTGTGGCATCACACTCTTGTCCTCTGGAACAATTAACGATACCACTAGTTCTTCCAGTAGCATCTGGTTCATCAATGAAGACATTGTGTTCTTTAGCTCACAAGTAAAACAACGCTATGTTGATTTTTCCTTCGGGTGAACTACATTCCAAGAGAAACCTGGCCAGACCATTTCTTCACAGAAGCAGTTCCACGATTCCTTGCAAAGCAGTCTCCACAATCACCGTTACCATACGATTGGGTCTCTGTCGCTAGTTTTGTCACTTCTACCATCACAAGATAGGTAATCACGGTGGCAGGATTGGGGTAATGAAATTGTTTTATCGAACATGCATATTGTCTATGCCCCGACTCATCATAAAAGCAACAGAGTTCGTTGTCTCCTATTGTACCATTCAAGGTCTTTGGCTCTTCCATTTCCACAAATGAAACGAATCGATTTTGTGCCTACTTGTCTTCAGGATGGGCAACAGCTAGGGCTTCGTGACCCTCTTGTTGACCGATACACAAGCCTCTCCTCTCATCTTTTGGACTCCCTTCTTGGTCCTCTTCCAACCAGAAAAAATCTTAAAACGCCCACATGTCATCAGTGGTGTTTGCAGCAAGCTCTTCTTGCTTTGGGCCATCCGCAGGCATCCCATCACAATAAAACCCAGCTCCTAGATTTGAAGGCATGGGAGAGGAACCACTTCGATAAACATAACGAGCACCAATGGGATTCATGTCAAAAAAGTTTTTGGTATTTCTAGCAGAAATTTGTGCAACACCTATAATCAATGCATTCCACTCTGCTTCTACTTCGACAATCTTCATCAATAAATCATCGCTTCTGCAACCTGCCTCTTCTTCTTCAGGGTCATCCTCATTTGCTAGATTCGAGACTACATTCTCCTCATCTTGGAAGAGAAACAAACCAATATCTTCTTCTTCAAACAACAAATACAACAAACACTCTTCTTCTTCAGTCAAAGTCTCCTCCTTTTTCCTGCCATCCTACCAATGACATTTGGTTTCAACCTCCACTTGGACATCACTCTCTACCAAGTCTAGACTGCCAAGAAATTTTTCGATGACTGATTTGGCTTCATCATCTGATTTGGCCTCATCATCTGAAACTTTAGCCTATTTTTTGATAACATAAAAACACCCAACTCTGGGATCGAACAAAAAATAAGGGCACTCATTTCGAGAATCAACCATCCAATTGGATCCCATCTCTCCTCAACATTTCACCATACCTATGATACCAATTGTTAGTTTAAACCAAGTAGAAAACATGATAATAAACAATAAAATAGTGAAACCAAAACATAAATGAATACACAACAATGCATAACACGAATTTTAACATGGTTCACAATTACTGGCTACATCCACCGAAAGCAGGGAGAATAATCTATTAATCAATATCCGATCTACATAAAGACATGACTACACTCAATCATTTATACAATCACATTCAACTATGAAATGAATAGTTTGAGGGAGTGGAAAGGTCATGTGACTGTTGAGCTTCAAATTCCCAATAGGTATACTGTTTTGAGTAAAGTCTTCTGAGTTGTGACTGCGTGGTTTGCAATGATTCATTCAAGCATATTTATTTTGTTACTGCACAACTGTTTGTAATTTGTTGCTTATTGATATTTTTGGCTTGGACATTTCCACTGATAAATTGGCTATGCATGCATGTTTCTTTTTAGGATCAATTAAACCTAGAATTTAACGCACATGACATGCTTTTATAGATTGAAGTACAAATTTTTTATTATAAAAAAGTAAACTGTAGATACTGACAATTTGAATTGTAGGATTCTTTGAAGTTGTAATTGTAATAAATGCAATTAATTTTTGATCAATAGAGTTCTACATATTTATTACTATGAATTTAGAATGATAAAGATAATTATAATTTTTATCTTATACAAAGAAAGATAGCGTTGGTTTAGTTAATGGAGTCTCCTTTTTAGTGCAAAGTTGTGTACATTTTTAATAACTTACAAAACACAAACAAAATTAGTAATACACTTAAACTAAGGGTAAGCTTTATCTTTTGTTTAATACCAAACATCATTCACTAAATCTTAAGATGACCTAACTCACCTTAGATGTAAAAAGGAGAAAAAGTTGCATGTCCTTAACACATCAACTCTCAAGGAAACCTACAGTACATTATGAGTAACAATACCAAAATAAAAATTTCTGAGGTTTTGCTCTGCTAGGGTTTTCTTGCTACCACTGTATTGTTTGTCTGCATCTTGCGTTTTCTTCTCTCATACCACATTTATTGCGGGATTTTAAGCCTTTTATTATGGCTTCGTCCATTCCCATTCTAGCAGTTGATGTTGATGATGGTGTTTGGGAATCTAGAGACCATGACTCCTCTTAACAAATAGCCCCACAAGTTCATCCCAAAAGTGTTCCATGAGGTACTATTTTTGGTACCGCTGATTTTGTTTTACCATTGCAAGATTTTGATAGTGCTTGTGATTGACTTGAAAAGTATTCTTTGATAGGATATTTTGTGGGGAGGGTTCCACTTGAAAGCATGATATGTGACTAGGTTGCCGAATCTTGGTCCCCTCATGGGGTCTGACTTGAGGGTGCTCAAAACGTTACGAACATTTATTTATTTATTTCTCTTTTCAAATTCCACCTATGTCGAGTGAGTCCTATAAAATGGGGCATGGTATGTTCGGTCTTGCTTGCTTGTTTTTTAGCCTTGGTCAAGAGACTTTATAGTCTCTGATGAAAAGAAGCTCAAGGTCCTTGTCTGGGCTGAATTCCATGGCCTTTCTCTTCCTTGTTGGTCGTTCCTACAAACTATTGCCCAATCCCTTGGCAAGGTGGTTTTCATGGATTCAAACCGGTTTTTTCATGCTCACCCTCAAAAGAGGATTTTTATTGAAGTGGATTTAACTCGGGATCTTAAGGAAACTATTGATATTCAAATTAGCGGATAATTTTTTTCTCAGTGTGTGCTTTATTTGAATTTGCCCAATACCTATTATCGGTGTTGATCCTCTGGTCATAAGATTAAGTATTGCCCTCTTGTTGCACCTCGCACTAAGTCCCCACCTAAAGAAGATGCACCCTCTTGCCCTTCTGAGACTGTCTGAAGAAGGTTGGACCACAGTGGGCCGAAAAAATAAGCCAAAGAAAGATGTTTATGTTGCTTCACAACCCTCTTCATAGCTTGCCGATGTGGCAAAGCCAGTTTCCACTAAGGTGCAAGATAGTGTGCAACCAAATGTTTCAAACCCTATTGATAAGGGGAAGGGCTCCGTTGAGGGGAGCTATTGCTCTTCTTGGGTATGTACCCCTCAAGCTACTTCAATTATAGCTTCTCAACCTATCTCATTGCACTTCTCTCGCAGGCCCTCCAGGTGGGATGGTGGTGGTGATGAAGTCTATAATAAACACATGGTGCTTCTAGGCAATGCTTACCCTAGTTTTTAACCCGATTCATATTTTTTGTAGAATAGATAATCCTCTCTTGAGGATGAGGACAACATGCACGGATTTGAATGATAAATTTTCTCTCATGGAATGTTTGGGGTCTCATTGACCTCGCCAAGAAATATTCTATGTTGGATATTAGACAAACTTATCTTGGTATTGATTTTTTCTTCCTTCAAGAAGTTAAATTGCAACTTTCATGTTAGTTGTTGCATGTCATGTGATTTGGCCAAATGGTTTGCTTTTGTCTTAGAACACAAAGCTGGCTGAGGAGGTGTTGTTACTCTCCTCTCACCACACTTGCATTCTTCTATAGATTACCATAGGTCAGATCCTACTCAATGGGTGGTGTGGGTCCTCATGTTAGTTGACAATAATTCCTTTGGGATCATTAATGTTTAAGCTCCCATTGACGTTGTTGAGTGATCCTGTTTATAACGATGGATAGCTGATTCTTTGCTAGTTGCCACTTGGGTGATGTGTGGGGATTTTAATATGGTTGAAGAAGCCTCTGTTAAAGATGGCATTTTGCCTTCTCGATGGATAATTGATGAACGAGAACCCTGGTTTCACATGCCCATTAAATTGGGTCTTTTCAATCCTAACACCAACTGCCACCCTTCTTAGGGTGTCTGGCACTTGGTGTACTTACAAAGCTAGCTCTCATAGTATTTTTAAGCACCTTGATCATGCCATGATCTCAGCTCAATATTTTTTTGGCTTTGGGGAAAATCAACCTCTTTCGATTTTACCCCTTGTTGAGGTCACCTTGTCAGATCATTTTCCCATCAAGTTTAGCATTGAATGGAAGTCAGGTTGTATGCATCCTTCTAAAACATAGTTTTTTCTCAATACTTACTTGCTTAATCATCTTCCCATGTTAGCCCACATAATACAGGTCTACAATCTTGAGAGTCATCCCACTCAACTTTCTGGTTGAATTATGTCATGGAATGATGCTATCCAATGCACAACTCATTTTTTCACATCTATGGCAGACAACTAGCTTTGTATCACTGGCTGTCCTATGAGGATACCGCCAGAGATTTGAAGGTTTCCACAAAATCTTTGATGACCGACCCCTTTAGCCCTGAATTACAGGTCAGGGTTTCATATCTTTGACATCAAAAATAGATACTAGATAACCATGCTACTAGAGGTGCCACAGGTTAAAGCTAGATTGATTTGGCTCAGGGTTGGTGGCCATGCTTCTAAAGAGTTCTTTCTAATTCTCAGAGCTTGTCATTCCTCTCCTAAGATCAAAAGGATTAAGAAGGGTCAATCATTTCTCTCTGAGTTACTGGATATTCTTCAAGCCTTTGTCTGACATTATGAGAAGGTGTTTACTACGCACGAAAATTCCCTTGAGCGTGAATGAGCCTTGCAAAAATGACTTGTTGTTGTTCCCTCTCAGATCTCTAATGCCCAAAGAGTTTTTTGAGACCAACTTCTCACTCTTGAAGACCTTAAAGAGGTTGTTTTCTCTATATCATATGACAAAGCTTCTAGTTATGATAGTTTCCTTTGCGAATTCTACGTTTAGCCTTCTGGCCTTGTGTTGGTTTTGACTTGCATAAGGTCTATTTGGAGGCTTTTCACTCCCAATCTCAGGGAATCTCATTAACAAGGGGAATATTAAGTTCATCCCTAAAGATGGTGATCCCAAGGATATTTGTAATTGGCGACCCATAACCTTATTGAATGCTTCTTATAAAATTATTGCCAAGGCTTTGTCTCTTAAGGTCAGACATCTCCCTTTACAGATTGTTTGCCCAGAACAAATTGGTTTAGTCAAATCTAGGTTTATATTGGACAACATCATTATGTTTTGGGAAGGAATGAAGTGGGCTCGACATTCTTCGTAAAAAACCATTTTTCTTAAAATTGATTTTACCAAAGCTTATGATCACATTTAATGGCCCTTTATTCTTGCAATGCTTATAGCGTTAGGGTTTGGTCCCTATTTCATTTAGTTTGTAGAAATGCTCTTTGGGTATCCTTCGGATTGCATCACCATTAATGGGTGTCAATCTTTAGCCTTTGGCCTTTTCAGGTCCATCCACTAGGGTTGCCCTCTTGCCCCTTCTTTGTATGTGCTTTCTGTTGAAGGATTTGTGTATCTACTTGTTGCTGCCATTTCGGTTGGATGTGTCAGGGGGAATTTCTTGCCCGAGTCACCTTCTCAACTTGTCAATGACCATTTTGTGGATGATTCATTGCTTACCCTCATTGAAGAGGAGAATAATGTCAAGGAGGCACTAAATTGCCTAGACACCTTTTTTTGGCATCTGGGTTGGCTATTCAATGGCACAAAACCTAGTGTTACAGACAGTCTTTTCTTCCTCCTCTACCTTGGATTCTTTAGTATTGTTGGAAATGGATCCAAACAAAAATTATTTTCAGTTCTTGGGAATTCCCTTTGTGATGGTTGATGGTATGATGAAAGAATAAGTATCTGGTAGATTACTGAGAGGGAGGGGGGGGTGGGGGGGGGGTGAATAAGTAAATTGAAAAACTGATATAAACTTCCTAACCTCAATCTCAATCACACAAAGTAAACTTATCAATGAAATAACTCTATCAAGATAATATCTCATAAGAAAAATTGGTTGACTATTATAGCAACTTAACAGTAAACAACATTAAATTTGTAAACATCCAAATGCTTTATCATATTTCAACAGACTTCATTTCTCAATGCTTCCAGTTATCATGCCTTATCAGAATAGTTAAGTAGTTAATCAAATCAATCATAAGATCATAACCACAAAAAAATTCATCACATGACACAAATATTTTTGACGTGGAAACCCAAATGGGAAAAACCATGATGAGATGAGACTCACAAGATAACTATCTGAACTCTTCTGAAGTTTTCCCTGTTAGGAGCCAAGCCTATTAAAGATTTTACAAAAGTCCTGTTAAGAACTGATCCTGTTAGGAATCACTTGGTTAAGGGATTGACTACAAATGCCTTGTTAGAAGGAAGTACCCTGTTAGGAGTAACCTCGGTAGAGGATTTGAGAATCCAAGCTAATGGATCACCTTGTTAGAGGATTTAAGAAGTAAGCAAGCTTGTTAAAGCTTACCCGGTTAGGGGATTTCAATTTTGCTGTAATTGTTAGAAGACAACATGATTTTGCTTGATCTGTCTGAATAGCACTACACTTGCTTGATCAAATCCTTTTAAGCTTCAATATGCCTTTACTCAAACTACAGATTCATGATCCTATTTGGCAACCACACACTCAATTGATTTCTACCAACACCTTTTTCAAACCAACTTCAGTGACCTTATAACAAATCAATTAGGTTGGTAACACAACAAAAACCCGATTCTCACATAGAGATTACAAACAATTTTGGTTCAAGTATGACGGTTGGATTTACATAGCAATTTGTACACATTATCCAAAAAAACTCCAACCGCTCCTTGATCACTGCTTCATCGGACTTTATAAGTCATCACGTGCGCTTTGCATTAGATGCAATACACTTTGTTCATTCCCTAGACAAAGAAACGCGCTACAACAATTTGAACTTGTCTTCATACAATAATCACACGTGTTGTCATCATTCCGCTCATCATCAGATCATAAACCAACATAACCAATTCAACAATCTTAATCGGTTAGGGTTTAATAAAAACAACAGGTAGGGTTTACCGTTTACATTACATAGATAGGGTTTAACCTCTTATACCAGTTACCGGTTCAACTCACAAACTTACATACCGGTTTATAATATCTTCCACAAAGTTCTTCCTACTATTTACAAGACAATATCAATAGTAACAACAATATCAGCAACATCATTGCCGGTTAATTGACATCAATGACAACATAACATATCATTAATGCAATCTTCATGCAAATGCCAAAAATATCTCCCTTTTGCATTGATGGCAATACAAATATCAATGCTTATGATTGTTGCTGTGATTTGTGAATAGGAATCCTAGTTTACATTACCAAGTATTCACCATGCTCTTCATGTCTTCATCTTGTTACTGGTTCTCCTCCTCATAATCACATAATATTTCTCCCCCTTTGACAACAATGCCAATTTGAAAGTAAATAATATAATTGCAAAGTTCATTGTACAATAATAATAATCTGCAACTAAATGCTCCCCCTATGAAATAGCTTCCACTACTACACCAATCCTTTTGTAAAATTTTGCAAGTGGTTCAAGGACTAATGCAATCACCATCATGCTCAACTAACCTCATGAAGGGGTACAACCCCTAGTTGACTTCTAAGATACTCAAATGTAGTCTTAGATAGAGGTTTGATAAAAATATCTGCAAGCTGCTCCTTGGTAGAAACATGCTCTAAGATAACATCTTTGCTCTGCACTCTTTCCCTCAAGAAATGATACTTCAATTCAATGTGCTTGGTTCGTGCATGCAAAAAAGGATTCTTAAAAATATTTATGGCACTAGTTTTATCACATAAAATCTTTATAGGTTTTGAGATCTTCATCTTAAAACCTTCCAAAATGTGCCTCATCCAAATAGCCCGTGTGCAATTCATATAAATTGCAACATACTTAGCTTTAACAGTAGATTGTGAAGTACAACTCTGCTTCTTACTACTCCATGAAACAAGTCTTCCTCCAAGAAAGAATGCTCCACCTATTGTGTTTTTCTGGTCATCAATATTTCTTGCCCAATCAACATTTGTGTACACCTTCAAATCAAAGTTTCTTCCATATGGATACCATAATCCATAGTCAACAGTACCTTTTAGATATCTAAAAATTCTCTTGGTTGATATTTGATGTGTTTCCTTCGGATTCTTTTGAAATCTAGCAACTATACCAACCGTGTGGGCTATATCCGGTCTGCTGTGAACAACATACTGTAATTTGCCAATCATTGACCTGTATTCCTTTTCATCAATAGATTTAGATTAATCTTCCTTAGACAACTTACAACCTGACCATTGGTGTCCCAAATGGTTTATAGTCACTCATGTCAAATGTCTTCAAGACCTCTTTCACATACTTAGATTGTGTAATGAAAATATAGTTCTTCATTTGTTGTATCTGCAAGCCTATGAATTTTTTTATTTCCCCTACTAAAGACATTTCAAAGTCATTTTTTATTTCATCTGCAAAACTATTGTTTGATGCACTTGAAAATCACTGAGAGGGGGAGGGGGTGTGAATCAGTGACTCCAAATCAGACAGTGTTGGCATTTTGATGATGTTTTGATTGTCATTGATGGACACACACTTTCTTGATGTATGAGTTATGCTCAACCGATAATTGTTCCAACCAGTATTGTGTATTATTGAATGTATAGTCGTTAGACTATTGGTATTTTGCAGAAGATGGTTTACCAGTCATAGATTGACTGAAGATCCCAAGCGGTATGAAGACCCCAAGCGGTTCGAGGATCTCAAGTGGTATGAAGGACCCAAGCGGTAGTTAACTTTTGATTGGAACACTACGATCTTCCAGTCTTCATTTTTTTGACAACCCGTAATTGGTATATTGTATTAATCGGTATATATCTGTGATGAGTTACCAACTGGTATTACTATAATGTGTGATGGGTTATCATCCACCCACACTTTGGCGGTGTGTTTGTGCCATGTTACTAAATGTGTCTAGATGCACTATACCTAGGAATTTGTAGTTTAATCCTATTGGACTGACATGAAATCATATTCCTTTATAAGGACATCATGTCTAGGTTTTGTATATGAGATAGAGAAGAAAAGGTTATTATGTGCAATCAGTGAAGAGAAGGTTAGGTCTGTGTGAAGATATAGAGTGTGCAGTTATAGAAGACTAAAGTAATGCTAAAAAGCATTAACAATGAGCTGTCAAGGATCTAATTAAGCATACTGTGCTATTATCTAGATCATTCACTTGTTGATTACTAATATTTTTGACAAGTCTGAAACCCTTAACCGGGTAGGCTTAGCAAAGCCTTTGTAAATCCTCTAACAAGGTGGTTCACAATTGTGGATCTGAAATCCTTTAACAAGGTATTCTTTAACATGACTTATCTCCTCACACAGATCTAAATTCCTAATAGGACCTGTTCTGGTGAAGAACATTGCATGACCTTAATCGGTCTGGTTACTATTCTATAGATAGTTACTTGTGAGTTTCTGCTCATTGTAGTTTTTCCCATTTGGGTTTCCACGTCAAATATCTTGTGTTATGGTGATTGTTCTTTTGTGGGTGAATGCTTTGTTTTCTATTTGGTTTGCACTTATCTAAACCGATTTATTAGTGAATCTGTTGCACTGGTTATCTGCTAAAATATTTAAAAGATTGATTACAGTACTTATTGGTATACTAATTCACCCCCCCTCTTAGTATTCATCAATTGGTATCGGAGCCAACCTTTCTATAAGTCTAACCACTTGGAAGAAGATATGGGGGAATACAGTGTGAGGGAACTTACTCATCGTCTCACTCATACTAAGAGAGCCTATGATGAATTCAAAGTCAAGTATAAAGCCTCTTTGGCCAAAAGAAGAGAGAATGCTGAAAAATTGATGGAACTTAATGAAAAAAGCTCTTCTAATGAAGCAGACATGGATGCCCTAGTTGAAGAAGTTGAAAAACTGAATGAATCAAAAGCCAACATGAGAAGGGAGTTGGAAGGACTGACTATCAGAATATGTCAGGAGCTTGAGAACAAAAGGAAAGTTGAAGATTTGGTAAAAGACAAAGATCATGAGATTTCCAAGCTGAAGCAAGAAATCAGTACCCTTACCGCTCATCTCCAGGAGAGTAAAGTGGAAAAAGAAGAAATGCAAGATGAACTAAACATGGCCATTTTTGAGAATGCAACCTTGATGGAACCCAATACTGTTATTTCCAAGGAACTTACTGAGTCAAAGGAGATACTTGCCAAATTCAATTATAGTACTGCTAAGCTAGAGCAAAAGCTAGAATCGACAAAGCCAGTAAATAATACCACTGGACTTGGTTTCTCTAGATATGAGGAAGGTGAGACCTTTGGAACAAAAGCTAAAGCATCAAAGAAGAAATCAACATCCAAGTATAAAGGTAAGCAAAAATTTAAACTTGTTTTCTTTAATTGTCACAAAGGACATACTACCAATGTGTGTAGAAGCAAGGCCTACAATAATTTTCCTTATTTTCAAAACAATGTGCCTAGATCCAATAGATTCAATGGAAACTGTTATGCATGCAACAAGTTTGGGCATAGAGAATTTGAATGCAGGTTGGTTTTGGACAACACTGGGAGATATTCTCCAAGGACTCAAGGAGTTATTCCGGAACTTCCTGTGAACCAAAATCCCAACCGGTACAATACCTATGACCATCGGTCAGTCGGTTATCAAGCAACAACTAGTTGGAAAGCAACTTGTTTGATTTATCGTGGTAGTCATCACACTGCTGCAACATGCAGAAGGAAGAATGGAAGTATGAATAACGGACCATGGAGAACACCTGGAATGGTATGCTATCATTGCAACAAATTGGGACACACTGCCAAAAATTGCAGACTGAGAAAGAACCTATCGGGTGATATACCGATCACTCCAAAAGGGAAGATTAATGTTGAAACCATTCAGGTGGAAATGAGTAAAACTTGGAAAAATAAATTAGAAGAAGAGTCACAGGATGAACCTGCTTCTGCACCTAGTGTGGAAGTCTCTGAACTGGAAAACTGAGCTTCAAAAAAGCTTAGGGGGAACATATCGGTGAAATATTTTGAACCCTTGGTTTATATCGGTAAAGACCTTTACCGGTATATGTTACCTGTCAGTCGACATAAGATCTGAAGCGGTAAAAGGAAAAATTAGGGTTTGTACCCTAGCAGTGATGCATTTATTATGGCCAGTGAGAGTTTGTTTAAAAGGGTTTTCATCATCATTTTCACTTATCTGTTTACAAAAGAAGAATCTTCAAGAGTAGAGAAACTAGAGAAATTTGTTTAGCATTTGGAGAAATCATGTGCGAAATCTTGCAATCATCTTCAAGCAATCAGTGAAGAACAATAAGCGGTGAACTAGCAACCAAAGTGGTGTACTGTGTGTGATATTGGAAAACCTAAATTTCAGATTGTGAAGGTATTTTCCGAAAATTCTTTCTTATCATTTGGTTATGGCTTCTGCATCACATTCTAGTTCTAGTGCACCTAAAGATACACCTGAGTTTCTTCAAAAGAAAATGAGATACAATGCCCTATCTCAAATTCCTGTCGTAGTCATTGTCGAGGGAGATATTTTAGGGTATATAGGCTGTAAGTTGGAAGACCTAGTGTCCCTAGTAATTCACTCCCAACAAAGTCTGTTCTGTGGAGATGACAAGAAGATCAAACCAAAGTATACCATCCTCAAGAAGATGAAACTACACAATGTAGTATACTTTCTGGAAGAATTTACAGAAGAACATATTCGCATTATCCTCAACAGAGTGCATGGTGACAAGATGTATCTCAAGCGGACCCATGAAATCACACCAGAAGTGATTCATGTCATCACCGGATTCTGCAATGTTGGAGAAGTACTAGTTCTACGGAAGGTCACCAAAACTAAAATGACATAGCTCACCGGTTCTGTGAGTGACCAACGGGCAATGACCATGAACACCATTTTTGATGATCTGGTAAAATATGTTTGCATGGTGATTGGTTACAGGATATTTTATGCCAACAGAATGAATTTTGTCCCTACTGTTGCGGTGAATGCTGCTTACAGGATGATCAAGGAAGATACTAAGTTGGTCTATTCTTCTATTTTCAAGGTTATTTCCCTAGAGTCAGTGATGTTCAATGGTCTACTAACCTATCGGTTTCTAGACAGATTAAGGAGAGTCTACAAGCAGTGGGAACTGCATATCCTGAGGTTCTAAATAAGTATTTTGATGAATTCAAACGAAAGATGAACCAGAGAATGAGGATGTCTTGTGATATTGTGAAGAAGTATGAAGATGACATTTGCTTCACAATAAGGACAGATGACTGCATAATGGAAGTTGTGGAACCTAGAAAGGAAGTAGTTGTCCCTATGGGGTATGAAGTGGTGAATGACATATTGATCGGGTATGCCTCTACCCTACTTTCCTCACCACTGGATGCAAAGAAGAAAAGAATTGGTACCTACTTGGAGATGGTCACACCGATTGAGGAACTGAAGCAGAAAAAGGGCAAAGTAGTGTCATCAATATCTACATCGGTTACATCTGCCAGTACGAAAGTGACCAAGCGGTCACCAACCAAAAAGAAAACTGAGATTATTCCAGCAAAAGTATTCGAGAGGAAGCGGAAATACAGTAATCACTCACCGAAGTCAGAGGACACTGAACCGAAGGTTCAAAATAAAGAAGTCAAGACAATCAAGCAAAAAGCCGAAGTCTACCGCTAATGTACCAGCAACTTCTGCACTGGTAAATATAGATATTACCTCTTATAGACCAATGACACATTGTCAGAGGACAATAAAGAATATTAGGAGGAAAGTGCTTGATGACTTAAAGGAATATTTTGATGACTTTAATGATAGTGAGAAAGAGGAGGTAGAACAAGAGGTCATTAAATATTTATGTGTTAATGATTGGTCACCTTCTGAGATTAAATTTGTTTCTCCAAATTCTTTGTATAATTCTTTGGATAATAAATGGCGCATTGCCATTGAAAGAGAACAAGAGATTAGGGAGAAAATTTTTGCACAGTACTTTCCTGATGCTTCAAATTCTGAGTTATTTGAAATTATGGATAAGAACAAAGGCATCTTCTTTATGAGGAGGTGACTTAGGTTACTAGAAGGTAAAACTTCTGAAGTAGAAAATGATACACACATACATGTTAAAGCTACTATCAAAATACACCGAGTATCTAAAGCCACTAGGAAGGCTGATCAAGAACCTGACCTATCCTCAGGCAAACCGGATGAGGTATTTGATAGTCAAGGTGAAAGAGTGACAAAAAAAATTGACCCTATTGATGTTGATGCATTAGATAATGAGGATGTCACTCCTGACAAAGAAAAAGATGAGAAAAAAATAGGACAAAGAGAAAGCAGAGAAAGAACAAGAGGAAAAGAAAAAGCAAGAGGAAGATAAGAGAAAAGAGGAAGAGAAGAAGAGAGAAGAAGATAAGAGAAAAGAAGAAGACAAGAAGAAAGAAGAAGACAAGAAGAAAGAAGAAGACAAGAGGAAGGAAGAAGAAAGGAAGGAGGAAGAGAAGAAAAAGTAGGAAGAGGATAAGAAGAAGGAAGAAATGGAGAAGAAACAAGAAGAGGAGAAAAAGAAAGAGTCAAAGAAGAAGAAAGAAGAAGAAAAGAAAAGAGTGGAAGAGGAGAAGGAAGCAGAGAAGAGAAAACAAGCGAAGATCAAGACCAAAGAAGGAGGCCACATTCCTAAGGCAACCGATGATCAAACCAAGTAGGTTGATTCCACCAGTCCTATTGATCTAACTCTTGCATGTCTGATTCAATCAACAGATGAGTCTGAGCTACTTCGAGGCATCAAACTTGCACATGAGAGACTGGACAAATTGCGGAAGAAGAAAGAACAGGATGTCATACAAATTGTAGTTGACACCCTTACCAGTCTAATTCCCGGTACTAACCTTCCCAGTACCGACTCCTCTCTATCCAAGCTCAAACTTCTCTATACCGTAGTAGAGGACCAAGTACAATGCTTGGAAGATGTTGCTCAAGCAACTACAAGAAAGAACCATGAAAAGGAACTCAATATTGCCTTAGTCAGGAAAATGAATGAACTCAGGGCACAACTACTGAAGCAGCAAAATGATATCAGTGTTGCTATGGGTGAAGGTAAATTACTTTTGAGTAAAATCTGCCAACCCCATCTGTTTTGTGAAGATGTGCTCAAACAGAAAGCTCAACTCCAATCGGAGTTATAGGAATATATCAGCAACTTCAAGATGCCCTATGATTTATTCACTGCCTATGGACAAACTGTTCATCATTTTCAGCATCAGACTGCCAAGATGGACCTAGAAATCAGCAATCGAACTCAAGATTTGTAGGAGCTTCAACTGCTCCTATTACCTAAACTGCAGGTTCTTCAGAGATGTTTTCTCAACTTGGAAGCCATCACGGTAACTCAAGAGATGAGTACCATCGATGTAATGGAAGAACTGGTATTCCAGATGAAGACTGAAAGTGAGATTGCTACCTCGCTACTTGAGTCATGGACATTGGACATGAAGATTTTTGTGCAGAAGTTTAAATCTATTTTTGAGAAATTTCATTCCTTATTGTCATGAACATATACTCTGTGTTATTTTATAAAAAGGATAGCTTTGCATTACTTTGTCATTGTTGGCAAAGGGGGAGTAGTGTACATTAAAATTTTGGTGAATGTTACCATTTCATGCACTTACTTGTAATTTTTGCAAAGGTAGGAGTATATATGCTTACGGGGAGTAATTTTGATTGTAACATCTTTTTTGTTATTGTTGTAAAAACACACAGATGTCAAAATTTTCCTAAGTGTTGCCATCAATGCCAAAGGGGGAGATTGTTGTCATTTTGATGATGTTTTGATTGTCATTGATGGACACACACTTTCTTGATGTATGAGTTATGCTCAATCGGTAATTGTTCCAACCAATATTGTGTATTATTGAATGTATAGTCTTTAGACTATCGGTATTTTGCAGAAGATGGTTTACCGGTCATAGATTGACTGAAGATCCCAAGTGGTATGATGACCCCAAGCGGTTTGAGGATCTCAAGTAGTACAAAGGACCCAAGCAGTAGTTAACTTTTGATCAAAACACTATGATCTTCTAGTCTTCATTTTTTTGAAAACCGGTAATTGATATATTGTATTAATCGGTATATATTTGTGATGAGTTACCAACTGGTATTACTGTAATGTGTGATGAGTTATCATCCACCCACACTTTGGCAGTGTGTTTGTGTTGTGTTACCAAATGTGTCTAGATGCACTGTACCTAGGAACTTGTAGTTTAATCCTATTGGACCGACATGAAATCAGATTCCTTTATAAGGACATCATGTCTAGGTTTTGTATATGAGATAGAGAAGAAAAGGTTATTATGTGCGATCAGTGAAGAGAAGGTTAGGTCTGTGTGAAGATATAGAGTGTACAGTTATAGAAGATTGAAGTAATGCTGAAAAGCATTAACAATGAGCTGTCAAGGATCTAATTAAGCATACTGTGCTATTATCTAGATCATTCACTTGTTGATTACTAATATCTTTGACAAGTCTGAAATCCTTAACTGGGTAGGCTCAGCAAAGCCTTTGTAAATCCTCTAACAAGGTGGTTCACAACTGTGGATCTGAAATCCTTTAACAAGGTAGTCTTTAACAGGACTTATCTCCTAACAAAGATCTAGATTCCTAACAGGATCTGTTCTGGTGAAGAACATTGTATGACCTTAACCAGTCTAACCTTAACCGGTCTGGTTACTATTTTGCAGATAGTTACTTGTGAGTTTCTACTCACCGTAGTTTTTTCCATTTGGGTTTCCACGTCAAATATCTTGTGTTATGGTGATTGTTCTTTTGTGGGTGAATGCTTTGTTTTCTATTTGGTTTGCACTTATCTTAACCAGTTTATTAGTGAATCTATTGCACCAGTTATCTACTAAACTGTTTAAAAGATTGATTACAATACTTATTGGTATACTAATTCACCCCCCCCCTCTTAGTATTCATCAGACAATACTTTGAATACTAATCTATAGATGTTCTTAACCAAGTAGTTAAACAAAATACATGCTATCCAAAATGAAATAACAATATCCACAAAAAGTAGAACATCCACCATAACACAAGTGTTTATACGTGGAAAACCCAAATAGGTAAAAACCACGGTGAGATGGAACTCACAAGTTAATTATTTGCAGTAATAGAAAACTAACTGGTTAAGGCCTTACAAAGAGCTCTGCTAGGAGTAAATCTTGCTAGAGATTCCAAGCTTGATTAGAAGCTTATACCCTGTTAAGAGTACTACCCTGTTAGGAGTAACCTTGCTGGAGGATTTGAGAATCCAAACTAATGGATCACCTTGTTAGAGGATTTGTACAAAGTAGCTTGTTAGAGCTTACCTGGTCAGGGTATTTAATTCTATTGTAATAATTAGAAAACAACAAGAATGGTTTGATCTGTTCTGAGTAGCACAAAACTTTCTTGATTAGATCCTTCTAAGTAGAAATAATACTACTTTGCATCTTAACACTTATCATTTCTCAACAAAAGCTTTTTCACTCTTTTTACATAATATCTATCTTTTTTTCATATCATCCTTTAAATGACTCTCTACGATGTCTTTAAATAGACATACAATCCTTATGTCGGCCATAGGAACACAATTTCCTAGGTGCAGTGAATCTAGACATATAATCATAACTCATCACAAAAATGATCGACAAACAAATGGTGCTGGTAACTCATCACAAAAATAGATGCCGGTTTGAACAGTTTAATACCAGTTGAAAATTAACCGTTGTTATGGAATCTTCACTAGATCTTCTTCTACATCTTCATTCTGATTCTGATGCCGATCTAGTGGTATCTCAGGTTATCTCATAGGTACATACTAGTTGACACAAAGTACCGATTTAGAGATAAACCTTAAACATGTCGGTTAGCAATGTAAACCAATTGAAGTTACACCGGTAGTCAATGTAATCATATATGTGTGTGAGAGTGTTACATCAATAACTATAAGTGATGAATACATTACAATCATCATCAAGCCAACAATCTCCCCCTTTGGCATTGATGGCAACACTTAGAAAATTTTGAGTAATTTACGATACTGCTAAGTGTGCATACAACATATCTACATATATATGCTCAAGCTCCCTTTTGAATGTAACATTATAGTACTCCCCCTTAGTGTATGCATAAATACAAAAAATTTCAAAATCAAACACACATACATACATATAATTATTACTCCCCCTTTGACAGCAATGCCAAAATGATAAAGCAATATATATATATATATATATATATATATATATATATATATATAGAAAGTCTGTATCAAAAAGTTTAGTATATATGACTTTTGAAAACAAGGTCATGCATTAGGAATTCTCATGAAAGTATGGTGGAAATTTTGTTTCATTTGAGATAGAGCATTCTGTCATGATTCCAGTATGTGATTCATATACTCTGTTGTTGACAGTAGCTGAGAATGGAATTCCTCCATTAAATCAAGTGAGCACGTTTCCAGTGTAGCAAGAATAGCTTCAGCATGAGAGTAGGCTCTCTGAAGAATGTCAATCTGTGAGGTGAGCTTATTCTTGAGCTCTCTTAGATATTGGAATCTCTTAGCTCACTCATTATCATTCCAGATCAGTCTATCATGCAGTTCATCTATAGACCGGTTAAAGACATGAATAGAGTCCTGGAGTGAGACATATGCCTTACATAACCTTTCTATTTCCTACTTAGTTTCAGCTTGATTTTTAGAAATATCAGAATAAAAGAAAGTAACATTGGAGGTAGATGCAAGATACTTTCCTCCAAATTCAATAGCTTTCTTCAATAGACTGCCATTATGAGATAAGGCCATTTTGCTATTCTCAATGTGCTTTTCTAGCTTATCTCCATATGCTTTCTTATGGCTCTTTTCAATAGACATTAGAGGAGCATCTTCAAGTGTTTTGATTTGATCAAATGCCTCTACAACTAACTGATAGGAGTGGGAAGATGTGCAACAGAGGTTTCCAGTAGTAACCCAGACAAGATGTCTACAGCATTTTGAATTATGTGTGCCTCAATTCTTTGTTCTTTCATCCTTTTCTTATGTGCATGATCTTCCATCATACGTGCAAGCTTCATCATTTCATAAGCACTTAGGGTATTCATATTAATAGGTCCTGAAATACTTAAAGAGTCTTCATCATCATCATCATCAAGTAGTTTTTGCTTTCCCTTTTTAGAGGATATATGCTTAATGATGGCTCTTTCTGTGTTTGCTTCCATTGTATCTTCTACCTTCTGTGTAATAGCTTCCTTAGTGATCTCCTTTTGAGTGATCTCAATGACCGAATGAGATTGGGGTTTCTCCAGTTGTTCATTTGATGGTTGCGATTTCTCTTGTTATTCAATTGTCGGTATACTGACTTCCTCTGTTTGAGTGGCCTGTTGATCACTTGTATTCTGTACTTCTATGATTGAAGGAAGATCCATACCAGGTGCAATAATTTCTTCAGATAGATCTACTGAATCCTCAATGTCCTCATCAATATGAATAACTGAGTCATTCTTCTTCTCGGTTGAGAAGACTATATCAGCTAGGATAATTTCCTCTATGTCCATTTCTGGTAGAGAAACATCATCTGAGGTCTCATCCTTATTGAGAGATTGGATGTTATCTATCCTTTGTTTGATTAGATAGGCTAGTTGATGAGTTTCTGTGTCAATAACTACTCTTTTTCCATTGAGAAGCTTCAATCTTCTTATTTTAAAATCAAAATATACTTTGTATTCCTCAGTCAAAGCACTAATTCCATTTGATGACAATGTGGGAAAATACTGTACAAATATTTCATCAATAATTTCCTTCTCTAACTAAGTGGCTTCTTCCCATTTTTCTAACAAGTTATTATACAAGGATACTGAAATTTCTTTTTCTAATTCATGCGGATATCTACAGTAATGACTCAACAAGTTTATTACCTGTTGGTGTATTTGCTTATGCTCGTCTGCAGTAAAAGAATCATAATATTTTTTAACATTTTCAAACCTTTTTCTTTCCAATGACTTCAGTGTTCTTTCAAATGTTGTTACAGGTTTGTAGGAGGCAATATCTAGTGGTGTAGTTGCCTTCGACACTACCTTTACCTTTTTTGATGTTCTACCAGTTGCCTTCTTCTTCTTAGGTTCTTCATTAGACTCTGGTTGCAAAATTAATTTCCTGTTCCTTCTCTTCTTTGGTACACTCTCCTTTTTTTTAGTTATTTTGGGTGCTTGTTCCTTCTTGCTTAGGACACTTCGAGTCACCCTTGTAGTCTTCTTTTCAGGAGATTTTTCTTCACTTTTCTTTTGCTTTCTTTTAGCTTTAGCTACAAATTCAATACTGGTTTCAGCAGGTGCAGCTTGGATTGCAAGAATATCCAATTTCGCCTTCTTTTTGTCTATAGGCAATGCTAACAGAGTATTAGCATAGCCAACCAGTAAGTCATCATTGACTTCGTAGCTCATTTCTTCCATTTCTTCCTCTCTAGGTTCTCTTGCTTGCATTAAGCAAAAATCAGTAGTAACCATGAAGATTATGTCTTTTTCAAAATGTCTTACTACATCTTCAGGTAACCTCATTCTCACACTCATTTTCTTTTGAAATTCATTAAAACACTTGTTGGTGGCAGCCAAAAATGTATTCTTTATAGCCTTGATGTTGTTTCTAATCTGAGCATTGACCAGTTGTTCTTTGGACCATTCAATGTCACCTATACCAGGTAGGAAATTTTGAAAGTAGAAAAATAACCCAACTAGCAGCTAACCGAATTTGAACTTCTGGGTATTGTCATTTTTGATAGACTTTAAATTTAGGAAAAGTTGGACTCTGATAGCTTCACATATATCATAGTTTTTATCTTCAATAATCATACTATATGCTGTATGAATTGCTACGGATGGAACACTGTTAAGTCTACTGGAGTAAAATACTCTGTAGCCTATCACCATTGCTGCGAGTTTCACCGCAGGATCTCTGATATTGTTAACAGAGAAAGTATGCCCATCAGAGGTGGAACCGGTTAGCTTGAAGACTGCATCTTTTGTGATTTTTCTCAACTTAGGAATTTCATCGGTTGAGCAATAACCCGTTACAGCCCTAATAGCTTCCTTGGTAATTGTGTGAGTTCTTTCCAGATACATATTCTCTCCATGTACTCGACTCAAAATTATTCTTATGTGTTCTTCTTCAAAATCTTCAAGAGGGTAGGCAACATTATGAAATCCTTTCTCAAAAATCTTAGAATATTCAGCTTCAATCTTTCCTTCCTTGTCATAGAGTGATTTCAGCTGAGTAAAGATGTGAAGAGTTCCCATATCTTCAATTTTGCAGTCTATATAGCTGGACAAATCACCTTGGATAACGACTCCACTTGGAACTTGCGATAATGCATTATAAGACATAATTTTCTCTGCCTTTATAGCTTCTTCAGGCTCAGCAGTAATCATCAACCTCCCTACAGATTTAGAAGTGGATGCCATTCTAGACAAACAAGTTTCAAGGTGGTAAGCAAGGAAATACCTAGAATTTAGCACGTCGCTTCGATTCCTGGTTGGATTATTCAAATGTGCTCCTGTTCACTTCTCTGCAACTACCAATTCAACTAGATTTCTCTTAATCACAAAGCAATTTGTTAATTCGCACCAAAACTATCTTGCTCTGCTCTACAATTGCTTCAATTCTTTTTCGAAAAGATTAGGGTAAAAATGATAAGGTAAAACTAGTTTATATCCTTTTTACCAACCGTAATAAATGCTCATACTTTTAGGTTAAAAACCCTAATTTCACCGCTTAGGTGACATGCTAGATGATTAACACATCAGCATAAAGAAAATCACCAAAATTCAAAAAGATTATTTCTCGCTAATTCTACAAAGGGATCCGAATTATGTTTTACCATTACGTTCCCCTTAGCCGTTTTAGATAGGCTTAAGTCACCAGTGCTGGACTCTCTAAACTAGGTGAAGGAGTGATTTCTTCTTCAAGCACTTCTTTGCTCTTCTTTTTCCTTGTCTGATTCATGTCTTCTCTTGTTTCCTCAACATCAACTTTTTGCTTGCCTTTCTGATCCTTAGTAGAGTTGACCGGTTTGCTATTTCTGGTTCTGCAAAACTTTGCCAGGTGTCCTAGTTTTTCGCAGTGATAGTAGACCATACCAGATGATCTCTAGGGTCCTGCATTTCCTCTTCTTTTTCTGTAGTTCATAGCCACATGACCACTTTTATTACAAAAGGTACACATAACATTTGTTTCCTTTTCCATCTTAAATGGACTAAAACTGTCATTATAGGATCTTTGCCAGTTCCTGTTCATCTGGTTGTCATAGTTTCCTATTCAGCCATCATATGATCTAGGATGCATGTGTGGTAAATGATTGTTTGCACCATATATGCACTCAATATGTTTATGCCCATACATTCCATAGGTGTAGCAATGTCCTTCAAACTTTTTAGATACATACCTAGTATTGGTATTATAACTTGCATTTCTCATAGGTTTGTTCCTCCAAACATTTGCAGTATGACTAGGCTTATGACAAACAAAACAAACAGGTTTGGAAGATTTCTTGCCGGTAGTCTTATTGACTTTAGATGCATTTTTATTCTTTGGATAGTTTCTCTTTGTACTGGAGGATTCACCTTTCTCAGTTGTGTGAAAGCCAAGTCCAAAGATATCACCCTTCATTCTTTGTGATTGAATTTGTTCTTCCAAAATGGTAGAACTTTTGACAAACTTTTCTAGTTTCTCATTGGCTTCAGCAAGCTTAGTGACAAGATCTTCATTATGCTTAGACAGATTCTCTTTCTGAGATGATGCCAACTCGAGGTCTAATTTTAAGTTCTCCTTTTCTTCTATTTCAGCTATTAAATCCTCATGCATGGTGTCTCCTTCCCATTTGATTTTTAGGATCTCTTGATCTTTTTCTTTGATAAGATCTTCAATAGCTCTTCTAGATTCTAGCTCCTGACACATGCGAATAGTGAGACCTTCCAGTTCTTTTCTTAGATTCAGTTTCTCACCCTGCAAATTTTCAACCTCTTCTGCTAAGGCACCAATATTAGCTTCATCCGAAGAACCATTGTTAGATATTTCTAACATTTTTTGAGATAGCTCTCTCTTTTTGACTTGAGAAGCTTTCAATTTACCCCTAAGAGTTTCAACTTCATTTGTACTGGCTTCTAGTTCTCCAACCATCTCAAAGTAGCTTATGTCCCCCATGGTGGTTTCAAGATTCCCTTCTAAGCAGTTAGGCTTCAAAGAAGTTGGGCTCTGATACCAATTGATGCACTTGAAAAGCACTGAGAGGGGGGGGAGGTGGATCAGTGACTCCAAAATAGACAGTACTTTGAATACTAATCTATAGATGTTCTTAACCAAGCGGTTAAACAAAATACATGCTATCCAAAATGAAATAACAACATCCACAAAAAGTAGAACATCCACCATAACACAAGTGTTTATATGTGGAAAACCCAAACAGATAAAAACCACGGTGAGATTGAACTCACAAGTTAATTATCTGTAGTAATAGAAAACTGACCGATTAAGGCCTTACAAAGAGCTCTACTAGGAGAAAATCTTGTTAGAGATTCCAAGCTTGATTAGAAGCTTATACCCTGTTAAGAGTACTACCCTGTTAGGAGTAACCTTGCGGGAGGATTTGAGAATCCAAACTAATGGATCACCTTGTTAGAGGATTTGTATAATGAAGCTTGTTAGAGCTTACCCGGTTAGGGGATTTGATTCTGTTGTAATGATTAGAAAACAACAAGAATGGTTTGATCTATTTCGAGTAGCACAAAACTTGCTTGATCAAATCCTTCTAAGTACAAATAATACTGCTCTGCATCTTAACACTTATCATTTCTCAACAAAATCTTTTTCACTCTTTTTACATAACAGCTCTCTATCATTTTTTCATATCATCGTTTAAATGACTCTCTACGATGTCTTTAAATAGACATACAATCCTTATGTCGGTCATAGGAACACAATTTCCTAGGTACAGTAAATCTAGACATATAATCATAACTCATCACAAAAATGACTGCCAAACAAATGGTGCTGGTAACTCATCACAAAAATGGATGTCGATTAGAACAGTTTAATACTGGTTGAAAATTAACCGTTGTTATGGAATCTTCACTATGTCTTCTTCTACATCTTCATTCTGATTCTGATGCCAATCTGGTGGTATCTCAAGTTATCTCATAGGTACATACCAGTTGACACAAAGTACCGGTTTAGAGATAAACCTTAAACATACCAGTTAGCAATGTAAACCAATTGAAGTTACATTGGTAGTCAATGCAATCATATATGTGTGTGAGAGTGTTACATCAATGATAATAAGTGATGAATACATTACAATCATCATCAATCCAACATTGCTCATGACATCATTACCTCCAAATATGATATCATCAACAAATACTTCACTGACCAATATTTCATCCCCTTCAAACTTGAGATAAATGTTACTATCATCACTGGTTCTTAGAAAGCCTATCTTCATCAGATGTGTATGACGTCTTTCATACCATGCTCTGGGTGCCTGCTTGAATCCTTATAAAGCCTTATGCAATCTGCATACCATGTCTTTCTCATTAGTCAAAGCATAACCATCTGATTTTTCTATGTAAACTTCTTCTTCTAATATCCCATTCAAAAATGTAGACTTAACATCCTTCTGGTATACCTTGAACTTCTTATGGGCTGCAAATGCAAGTAAAGTTCTGACACCTTCCAGTATTGCTATTGATGCAAAAGTTTCACCATAATCTTCTCCTTCTTCTTGTGCATAACCCTTACAAACCAACCTATCCTTATTGTGAATTACAACACCATCTTCATTCAGTTTGTTCCTGAATACCCATTTAGTACCTATAACATTCTTATTTACCAGTTGGGGTACTAGGGTCCAAGTGTTGTTCTTCTCAATTTGATCCAATTCCTCCTCCATAGCTTTAACCCAATGATCATCACCAAATGCTTCCTTATCAGTTCTTGGTTTAATGGTGGAGATCATGCAAGAGTTCTCTCTTATTCTCCTTCTGATTAGTACTGCATCATCCTTATCCCCAATAATCTGTTCAGGACTATGATTCAGTTTCACATATCTAGGAATAATATGCTCATTATCTTTAGGTTTAGCTTCATCATTATCATCATCTTCTGAGTTTATCTGTTCCGGTTGAACAAGTGCATCATGATTTGTTTTGTCAGTTTCAGATTTAACACTTTCTAGTTCCAAAAGTAAAATGCAAGGATCTTCATCCTTCTTCTCCAAACTGATTTCTTTTGAAACTTCAGGACATTCATCCACTTGAACATTAACACTCTCAACAATACTCTATGTCCAGTTGTTAAAACATTTGTAGGCCTTACTCTTGGTGGAATAGCCAATAAATATGCCTTCATCACTCTTAGCTTCAAATTTTCTAATGTAATCACCTCTCTTAATAAAAAATTTGCTTCGAAATATCTTAAAATAGCTAACATCAGGTGATCTTCCATATCAATATTCATAAGGGGTCTTATCCTTATCTCTTTTCACCAGAACTCGGTTCATAGTGTAGACAGTTGTACTGACAACTTCTCTCCAAATTGTTTTTACTACACCTCCTTATATCAACATTGTCCTAACAGCTTCAACCACTAACCGATTATTCCTCTCTTCGATACCATTCTGTTGTGGTGTCCTTGGTGTAGAAAGCTATGATTTGATGTCATTCTCATCACAGGTACTTAGTGAATTCCTCATAAGTAAATCCACTGCCTTGATTTTTTTTGATACATTTTACCTTCTTGCCGCTCTCTTTCTTAGATAAGGATTTGAATTCCTTGAACTTACCAAAAGCTTTAGTCTTATCCTTCAAGAATGTGACCCACATCATCCTTGAGCAATCATCAGTGAGGATCATGAAATATATGTCACCTTGAATGCTTTTTGTTCTTATTGGTCCACAAATATCTATATGAACCAAATCTAACAAATTCTCTGTTGAGAAGGATTTTCTCTTGAAAGTTGAAGAATTCATCTTTCCTAACTGACATTCTTTGCAAAGAGCATTAACCGATTTGTCTAACTGAGGAAAACCTCTCACTGTCTTGGACTTACTCACTTTAACAATGTTATCAAAGTTTATATGACAAAATCTCCTATGCCAAAGCCAGCTATTATCTATTCTTACAATCAAACAATTGCTAACTTTAGGATTAAGGTGAAATAGGTTACCTTTAGTTTGCTTCCCGGTCGCAATCAATTCACATTTGTTGTCAAAGATTTTAGAGATACCATTTTTAAACTCCAGTGGGTATCCTCTGTCATTAAGTTGTGCCATACTCAAAAGATTGTGCATTAGACATTCAAACCCGTAGACACCATCAGAATTTCTTTTGCCATTAAGAGAAATAACCCCTTACCTTTAACCATGCAGGGTGAGTCATTGCCAAATCTTACAATACCACCATCAAATTCCTTCAAGGAAAGAAATTTGCTCCGATCATCAGTCATATGATGTGAACAACCACTATCAATGATCCAATCATTAGAGTTATCCATCCTGGACACTAATGCCTTATGGTTTGATATCTCTTACTTAATAGCTACAAACACAATATCTTCACTAGCATCACCATAAAATTCTTCATCAGTGATACCACTATCAACAATAATAAGAAAATATCTCTTGCCTTTACCCTTATACTTCTTGAATTTCTCTTTCTTGTGTTCATTTTCACCATTAGGACAATTAGTAGCTATGTGACCAATCTTGTTGCATGAAAAAGATTTTAAAGGTAATTTACCTCTGTATTTGCCAGTGCCTCTAGGCAGTCGCTTTGCCAACAATGCTTCAAGATCCACTAAACTGTCTTCATCATTAGCATCTCTGCTGGATCTGGATTCATAACCATGACTAGTATCTCTACCTTTTCTTACAAATGGGTTAGAGACAAAAGCTTTGAATGCAAACTCTGATTTCTGTATACTACCATCATAACCGTTTAATTCAAAATTAGTAAGTTTTCCAATGATGGAGTCAAGAGTTACCTTAGTTTTTTGTATGGACTTCAGCTCCTGAATATTTGCAACTCAGATAGCGTAGACTGATAGCAAGGTTCTCAATACCTTACTGATCACTGTGGCATCTTCCATTTTCCCTCTTGAACTCTTAATCTCACTGACTATCTCTTTTATTCTTTGACTATACTACTATATATTCTCACCTTCAGTCATCTGTATGTCATCAAACTTTCCTCTTAGACTCTCCTCTTTAGCAATCTTAACATGTTCATCACCACTATAAATCTCTTCAAGTTTTTGGCATACATCATGTGCAGTCTCTAGACCATGAACATCTACATATTCAGCATTAGACAAGGAACTGATAATAGCCTCTAATGCTTGATGATTTTATTTTTGTTCTTTCTTCTGATCACCAGTCAGAATCCCAGTGGGTGCAACATATTTAGTATTGACATGTTCCCAATACCGACTTCCCAGACTCTTGATGTAAATTTTCATTTTGTAGCTCCATATCCTATAGTTTTATCTATTAAACTTCAGACCTTCCTTTTTCATCATGATCTACAAGATCTTTTCCTCAAGCTATTAGGATTAGATCTTAGAGGACCTGAGTTTCTCTGATACCAATTGATGGTATGATGAAAGAATAAGTATTCGGTAGATTACTGAGAGGGGGGGTGAATCAGTAAATTGAAAAACTGATACAAACTTCCCAATCTCAATCTCAATCACACAAAGTAAACTTATCAATGAAATAACTCTGTCAAGATAATATCTCATAAGAAAAACCGGTTGACTATTATAGAAACTTAACAGTAAATAACATTAAACTTGTAAACATCCAAATGCTTTATCATATGTTAACAAACTTCATTTATCAATACTTCCGGTTATCATGCCTTATCAGAATAGTTAAGTAGTTAATCAAATCAATCATAAGATCACAACCACAAAAATATTCACCACATGACACAAATATTGTTGACGTGGAATCCCAAATGGGAAAAACCACGGTGAGATGAGACTCACAAGATAACTATCTGAACTCTTCTAAAGTTCGCCTTGTTAGTAGCCAAGCCTATTAAAGCTTTTACAAAAGTCTTGTTAAGAACTGATCTTGTTAGGAATCACCCGGTTAAAGGATTGACTACAAATGCCTTATTAGAAGCAAGTACCCTATTAGGAGTAACCTCGGTAGAGGATTTGAGAATCCAAGCTAATGGATCACCTTGTTAGAGGATTTAAGAAGTAACCAAGCTTGTTAGAGCTTACTCGGTTAGGGGATTTCAATTCTGTTGTAATTGTTAGAAGACAATAGGATTTTACTTGATCTGTCTGAATAGCACTAAACTTGCTTGATCAGAACCTTTTAAGCTTCAATCTGCCTTTAATCAAATTGTAGATTCATTATCCGGTTTGACAACCACACATTAAATTGATTTATACCAACACCTATTATAAAACAACTTCATTGACCTTTATAACAAATCAATTAGGCTTGTAACACAACAAAAACCTAATTCTCACATAGAGCTTACAAATGAATTCAGTTCAAGTATGACCATTGGATTTACATAGCAATCTGTACACATTATTCAAGAAAACTCTAACCGCTCCTTGATCACTACTTCATTGGACTTTGTAACTCATCACACGCTTTGCATTAGATGTAATACACTTTTCTTATTCCATAGACAAAGAAACGTGCTAGAACAATTTGAACTTTTCTTCATACAATGATCACACGTGTCATTATCATTATCGCTCCTCATCAGATCATAAACCAACATAACCAATTCAACAATCTTAATCGGTTAGGGTTTAACAAAAACAATTGGTAGGGTTTATCGGTTACATTACATAGATAGGGTTTAACCTCTTATACTGATTACTGGTTCAAATCACAAACTTACATACTGGTTTACAATATATTCCACAAAGTTCTTCCTACCAGTTAGAAGACAATATCAATAATAACAACAATATCAACAATATCATTATCGCTTAATTGACATGAATGACAACATAACATATCATTAATGCAATCTTCATGCAAATGCCAACAATGGTTTGCCAACACCTCTTGTAATTATAAACTCAAAATAGGTTACCATTGGCTTGTGCCTCACTTTCCTATTGTTCCCACTTTGAATCTTTGATGACACTTGAATTTCTCTCAAAGCACATGGAGATGCAGGTTTCTTACTCTCTGTTTTGTTGTTGTAGAACCCAAAGTGGCTCATTTTTCTTGGTGTATTCTATTACAAGGCTTGCCTTCAGGTTCTCATCTCAGGCATCTAGGGGTGCCAGATCCTCGATGCCCTTTTTGTGGGCTGCATGAGACCTTGATGCATCTCTTTTGGTTGTGCAGAAGAGCTCAACAATTGTGATTTTGGATTCATGATTTTTTTAGGCATTTTTGACCTGAGCCCTTCTCTTGGCATATGGTCTTCTTGGGAGATTCCCCAAGGATCACCTACAAATTCACACAAATATGGCATGCTTATAGGATGTAAATCCTCTTCAGTTTGTGGAAAGATATAAATACTATTTTGTTTTCTCACAACTCTCTTGATAGTTATATTTCTTTGCATTCTAAATCTTACATATGTAGTAATGTGATGTTATAGATTCAAGTTCAAGTAAACAAAGTGGCTCTTGAGGTGGCCCACTTAGAAGTGCTTCTTTATCAATGGGTTGATTCCCGTTGTATGGTTGCCAACATTTTGTCAGACCCTTTTGCCTCCAGTGATCGTTCTCCAGTTCATGGTCATTGTCTTGGCCATAGTTCTTCTATTAGCGGTTCTTGTACGCCTCTCTCTCAAGCTCCTCGCTGCCACTCTAGATTGGGGAGAGACTTTTCACGTCTCTACTTAGCCTCTCCTCCTCGAGGCGACTCTTCCTCTAGGTGGGCTACGGGTGGTACTGCCTCTTTGGCTCCTAGTAGTTTTAGTTGGTCAGATTCTAAGTGGCCTAGCTCCTCTAAAGGGTTCTCCCAGCTTGCTTTGGAAATTTCTCCTTCCAGAAAAGATAAAGATGAAGAGGAAGAAGCTACTGAACATGGGTGGTCTCTTCCAGACCCCCGCTGATGTATGGGGTAAAAAGGATGACATGGACCTACCTCCTCCTTCTGCTACTACTATTCTAAAAGGATGACATGGACCTACCTCCTCCTTCTGCTACTACTATTCTAGCCACTTAGGCTTTTTATGTTTACTTTGGTTTTTTGGGCTATGCCTATGTTTTGATAAGTTTTTTTGCTATTTCTAGGCTCTGGTCCAGTGACTTTCAGGGAGTGATTTTTTTCCTCCCACCCTTTTTTTCTAAATAGTGTAATCTTATTATATGCTTTAATGAAAATGCCTATTCCTAAAAAAATAAAATTGATACTATAATTTTCTGTAGCATTTCAAGAGGTCTTGAGGTGTGAATTCAAACTTTTAAACTCACTAGGATCGTTCTTCACTCAAAGAAGCATGCTCAACCCCAATATTACATGATCATTAAAGTGACAATGTATAAATCAAACACTTATACAAATCAAATAATCCTTTAGTACTCCATGTATATTTTATAAATTTTAGTTTCAATTCATAATTAATATCTAGAATCATAAAATTGTCACTCTATTTATTACATGGATTGCTTGCTTTGAACCTGATAACAATCCATCCATTGACATGAGTTCCCATAGTATTTCATTGTGGTGGATATACCAGGTTGAAAGTGAGTGGATCTATTACATTATTATAAATACCAAAACCCTCTGCTACAACATAAAATTCATAACAATGAATATGCATTGGATGGTTGTCTTCTTGGAAGATATTAGTTGCCTAGAACACACCTTTAATTGTGGCATTATATTCAATCACTTTCACCCTCATTCTAGAACCTGGTGCCCATAGGTTTTTGGGTACATCGACAATATATTTATACACAACTGGTGGATGTAAAGGATGTTGAAATCAAGGAACACTGAGAGGGGGATTGAATCAGTGTTCTACCAGTTAATAAATTTTTTGACTTAACTTTGAACCACCAGAAGCATAAGCATGAAAGTGAAATACAAAAAATTGAAATAATCAACCACAAAATCATAACACCAGGTATTTAATGTGGAAACCCAAATGGGAAAAACCACAGTGGGATTTGAACCCACAATATTATTCCACTATGTCTAGTAGAAAACAATATTACAAAATGAGGAACGCACAGGCATTCAGGCACACTGCCTAAAGCTTACAACTCAGTTACAATAAGGGTTATACCCCTAGAAGTATTACTGCCTTACAGATCAATTACAATGATGGATTACAATGAATGAACTCTAAAATAACATCTAACAATGCCTAGATGAGTTTTGATTAAGTGTAAAACTTTGACTGTATCACCTCTGCTACTCTGCTCTATATTTTCTATCTTAGTCAACTACTGGATCAAGAATGTGCACATGAAAATATGCCAAAACTAATTATTGATCACTACTCACTTGCATACAATCATACCATACACCAAAAAGATCTTTTGCACTGCTCTTATATATCCGCAATCACAAAATAGACAATTATCAAGTTGACCTAAATATGTAATGTGTAATCATGAGTCGGCTTGATCAGATCATCAAAAACAAAAGAGGATCACCAAAAAGATCATAAGATGATGTCTCTATATTGGCCCTATCATTCCATGTATGATTCATAACACCACAATCACTGGAGAGCTTCCAGACCAAAAGCTACTCTACTCATCCTGAATTACCGGCTAACTGGTTACCGGTTCAAATCCACTTCTGGATATCAAGATCTTTGATTTATGGATAGGAATATCAAGAAGTGTTACCAACAATGACAAACCTAAACCACTAATCAAGCATTGATATCCACTAGATGAGTTCAATTGCCAACAATCTCCCCCTTTGGCATTGATGGCAACACTCGTGAAAAATGACTAAGTGCTGAAACCTATACACTAGATCAAAAATGCTATCAAAATTTCTAAGGCCTCCCCTTAGATTAAGAACTCAAAAACCTTCTTTACTTTGTACATTTTTCACTCCACTCTCCCCCTTTGACAACAATGCCAAAGATGGGCTGCTATCCAAAATGTATATACATGGATATCTTGTTGGCATTTGAAGATTATTGGTATTTTGCATAGAGATTGCATAATGATATGTTGTCATTGATGTCAATTGAATCGGTAATGGTATTCATGATATTGCTGATATTGTTGATTTTGATATTGGCTAGTAAGTGGTAAAAGAGCTTTGTGGAACATGTTGTAAACCGGTGAACCGGTATAAAGGGTTAAACCTTTCTATGTAATGTAACCAATAAAACCCTATCAGCTATTAAACCCTAACCGACCAAGTTTGTTGGTTTATTATCTGATAAGCGGCAATGATGGAGACACATGTGATCATTTGATTGAGGATATATTCAAATTGTTTTGGCATGTTTGTTATTGTCTAGGGAAGGAGCAAGAAGGAGCAAAGTGGATTGTATTTAATGCACATCGTGTGATGAGTTACAAAGTCCGATGAAGCGATGATCATGGAGCGGTTGAAATTGTCTTGAAGAATGTGAAGAGATTGTCATGATTTCTAATGGTCAAGATTGTACCAATTTGTTTTTAATCTTGATGATGAGAATTAGGTTTTTGTTGTGTTATCGACCTAATTGATTTCTATTTAAGGTCGATGAAGTTATTTGTAAATGTTGTTGGCAAGGTTGGTAGAAAACCTGTTGAGTGTGTAGTTGCTAGAACCAGTGAATGGATCTGCACTTTGAGTGAAGGAAGATTGATGGTTATAGAAGGATCTGATCAAGAAAAAGTAGTGCTATTCAGACAAATCAACAAAATTGTTGTTTTCTAACAATTACAATAGAAGTTAAATCCCTTAACTGGGTGAGCTCTAACAAGGTGATCCATTAGCTTGGATTCTTAAATCCTCCAGCGAGGTTACTCTTAACAGGGTATTGTGCTTCTAACAAGACATATTTGTAAATCCTTTAACCAGGTGATTCCTAACCGGAATTAGTTCTTAACTGGACTTATTGTAAAGCTCTAACAGGCTTTGGCCCCTAACAGGGCGAACTTGAGAAGGGTTCAAATAGCTATCCTTGTGAGTGCCATCTCACCATGGTTTTTACCTATTTGGGTTTTCCACATATAAACATTTGTGTCAAGTGGTGAATGCTTTTGTGGTTGTGACTTTACTTGTTGATATGGTTAATTCATGATAAGACATGTTAAGTAGAAGCATTGAAGATGAATATGTTGAGTTATGATTAAGAATTGTTGATGTTTACATAGATGTTGAATTTGTTTACTGTTAAAGCTGTCATAACATTTAAACCGGTTGATGTCAAGTATTCTTATGAGTATTGATCTTGACTGAGATATGCTTACTTTGTTTGACTGAGTTTGAGTTTGGGAACTTTGTTTCAGTTTTTCTATATACTGATTCACCCCCCCTCTCACTATTATACCGGATACTTATTCTTTTTATCATACCATCAATTGGTATCAAAGCTTCTCAGGTCCTCTTAATCTAAAATCCTAACAGCTTGAGGAAAAGATCTTGTAGATCATGATGAAGAATGAAGGTCCAAAGTTTAACAAAGATAACTATAGAATATGGAGTGACAGGATGAAGATTTACATTAAGATTCTTGGTAGTCAGTATTGGAAGCATATAGAAAATAAGTATAATACACCCACTGGACCCCTGACTGATGATCAGAAGAAAGAAAAACATGAAAATCACCAAGAATTAGAAGCTATTATCAGTTCCCTGTCTGATGCTGAATATGTAGATGTTCATGGTCTTGAAACTGCACATGAAGTATGGAAGAAATTAGAAGAGATTTATAGCAGTTATGAACATGTTAAGATTGCTAAAGAAGAGAGTTTAAGAGGCAAGTTTTATGACATGAGAATGTATGAAGGTGAGAACATCTAGTAGTATGGTCAAAGGATTAAATAGATAGTTGGTGAGATAAAGAGTCTTGGAGGGAAAGTGGAAGATACCACAGTAATCAGTAAAGTACTAAGAATCCTGCTACTGGTCTACGCTATCTGAGTTGCAGCTATTCAGGAGATGAAATCCATTGATATGACAAAGGTAACTCTTGACTCTATTATTGGAAAACTTACTGCTTTTGAACTAAATGGCTATGATGGTAGTGTATAGAGATCAGAATATGCATTTAGAGCTTTTGTCTCTAACACATCTGTGAGAAGAAGTAGAGATACCAACCATAACTATGAATCTAGATCTAGCAGAGATGCTGAAGATGATGACAACTTAGTGGATCTTGAAGCATTGTTGGCAAAACGACTTCCTAGAGGCATCGGTAAATATAAAGGTAAGCTACCTTTAAAATGTTTTACATGCAACAAGATTGGTCATATAGCAGCAAATTTCCCTAATGGTGAAAATGAATACAAGAGAGACAAATTTAAGAAGTACAAGGGTAAAGGTAAGAGAGATTGTCTTGTAGCTATTGATAGTGGTATTACTAATGAAGAATCAGATGATGATGATGGTGAAGATATTGTGTTTGTAGCAATTAAGAAAGAAATATCAGATCAGAAGGCATAAGTATCCAGAATGGATAACTCTGATGATTGGATCATTGATAATGGTTGTTCACATCACATGACCTGTGATCGGAGAAAACTTCTTTCCCTAAAAGAATTTGATGGTGGTGTTGTCAGATTTGGCAATGACTCACCTTGTATGGTGAAAGGCAAAGGAGTTATTTCTCTTAATGGGAAAAGCAGTGCTGATGATGTCTACTGGGTTAAAGGCCTAAAGCAAAATCTTCTTAGTGTGGCACAACTTAATGATAGAGGATACCCACTAGAATTTAGAAATGGTATATGTAAAATCTTTGACAACAAAGGAGAATTGATTGCAACTAGTAAATAGACTAAAGGTAATCTGTTTCATCTCAATCCTAAAGTTAGCAACTGTTTGATTGCAAAGATGGATGATAGCTGGCTTTGGCATAGGAGATTTTTTCATATTAATTTTGACAATATTATTAAAGTAAGAAAGTCTAAGACTATAAGAGGTTTGCCTTAGCTAGACAAACCGGTTAATGCTCTTTGTAAGGAATGTCAACTAGGAAAGATGACTTCTTAAACTTTCAAGAGAAAGTCCTTGGTGCAGGAGCATCCCAACAATGAAGCCCCTTTTTGTATTTTCATGTTTGTTGTAATAAAGATCCATTTTTGTAAGACCAATTGTCAAGTTGGTACACCTATAAACCACTTGGTCAATGGATCTATGGTAGACTAGGAAGAGTCAATTTTGTGTGTCTTGTGTGCTTAGGGTTCATTTGGAAACCTTTGGAGTGCAGGAAAATGCATAAATGGTCCATAGACGAAATGTTGCAAAAAGTTATAAAAGTTACACTATCGGCATAACTTATCCTGATAGAGTCGCCTTCTTGAAGAATTGTCATCGGGTATCGGTGTAACCCATTTGAGTACCACCTGATAACCCAATGGAGGGGCGAAATTCTGAAGGAGTTTTCATCGAGTATCAGTGTAGCTTTTTTTCTCCACTCGTGATGACCCGATAGATTAGCAAATTGAGGGAGTTGGCATCAGGGATTGGAAGTCGAGGATCCTGACTTACCTCGATGACCCAATAAGTCAGCACACTTGGATTTTAGCATCGGCCATCGAAAAAGTGCACTTGAAGTTATCCTAAAGAGCCGATGGAAAAGCGTACCACCTTGAGGACATTTCATCGGGCATCGGATGGAGAGTTTTTGAGCTACTCTGAAGACCCGATAGGAACGCACCACTGACAGAGTTTGTGATCGGACCTCGGGAGCCTTGTTTTTGAGCTAACCCAATGACCCGATAGAACCATGTGATTATAAAACATTTCATCGAGCATCGGAAGTCATGTTTTTGACCTATGTCGATGACTCGATAGAAGTTGCCAACTGCCAAAAAATGTAACTGAATAGGAATTCGGTCTCCCAACTCCTCCCAACAGCTAGGCCGGTTTGGATTTCAGTTGAGGACATTGGTGGAGACCTATTTGATCATGTTAGAATCATTTTTAACGAGGAGCAGATTGATTCAACAAATGTAATTGATCTTTTGGTATGAACAAAAATACAGTTGTAGGTTTCACAGAACATCTTTTGTGTTGAAAAATCAATAAGTTGCATTGATAGGACTTGGCATGGGCATGAAGATTTAGAATTATGTAATTCCATTTATTTTCATTTGGCTTAGGATCTAGGTGGACACATCTGAATCAAAAATTCTTCTGTTCTAGTCTGACAACCAGGGTGAAGTGAAATCAAGATTTCATCTAGCAATGGCACTAACTTGAGATTCCTGTATTGGACCACAACAACCATTAGGGGAGTTCAAGTTAGAGAAATGTATGTTAGGACTCTGGTAGTTGCAGCATAGGGAGTGTTAGCATTTAGGTTCCACACCATACCCTAGGCCAAGCATGCCCATGTGATTGGTCTCAGAATTTAGGAAGTAGGAGTGCAGAAGGACTCTAGGAGTCGACTGAACCAATCCAAGGTTGTGTTGCGTATGCAGGAGCAGGCTTAGACCTGAACCAAATGTTTATTTAGCCTTGTGAATCCATTTGAAGTCTATTTCTTCATCCATTGGAGAAGTTGAGGCTATTTTGCAGAAAACAGTGTTTGGAGGGCTACAAACTGAATTCAGTCTGGTATGACAGTATAGTAACACTTGGGTGTTGTGGGTCTAGGAACTATTGGGGATCAACTTGGTTGATCAAAAAAAGTCTGGAACAAGGTAGGGGAACCCTGTCCACTCCTTAAACCAAAGGGTTTGAGTATTTTTATGTTTTGCTAATTTGGCCTTAGCATGCTAAGTAAGGTGACATTTCTCATTAGGTCAGAGTGAACAAAAGCATTGATCATTTATACAAGGTTGGAGTTAGGGCTTAATTGTTCTTCCCCTGTTGACCTCTGCATCAGTCCTTCTCAGTAGAACACTTTTTAGATTTGCTTCATACAGATCTATGTGGACCAATAAGAACAAGAAGCATTCAAGGTGACAAATACTTTATGATATTCATTGATGACTGTTCAAGGATGATGTTCACTAAATATTGTGATGATAATGGTATCAAGCGGCAAATTTCTGCACCAAGGACACCACAACAGAATGGTATAGCAGAGAGAAACAACTGGTTAGTGGTTGAAGCTACTAGAACTATGTCGATACAAGGAGGTGTATCAAAAACATTTTGAAAAGAAGCTATAAGTACACCTGTGTACACAATGAACTGAGTTTTGGTAAAAAGAGGTAAGGACATGACCCCATATGAGTACTGGTATGGGAGATCACTTGATGTTAGCTATTTAAAAATATTTGGAAGAAAATATTTTATTAAAAGAGGTGATTACATAAGCAAGTTTGAAGCTAAGAGTGATGAAGGCATATTCCTTGGATATTCCACCAAGAGTAAGGCCTATAAATGCTTCAACAACTAGACACAAAAAATTGTTGAAAGTGTCGATGTTTGTGTAGATGAATGTTTTGAAATTTCAGAAGAAACCAGTTCTGAGAAAAAGGATGAAGATCCTTGTATTTTGCTTTTAGAACCTGAAACTATTAAATTAGAAACCAACAAAGCAAATCCTGATGAAGTTGTTCAGCCAGAACAAACAAATTTAGAGGAAGATGACAATGATGAAGCTGAACCTGAAGAGAATGATCATGTTTTACCTAGGTATGTGAGACTGAATCACAACCCTGAACAGATAATTGGGGATAAGGATGCAGGTGTACAAACTAGAAGGAGATTAAGAGAGAACTCTTGCATGATCTCTACCTTTGAACCTAGAAGTGCTAAAGAGGTATTTGGTGATGATCATTGGGTGAAAGCTATGGAGGAGGAGTTGGATCAAATTGAGAAGAACAACACTTTGACCTTGGTACCCTGACTGGTAAACAAGAATGTTATAGGTACTAAATGGGTGTTCAGAAACAAACTAAATGAAGATGGTGTTGTAATTCAGAATGAGGCAAGATTAGTATGCAAAGGTTATGCGCAAGAAGAAGGAGAAGATTATGGAGAAACTTTTGCACCATTAAAAAGGCTGGAAGTTGTCAGAACATTGCTTGCATTTGTAGCTTATAAGAAGTTCAAGGTATACCAGATAGATCTCAAGTCTACATTTTTAAATAGGATACTGGAAGAAGAGGTTTACATAGAGTAGCCTAATGGTTATGCATTAACAAATAAGGAAGACATGGTATGAAAATTGCATAAAGCCTTGTATGGATTAAAGCAGACACCTAGAGCATGGTATGAACGACTTCATACTCATTTGATGAAGATAGGCTTTGCTAGAACCAGTGATGACAACAACATTTATCTTAAGTCTGAAGGAGATGATATAATGGTCAGTGAAGTATTTGTAGATGACATTATATTTGGAGGTAATTATGACATGAGTAATTGTTTTGCAGATGAAATGAAGAATGAATTTGAGATGTCATTTGTAGGTGGAATAAAACTTTTCATAGGCTTATAGATACAGCAGATGAAGAATGGTATTTTCATTACTCAATCCAAGTATGTGAAAGAGGTTTTGAAGACTTTCAGTATGAGTGACTGTAAACCAGTTGGAACCCCAATGGTTACAGGTTGTAAATTGTCCAAGGAAGATGCATCTAAGTCTGTAGATGAAAAGGAATACAGGTCAATGATTGGAAAATTACACTATGTTGTTCATAGTCCACCAGATATTGCCCATGTAGTTTGTATTGTTGCTAGATTTCATAAGAATCCTAAGGAGGCACATTTGATGGCAACCAAGAGAATTTTGAGATATCTGAAAGGTACTGTTGACTATGGATTATGGTATCCATATGGTGGAAATTTTGATCTGAAAGCATACACAGATACTGATTGGGCAGGAAACATTGATGACCAGAAGAGTACTACAGGTAGAGAATTCTTTTTAGGAGGAAGGTTAGTCTCTTGGAGTAGTAAAAAGTAGAGTTGCACTTCACAATCTACTGCTAAAGCTGAGTATGTAGCAACTTATATAAATTACACACAAGCTATGTGGATGAGGCACATTTTGAAAGGTTTGAAGATGGAAATCTTTGAACCTATAAAGATTTTGTGTGATAATACAAAGTGCAATAAACATTTCCAAAAATCTTGTTTTGCACACAAGGACTAAGCACATTGAATTGAAATATCACTTCTTGAGGGAAAAAGTTCAAAGTAAAGATGTTATCTTGGAGCATGTTTCTACCAAGGAGTAGCTTGCAGATATCTTTACCAAACCTCTGCCTAAGACCACTTTTGAGTATCTTAGAAGTCAATTGGGGGTTTTCCCTCTTCATGAAGTCAATTGAGCATGATGTTGATTGCATCAGTCCCTAATTTACTTGCAAAATATTACATGGATTGATGAAGGAGTGGATGTATTCCACAGTGGGAGCATCAACATCATAGTGAGAGCATAATTAAATGTTTTACTTTCACTTTGGCATTTTTGTCAAAGGGGGAGAAGAACTATGTGATTAGGGAGAAGAATTATGTGATTGGGGAGAAGAATTATGTGTCTGATTAAGTGAGCCGATGACATGCTGAAGACACAAAGAGAAAGGTGAATACTTGGTAATGTAAACCAAGATTCCTATTCACCAATCTTAGCAGCAATCAGAGGCATTGATATTTATATTACCATCAATGCCAAAGGGGGAGATTGTTGGCATTTGAAGATTATTGGTATTTTGCATAGAGATTGCATTAATGATATGTTGTCATTGATGTCAATTGAATCGGTAATGGTATTCATGATATTGCTGATATTGTTGATTTTGATATTGGCTAGTAACCGGTAAAAGAGCTTTGTGGAACATGTTGTATACCAGTGAACCAGTATAAAGGGTTAAACCTTTCTATGTAATGTAACCAGTAAAACCCTATCAGCTGTTAAACCCTAACGAACCAAGTTTGTTGGTTTATTATCTGATAAGAGGTAATGATGGAGACATGTGTGATCATTTGATTGAGGATATATTCAAATTGTTTCAGCACGTTTGTTCTTGTCTAGGGAAGGAGAAAGAAGGAGAAAAGTGGATTGCATTTAATGCACAACGTGTGATGAGTTACAAAGTCTGATGAAGCAGTGATCATGGAGCGGTTGAAATTGCCTTGAAGAATGTGAAGAGATTGTCATGATCTCTATGGTCAAGATTGTATCAACTTGTTTGTAATCTCGATGATGAGAATTAGGTTTTTGCTGTGTTACAGACCTAATTGATTTCTATTTAAGGTCGATGAAGTTGTTTGTAAAGGTTGTTGACAAGGTTGGTAGAAAACCTATTGAGTGTGTAGTTGCCAAACCAGTGAATGGATCTGCACTTTGAGTGAAGGAAGATTGATGGTTATAGAAGGATCTGATCAAGCAAAAGTAGTGCTATTCAGACAGATCAACAAAACTGTTGTTTTCTAACAATTACAGTAGAAGTTAAATCCCTTAACCAGGCGAGATCTAACAAGCTTGGTTACTCATTAAATCCTCTAACAAGGTGATCCATTAGCTTGGATTCTTAAATCCTCCAATGAGGTTACTCCTAAAAGGGTATTGTTCTTCTAACAAGGCCCATTTGTAAATCCTTTAACTGGGTGATTCCTAACTGGAATTAGTTCTTAACAAGACTTATTGTAAAGCTCTAACAAGCTTTGGCCCCTAACAGGGTGAACTTCAAAAGGGTTCAGATAGCTATCCTTGTGAGTCCCATCTCACCATGGTTTTTATCTATTTGGGTTTTCCATGTATAAACATTTGTGTCAAGTGGCGAATGCTTTTGTGGTTGTGACTTTACTTGTTGATATGGTTAATTCATGATAAGACATGTTAAGTAGAAGCATTGAAGATGAATATGTTGAGTTATGATTAAGCATTGTTGATGTTTACATAGATGTTGAATTCATTTCCTGTTAAAGTTGTCATAACAGTTAAAGTGGTTGATGTCAAGTATTCTTATGAGTATTGATCTTGACTGAGATATGTTTACTTTGTTTGATTGAGTTTGAGTTTGGGAACTTTGTTTTAGTTTTTATATATACTGATTCACCCCCCCTCTCAGTATTGTTCCAGATACTTATTCTTTCATCATACCATCATATCTACTAGAGACTTTTTACCTTCTTGAAGATATTAGCAAAAAATAGTCTCTAAAAATTCTAAATGGTTATCCCACCTTGTCTTCAAGCTGTCCAAAACTATGATGAATGTGCTGAAAATATATGCATGAATTTCCACATCCTTCAATTTAGATGGAACAAGTTGTCTCATAGCCTTTAGGAAATCAACCTTATTGCTCAACATGGTATCCAACTGGGGGGCAATCAAATTCCAGAGTTCACCAAATCTCCTCAATTTTTTGCCTTTATCCACATTAAGGCTTGAGATTTGATTATTGAGAGTCATTATTTGCCCTTCTATAGTGCTAGTTAGGGATACATTGAAATCAAAAAATTATGAAATACCAACTAGTTTACCTTGACAAATATGAATCTGCTTATCTATATCTACTATAAACTTTGGCAAAATAAAATAAGACTTATATATTTACTGCCTTCAGTTAGTGCATCAGAGATTGTCTAGAAACCTTTATTCAATCTAATTCTGTCATCTTCTATCATTTTTCAAAATGTCTGCATTCTTACCTCCTTGAATCTATCTAATACCTACTTAGTGGTAGACTTCTTCGAAGAATCAAAATTGGTATACATTATTAATCAATTGTAATAGTTTAGCAGAGGGGCTAGAATTGGAATCTAGTTGCACACCCAGAGCCACCTTCCACAACACATCAACAGACATTAGAATAATCTTTTTGTCTTCATTCTCTTATTTTACCAGATCTTACTAGCCTGAGCTTGCACAGCTGCTGCAAGCATCAAATTCTTAGTAGGTGACATTTGACCAAGATCAAGAGGACTATCAAGATTGATTGAGATTTGGGGTAAGGTCCTTGTACCTTTGATTGGAGGAGTGTCAATTTTCAGATCAACAACTACCTTCCCTTTATCTATCTCTACATCTCACACCTTTGTCTTCTTAGGCTCCTTCACCTCAACATCATTCCCTTTATCTTGTGCACTGGTGTTGCCACTTGGTGCAGTATCATCCTTTTGAATCTTAGGAACTTCTCCACTACTATCTAGCACCAAAGGACTCACACTAATATTAGAATCAAGTGATATGTGGCCTTTGTCTTCCAGATGCTCCTCGGTCTGAGTTTCATCCTTTTGATCGACAGAGACACCTTCCTCTACTTCCGGATGGGAAGTCTAAACTACATCACTGTACAAAGGATTTTTCTTCCTGATTCTTCTCCAAATATCCCTAGTCTCCTTCCTCACCTCTTCAACCCTACCAATCATCAACCTGTTCACCCTATTTTTGCTTTTTAATTCCTTCTTATTTGCTTCCTCAACGACCCTTTTGGCTTCATTCTAGGAGATACAAGTGCAAACATTAATCAATTTTCTTTCTTTCATTTCTTTATCTATTTTACTCACTTTCAGTCTCCTTGCATCAATAATATTATATAGATATTTAGGTATGCTCTACTCCAGCTCAATCAAAGTTTTACTAAAGTTATGCAAATACAGAACAACAACTTCCTCAACTTTTCTTTGATCTACCTTATCTAGGTTTTCATAATATTTCTAGATTTTCATAATATTCTCCAATATTCTGCAAATTTTCATAAAAAAATATCTCATCAATCAATTGATATGTTGTCAATGGAGGAACAAATATATATTTACCTTCCACATTACCAGTTTCAAGGTCATTATCAAGTTGAGTTATGAGTTTTCTTGCCCTCTTGGGCCTTGCAGTAAGGGTAGGTTTAGATTTATCTTTCTTGGTCTACTCAGCACCACCGGATTGTGGTTTTCAAAAAACTTTGATAAACTCTCCTTTCTTCTTAGCCTTGTTGGCTTGATGATGATTATCATGTATTCATCACTTGTTGTCATTGATGAAACACTCACACACATATTATTACATTGAATACCGATGTAACTTCATTGACTTACACTATTAACTGGTATGTTTAAGGTCTATCTCTAATGGTTACTCTGTGTCAACCGGTATGTGCCTAAGAGATAACCTGTGGTTACATTTAGTCGGCATCAAAATGAAGATAAAGATGAAGATGAAGATCAAGCGAAAGATTCCAGGACAATGGTTCAGATAATTTGTTCCAACTGGTATTGATTGTTATAATCAGTATCTGATTTTGTGATGAGTTACCAGCACCATTTTCTTGGTGGTCATTTTTGTGATGAGTTATGTTTACTTGTCTAGATACACTGCACCTAGGAAATTGTGTTTTGATTTCCTATGGCCGACATAAGATTTGAATGTCTATTTAAAGACATCTTAGTGAATCATTTGAAATAGATAGAGAATGATGGTATGCGAATACTGATATGCATAAAGAGTGAAATATTTTGTTGAAGAGCAATAAGTGTTTAGATGAAGAGCAGTGTTGAATGTACTTAGAATGTTTTGATCAAGCAAGTCTTGTGCTACTCAGAACAAATCAAATCTTTCTTGTTGTTTTTTAATCATTACAATAGAATCAAATCCTCTAACCAGGTAAGCTCTAACAAGCTTCATTGTACAAATCCTCTAACAAGGTGATCCATTAGTTTGGATTCTAAAATCCTCCAGCAAGGTTACTCTTAACAGGGTAGTACTCTTAACAGGTTATAAGCTTTTAATCAAGCTTGGGATCTCTAACAAGATTTGCTCCTAGTAGAGCTCTTTGTAAGACCTTAACCAGTTAGTTTTCTATTATCACAGATAGTTAACTTGTGAGTTCCATCTCACCATGGTTTTTACCTATTTGGGTTTTCCACGTATAAACACTTGTGTTATGGTGGATGTTCTACTTTATGTGGATGATATTATTACATTTTGGATAGCATGTATTTTGTTTAAATGCTTGGTTAAGTTCATCTACCGGTTAGTGTTTGATTTTGTGTTTGTTTTGGTGTCACTGATTCACCCCCCCTCTTAGTGCTTTTCAAGACCATCAATTGGTATCAGAGCCTAACTTCTTTGAATCCTAACCACTTAGAAGGGAATCTTGAAACTACCATGGGTGATAGAAGCTACTGCGATAGCCTCTATTCAAACTGAAATTTTCTCAAGTCAAAAGAAAAGAGCTATCCGAAAAATTGCTAGAAATATCTGATAATAGTTCTTCAGATGAAGCCAATATTGAAGCTTTAGCTGATGAAGTTGAAAAGGTGAACGGTGAAAAACTGAATCTAAGGAGAGAGCTAGAAGGTCTCACTATCCACATGAGTCCGGAACCAGAAGCCAGAAGAGCTGCTAAAGATCTTATTAAGGTAAGAGATCAAGAGATCATAAAGATCAAATGAGAAAAAGACACTATACATGAGGATTTGATTGCTGAAACAGAAGAAAAGGAGAACCTAAAGCTAGACCTTGAGTTGGCATCATCTCTGAAAGAGAATCTGTCTAAGCATAATGAAGATCTTGTCAAAAAGCTTACTGAAGCCAATGAGAAATTGGAGAAATTCGTCAAAAGTTCTACCATGCTGGAAGAAAAAATTCAATCACAAAGAATGAAGAGTGATATCTCTGGACTTGGTTTTCATACAACTGAAAAAGGTGAATCCTCCGGTACAAAGAACAAAACTACTTCTAAAGTCAATAAGATTACTGGTAAGAAGGTTTTTAAACTTGTCTGCTTTGCTTGTCACAATCCTGGTCATACTACAAATGTTTGTAGAAGCAAACCTAACAAAAATGCAAATTACAATACTAATGCTAGGTATGTGTCTAGAAAGTTTGAAGGTCATTGCTACACATGTGGAATGTATGGGCATAGAAATATTGAGTGCAGATATGGATCAAACAATCTTGTACCACACATGCATCCTAGACCAAATGGTGACTGGATAAGGAATTTTGATAACCGGGTAAACCGGAACTGGCAGAGATCCTATGGAAACTGGTTTAGTCCATTCAAAATGGAAAAGGCAACAAATGTTGTTTGCACCTTTTGTAATAACATTGGTCATGTGGCTATGAACTACAGAAGAAGAATAGGAAGAGGAAATGCAGGACCCTAGAGATCATCTGGTATGGTCTGTTACCACTACAACAAACCGGGGCATTTAGCAAAGTTTTGTAGATCAAGAAATAAAATACCAGTCAACTCTTTCAAGGATCAGAAAGGCAAGCAGAAAGTTGATGTTGAGGAAACCAGAGAGGATATGAATCGCACTTGGAAGAAGAAAAGTGAAGATTTGCCTGTAGAGGAAACCGCTCCTTCACCAAGTGAAGAGAACCCAACACCGATAACTTAAGCCTATTTAAAATGGCTAAGGGGAGCGTAATGGTAAAACATCTCCAAACCCCTTGTAAAATGAGCGGGAAAGAATTTTTGAATTATAAATTTTTTTTGTGACTTTTTCTTAACGTGTTATCAACCGGTATTTCACTTAAGCGGTAAATAAAAATTAGGGTTTGTAACCTAAAGTACGAGCATTTATTATAGTTGGTAAAGAGGATAAGTTTTTTTTTACCTTATCATTTTTACTCTAACTCTTTCAAAAAAGAAATTTGAAGCGATTGCAGAGCAGAACAAGATTGTCTTGGTAAATTGGCAAATTGCTTTGTGATTAGAGAAATCAAGCTGAATCAAAAGTTGCAGAGAGGTGAACGGGTGTGTATTTGAACATTTCAACTGGAAAACGAAGCGATGTGCAAGATACAAGGTATTTCTTTGTATACCACTTTGAAACTTGTTTATCTAGAATGCAATCTACTTCTAAACCTATAGAGAGGTTGATGATCATTGCTGAGCCTGAGGAAGCTCTAAAGGCAGATGAAATTATGTTTTATAATGCATTATCGCAAGTCCCGAGTGGTGTTGTGGTCAAAGGTGACTTGTCCAACTATACAGATTGCAAAATAGAAGATTTAGGAGCTCTACACATCTATACTCGACTGAAATCACTTTGCGACAAGAATGGAAAAATTGAAACAAAATATGTTAGGGTTTTTGAAAAAGGGTTTCATAATGCCGCATATTTTCTTGAAGATTTTGAGGATGACCACATAATAATCATCTTTAGTCAAGTCCATGGAGAGAATATGTATTTGGAAAGGACCCATACAATAACTAAGGAGGCTATTAGGGCTGTAACGGGTTATTACTCAACCGGTAAAATTCTTGTGTTAAGAAGAATTTCAAAAGACATTGTCCTAAAGCTAATCGGTTCTACATATGATAAGCGTGCTTTCTCTATCAACACTATTAGAGACCCTGCGGTGAAACTTGCAGCAATGGTGATAGGCTACCAGGTATTCTACTCCAGTAGACTTAACACTGTTCCATCTGCAGCAATTCACACAACACATAGAATGATTGTTGGTAATGTAGACTATGATAGTTGTGAAGCTATTAGAGACCAATTATTTCAAAATTTGAAATCCATTAAGAAGGACAACACACAAAAGTTCAATTATGGTCAGCTGTTAGCCAAGTTATTTTTCTATTTTTAGAACTTCCTACTGGGTATTGGAGATATTGAATTGTCCAAGGAACAACCGTTCAATGCACAGATCAAGAACATTATTAAGGTTGTGAAGAATAATTTTTCAGCTGTCATGAACAAATATTTTAATGAATTTCAGAACAAGATGAGCATGAGAATGAGGTAACCTGAAGATGTGGTAAAACACTTTGAAAAAGACATAATCTTCACGGTTAGTACTGACTTCTGCTTGATGCAAGCAATTGAACCTAAAGAGGAAGAGATGGAAGATATGAGCTATGAGGTTAATCATGATTTACTAGTTGGCTATGCTAATACCTTGTTAGCATCACCTAAAGATAAAAATAAGGCAAAATTGGACATTGTGGCAGTCCAAGTTGCACCAACTGAAACCGGTACTACACCTGTAGCTAAAGTGAAAGGAAAGCAAAAGAAATCTGATGAAAAATCTCCTGTGAAAAAGACCACAAGGGTGACTCGGAGTGTCCTAACCAAGAAGGAACCAACACCTAAAATATATGTAAAGAAGGAGAATGCACCAAAAAAGAGAAATCGAAAACTGATTTTGCAACCAGAGTCTGAGGGTATAGATTCTAAAGAAGAACCAAAGAAGGAAAAAGCAACTGACAGAACACCTAAGAAGGTAAAGGTAGTGCCAAAGGCAACTACAACTATAGATATTACTACCTACAAACTTGACACAGTCTTTGAGATGACAATGAAGTCATTAGGAAGAAACAGGTTTGACAATGTCAAAGAGCATTATGATTCTTTCACTAAAGATGAGCAGAAGCAAGTAATCCAACATGTAATAACTTGTTTGGGTCAATACAATAGATTTCCGCATGATTTGGAGAAAGATATTTCAATCTCTTTGTATAATACTTTGTTAGATAAATGGGAAGAAGTTATTCAATTGGAAAAGCAAATTTTTGATGAAATAATTGTACAATATTTTCCCAATCAATCATCAGATGGAATTAGTGCTTTAATTGAGGAATACAAAGCATATTTTGATTTTAAAATGAGAATATTGAAGCTCCTTAATATGAAAAGGGAATTTGTTGAGTCTAAGACACATCAACTAGCTTGTATAATTAAACAGAGGGAAGAAGTCATCCACTCTGCCTACAAGGATGAAACTACAGATGATGCTCCTCGATCGGAAATGGATGAAGAGGAAATTGGTCAAGCTGACATAGTCTATCCACTCAAGAAGAAGGATGATTCCATTATTCTTGTTGATGAAGATGTTCAGAACACAGTAGACCTATCTGGAGACATTACTGCACCAGATATGGATCCTCCTACAATCACTGAAGTATATGTTACATTAGTTGAATAACCGGGCATTCAACTGACACTGGATAATGAACTAGGTAAAGAATAACTAGAGAAATCCCAATTTCCACTGGTCATTGAAACTACTCAAAAGGAGTCTACTGAGGAAGCTATTACTTAGCTAACTAAAGATACAACAGAGAAAAATGCAGAAAGAGCCATCATTAAGAGTGTACCCCCTGAACCGGCGAAGCAGAAACTACTTGATGATGATGATGAAGATTCTTTAAGTATCTCAGGACCCATTGACATGAACACCTTGAGTGCATCATAAATGATGAAGATTGCTAATGTTATGCAATCTCAAGAACACAAGAAGTGACTAAAAGAGCAAAGGATTGAAGCAGAGACAATCCAGAATGCAGTAGAAATTTTGTTTGGTTTACTATCAGAAATAGTTGTTGCACATCTTCCCACTCCCATCAGCAAAATTGATCAGTTAGTTGGAGATGCATCTGATCAAATCAAATCGCTTGAAGATGCTGCTCAAATGTTTGCTGAGAAGAGCCAAAAGAAGAAATATTGAGATAAACTGGCTAAGAACATTGAAAGTGGCAAAATGGCTCTATCTCATAATGGAAGTCTGTTGAAGAAAGCTATTGAATTCGGAGCGAAGTATCTTGCCTCTACCTCTGATGTTACTTTCTTTTATTCTAATATTTCCAAGAGTCAAGGTGAAACCGAGCAGGAAATAGAAAGGTTATACAAGGCATATGTCCCACTCCAGGACTCCATTCATGCCTTTAACTGGTATATAGATGATTTACATGACAGACTGAATAGGAATGATAATGAGAAGGCTACGAGATTCTGATCTCTAAGAGAGCTCAAGAGTCAACTCACCTCATAGGTCGACATTCTTCAGAGAGCCTACTCCAATGCAAAAGCTATTCTTGCTACTCCTGAAACCTACATGCTAGATGCAATGGAAGAATTCTATTCCCAGTTGGTGTCTACCTCTGAGTATATGGATAACATATTGAAATCATGGGAAAATGCTTTATCCCAAATGAAGAAGAATTTCAATGATATTTTTTATGAGACTAGCCAATGCATGAACTTGTTTAAAATTGTAATATATGATGAACATTTTGATACATATTTTCTATATATATGCATATATTTTACTTTATCATTTTGGCATTGATGTCAAAGGGGGAGTAATAATATGAATATGTGTTTTTGAAAATTTTGTATTTATGCATGCATTAAGGGGGAGTATTGCTTTAAAAAAAGGGGGGGAATATGAGTATATATGTATATATGTTGTGTATGCACACTTAGCGGTATTGTATTACTCTAAATTTTTTCTAAGTGTTGCCATCAATACCAAAGGGGGATATTGTTGGCTTGATGATGATTATCATGTATTCATCACTTGTTGTCATTGATGAAACACTCTCACACACATATGATTACATTGACTACTGGTGTAACTTCATTGACTTACACTGTTAACCGATATGTTTAAGGTCTATCTCTAACGGTTACTCTGTGTCAACCGGTATGTACCTAAGAGATAACCTGTGGTTACATTTAGTTGGCATCAAAATGAAGATATAGATGAAGATGAAGTTCAAGTGGAAGATTCGAGGACAACAGTTCACATATTTTGTTCCAACCGGTATTGATTGTTCTAACTGGTATGTGATTTTGTGATGAGTTACCAACACCGTTTTCTTGGCAGTCATTTTTGTGATGAGTTATGTTTACTTGTCTAGATACACTGCACCTAAGAAATTGTGTTTTGATTTCCTATGACCAACATAAGATTTGAATGTCTATTTAAAGACATCGTAGTGAATCATTTGAAATAGATAGAGAATGATGGTATGCAAATACTGATATGCATAAAGAGTGAAATCTTTTTTTGAAGAGTGATAAGCGTTTAGATGAAGAGCAGTGTTGAATGTACATAGAATGATTTGATCAAACAAGTCTTGTGATACTCAAAACAAATCAAATATTTCTTGTTGTTTTCTAATCATTACAACAAAATCAAATCCCCTAACCAGGTAAGCTCTAACAATCTTCATTGTACAAATCCTCTAACAAGGTGATCCATTAGTTTGTGTTCTAAAATACTTCAACAAGGTTACTCTTAACAGGGTATAAGCTTCTAATCAAGCTTGGGATCTCTAACAAGATTTGCTCCTAGAAGAGCTCTTTGTAAGACCCTAACCGGTCAGTTATCTAGTACTGCAGATAGTTAACTTGTGAGTTCCATCTCACCCTAGTTTTTACCTATTTGGGTTTTCCATGTATAAACACTTGTGTTATGGTAGATGTTCTACTTTATGTGGATGTTGTTATTACATTTGGATAGCATGTATTTTGTTTAAATGCTTGGTTAAGTTCATCTACCAGTTAGTGTTTGAAGTTGTGTTTGTTTTGGTGTCACTGATTCACCCCCCCTCCGAGTTCTTTTCAAGACCATCAAGACTTATCTTCTTCTTCATTTGATTAAGTCTTAGATGCCACTGGAGATACAAAATAGGTTTGTTTAGGATTCTCCTTTTTCTTTTAAACCCCCTTTTCGTACGAGCTTTGTCTTGATGATGGAACTACTGGAGTAGGGGAAGACTTGGTCTCTTTTGGCTTGGCTTTAGAGGGAACTAGTTCATCCTTGGGATTCTTGAATTCCTCCATAGCCTACATTTGAGCATGCTTCTCCCTTTATTTCTTCACCTCCTCTCTGGTAAATCCCATCTGCACTGCCACTTCCTCAGCCATCTTAGACACTTTTCTCTTCCTTGTAGGCACTATGAACTATTTGTGCAACTCCATCTCCTTCTCCTTAAATGTACCAAATCTTGGTTCATTGGGGTCCACTCATTCTATCAGAAGGTGTTGATCATAAGCTTCAAGTGTTTGACCATCCACCTCGTAACCCATTGACAAAATCCAGACTGTCCTAGGCTCCATAACTTCCATGTGACATTGGTCTTTGTCCACCATGAAACATATAATGGTCTCATATTTCTTGACAACCTCTTTGGGGATCCTTTCTCTATCTTTCATCCAACCTTGGAAGGTTTTAAAGAAAATCCACAAGGTTGCTGTCTGATTTTCCTTGTTACCCAATCTCTATAAACCTTGTTTGATTTGAGTAGCCATCGGTAAATCAAATGGAAATTGCACTCTGTTTGTACCAAGAATTTGGTTCATTAAGTACGGTGCTAGACAGATAATCAGAGAACTAAACTTAAATACATTATTCTTGTCTGATTTTATCTTTTTCAAATTGCTCAGGAGTTCCTCAAGAAGAACTGAACAAAGGTCATAGTGAGTGTCTTCCTTCACCATCTAGTATGGTGCATAAATGGTTGTTTCAGAAATAGAATTAAATCTTCTAGACTGATAGACCTTGTAGCCAATAATAATGGACACAAATCTTATGTCATGCTCCTGGATATCATCAATAGTCATGGACTTGTTATCAAACTATGCACTAGTTGCCTTTGTTACCATTGTCTTTCCTACTTTCCTCATATTAGGCTTGTCAACGGTTTGATGCAGACATGTGACTATATTAATGACCTAATTGGTGATTTTGTAGGCTTGTATAACTAGATGAATTCATCATGCACATGACTCAGAATATATCTTACCCATTCATCCTCATTGAACATGTGGAAATGCACGAACAACATGAAGCCCTTCCTCCCAATTTCTCATATTCTAGCTTAAGATTTACATTCCTATCCTGGAGGTGTTGGTTGTAAAGTGCTAGAATAACTTCATTTCCGGTTTCCTCAATGTTGTAGTAAATATAAGCTCTTACATCACCAACATGCAGAACACTAGAGGGCACAGACGAGAAGGCACCATTTGGATTGTCCTTGACTGATTTAAATGAGTGCTTCTTAAATTGCAGCCTTTCTCTATCCAAAACTTCAACTACCAAAGGAGTATTAACAGAAAATGATGCCATTTCAAAAGATTTAGGGTTCACAATAAACTTCTAAAAATACCTCTTATGTATGTCGGATGCACAAAAAATCTTGTCGAATTTGATTTAAGCTCTTGGATCGCCTTGATAACTTGTTCGCCTTGCTCTTCAGCTTCAAATCTTTGCTCACAATGTGAGAAATGATTCACATTTTCCCTTTTTAAATTTGTAAACCCTAATTTCAAGTTGACATAAATGCAATGATAAGGTTCAACCAGATGTCCTCTTCAACATTAATCAATTCACCGAATTTAAGGATCATCATGAAGAGTTTTGGATAATCATATCCAAACATCTGCAATCTACCATGATCAATCACAGATCTCTCCAAGGGGGTTTTGTAGGATATTGCACGAAAATGCCACCCCTAAGGCCAAATGCCTTAGTTACTGGATGAATATCCTACACCGGATATAGGTAAAGATCCATTGTTTGCTTTAGATTCATATTTTTTGACCCACATCTTCTCATTCTTGTCTATGATCTCCTATACCTTTTCCTTGCCTTTATCACTAGATTTGTTCTTGTCTACCAGATCACTCTTCTTTCTTCTACAATACTTTGCAATGTTATCGGTTGTATTGCATGCATGACAAACAACATTCTGCATAGGTCTAAAGTTCATTTGATTTGGTCTCATCCCACATTGGTTAGAAATATGTCCAAATATTCCACAAGCATAACATCTCTTGTTTTGAAAAGTATTCATTACTCTGAACATATTTGACTTGTGACCAAAATTATTGCATATGAAACACTGATTGGTAAAGGTAGGACCATTGTTCACATTATTCATCTTACTTCTACATTGATTCGCCATATGACCAAATTTATTACAAGTAAAACATCTACCATTGAATTTATGAGCATTAGGCTATCTTACCAAAGGGTTCTTGATTTTAGGTTTTGCATTGCTTTGTCTAGATCTGGAGGATTCTCCTTTCTCAAATCCAAGTCCACACATGTCCTTTCCATGTCTCTAACTTTCCAGGATCTGATCAAGCCTTGCTGAGCTAGCATTGAATTCATCTTTGTATTCATTTGCAGTAGCAAGTTATCTCTTAGGGAAATAATCTATCTTTCAATTTATTGATCATTATTCCTTGATTGTGTGAATAAAGCTTCAACTGATCATTCTCATAGGTAAGGCTAAAGTATTCATCTGCTATGTCCTTCAGTGATTGAGTTAAGCTTTCTTCATTCTTCTTTTGGTCTTCAATCTCTTTAGTTAGCCTCATCACAATGGATTGCATCTCATTCTTCAAGGAAACATTCTCTCTTGCAAGTTTGTCACATTCATCAGCTTTGTCCTGATTCTCCATGCATTGATCTTATTTGTCCTTTAGCTTATCCATGAATTACTTCCTCTTCTCTCTTGTAGAGTTCACTTGATCCTTCAAATTATTAATGAAGTCTTCAGTCGTGTTCAGGTTTCTCTTTAAGGTATTGATCTCATTTCTTGTTGCATCAAGATCCTCAAGTGCCACATTAAGTTGTCTCTACAAACCAGAATCCATTGATTCAATCTCCGGGACCTTCCTCAGGCAGTTAGAATTCCTTAGAGGAACTAGGCTTTGACACCAATTGTTGAAATCAAGGAAAATTGAGAGGGGGGTGAATCAGTGTTCTACAGGTTAATAAAATTTCGGACTTAACCTTGAACCACCAGAAGCATAAGCATGAAAGTGAAATGCAGAAACTCAAAACAATCAACCAAAAAATTATCACACCAAGATTTTTACATGCAAACCCAAATGAGAAAAAACATGGTGGGATTTGAACCCACAATATTATTCCACTATGGCTAGTAGCAAAACAATATTACAAAATGGGGAATGCACAGGCATTTAGGCACACTACCTAGAGCTTACAACTCAATTACAATAAGGACTACAACCCCAAAAGGCTCACTGCCTTACAGATCAATTATAGTGATGGATTACAATGAATGACCAAAATAACATCTAACAATACCTAGATGAGTTCTGGTTAAGTGTAAAACTTTGTTTGTATCACCTCTGCTACTCTGCTCTATGTTTTATGTCTTAGTCGGCTACTGGATAAAGAATGTGCACATGCAACTATGCCAAAATTGATTCTTGACCACTACTCTCTTGCATACAATCGTACCATACACCAAAAAGATCTTCTACACCGCTCTTATATATCCACAATCACAAAATAGAAAATTATGAAGTTAGCCTGAAGATGTAATGTGTAATCAGGAGTCGGCTTGACCGGATCATTAAAAAAAAGGCGTATCACCAAAAAGATGATAAGATGATTTCTCTATGTCGACCCTATAATCCCATTCATGATTCATAACACCACAATCACCAGAGAGCTTCCAAACCAAAAGATTCTCTTCTCACCCTGAATTACCAGTTAACTAGTTACCATTTCACATCCACTTCCGAATATCAACATCCATGATTTCTAGATAGGAATCCCAAGAAGAGTTTCCATCAATGACAACCCCAAACCACTAATCAATCTAGTAGATGAGTGCCAATTTCCTCAAAAGGAAAGTGGGTTGTAAAGACTCCATTAACACCGAAGTGATAAGGTTGCAAAATGGGAACTTCTGGCAGCACAAAAGATATGTTGTTCATAGTGGATGTCACTCTTGTATTGTTATGGCCACTACAGTTTGTTAGAATGTTCTAGATATTTTGGTAATTGTAGACACCTAAAAATGGTCAACGCTTGCGGAGTCATACTTTAACATTGGCGCATTGTCTCATTTTAGAGTTTTTGCGTCGCATTAACATTTCTCCTATGTTACGCACTTGGTCTTTATCATTTGTGAGCATTGAGTCCTTCTTCTGCATTCTTCATTTATCTCACTCTCGAATTTGGTCTTGTCGACAATAGTCTTCAATCATGATTTTGGTCAATCTTATCCTGTTGTATCAATGTGCGTATTCATTTGTCATCATTTTTGACATCGTCAATCCTAATTAGGGTTTTGTCATCATTTCAATCTTGTCATCATGCGATCGATTCTTGTCTTTTGATCAATTTGTCATCAATCTTGTCATCTTGTGATCCATTTTGTCATTGATCCTTGTCCTCTTGTCAATTTTGTCATTTCGTGATCGATTTGTCATCGATCATCGTCTTTCTCAATTTGGATCAATTAGTCATTGTTCCTCATCAATTGGTGCATTTATCAATCAAATTGTTTGTCAGCATTGGTCTTTTATCAATTCAGAATCATGATCAAATTGAATCGACGTCAATTATCCTTTGTCAAGACCTAATTGTCATCCTTGCATTTCTAATTCATCTTTTAGGGCTTCATGATTTTATTCATTTAACCCTGTTTGTCATTTCTCCCTCTAGGTTAAATAATTTATTTATTTATCCTAGGTCTTCGTGTCATGATTAAATGTTTAATTTAATTGGCTAACTAATTATTCCTCTTTTTGTGAATTAATTAATAAATGACAAATTATTAATTGATTTACCTAATTTTTCATCAATGTCTAAATTCCCTCTTTGTGAATTGATTAATAAATGAAAAATTATTAATTAATTCACTAAATTCCTAATTTCCTAATTCCTATTTTCCTCATTTTCTAATTTCCTAATTCCTATTTTTCCAATTTTCTAATTCACCTAATTTCTAATTCAGTTTCCTTCTATTTTTCTCCTAATTTCATGGGAATGACATTTCAATTTGTCATAATTTTTCATAATTGACAATCAATCAATTTTGACATAGAAAGTTGTCATAATTTTGTCATAATTATCAATCAATCAATTTTGCATAGAAAGTGCAAATTTGTCATAATTTGTCATAATTTGTCATATTGATTTGCAATTTGCATTTGAATCTCTTCATGCTAATCTTGTCATCTCTCCAATTTGTCTATAAATTGGATGAATTTCTTCAATCAAGGGTAATCACATTATCGAAATAACCACTTTGTTGAATCAATCACACTTCGAGTATTCTTGAGCAATCATCTTGTCTACTTGCTTTCATATCATGATCATGCACTAGTAGGTGAGATCCACAACAAAGCTATTTGAAGAAGAAAGAAGGACAATGGAGCCACATGAAGGAGATATTCAGATCTACATTTGGTTTGCTTAATTTTCAAATCTTGAATGTTTTGCTTTCATGTCTCTATTGGATGTACTTAGGATTGATCATTGCATTTGTGCTTTTGTGATTTAGCTATGACTAATATTGATTTGCTTTGATGATTTCCGATTTCCTAGCTACATTAATTGGTGAACCCGACGTGAACTAACCCCCTAACGATGCTTTTGCATTCTACGTCTATGTCAAGCATTCTGTACCTATGTCAAGGACATTCTATGCCTGTGTTAGACATTCTGCACCTATGTCAGACATTCTGCGTCTGTGTAGAGCCAGAAACAGGGGTAAAAGATAGTGTTTTTCACTTGCAAATTGTTTTCTTTTGCATTTTGTTTCTGCTTTTTGGATTTTTGGTACTGATTCTCTGTGCAGAACCTTGGCATACGCATGACAAAGATAACAATTGAAACTACTAACATGTTTTATGCAGATTTGATAGTCAAAGACTAAACATATCAAACTTCTGACTTGGGTTTTGCTGGTTGCCTTGGACTACAACTAAACTTTGTGTTTGAAATTAATTTTTAGGCACCTAGTGATTTCTAAATAGGATGGAATGAATGTATGTTTTCTTTGATTGTTGAGTATGACATTGGAGTAGGAGAGTACGCTCTCATCCTTCTTAGGGTGATCAGAAATCCAGATCTTCAATACCATGCTCATGTTTTTGATTGTGTGTCACCTTTAGAGGGCCTGCCTTCTCGACCATTTGCTTTTGCAAGTAAGTGATAATCATGAGAAGGGAACGACCCAAAGTGAGTACGGCTAGAATACCTTGGCATTATAACTCACTATAAACAAATACCTGATGGGCGAAAGCTTTGAAGGAAGGGTTACATGGGAATTGCAGTTACTTGGGAAAGTATGACCCTTGAACTCTTTCTCATATCAACATCTAAGTAGGACCTCACGGTCTAAATCTTGCCTGCGTGACTACATTTGTTTGGTATCGTGATGGGCTTAATGTCTCAATCATGCTTGCGTGACATCAAGGAGTAACACTTAACAGAAATCCTTACTAAACACCTTGTATTTAGAGGCCAAAAATCCTTCTAGTTGCTTGAGAAGGACAAGTTCAGATACTTGGAAGAGATACTAAGTTCGCCATGGGGAGATTTCCATGGGGACTGATGCTTGGCTGCCCTAAGAAGTGAGTGCCATGGAGGGGAGCCCGTGGGGTCAAGCATCTATGTATTCTCCTTGAATCCCATAACAAGTCTACCTCTCAAGTACCTAATGTCCTTGCCTACCATAAGAAATGTGTGAATGTGCATGATTGTTTTGAGTCTAAGTTGAAATATCTTGTCTTCTTTGTTTGTCAAAAGTTGAATTGCATCTCAAGACAAATTGATTCAAAACAAGGTTAAACACAAGAACATTTCATCCAACAAGGTTCAAAACACCTTCAAACATGGTTGTCAAATATTTTTCAAAATCTTGTCTCAACATTCATGTCACTTAGATTTAGGTGCATCCTAGGTTTGCATTTCACAAATTCATTGTCAATTACCAAGGTTAAGTTTCACCTAGGTCATACTCCTTTGCATATCAATAAGGGTCATCCATTTGCATGTGTCCTCTTGCATTAGAGTAATACAATTTCATAATTCAAACTTAGGTTGGCATTGTCATACATTTGCATTTGCATACCCTAGGTCTCTTCATTAAGCTTAGGTCATTATCATATCATATTAGGGTCACTTGCATAGTAATTGTCCCTTTGCATATAGTGTCAAAACTAGGTTTTGTCATGCTTGAGTAATCCAAATCTTTGATAAACCCTAAGTCATTGTTAGGAAGTCTAGACCTTATCAACCTTTTCTCTTTTTTGTCATTATTGTCATTTGGTCAAACCTAGCTTAGTATCCAAGCATATTGGGGAGATATTGTCATTTTGTCCTTTTGTCACTTGGTCCTTTTGTCCTTTGAGGTCTAGACATAATTTCAATTTCCTAAGGGTCTCTTTTAGATTTGCATTCCAAAAAGTTTGTCAAAATCTTGAAAAATAACCAAAAACATAGATTGCATTCTTGCCATAGATTGCATTCTCATTTATTTAGTTTGCATTTAGTTGCATATCATATATTGTCCTTGAAAATTTCCAAAATATTGCATTTCATAGTGACATGTTTGCTGAAATGAGGTCTCAACCTTCTTACGAAGCCATGTCATCACAATTGGGAAATCAATCATGTCAATCCAATCTCTACATGTCTCAGAACTTGGATCAAACTTTTTATGATGAAACAAGTCTCCAAATACAAAAACTAGAGGAGAAACTAGCTCAAGAAACGGAGATATTGGAACAAAGAGTGAAAAACATTGAGAAGAATAGATCACAAATGTCCAAAATGTTTCAAAAATTTCTAGGTCAAAATCCAAAGATTGAGTCAATTGATGTAAGATCTCTTCTTGAATGATCAGACATACCAGCTCTCCTCTCCCAAATAGAGATGATGAAACAATTTCAAGAAAAGAGACAACTTCAATTTCAACATTATGTGCCTCCACAACAAGAACAAGAAGGTGTTTACTATCAATCAGATTTTCAACCAATAAAACCAATGGTTCAACCAATTGTTCAACATATACAACCAATACAACCAATGGTCCAATTTCAACAATATGTCCAACCAACTATACAATGTCCACAAATGGTTCAACCAATGGTGGAATATCATTGTCAACAACCACAACCAAACATTCAAAAATAAAGGTTGCAGCACACACCAACCTAAGTTTCAAATATGTCTGAACAATTGAACCAAGTCCAATATCAAAACATGACATTAGATCAGAACCAACTCCTTGCCAAACAAGTTCAAATTCCAGATACAACTATGTCAAAACCTTGAAAGAAAGGTGGCTTTATTGCAAGGCTCTTAAGGAACCTACCAAGTGAGTTCTTTGAGGAAGATAAAGATAATACACTTATGTCTAGCAATGCCTCATCCCCCCACAAACAAATTGACTCTCCAGTGGCATCTATCCCTACACCTTTAGAAGTTTCACAAGAACCTTCTATATTGTCCTCATCAAACAATGCACCCAAGGATGCAATTATCCAAGGGCTATCCATAATTGATAATCCAATTCATGATGCACATCCTTGTCATGTTTCAGAAATACAAGACCCAATGCCACCATGCACTTTATTGCCATTACCTGTTTTAGAGGACCCCATTCGAAGTCCCTCTTCCTCATGTTCAAGCATTGATTCCTTGCCAGAATCCATCACAAATGTTCAAAGTGCATTTCCTTCATGTCAAAACATTAATTCCTTGTCAGAATCCTCCATGCATATCCAAAGTCCAACCCCATGTCAAGAGGATAATTTAGAGCATGAAGAAACGTGTCCTAAAGAAAATCAAGATCAAGATCCTGAAACCTTATCATCCCATCCAATTGTTGACCAGGAATCCATGTTCCCAGACACTCATGATGATTCCCTTATTCTTGTCCATCCTATCCAAAGTCCTATTGACACTCCATTCCTCGAGCAAGATCAAGATATCCTAGTCCATCCAATCCCAAACAATTCCCTTCCATGTCATGAAAAAAATGTCCTTCCAAATCCCATTGACATTCCACTTCCTCAGAAAGATCAAGATATTCCTTCCATCCTTTCTGATGATCTCATTGAAAGTCAAGAGCAAAGCACCTTTAAAGAGGATTCCAATGATCTTCCTCCTTGTCAAGATCAAATTATTCCTTTAAATCCTCCACAAGATCCTTTTGTTCCTCCATCTCCTTGTCCTAATGCTCCATATACACTCCAAGATCTCATTTCTTGTGATGATCCCATTATTTTTCCCATTCCATCTCTTGAAGAGCCTGTCATTGAACCATGCCCACCACACAATCCTAGTCCCCCTCATGATCCTAATCCCCCTCATGATTCTAACGTGTCAGTGCAAGATGTTCATGAACCCTCGACATGCATAATGGGTTCTTCCACTTTGGTGCAATTTGATCCACTTCAAGATCTCATTATTTCTCTCATATCATCTCCACCTCATAATGGACTCATGTCTTCTTCCCAAAGAAAAGAGTATCCTACAAGTCAAGATATTCATAAAGACAAAGGAGTAGACCTTCATGAGAAAGAACCCCTCCATATCAAAGAAGATCTTAAGGGTCATGTCTACACAACTCACCCTCAAGACGTTGGTATCCCTCCATCAAAATCAAAACATACACCTTCCTCATCATACTTTCCATCCATCTTAGGTCCTTATATCCCTTCGTCCTCTATGCAAGGTTAGCAAAGGCACACATCCTTGAGTAAATTTCATCCATCCAAAAGAACTCCATTTCATTCATATCCATCCATGCATTCCTTTCCCCCTCCAAGCAATTTGGATGCCAAGTGTAAAAGTCATAAGTCTAGCAATCCACATGTATTCAAGGATCAACATGTCCAATATAATCGACATGTCAAAACAAAGAACAATATGATCTATAAAGAAAAAGAAATATCCAAAAGGCCACAAAGGCCCATTGAGCAAAATAAAGCAAAGTCAAAATCTATATGGGTTCCTAAATCCCTTGTGCAAGCAATGCACTCCAAGGAACCACAAAAGCATGAAAAATCAAAAACCATGTGGATCCCTAAGCGGCTCCTTGAAGCACAAAAGCCTAAAGAAACGCCAAAATTGGCATCCAAAATTGCTATTCCTCCATCCAACCCTCTCAAATTTGTTCCTCCATCACCTTCTTCATCCATTTTGGGCCCTTATGTCCCAAAATCCTAAGCTATTCCTCCATCCAAATCTCACAATCTGAAATCCATTTTTCCTCCATTAGTCCATCACCCCTCAAGGTGTGTGCCAATGTCAATCTTGCCAACATTTCTATCCACTCAAGCACAGTTTTTCCAATACCCTATCCATTATCCAATGCATATTTTTCATCCTTCGATCCCTTTGATCCAATCCTTTGCATAAATCCTCGCCAGTTTCATCTCTTTTTCCATGTCCTTATCCTACCAACGTCTTTGAGCATACTTTTAAAGGTCATGGTCCATTTTTTTCAAGGCTACTATCCAAGAAAAAAGATGCTTGAGTCCTTCTTCCATCCCCTATCATGTGTCCATCTTCTATTGAAAAAGTCAAAAAAAAAAAGTGAAAAAAAAAGACAAAAGAAAAAAAATAAAGAAAAATAATTCGTCCACTAGTGAAAACCTGGCAAACAGGCGCCTTGGGCAAGTACCGTGATGAAAACTTGGCAAACAGGCATCATGCGTAATCTATGAACTTCTTGCATACCATACTTGGGGACAAGTTTTATCCTATCATATCCTTTTTTCTTTCATTGTTCCATTATCCTATCGAACCCCTGTCATTATCCTTCATATCCTATTGTCCCTCATGTCCAATTTCCCTTTCCACCTTTTGATCTTGACAAGGCTGAGGATCGTCATGAGCATCATGCATCTTGTTTGCAACTTTTAGTCCATCATAGCTTTTGGTCATTTATCCATTTGCTTATTACAACCTTTCATCCATATTCCCTGTCTTATTGCAACTTTCTGCCACTATCCCGTATCCTATCCCAACCTTCAGTTCATGTCCCTTATCCATTCTTGGTCTTGCTTATCCTATCCATATCGTATCACTATCCATACACTCTTTTTCATTCCTTGATCTTGATCTGACATAAGGAAATAAAATGCAAAACATATTTTTCAAAAACCTCTTGACATATCCCTCATGCCATGTTCCTTCTTTAAATTGTCATATCCAGTCTCTTGTCCCATCACACCATAGCCCTTGAAAATTGCATCTGTATTGTCTCCATAATAAAAGACCTTTGTCTTCCCTCTATCCACCAACATTTCAAAAAGCCTATTTATTCACCTGTCATATTCCTTGCCTTGCTAGACACTGGGGGCAAAATCATAAAAATTGAAAATGTCCTGAAATAAAAACAAAAAATTGAAAATGTCCTGAAAAAATCATAAAAAATTGAAAAATGTCCTGAAAAAATCATAAAAAATTGAAAAATGTATTGAAAAAATCATAAAAATTGAAAAATGTCCTGAAATAATCCAAAAAAAATTGAAAAATGTCCTGAAATAATCCAAAAAAATTGAAAAATGTCCTGAAAAAATCATTAAAAAAATCAAATAATGTCCTAAAAAAACTCCCTAAAAAGTCCAATAAAGTCCTGAAAAAATGAACACAAAAAAAATTGTAAAAACTCGAAAAGCATCAAAATCCAAAAACAATTCCTTTGGCATTTTGCATTTTGTCAATAAATGGTCCCCTTTGTGCATAGATAGATCGCTGAGCATACATCCAATGACTTTCAATCCCACACTACGCTTTAATGAAATCATGCGTTAACAGATGAACTTTTTCAATCAAACCAGACATTCAAACTGATCCCAATTGTCTTCTCAATCGAACATCAACATTAATATCATTCGTCCTTGGCACACTATCATGGGCCTTATACACGGTGTGGTATGGTCGAAACCAGACTGTGTCCTATCTTAGACAAGGTACCGCATGTCCTGAAACCAGATAGCATGATCATCCTATCAACACTTTCAATTTTTGACGATGAAGATCAAGATGTTTGTTTGACTTGTTGGAATTAGCGAGTCTTATCATTTATTGATTTATTTTTGATCATGTTCCTATGTTGCTCGATGATGTCACTGAGTGATTTAGAGTGACCAGGATGGTTCATGGTCCCTTTTGTTTTTTGTTGTGTTTTCTATTTGTGGAATGTTTGTCACAAACTGGGGCAACTATATCATTAGGTGTTTGTGATAAGTACGTTCGCTTTGTGAATGTTGCACATACCTCGACCCTTGATGTATGCACCCTAGGATGATTCACTCATTCCTTGTGTGCGATGTGTTTGTCTTACGCAAAGGGATTGCATTATTGCTCTGGCCTTCATTGCCATGTTGCGCCGCATCCATTTTGCCATATCAAATAAAGGTTCTCACCTACTTCTGTGCATTGGTGAAAGCAAGTTTTTCTTCATCTCTACTTGTCCTCTGTCTAATTTCTTCTTACTAACATTTCTTCCGTCAGTCTTGGCAGTCCGTTTGATCCTATCATTTTCTATCATTCTTATCGATCAATTGGCCTCTTTTTTGGATATTTCCGGCCAATTCCTCGAGGGGGCATGCATATGTCGTTATTATTGTCTGGGGCATTTTCATTATTGTTCTTTGAAACAACGCTTAAAATCCCATTGTCTCAAAGAGGGGCAAAATGTAGACACCTAAAAATGGTCAACGCTTGCAGAGTCATACTTTAACATTGGCGAATTGTCTCATTTTAGAGTTTTTGTGTCGCATTAACATTTCTCCTATGTTACGCACTTGGTCTTTATCATTTGCGAGCATCAAGTCCTTCTTCTGCATTCTTCATTTATCTCGCTCTCAAATTTGGTCTTGTCGACAATAGTCTTCAGTCATGATTTTGGTCAATCTTATCCTGTTGTATCAATGTGCGTATTCATTTGTCATCATTTTTGACATCGTCAATCCTAATTAGGGTTTTGTCCTCATTTCAATCTTGTCATCATGCGATCGATTTGTCATCGATTCTTGTCTTTTGATCAATTTGTCATCAATCTTGTCGTCTTGTGATCTATTTTGTCATTGATCCTTGTCCTCTTGTCAATTTTGTCATTTTGCGATCGATTTGTCATCGATCGTCGTCTTTCTCAATTTGGATCAATTAGTCATTTTTCCTCGTCAATTGGCGCATTTATCAATCAAATTGTTTGTCAGCATTGGTCTTTTATCAATTCAGAATCATGAGCAAATCGAATCGACGTCAATTATCCTTTGTCAAGACCTAATTGTCATCCTTGCATTTCTAATTCATCTCTTAGGGCTTCATGATTTTATTCATTTAACCCTGTTTGTCATTTCTCCCTCTAGGTTAAATAATTTATTTATTTATCCTAGGTCTTCGTGTCACGATTAAATGTTTAATTTAATTGGCTAACTAATTATTCCTCTTTTTGTGAATTAATTAATAAATGACAAATTATTAATTGATTTACCTATTTTTTCATCAATGTCTAAATTCCCTCTTTGTGAATTGATTAATAAATGAAAAATTATTAATTAATTCACTAAATTCCTAATTTCCTAATTCCTATTTTCCTCATTTTCTAATTTCCTAATTCCTATTTTTCCAATTTTCTAATTCACCTAATTTCTAATTCAATTTCCTCCTATTTTTCTCCTAATTTCATGGGAATGACATTTCAATTTGTCATAATTTGTCATAATTGACAATCAATCAATTTTGACATAGAAAGTTGTCATAATTTTGTCATAATTATCAATCAATCAATTTTGCATAGAAAGTGCAAATTTGTCATAATTTGTCATATTGATTTGCAATTTCCATTTGAATCTCTTCATGCTAATCTTGTCATCTCTCCAATTTGTCTATAAATTGGATGAATTTCTTCAATCAAGGGTAATCACATTATTGAAATAACCACTTTGTTGAATCAATCACACTTCGAGTATTCTTGAGCAATCATCTTGTCTACTTGCTTTCATATCATGATCATGCACTAGTAGGTGAGATCCACAACAAAGCTCTTTGAAGAAGAAAGAAGGACAATGGAGCCACATGAAGGAGATATTCAAATCTACATTTGGTTTGCTTAGCTTTTAATCTTGAATTTTTTGCTTTCATGTCTCTATTGGATGTAATTAGGATTGATCATTGCATTTGAGCTTTTGTGATTGAGCTAGCTTAATTTGATATTGCTTTGATGATTTCCCGATTTCTTAGCAACAGTAATTTCTATGGGATTAGGACATTTTATATTTTATTATAAGGTTGTAATGTTAGTTGGAAATTCCTATATTTTATTGTAATGTTGATCTATATAGATGTTTCTAGATAAGTATTTTTGGTTAAATTAGATGTTTCCAAAAATTCCCTAAGACCTCTATAAATGACACACATGTAAATATTTCCAATTAAGAAAATAAATGCAAACTTTCTTTTTAGTATAGTAGCACACAAAAGTGTTTTTTTTCCCATTATGTCCTTTGTCTCTACCACCTTCATAGTGAAATTAGAGTAGGTTAGATAGCTATTTACAAAGAAGATTGCCAACTGTGTGGAAAGATAGGCTTCGATGAAAAGTAAGTGCTAGAAATATGTAATGTCCCTTTCCTGGCCTATCTCAGAAGCTTGCCAACTTTATGCGATGCTGCTATACTTTGATGTTAAGGGAACATCTAGATTATACATTGCTAAGGCAACTGTAGTATGGTTTCTAGGGTGTTGGTGACTGTGAGGAATACTGCATCCAGATCTTATTTTTAACGGAATAATTTATAGTCTCTCTATTTTTCTACGTACTCCTTGATCTCCACTTAACTTTTGGGTAAGAGTGCGCTCTCTTCTGCCAATAATCCTTCTTAATTCCCCTTCATAATGACATGATTTCTCCTATACATGGATTCAATCGATGTGGGTGTCTATTCGCTCAAAGGGTCACATTGATCATTATCACATCTTTCCACTAAACTAAAGAATTATTATCATTAGTTAAATATAATAGGTGTGGTCAATCCTTAACCATACTCGATATCACCCTTAGGTGGAAATCAATAATCAATACTTATTGTTTCGATGGAAACATATTCTCAGGTCCTTTGTAGTTGTCAATCCTAGTCTGATATGAAGATGCTGTCATGGGGTATGACTGTGTATCTGTTTGATTCTTTTACAACTTAATCTCTTTTAGAGACTTCCCAAAGTTGATCCCTTGTGTCAAGAGTGGGGACATCACAGTTTCTCCCATTATGATTGCTTGTCCTCAAGCAACTGATTATCTTCTTTCCCTGTTTTGGCTTCCTTGAGCCCTTCCGTAAAGACTGACCTCATTTGGGTCAGTGGGTCCAAATGACTTCCTTGAGCCCTTACTCATAGAGAGGACTGACCTTCTTTGTGTCATCCTTCTTATCTAAGGTGCTAGCTTTCTTGGGCCAAGCTACCCATATTGGCTTCCTTGAGCCCTTATGCTTTAGAGAGGAGTGACCTTCTTCGTGTCATCCTACTCCACTAGGGTGTTGGCTTCCTTGAGCCTTTATACTTAGAGAGGATTGGCCTTCTTTTTGCCATCCCACTCATCTAGGGCACTAAATTCCTTGAGCCTAGCCACCCTCATTGGCTTCCTTGAGCCATGCCACCCTTCTATGTACCCATTCTACTTCTTGAGTAATTTGATCACAATTTTTATTAATTTGTACAACTTCCTAATAGTTACAATTAAAATACAATGGTATAAATTAAATTTAATATATGAGTGTTTCTCTCCTTATGGAGTGCCTCAATATCTTCTTTCCTTTCCCACGTGGCATCTTCTATGGGTAGGCCCTTCCATTTAATTAAGAACTCGGTGATGGTTCTATTTCTTAAACTTCTCTCTGTAGTATCCAAGATAATTTTTGGTTCTAATATGATTTTTCCCTCATCATCAAATGGTGGAAACTATGTACATGGGACAACTTGCTGTCCTAGGACTTTATTCAACAAGGATACATGAAATATATTATGGATCTTGCTATTTTTGGGGAGCTCCACTTCATAAGATACTTCCCCTATCCTTCTCAAGACTTTATAGGGCCCATAGAACCTTGGTTTGAGTTTTTCTGCTCCACTTGGCTTAATTGTTGATTGTTTGTATGGCTGCAATATCAAAAACACCATGTCCCCTTCTTCAAATGATCTTTCCACATGATTCTTATCAGCATATAGTTTTTGTTGATTTTGGGCTTGGTGGAGGTTCTTCTTGAGGGTCTTCATGATGTCAATATTCTACTAAGCAAAGTCTTTAGCTTCAGGTAATCTACTATCTTGGACAAGATCCCCAAATGATGTGGCTTCATACCCATACAAGGCCTTGAAGGGGCTCATCCCTATAGACATGCGATGTGTATTGTTATAGAAATATTCTCCAAGGTGTAACCATTTAGTCCATGCTTTCTGCTACTCCGTGACATCGTTACTTCAATATCATTCTATCCATTTATTAACAATCTCGGTTTGACCATCTATTTGTGGGTGATAGCTGGTGCTAGGTGTAAGTTATGTACCTGCCAATCTGAAAATCTCTTGGCAAAATTGGCTAAGTAAGTGGCTATCCCTATCGCTAACTATATTTCTTGGCAAACCATGAAGTCTAAAACTTCTTTAAAGAACACTTCAGCTATTTGAATTGCACTATAGTTGGTAGAGATGGAAAAGAAGTGAGCATACTTTGTAAGTCTATCTACTATAACATAAATATAGTCCTTACCATACACCTTGGGTAGTCTGGTTATAAAATCCATAGAGATACTTTCCCATTTCTGGGTGGAAATGGGTAGTGGTTGTAGGAGGCTTGCTAAGTGTCCTTGTTCTACCTTATTTTGTTGGAAAATCATACATTCTTGCACATGTTTGAGGACATATTTCTAAAATCCCTTCCATGAGTACCTTTCCTGAATCTGCTTGTATGTTTTGTAGTAACCTTGATGTCTTGCTAGGGGACTGTCATGGTATTCCCTCAAAATGTTATCCTTCATTCTTGAATTAGTAGGTAGATATACCCTATTTTTGTATAAGATAATGTCTTCATTTACCTTGTATTCAATATTTGGTATTCTCCCTTCTAGGATCTCATTGGCAAGAGAATCTTTGGCATATTTAGGAATGATGTCATTCTTCCACTCTTTTGTTATGCTTGTAATGGTATTCAAACAACGACATCTTGATAATGCATCTGCCCCTATATTTTGGGTACCTTTGACATATTCAATGTCAAAGTCATAAGATTGTATCTTACTCATCCACTTTTGTTGTTGGCTATTCAAATCTTTTTGATTCATAAAATGTCATAAACTATTTGGTTTTTTTTAACATGAAATTTCCCACATACAAGGTATTGTCAGAATTTTGCTAAGGCATGCATAATGGCTAACATATCCTTGTCATAAATTGAATAGTGCCTTTCTATTTCAGTCAACTTCCTACTTTCAAATGCTATTGGGTGTCTTGTTTGCATGAGGACTGCTCCAATTCCCTCTCCCGATGAATCACATTGTAATTCAAATGGTAGTGTGAAATCTAGAATGGCTAGAACCGGACATGAACTCATGGTTTCCTTCAATTGGTCAAATTCTTGTTGTGATGTATCATTCCATGAGAAGGATCCTTTCTTGGTTAGGTCTGTGAGGGGTGCTGCTATTTTGGAAAATCCTTTAATAAAATGTCTATAATAGCTGCATAAACCAATGAACCCCCTAAGTTAGGTCAATTTTTTGGGTGTAGAACACTCTTTGATAGCTTTGATCTTCTCCTCATTAATGTTTACCCCTTCATTGATTTTATGACCCAAGTAGAGTATCTCCTTCATGCAAAATTCGCATTTTAACTCTTTGGCGTACAAAGATTATTTCTCTAGGATGCTTCGGACTTCCTCCACATGTTGGAGATGTTCTTCCCAGGTTCTACTATAGATGAGGATTTAATAAAAAAATACAAGTAACAATTTCCTTAATTGCTAGCAGAAAACATGGTTCATGCATGATTGGAAAGTGGCTGGTGAGTTTGTAAGGCCAAAGTGCATGACCAAAAATTCAAAGTGCCCATAGTGGCATCAAAACGTTGTCTTGGATATATATCCCCCCCTCATTATTATTTGGTGATAATTAATGAGTTGAGACATTAGCATATTTTTATCCCTAGAACTCTTAAGTTTTTCTCATATTTTGATTTATATGATAGTTATGATGTATCAAGAGTTGACTATATTCATTTCAGATGTTAAGCTAAGCCTATTAAAACATGTTTTGTCTTTGCCAGTTGTTTTTGCAGCCATGTTATCCATTCCTGTTGCCATGCAGATTGTTGAGGCAATATCATGTATGGAATTAATAGATGTTTTGATTAATTAAGATAGATGCATATGTGCTTGTATGTTCTTTCTTTTGAATTACAGGAATAAAATAATGCTGCGGTGGAAGCTCTCCTATTGCGCCAACTGCAGTAAGATTTATTCAAGGAGGCGACTGAAAGATCGAATCAGCAGAAAAGATGATGAGCATAAGGAATGGAAGAGGAGAAGTGGGCGCACAATACTTACTAATGTCTTACTCAAGTGGGCACTAGTGTTGTAGATACAACAATGCTATGTTATGATTGTAGTTCAGTTTAGATCCATTTTATTAGTGACTTAACTCCGACTATTTCCTTTCTTGAATAATTATCCGCCTCTTCTCATCGGCATGATCTGTGTTGTATGAAGTAGTTGTTTACCTTTAAATAAGAATTTTATCTCTTTTCAAAGGTTAGAAAGAAAAGAGAAGAAACAAAGAAGAGGATTTTAGAAATAAAGTTGGTAGTGTTTTGAGTTTTCTTTGGATTCTGAATCATGTAATGAATTTTGAAGAGCAATGAATAAAGGTATGTTATTCTGAGCACTTAGAGTTGTTTTTGGGAAGCCTAGAAGCACTCATCCAAGGGGGCCCACTTGGTGAGTGTTCCTGTGTCTTTCAATTGTTAAAATTAGTTTTCTTCTTTAGCTACAATAGACATTCTTGCATTGAATGTTCCTACAGCCATTGGAAACAGATCCATTGACTGTTCCTGTAGCCAAACCAAAACAAAGTAATTCCTATTTGGTAGCATTGGACCTAGCCAGTATTTCTTGAATGAATTCATGTTAATGCAGAATTTTTCCTATAACCTTTCAGTTGTTTCAATTCTTGCATACCTTTCCCGCATAGATGTTAGTTGTTGTAGTAATGTAGGGTAGCTATTGCAGGAACTTAGTGCATATATAGTGCAGACCCATTTCAGGTATTACTTCCCTGGGTTGACAATCAAATGAACACCAATTATGAAGATAGTAACTTCACAGAGTGAATGTCCAAACTTCGGATTGAGACTTCAATTAGAGTTATTATTCATATTGTTGGGTTGAATAATAACTTGTTCATAGATCAATTTTGGAGACATATTTTGCTCCATGAATCTCATCTATCAATTCATCAATTCTTGGTATAGGGTACCTATTGAACACAGAGTACCACTGAGAGGGGGGTGAATCAGTGGTTCCTAAATTTTTTGACTTTCAAAGCAACTTTTGATTGCTGGTTATTATCTTAAGCACTAAACAATGAAACATGTGAAGCAAAAAGGAACCAAAAAGGTCAATTACACAAATGCAACCCACAACACCAGATATATGAGGAAAACCCAATATGGGAAAAACCTCAATGAGAAATGTTGCTGGAGACTATTGCTCCAATCCAGTCTCATAGGTAAAACTCTCAATTACAAAGATTTAGAGCACCAACTCCTTCTGTTTTAGGGCACCTACCCAAGGAGCATCAACCCCTACACCAAGATGCAACTTAGCTATGTATATATTGAAATACAATTTAGATATTGTTAAGGCTTCTTGTTTCAAATGAATTCTACAACTCTCGATAAAATATCTTACTGCCGGTTGACAGTCTTTTCTCCTCCATAGAATCTCACACTACTGGTTGTGAGATTACTCTCTCTAATTCTTGGCCTCTATTATCTCTCTCTCTCAGTCTCACAACACACTATGTCACACTTGGATGCTATCTTGCTCTGCCACACCTCACCAGTTTTCTTAATTGTTGGACTACAGTTGCCCTGGTACTCAATCACTTCCGTTTAAAACCCTCTCACCGGTTTGCTTGCTCACTTACTTTGCAACTTTCTTAGAATAAATTCTAAGGCAAAATGATCCTTCACTGTACTTACTCTCTCTTCTCTCTTTTTCTTCTCTACAACATCAACTTGCTCTTTCTTGAACTCACATATTTATCACCATGCTTTCTCGCCAATACTGCATTCAATTACTAGGCGGCTAGGGTTTCCTTTACCCGACACAATTTGCATGAGATATGATCCAATCTGTCTTGGATCGATCACCTGTACTCTAGGGATGCATCTATACACCTTTTCCATTGTCCAATGCATACTTTCTAAAGATAGCAATCATGTACAATATTTCCTACCTTGAAATCTGTTGACTCATAAAACGCTCAGTTGTTTCCTTTGCAAGATCTTCTTGCAATCGGATTTCATTTTCATTGATGCAAGTGCCAACTAATCCCTGATCTTCCTCTGTTCTTATTTATTCCTCAATCCACATCAGTTAGTTACAATCCCATGATTTGTGGCTATTACATTAATGTTGACTAGCTATTTCAACAACCCTGTCGATGGAGGCTTCACCGAACTTAGCATATTTGCCACCTCAACTACACATGGAATCACAATGGTCAATCACTTGTCTCACTGACACACAGTTGGTTCATACTTGATCATTTAGAAAACTCATACCGGTACATCCCTTTACTTGTGAGACCTTCTTCTTCTGTTAACCGACAGTGTACACTTCACCGGTAACAAATCTTCACCTCTAGTGGTTTGTGATAACTTTAACATTCTGCCTCTTCATCATAAACAGGCAGTCAACCTCTAGATCAATTTATTTCTCTATCGTTTGTCAATCAGCATGCTAACACACACATAGGCTTCACCCCGGTTTGTGCCTTACTAGTAAGCCTTCCTTCTATCTGCTCACTCTCATGTGAATGGCCATCATAACGGTCACCCCTTCTTGCTCACCGGTGACCTTGCCAAACCAGTTGACATCAATGACAACTTAATGCCAAAACTCCAACAATCTCCCCCTTTGGCATTGATGTCAACTTATCATAAGACACTTTATACCGATACATTTCTCCCCCTTTGACACAATGAAAAAGGGTAGTGTACACTCCCCCTTTGATCCATATCGAGCTCCCCCTTTGACCGCTATCAACTCCCCCTGAGCCACATAAATCCTTCCTAGGTAGATGACACAACTCCCAACTTGTATTTGAGGTAATCAAAAGTGCTTACCGGTAATGGTTTGGTGAAAATGTCTGCAACTTATTCTCCAGTAGAGACATAATCCATCCTTACTTCCTATCTTTCAACCTTCTCTCTGAGAAAATGATGCTTGATAGCAATGTGCTTTGTTTTGGAATGCATCACCAGATTCTTTTCTATGTTGATTGCACTTGAATTGTCACACTGGATGAGAATAGGATTGGTGATTTCCACATGTATGTCTTTGAGGGTCTGCTTCATCCAAAGCACCTGAGAGAAGCATGTAGTAACAACAATGTATTTGGCTTTAGCAGTTGATAGAGAGACTGAGTCCTGCTTCTTGCTATGCCATGAGACCAACCGGTCACCTAGGAAGAATCCACCACCACTTGTTCTCTTCCAATCATCAATGCAACCTACCCAATCAGAATTAGTGTATGATTCTAAGATTGAATTTCTTTATTTTGGATGCCACAATCCATAACTGAGTGTCCCTTGTAGATACCTAAAGATCCTCCATACAACATTCATATGTGACTTCTTAGGTGCAGCTTGGAATCTATCCACCATGCATATTGCCTGCACTATATCTGGTCTAGAAGCAGTTAGATACAATAGACTACCTATCATGGATCTATACAGAGTCTGATCCACCACCGGTGATTTATCATTCTTTCTCAATTTACTGTCAGTCACCATGGGGGTACTTACTGAATTACAATCCTCCAGTTGGAATTTCTTCAACATTTCTTTTACATACTTGATTTGTGAGATAAATATTCCCTTATCTTGCTACAATATCTACAAACCAAGGAAGTATGTCAATTTACCGAGCATTGACATCTCAAATTCTGACTACATCTGATCAGAAAATTATTTGTAGAGGATGTCCTTGTTGCCTCCAAAGATAATGTCATATACATACACAACCACAATAATCATGTGATTCCCATCTTTCTTTATATACAAATTGTTGTCAACACTTCTCTTTTTGAGTCCCTGCTCCTTCAGGTTCTGATCTAACCTTGAATACCATGCTCTAGGAGCTTGTTTAAGACCATATAGGGCCTTCTTCAACTAGCACACAAATGTTTCATCATCATGCAGTAGAAACCCTTCCGGTTGCTCCATGTATACTTCTGAATTTCCATTTAGGAAGGTAAATTTTACATCCATTTGATATACTTTATAACCCTTGTGGGTAGAGAAGGCTAGAAACATTCTAATTGCTTCTAATCTAGCTACTGGTGCAAATGTTTCATTGAAGTCAATCCCCTCTACCTATGAGTATCCTTTGCACACTAGTCTAGCTTTATGCTTAACAATATTACTCTCTTCATTCATCTTATTCCAGTAGACCAATTTTGTGCCAATGATGTTCTTGTCCTCCGATCTAGGGACTAATTCCTAAGTCTTGTTCTTCTCAATCTATTGTAGTTCTTCTTCCATGGCATCTATCCATTCTTTTATTTTGCTAGCCTCATTGAATTTTTAGGTTCCATTGTAGTCATGAGGAAGAAGTTGAGTTGTTCATCATTCCAGGCAAGTCTTCTTCTAGTCTGCACAACATCACTCTTATTTCCCAGAATTTGCTCTTCTGGTTGATTCAAATGCACATACCGGTTGGGAGTCTTCTTGGATGCTTCTTCTGGTTCATTGTCTGACTGATCTTCATCACCTTCGTCACCAAAATCATCATACTAGTTAACCTGTGGTTGACATCCTTTGTGCATATCCTCATCAACTTTTACATGCACACTCTCAATGACTCTTCTTAGTCTTTTGTTGTAGCATTTATAGGCCTTACTGTTAGATGAGTAACCAAGGAAGATTCCTTCATCACTCCTGGAGTTAAAACTTCCTAGACCATCCATATCTTTCTTGATAAAGAACTTGCTTCCAAATACTGATGCTCCTTTTCCTTCTTTGTCAGATCAAAGGATGAAGCTTCACATATCCTCTTAGTTTCTTCTGGCTGCAATTTTAAGTAAAATATAACTTGACTTGACTCATTCAAGGATTGCTTCAAGAAAACTTGTTCATCTACTGCAGAAAGCTTTACCTTTTTGAGTTCTCTTCTTGTTTTACTCAATTCCTCAAGAGCACTGATAAGATCACCTTCCAAATCCACTTCAGCTTCAATATCCTCCTCTTCCTCATCTTCATCAACTGGTTCACCAAGTGCCATGATGAGATTGACTTTTCTATCATTCTAATGGTAATCATCTTCTAATGCATTTTCCTTATTTGTTGTATCATCCTCAATAGTATATATGTCATTTTGATTCTAGTAGCCTCTCCTTCCTTGCTAGTAGACGTTTCTTTCTCTATCTTTGCCAGCAGATTTGTTGAACTCTCTTGACTCATCTCCACTGGTTTCTTTGTGGGGTCATTTTGCAACAAAGTGTTCGACTTTGCCACCATTGAAACATTTAAGTGGTAGCTTTCCTTTATACTAGTTGCATCCTCTTTTGAGCTTCCTAACAAAGTTTGCTTCTTTTGCATCAGAGTCTTCACTGGATTCTTTATGAGTAGTTATTTCTTTGCCCTTTTTGGTGGAATGCTCCTTCTTTCCTTAAGGAAGTATCACCGGTTGTTCTCATCTCGTAGGCTATCAGTAAGCCAAATAGCTCATCCATTGTAAAAGTCTTCAGATCCTTGGCTTCTTCTATGGCAGACACCTTAGTATCATACTTGGTTGTGAGGGATCTAAGTACCTTCTTGACAAGAATCTCATCTATAGTTTCTTCTCCAAGTCCTCTGATAATGTTCATAGTTTCATCAAATCTGTGAAGGTAGTTTGAAATATTTTCATCATCTTTCATCTTGATGCCTTCAAGTTGGCCCCTTAGTGCTTGCAGCTTGGCCTCTTTGACTTTTGCATCTTCTTTGAATAACCTTTGCAATTTATCCCAAGTCTCCTTGCCTGATATACAATGCATCACTTTGACAAACTAATTATCATACGACCCACTCAAGATAGCATGTTTGCCTTTGGCATTGTTCTCATGCTCCCTTTTGGCATCAAGATCATTGGGAGGAACACTAGGAACAACATACCCATAGTTTGACCCATCAAATATGGGGGCTTTTGAGGAAGTAGACTCATTTCTTGCCATTGTGTTCTAAGTCTAGAATCTACCAAGGGTTTTATAAATAATTGGGAACCTACGCTCTGATACCAATTATTGAACACAGAGTACCATTGAGAGGGGGATGAATCAGTGGTTCCTAAACTTTTTGACTTTCAAAGCAACTTCTGATTGCTGGTTATTAGCTTAAGCACTAAACAATCAAATAGGTGAAGCAAAAAGGAAACCAAAAAGATCAATCACACAAATGCAACCCACAACACCAAATATATGAGGAAAACCTAATATGGGAAAAATCTCAGTGAATAATGCTGCTAGAGACTACTACTCCAATCCAGCCTTATGGGTAAAACTCTCAATTACAAAGATTTAGAGAACCAACCCAAGGAGCACCAACCCCTTCTATTTTAGGGCACCTACCCAAGGAGAACCAACCCCTACACCAAACTCCAACTTGTTTATGTATATATTGAAATAAAATTTAATTACTATTAAGGCTTCTTGTTGCAAATGAATTCTGCAACTCTTGATAAAATATCTTACTACCGATTGACAATCTTTTCTCCTCCATAGAATCTCACACTACCGGTTGTGAGAGTACTCTCTCTAATTCTTGGCCTCTATTATCTCACTCTCTCACACTGTCACAACACACTGTGTCACACTTGGATTCGTCTTGACCTTCCACACCTCATCAGTTTGCTTAACTATTAGACTATAATTGTACCGGTAATCAATCACTGTCGATAAAACCTTGTCACTGGTTTTCTTGCTCACTTACTCTGCAACTTTCTTAGAATAAATTCTAAGGAAAAATGATCCTTCACTATACTTACTCTCTCTTCTCTCTATTTCTTCTCTACATTATCAACTTGCTCTTTCTCAAACTCATATATTTATCACCATGGTTTCCCACCAAAAACGCATTCAAACACCGAGCGGCTAGGATTTCCTTTATCCGACACAATCTGCATGAGATCTGATCTAGTTTGTCTTGGATTGATCACCTGTACTCTAGGGATGCATCTGTACAATTTTTCCATTGTCCAATGCATACTTTCTAAAGATAGCAATCACATACAAGATTTCCTACCTTGAAATTTGTCGACTCATAAAATGCTCAGCTATTTCCTTTTTGAGATCTTCTTGCAATCGGATTTCCTTTTCATTGATGCAAGCATCAACAACTCCCTGATCTTCCTCTATTCTTCTTTCTTCCTCAACCCACATCAGTCAGTTACAATCCCATGATTCATGGTTGTTACATTAATGTCGACTAGCTGTTTCAACAACCCTGTCGATGGAGGCTTCACCGACCTTAGCATGTTTGCCACCTCAACTCCACATGGCATCACAATGGTTAATCACTTGGCTCACTGACACACAGTCAGTTCATACTCGATCATTTAGCAAACTCATACCGATACATCCCTTTACTGGTGAGACCTTATTCTTATGCTAACTGACAGTGTACACTACACTGGTAACACATCTTCACCTCTGGTGGTTTGTGATAACTTTAACATTCTGCCTCTTCACCAAAAAGAGGCAGCCAACCTCTAGATCGGTTTATTGCTCTACCGGTTGCCAATCAACATGCTAACACACACGTAGGCTTCACCTCGGTTTGTGCCTTACTAGTAAGCCTTCCTTCTGTCTACCCACTCTCATGTGAATGGCCATCATAATGGTCACCCCTTCTTTCTCACCAGTGACCTTGCCAAACCGGTTGACATGAATGAAAACTTAATGCCAAAATGTTAATGGTACATGTTATTGATGGTTCTTTTGTTGAGGGCCCGATAGTCAATGCACATTCTCATGGTTCCATCCTTTTTCTTGACTAAAACAATAGATGATGCAAAGTGGTTGCAGCTTGGTGTAATGTGCCCCATCTTAAGGAGTTCATTGATGGTCTTCTCAATCTCCTCCTTGACTCTTTGTGGATGTCTATAGGGAATGGTAATTACTAGTTTGGCTCCTCCTTCGAGCTCTATGGAGTTTTCAAATCCTCTCCTTGGTGGCATCCCATACAAAACATCTCCGAAAACCTTCTTATGTCTTTCCAAGATGGGTTGTATGTCTATATGAACCATAGGTTAGTTTAGACCAGATTTGTCTAAGAAAAAACATTGAGTGATCTATTCTCCTTTCCCATGTCGAATGATTCTTTCTATGTTTTTGCAAGAAACCACTTTTGGATCTCCATTGGGTAGGCCTTTTAATGTTACTTCTTGTCCATCATGCTGAAAACAAATCTCAAGATTTGGGATGTCCAAGGTGAAATGACCTAATTAATGAAACCAAGGTCTCCCTAAAATAATATCATTCTCCAATGTGATCACATAGAAGTCCCCCTTAATAATATGTTCTCACCTTAATCTCTAGTTAAGGAATGACCTTGGTGCAATGATTAATGGTTCCATCTGCTAGGGCTACCTTAAATCCTTCAAACTCTTTAGCTTTCAGCTTCCTTCTTGTTACCAATTTTTTGCTAATGAAGTTGTGGGATGCCCCACTATCTACCAAAGAGATTACCTTTTGTCCTTTGAGGACTCCTTTAAGTTTGAGTGGCCTATCTTTGTAATCATTTGAAATTATAGCTAAAGTTCCATGTTCCTCCTCTTCTAACCTTGGTCTTTTGTATGGGCTTCCTTCCCTTATTTTGTACTTATATTCTTCCATTTGATTTATTTGTCCTCTCTTACATTGATGATTGGGTCTCCAGGGTTCTTTGCATTTAAAACATAGGTTCTTCCTTCTCAATTCGTCCCTTTGTCCTTGGCCTTGCTTGGTTTGGCATCTATGACCGGGTCTCCATGTCTCATTGCAAAAATGGCATGGCGTTCCTTTCTCTTTACGAGATTCATCCCTATGGCCCCTCCTAGAATATGTCTTGGAGGTCATGTATCTTGGTCTTTCTTTGGAGGAATTATCTTCCACTTTGATGGCCCTTTGTATTGCTTCACCTAAATTTTGAGGCTCCAATGGATTGACTATCTTCTTAATTTATTCTTTGAGTCCTTCTATGAATAGGTAGGCGAGTCTTCCTTGAGAGAGGTTGGGAACCATGACTGCCAAGTTTTGAAATTCATTTGCATATTCTTCTACCATCCCTTGTTGTGTGAGTAGAGTTAGTTCTTTGAAGTACCATTCTGGATGTCTTTGATCAAACCTTATGATGAGCCTTTGAGTGAATTCACTATATGTGGTTATGCTTCGATTATTTTGAGTGATAAGACCATGGTGCCACCATTCATGATCTATCCCTGTTAGATGAAGGGTGAAAAATCTGATGGCATTTTCCTCCATCATCGGGCTGAGTGATAAATATGTATCCAATTTTTGAACCCATGATTGGGCTGAAAATTTCCCGGTCCCATCAAAGTATGGCAAAGTCATTTTACTCAACCTTGCTTCGAGATCTTTGTCAACATGCTTTTTCCTCCTATTTGGGTTGGCTTTGGTTTTGACTTCATAGTATTATTTGAAAGGGATGCATTCTTGTATTTCGTAATCTAACCTTTCATACATTGCTGCTATTTCATCCACATTTTAAGTTACTGGTTCCTCCACTTCGATCATGGGTTCTTCCCTTGGAAAAAATGATGGCATAGTAGGTCTAAGAATGGAGTCTTGAGATGGTTGCTCATTTTCAGATTGGTTGGAGTGTGTGTCTCTTCCCAAGTTGGGGTTGACCCTAGCATTGTTATTACTCATGTTTTGAATGGCTTAGAGGATTAATTGGTTTGTCTTCTCAAACTTGTCATTTTTCTGCTCCATGAAGGTCTTCATTTGTTTGGCCAACTGTTCTGCCATGTTTAGCGTACCTCTTTTGCGTCTAAAGTTTTGCATGAACTATTTCCACAGGTTGGTAGGATTATGCTTTGATACCACTGTAATGTCCCTTTCCTGGCCTGTCTCAGAAGCTTGCCAACTTTATATGATGCTGCTATAGTTCAATGTTAAGGGAACGTCTGGATTATACGTTGCTAAGGCCACTGTAGTATGGTTTCCAGGGTGTTGGTGAGTGTGAGGAATAGCGCATCCAGATCCTGTGTTTAATGAAATTATTTATAGTCTCTCTACTGTGGGAGAGTTATTTTAAGTGTCAGACGGTCTACGTACTCCTTGATCTCCGCTTGTCCTTGGGTAAGAGTGTGCTTTCTTCTATCGATAATCCTTCTTAATCCCCCTTCATAACGATACGATTGCCCTTATATATGGATTCAATCGATGGGGGTGTCTATTTGCTCAGAGGGTTGCGTTGATCATTATCGCATCTTTCCACTAAACTAAATGATTATTATCATTAGTTAAATGTAATTGGTTTGGTCAATCCTTAACCATACTTGATATCACCCTTAGATGGAAATCAATAATCAATACTTATTGTTTCTATGGCAACATATTCTCAGGTCCTTTGTAATTGTCAGTCCCAGTCCGATATGAAGATGCTATCACGGGGTATGACTGTGTATCCATTTGATTCTTTTACAGCTTCGTCTCTTTTAGAGACTTCCCGAAGTTTATCCTTTGCATAAAGAGTGGGGACATCAAAAAATATATGTAGAGGGTTGAAGATCCACCAGCTCAAGGAAAGTAAAAATAAGCTCACAAGTGAGTTGTGCCACACGTATCATCAGTCAAGGAAGCCATTAAGAAAATTGAGGGAAATAGCAAAAGGTTGTAGCCATTGGGTGAATTGCTATTAAAAGTCAAAAGGTAGCCATCACCCAAATAGGTTTCGATCCTCGATTTTTTTGCTATTAATTAAAGGTATGGAATCTAACATCAATTATGTGTGGCCCGAAATTCTATTTTTCATGGGTAAGAATTATGACAATTGGACGATAAAAATGATGATTTTATTTCGGTCTCAAGGATTGTTAGATTAGTTGAAAAAGGATTTTTAGAACCAGATGATGAGTCTATATTAAATGATAATCAAAGAAGAGAACTTTAAAAAAAAAGAGAAAGAGATGGAAAAGCTTCATAGTTTATACAAACAAGTGTGGAAGAGTTCATTTTTCAATGAATTAAAATTCATTTTTGGCCAAAAATGTTTGGAAGATATTAAAAGCTACATATCAAGAGACATATAAGGTTAAAATAGCTAAGTTTTAAGCACTTAGAAGAGACTTTGAAAATCTTTAAATGAAAGATTCAGATTCAATAGAACAATTTTCAACTCATATCATGAATATTGTTAATCAAATTAGACTAAATGGTGCCGAGTTATCAGATCAGAGAGTTGTAGAAAATATTCTTAGAATTTTGCCAAGCAAGTTCAATAGTGTTGTGGTAACCATTGAGGAGGCTAAAGATCTATCAAAATTGTCTATAGATGAATTGTTTGGATCTTTGTTACTTCATGAATACAGGGTGAATAGAAATAACAATACTTCATTGGAGAATGCATTCAAGACACAAATGACATTTGGTAGAGGCAAAGGAAGAGGAAATCTAAGATTCAGAGGAAGAGAAAGAGGAAGAACTGATTTTGAAAGAGAAGGCCCCAGTAGTCCAGATCCAGGAGAAAGGAGAAATCAATGTTTCAATTTTAGAGGATGCAATCATAATCAGCCATCACAAAGGTATGACAACTATAACGTTTAATTTTATTATTACAAAAAGTATGGTCACTTTGCAAATGAATATCGTAAGAAGCAAGTAGATATTGGAAATGAATATCGTAAGAAGCAAGTAGATATTGGAAATCAAAATGCCAATTTTTCTGAGAGTAGTTTAGGGACATTATTTATTACATGTCATGAAGCTCAAGAGAGTTCAAATGAATTTTTCTTTCTGGACAATGGTTGCAGTAATCATATGATAGGAAATAGAAACTTGTTTGAAAGATTAGATACTTTAATCAAATTAGAAGTGAAATTTGGCAATGATAACATAGTGGAAGTCATGAGAAAAGGAACAATCAACATGTCATAACAAATCTTGGTAAGAAGTCGAGTCTTGATGTTTTTTTTGTACCTAGTTTGAAGCATAATTTCATAAGTGTGGGACAACTTATACGAAAAGGTTGTAGAGTTGTTTTTGAGAATAATGTGTTCATTATACTTGATATACCACCTAGTAACATGGTGATTGTCAAGATTGAAATGACAAATAATAGAATGTTTCCACTTCGAATGAAAAATGATATAATAGAAAAAATTGAAGAAAATTTCAAGGCAACTTATCAAGATCAAGCTTGGGAATGACACTTGAGGTATGGTCAACTTTGTCAGACTTGTGTGATCATTGTTGATATTGTTGTCATTGATGTCAAACAAGCTATCCAGTTTGGACCAGACAATATGTGTAACTTGGATCGGTCCGGATGTTGTATGTAGCTGGTATGTGTAGTTCTTTTGTTATGGATATATGTTGCTATTATGGACAGACATTATGATGCGATATGATGGAGGTAATATAATGTGGTAATCTTTGGAAGTTCCTTGTTCCAGAATTTTAAGTTCTCATTATGTGTGTGAAAAGTGGATAAGAATTCGTAAGCTGCGGGCACAACACTTCAATTAAGTCATTATATGCATGGTTAGACGAATATGAGAATAAATAAATAGACCATTGCAAATTGACCCATTGCCTTCTAAAAGATGTGAGTATAAGATTGCTCTCAGAATTTTATAAGCAATACCAGTGACTAGACTACACCAAGACAAAGGATTTAATCTATATGAGCATGAGATCAAGCAAGATGGATGCAAGATGGATGTTAGATGGATGTATAATCAAGCAATAATGAGTAAACTAAAATATGCAAATAATCTCAAAGCAAGCAAAATATATTCAACGACTCCAGAGCAAAATCAGCATAATAATAATCTCCAAGGTGTTTCTCAAATATCTCTGGGGTATCTCGAATGAGAGTTGAAGGCTAAATTTATAGAAATTCACAAGAGAGATCAAGCAAAAATATCAATTTGGGATTAACTGAAATAATTGAGAAATCAGATATAGTAAACTTTGAGATAGATTCCAATTATAGTTTAATTGAAATGCATTCAGATTAAAAGTTCGAGTTGCATTAGTGATAGGAATTAAATAATTCCATGCACTTGTGATAAAAATAGGTAATTTTATGCAATTATTTGATTTATTCAAGAAAAGGATCTTTTCAATGCAACTGAACTTCCTTTTCTCAAAAGCACCAAGTTTTAATTTTGGAGAATGATTAATAATTCAATTTAATTATTTTCCTAATTTCAAGTTAATCTCAATTTAGAAGAAGAAATGATTTCTCAAGTTTGACTTCTCTCAATTCTATTCTTTTATTTTATTTTCAATTTAACTCTTGCTTTGCATACTGATTCGTCTTTTGTAATAAATTAATTCCTTTTTGCATGATTAAATGGCAAATTTATTAATTAATTAAATATGCTAGGATATTAAAAAATTAAATAAGATTATTGATCAAAGTGATTTTCTTGGAATGATTCAATTAATTAAATAAATATTTAATTAATATCGAGTGATTGATTGCCATGTGACATTAATGATTAAAGAATTAATTAAGTTCTCAAGATTGATTTAATTGCATTTTGTTAGGACCTTGGTGGTGTTGTCAAGATTAGGGGCCCATGGTTTAGATGACCAATTTTAGGGTATTACATTTGCCCCTCTTTGAATTAATGTGCGAGCAGTGCGTTGGTTCAAAGAATAGTTGATGTCTAGGAGATACTAGTTCTGAACTTGATTGATCATGAACCAGACGAAGAGTGAGGTGTTTAGCTTGATTTGAAGCAATGAAGCTAAATAGAGTTGATTAAAGCGATACTGATCCTGAACTTGATTGAATTAGGAACGATAGAGAGAAAAGATTCTGAACTTGAACTTGATTGATCAAGAAGTGGATCTTACTGATCTAGAACTTGATTGAACTAGACACAACGAGCGAAGATAAAATCAATCTTGAACTTGATTGATCAAGATACGACAAGCGAAGATAAACTATCCAACTTGATTTAAAGCGATGAAACTGAACACCTGCTTAGATTGAGCATGTGATCAAAGATACTCTTTAAACTTTTCATTAAGTTTAAATGAATATTCAACTTGATGAAAAGCGATGAAACTGATTAACGTTAAGAGATTGATTCAGAAGAAGACAAATATCAACCTGATATGAAGCGATGAAACTGATATGCCCCTAGCGATTGTTTTAATTTTCTTTAGAAAATATTTTTCCTTGACTTTTGATGAAGATTTGAAAATTTTCTTGACTTTGAAGATGTGAGGTCAGACGGTCATCAGTATGCCCCCTCGGGAGCGAAATCAAAAGATAGTGAGGGTACACCATTATAGGCAATTTTTTAGCAAAAAATTTGTACTTGAGCACAAATTGATTCAGAGATTTTTTTTTGAAAATTTAGCGAGAAATTGAGTGCGAAGTTGATTTGAAGAATGAAATTGAGATTCAGCGTTGAAAAATTGAGCGCAAATTGAAGAAAGAATGAGCAATTGATAAAAAAGCGCTAAGTGGTCCAAATTGTGAAATTGACTAGCAAAATGATCTTGAATTTCGATTTTGATCCCGAAAATGGAATCACAATGGGCAAATTAGCTAAGGGTACAATTTTCATGTCCATCGGAGCAAGTTGAAAAATTAGGGTTTTGGCTATATATGGAGTAAAAGTGTCATTTTCAATTCATTTTAACCTCTCAAGTTTGAACATTCAAAAAGCCTTTTGTGAAGAAAAATGGTGGTCCCCACTCGACAGCACTGATTTGAGCACCAGAGATGACATAATCGACCTTAGAACTATGAGCCAGCGGTAAGTGATCGATCTTAAGCCTGTTAATCATTTCAATTTTGAATTTTTTTGTTGAATTTTTCATGTTTTCATCTTTCAAAAGTCGGCCTTTATCATTTTGTCATGCGAGGCAGGATCCTATCTTGTACGCAAAATGATTGAATTTGTTTTATTGTTTAAGGTTACTAGTTTTGTCGTATTGGGTCTATCCTTATATCATACGATAACCTTCAAAAGAGCCCATTTTGTCGTCGTAGGCATAGTCTTGTGTCGTATCAGAGTCTTTTGTCATACTAGGCCTATTCCTAACTCGTACAAGATGCTGCGTCTGTGATGTTTTGTCGTTTGAAAATCAGTAAGCATTTTTGAAGGTGCAAACTTGAAATTTTGATTTTGCAGTTGATGTAGTTGAATTTGTGTGATGTTTTACTTCTCTCATAGGCTAATTTGAAATGTTTCCCGATGCATCGTTGTTTGCTTTTTGCAGGTTCGATTGCCTCATGTGTTATTCATATGTGTATATCCATCGACGATGACATTAGTGCATCAGTTATCAGATGTTGACTGGGCACATATAGATTTGTGCAGATTGACTCATCTTCTCGATTTACCTGATATCCATGTGAATCACGGTATGCTCACCGCATTAGTTGAGAGATTCCACTCGAAGCATAACACATTCCATTTGCCAATTGGGGAGATGATGATCACTCCCGAGGATGTATACAAGATTCTCCATATCCCTTTTGTTAGGGATAAGGTTGATTATGATGCAGCGCAACTTCCTGGGCTACTAGTTGTTAGATAGGTTTTCAGGGATCCTGATATTTTGACACGTTCTATCAGTTGGGACGTGATGATGATGAGGTACAGTGAGGAATTCCCATTGGCTTGTGTCTTGGCAGGGTTCATTGGTTGCTTTCTGATGCCAGACAGGGGACAACAGGGATTTTTGTGTGGATGGGGCAGGATGTTGGAGAGGCTTGTAGAGCACCCCCAGAGGTTAGGCTAGGGTTCATGTATACTGGCACACATGTATTGCAAGATGCATGAGATTGTCTACCGGGAGGGGAAGATCATGGCTGCAGGGGTTCTGATTTTACAGGTATGGGCCTAGGAGCATCTCCTAGTATGCAGGCCGATTGTTGATGAGGGTAGGGATCCTGGTCAACCCATTATATATAGATATTCAGGATATGTGACTCAGACCCATCTGGGCAAGACTGACTTTTGGAGGAGGCAACTGGATGACTTGATAGTCATGATCTGGAGACCGTACAGGGGTCTAGAGCCATGGGACGATTGGAGGGTTGTTGCAGGGATTTGTTCATGACTTGGCCACTCATCAATAGATCCGTCACTATAGTAGATTGATTTGTCATTAGTCGAGTGATGAGGCAGTACAGTAGGCCTCAGGGGATCTCACAGGAGTTCACTGCATATGCGCGTTATGTAGATGAGGAGAGAGTGGGATGGGGACCTAGGCTATCATATGCCCTAGGCATGCAGGAGCTGACTAGGTTACAATGGCTCAGATGGGATTATATGGATGATATTGCAGATGCGGGGGTATTGTCCCAGTACAGGGATTGGTTCCAGCAGCATCCATTCCCAAGATTTGTAGATCCGGCTGAGTAGGCACCTCGCATAGAGGAGGTAGAGGATGATTCCCTCGCACAAGGATAGGGAGATGGATAGAGGAAAGGATAGAGAGTTGAGGCTCTGAGGCCAACAGGTGGTGATCCTGGTGCTAGCAGCAACAGGGTTCCAGCTGGAGGTAGGTAGCAGAGAGGAGAGGGTGGATCCCTAGGGACTGTTGGGGTGAGACTGAGTGGAGCGAGAGTGTCAGAGGGTGGTAGAGAGGAGAGAGAGTAGCTCTAAGGTAGGTCCAACAAAGACGAGAGGAGTAGGGTGGAGCTGGAGGCAGAGATGGAGGAGGAGATGGAGGTGGAGAGCCTGCGAGGGAGTAGGGGGCCGATGTAGCATGGTCGATGAGAGAACGCCTAGCGGGTTTGCAGTCACAGCTGAGAGTGG